>NW_024881329.1:4200746-5400746 GCF_018691265.1 Tyto alba | reverse complement strand
CACAACCTGTTAGCTAAAGTCACTCAAACTTACAGTTAAGGGTTAGCAGATAGACTGTTAACTTCTATGTGATGCCTTACAACACAAAGCTTTCTTCCCTTTGTCACTTCTGTGAAGCCATGACTTGCAGACACCCGTAAAGTTCATTTAACCAAAGGCTAAGAGCTTTAAGTATACTTGAGACCGCAGCACACTTCAAAGGTCATTATTTATCACCATTCATCAAACAGGAAGCAATTAATTTTTAATGGAAAATCAAGTCAATACATCAAGGGCTTTTGTTGACATGCCACAGCTTTATGAACTGCTGGGAGAAAATGAGGTAGCCTGTAGGGAAGCAGGAAACCTTTTATTTACTAGTGAGGAGAATCCTAACAGATCTCTCGTGTTGTGGCATGCATGGTAAAACAGCCAGATATTACAGCAACATTCAAAAGGACATAGCTCAAATATTTCCCTCTCTCACACAGCCTCTTGTCCTTCTTTCCAAATATTTGCAGTGAGAGTTCATTTTCCCTCCTGCTTACCCTTTCACCAAACAAAAATAATGCTAGCAAAACATACTACACACAGCCAACACAAAAAAACAGCTAACAAATACAACATAGTCAGAATGAACCAGGCAAGTTTAATCTCATTCTGATTTAATGAGGCTGTTTTGTTTAACAATTATTCAACTTGCTTAGGAAAAAACAGAACCAGAGAGAAACAGTGAAACCATGCTGCTTCCAAGAACCAATTCGTTTGCACAAATCTCCTCTGAATAACATGAGAGGAATGGAAGAGTCTTGTAGTCTCTCCCCTCTTAGGATATTCCTTTCTAGGCCAAGTGCTTTCGAAGGGATGCTAACCTGGAACATAACCACAACATCCTCCTGCCTTGGGGCCTGGCCCTCAGGCCTCCAAGTCATTAATGTCTCCAGAGGCAAAGACTCTTCGGAAAGATAGCATTTGTATCAGCTTCACTTCAGACATTCCCTGCAACTCAGCTTGGGGGACAGGTAGGGAAGGCGAGAGAGGAAAAGTCCTTTTATGTATTAAGATATCACAATTTCTGTGCAGATGTAAAGAGATGCTGGCAGCTCAGGGACTGCCTGATGTGGAGGTAGGCATTTGGCATCCAGCATGTGCCAAACGAAGGGGGTGGACAGTCAGATGCTCCACAAATGCTGTATCAGACAGATCTGGAGATACTCTGATATAAGAGATATCAGAGAGAACAGTTTCCAGAGACAACTCTGCTGATCCTCCCCCAAGATGCAAAATGAAACGCACATTCCTACAAAATGGAAGTCACATTTCTGACTCCTGCTGGCTGGGCAAGGAGGGAAATACTGCACACAGAGTAAGGTAGCTGTTGCTCTCCTAAAACATCTCTAAAAGATCAGAAACTAAAGTATAATAGAAAGGCCATTGAGTTCTCTTACCAGTCCCTGAGGGCTCTGGATCACGGGTCTGGTATACAGACAGAAGGGCAGATGAATATAAACACAAAGGATGAGTCTGCTAGACACTTGGGATCACAGGACAGAGATGTTTAGAAGCCAGAGCCGTGGCTCAGGGTGGACAACCATGCTCCGCAAGCAGGCAGGAGGTGACCACTGCACAGGGTCAGTGCTGCCCAGCTGTGGAGCTGAGGGATCACCCTGCGCTGCATGAGAGCCCTGGTAACCAAGAACAAGGCTTGCTCATGATTTCTATCACACCCACATGGTTAGGGCTTGCTCACCCAGCAGCTCCTGATTGGCTCCAGCTGACACAAAAATCACAGACCCTGATAGTTTTCCATGCTAAGGCAGAAAACTAAATAGACTTTAAAGCTAGTAAGAATAAAATGATTAGCTGTAACAGAAGCAAATCTTCTCTTCTGCCCCCCAAATCCAGCTTTCCTACCATCTTTGGCACTTCTATCACGTCTGTCTCCCCAGAACAACTATATTGCTGGGACAAGATGGAAAAACATGATACTCTATTTTCCAGCCACAAGGATAAACGGGGTGCTAAACTCACATGAATTCTTACTGGGATCATCTGGCAAAAATTAGCAGCAACAAAACATTTCTTAGCCCTTCTGCATGTATTGCAAAGAACATCTAAATCAGGGACTGTGCTACTGGGCTTACTCAGTGTTAACCATTTTGCCACAGAGATCACAGAATAATTGTTTTTCAGAGTTTGCTTTGTGAAGGGGAAAAATGCTGAAAATACTTACTGATGATTTTTTTAACCTAAAAGGAGAAGAAATTAATTAGGAGTGAGACTTTTTTAATCTAGCAGGAAGTGATGTTTCAGGGATAAAAAACTAGAAAGCAATTCCACTGCCACCAGCATATCATCTTTATTTTACAATTGCCACTCTGCAGTATTTCATGGATCCTCTGAATACTTAAAGTAGGTGGAAAGCCAGGTAGGCATGCCAGTATGGAGGAGTGAGTACTGATGGTGTTGGCTGGACCAGCTGGGTATGAACCACAACAGAAAATGCAACAATGCATTTCACAGTGTTTTGAGCAAACACGACAGTCTCAGACCTTCCATAGTGACCAGAATTAGGAGTTAATGGATCCAAGCATGTTCTCACACCATTATTATCATGGTTACTGTATTAATTTTAGATTATTGCCTTACTAATTTACAGGGAGTCCCAAGAGATCAAAACCAAACCATTGATCTCCCAGCTCCTTCCCTTCTTAAATTTTTCTGACAGAGAATCCATAACAGAGCTAGTCAGATTTAGCCCTGCCATAATTCAACTAAGTTCAGTCTGAAAGCTGTACTGTAATGTGAAATTTGGTCTTGTTTACCGTACTTAAAGTTCTAAAGAGATTATTCTAAGCTTAGTATAAATCACTACGGAAAAAAAGCCTGCACGCAAGAGTAGGGATTTACAGGCTACTTAATGATTTATCTGTACTCTCCATTTCATTCTAATGAAATATCTGGAGCTCTCTGACCCTATGAAATGTCTTCAGTACCAAATAATCATTATTAAAGATACATAACTGTGATGTGACAAAAAACCCCCGAACCCCAACCCTGTGTCCCTTGTCTCGTGGTTCTAAAACTTACTTAAGTTCAATATAGTCCATAAGCATCAGAAAGTATTGAAAGTCTGCCAACGTCCACAGGAAGATTAGTGCTAATTGGTAGTGATCTTTGAAAAGAAATCAGTTTAGAAGTGTTAAAAAAGAACTATAAAGTGGCGACTTACCACTAAGTCATGGGAAATATCTCTGCTAAGCAGTTGCACTAATTAGAGAGAGATGAAAAAAAAAAATGACCTCAATCTAGAAAAGGCCTCAAATAACTTAAACCCATGTGAACTGGGCATCAAAGTTATTCACTCTTCAGAATTAAATATGTACTTCTTGCTTAGCTGGACCAGGGCCCAGAAATAGGAGACATAACGCATCTCTCCCTTTCATTTTAAAAACTGCTTTAATTCTGTGTTGGTGATCCAAGTAAGGATTAACCCTCAGCTCTTTGGAAACAGCCTTCGAGTTTTGCAGTTCTCAGCCTGCCCAGTTTTAGACCCATAATACAAAACATTATGCTGAGTACTCGCCGGCATGGATGGCCTGGGTGCCAGGAGCTGCGTGGAGCACGGCAGACTCTCAGCATCTGTCTCCACCCTCCTGAGAGCTGAGACTGCTTCAAGCCATCAGCCTGCCCCTCACCCTCACTGACACTCAAGCAAACCTCGGAAGCATTTTAGCCCAACTATGCCCACCTGCCTTGCCCCTCGCCCAACCCATTTCCTGTAACTCTTCTCTCTTACAACTATCCTTTTCTGTAAGTTTCTGAAAGATGTGGCTGTTCTCCTCAGGCACCATAACTTTAGTTAAAGGACAAAAGCCTGGGATGGGGCCCTTCTCCCCATTAAAGATCCAGTGAGAGGTATTTAAGATGATTTTCTGATCCCAGTTAAGAAGGACAGATACTCAACAGTTTTAAAAAAATGATCCATTTTTAGCCAGATACCAGCTTGCATCCCTAATAGCCAAATTAAACGAAACTTTTCCTGAAGTGGCATCCTATTCTGCACTCTTGATTTCAAAGGCAGGTATTCAGGATCTTATAGTTCACTGTATTCCTTCATCATCTGGCAATTAAGAGAGGATTTTTCACACTATGTTCATTTTATCAACTACTTTTCCCCTTTCAGAAGGCATACAGTGAAAGACAGCTTTCACTGGAATCAATGACAGCACTCAATGATTTGAAGCTGGGTCACCATTTGAATTCATCTCGAGGCTTATTTCTGAACATTCATAAGGGTTGCATGACGGTGTTTCTCCTTTATAAGAATGTGAAAATTCAAGGCTAGCGATAGGCCTGAATCTCTGGTTGTGTCCTGGTCAGTATTCTTCATACAAAATGCAGACTTCATTCTCACCTCTAGCACAGGAGTATGGCCAACACCACTTACCTGCTTATTCTTAGGAACAGGAATATCGGTGTTCTTGGCTGTGCTTATGAGATTATTTCAATGCATTATAACACCGTAAAAATCACTGAAAAGCAGTAACATCGTTGCACATTTATTGCTTTTAACCAACTATAAAACCTAAAATGTAAGCTTTGTTTCCCTCCATTGGTTTTGGGAGACAGCCAACCCTCACTCCACAAAGTGTTATTTGCAAAACACTTCTACCTTGCCAAACTATTAGATGAAAACCTTTTTAAACAGTGCACAGGATATCACAAGCACTAGATAGGCTTTGAATGATTCTGCATCTCCATTCTTTCCCTTTGGAGTCATACGAGTGCTATTTAAACATGATACATGTTTCAATACTCCATCATTACTTCATATTTTTAGTCAATTACTTCCTAAGTACAACCAAAGTAATCTTTTTCACTTAGCATTAAGGACTTGGAGACGTGGCTGTTATGGAGGAAGATGATCTGCCTTAAGGATAGCCTGAGATTTTCTAGATATCCCCAGAGGAGGGATGAAGTGAGGAGTGGGGTCTACAAGTCAATTAAACCACTTTAAATCCACAGTGTTACATTAATTCCAATGTTATATTAACTGTGCATTAACTGGGTTGGCCTAAGCAATCATCTTTTCCTTATGAGGTATTTTTACTTCATCACTTTAATCAGAAAAAAGAAAGAAAAGGAGTGGAACCTCAAGTCCAAATAATTTAACTTTTAAAGCAGCTTGGCATTTATTTCCAAATTCAAATCCATAACCAATATAATTTTGCTTCCAGGTTCCACATTTAAAACTGCAAGGAAGCATACCTACTTTTATTGAAGACTATAAGAGATTTATGCTTATTTATGCACGGCCCTAACATGCAAATCATAGCTGGCAGGAATTTAATTTTTATCAAACTCAAATTGCAAGAAGTCCTTCCAGCCTGATGTAGCATGAGTACCAAGACCTACTTTGAACCCAATCAGGACTCTAAAATTAACAACAGCATCTGGTAGGAAACTTGAAAAACCTGCCATTCAAAAGGTAAGAAAAAAACCACTGAATTCCAAAAAGATTAAGAGAAATATCCTACCAGTAATATTTTCTTGGATTTCAAAGAGAATGCTCTTCCTGCTTGAAATCTAGTCACTTGGCGGACCAGAATTGCCTACATGCAGTTCTCTACTGCATAAACTTTACATTTTTAGTCTCTTTTAATTACTTCAATTTAGATAAAATGAAGCCACTTAGGACCTGGCAGAAAATAACCCAATTAATATTTCCCTTCTCATCAAGTCTGAAGATTAATTATGCATTCTAATAAAGGCTTAAGGACTTGTTTCTAACAGCTGCTGACCATTTTCATCTTAAACCGGCAACGCCTTTAAACACATGCTTAACTTAATTGCCTAAAAAGTCCTTTCAGTGTAAATGGTTCTGTTGATAGTCATAAGAAGTTAGGCAGAGGAGATGACCGGAACCTGAGAGCTTAGGACCTCATAGAAAAGAACCTTTTAAAAAAGAGATAAAATGATCAAACTTGAATAAAGCAGGCAGTAATTCCTGTTTCTCGTGTCTCAATACATTATAACACTTGTATCCTCTATTCTGTGTATTCTTTCCAGTAAAATTTTCCAAACATTTTGTATTCCCAATTAATAAAGGAGAGAAAATTATAGAAAAAAAATGAAGCAATAAGCATTAAATATACCTGTTTCTTCTGAAGTCTCTGAATACAAAAAAACTTACCAAAATATTTATTTTTTTTCCCAAGTGAGAGATGTAGACGCTGTGGATCTCATCTTATTGCCCTTTGCAAAAAGAAAATTGACACCGACACTGCTGAGAATTTCAGCCAGTCAAATACCCCATGGAAAGGATGATGAAGAAATATCGTTGCCTTGTCCCTAATAGTAAAAACTAACTGTGCAAGTCCGTCTGCAGCCCTGAAACCAGGTTACCTAATAGCCCGGTCTGATAAAGTCTCTTCATGAAATTCCCATTTGCTGCAAAGCGATTCGAGATAAGAATGAGAAAACTAAAAGAAGGTCCAAAGAAGGTGTTCCTAAATAGATTTTAAAATAGAAATATATTTATTCTAAGTTCAGTACGAAACACAAAAGCAGCAAATTGACATGGTTTGTGTCGCTGCTGTGTGTAAAATAAATTAGCTAGCGGAAATTAGGATAACAACTGACCAATCAACAGCAACAAATACATTACTAAGGACATGAGATTCGCAAAAGGCTTGGGCAAATTAAAATGTAAAAAGTCTCAAATTATTAAGCATCAGTGGAGCAAGACTAACAGAAATCTTCTGTTAATATTAATAGCAGCTACTTGTCAGCTATGAGTATATACAGTCTTCCTTGTAATTTCAAGAGGATGAGCAGGACAGGCATATGATGCCCTGCTCAGCCAAGAATTCAGGGATTGTATTTCAAGTCCAAAGATTAAGTAAGTACTCTCTTACATGATTTTACAAATGAATAACTGGTAACAGTTTCAAAAAAACAAACCAAAACAAAACACAACCCCCCCCCCCAACTTTTGGCAAATGTAGTTTTGCATGAACTGTTGGTACGTAGGTAGCAGATGTAATCCTGACAGTGACTGCCTCCAGCTCTCTTAAGAAAATCACTTAGAAGTGATCCAGATCAGAAATTCAGGACATTTTCATTCCTGTCCTTTGATTTCCTTGCTACAAAATGGGAATAACTAACCCCTGTAACTTCCCCATTATTAGAGCAGCTAAGGCTTTTAAGCACTTTAAATATTAGAAGTTTTCTGTGAATTTAAGCAATGGTAAGGTCCACTGAAACAGGGCTGAAACTAACCTGGACTTCAGGATTTTACCAGTGCAGTTCTGTGGCATCCACAGCTGAGTGCAGGAAGGTAGCAGCTACACAATGCTACAAGCAACACCACTGTAAGAAAGGTGTGCTCTGTTCCCTCGCCCCCCAATAAAGACAGTGAAAACCCTGTGTGGCTTTAAGAAAAAAAAAAAAAAAAAAAAAGACAGCAGTAGCAAGATTACCGGGCTTGTGATTTCACAGAGCAGTTGGTCTGATTTAACTGCATTCAGGAACTGACGTGAAGCTTTATGAGTCTTTAAACCAAGCATCATGAGAGCTCTGCTGGATGTGTGCGTGTGCATTAATGACAGTTATTTTCTGGAATAACTCTGCACCTTCTTTTGTTTGCTGAAGATATCTGAAAAATAACTGCTGGTGGAAAACATGATGCAGTGAATGCTCAAAAAAACCCACCAAAAACCCCAAACCAAAAGACCTCAACAAAAAAATCCACAACTCAACCCCCCAACACTCTCCTCCTAAAACAAAACCAACCCTCCCCTGACTAGAATCCTCAGCTTTTATTTTTTACTTTTCATGGTGAGAAATAGGTGGTTATCACTCTGGAAGAAAGGTCTCCGTAGGAACACAGGATTGTCTAATAACTGTTCATTACAAGCTCCAGTAGAGCTAAGAATACCTTGATAAACCCAGAAACAACAAAGTTACTTGAAATTTGATTTCAAAACCCTGCCAATGTAATAAAACAAAATCATTATTGAAGACATATTTTGTAGTCTCTTGATCCAGCCTTACGCTTTCAGTGTTTGCAATGCATTTCTTTTTAATTAGGAAGAAAATAGCTTTCCCTCCTCACTCTCCTTCATTGGACTAACTCACTGAAGTTCAGCACTGCATGAGCTAATACAAGGCTCTCAGTTTATGCCCTGGTATTTCTATTTGGTATGAAGCCACTGCTGCCAGGTCATTACTTGTTTTTGCTCTGTGTTCCAAATGCTGCTCACGGGATGCAACCTGAATGGAAAACAGCAGAAGCCCAAGATAGAATAGTGGAAGTTCATATCAGCACTGAAAGGGAAAAAGGTGTTCTGCACTCCTATTGTTAGCTATTCTTTAAGGATCGTAAAACTGATAGGAACCATTTTGTTTTATGCTAAGACAATATTCTATCCACTGCTCTTAGCAATAGCTGCAGATCTGTTATACCTTCGGGAGGGTATTGCTGGAGAAGAGTTTCTGTCAGGAAGCTCACTTCCAGTTTTGAACTGCTGAAATTCAGCGGTGTTCAGATATGAAGGCTTAGCTTAGGACCCATAAGAAAGGCAGGTGTGGGTCACAATATCCAAATCTCCTTTTTTAAAATCTAAATGGGAAGAATGACAAATCAGACTTGGTGTCTCCACACCCATCTCTAACTGAGAAAGTTTTCACGTGAATAAAACTACTCGGTCGCATGACTGGATGCGATTTAAACTACTTTCCTGGGTTACAGAAAATAAAATATGTGCAGGAAAGGATAATCATCTGAATTCATTGCAGTGACTGAGTCTGGGCTGAGTTCCAGTCTCATTAAAATCAGAAAGTCATGGACCAGTCCAATATGTTGGCACAGACACATAAGCAATAGAGAAGTTCCTCCCTGCTTTCCCCATCTTGACATTCACACATGAGGACAAGGACGAATGTTGGTATTGCCCCACATATAAACATAGCAAGAAGGACAGTACAAATAAACTGGCATAAAGATTTGTAACTGATGGTCAAAGAAAGTAGCAGGTAGCTCTTCTGCAGGTATATGTAGGTAAAAGGCAGTTGGCTCGATAGTTTGCTATTCTGGAGATGCACTCTGTCTGACCAATGCACACAGCCTCAGTCTTTTGGAAATCTGAAAGCTTTTTTTGTTTGTTTGTTTGGATGTTTTTTTTTTTGTTTGGTTGGTTTTTTTTTGTTTTGTTTTGTTTTGTTTATTTATTTATTTATTTATTTTATTTAGACAACTAGGATAGAGTGTGGGAACATGGGCAGAGTATGGATTGGTGGAAAACATGAGGCTCTAAGGATCAGTTTCTTTCTCAGCTCTGCTCAGGGAGATGCAGCTGCCCCGACTCTGGGCTGTTTGCAAAGGACAGCATTCTAGCATAGAGAACTTTCCCCCCCCCCGTGTGTATGGTAATAAATGAGCTTCAAATTAACATGATCAAAAGATCAATAGCTACTTCTCCTCCACAAATACTACTGTTCTTAAAAAACAATTGCTTCCTCAGTGCCTTGCACTGAGAAAAGCATAAGAAGTTGGGTATGTTTTGTGCTGTTCTTACCATCATTGCTCCTTCCTGAGCGGAGATCCCTGTTGAATTAGAGCTAGTCATTTCTGACAGATCAATGCTACTGTGACTAGACTGGTTGTGAAGTTGCTATGGAATACCATCACTTCAAAGAATCTAATACAATTACTATTGCTATCCTAATTTGCTTTTTTATGACGCAGATTTGTAATGGAGAAGAACTTTTGATGATTGATCCTTAACTAATGTAAAGGAAAACACGTTTTGCTTTGTCCCTCAAGCAGCTCCTCCTTTCATCTAACATTCAGAGCCATTCTCCAACTGGAAACAATTAGTTTAAAAAAAATAATTAAAAAATGAAGATGTCAAAGACAGTTTCTGGTACAAGAGAAAAGATCCTTTGAAAGACAATTGTTATAAATGTACCCTGCACAGAGCACTTCTCATTAATGACATCATAAAGTTGAAGCTGAAATTAGGAGCAGTTTTAAAATGCAAAAGGAATCCAGAAATTAAACACTACAAAGGAAGAGAACATAATGTAGCTTTCAAACTGATCTAGATGGACTTGACAGGGGAGAGGCTAACTTGGGTTAGAAACACAGTCTGAGGGGAAGAAAGATCAGGGCATGCAACTCAATTTTGTTGTTAATTTCTTTATCTGGGCCTTATTTAAGTGATTCTTTTCATTTAGATACTTCCACTGTGACTTTCCTGTCCTTTAAAAATGCTAGTGCTGTAAAGAGAGGGGGAAGGAGAGGGAGAAAGAAGTATTGGTTGTATGAATGCAATCTTTGATAAAACTCAATTTATGTAGAATTATTCAGCTGAAATTCTTAAATTGTTTTCAAACATTTAAATAAGTGATTAATAAGTGAGACTAATAAGAGATATAACAACAATTCTACTAACGGGAGTATACAGCTTGGTTGAAACTCAATGGCAGAATTGAGATTAGAGGAAGAACCTCTCTTTGGAACAGGGAAGCTGGTGAAAATCACTGGTTTGTCAACAACATTTGGCTTTAATCTTCCTTTGGAATAGGAGAAATGCCCAAGAGCTATTCTCATTCTGCTCTCCAGATCAGATAATTTCTAAGTCATGCTGCAGTTTTACCTTTGAGGGCTTAGGATGAATATCTCCAATTCTCATTTTCTCCAGTAATGATATATCCATTCTAGGAATTACATATCTTTGGCCTAAAGGTTAAAAAAAAAAGAGCACTATTTTCACTCTGAGTGGAACTTTTACCACATTTACAAGACCTTTACACCTTCCACCCCCAAACCGTCTATGTGCTGTCAAGATTTGCCTTTGACTAAAATCCTGTGGTTATGATCAAGAAGAAGCTTTATCAGTCAGAGGGTGAGGGCTCATCTTGATCCATGGGAGTTGCAAAAGTTCATCATGTAGCAGAACAAGGACAGGGGCAAAGCATCAAAATGAAAGAAAGAACAATAAGGTGAGAAGACGTCAATACACTTATCCAAGGAGAAAAATGCAGACATTTATAGGGGAAATAGATACATTCTCTATTCTTGTGAAATGGTTTAAGTCCTGAATTTACAGCAACACTTCTGCAGCTCAGCTCCTGTATTGTTAACACCATAAAAATGCTGAAACTGCTAGATTTGGGGGACATTAATGGAGCTTCTAACCCAATAAAATGCAGTTATTTCTGAGGATTTTAGGAGGCACCCTTTACTGGGAAGTTGTGGGATATATTGCACGCTGTCAAGTTTAACACTATGTTTTAACTGAGTTTTCTTGATGCCAGCTGAGTGGGTCAAATTCATTCTCAATGCCTTGTGCAATACCCATTTTGTGGCTCAAGCTGGGAACATAAACAAAGCCAAACACAACAAACAGAAAAGTGGAAAAAAACAGTGTAAATAATGGATAACTGCAAATTGAAAGTAACATTAAAATGCTAGAGAAATAATTCTTCAGATCTTTTTAATAACCCTTGCTCACTAATTACCTACTTCTCTGAAGTTTTCAATGCTATCTTTTCTTCACAACAGCTGTGCAGAATCTCAACCTCCAACTGTTTGCTGGCTGGCTGTTGGCTGTGTCATAGTGCATGACAGCAAACCTGCTTGCCACATACCAACAACTGTAGTTTGTGTGCAGCCATGACCAGTCCATCTGCCACCACCCGCCCTGCTAGTACAAAGGGCATGATTATACAGCACTGAATAAAATGCCAGAGGAAGGAAATACATCTGGCAGCAAAACGTTCCTGCTCTCAGTGCTCCTTTTGCTTCCTCCTCTTCATCAGTTTTCAGTTCTCCATCTGCTCTTCAGAGGTGTTATGGCCAACGCTGGTAAAATTGAATGCAATGCAACATAAGCAAACCACAACCAGAAAGGCATTCTTGGGTCATTTCTACTCTTGCCCTGAGAGGAAGGCAAGTAGATGTATTCATTAGTCTGATGCTTAAGGTCTAAATGAAGGTAGACACCAAGAAACGTGGGGAAGATTTGAGGCACATCTTCCTCTCCCAGAATCCAAAGAGAATGGGCCTGGTAAATCTGGAACACAGCAATTTTTCTCTGCCCCAAACTGAGGGAGAGAGTCTGTTCACTAATATGGATTGCATCAACTCATGAAACAGCTTGCTGTATATTGTGGGAGACAATGTGAGCTCTCAAAGTAGACTGTAAAAGCAAAAGTCAAAGGAAGTATCAGTACCGCTCCTACCAAGCACTGAAATTCCACCATATAAAGTCTAATTCATTTTGAACAGAAGTGCTATACTTCAATTGCTGTTTCTCTGAGAGAAGATTAAAATATTTCCATGGAATTGAAATTTTCTGGAGCAATACAAAGGGGAATAATAAACAGATTTTCCAAAACATGCGAATTGAATTGACTGAAATCTATTTCAATGGAAAATTCCTGAGTGTTGCCACCTCGTCTGGAAGGACAGACACAAACCCTCCACCACTGACACTATCAAGCTCCTGCTAGGTGCACTTTGTGCACAGGGGTGCAGGAAGCAAGGGTCACTGTCAAGCTCTGCTTTCCATTTCCCAGGGCTGTCTCCAGGGCTCAGATGTAGGCAGCCAAACCTTTCTTCCCATCACCATACCGCAGGATAGGGCTATGGAGCAGGAAATGAAAAGAAATAGTCAGCTCACTCTCAACTGACAGTCCTAAGCAACAGCAAATCCCTACTTCTAAGACTGCTAATCTATATTCTCCCTTCCAAAAATACTGCTTTTATTCCTCCATTAGTAGGAATAGCGTGAGTCAACAGACAAATGCATTCTCTTTTCAAGAAAGGCATGACAGATGTTGTAATTTCACCTTTATGTTGCAGATTCCCCCACTTCAAGAAACCAGCTCTGTTTTTAAGCTAACTGAAATGAAACATCAACATTCCCCTTAGAAACCAAGCCTCCCTCGCCACTGCTCGAGTGGAGCAAATAGGGATTGAGATACAAGCTTAAAGCTTCACAAATCACTCCTGTACCTGACGGTTAAGATATCTAGGGCTGAGGTTGATACAGCACAGCTAGCTGAAGATTCAAAGAGAAAAACTAGGAAGCTATGTAAAGTTATAGTGATTAAGGATCTGACTCATTGATTCCAGTTCCTCTTTTCCTCTCACTAATGGAAAGCCAGAAGTTGTCTTATGAAAACAACAAAGATAGGCATACAAGCATAACTGAAGAAATGGATCCCTAGTTTTTGGTAAATACTAATCCCTTCTTCTCTACATGCATTGGTTGAAGTACTCTAAGTTGGCAGTCAGGAAATCAGTTCTTTTTGCACTTAGAGCTGGATAGATTCAATGCTTGGGATAAATTAGCCTTGAGCAAACTTTAAAAAAAAAAAAAAAAAGTATTTCCTCGCTAAGTAATCCCAAGGGGCATATGTCTCTATAAAACAGTTAAAGGGAAGCTGCTGACTTGTACTCAGTGGGTTCAACAATTTGAAAATGATTAATTTTGTTTTAAATCTTACAGACCCACTTACGCAACAGACAGCAAGGAGAGAAATTCAATTTTTTTTGAGACACTTCCTATTTGGAAGATTAAGAGATGGAATCAGTGGTATATTACAATGAAATTTTAATTATCAGAAGTTTGGCACAGTGATAGATTTCACTGTGTTGCTTTGCCAGGGCACTCGGTCTTCCAGAGACTCAAGTTCACACCCAGCCTTGAGCTCCAGTTCACTCAGTTTGGAGCTTGTCTCTTTACAAGGTGCTCTGTTTTGGAGCTGCTGAGGGAGGAAACAGTAATTTGCCATTGATAAAGACCTCATGGTAGCTTCATCAGTGCAGCTGTATTGGCCCTCCTCCAGCCACGGGGGAGAGGGACTTGTGTGCCTCTGACTGAGGGCTGATGGCTCTCGGGAGAAGCTTCTGCAGCATGAAATGAGACCTGCAGCACGCTCTCTCTGCTGACAGAGGATTAGCATTGCACGCACCCTCGCTCTGCTCTACACAGAAAAGCAGTGGGACAGCTACTGCAGGAAACGGCTCCAAGAGCTCTGTGCCAGCACATCACTTCTTTTGCCAACTGAATTCCCAGATGGCCATCAGCACCCAGCTATTTGACTTGTATAATTTCAAAGGCTCAGAGCGCAGTGTCTGCACTCATGCCAGATTCCTATAGGGTGACTGTAACCATAGTATGCTCACTTCAGCTCTTCCAGCAGGTTTGTTCAGATGTGGAGCATACATCTCAGTTTTCAGTCTTTAATTATAGTGTCTAAATATATGCCATGTTCACTCCATTCGATTCCAGAGGTGAAAAAAACTCACTTGTGTATGTATTTTATACACATACTTTGTATATGGTTTTTATATTTATCAGGGTAGGATTCTCAGTTGAGATAAACCAGAGAAGTTTTAGAGATGCTCTGATTTATGGCAAAAGAATTCTTGCAGATAGAGGCTTTAGGATAAAAGGCGGTACAGAAAAGACAGGCATTCTTATTACTTTCTGTTTTAGCCCTCCTACGTAAAAGAAAAATTCAGTGATGTGGAAGCAATACAGGAGAAAACATTGCTTTAATAGTAAGGGCTTGAGATGAAGTATGCTATTAACTACATATTCTCTGCATGTTCTTTCAGAGCATACTGTGCTATTCACAGTCGCTTTGTCTATTAAGGACAAAACTCCCCTTGGGGACCTCACCCAAGAGTAAACAGAGTTACTTTAAGAATTAAAATAAACTGCTGGAGGTATATCACACTTTATGGGAATTGCAATTTCCCTCTCAGGTATGAATCAGAGAGACAAAGCCAAGTGCTGCAGTAGGAGTGGGGCTGGAAAGCCGCTGACCACAGAGCAGGTAGCATACCAAAAATATTGTCTCTGGAGAAGTTTTTCCTCCAGACCTTCTCTGGGGCTCATGGGCTCAGCGTCAGCCCAAGCAGGTGCCTGGGGTTGGAGCTGGGATAGCGACAAAGCAGAGAGCTGCTTTTGGAGTGGTGGAAAGGGGCTGCCAACCCTGTGGTTAAACTTTGGGCTTAGTTAAGGTAACTTGAACGGAAGGGTAAGAACCGCATACTCCCTCTTAGGGCATCCCAGAAAGAATAAACCTGGAGAAATGACACTGATAAGGTTTGATCTGGAAGGAAGGTACAGCTTTCTGCACATAAGCAAAGCTGAGGAAATTTAAGTACGTTTCCCAGGTTGCTGGGAGTGAAGAAAAATAGCCTGTTATATTAATAGGGAGAGGCAAGTAACCAGAGGGACTTACAGAATCACACCTACTCACCTGCAAGGAAGGACAATTTTATACATAAAGCAGGAACTAAATACAATTATTGTTGACCTCCATAAGAGCTGGAAATAGAATAATTCAAGTGGATCTGATTGTAGCTTCACAATCTATATAAAGAGAAGCCAATTTTTTTTTGAATAACATGCTTATATTTAGGATCCTAAATCTGTATTTGGAAACTTAAGGAACTGACCTGATTTTCTGAAGTGTTCAGCACCCAGTGAATGAGTGGAAACATTTTTAAGAGGCTTCTGTGGGAACTGCTGGTTTCAAGAGCTTTGGATGGAGAGGCGGAAATCAAAGTTTCGCTGGGCTTACAAATCTAAGACTTGCATTTTCAGAATTCATCACTCTGCAGTAATGTCTGGTTTTGCTTTAAATATTGTACTGCTAGAACTACTAAGTGTGTGGATTTTTAAAAAGCATTCAGACTCTTTTGCTACCATTTAAATAAGGATATTTAACATAGAGTAAACACAGCCCCACTTTGCTGCCATGCTAGTTTGAAATCTGGATAAAATAATCACTACAGAAAAAGCAAAGCTGTATAAAAAATCCATAGCAAAGCCCTATGAAAGCCAGAAGTAAACTACATTTGGGAACATTCATATTATGTAAAAGGTAAATTTCTAGTCTCTCAGTGGAGGAAAAAAGAAGAGTTATAATGATTAAGTGTGAAGGCCTCTATTTCCCTGAAAATGGCATTTCCTCAGCAGATTGTCAACTTTGAGGTCACTCTGTTCAGTGTCTTAAAAGGGCACTGGTGGCAGTCTCTCTTCCATTCAGAAACTTTCTTTTATCCTCTCAAGACCACAAGACTTTATAAACTTATGGCCTAAACAATCCATATCAAAACACAAGGGTACATCATGAATTACTGCTGTATTATTTCCTCTAATGGCATGATAGCGTGAAAACCCCAGAGTTCAATCTACACAACATTTGCAAGTGCAACAGTTTTTAAGGTATTACTGCCTTTCTTTAGAAGTTCTGAAATTGGGAGAAGAAAAAGATATATTCTCACTGCATTCTTATTTTTATTTTACAGTGAATATTTCAAAGTTTTACTGTATTTCATAATTTAATTAAGATTTGTATGGAATCCTCCTAAGAAAGTCTAAATACAGTCCTCTCCTCAGGTCCTTCACAGAAGCATTGGGGTCTACAAATCTCATAGACCTGCCTGACAAATGTACATTAAAGCCACTTTTTAGAAAACATACACTCTAAATTAGGCACATTTCTTGGAAGTAAGTTTTACAGTTTAGTATACTCTTCATAATATAAAATACTCATATACACAGGGTACCGTTATCAGCAGTCATGAAGCAAAGCTAATTAAAAAAAGACAATTGGAGTCTCAATGCTGAAGTGCAACTAACCAGAACAAGAAAAATGTAAAGACTATTATTTTGACATAAAAATGTCCACAAGGCCCCAAAAGCAAGGTTGGCAACCCTTTATGATAGACTTTGTGCAAATGCCAGCTAGAGGTAGTCATTACCAGCAGTTGTTACATTTGTAAACTGACAGACAAAAGACAAAATGTGAAGCAGAACAAAGATGATCCATCAGATGAGAGCAGTGAGGAATTAAACAGACACCCCAAGTCACCCCTTCTGCAACACCAGCAACTTTTAACAGGCCCAATTTACCCCCAAAATAGGCTTTTGTCATTTCTGCATTGTCTGAAAATGTGTGTGAAGTGCTTTCAACACAAACTGTAACAAAAGCAAAGAAACACTACTGATTTTTCTGTATCAAAGCCTTCTTTTGAAGTTTTATCACCTGCTTCCAAATTCCCTGTTGACTATGGATTGCCATTATACCCAGGCAAACAATTTTCCACACTCTTCAATAATTCACTGGCATATGGAAAGCAAATTCAAGGCTCTCTGCTGACTGAAAGCTTTTATATCACTCTGGGACAGAATTTCAAGGTAAGATTTTCAAAGCACTGCAAGGAATATAATCACTTTGCATTACTTTCAGTGGAAAGCACATGAATCAAAGCCTGCAACCCCTCAAAGAGCTCAGGCCAGGCTTTCCTTCTGATCCCTGACCAATGCCTAATTGTAGAGGATCCTTTGAGTAAACTCGCCAAACCTGAATCTATACTAGATTTACTATTCATCAAAATGTGTAAAATGCAGATGACTTTTAAAAATTTCTTGTTTTTTTTTTTTTTTTTTTTACTTTAGCCAACACAGTTTTCCCTTAAAGCAGCACTAGAAGGAATAGATGATCATGTTATCTAGAGATCAGCTTATTTATAAGACCAGTTGTTCAGTGACCATGGAGAGCTAGAAGAAAAACATATGCATTCCAGGGCAGGTGTTATACCCAAACACACACACTGGCTGGATGGCACAATTATCTTGCAATTGCAAAGCTGCTCAGGAGTGTGATTCTTCCAGTACTATAGCTTTCAGGCAGTGTAAAGCAGTGATTTAATAGAAAAGCTGGCTATTAACAAACTTAATAGTCTTAAGAGAGATACCAAGTTTCACCATTAGACAGTAAGGTCCCAGCTGGGACTGAAAATTTCTGCCCTGGGAACCGTTCAACTCATAATTCAGCAGTGACTGCAGTTTCTGCAAGTAGGCAAGAGGTAAACAGCTCCCCACTACTGCCTCCTGGCAAGGGTGTCACAGCACACCCAGCAGAGGAGAGGGGAGCCCTCCCGCAGCCCCACAGACGGCCCAAAGCCTTGTCCCTCCCTAAAATGGGCGCAGAAGTGAGCACTCCTTAGCAGATGACACAGACCCTCAGGGACCGGTACATCTCCAAATGTCCAAATGTCCAAGAGCACTGTGGGAACCGCTTGAAAAGGAAAGGAAAAGGAATAAGAAGGAAGCTTTAACTCCTTGATTTAAAGCCATTTCCTAATGCCATCACCCCAAAGTACTGTACAGCCCAAGCCACTCCTGTCTCCAGGATTAACAGAGAGCAGAAGGGAAGCAGTCTTGTGGATGGCAATAAGTCACACACAGAAAGCCCAGGGGAAATACTGTTTATAGAGCCTGTGCAGTACTGATTTGTCCACTGAAATGCAGCAAGATTTTCCATTAAATTATTGACCGATCTACTGGAAGGGAATCTACTAGAAAGAAAGTAAATTTTGCTGTTCAAAGGTGCAAAAGTTAAATAACAACAATGCTTGACTGCAGAAACAAATGGTAGAATACATAAACCCAAAGAATTAAAGTCCACACAGCAATGCCCAGAGCTGAGCATCTTTCATTCCATCCCTCACATAAAATACCCAGTGAAAGGTATGGAAATAACCACTTTATAATCAGAAAGCCAGTGAAATAATACTGATCTAGACTTTAGGCACCAGTTGCCTGTAATTGTCCTTCATATTTTGTGTCCACTATTTCCAAATGGACTTCTGAACCCATGCTCACGAGTCTCAGTACAGAAAGAGGACCGGTATGATCTACAGATACAAAGCTCCCTACAGCTGGTGACAAGACACAGCACTTAATGTTCTGTACACCACAAAAGGGTAGTTTGTGGTGTTTAAAATGGTTTAGTAAGCCACAGTGTTGCAGACTGAATCCTCAAATCAAAGAGAACTTCTCTCAGGCAAAAGTGCTACAGGATTAAGATCTGCCTGACTGAAGTGACAGCCTCCCTTCACTCTGTTGATGGCACAGAATTCCAGTGTAAGGAGGACAAGATGACACGTGCAGTGATTTCCTCCTAAAGATACTTCAATACCATGAAAGAGAAATTGTAAAATAGGCAGCCAAGTTCTGTTTTCTGCTGGGATATGTCTGCTCAGCTGGTTCTTTAGGGTACAAATACGATTGGCAAAGTCTACGGAGAATCAGCTGACAAGACATTAGTCAGGAGAACGCACAGATGTTACAAACACCTACACTTCATTCCAAAATTAACTCTTCTATTAGCAAACATTTGATGGTCTCAGGTCTGCCTTAGAACAACAGTCTGCTCATGAATGCTCATCAGGAAAATGTTACCTATTAGTTCGGGTAATTTGATCTTAGAACATACACGTATAATATTAACTTGAACCAGTAGGTAGAGGAGAAAAGAAAGCTATTTAACCATATACTCAGCACCACTAATTACTTCTCCCTTGCCTACTGCCACTGATTACAGTCATTTATTGCACACAGTGATGTGTCCTGGATGGTTCAGATATATAATTATGGTGATGAAGCCATTTCCAATGAAGTTCTGAAGGCAGCTTTCCTGACAGATTTAGTATTCACTTATGGTCCCAAGGTTTAGGCTCTCCTATACTGATCTTCTATATGCACTGCACTGTCTTCTGGGACATTTGGTCAGACTCTCATCTGATGTAAGTGAGCCTGGCAGCACTGCAGGGAAGAGAATGATTTCCTTTTCCACCAGCTGAGTGTCTGGCACATACTTTCTTCTAATTAGTATTCATCTTTAGGACTATTGAATTTGTGGGAGGGAGTTAGCTGCCCATGGAAGTCCTAACTGTTTAGAAGCTTGGACAATTTCCCCTGTATCCTGCAACCCTTGCTGAGAACACCTTAATTATTAAAAAATTAGACTATTATATCAATTGTCCTCAGTAAACTGACACTGTGCAAACTAACATGGATCTAAACAGGTATTTCTGGTGCCCTACACCCTCTCACCTCACATTGTTTAACAACTAAGCAAAAAATAATGTAAATTAAACATTTTGACAACATCCTCAAATGGATATATATTTAAGGTGCCTGCGTCTGAGTAGCAGAGCTGCCACACATTTTTTTGCTCCGATTGATTCCAGGTAGAGTCATGGATCATCAGCACTTGCTAACAAACATGGTTATGCAAGCAGCTCTCTAGACAGCAACAACTGGAAAGTGTTGATGGTAACTCTAGAACCTCCAGTCCGGCTCATTCAGTACTTAAGAGTGAAATTTGTCATACATTTTGTCTTGAAGTCAAACAGACCTTTTTCAAAAGCATGTTTTGGTTACAAAGTTAATGAAAATGCATTGCCCCATGTCCTTGAAAGTGCCATTACATGCATCAAATACAACACATCAAAACTCACATAAAAGGAAAAAGTGGAACACAAGCACTAAAGAAATTTTGGGGGAAATTATGGCAGTTTGGTAAACAGAAAAGTAATAGTTCTGTAAGGGTTTAGAATATTT
Organism: Tyto alba; assembly: GCF_018691265.1. Classification (NCBI taxonomy): domain Eukaryota; kingdom Metazoa; phylum Chordata; class Aves; order Strigiformes; family Tytonidae; genus Tyto; species Tyto alba. The sequence continues at coordinate 5,380,320 of NW_024881329.1, read as the reverse complement.
TCTAGAAGCACTGAAATAATGGAAAAGTCAAGGTCCAATTATCAAAAAGTGACAGACTTGTTATCCCACAGATGTTCACAGAAATACAGCCTAAATCTTCCTGAAATCGCTCTTAGATTCCTAAATCACTTGGCCACATTTAACATTTTACAACTGGATACACACACGCACACAAAATACTCTAGACTCTCAAAACTACAGAGGGAAACATTCATGAATGAAGAATTGCAGAAACACTCAGAAATTCTGTCTGCTCTCCCACCTCCTGTCAGCATTGTCATGTAGTATTTAATCTGCAAAAATATTTTACATTTTCATTCTTTAGTCCATAGGCCATTTATTTTTCTTCCCAAAGAAATACCTGTCTCAACTTTCTTTTCTTTCAAGTCATCATTTTCCCTTTCCTTTCCTCATTTTTCTCCTTTTAGCTCCTCCCATCAAAAGAAAAAGACTTTCAAAGCCAATAACTGGTCAGAGTCAAGACAGCTGGAAATGCTACTAGCTTCTTGAGGCTTGGCACTAGATTTTAAATACTCAGCTGTAACTTCATCTTCCCTTCCCTTCCCTTCCCTTCCCTTCCCTTCCCTTCCCTTCCCTTCCCTTCCCTTCCCTTCCCTTCCCTTCCCTTCCCTTCCCTTCCCTTCCCTTCGGTTTAGAAGGCAACCAGCACTTCAAAATGACAGATCTGAAGATCAGTCTGAATGAATGCATTGGATACCACTGCAAAAGAGCACTGATTTTCAGATTCTTTGAAAAAAAAAAATTTGCTTGCAGTCAAAAGGGCTCAAGACAGTTGCAACACAAAACCCAGTCCCATGACAAACCTCAGACGCTTCTTTAATATTGGATACAATCACACACAGCCTCAGGTAAAAAGAGAACCTGTTAAATAGAAAATACACATTCATCCACAACCGCTGTCAGAAACCTAAATCAGTGCTCAGTCACCCTCGCAGTAAAAAAGTGTTTCCTGAGGTACAGAGGGAACCTCTCCTGTGTTTCAGCATTGCCCTTTGTCTCTTGTCCTGTCACTGCATGCCACTGAAAAGAGCCTGGCTCCATCTTCTTTGAATCCTCCCTTCAGGTTAAGGTTACATTAATAAGGTCCCCCCCCAAACCTTCTCTTCTCCAGACTAAACGGTCCCAGCAACCTAAGTCTTTCTTCACATGAGAGATGGACTATTCCCTTAATCACTTTCCAGATGAGACATTCCACAACACAACATAACATTTCTTCTTTTTTTTTTTCTGCTAAAACTACTTAAAAGGCTCACCTGAACTACCTAAGCATTTAATTCAAAATGACAGCAGTTTGTTTCCTCTGAATGAAATGTAGCCTACATTGCTTCAGGGATGAGCAAGGAAGAAACACAAGTTCTCCAGAAAAGAGTTTCTTCAAAGCACCCTATAACAAATTATCACATTTTGCATCTGTTTGTTTTTCTTCACTCACATTTAAAATAGAGCTTTTAAGCAGAAGGCATATGCAATTTGTTAAATCTACGTTTTGGATACTTGCAATTAAACTATGAGGATACATTTTTTCATCAGAGAAAAAATATTTTAATAGCCATAATCAACACAATCAAATATAATCAGTCTGTCAAGATAATCACATTTTAGAATCATTTACAATAATTTTGTACCTTGCTAGCTCACATCTATATGAAGGTGATTACACCTGGAAAAGATGTGCAACTCTAAAGGTTTCTACCTCTATTTCAATAACTCTGCTTTGTTATGTATTTTCATTTTTGATCTTCTGTATCCCTACCCTCCTCTCTCCCATTCTGTTTTAACTTTGAGGGTTTTATTCTTGGTCTTTTTCTCCACTCTCTACATTCTCCTTTCTTTTATGCATATCCATACCTTTATGAAAATTAAGAGGATAATACATGGAAATGTCCCAAGAATCTTAAGAAGCATTAACCTCATAAAAAGTGAAGAAAACATATTAGGTTTGCTTCCTAAACCTGTTATTATGGATTTTTTCCCCAAATCTGTGCACCAGTATTTCCCATTTATCTCCAACCACGTCTGAGACATATCCTGCTATGTTGGCCAACTTCTCTATTTTATTCCAAACACCCCTCCAGTGCTCTTAATCTGAATCTGCCACAACACAATATCATCTCTTACCTCCTACCCTTCATCTCCTCAGTCTCTCATTGAATTGTGCTCCTCTGTCTTGCTGTCATTTTCATTGCATTCTTCCACTCTTGATTCTTACTTCCTTAAGAAGTCTTATTCTACTGCTTCAGACCCCTTACTTCTGCCCTGCACATTAAGCTGCCTTTGTTTTCCACTGACAACTACCAATACTAAATTCAATCTTACTTTTCTTTCTAAAGTCCCTTATTTTGACCCAGCTTTTGAGCCTGCTCACACTCTGCAGAGGGTTCCCTGACTGCAGCTAAGACCTTTTCCTGCCCTCGGTTTCTCCTAAGCTCCTCATCTTTGCTCCTGACAACCCGTAAGTCTTTTTTCTACTGTCTTCCACCTTTTTAACAAGAACAGCTTTTATTTTCCTGGTCAGGAAGCACTCCCTTTTCCCTCTTCAAACCAGTTCTTTAAAATCCTCTCGGGAACCCTTCCTTAGCTTTTCAACACAAAGCCTGTGTGTCTTGAATTTAACAATGCCACAGTCTCTTTGGAAGAAGACAATTTCCAATGAAATCTGAGCACAGATATCTCCAAAAGATGCTTCACACACCAGCAGGTAGAATCCTCTGGGTATAAATACTGGATGGACCTCAAAAGTCCATCTGCAATGCATCATCTTAACATAAGATGCAAAATATACCATTATTATTATAATAACATAATAATAATACAATTGCAGCTTTGATCTTTTGTATTCTGAGTGTTTCCGTAGTGGCAAAATATTCCAAGGAGGCACAATTTCTTACCTTCTTCAATTGACAGGACATTTCCCAGACTCAGATAAGTTTCCATGAACAGATGTTTTTTCTTAGCAAAAAACCTGAACCCTGAAGTTAGGCTAGCAGGGTGCTGGAACACCTCTACATCAGGACAACCCCTGGTTGTTACTGTTCCCAAAATTCTACATTTACACTCCTTTCATTAATGAAATTGATAATTTATTATGATCTTGTCAACAGCTTCCCAGCGTAGCTTGTAAAATCTTAATATAAGTAGGGGCAAAAATTACCTGTTTACAGTCATTGGTGAAAAAGAAAGACCAAGAAATTACAATACACAAGATACATTTCCCCCCTCCTTGAGACCATTAGATTTACTTGAAAGAACCAAATAAGGAGCTTAGTCTTCAGGGTAGAAGTATATCTCGGTACTCAGCTTTTGTGACAGAAAGTTAAGGAGAAAAAGCCACTTGCTCTTGTTTAAATTATTGTGATTGCTGAAGTAAGTAGAACTTGGTTGATTTGTAACATGCAGGAAGCTAGTCTTTGGTCTTTACTGCAGTCTACAGATACTCAGAAAAAAAATGTAGCGGTTTGCCTCACCTTCTGAACAACCCAATTTTATTCAAAACCTTATGATATGGAGCCATGGTAGGGCATAGTTTCATACTGATATCACAAACACAACAGAAAAGGGAAAGGACAGGAAGGAGGCAAGAATACACAAAGCCTATGCTGAAGACCAGTGTAGTTGTTCTTCAAGTGAACAGCACAATATCTGTGACTTATCTGCTGGATCTACTTCTTATGCACATATAATTTCATAAAAGTATTATATTGATTTAAAAATTACAAGTCACTGTTAGACCCATATTATGCCATTCTCTTTTTTTTTTTTTTAAACACAGAACTCCTAGAAGCAGTCCACGAAACACGGGCAGTTTTATGGTGATATTTGTTAGTCTTTGTTGTAATAGCCTTCTTTCCTAGGCATTCAATATGCAAAAAACCTTAAAATGCCTGCAAACACTAACACATATCAATTATTATTGATTCTCCCCTATGGTGAATGGGGAGGAATGAGTATCATAGAAACTGTCTGGATATAAAAACTGATGACAGCACAGTTGCAAGTCTTGGCTACAGTTCCCTTTTTAATGAAAGGAGTGCTTGTGTTCTTTCCGAAATCCTCTTGCCAAGAGCAGACCTAAGCTATTCTCTTTAACTGGTCTTAATTTGCAAGAGCATCTGTCCTAAAAACTCAAAACATTGAAAGCTAGAAAGATCTGGACTGTATTTTTGAGAGCTGATGATAACGTACCATGAAAGTGTGACAAAAGGCTTCAGATGTAAACGACTTCTCAGTATGTAATTCACTTCCATCTACAGGTAATAGAGCCTTTCCCTAGCTCTTTGCCTGCTTCTTCTGCCTTCGCCATCAACCCTGCTGATGACATGAACTTATCACTCCACCAACATGACTGAGACATTTTATTGCAATGGCAATACCATTAGCACCTGCGGTTATTATTGACAGTGTCCTCTCCAGACAGGTGATAGATACAGTCATAAGAATAGCAAGACATAGTGAGACATGGACTATAGCTAGAGTTTAAAGTCTAGTTAGGCCTGTCAAAGGGTAAGAAAAACAGCAGTAGTATGAATCACATTTTACCAATAAGTACTGAAGAAGACTGAGACACTGCCAGAAGAAAGTTTGTTGCAGAGCGATGGATAAAACCTTTACATCATTTGAGTCTTGGCCCAGCACTTTGACTGACTCTGTGCACTGACTTCATTAGAGGCTTTTGCAGGGAGAAGGATCTTGAAGTGAGAAGGAGGGTAGCATCGAAGAGGACATTATACATTGCTTCTTGGGCCCTAAGCTAAGGTAATTTACAACAGCATTACCTAACCAGCATTTTGTTTGTTTAGTTGGACTATGTCTTTGTTTCTAAGGTACACAGAAGCAGACATGCAGACAGAAATATAAATAAATCTCTACATACTTCAAGGGAACAAGATCTTGTCATTAAATCACAAGGCCAAGAATCAGCAAATCTGGTTTTACTTCCACTTAATCTTACACCTCAGCAACTCTAAATAAATGGACCACATTCAGTTCAGTACTTACTGCTGTCTTTAGACTTCCAATATTTAAAAAACAACTTCTGGAAATGGTACTTTCCTTGTGCCTCAGTTTCCTCCTTGAGTAGCCAAATAATTCATGGGAAAAGGGGTGTGGGGGGGGGGATGGATGACCTCAAGTTTGTTTCCTTGTTTAAAGAACTCGTTTCCATTGTTCTAGGGAGGTTCACGACCAAGGTCATTGCAGTCATTCTGGAAACAGAACAAGTCATTGAATTTGTGTCCTCAGCCTAGCAAAATGGCTTGACATCATTAACTTTTCAAAACACAACCTAGTTCTAAGTATACTAGTAATGACATCCATGTAAGGACTTAAAAATATATTTGGAACCATAATAATTAAACCTGCCAGTTAAGATGAAGGCTATCAATGGTAGCTTGAATTCTTAATATTCTCACAGAATACAAGACTTCATTTAAATTTAATGGTTACATATTTACTTTCAAATTGATTCTCTGTTGCCACCTAGACTGCCCAATGTAGCACCTGGCTCCTAATTAGAAAGGCATTTAGATATTGCCAGCACCAGTTTTACATTACATGTTCTGAAATATTTAGCAGACTGTTAACTAGGTGTTGAAAGCCAGGTGAGATCACAGCACTACCAAACCTTGTATTAAGCAGCAGGGACAGCTTTTGCTGCAGTACTTTCTCTAAGCAGGCGGAAGGTAGGAAAGTCAGACAGGGAACACTGAGAGAAAGCAACACTATGATTAGCAGACGCAGGGGACTGGCACAAAAGACCAGAGGGAACCCAAGAAAGTGTAAGGAAGGAAAGAGGATAACAAGTCCAGGGTAAGATATGCTGACCACTATATATTTAGCCAAAGCCCAAATTCTAGAACAAAAAGAGGCAGCAGGGGGGAAACAATCATTTCTACCCTACTCACTGGACACTGCAAAAATAGGAGAGCATGACTTGAGGATGAGGTTTTATTAGATGTAAATCTTCAAATGCACCAAATCAGATCATCAGCCAGTATAAGTCAATGCAGTGGAGCTCCACTCACACACACAAAACCCCAGAACCACCACAAATAACCCACTTCCAGCACCCCCCACCCCCATCTTAGATTATGAACTCCTCAAATCCATTTCAAAATCCTTGCTCTCTGAGCTATTTAATTAAAAAGGTACATTGCTGTCACTTAGAGATGCCCCATGCACTCTGTCAGTGTTAAAATTGCCATTCCAGAGAGCTTAAAAAATTAGGAAAACATAATAAGAAGAATGGCTTTGGTCAGAAAAAGAAAACCTATAAGAATAAATGCTGACTTTACCATACTTAGTTTCATAGCAAAAGAACCACCCTAATTTTCTATGTAAGTAACATGCTTTTCAGCAAAACCTTCAATACATGTTTCAATTTTTAAAAAGCTTAAAACCATTTTTTTTCTGAATTTACAAAAGAGCTTTGAATTTTCAAAATGGAATCTATTTTTGGGGGGGGGGTTGTTTTGTTTTTTTTTTTTTTTAAATAAAATCTATTCTTGATTTAATACTCTAGAATATATCTGTGCATTTATCATGGAGATAGACACCACATTACCAAGAGGATAGCTTCACAATATGAATCGTGAATTTAAACATGCACTAAAAAGTAATAACACCTAAAATTACTGTACTGGTCTTTAATTTGCATACTGGAGTGAGGTACAACGTTTCTGCCTTATTAATGGCAGAAATATTTTGGGCCAAAACTGCAGAAGTCTTTATTCATTGTGTATGCCCAGCATAACAGACCAAAGCAAAGTGAATCTGAAATTTTTGCAAGTGCCATACGTATTCCTTCAGTCAGTTGGGTGCCTCATCTTGCTGTATGTAAAATCCAGTTCACAGGTCTTTCTCTTTTATGTGTACTGCAGCAGTTTTATAAATGGGTTTCTACTTCATGTTTACTTTGTTGAAAGTGGAAGGGGCTGTTGTGTAACATTACTGGTCAGTTTTCAATGACATAAGTATGGTCTGCAACAACATCTTTTAAAGAGAGTAATTTTGGTTTTGGTGCTTTGCTTTAAAGTGTCTTTATTGTTTTAATACACCAGACTCATTTTCACATGTAAAAATAGTATCTGTGCTTGTTTGGGAGCTTAGAATGCAAAAGGATAGCTGAACATTCAAGTCCTTGCATTGCCTGAGCAGACGTTAGTTTTGGAAAAGCAACTGAGTGTTCGTATTCCCCTGGAAGAGCTTTAGGCAACTGAATATGAAAATCTACTCCTAAAATGAAACAGATCTGCTAATTATGTGAAAAGAGTTACTATAAATATAGGAGAGAAGAGTGCAAGTCCAAAATGTGTTCAGTAGATAAGAAATTGCTCAGGTCTTCTGCCCTTAGCAATCTGAGGAAGCATTTAATGCTGAGATGGAATATCAGAGGTGATTAGGTAGAACAGAGATAAACTTGAAGCTAATTAGAAAACATGCTTCATGTTATTCATGCACTCTCTAGTAACAGCTGTTTTGAGATATTGCTAGGGATGATCCCACTGCAATACTGGCTTTTGAAAGCCTTCCAAATCCTGTAAAATGTATTAATCCATGACATTCATATGAATAGCACAGACAAAGGAAAGCAATTACTTTCTCCTCTTTATTCTGATTTGTTATCTTTGTTTCATGTGGATAGCCTATGCCAAATATCTATCTGTGATACTTTTATGATTTGATTTAAGCTTTATTTATTTATTTTAAATTATCTGTTCTATTTTGGGGCTTCAGTTAATGGAAAAAATGAAGAAAACTAAACAGCCTTACTACATAAGAAAAAAAATATAACTGTTTTCCTTCAATATTCCTTCAGGAGCCCCAGATTTGGAGGTCTTTGCTAAGCTAGTTTTTGGAATAAAATAAGACAGGGGTGGGAAGGAAAAGGGAGGAGAGATGCTTTTCCAAATTAGTGCAAAATCTGCCACCTTCGGCCATCTGTACAAAAGTCAGAGGAGAAGGGGAAAACACTGCATATCATAACTGAGATAGATTTGTAGAAAGAGACAGGAGAACTGCAGCAGAGAGCCTGGCTGCAGAATTTCTGAGCCAAGCCAGAGGGTATCCTGCCTACTTTGGTTTTTCTTATATTGATTAAATGTAATTAAGAATAAAGAGGCTCTTCTGTCTATCCTGAAGATGCAACACAAACTGTAGCAGCTGCTTGGATCTGGGGGGACAAGGGTGAATGGCACCACAGATGAATCCTGCTGCTTTACAGTAGCCAGGATGCTCTCAGAGCTGTTTCAAAGCCATGGCCAACCCCAGGCTGCCCCACAGCACACTGCTGCAGCTCTGCTAAAACATATAGGGGATGCTTGAAATCCCCAGGAATCCTCTTAATGTAGCCCTATCCCCTAAGGATATTAGCGAGCTCTGCCATGCCATCCCAGCAGGGCTGGGGAGGGGAAACAGAAGTTAAGTATGCCCAGTCCTCCTTCATGGTGATGGGGCCACGCAGGCTGCCCCAGAGGCTGTTAATCTGAGCTCTGGATTTTGGCTTCCCATGCCACAGCAATGAGACCTCTCCTCTTTGGAGGGTGCCTAGAAAAACTATGAGAAAAGCTATGAGAAAGGTCATATATTGAAGTAATAGAAGCAAGAACCATTTCCTAATAAGCAAAAGTGTAAGGAGTTGAGAAGAGAACTATGATAAGGAAGGACCTGGAGGAAGAAAAGGGAACAGCAAGCTCAGAGGGAGCTCTCCAAAGTCTCAGAGCCCCAAGGCTTCTGGCTTTTGCTCCTTATTTTTTTCATCCTTCTAAAGCAGCCACATAGACCTGGCTGTAATTTGGATGCTAATTTTTCTCTCCCTGCTGCAACACACAATTTGTTAAGAAAAAGGAGGAAAAGGGAGCAAATGTTTTGCTTGAAAAGCCTTCTGCCTGCATTCTCCTTGAGAAAGCCAACATGCCTGACAGATTACTGCCATCACAGCTACATGGACTCGTACTTTGTAAAAAGAAATAAACCAATGACCTGAAGCCACGCTTGCTCAGCACAGAGTCCCCAGCTTTGCTGCCAGTTTTTAAAACAGAGAGATTTGATCCAAAAGCCCAAAAGACTTTGGATCATACCCTAAGCCTGCAGCATATCTTATGTCCCTGGCAATTTGAAATGGCATGTGAGAAGCAAGGCTTCCAACTGCCCTGGATCAAAACTCAAACAAATGGCAGAAAGGGAAGGGGGAGTCCAGGACAGGAAAATCTGACAGATGCAAGCCAGTTGGGAGTGCTGTTCTCCGTGGACACGACCAAGGGGACAGGAAAGAAAGGGGCATGAGCAGGAGGGAAAGGGGAGGACATGCTGGCATTAAAAATATAAACAGTTGTGTCACATACTGTGTACAAGACTTAAAGATAAGAGTTTGCTGCTGACAGGGGTTTTATGGAGGTTTTTTGTTGTGGCTTTTTTTTTTTTTTTTTAATGCATACATCACATTACCCCAAACTGACAACTCTAGTCAACCGTTATGCCAGAGCGGCAACCCCGCAGATCCCCTTCTGTGCCTTCTGCTTGCCTGGGCACCCTGACACTTCCTTTGTGACAGCTCTGGAGACCTTAGGACATGCTCTCCCTTTAATGCACACACAAACTCCCAGTAATGCTGGTCATCAGCTACCCAGGGAAATAGAGCTTCCCCCCCACACACTCCCCACTTCTTTTTTTTTTGATCCACAGCAGGTATCCTTTCATGGGAAATCGGAATCCCACGTTGGTAAGTCACTCAGTCTTTCACTACATGCTGGAGAGGGTGTCTGATGTTTCTGTCTGCTGGTGCTATTCCCGGCCCAGTTTTCTCACAGGAACCTTTAGAAAATTACATCCAAGAAGTAGCTGTTCATAGTCTGCCACAGAAGGCAAGTGCAAATATAGAGGAATAAAATGCATGATTTGCTTCTCAGATTAGATTCCAGTCATTATTTTAAAATACCTGAATGCGTCCATTTGCATCTTGCAAAGTTACACAGAGTCAGATTTTGCAAGGAATCTTCAGAAATCACATGCCCCACCCCCTTTAGCTGGCTACGGGCTCCTACCCAGGAGAGTAGGGGGTTCTGGGTTCCTAATCCACTCTGGTTCACTTACAAAAATTCCAGCTCCTGCAGCTAACGCCCTGAAATCTTTTATTCTATTTTTGGGGCTGTCACCATCACCTGTAAATTTGGACAAAGCCAGAATTTTCTTGAATGATTCATCCCTAACAACTGGGAGCAGCAAAAACTCAGCTTACGCTGCAGGAGAAAAGCTGAGAGTACCCCCTAGTGTCCTGGGTGCAACCTTCATAGGTGGCCAGACCGAAACCAGAGACAAGCTCGTTTCAGAATATGGTCTTTAGTTGCTTGGCATCCATCTTTCCCTCTGGAAAAGGACACCTGCTGCAGTGTGATTATCTGAACATGCCTCCATATCATCATATTGCTACATCTTAGTGTGTCACAGCTTGTGAGTGGAGTCATTACCAACCACCTTTATGATTTAAATATACTCAAGTGGATTTATACCAATGAACACTTCTTTGCATTTGCAATGGGTTAAGGGAAGTCCTAGTCACCTAGAGCTGTTCAGATGATGTGCAAAAGTCATTAGGGTTTTCGTAACTCAACAGCTTTTGATGCTTTATGGATCACCTATGGCAGTTGTGTGTCTTCATTAATCTGTCAAGTGCTTCAATATCCATGGAAAGAAGGTGTAGTATAATGCAAGAAATTATTATATATGCCTCTCCCTCCTTTCTGCACAAAAAGGCACATTACCTCAGATTAAATCCTATTCTAATGACAGTAAAGTAAAAAAAATAGTGCAACTTCTGTTAACTGAATCCATTCCAGACATCTAAGTTTCTTGTCCTGCCAGGTCAGGAGACCAGCAGGTTCTGCCATTAACTTCCTGCTGCATGAGCAAAGCACATCCTTCCACTTTTCTGGGCTTCTCTTCCAACTCATCTCTCTAGAGATGTTCCTCCTGTCAGGGTTTATCACCATGTGCATTTACTAAGTAGTAGTAGTTATGTTCTCAATAACAAAGGAAATTTGCTGTTGATCTTAGCAATAGTCTTGATATACTTTGTCTTCATTGCTTTTATGGAATAATAACAACTAGAGGGCAAGTTTAATTTAAATCCAGGGAGGCACATGTGGAACGCAGTACCTAGCAGTATGTATGTAGTTGATAACATGCTTGAGCAGCCTGGCCAATAGAGTACTTGCAGTAGCCCATCAAGACTTAAGTTCTAGCAGATGATGCAACTTTAATGATGAAAAATAAAAGCTTAAAATGCTAGATAATAGCAGCTTATGGTGGGGGGGAAAAAAACAAAACAAAACAAAACAAAAAACAACAACAAAAAAACTCAACAAACAACCAAACCAAAAACCCAAACCAACAACAACAAAAACACAAAAACCCCAACTTGTCACCTAAACTTCATCTTACACTGGAAAAATGTCTTCCTGGAGCAAGGCAAGCACACTAATAATGCAATAGTACTAGCTGAGGAAAATGGCTGGTTTGTAAAAGCAATTCCAACTGTAAGGGTCCAGGAAATGGAATCTCAACAGGATAAGCAACACTTACAAGCTCCTGCTAAGATGACTCCTTTAGCAAGCCAGAAAATCACTTACAAACCTGTACACTTTGCACTTCGGCAGCACACTTGATACATGTTCAAAGTGCCCAATTTGGAGGTAGAAACACTGTAATTCTAGAGACAGCGTAACTTGTACAGGCCAGGCCACAAAAACCCCACTGTGGGTCTTTCAGACCTTTTTCTAGTTTTACAGGCATTACATTAACTCAAAGCTCAGAGTGTGTTTTATTGTAGACCCTGTAAGGCACACAGACTAGTCACATTCTGTGATTTTTGTGATTAGTGATTTTGGGATGTCTACTTTTTCTGAGAGCCTGTTTTACAATTTTTCTGTGATTTTAGCTGGTCCAACGGTGTTCTGCTATTATTAAGTTACCCGGTTGCCTCTGCTTAGACTCTAAGTGCAGCTCTGTGGTGTTAAAACCAGGCACTGAAATGAAATGCAAGGCTGTCTGAAGGAACAGAAGATGAGCTGGACTCTCTTGGTTTTCCCTTAATCCAGGGTTCAGTGTTGTCCCTCACCTGTTTCTTTTTCCTGATCTGTCACCTAAGGTAACAGTTCTTATCCAGCAATCTCAGAAGTAAATTGTAAGGATCAGTTTGTCAGCGCTCACTTAAATCCATGTAAATTGCTTTCAGCACAGGAAGGAACTAAGACGCTGAGCAGCTTCACTGCTGCCATACCCAACTGAATCTTTACAATGTCTTGCCAATCTATAAAGATGCAGAAAGGATGAAGGCTCTGTTGTTTTGTTGGTTTGGTTTGTTTTTTTAAATGGGCTGCATAAGGTTTGTTTTCACCTAACATAACACACAAAAGCTCTTGGAAAAATAAAGTTTCTATCCCTAATCCTCAAATAAAACTATCTGCTCCGTAGTACATACATGGTCTGCTGTGGGTGCTCCCTGTCATAATCAAACACAGTAAAGTGAGGAAGAAGGGAAAATTAGTACATACACGGAAGATCTCTTTACAGAGTTACCAGGTGGCAATTTCTTTACTGTAGATTTCTCTAGCAGGCTGGATTTTTTTGTTATTACTCCACTATTTGGTGAGCTTACTTCCCATTTTAATTGGCCTGCTCGGTGCTTTATTACACATGAAGAGGGGGTTTTTTTGTATTGCTACACACGCTATAGCTTTGCAGCAGAGAACAGCCTTTCAAAGAACAACACAAAAGTGCTACATGGGCTGCCGGGTGTAAATACCACAGTGCTTGAATGTGTATGTCATGTTCAGAATTACACAGCCCTGAGGAAAACACAATCCAGCCACCGTTTGTTTTCCTGTCAGGAAGCTGAACTGTGAACAAACATGAGACTCGCATAAAAAGATAATGCAGCTTTTCTAGTTATAATAAAAACAAGCAAACAAACAAATGGGGTACGTCCCACAACTTATTTACACTACAATTCACTTGTGTATACCCACTGCTCCAGAGTACGTTCACAGATATCCCACCTTTCTCTGCTGCTCCCCTACCACACACTGCACAGAGATCACCACTTCAATTCCACGCTGAGCCCCTCTAGCTCTTAGTTACTGCCATGCTGAACTCCGTGTTGCTAGAAATTCTGCAATGGCTTCAATGAAGATTAGGGAGAGAACATTTTTGTTGAATGGAGTCACACAACAATTTATCCAGTGGAGAACTTCTCACATCATTGTGTGACATCAATTTGCTGTAACAATATCTGCAAATATTCAGGATGCTGGGAGAAGGTGGATGAAGTCAGGCAGAGGCATTCAAAATGAGAAGTTGTGGATCAGGGGTAGGTGGCTGAACCTCTACATTGAGAGCGTTGAGAGATGGGGTCCAGGAAGTCTGAGGACTGCTGAGGTGTTGTGGCTTCCACTGTCAAATATTAATTTTTGCATATACAATTGAAGCAGTTCTGGTCCTGTTTCAGTGACCTCTCTTCCTCACACCATCACCGATTCCAATTTAACAAGGATAAACAAGGCTACAGCAGGGAAAAACACAGGACTTCTCCAGGTAACAAGGTAGAAGGATTGACTTGCCTCAGATTTGGTGGAAGATCAGTGCAGACTGTTCTTCTGATGCTTCGTTAGTGAAAAGGATACATAAGCTCAGGTAGAGCTATTAAGCTTAGATATTTCTCCTAGTTTACTGAGATGATCAGTACACAGGCAAAGTATTAGCTATGAAGTTTCTGCCTTCTGCTACCTGCTGTCAGATGCCCTAGTTTGGCTAGTGACAAACTAATGCCAGCTGTAACCTAATAAAGAAAAAGGCCTTGGACTTCGCATGCATAACCAAAACCTTCCCGAATGACACTATCAATCTGCTGTTGCAGCATTTGTTCTCTCAAGGGTATATAGTTCAGCATAAAATGGAGGACGACAGAGGAAGATACAGGTATCTTTGTTGCACAGACCTACAAACACGTGAAATCCAATATTCTGAAGCTGAAGTCAACAATGCCAACTTGCTGTATGAATTGTGAAGTGGGAATTGGTTAGCACGTATTGTATACCTATCTTTGCTTTAAATCTGCCTCCCTCTTCCCCTGCAAAAATCAGCAACTGCCAACTCCCCACCTCCCTTCCACCAGGAACTGGCCTCTTTCCTCCATCACTGGCATTACCCAGTCCTGAGCGTGCCCAGGAATTTCACTGCCTGCCTCACTGATGGCATTTCTTGGCAATCTGTCAAAAATATGGGACATCATGTTCTGCCCTCAGAAGACCCACAGCATGAGCGTCAGGAACATAGTTTAAAAGCATAGGTATTCCCCTACCATTAAGGGTCAGTATTTCTGGCTGGCTATATGTATTTGAGTGCATATTCCCTGGCAAAATAAGGCAGCAGAGAGGGGATGAAACCAGGACTTAATTGATGTTCTATTCCTCAGGCCTGATAAAACCAAATATTTGACAGCTGCTCTTCAGAAAGGAGGGAACTGACCAAACTGCTAGGTTTGGGTAGTCGTTTAGGATACCTCTGTCATCTCTTGCTTTCCTACCCAAAAGAATGACAAATAGCATTCACTAGTTCTCTTCTCATAGGACACCAAATTTCCATTGCAACAAGTAGATGTGGGGTGTCCAGAGTTCCCTGCCACATTTGCAGGTGCAAGAGCTTTGGCTCCATGACAGAGCACAGGTTTATCCCAAATGAATTGCCCAACCTTTCCACTCATCACCAGCGTGCACCCAGTGCATTACACAAAGATGTCTCTCCATCTCCCCAGCAACTCAAATTTTTGGTATCACTTCAACAGCTGGTACAAAATATAGTTAATTGATTACAGGTAGAAAGGATAAACTTTCCATGCACTGCAAACTCAATGTCAAACACATAACAACAAGAAACTGAGAAAGGGAAAAGCTATTGACTGAGGTTTTTTGAGTGAGCATGGCCCAATAATGAAAGGTCCACAACTGTTCTAGTGACTGCAAACAGCTTTGGACAGAACACACAATTCACTGCTCCGTGGACACCAGAAGCTGAATTTTCTACACACTGAAACTAGCCACAAAATATCTACTAATTTCAACAACAGCATGATTCTGGCCTAGGTAGATGTTTTCTCTGAAAGGAGGAAAATATGACAAGAATAATAGTCTTGCAGCTAAAGCACTGAACTCCAAGGATTTGCATGTAGCTCCTGACTCTGCAAGAAGCTTCTTATTTCACTCAGGCAAGTCACTTCAGAGTAAAGTCATCTCCCCTGGGGTGCAATTAAAAAAATTATATACTGATAAGTTGCAAAAGCAATGACATACATGGGTTTCTTATTCTCCCATGTGAATAGGAATAAATTGACCTCAAAAGAAAGCATTCCATAAATTGTTTTTATATGCTTGTAACCACATAGTCCTGTGCAATGAGCAGACAAACTCCATAATGTTTTTTCTTCAGCCACTTCAGAAGGAACTCACTTCTTTTCCCAGGTTAAAAAAAAAAAAAAAGCGTATGCACTGTTTTGTAAACATAACTCTCTATGACAAAGAAGTCTATTATGAATATCTTGATGCCCAAGTTAAAAGGACAGCCTGCCAAGAAAATTGTGATCATCCAGTTTGCAAAGTCTTTAACTATTTCCATAAGATCTATTCTGCACACCAGCAAAACTCAAGTTTTCCCAGAGTAAAGCCAGTGAGCAGACTCGCAAACACAGCGTGTGCATGTATGGTTTGTCCTTGCTCTCCCACCAGTCTCACCACTCACTAATAGCTACTTGAGAGTTGATTTCCTGTGGGGCTAAATTACCTTCCATTGTGATATTCCTGATGTCTCACCAACCTCCTTGGTCACCGTAATTGGGTCTGATGTGGACAGTGGGGAGAAAAAACATACACACTGTACATAATTCTAAGCCCACAGTTGAGAGCTGCACCCTGAATGCAGCCTTAAATGCAACAAAGAGCCTTCCTGAAATATGCTAGATTTGGGATCATAATGAGGATAAAAATCAAAGCTGTGTCTTGACCAACTTCATCGGACAACTCTGTTCTTTTAAATAAGTTACAGGCCTACAAATGAAATTGTGACATGAAGCCTGTATATTCTACCAGTTTCACCAGTTCTTTAAATAATAAGTGAGGGAAAAATAAGCCAGCAAGCCCTATTCTTTTTTGGAGGCACAACATCCTTGGAGGTGCATAAGAGTGTTCTTGTTCTAATTTAAAACCAGCATGAAATGGACTACACAACTTTGTTTTCTGAATGGTCCTAAATTCAAAACATGTCTACAGGCTAAAGCTACTAAAGACTGATGTTTGCATTTTCTTTCACTGTCCCATTAAGCTGTACCATTAATGCAGTAAATGAATAGAAGCATCATAAGCCACAGTGCTCTGCTATTTAGAAGTTGGCTGGCTCCTGCCCCATTTACAACTTCTATCTTAACAGAATTTTCAGAGAGACAGACTTAATGAATCATGTTTAGTTGTGCCCAAATGCTAACTGACATTGCAGCTTAAAAGCAATACCTGCTCTCAAGGGACATTTTTGCTGTATCTATGTTCCACACCGAGTTCTGGGTTGTATTTATTTATTTCCTAGAAGTGTGTACACTTGACTAGTGAACAAAAACAATTTAATCTCTGCAGCTCAGTCCTTCCCATCCACAAAAGGAGAATTAATGCTAGCCTATCTCTTTTGTAAATCATTTTGAGATATGCTCATGGGAAAAGCTGTTTAACACAAAACTATTGGATCTTTGCCACTGATTTCTAGGGAAGAAGGAGCAGAACACTGTATTTTCTTCTACCCTCTCCAGTACCTGCCATTCTACCCCTTAAATTAGGTCAAAAACTTACAAGTAGTTGAGTCCAAAAAGTTAGTAGTTGGAACTGAGAGGCCAGTTCTGCAATTTGACTCAACACTGTTCAGATAAGTTCCAATGGACCAAGGTTTGTGTGAGCAGATCACAACCTACTAAGAGTGTGTGAGACAAGAGACAAAGTAACAGGCCTCATTAACATAAATCAATATGCACTACTACTGAACTTTCAGACAGGGTGCCGCAAGTTGGGCTTTTACACCTTGATCCAGGTACAGAAACCAACAGCAAGAGTGTGACCGTCAGTGCCAGCAGGAAAAGGGCGCAGAGGCATCAAATCCAGTAGAATTGCTTCTACTACATATGCCGTCAATATGGCCTTATAACTGAAAAACTGATATTTAGAGAACATCACTGAATACCAAAACCCAGGTCTAAAAAGCTTTCAGGAGTGCTTTGTTTTCCTCACTAATGCATTGTTTTCCAACCACCAAGAGTTTAACTTCAGTGTAGTTTGGTCGCATTTTATGTTCTTTTCACACATACCCTTGCCCTGCACACGTTTTTCTTTTATTTAAAGCAACAAAACCCATCATAATAGATGAAAAAAGTCACTATTTTCTGACATCTGGTAGGCAGCCTCACACATTTCAGATTCTACAAAACATTAATATCAAAAACTGCCAGAAGCATACCTTGTGCAGTAGGTTTTTAGCAGACTGAAAATTAAAGTGTCACTTGCAAATAGTAAAGGCACAAAATGGACTAATCTAATTCCATGGTGCGAGGAACAACTGGAGCAACTGAGGGCGAGGGGTGTGAAGGGAGAGCCAGCTGCATCCTGGGCTGGGGCATTCAGGGGGGAGGTGGGCTGAGGACCAGCTCAGCGCATTCCAGTGAGCAACGCAGATGCCATCAGGTGCAAACCTGGCTGCAGGGAGTCTCTGTAATCCTCTGTAAGTCTCAGTGGCATGTTCTAGGTAATTATGTGACATGGCAATGAAGATTTTATTTTAATATGCTTTCTACTTTGACAATCTCTCTTTTCAAGCAAGTTATATCCAAAATAATTATATTTAATTTCCTGTTCTTTTCCCAGTGCCACAGAGCACCTGGCTGTTTTTAGCCTGACTTGCTGATTTCAGGGAGAAGAAATACGGCAAATTTTCCTCCCTTAGATGTAGCTGAAAGCCCTGCAGAGAGCTCTGTCTGAGCAAGGTGTATAAGAATATAGATTTTCCTAATAAGCTTTACTGGAAAAATTAAAACAAAACAAGCAAAGAAATAAGGTTGGGTAGCCAAAGACAAGCAAAACTCTACCACACTAATAAAGTAATCCATATCTAGACATCTCCATCATTCTGGAAGGGAAAACCACATCTTATCACACCACTTGTGTACAGTCCTTGCTCAATGCACAAGATTTAGTATACTATTGAGCATATACTATTTGGAAGTTATATGTTGTCAAAGAAAACATGCCAGGATAGGGAATAATCTCACTCAGCTCCTTATTCTTCCATGTATGAGTTTAAAAAAAAAAAAAAAAAAAAGAGTAAGGAACAGAGGATAGATTTAAAAAAAAACCACTGTCAAATCCTAACTCAGCTCAGCTACCTGCTTTTCCTCTCAGTCTTACTCCTGTTGCTCCCAAGTAGTATTTATTTGTTGCCAAGCAGCAGAGAGCTAATTAGTGCAATGTCATGTTTCCTTGTTTTCATCACTTGCTCGTTCCAAATTACATGCATACTGCTTCTCAACTCAGCTGTACAGAATGAAATCCCTGAATAAATAGAAAGGGAAATTGGCTTCAAGAAACAAGAGAATTGAAAGCATAGTCTTGCACTCAACCTATAGAAACACTCCTTCTCTCAAAGCACTTGCTCTTATTAGTAAAAATCACCCCTTTAGTTTTGGCCACAGAACGTACATTAACATCTCTCGCCAAGCAGCTGGCAGGCTGGGGCTGTGCTGCAAACCTACCCTCCTAACCTGCTGCAGCAGGTATTCCCACAGGAGATACAGTCACTGCAGTACTGGTGAAGCTCCTGTTGAGGGCAATTTAGAGAATTTAGTATTTGTGCTGCAGTGCACATAGGAAAAAAGTCTGTCAGAAAAACATAACAACAGCAACAACAGCTTCTATCAATTCATCTGCTAGAATGAAAGAGATGCCTTCTTTTAAAGCTACCTACTACAAACCATTTAGACACACCATCTTCTCCCTATTTTGTATTTCTTTGCTTCCTCACAGCAGTAATCTTTTACAGAGTGGTGGAGAGCAAAAAGATTTTGTCTTCCATGATTCAGGCTAGCTTTACATCAGCACCCTTTTTTTAACCCAGCGATAACATGTCCCTGGTATTGTAGGAAGAATTTACTGCCTTCTCCAAAGGCTCCAGTCTATTCCTGTATTTGAAACAGCAGAAGGACCTAAGAACAAATACTCCTCCCCTTTCACACACACATACACATATGAGAAAGGGATCCCAGAATGCAGAAACTGACTGCGCATACAAATTAAATAAAGGCAAGGAGTTTAGAGCGTCCAAATAAGGCAGCCATGGCAATGCCAGGCAGAGACTGACTGTGTTGGACACTGAGATCATCGAGTTACAGCACACCAAGGAAGGTGGTTTTCCAGCTCCCATGGCCACCATTCTTCACCATTATCCAAGAGGCTCAAATTCTCCATGTTGTTTTCCACCCCTAGCACTTTTGCCAAATGGTAGAAAGTTATGATAAACCAGAGGCTTTATCTGAATTTCTGCTTACAAGACAGTGGCCTAAATAGTCAATCCAACAGCCATTTGTAACTTACTAAAAATCAACAGTTATGAAATTCATTGTCAGGAGTGGAAGGAAACTCCAGTGTTGCCTTTCAGCAGGAGATCAGCAGTTTATTTCTCTTTTTCATAATTGCTGACATACCACCTTCCACTACATGAGCTTTTTTTGAAAAATACAAAGGCAGGTCTTACAAGTAACAACTTTCTGCTTCCCCATCTTTGACCTTCTATTTTTGCCTTAATGGCCACAGCACACCCAGGGTCCCTGGCCCATGGCGTTAATGAAACCAAGCCGCTTGCTAAGCACTTCCCAAGTAACAATGCCAGGTGGCATTTTCAAGGCCTAGAGAAGAAAGCGGCTACCATTAAACCTAAATGAGAGGTGGGAAGAGAAACCCTCTCTAGTCAATGTTGAAAAGATTTAATCTCAGAGAGCAAGTCAGAAATTCAAGTCCACTTATAAGAGCATGTAATAGCATGTAAGAGCTGTAATAAGCACATTGCATGATACTTCTTCCATTCATGAGCCACTGAATCAGTCTAGATATTCTTTATGTTCAGGCAGCTCAGCTCTCCTGATGCAGTTCCCTGCCTGGCAGGCAGTGGGGAGGGCTGGGTAAGTGCAGCGTATCTGTCAGTTGGAGCAGACAAGAACATCTTGTACTTGAGCTGCTTGTTGAGTAGGTTTGAAAGGCAGACAAACCGGCAGACTAATTAGATTTTTTAAACTGTGGTATTGAGAAGTAAAATCCTTATAACATGCAATCAATTTAAACATGTCTATGCATGATACTAAACTATCCCCATCAATAGCATTAACATTTAAGCTTCAGCTCATATCAGTGAAAGGGTCAATATTCAAATTTTTAAAATTCAGATCTAAACTGAGATTTTAAGAGATCCAGGCATTCCCCATCCTTATTTTTCAGGCAATCATTACTAAAACCAAAAGATACCTCTGCAGGCTGGAATAACTGAAACTAAGACAACAGATTGAACCAACTCAATATATCCATCTTTGCTAAGCAACTCACTGAAGAGGTAAAAAAGTAGTTTGCAACGATCTGAAGGGCACTTTGACCAAGGAGGGAAAAGCTGAGCAAAGTAAAGTGGCATGTAAATAGAAATAATGCGATGAAAAAGCATGATGAGACTAAAAAGAAGTTTCACTCAGGAATTCTCTCTGAAATGAAGTTCCCCCTTATGGCCCCTGAATAACCCTGGAAAGGCCTCACAGTTGCAGCAGGGTGTACAAAATATACGTTCTAGTGTTTCTTACTTCCAAGATTTGTAAGAATGATGTCTCATCTGATATGCCAAAAACCTAAGGTTAAAGCAACACCTATTAACTGATTTGCTCATCTTTAATACTAATGGGAGTTGTGTATGCATGTGAAGAATTAACAGGATTTTCTAAACAAGCAGCAAGGAGAATGACTCATGCTAATGGTCATTACACAAGAACACTGAGAGGTCCGTAACGTCACACCCATGAGCAAGCATATGTTGTTCAGGGAAAACAAACCAAGCACCGTCAAAATCCAATAGCCATGTTAAATTCCATTACATCTGCCTACCTATCTATTGGTTTTTAAAGGCAGCTTCTTAGCCTTGCCAGTCTTACAGCATTGCTGACACCAATACTCAAAATAAGCAAAACTGAGGGAACTTTCTACAACTCAGCTGTGCAGTAACTCAGATTCTTACTTGATTTCAGACTGTAAGCTTTTGCATAACTGTTGAATCAACATGGCTATAAACACAAGAAATGAATGCAGCAGGCACTGCGTATTTCTGAAGAGCTAGGTTTTGCTCCTCTCCCAGTGATATATCCACTGCATGTCCCTGAATGAGTCATCTGTGCAGGGGAAATACCTCCAAATCAGCCGATCAGGAATGGCAGATCATACAGACTTGGGCACGATGTCATGGCTACGCTCCTTTCAGATTCAAGTTCTCTGTGCACATGCAGCTCTGATGACCTTGGGCTGCGTGTCCTAGGTCATCCTCCTTGCAGAGTCAAGTCTCTCAGAGTCTCAGCACAATGCTCCACTTGGATGAAAAAGTGTTCTCCTACAAGGGTCTATTTTTTTAACTTGTGCACACAAGCCAATGGCAAGGTCTGCAAAGTGGGGAGTACAGATGGTGGAGAGGAAAGCAAAGGCACATAGTGCTGGTGCACCCACCCAAGCTAGCAGTGCTGCCAGAGGCATGGCCAGAAAGCAGGTCCTCGCCTTCACTGCACATCCATACCAGGACACCAGTGTGTAAACCTATCGCGTAATTTACGCTGAATTATGCAATCCTTAAGTGTTTGCTAACAGGCAGAGGCTACCACAGATTACTAATGAGAACAATCTAATAAGGGGAAATCCTGAGTAAACATGACCTGTTTTAATAATAGGCAAACCATACTTTTGGTTTATGCGCATTATGCCAGGAATAAAAGTTACTGAGCTATACATAGTAACAGGTCCACTATTAGTATTAGAAAAGACAGACCTAGGAATACACTTGTTTGCATAAGTTGCAGTTGATCTTATTTGGTAAGACTATAAATGTCCTAATTTGGTTTTAAAAGTAAAATCAATTGTAAATTTATTTAGACCAATTTACCTGCCTGCCTGCTGTATATCACTGGGTCTGTATTGATTGTTTGAGATGGAACTCATTCCAAATTGTATTGATTTAATTCATTTGCAGATTTTTAGTGAAACATATTTTGTGGTTTCAGGGCAGAAGTACATAAAGCTCCATTTAGGGACTGCAGGACTGGAGCAGGGGGGTATTGGGAGGGGGCTAGGGTTTCTCCAATGAGTAAGATTTACAACCAGCAATAATATGAATCATCTGTTTCAGATAGAAGAACCATTTTCTAAACAGTAAATAAGAAAAACTAGGGGAGGAAAAAGCCTAGATACATTGATAGTGGAAAAAAAAATCCGGTTGGTGAAATAAGAATGGGGTGAATAATTCATAAATAGTACAGTGTATTGGTCGTTCTAACTGGCATTTTGATTTATGGATTTAAGTGCCTAAAATAGCTCAAAATTTATAAAGCATCTTAAAATCAACCGATCATGAGTAGATTTGTCTGGCTTTACAGCAAGGCAGTTGAGCTGCATGTGTTACCTTGGTAACTGAAGGTACCTCAGTTACTATGGCTACGGCTCCTTTAAAATACGGTTGGCAATTCCTCACTCCCCAACTTTTGTGACTATTTTGAAAAGGAAAAAAAAGAATACTAGTACTATGTCAACACTTGCATTGAGACAAAAGGTCTGTAAAATGCAAATTTTCTCAGCCCACATGGCCAGGTTAAGAATAAGCTAATTTTTCTGCTGCAGATCTCTAGCTCACTGAGAGCCTGTGCCACAAAGAGCTTGATCATCACATACTCAGTGCAACAGTTCACCTCACAAACCAGCTCTACTGCTCACTGGGAGGAATGGTACAGAAATGGATTCCTACCACGTTGCACTATCTCTGTGTATCGAGGTTCCCCACAAAAGGGCAGCTGTCCGGATTGATTAATGAAACATGGGAAAAAAAACAGAGACAGAAATCCTGGGTTCTTGTTTCTGAGGCAAAGGATGTGGCAACAGGGAGTGTATTCATCTCCCCTGACTCCAGTCAGCAGCTGAGATAAGCTTCCTATACAGTCCAGAAAGGACAACTTTATGCAGGAAACAAGTTACTACACTCAAATCCATGTCCTCTGAATTATCCTGAGGTTAAAGGGGCATTTGTGTTGCTAAATTGCAAGTAATGTGTTTAGGGAAGTTGCTTGCACCTATACATCAAGATGAGGAAAGGGCTTTTCCACCATTCCAGTAAATTGCACACCTTAATCTGAAGCACAGGGCATTCGAGAAAGAGGTCACAATAGGAAGCTGCCTCTTTCTCCTCATTGAGGTTATATTGCAAGTTAAATATAAAAGTACTACAATCTCTGATTGAGAAATATATATATATATGTTCTTTGACTTCACCCCCAGCCTCCTCAGTTGATTTTTTTCAAACAAGCCAGCATTATAGACCACACTTTGTTTTTAAAGACCTTATTGCTAAATAGATTTTTTGTATGTAATCATTTGCCCAAGCTCTTCTTAAAAGGATGAGCATGGCTGAAAGTCTGAGCTGGAATTTCATGACCAGATGGCTTTGAAGTCTGCAGACACAAGTTCTGGGGGACTGTATCTTCACCAACAGATACAGCACCCTAACAACGGGTCAGCACTCATAATCTGAGAGTCCTGTCCATCCCTGTGGAAGTCTGGATATTAAGACATGTTTTGAATAGTATCCCCTAATTTTGTCCCAGTCTGAGACCTCAATACTGGTAGCTGTGTAATCAAAGTTAAAACAGTATACTTGAGAAATACAGGCTCTAACCTTTGAGCATCACTAGAACAGAACTAGTATCTACTCGTTTTGCCTTACAAAACAGTTTCAGAGATTAATACTTATATTACCATTTTAACAGCACTTTCAAAGCATAAAGAGTTCCACACTGTTAAATGCTCTGTAATATTTCAGGTTCTCTGGAGTGCAGGTATATGCATAATATTCAAACAAAGCTATTTCAAATGAAGGATATTTCTTTTATGTTGGAGGATAGAATTCGGAAAGTTGATTCTTCAACCACGGTTCACATCATACCTGCCTGTGCACTTGAATAAACCAAAGAAATTGTATCACAGATGATACAGCCAGAATGCAGCAAACAATAAAAGACGAGAGGATCCTATTATCCCACAAGATGTAGAGCATACTGCAGGACACAAGCTAAATACAATTGCTTAATATTGCTAGCAAACCTCTTAAAATACTGTAAACTCCTTTCCTCTTATGTAGAAAACAATTTTCCTCTAGGTTCAGGCTACGTTCCTTTTCCATTGTGTTCCTTTTCTAATCTTTGAATCTTCCTTTTAACCTTGATTGCATGAGAGGTTGTTTTTAGCACTGTTTGCTTGTTGCTTATGCAATATACCTCACAGTAGGTGTTTAAAGGTCTCCTCTCAGTAGTGCTGAGTCTTTTGCAGCCCCAACTAAAAGCGGTTAACAGAGAGAGGTACTTAGTGCAGCTCCACAGCACCAGATGAGATGCTGACCCTCACAGTAGCTACTTGTAAAGGGCTGTAGGGAGCCCTTTTGAACTGCTGTGAGCAAAACCACAATGCCGTGGAATCAGCCCTGCGGCACTAACCCTGGAAATCCTCCCTCTGCAAGAACTTCACCCCTGCTGACACTGGGCTGGCTCACAGGAGGGGTGCTCGCTGCACCTAGCTGATAGCCAGGTTAGTATCACAGGTGTTACATGGGGCTCATATCAATTTAGCCTTAAAAACATAACAATGAGGACAATTTGGTTTTGGTTGCTCTCCTGCATATAAGCACAGAGGTTTTGCATGTCTGTGGGCATGCATTACTGTAGCTGGATTGGGTACGGTGAATATACACAGTAGGACAAAATATTTTACCAGGGAAAGAAAGGATGATACAACTCTCTCCTTTAAATCAGGACAGTGCTGTCAGCAAGCGGAGTGGTAATGTGCCCTAACTGCCCTCCACTGCAAACCATCATAGGTGCCCTCCTGAGTTTGGGTTGTAGCTGTCCTATCCCTTCCTGATGTTATCTGTGGCCACAGTATGCCTTGTAATGACTGGAAGTCCTGGGCATGCGTGAGATCTGCCACAGTATTTCAGAGGTACCTTTCTGCACAAAAAAAGAACTAACTAGACCTTCTGTGTCAAGCTCAAAGTAGATTCTTTTTATGTAGACAAACTCAAACTCTGTAAGGCATCTTTAAAATGTAAAGTGCTGCCTAAGTTTAAAAGAGTTACTAGAACATCCTAGAAAACAGGAAACCTAACTAGAGTTATTAAGCTCCACAGCAAAAGGACATTTTCCTTGTTTTTCACATATGGGAGCAATAATTCTTTAAGGCAAAGATACAGACAGTATTCAGAGAGTTTAAGAAGACTCCCTAGGATACTTACAACAGACTATGGTGCTCACTATTGAGAAAAAAAAATACCTTTCCCTAAATATCATATATGTACTTGCCCACAAAACAGTGGAATCTCACCAGGAAGAAAATGAGCCACTTCCCATGAGACATAAGGAAAAAAAAAAAAAAAAAAAATTAATTGGGGAAGCAAAGTGCGTGACCACCTGAACAAGAGACTGGCACCAAGTAGCCACCTTATGGCACCAGTTGTTTAATGCTGGCACATTTAAGAGCCACAGAAACACAGGCATACTCTCCTCTTCAGAGAGACAGTAGAACTGATGTTGACAAAAGAGGGTGATGAAACGCCATATATCACCACCATCACCCCTTCATTCACTGGCATGGTAAATTTGGAAACACAGCAGAGAAGGGATCTGTCCGTAGGACATTATAGCAAGTATAGATCTTGCACCTGGGAACGACTGAAGCAGAACTCCACAAAGGGAAATTATGAGTAGTAAAAGCTGAGGCAAGAATTTTCTGCTGCAGAGGGCTTGTGTGCAGTTTTTAGAATAGGAATCAGAGTGGGTCTTGTGCAGCAACACTGCACAGGCATTCAACCTGTGTTCAGACAGTAGAAACAAACCTCCTGTCCATGGCGTGGTTAATCTATAGGGCAAAGTACCTGGAACGCATGCTGCATCTCAAGTGCTGGGAGTGAGGCAGGTGATCCTCTTGGCTGGCCCCGAGTCTGTCCTGGTAAAGCCTCCTTCCAGAACATGGTGCCCCCAGCATGATGCCTCTCCGCCTGGGAGGAGCAGCCCTGGAAGAGAGGAGAGGGGCTGTGGCTAGCAAAAGGAGAAGCAACACAGGATAGGAGTCAAGGGCTAGGAAGAGCCCCTCCTCTCCTTGCTTGTGAGAGGAAGAGCACTGGAAACACAGCGCTGTGGAAAGAGTCACAGGAGGGATTTGAGGCTGCAGAGGTGCCAGGACACCGAGGCCATTTCTGTAAGGCCTCTGGTCCCCACAAGCAGCCTCTATCTGCCTCTGGGTGGCAGGTCACTCCCATTCAGGGAGCTCTTCTCAATCCAATGCCACCCTAGTAATGCCAGCTACCCTGGCAGGGCTGTGCTCGAGAGGAGAACAGGCCCCTTTGCCAGTTCTTCATGCTACAGCCAGGCATCCCCACAGTCCTTGAGGCAGGTATTGGATACTTAATTTACAAACATGTATTTATATTTAACATACGTGCAATTTAGCATATGATAGTTTTTATATACATAACAATATGATGTTGGATGTATTGTTGTATCTATATTATAAATACCACACGGGACATTTTATTTAATATATAATATACACAATATAGTATTGTAACAGAGCACAGTATAACACATGCAAATATAAATGTGTGTCTATATTTATATATTAATCTTATTCTATACATATGTATATACAAAAGATTCTCTTTATTTCACCATTGGTGACACACATCTTCATATATACTTAGGATTTTATTAATGAGTGGAAATTTACAGCCACCTTGTCACTTTGTGGGACTAGCACTGGGGAAGAATCCTGTATGTCGAGGTATTACCATGAATATATGGATTACCATTCCTAGGGCAAGAGATCCTGTGCTGTAAGCAACATATCACCTTACTGAGAACTTGCTCTTGAAAAATTAAGCTGTGCAATAGACTCCGACTAACTGGGGAATGAAAACATTCTTTTCTTCTCAAAATAATGTCTCATTTGCTTTAGCAGTTGTTGGAATTTCTTAATGTTTCATAATAACTGACTAAAGTGATGGGACCAGATAATTTAGATGTTTGATATTTAGGTTTTGCAGAGCAAAGGCACAAAAGAACTCAATATTTTGTAACATATTTAGGCCATCTAGAAGCTTAACAGAGCTCTTCTGCTATACATGGCACAATAGTGAGGAAAGAATTGTGGCTAAAATGCATTAAAAGCACAAACTAGTAGCTATGGCTTAAGCTAAGTGAACACTATGAGAGGAAAAGTGTGTACAACACACTGCTAGTCATAATCTGGAAAACAAAAATGTTAATGAAGAAAAGTTTTCACTGAATAATGTGAAATTGTCTAACATGAAGCAGTCATTGAAATGCCTGAGGTTTAACACCTCATTTTCAGCCACCTTGTTAAAACACCTGACTTTTCAGAGACTACATCATCTCTGACATCCATCCACATAAACTGAAGTGAAGCCAGGAAATCCTGAGCTCAGCATTTAGTGGCACCAAAGGGATCCCAGGGCTTCCACTTTTTCAGAGTGATGAGTTCTTTTGAGTGCCTCAGTTCTGGGGTGCTCAGCTCAACTATCAGAGGGCAAACACTCAGCTGCTCCCAGAATTTAAAGCTCTTCAGAACATTTCTCAGAGTGGTCAGAAACTGAAATTTCAAAAAATCCATGGTCAGATATGACGAAGGTTGGTCTGTGTCTCCAAAGAGGAATTCTATCACAATTACTTTTGCTACGCTGCTGCTTTGGGAGAGAGGTTATAGTAAGGACCCCACCATCATGGGCCCTGCAGACCCAAACTGCTCCCCTCTGGGGGGCTGATGCCTTCTGGATCTTCCCCTTAGTCCTATGCAGTTGCTGAGAACAACTATTGACTGATACCCTACCAGCTACTGGTGAGTGCATGTGGAAGCCCATGTGCAGGTAGATCTCACACCCTCTCCAAGGGTGGTTATGTAGCCAGCCTACCCACATTTTAAACACATTTTAAACATTTGACAGCTGCTTATTTTAATTTGTCTTCAAGCAGATACATTATTATCTGAATAGAAACATGATCTGGAACACACTCCAAATATCTTGGCATAAAAACCACAGGGAGAAAAGTCAGCCTTGTAGGTTAGGTTAGCAAGTTCTGTTTTCAGGACAAAGCCTTGCTGTGTATTTCAGGTATTTCCTCGTGGAGCTTTGCACTCAATACTTCCACACACTGGAGTGTTTCCTCTTCCAAAAAAATAAGCAAGCAGGGCATACTCTTTCCAATGGAGCTGGAGACCACCGAGCACCCTCTGCCTGCTTCATACTTATAACAATTTAATTTATTGGGTGCTGGTGCGCAGCTGAATTTGGTGAATCAAACCCCACTGAGGGTGGGCCCTGAAAGGCTAAAGAAATATGTCTCCTGCTCTGTGAAAGGCTTCTAGCACCACTCTAAAAGTAGGTTTGAAAAAGCTGTAACAAAAAGGGAAAAAAAAGTCTTGCTCCCCCGTAAAGAATCTCAGGACTCATGTAACCTACAGCTAAATTCAAGTCAAAGGAATGCCTAAGTTAGCAACTTCGGAAGACAGAGAGAGAGAGAGAATGTGCGCACCTGTGTATGCAAGCAAGAAAGTAAAACCTGTAAACCAATTATACTTGTAGTTTCACATTTCCAAAATCAAACTGTGAGGCTTGGTCAGAGACACATACCTACCTTCTGATGGCTGCACCTGATCCTAACCATGCGCACATGTGTGATTTTTTTTATTCAGTTTGGAAGGAGAAAAATAAAAAATACTTCTAAGCCATAGGAAGCCTCAGGACTAAGCTGACTTTGCAAGTATTTGGATTTTCCCGGTTGGATTCTGCCTAGCTCTAGTCAGGAATTCCCCTTTGTCAAGAAATTGCATAAGAAACACCTTTTCCCTTCCCACGAGGAAGAACTGGCAGCAAGTTAGAGAGGAAGGGAGTGTGATTTTCTCAGCAGATAAAATAGCATCCAGAACAAAGGTGCTGAGGTGAGATCCTGAAAATCCTAACGCATGACGCTACCACAAGTCATTGCTACAAAACTCTCCTTTTCAGTTTAGAACAGAAATTGTGCGGAGTTCAAAAGAAGTTACCTACTGCCTAACAGAAAAAGACAGAAAAATCTAGCAATAATTCCCTGGTTTTATTTTTCATGTGTTGGTTTATGTTCCAGTGTATGAAATGTTCTGTGACCTTCTCAGTTTCTTTAACTCTAGAGCATTTGACAGAACTGACAGCATAAAAGTGTGTGGCATCATCTGAAAATTAGATTAATAATTGTATTGAATTTATGCAGCAAAAGCATGAGCATGTGAAAACAGGAGTCTAGGACTCATGAAACATTTGAATGTTTAGTGGTTGTCAGCTTACAAAGGAAGGAAAACATATGCAAATTTCTAAATGCTTAGCTGTCTGTGATGGATAGGACAAAAGTGAACAGGCTTAAAATGCAGCAAAGATGATTTAGGTTAGGCATTGGGAAGGAAAAACACAAATAAAATATGGTGAAGCACTAGGATAACTTTCCTGCAGAATTTCTACAATATTCACCACTGGAGATCCTTAATAACAGTCAATATAGCCATTTTTGAGGAATGATCAAAGACTGTGCTTTGGGACAGGGAAATGACATCTGGAGGTCCCTACCAAATGTACATTTCTGCAGTCCCTCAGAGAGACGAAGATTTACTTTCAACACTTACAGCTCCTTTTGCAGCATCCCATATACCTAGCTGCATTACTCTTGGAGACCTTTTGGATCAGGATTCTATATATGTTCAGATAAGAATTTCCCATTAAGCTGTTGCTGAGCAATATGAGCAACATTTCTTACTCCCACCATACCATTGCCATATAATTCTCACTACAAGCCTGACCAGGGAGCTAGCAAGGAAGCTTGCAAAATAAATTCACATCTCTTCTGTGACAATATGCCTATTCAATCACAAGATTTAATCTATCCTAGATGACACTGGAAAACTTGCCTGTGACCTACAAAGAACCCTTCCAACCTTTGCCTGGTGACCAGCTGGCTGGCCATGTGGTCATGGAGAGATTCTGTACATACCACACTTCCAGTTCTGATGCAGTCTTGCCTATCCCAGTAACTACCTTGTCAAAGCACATGGCTGCCTGCTAGGACTAACATTTGAGAGATCTGCTTCTAATTTATTTATTGCAATGTCAACACCGAATAACTTAAGCATATTTTCCACAGATGACTGCACATTTTTTTTAACACGCTGTTTCATGTCTGTGTGCCACTAAGCATTCCAAGATTTTTTTGCAAGCTGTCATATATTTTTTTGGCATTACATAATCAATTCATCCATGAGCTGCTAGTGGACTTTTTGCCTGATTCTGGAGCAAGCTTTGTCTATCTGCAAGCCTACTTCTTCCATTTGTCTCAGCTAAGAAACATGAATTTGAGTCATCTTGTGAGTGAACCAGTATGTTTGCTGATGTGAGAGTGTGTATCAATTATCTCGTCATCTGTCTGAAAGAAGATGGACTGCCAAGACGGTCATCTCTCCCTTCACAGAGAGGAGCTTGGTGGCAACATCTGATTGCGTCCTCATATACTTGTATCACACCTACAAAAGCAGAACTGGATTTTTCCCCTTGTAAATAATTTCAGTTTCATAAACACTGCTCAAAGGATCTTGAAACATCTTACATGAGGATTCTTAATGAAATATTGCAGAGGTTGCTTTTTGACAGAGTTCTAGATTTTGCTCACTTCCACAGCATTATCTGGTTGCTAGCATCATGTGCCTACATTTAGTCATTTGATCAGTCATACAGATTCAATATTTCTTTCAAAAATTCAGCAGAATTAGTTGCACATTCAAAATGAGTCATTTGTTTGAATCAGGGTCCATGTCTCTAAGAAAGCCTGGAAAATAGGTTTTGACAGATAATAAAGTGGTTATAAACCTAAACACTTTAAGGCAGCTTTCATTTAACCCATAGTTTGGCTGAGCTGCAGCAAAAAGATTTGTCTCTATTGTTAAACATTTTGGTGATACAGGGACTAAGTTTTACATGCAGAGTGGTTAAAGTATGGTTTTCAGGTTAAAATAAAATCTAGACAAAGCTTTGTGAATCCAGTCACAGATAGGCAAATGTCAGCTTCATACAGGTGTAATAGTTTTCAGAGACAAACTTCAAGCAGATGAACTAGTGTAAGAGAAAGATGGTAAAGTATTTGAAATGATTACTTGTGAATGGAAATCACAGGGGTTTATGCAGGTCTAGCAAAAAGGACAGGGCTCTGGGTATATTTGATTTACGGATGCATTGTAGAAAACCAGCTCATGGGCTGCCAGCACTAAGCTGAAATTCTTCTGAGCCTAGCTTGTTCCTGCAAGATATACAGCATATACCAGTCACAGACTTACTGAAAAATCACTAGACTTGGAATTTTTTTTATTACTCTCCCCACTTGCTCCCCCACTCCTTTTCTCCTCACACCACCACCCCCACCTGCACACACACACACAAAAGCAGAAGAACAAAAAAACAACCGCAACGCACTGGATCTCACTAAAGCCATGACATACTTCTCTGGAAGCCCCACAGTACTAATAGCTCCTGTATTTCTCCTTCAGAGACAAAAATGTATGGTGAGAGTGTTATCATCTCCCATTTTGGTCTTGGCAAGTCCTGGGTTCGCCTATGAGAGAAGCAGCAAATCTCATGCTGCTCAGAGGCCCTGCTCATACAGACTAAGCAAGATAACCTCTGCTTAGGTCTGGTGCGTTGTTGGTTCAACAGAACCGGGAGGGTTATGATGTAATGATTTTAATATTTTTGTCATTAAAACCAAAACTCACCAGAATATATCAGTAGGAAGACAGGGTGCCACTTCTATAGAAGATTTCCTAATGCTTCAACAAATACAGTTCAGAAAAAATGCCATCTTCCTCTGCCTTTCATCCAGAAGTTTGGGGAAGGGTAGAATTTCCTGATTTTCCCTGGCAAAAGGATAGGGATTAAGAATAACTTTAAAAATACTTCCATAAGCAGTTGCAAAGGGAGAGGCTGGCAAATCTTCTCTAAGGGTGATTTGCTTCTTTTCTCCCATCTAGCTTGAGTCAGGATTGTTAGATGATTCTGAGTAGTATCAAAGGAGAAAAGCATCCATCTCTGGTGTGCAGCTTCTACTAACTCACTCTGAATGTGTGATCTGGAATGAATTATGAATGGTGTGTTGTGTAGACTGCTAATTCCTAGAAAACAAACTCTGAAGATACTGAAACTTGACTTGTGAAAGCCCTGCTGCTTCCACTGCCACCACACACTTTTCTTGTTGTCTATGATCCAAGAGTGGTGTCTCTCTTATCGAAGATTCAGCCAAGGTCTCCCTTCCCAGGTCCCCACTCCAGAAATACATCGGGCTGGACACTGGGCAGACATAAACTGGCCCAGAGTCCCAAGCCCCAAAACGTTTACTATCTCAGGAAAAAAAAACTAGACAAAGGATGGTGCAAAAGATGCAGGCACACATGCTTGAAGACTAATAATAGGTCAGTGGTGAAGGCTGGAAAGAGCCTTAGTCATCTGACTTCTGTCCTGGTGCTTTCATTCCCAGCCTTCACTGCCCAACTGCATTAAAGCCTGGCAACTCCAGGCACTGTATCAATGAATTCTAGTGGGTTACAACAATGTGTGTTTAAAACAAAGCATAAAAAAGGTTTCTTATCTCCAAGACCAGAACTATCTCAAAAATGCAAGGTAAAGGGCTGTTTTAAAAACTGGTTCCTAGAAGAAAACAGCCACACCTGTGTATTTAATACTGTCTGGTCCAATCTTCAGACCTTTTTTCTGAGTAAGCCTAGCCACCTAATCCGCATTTATTAGAAGGCTTATTTGTGTTTTCAAGGCTGTTGGACTTCTGTTTTCTTTCCATGCTGAGTGGAAAGATACTTGCTCATTATTCACGAGAGGATAGGTCTTATTCTGTCACCTTGCTCCTTTTTTCAGCTATGTAGAACTGATGTGAAACACTACTATTCTGAACTAGCTGGCACTTCATATTCATGTGCACTGACAAAAATGGCGAGGGCAGTGGAGAAGCAGGGAGAAGCAGGCCTTTGAGATAGATAGATAGATAGATAGATAGATAGATAGATAGATAGATAGATAGATAGATAGATAGATAGACAGACAGATAGATAGATAGACAGATAGATTGATTTAATCAGAGGCAATAAAAACTAGATGATGAAATTCTTCACTTAAGGGCACGAGGTCTTTTACACTCTTTCAAAATAACCTTATTAAAATATATCCGCTATTAAGAGAAATTGCACAGGAGTGTAATTTCTTCTCTCTCCAGAATGAAGACACTTTAATGTAACTCATATTTTAATCAAAATATTCCCTTTTAAAAATCTCCTCTCTGCCTCCTCTTACAGCTTCTTTGGTTTTGGACAATCTGAGATTTTTCTTTGTTGGTATTAGAGCCAGAAAAAAAGCAATGGCAGCAGCACCTCTAGTGAAATAGGAATCATTCGCATGTGTCAAAGCAGATAAAAGAGTTTTGATAACTTCCAACACTTCACCTAGGTATTTTCTTTAATTATAGAAAATTTTAGCTGCCATTCTGTAGCTCAACAGCACATGACATCACTTCATAAAATCCTCACTCCTTTCCCCCAGCCCATTCAGATCCTAGAAAGAAGAGAAATTCTGTTGTGAAATGTCAGGAGAAAAAAGATTAAGAACCACTAATTAATACAAGAGCAATCCATTGGTTTGATTAGTGTTCAGGCTATTATTAGTGAAATAAAAAGAGATAGCCTTTTTTTCAAATATGTTAGAACACATATCCGTCCCATAGTCTTCACTAGATTTTACCAGCATTGCTCACCTCTGGACTTGACAAGCTATCATGTTAGGCACGATGGCTGATCTCTGTTGGCCTCCGATGGTGAGCCAGAGAGCACTCTTTTTTTGATCCCTTTGGCATGAATGAATGCTGGTCTCCTAAGAAAACCATACTCACTGAATTTGGTGCTATTGGATTTTGCTTACAGCTTGCTAGATCTTGTATCAGATAATTAATGAAGAAAAATATTCAGAAGAGAAAAAGGGTGGGGGCAATATAAATTGGGGATCACAAGCATAAATCTATGCCAATGATGTATTACATGTTCATTTGCAGCAAATTGTTGAATTTCTGTGTCCCAAGCAGCTGCAGGCAATAAATCTCAGAGATGGGTGCCAGTAAATTAATTGTCAGGCCTGATTCTCAGGTATTTCTGCACTTCTTTGGGTCAGCCAAGGGCCTGGGGAACAGCCATGGGACCTTTCTTAACAGGCTGCTCTCCACTGTCTTTTCCTTTTAGTCTGTGCAGACTTTCTTCTAAAACAAGAAACAAGGGCCTCTCAGTATTGAAGCATGGAATGACTAAGGAGCATTTTTACTTCCCAAATATAAAATCGGTTTTAGGATTAGACAGTAATTCAACAGAGAAAAAAATATTTATTAAATTGAAGAAGAAATACTCATATTCTTCCCATCAATACCATTGTTCAGGCATGTTTTTATGAAATCTTGAAAGCAGACCCACACTTCCAAAGCTGTAAAGCATTCAAGAACATGCCCATCCCTGGGAAAGGGCTCTGGATGTTGTTAAATACAGACAGAAGGAAGCAAATGCTTCATGTTCATTTAGCAGGTGGTTCCTGCTCTGCCAAACTGGGGACTAAAGGTTCTCAATTCCACTTTGAAGCCAAGGTGTGCACACACAAGGGCTAACAGGAAGAGAAATCATGGGTGTGATGTTCTCTACTGTAACCCTGCTAGCATGTACCACTGCAGAGAATTTGAATGTCCTGTCAGAATCGGTTATTTCTTCTCTTTAATACAGCAAAACATCACTTTTCAAGATACTTGCTGTGCAAGGTCAGCCTGAAGGTTGTCCTAAGCAGGAAAAATTCACTCAGAAGTGATATTCATATACACCAAGAGGAGAATTGCGTTTTGAGTCAGCATAAAGAAAAGGGCCTTCTTCACAGACCCCTTAAGATGCAAAATTATTTTATTTCCCTCTCTGCTCCTTATCTGTGAGTGCTACCCGACTTAACAAAGTGTCAGCATTTCCTTCTGCAGCTGGAATTTTCAGGGCTCTACAACTCTAAAGTAAAAATCTGCTCTGGGCTGAAATAGAGCAGACATGCTAAGGCTGCTAGCAACATTTTCCTGAGTTATTGGTGCATGATGCTTTCTGTTTCTCATTTTACTCATACTCACACAAATGGGGCATTAACCTCTACTTAATTAAGCTCTGAGTGCTAACAAAATCATACACAAACTGACTTTGACCACTTAAAAGACTCTTCAACTTCTTTCTCAGGGAGACTGTTGATATACTAAAGTCAGTAATATTAAAGTGAAAGCATATAGAACCTGTGTAGATTTATCTAGGATCACAAAGCACATGACAAACACCAGCTGGTATTTTCTTTAACCTATTTCACAGATGGAGAAATTTCCCTGTTTAACAAGAGGATCTGATAAAAATATACCTGCAGTCCTGCTTTTCAATTTCCCTAACCTCCAGTTCATTTATCTTCCAGACAACTATTTATGTTAGACATTGATTTTAGCACATATCAGCATGCATACTAGATCATCACATAAAAATGCTAAGATAGCCTGAAGCATTTAGGGGAAGGAATTGGTTTTTTTTTATTCTGTGACAATGGCCAAGTCTCTTTGGCAACAAAGTTGGGTTTGAAAAGCAAAAGAGCCTCTTTGCTTCTCTATCCTTCCAAGTTCATTTGCTCTTACTGACCAAACACTGGCATGGGCTGCCCAGAGAGGCTGTGGATCCAACCTTGGAGATACTCAGACCTGGACCCAAGACCCTGAGCAACCTGGTCCAACTTTGAGGTTGTACCAAACCACCTCCAGAGGGCCCTTCCAACATAAACGATTCTGTGATTTTGTTCTCTGCCAGTTTCTCTGTATTCTATTAAATCATTCACATAAACTGTGGCAAATCCTTGCTTTTGACTTTGTCTGCTAATATAGAAGGTCAAGAGTAATTCTGCACTAGGTCTACCCAGGAAAGCAGACTGGAGGAACTTCTTGATTGCAGGAGAGTTTTGGTAACTTGAAGCATAGGTTATTTTTAACTGGTCTATTCCTCTGGCAGCAGTTTCTTTTAGATTATTGCACGGCATTTACTGGCAATAGACAGTCAGAAAAAACTAGTTCTTTTTAACCCCTATATTGGCTACACTGCTGAAAAAGGGACTTTATGAATAACAAGACACTATAAGAATATTTAAATAATATTTTAATCACCACAGTTGCTCATGCTTATGAAGATGGTGAAATATCTTACGTGACATATCTTGTCAAGGTGACACAGAAGCCAGTCAGGAAGATAACATGCAGGGAGTGGAATGGAAAGAGGTATTACCATTACTGTACCATTCTTACACAGAAAGACACTTCTTGGATATATGCAAACTACTTAACTGATTGAAGGACGATTGAGCAGAGGAACTGTGGTTACAAGAGTTCTGAATTTTGGCCTGACTGTACCCCTCAGTTATCCTGGAATACAACCAAGAGATCTCCTTTAGGCTTAGGAAAGCCTAAGAAAAGCTGAGTGAGTTGGGGTTGTTCAGTCTGAAGAAGAGAAGGCTCCAGGGAGACCTTACCATGGCCTTTCGATACTTAAAAGGATCTTATAAGGAAGATGGGGACAGACTTTTTAGTAGGGCCTGTTGCGATTGGACAAGGGGCAATGGTTTTAAACTGAAAGCAAGTAGATTCATACCAGATAGAAGGAAGAAATTTTTTATGATGAGGGTGGTGAAACACTGAAATATTCAAGGTCAGGTTGGATGGGGCTTTAAGCAACCTGATCTAGTTGAAGATGTCCCTGCTTACCGCAAGAGGGTTGGAATAGATGACCTTTAAAGATCCCTTCCAACCCAAACTATTCTATAATCTGTAAAAAGCCGAACTTAAGCAGGAGGGGCAAATACTCCTAAGATAAACACTCATTGACTTTAGGAGCTGCTCCATCCTTCACTGTAACTTGATTAACCAAATTGTAATCCAACAGCCTTAAAAAAGGTTCATCTAGCTCTGGTACAAGTCTTACATTGTAATGAGAATCTTTTAATGAAAAACTTGCCTGGTGAAATCCAATAGGTCTGTCTCCTTTTGGAACAGCTGACAGGCATGCCTGAAACCTCTTTCTTCCCCTCTCTGTCCCCAACCCCAAGAAGTCTGGAGAAAGGAACTGAGAACAGAGATATTTACTCTATTAGAGCTCAGTTTGGTATGTGACTATTCCTCAACCTGTCCCTGGGATTTGGCAAGAAAGTCTGACAATGCCAAGCAGGACTCTGCTCTTTGCTGTAGAGCCAACCTGAGACTGCCACTAGTATTTACTAGCACTTTACCGAGATCTGAAATACCACAACTGTCACTAAGCTGAGAGCAGGATACCACCATACCACTGACACAATGCTGCGAAAAGACTCTCACATGATAATTGTCCAGAAGGTGTGCTCTATCTTTAAGACCGGGAAGTAACAAAGACCAAGTCCAGGAAGGTAGAATTTCAATATGTCCTTAACCTTAAGCCCCACAGAAAGCTCTGAGATTTAAATGCCTGCTTAAATTTACACTCACACTAAAGTGCCATCTGTATAGGAATGGAAGTTTGCATGCACTTATCTACTGCTCTCCCTCAAAGTTTGGATGTTAGGCTGTCTTTGCAGGAGAGACTTGGCATCTTAAGCCCACAGGAAGAAGTCTTGGCATTATCTTTAGTTTTAATACAGCTCTTGTCTCTCCCTGGTGTTTCAGAATCAAAGCCCCTGTACTTGGCCTACTGTTTAACACTTCTCTCATATCTTTCTTTCCACAGTATGTGGCATTTGCCTCCCTCTTCTTCATTCTGGTCTCCATCACCACCTTCTGCCTCGAGACTCATGAGAGATTTAACCCCATTGTGAACAAGACAGAAACTGAATTCATCGGGAATGACACCCAGGTGCGGCACTACAGGGAAGCAGAGACTGAAGCCTTTCTCACCTACATCGAAGGTGTCTGTGTGGTCTGGTTTACATTTGAGTTCTTAATGAGAGTCACTTTCTGCCCAAACAAGGTGGAATTTATCAAAAACTCTTTGAACATCATTGACTTTGTGGCCATTCTGCCTTTCTATCTAGAGGTTGGACTCAGTGGCCTGTCTTCCAAAGCTGCTAAGGATGTCCTGGGCTTCCTCCGCGTAGTCCGTTTCGTGCGAATCCTGCGAATTTTCAAGCTGACCCGCCACTTCGTTGGGTTGCGGGTCTTGGGACACACCCTCCGCGCCAGCACAAATGAATTCTTGCTGCTCATCATATTTTTGGCATTGGGCGTCTTAATCTTTGCCACGATGATCTATTATGCCGAGAGAATAGGTGCTAAACCAAATGACCCTAGTGCCAGTGAACACACACACTTTAAAAATATCCCAATCGGCTTTTGGTGGGCTGTTGTCACCATGACGACCCTGGGCTACGGAGACATGTATCCTCAGACTTGGTCAGGCATGCTGGTGGGGGCCCTCTGTGCTCTCGCTGGTGTGCTGACCATTGCCATGCCTGTCCCTGTCATTGTGAACAATTTCGGAATGTATTACTCCTTAGCTATGGCTAAGCAGAAGCTACCAAAGAAAAAAAAGAAGCATATCCCGAGGCCACCCCAGCTGGGATCCCCCAATTATTGTAAATCTGTCGTAAACTCTCCACACCACAGTACTCAGAGCGACACTTGCCCACTGGCCCAAGAAGAAATTTTAGAAATTAACAGAGCAGGTAGGAAACCTCTTAGAGGAATGTCCATCTGACCGTTAACCTCCATCCCGCGTAGTGATTTAAGATTCAGCCAGACTGCTTTCTTAGAGCAATGGGTAGCACATTTATCCATTCTAGTCCCACCATCACACAGTGAATAATATGTGTGAAGTCTAGGTTGCAGGGACAAATGGTACAGTGGAGGCTGATCAGCAAAACTAAGGATGAGAGCACGCTCTAGGAGCCCAAACTTTGGTCCTGGTTAAGGGCATACAAGTCTCAAGATATTCTGAAGAGCTGTTACATCTAGTGGAAGAATTTTGAGAGTTCTACAGCTATGTTGCTGGACTGTGTAATGCATTTCAGAGGCTCCTGAGAGCTGAATGCTTCATAGAGCAGAGTAGGAGCCAAGTACTCAGCAATTACAGAGTTTTCTGACAAAACAGGGCTGGAATTTGAAACAGCCAGATGCTTTCTCATTTGTTCCCATTTGGGACCTTTCAGCTGTTTTGTACATCTCATTACAGAAACTAGGTGCCTAGTAAGTTGAAGGGACAACTATACCATCATGCATATTCATGAGACAATCCCGTCTCTTTCTGATGATTAACTGCAAAGTAGAACAACAGCTCAAATTCTTGACACTAATGCAAAATGACTCACTCTGAGACAAGACTAGATGTAAGGATGTTTATTCCATGGCATGCAAATCAATCTATTCTATAATATTCCACTAGAATTTAGCATTTAGAACTACGAAGATTTTGAACCACTATTTTCTAAAACACACTCCTTTTGCAAGTATGGGTTGGTGAGTTACAGCTCTTTCAACCTTCTAGCAGCAAAGGCCAAGTGGGAAAGGTCTGACTGGTCATTACTGGCTGGTTTGACCTAAACAGTGATCGCCTCATAATATGGTATTCTTATTTTTAATTACACTGATTCATTTTAGCAATAGGTGAAACCAGAGCAAAATTAATCATACTAATTCTGCTGGGAGGGGGGAGGGAAATGAAAAAATACTAGTCACCATGGAATATATTATAATATCCCATGGCTAGTGGTTAATTATGGGAATATCTCAGTTTTATGAGAATTCTCCTATAGCACATAAAGTTACGGGGCTTCAATTTGATTATTTAAACCCCATAATCTACCTCTACCCATGGAATATCACTATTTATTCTATGGAGTAATTTCAAAGTAGATAACCATGTTGAAAACAAAGCCAACTTCATTTTTGGCAGATGTTCCAGCCAAGTTGCATAGCAGACATTCTTCAGCCTATTCAGAATATCCCCCTGTGTTGTATAAGATAGAACAGATCGCCAGTCAAGTGATTTTAACAGACATCTAGTCAAAAAGAGATGTTTTGAAAGAGCTAGCATATACCTATGATGGTCTTGTGTTACCATTATTTTACTTTGAAGAAAATTCTGATTTGTTATTCATTGTGAGTGAGATATTCTCTCGTCATCTCATAGCCATGCATGTTGATGTCATTGTGAGAGGCACAAAGAAAGTTAGGCTTTCCTTTGTGTGTGACTTCACCAATGCCGATGCTAATTTTGGAGGGGAAGAGCTGGTGGGAACCTTTCTCTTTTCTATTCTCTTCTCTCTTCTTTTCTTGTTTATTTTCCCTTCTGTGCAACTATGTAAAATCCATTCAGAAGGTAAATAGCTTTCATTTTTTTTTTTGTT
This sequence comes from Tyto alba, assembly GCF_018691265.1. Taxonomy (NCBI): domain Eukaryota; kingdom Metazoa; phylum Chordata; class Aves; order Strigiformes; family Tytonidae; genus Tyto; species Tyto alba. Next base: position 5,339,418 of record NW_024881329.1, on the reverse strand, counting down.
AAAGGCTATTCCATTGCAACAGGCCAATCACAATCCACGTGACTGATAGACTGTCCTTTCCTATTGTATCTTTGGCGCATAAGCGTATGGTTGTATCATCCATTCCCCTCAGGTTGCAAATGCTTATCACAATGCATGTCCAAGCAGCAAACTTCCTCATAAGTAGATGTCTTTGTGGCATCACATATCAAGAGGGAAAGAGGGCACAAACAATATTGCGTGTCTCCTACTGTGAGCTATATGCCAACTACCCAATCGTAATGTGCAAGAGACGCCAGACTGTTGGGTACTTTAGCAGTCAGCTACAGGGTAACTTTCTTGTCAGAAATCCCTTGCTTTATAAAGTTCCTTCCATTACCTACCCTGGTCCTCTCTCAGAACTAGAGGACTAAGAACTCTACGAGTTCAGTGCAATTCCACACTGGTATCCTGAGAATACGTGTAATTTTGGTTCAATGTGGAACTGTTTTGCCACCATCAGTGCTCTAAAATCAGCTGTTACCACAATATCCATGAAGTATTGATAGTAACAGCAACGTCTATTTCTGCAATAATTAAGAGAGACTATTTTTATATACATATACAAGCATATATATTTTAAGAAGTAACAAAGCACACTTATACTTCAGCTAATAAAATGGACTCGGTAACACTGTTGCTGGAGTTCTGTTGCTGATAATGATTATGCACCACTAGTAGCAAAAAAATATTGTCTGCATCTCTTAGCTTCCTAATAGGGTAAGATCTATATGTGTGCAAAAGAAAAGTAAAAAATAATAAGTAAGATCAGAACCGAACTGTTAAAACATGATCTGCATTGACTTGGATGTTGAGGTTCACTTATGTAATATGAAGCATTCACAGGCACTTACTTGTTCCTGAAACTATAACCTGCACATTATATGAAAACAGAGACGCGCAACCAGTGAATGTTTCCCACACTGTAAAATATCTGGACTGGTTAACAGCACCAAACTGTAAACAACCAGTTAACATTGTACTAGGAACACAGAATGGGTGCCTAACATTTCTAAAATAATGTCTGAGTTGTCCAAGATACTTCTTGCAATTTTTAACTGTAAAGCTTCAGTGTGACAGGGTCTAGGTGATATAAGGTTATATGATGTATATCTAACACATTATTCCCCAAAAACCTGTTCAGCTGCTCAGGTGTAAAAGACATCACATGAAGTTATTAATTCCATATATTACGTGTAGTGAAATAATTAAACACTTCACAAAACACTGATGAGTAGGAAATAGTTCCCTGTATGACTATCTCTCTATAGCCCTCCCATGCACTGAGTCAGCAGTTCACGGCTGTTCTCGGTCCATACAGGGCCAAGGGGGCCCCACGGAGAGCTCTGCACAGCCACGGCCCAGTGCCTCCTCTCAGGCTAAGGAGCCCTTTCCTGGCACCGACATGCAAACAGCAGAACTTTGCCCACAGGCTGCACAGCTGCTACCAATGATGCTACGGTCATTTGCAGACAAAGCAAAGATGGTTTGAATGTAAATTCTGGTAGGTCGGAATTAAATTTTCAAATTGTCCCCAACACTCAGCAGCTCAGTCCTGGCCTAATCTACACTTGGCAGGAGGGTATCTTTAAATAACAGCACTTGATTTTAATTTAACATAAAGAATGTCAGAATTTGATGCTACCATGCCTCCCCTTTCTGCAGCAACCCTTCCTACTCTCCATCCCACCCAATCCTGTCAGCGGGTGGCTGGGAAAGCAGCAAAGGGGAGGAAAGGCACTTTAGAGTAGAGGATGGCAGAGCTACTGCTGCAGGCAGGCCTTCACCAACAGAGTTTAAAAAGTAGATATTTCCTCTACACAAAAAAGTCTTTTTCAAGGCAGTTTCTGATGCCTGTAAATTCTCAGGATACCGTTTTACAGTGCCTGGAGGAACTGGGCCTAATACAAAGGAGCAGATCTCACCTGACCAACTTGACTAAAACCCCTTGACCTAGGGATATCTCAGACTATAGAGGACCAGGTGTCCCCTCACTTAAAATATGCACACCAAGTTCTAACATCACCTGTCAAATTATTAACTTTTTTACACTGCAGTGCTGTTTACAGGCCCCATTCAAGATCAGGGCTTTATTTTGCCGTTGTTGTATAAGTGACAATAACTATATTACAGTCAAATACCTGACAGGCTAAGTAGACAGCAAAGAGAAAATGGAAGCAATCTCCAGTATTTTCATTTGACACATGGTTTAATTTAATTGGGCAAGATCACTTGAAAGGTCTGTGGCAAAGCCACTATTTCAATGTAGCTAAATAAGCATCAGTCAACCATTGTCTGCTGTGCTGCAGTGCCTTTTATCTAAAGAGTTCTGAGTATTCCAGTCAGTATCATAACAGAAGTGAAACAGAAAACAAAACAAAACAAAACAAAAAAAAAAACACCAAACCCAAAGCAAAATTTGCTTCAAACAGAAGCAAAACAGAAAAAGCCAGATTCAACCACTTAAACTTAGCTGATTTCTGTTCCAAACCACACGCTATCCTACAAGTAATTCATCTCAGTACACATAGTGAAATACTTTAAGGTACAAGTTTATAAGAAAACCTCAAAATATGCAAAACAAATCTTGAAAGCTCTTGGGTTTGTTTTTAAAGTGTTACTCAGCTCTTCAGTCCCTCTCTTCTGTGAGCTGTGTGCTTACCTGAAGGACAGATTGACTGCATGGTTACATCTTAAAGTTGCCACAGGATGAAGCAGTTAATGTCATTTTCCAACACTGTAAAAGAAATTTAGAATATGGAAGGAATTCATAACTTCATCTGATGTCTACAGTGCTGTCTGGTGCCATAAAGCAACGGTCTTAAGAAAACATCCATAATACATAAGCACAGGTGATGGGTTAGTTTGGGTTTGTTCAGAGATCTACCCCAACCTTTTATTGTTTTCGTATATATGTTTACAACACCAGCACATACAGTGTTTATATTGACTTTAAAATAGCCAAAATAAGAATTTCTCAGATCTTCAATCCCCTCTGCATGGAGCTTTAATTAAGCTATACTCCAAGGATATTGTATCTTCTTACAATTGTATTGTGCAGCCTTTTTCACAGTGTACTGGCAACAAAATTCTCTATTTACTGCATAGCTGTAAAATATGGAAGAAATATTCCTAGAATTTAGATGCCTAAGAAGAGAGGGAAAATGCCTGTCATTACTAATACAACCTTTAGCTTCAGAAAAAATTCTGTGGTTCTTTTACTTACCTGTCCGAAAAATATTTTTTTGTAACCCACTCCTTGACTATCCTTGTGTTTGAATAGTTAAAGCAATCCAAGTCTATCACTGACAGAGGGAACTACATAGTTATAGTGACTCCAGCGTACTCCATGGTCAGATGAACTGGAGCAAGCTGTGACATTAGGAACATATTATTTCAATGCAATTTCCTGAGAGAGAGCTGATCTCCTTTTAAAAAAAATAATGTGGAGTTACCCATTTCAGCTTTATCACTCATTCTTTCTGAAGGAGCTGCTCTTTTCTCAGGGCTTCATTTTTCATCCCTTCTGTCTCCATAACCTAAACAACCTGTATTCCTTGTGCAACACACCGGTTCTAACGTCAGAAGTGTGCTGAGCACTGTAATTCTAGTGCTAATGCTCAGTGGGAGCTGGGGACTCTTGGCAGTTCTTGTCACAGGCCCATTATGCTGCCTAACATTTCACTGTAGTTTGTGAACTTCAGTGGCTTTTATGGATAGCAAAGCATTGTTAAATCCATAGGTATGTAGTCACTGTGGTGGTCCTTCAATCCATGGGGAAGAAAATTCTCTGATCAAATGCCTCTGAACATTAAAAACATTTCATCTAATTTTAGTGTCATAAAACCTTTGACCCTCTCTATAAGATGGACAGTAGACAGCAATGTAACTGCAAAGACTTTAGGTCTGTTTCAGCTCTAAAGACTTTGATGCTTAAATGTGTCAGACATAAAAAATACTAAAAAGGCAGTGGAAAAGGTAAGAGGGAGATGATTTTTCTTTCCTCCCTATACTTAGCCTTCCTAGCCTTTAAAAATCAAAAATAGCAAATGAGGTAATGATCGCATCTTAATGTCACTGGAGATCCAGAGTGCTGGAGCAGCTCCCCTGGGAGGCCGGGCTGAGAGAGTTGGGGGGGTTCAGCCTGGAGAAGAGAAGGGTCTGGGGAGACCTTCGAGCAGCCTCCCAGGGCTTAAAGGGGGGACAGGAAAGGTGGGGAGGGACTCTTTATCGGGGGTGTGGGGTTAGGATGAGGGGTAACAGTTTTAAACTAAAGAGAGTAGATTTAGATTAGTTATAAGGAAGAAATTCTTCCCTGTGCAGGTGGTGAGGCGCTGGCCCAGGGTGCCCAGAGCAGCTGTGGCTGCCCCCTCCCTGGAAGGGTTCAAGGCCAGGTTGGACGGGGCTGGGAGCCCCCTGGGCTGGGGGAAGGGGGCCCTGCCCGGGGCAGGGGGATGGAACTAGGTGATCTTTAAGGTCTCTTCCAACTCAAACTATGATTCTATGAAGTCCTCTGGATCCAGTGTAGAAATTGTAACAGCTCAAAATAAAAGGAGTAACACTCAATTCTTATCATCTAACTTAAGATGCATTTGCCTGAGGTCCCTCTTATATCAGAAGAAGAGTCAGGCAGTCTCAGAGAATAATTCTGTCATTTATGATCTGAATTGCCCTCTGGAGGTGGCTTTCTCCATAAGTGATCTCAGGTGACTGCAGCTCTAACTTAAGATCTTCAGTTAAGTGCCTACAGTTAGGTGGAAACAATTTGGATCTATTCCTTGCCCCCCTGCCCCATGTGGCATCTCTGCAATCTCACAGCTGTGGATCACACAAAAAGCAGAATTTATAACTAATATAATGTAATACTTTGTTGTACAATTATTCATCTGTTATTTCCTGTAGAGATATAACTGGTGGGTGTCACGTGTACTACGGTGCTTGTTTACTTTAGAATTTTAATAAAAAAATAACATCCTCTATACCAAGTCATTTGAAAACAAAAAGGAGAAGCTATGAATTCAAGCACAGCACTTTTGGTTTCCCGCTTTTCTCTAGCACTATGTGAGACATTAAAAAAAAAAAAAAAAAAATTTTCCCACACAGTCCCCTGTGGCCTGGCCACACAGCCAGGGATGAGTGTGTGTAGGGGCAGGACTGCACTAAGCTGAAAATCAATCGCAGAACTAAATAATAAATCTTAGGACTTTTCATGCCTTAATAACTTAATGAGCACAAGGCACTTTTACCGATGGGAAAACACAGATACAAGCACTCCAGTCAAATATGGCGAACCCATGCCAAGACTCCAGCACAAGGCAGATGTAAATACGGTGAATCCTCTTTCTCAAGCACGTGCCTGCCACTACAGCTCCCATGCCATCCAGTGCAGAATGTATTCCTGGGATGTGGAAGAGGTACTCTTGGCATCTCTCCCTTCTGCTGGATGGAGTATGACTGGTGTTTGCAGGACAGATACAACAAAAGGCACCTCTGTGCAATGAGTACATCTTTGCTGCAGTACAACTAGATAGACAGGATGGCTTAGGCATTACCACTAAAGACCAGGGACAACAGGGTCTCGGGTGTGAGGCCCCAGTTCTGTGCCCAGTCCACTTGCTTATATCCCTCTTACTCTGTACTGCCTGGAAATTTTTTCCAAGCCTTTCGGCTACTTGCTTGTCTGTTTATAAGCACAAAGCCAAAATAACAAGCAATGTACCATTCCTGCTGTCATTGTTCTTTGTATTCATCCATGCTCCATGTCTCAGACACCTTCCATACTGTACAGATCATCATACTGTATTCCTCAGTCGGAGAGGTAATGTAAGATTGTAGCATGACTCACCTGACTGCATTTTTCTGCAACCTCTACCTGACCTGTCAACAACCCACCACGCTCTACAGAATAGGTCCTAGTGACACTCCCAGAAGTCCAGGATGGGTATAAGTGAAACCCCAGAAGTGTCAGGATAAAACTAGGAAGGATCTTCCAGAGCTCTTTGCAATCCAGCACCTCCAGGAGCAACAGTTCCCAGCACTGCATTAAGCACATATCCAATAATACCTGTCATAGCGGGATGCACTGGATCTACTTAACTAGAGCTCCTGTATTTCCTCTAGCGGTACCAATAGGTAGGCAGCCAACATACTGTCACCTCACTTCAAGAAGTAGTGCCTCTCAAAGGTGATATTCTCTGGGAGTGATGTTACTATGTTGGCCAGTTAGTACTGGGAGAGGCGGTCACCACCGTCACTGGAGTGCCTTTACTGGGGGACACGGCTTCCTGGAGGGACCCAGGTCAACACGGTGGTGAGTAAATTTTGAAGAGGTAGGTTGGGTCGTAAGGATTCTGCGTATTCATGTAGAATAGTAAATTCTGCTCTCGTGCCAGTGTCAAGTCCAACAGTGTGACATCTACTCAGAAGAGCTTCATAGCAACTTTCAAAATATGCAGTAATATAAAAATCAGGAAACTTTAATAAAGATACCTAGAACTAATAAAGTTTTTTTATTTTAATGGCCTTAGAATGTTGGGGTAACTAAAAGTGAGTTGTTATATAGGATTCTTAATTCTTTTACATGTTCTTCACACTTTCTCTCTCTTTTTCTCTTTCTCTCTTTCGCTCTGTTTGTTAACATTTACTTGTTATTACTGTACGTTGCTTGCAACTTGTGTATGTTACAGACTGTCACATTTTATTCTGTGAAGTTTTTCTCCAATTCCCATCAACCTGAGCTCCATGTTGGGCAGCCGAGGAGATTACAATACAGTTCTTTAATGCAAAAGAACAAGGAATGTCACAGACTATAGGTAACTTCACTGAGATTGTGACACAAAACCTGATGCGAGGTATTAATGCAAAGAGTAAGTACTTGGTATGATAATAGAACTACTTAGTTAAATTACCTTCTTTTTTTTCAGATAGTCTGCATGGGAAAAATTAATTTTCATTACTCTCCAGCAGAAAAATATCCCAAACCAACCAATTTAGGATTATTTTCACTGTCATTTTGAAAATCAGTGATGCCCATGCTGACCCTTCATTACTCATTTTCAAAGGTTTAAACCCATATTTCCTATGCTGTTCTTCTCAATGCTATACTTCCTTCCATACTCTCCACGCTGTAATTTCACCATTTCATCATCCTTTGTCTGTGGTTTAATATATCTTCTCCATAATTCTTTTTCTAATTTATTATAGTTATATCCCTTTCACTCGAAGGAGCTGATTTAACAACAACAAAAATAAGCCCCTACCCATGGGACTCATGTTTCTTAATCCTGCATGAGGCTCTGGAGCCCATAAAAATTGATTTCTGTAGCCAAAGATGGTCTGGCACAGAAGCATAATTGTTATTTTGCTGAGTCAGATCCTGAGCAAAGTATTTCGTTTGCAATCTCCCCCAATGGCCCCCAAACACTACTTTGAAAGAATGATAAAAAATAGCTGATAGACATTTCTGATAATTTTCTAGAGGGACAGCATGAAGTTTATTGCTACTAGTCTTATTCTTAATTGTCAGTAAATTCTATCTTAACTTAGAAATCACTATAGCCACATACCAACTCAAGAAAAGTGTATTTTTCTCACTGTGCAGTTCCTTTACTTCCTGACTCACTATTATGCTCTGACTCTCTTTTAATCAGTGAAAAAGCACATCACAGTTTAGATGGAGTCTAGTATAAAAAAATAAAGTGATTTATACTGATGCAATTGATGAGTGGCCAATGAATATTAATGGGCAGTAAACACTATCCAGACAACTAAAACAGAAACAACAACAGAAACTAACAGGAGTGAAATTTGAATTAAAGAGACTCATGAGAGTAGGGAATTGAACTGTAAATATTTCCTTTCCATGCAACATCTCAGAAAGGAATTTAGGGATATAAAGTCAGTGTGTATTTTCAGATGCTGAGCAGCTCTTAACCCCTCCACAAATCAGAGTAAATATCCTTGAATACTTGGATTCATACTCTAAACTTCATCATCATCATTTGCTTAGCACAAGAAGTATCAGACAAAAGTGATGCTGCAAAAATAGGATGTAAAAAGGAATGTAAAATCTTTGCATTTTCTTTAGAATAAAGACAGGTGGGAAATTCTGTCCTCCAGCAGCAACTACAGCAGCCTCACAGCTGCTCTGCTTCCCATAGCTTGTAGCTAAGAAAAGCAAGAGCACAGCAGTTCTTCACCCTCACCTTGGGCATGCCACCTCTGTTCCTGCACCATTCTGTCACTAGCCCAAGAGCCAGGGAAAACCACTGTACCAAGAGTTTCCTGTTGCCAGCATAGTATGACACAACTAATGTCTGCCAGATTAACAGCCCTTTTATATCGCCAGAAAAGTGCAAGAGGAATGAAAACCAGAAGAGTGACTAAATCACACAGCAGACAACATACCATTACTTTCTTCAGGGATCCAGTTGGATTAAAGGTCTCTGCTGTGATGGACCTCATGGAGATCCTTCTTCATAAGAGACTTCAGGCAGCTACTATGGATGTTAGTGACAGGGCTTTCAAATGAGCAAATGAAAATGACCCTCAAGCTCTGAATGAGAACCAAGGGACACTCTCAGTTGGTCAGGAGTGGGACTATAGATAGATGGTAATAATGGCAAACCCAGGTTTGGGATCAGGGCTAAGAGAGCACAGTTGAGATCTAGACAAGCTGTAGATTTATTTTTAGGTGTACGTGGGGTGGTGGTGTGGAACGTAACATTAATCAGACAAGGTCTCCCCAGTGGAAAGATCTTCATCTTTCAAGCAACTTCTTTTCTCAGTTCTGGCCCTGTTTTGTGCTCAACTGTTCCTATCTCCTTCCTGCTTGTCAACCCCTTCCGTTGTAACAGGGCTGCAGAACCCTGAAGTCCCCTGAGCCTTTACGGAATAGCAAATGACTATTCAGGGAAGCTGCAGGTACTCAAGATAGGTCCCTGTCTCTTCTAATCCTTAAATTATGGTAGCCAAGAAGAAGACAGTCTGTGTTTTTCTGAAAGAGATTGCCAGTGACCTAATGTGACCAAAGGAAACAGCACTATGTCTTTTAATTGCTGTGTTTCTGATATAGGGCTGATAAGATCCCATCTTCTTTAGCACAGTGTCAAAGAATCTGGCATGATTCATGTAGCCAGATAATGACTCATGAGTAAATATGCATGGATACCATGCTGTGAATTGCAAAGTTTCTCTCAGCTCTGTTTCAGTCAAAGTGGTTATGACCCACAGAAGTTCCTATAAGGACTGAAAATGGTGCACCCTGGGAGTGCCTTTCAACTCATCCAGTCTTTGGAGTAAATGACCATTTCACAGATCTGTAGACACATGGAAGGCAAAGGAGCGGGGTAGCTTCAACCTCAAGAGCAAGCAGGACCATTCCTGGCCCATACACAATTTCTGAAGACATTTAAGGTACAAAGGGTAGACCAGGAACTTGTTCCTTGGCGGCTGTCAGAGAATGGCAGTGTTTGCTTCAGGGAAGAAGACTGGGCTGACCTTCCCAGTGTAGGAACCATTTCTGTACAAGTGTCACATTTCCAAGCATACATTGAGGCCAATGAATATATCATACAATTATGTCCACTGATACTCTGAACATAAGATGCAGTTCAAATATGTGAAGATTCAGTGTCAGACTCTAGATTAGAACCAAAACCAGCAGCACTGGTAAAGTCACTATGACAGTGTGCGACTATTTGCTATGACAAGAGAGATGAGCCATGGAGCAAGGACATGGGCAGTCTCTACTGTGCTTCTCCACAATAAGCAGAGTATATTAATGCAGAATTCAGCAGTTCTAAGTTATTTTTTCAGAATCCCTCCCACCCAGTTTTGAAATTCAGTGTTTGCTTGGAAACACCCAAGGCATTTTAATAGTACTTTTCAGTAAATGGAGATAGATCAGACAGGAAAAAAAGAAAGTGGAAATCACACAAATGAGGTAGCTGTGAAACAAAACTACTCACCTGGGAGAGCTGCTGAATACGTTCTTTAGCCTCTCAGCTAAATCTCTGCAGGAGAAAGTTTAAGGCTGGTGCAGTTAACTAGGTATTCGCAGATAGGACAATTATGGAGGTAAGATGCCAAGCTGAGTCAGAAGATTTTGTTGTAAATAACCTCTTATATAGCACTGGGCAAGTCACTTCACTGCATGGTAGCTTTACCCATCTGTAAAACAGCGATTATAACATTGACTTTTCTTCATTAAATAGAACCTACAGAACAAAAAATGCTGTACAAGCCTAATTCAGATTCTGCTAGCAGTCATGGAATGACTTATGTAAATTTGATAGGCCAGAATCATGCCTTAGAAGTTTTAAGCACCTAGAAGTAGTCAGAATTGGTATGACTAGACCGGTAGTCAACAGACAGTAATGGTTTCAGTAATTTTGCTTTATCTGGAGTTCTCTCAAACCCAAAGTCAATCTTGGGAAAAGCAAACATGCAAATTAAAATTTGAGAAATCAGCCTAAAATAACGTAATTTCATTCCAACTTTAGACCTCTTTCCTGAAATTGTTCAGGATCTGCTAATTAAAACAATGGGAACTTCTAACTGTGGGCTGATGACATCAGTGATGTTTTCTTTATTCCCTTAACAAGCTAATCACATATTAAATATCAGGTGATTGCCAAGTCCTCCCTTCAGAGAATAGGTACTGCAGACAGTGGTTTGGAACACAACTACTGTACTTAACACTTATGTATATACACTAGCAATAGATGCAGCCTTCTGTGCTGGTAATTTATTTGCTTCCTAAATATTTAGCAAAATTATCACTGTGGATAACATTGCTATCCAGAATGTGATTCCTAAGGCATGGTCCATGCATGGAATCTTCAAGGGACATTAGTAGGAGAATTCAGTGATTTGTCCATGTCTCCAGATACTCTGTTCTCTTCCTATTGAATAGAAATAAAATAACAAGCTTGTGGATTTTCATCAAGTATACAGAGTAATTCACCAGTGCTAAGGGACCCTGAGGAGGCTGCAAGAGCAAGTTCCAGCTCAAGTTGCTAGGGATGTATAATGTAATTTAAGAAATTAATTCCAAGAAGGTCGATTTTCTTGTCATTCAAGCACAACTCAGCCTGCAACCTGCTTGCAAAAGGATCAATGGCTGTTACTGGTGAGCAGCCTGACCCACAACCAATCTGCTCAGAGGTGTTTTGAGCTTCAGAAATGGACCAGTGCCCTCTCCGCTGCTAACAGTTTAGTTTTCAAACCCAGACTCAGTTGTGGCAGTGGGAGTCTCAAGAGATTTCAATGTAGAGCTTTGCCGACACAGCGGCCTCCCTCATTTCAGGATTAGAGCCACCAGCTTGTAGCAATAGAGGCTTATGAAGAAGCCCATGTTTTTGCTCATCCCCATGAGGACAGCAGCCCTCCCTAAACACAGTTAAGTGATTTTTAAATCAACAGCTCAGTACCTGCAATGTCACAGTTACTATGGCAGCCGTGTCAGGTTTTTGTGCAAAGAGTGGCATTAAACAGCAGTAAGTATTATCAACAGAAAGGAACTGCAACTCAGTGCAACCTTCAAACATTAGAATCCTATTGAAATTAGCGTCTACAAGTATTAAAATGCACCTATAGCTTTTGTTTTTTGTAAAACGTATTGAGAGACCTAGTTATTTAATTGCTCACAAAATGAAACGTTACTACCTCTGCTGTTGGCATAATAATTGGCTAATTCTACACGGAGAAGAACAGAGGCAGAGGTGAGATCTGCAGAAAATACTGTTTATGTTGTGACAAACCAGTGACATCTAAATAAAAGTAGAGGCATAGAATGCAATTACTGGGGCATCGACAGAATCATAGTATGTCATATACATCTATCTGTATGTGTGCGCGTGTGTATACAAAGCAACAAATACAACTTGAAAAGGCTTTTGCCTGCTACTCATCTATGTTGTCCATCTGAAACCAGAGGATCAGAATTATATCTCCAAACCCTACCTAGTGTATTTTTTCTTTTGGTCTTGTTTTATTACTTGGCTTCAAAACCACTGAAAAAAAAATGACAGTATCATGTAGCATTCAGAACAAGGTAGTACACGAATCTGGAAGAGGCACTGAAACTAAGTCTATCCATTGGGTTTGTCTTTCCTTAAAGACTTGCAGGACCACCCATTGCCTTACAGCATCTAAGTAATAAGCATTGTGCAACCGAGGTGTAGGATGCTACCAATACCACTCAGTTAACATATCTCAGCATTTGTGAAACTTCAGAAAGCACATTTTGACTGTTTTTTCCTCCCTTCAACTAAAATACTCATATTGAGCTGTGCCATATTTCGAGTATATTCTCAATACACTAATTTGCACTTTAAAACCCTAAAATCAATCCTACACTAAACAGCACTTTAAATTGTTTTATAAATGTCAAACAAGTCACACAGAGAAAATATACCATGCTCAGTCTATCCTCATGGGAATGTGTGGATGAAAATGGGCAAATCTGGCAAATGTTTTCATTATTTGCAGCTGCGAGTAAATTTTGTTCTATCTATTTTCCAAATTCATGGCCTGCTGTAGTGTCTTCTATATGTAGTGTCCTGTGCTGGCATTGCAAATACTGTTTGTGTTTCTGAGGAGAGCATCAGAAAATGGATTGCTTTTGTTAAAATCCACATTCTGTTGTCATATTTCCATGTGTAACATACTCTGTGTGTCTAAAACGTGTACAGCCATTCTGCATGACTGATACCAGAAAAGCTATAAAATAATCTGGGTAAATTTGGGGGAGGGGAAGATCAGGGTTTTTCCCCTCAGTAATATTGCACACAGGTATAAATCAGCACAAACAGAATATACTCAAATACTAGAACACAACTCACAGTCCACTGCCTCTCCAAAGCTCTGAGCGACAGTAGGCTTCATGACAAACAGGTCATCCATGCACCATCCGATGTCATGCAAAAACATAATCCAATTTCTAACCGCAGTCTTCTGCTCACAGGACTAGGAACCAATGCACGCCCGTTTCTGAAACTGCCCCTCTATGCGGAAGTACAGGTGGCTGCTGTTACACCTAACGTGATCACATTTTCTTTCTCCTCCCACTTAACAGACTTTATTTTATTTTAGTGCAGTGCACACGAACGCAGTGTCTAGGACAGATGTGCTACCTTTTATAGTGTTGCTATAGAACTCTTTAGCTGTGAACCCTTAATTTGCAGCTGGAACTCTAATAAACAGTGCATAGTGTTTCAATAGCCTTCTGCTTATATGTTTGAAGATTCGAAACTGAATGGTGAGGTGGCCAAGGCGGCGCTGGCAAACGAAGACTGTCCCCACATAGACCAGGCTATTACGCCTGATGAGGGCCTGCCCTTTACTCGCTCTGGCACTCGGGAGAGATATGGACCCTGCTTCCTCTTATCAACCGGGGAATATCCCTGCCCGCCTGATGGAGGAATAAGAAAGGGTATGTAGCTGGGGTCCTGTAATCATGTAGATAGCAACCGTTTTAAATAAGTAAGAGAAAGTCAGCTGTAGCTGTAGCACGCAATAGTGCGCTTGCTGTAGAGATGCACGTTTGGGCTGGAAACCACCACCTGATGTCTGCATTTGGAGTTTCTAACCTATTTCTTTCAGAAAGAAAAGCCTGAGGAGCTGTAACTACCCCATGCAGCTATGATAGGCAGTCAAGTCTTCCACCCCAGCTGGTGCAGTAAGCTTTAGTGGAGGATGCTCTACAATGTCCTTAAATTAGCCCATCCTCCAAGGAAAGGCCAATTAACATTTCATAGCAATGAAGGTTTGCCACTTGGAAAGCTCACAGATCTTACCAAACTCTGAGGAGCACAAACTGGGAGGTGGCAGACAGAAAAGATAAAACACAAAAGCAAAACATCCTCAAAAAATATGAAATGCTTATTTGGCTACCTTAACAGAGCACTAGAACAAACTATTTGGATATTCATAGCTGTTTAGTTCAACAGAGAAAGAGAAGCAAACGAGAACATCTGTTAGCACAGGTGTCTTACAATTGGAAAACAATCCATCTCAAATCATTTTCATAAATAAATCATTACTAGTTAGTTTCTCAGACTTCTGACAGCTACAGATCTCTCAGAAGTAACTGCATTTTAGTTTGCTAATGGTCAGAATAGTCTATTTAGCAACAGAAGTAAAATCAAATGAAAAAAACCCTTCCCTTCTTAAAATAGGCTGTTTTGTTTAAATAATTTAACACGAGGAAACCATACAAACTAAAATTAGTTACATATATATGCATCAAAGTTGATAAGGAATGGAAAAATTGGAAATCTCTCTCTTCAAATCAGTGTTTATCACTGGTGTACTGTATATAGTATATGATATAGTCAATATTTTCAAACTGCAAAGATTGTACGATGTAACCATACACTGAGTATGGAGTATAGAATTCTCATGTGCCATTGTACGATGGGCAATAGTTATAGCAAATGCCAGTTATAGATAGTGTATGTATTTATAAGTTTAAAGCTTATCATCAACAAAGATATAGTTGGACCACAAGACTTTCATATGAAAGTATATCCTCTAATATTTACCTTTGTAGCAAAGCGTTTTACTTGATTCTGTATCGGATAAGCATTGGCCGCGTTCATTCAGCCTGGGCGAGTTCGGGTGGTTCCAGTGGATCAGGGGAACACTCCAAATGGCACATCCTTTGGGATGAGGAATGTATGGTTTTCATGATGCACTGCAACCGCCTCTCGTTACTGAATGAAACAGAGGCTGGTTGGCTAAAGAGTAATATACGTCAGCATATTGTTGGCCTGTTTGAAACACGTTGAGAGCATCTTAATTGTTGTTCCAACAGAATATCATCCATAGTTTGTGCAACTCTCTGTACACTTGCTGAGCTGTTTACGTGCATGTTGGAAAAAGAAGGGGGAAGGGAGGGAGGGGGGGAGGGAAACTGAATGCATGCAATTTTCTTTTCTTTTTTTTTTTTTTATGCTTAGAACAAAGGAGTAGTATCCCTATAGCAACACACTACAATCTATGGATTTTGCTGCCTTTTCCCCCTCCTGTCCCCCAAAATACCAGAAACCTTAATTTTGCCTGAGGTCAAAATGCATGAAGTGGAAGGGAGAAATATGCATGAGTGTATGACAAAGACATAGAAAATCCCTCCCACTGACACTTTAGTTTTTCTTAGAGTACAACTATGTTGCTGACCATAGGAACAATTACATAGCCTCACCATCCTTGAGAAATTATGATTTAAAAAAAAATTTTTAATATATATATATATATTTTTAACTTGATCTGTACTTCAATGGCCTTCTGAGTCATGTTGCAAGCGATACTACTCTCCGCATGTCCGTGCATGCAGATGCTATTGAACTGGCTACAATGTTGAGCTCATTCTTAGTCCATTCTGTCATTGATCCAATGCTGTACTTTGCATTTTTCTTTTAAATGAAGGTTACGAAATGTCACGGAGCCTTAACAGCATAGCTGGCATAAGTGGAAAAGCGATAGGATTATCCTCAGTGTCTGCGCCCTACAGCTCTCCTAGTCCAGTGAGACGTTCTTGGTCTCCCATCCCATCTATATTGTAGCATGGATCAGTAGCAGAGAATGGTCTAAAAAGCTTTATTTTCAATTAGCCTATGCTATGTTGCATATAATCCAGGTGACTAAGTCTGAAGATGCAATGTCTCACAGTAGCACCTGCTGGGAATGGTGTTACTACTGATGCTAGGTGACAACACTCCTAAAGAGCACTCAGATGACAATAGGCAGGCA
Organism: Tyto alba; assembly: GCF_018691265.1. NCBI lineage: Eukaryota > Metazoa > Chordata > Aves > Strigiformes > Tytonidae > Tyto > Tyto alba. The sequence goes on along the minus strand of NW_024881329.1, from coordinate 5,323,647 downwards.
TTTACATAGTACTGGTGGGCCATACATGCAGCATGGTATCAGTACATAGGATGAAGGGTAGATGCACCAGATAGTTTCCTTCCTGGTGCATCCTGCTAGTATATGCTTATGTTGGCTAATGGTGGATCTACTGGCTCTGTATGAAATGGGTTAGGCATTTAGTCGATGCTGAAACATGCCAACGATGGAAGATTTTGCTTTTTCTCAGGATATTTTTGAGCCATAGGAACCCTGCAGGAGTTTGAGCAAACAAGCACAGTAGGATGAAACTTTGCATGGGCGCCTATTTTAAGCTGAAAGCAATACTCAGACACACTGTAGAGAGGTCTCAGTCTGGCTGACTGCATGGAAAAAAAAAAAAAAAATCCTGTTGAAGAAGAATATGGCTGCCTCTGCATGTAGCTATTTCACCTTTTCCTCCTTCCTTTAAAACTAAGATGCCGAGCTTGATGTGAAAAGCGCAGGGAAGAAGCTCAAGTACTGATTGTATTCTTTACATGCAGATCTTTGCAAAGAAAGTCCAGTCATTGCTAAATATATGCCAACAGAGGCAGTCAGAGTGACCTGACAAGGCAAGATGGAGATGAACATTGATGGCTAATAAACATCTGTGTGGAACTGTGCAGGCATAGAAGACCTTCTCATTTGGACAAAGTTAACTCGCTCCATGCAGGTTTTATGGATGAGTCTTCGTGGGTTTGGAGTTGTACTAGAGATGCAGGCTTTTTCTACGGCCAAAATGTAACAAAACTGTAGAAGATCCTTTTTTTTTTTTTTAAATCTATTTTTTTTGTTCCATAGCATGAATTGCATGAAGACAAAAATTACAAAAAAAAAACAAAAAAAACACAAAAAAACCCTAAAAAACAAAAAAACAAGAAACACTGCAAATGTATGATTAAAGAGAAAAAAAAGCAAAGTTATATATTTTCTTTCAAAGCTCTTTACTTTTACATACATTGTTGTAGCCAAAATGTAAAACATTATAAAACTGTACATTTCTTTGCTATGGATCGCTTCTTTTTGTATACAAGATACAGAGTAATGGTTTTAAAAAGTGCAATCAGGCAGTCATCGGTCATATTGACCACGCCTTCACAGTTCATCACACCGACATGGAAATCAAGAACTCTCAATCCAACTAGAAGTGTATAAAAATAAGAAAACTTTTTCCTGTCTGTTTTTGTTGGCATGCTTGTGACACATGGGACCTTCCTTTGGACCTGACAGTAACAGCTGGTCTAGATTTAATTTTCCAGCTCTGGTTATGTTGTATTTTATTGATGTATAGATCCAACGTAAAGACCCTTCATAAATTGTTCATATTAAGTAATCAGTATGAATTTTAAACAAAAGAGGTGTTATTTTAAAACTGGGACTTATAGTACAAAATCAGGAAAATACTCAAGTATAAATGGTCTCAAAGTTTAAGAAACAAGACAACAGCATTGTATGCAATTTAGTACTGAGTAAAATGCATGCACAATGTTATGCAAAACAATTCTAGCATGAAATAAATTTTGTATCATGGTTTCAGTGCCTGCTGTATAGTGTAAAGGGGAATCCTTTTCTGAAGCGATCAGGGGTTTCCAGAGACTTGCTTCTAAAAATCTTGAATAAATACAGTGTTCTCAACAGAAATGTAGGAGAAAAGCTTGGTATTGCTTTGGTTCTACAATGCTAATTTTGGTTAGTAGATAATAAATGAAGCCTGCAAACACTTGATACAACCGATGTCTGAAGAATTAACACCATTAGTAATTTTATGAGGGAAGATTAAAAAACCCTCTAATTACCTAGGTATCTTCCTTTTCCCTCCCCAACAATAAAAGTTTGTCTTTTTAGCTGATTAAATGAATTCAGTTTTTCTTACTTCTTTGGGCCCTGTCCTTCACTTGTTCTTCACTGAGCCACAGCAGTCCACCTGATACAAAACTCTGAAAGAAATCCAGGTGTCCAGGTCACACTTTATTGGTCACACAGTAAGAAACAAGAAACACAATGGGATTAAATTTAATTTTAGATGTTACAAATTACAACTATGGACTATGTGTCAATAGCATTCTAGTTGCTTGAGCATTTTTGGTAAAATACTTCTATAAGAAAGGATACACCTTTATCCTCATGTGAGGAACTTCAAAAGAGCTGGCAAACTTCTAGGCAAGCTACAGCATTTGCAACTGCTAATGAGAATGAAAATGTAAAGGAACAGTATCCCTATGGTCTGGAGGAAGTAAGAGATTAAACCCCCAAAACCAGAAGAAACACTCATGGTTCTGGTAAGTGCTAAATTATAAACAAAAAAACAACTGCAGCTGGACCTTGTCTTCACAAAACTCTACTCCAAAAGGAAAATCAAGGAAGACCTCAAACTGTGTTTTAGGAATAGAAGAAAGGCCGATAATCTGAATTTGTACATAATTAGAAAAATCCTCTGTAGTCCTTGATGTAGCATTATGTACTTGATTTCTACTTCAGCTGACCATCCTTTTTCCCAATAACTATTTTTCTCCAACTATTTCTATGCTGTCATTCACAGCTGATAAGTGGGCAATTTCTTACCTCCAGAGGTAAAATCCAGGTTAATCCAGGATCCAAAAGTTGCCTAATGAACTACTTTAACTCTTATAATGTATTAAGAATCCAGAAATAGATTTATCTGCCCTGTTTTTTATTTAACACAAACTCAAGGGCCCAGCATGAAGGCTGCTCAAATTCTCCATTACCATAAGGAATACTAACAATTCAGCCCTGTAAATCCCACGTAGGTCTTCCCCTTCCACTGCGCTTTGCATATATATGAGCCTTAGCTAACAGGTTGGATACATATGCCCTAAGGCAACTGTCATTCTGTGCTACTTTTTACATCTACCAGTCCCATTTTCATTTAGGTACTCCTCTCAGCTTATTCTGATTTCAGCTATGTCTTTTGGGTGACTTTTATAAACCCTTCAGAAACAGAACAGTGCTCCCCATCCATCACCCTTCAAGAGATGCTTTAAAGCTTAAGGTCCGTCTGACCCCAGTTTTCCTTGGACAACAGTGGCAGCTCTGACAGCATAGGGAAAGAGTAAGACAACTGGAAAATTTCAAGAGCCGTTGCACCAAATCCTAACACTGAATCCTAAGAGAAATTTACCCTATCATCCCAGCTACCTTTCATTTAAGGAGCTTTTGCTGGGGTATTATGATTAAAACATTAATGCCTTCAAGTCTGCCCACTCCCACAGCAGGAGGTATATATCTCGATTAAAGCATTAAAACTATACATGCAGCTAGCTTGTGACCTCAGGCTTGCAGTAAAGCCACTGGCCACCTCTGACCACACCGTTGTAAGCAAGAACAGAAGCACATTCTGTAGCTCAGTTACGCTCCGCCCCTTTCCTGGTGGAAATGAACATCTTGATTCCTTCCTCTGCAAACTCAGCCTTTGGCAATGCACCCCCATCTGCAGAACCCGATGCTCATCCTTCATCTGAAGCCCCTGTCAATTAGTGGTTTATTACTTGCTAACATTAAAAGCACACCTCAACCACACCTTCTACACATACAGTTTCTCCTCTGACTGCATGAAGGTACTCATTTCTCTGGAGCAACCTGAAGTGTCTCCACAACTACAATTTCAGACAGCAAGGATCTGAGAAGTGGTTTCTGTACTCTCACTCCAACAAAAAAAATCTAGCCAATACCATTGTGGTAACAGTCAAGCACAGCAGTCATTAATCTAGATAGAGTGATTTTTCACATAAATTGCCTTCTCTCTCCTTAAAGTTTCAGGGCCAAAAAGAAAATACATCACTGAAACAAATGGCTGCTGGGACAAATGAGCAGACTGAAATACAGAAGAGAGCAAGGAGGGCTAAGGCAAGGGCATTCAGAAAGGAGCTGAGCACAGTGTTGCTTACAAAAAAAGATACCTTGAAGACAAAAAAGTGCAGTTATTACCCTGCCACTTCACATATCCTTTTCATAGCTTCAAAACAAGGCAGCCTGTTTCTCTGATTACCATATATATCCTGGAAACAACTTTGTCTCTGAGCTCATACAGAAACTAACCTAACTTCATGAAAACGTGCTTAAATTCTGGAGGTTATTTTTAGGTCACTCACTTGAGTTTGGGCCTAAAATACCTGTCTGTTCAGAAGTCCCAAAGCCTCTGCATTCATCTAGGACTGTAGGTGCAACCTTTCACCCTTAGAGGAATACAAATGCTTATCTGCAATCAAGAACAATATTTTAATTCAAATTGAATTTCAAGTTAGAAAATGGATCCAGAACTGCATCTCTTTACTTTCTTTCCTTATCCGACAAAGCAAATGCTTTAAAACTAAGCACATCATCTGACCCCACTGAAAGATATATTCTCTGGTTCAGGCTGACAAAGCCAGGTTTTCAGCCCTCCGCATTCACTAGAACATCTGAAAAACTTGATGCAAGTACATAGGTCCCAACATCTACAGGTACCAAAATTAAGAGTGCATACTCCAAGGCTTCCATTGGTCTCTCTACTGTCCACGGAGCACAGGTTAGATTCCTTAGTCAGCAAAAGTCAAAGTATTGGAGTGGTATTAACTCAGATATCACCCTAAGGTACCCGCACAGCTTCTGGACACCAAAGGGCTTAGCAGGGCCAACACAGCCTATGCAGAGGCTGCTGACAGTGAGTCACACCAGGACGAACGGGAGACACATGGCTTGAGCCCAAGCAAATAAGCTCAGTAGGAGTCATGCTTTGCGGTGGTGGTATCAGTCCAAGTGGGTGACTAGAGAAGAGGCAGCAGTAGCACAAGAGATGGGAAATGAGGAGAACATGGAAGAAAATGGGTTATGCAAGTAGGAGGGAAGGGAGCATGTGAAGAAACAGCAATCAGTGGTAAGGGGGAAAGAAGAGCAAGGAGAGAGGGAACTAGTAGCAGTGAGGCTTACCTAAAAAACCATCAAGGACCACTAGCCTAGAAAGTAGAGTCTTGGCATGGGACTCAGGAGACAGGAATTTTATTCTTGGATCTGCTGTGGACATGCTGGGTTACCTTGCTTGGGGCATTTCAATTTTCTGTGCCTCATCTTCTGTTTCTGTGACACTATCCCCTTTCTAAAGTGTTCTGAGGTCAAAAGAGGAAAAGCAGTATTTAAGTAGGAACAGTTGTTATAATATATCTACTCAGAATTAAGGCACCAAAGGAGAGTAGTGTCTCTCCATTATTTAAAAGATGCCATGTTTCCTTGTGTGCAGAAAGGCACTGTGCCCCTATAGGAATCTGTTATCTTTTGTACTTTAAAGCAGAGGATTATTATGGAAAATGATTAAGCACCAACACAGTTAAAATGACAGAGCATCTTCATTTTTGATTGGCAACTCCTCTGTTGCCCTAATTTAGGTACCACATGTCTTCATGCATTCAAATAAGTAAAAACAAAGCAAAAGCTAAACTCATTTGACATCTGTAGCAAAAAAACTAAAATCATGTCAGAACATTAAAAATCTCCCAATTCTTGGCCCCACTTGTAAATATAAAAAAATGTAAAAATGCAGAGTCTTATAGCAAAGTGTTCATGTACACTTAGAAGATTATGATGATCAGGGAGTACTGGAATCATACTGAATTGAAATTCAGCAATTTCCACTGACAAGGTCTTGATCCCAAACCCTGAAGACAGAACTCCCTCCAATATTGTATTGTATCTGAATAACAAAGTGATATGAATTGAGCGGCTAGCCAACACAGGAATTGGACTTAGATTCTACTCCCCCCCAACCTGCAAAGGCTCATCTGAAAATTAACTGAAATCCAACATGTCACAAAATAAAAATTCCTGAGGAAGTTTTGCAAAATAAACGTCACCTCTGAATTTTCTCATCCCCACAGCCAACTTTTATACAGGAATAATTACTTTGTTGCTCTTATTTCAAATCAAGCTGAAAAATGTGTTCTCTCCCAGTACTCTAAATTTATGCTTGCTCACTCTCCCACAAGGTAACATGGTTCATACAGGTCATGATTCAAATAAAGAGACCATTTTCATTGCTGGGTATTTTCGGTCACATAGGCTCTTTCCATGTCCTACAGAGGCACTGATGAGTAAATACTGTCTCTGCATTAAAAATAGGTGAATGCAGAGACAACTGATGGATGAATCTGAATGAAACGCACAAACAGCTGAAGTATGTGCCTTACTTCAATCCCTTCAAACCTCTAAATGGGTTACAAAATAACAACAGCTTTACACATGCAGTTTCTCCAAATTAACTTCAAAGGCACATATGGTAAACTCCTCTCTTTACAGTTATTTTTTGGAACATTCATCCAACAGAAGGCCATTTCCATACAATCAAAGCATTTTAATTCAAGGTTATTAAATTATTCTAACATAGAGCAAAACATCTAAGACCAGCATTTATCAGGAATTAAGAATAGCACAAAGCTAAAAGAAAAGGACAAAGCGTGTACTACTACTTTTTCTGCATGTAAATCAACAGCTCTGTGTCCAAGTGGAGAACAGTGACACATGGTGTTCCTCAGGCGATGTTTAACATCTTTGCCAGTGACGTGGACAGTGGGATCGAGTGCACCCTCAGCAAGTTCACCAACACTGAGCTGTGTGGCACAGCTGACACACCTGACACAAGGGATGCCATCCCGAGGGACCTGGGCAGGCTGGAGAGGGGGCCCAGACAAAACTCATGGAGTTCAACAAGGCCAAGGGCAAGGTCCTGCCCGTGGGTCGGGGCAATCCCCAGCACAAACCCAGGCTGGGCCCTCGAGGAGTGGCAGGAGAGCAGCCCCAAGGAGAGGGACTGGGGGGGCTGGTGGGGGGAAAACTGCCCGTGAGGCAGCCCCGTGCGCTCACAGCCCAGAACCCACCCGTGCCCGGGGCTGCAGCCAGAGCAGGGGGGGCAGCAGGGCCAGGGAGGGGATTCTCCCCCTCTGCTCCGCTCTAGGAATCTTTTAAACTGAAAGAGGGTAGATTTATTCCCTGTGCGGGCAGTGAGGCGCTGGCCCAGGGTGCCCAGAGCAGCTGTGGCTGCCCCCTCCCTGGAAGGGTTCAAGGCCAGGTTGGACGGGGCTGGGAGCACCCTGGGCTGGGGGAAGGGGGCCCTGCCCGGGGCAGGGGGGTGGAACTAGATGATCTTTAAGGTCCCTTCCAACCCAAACCATTTTATGTTTCTATGACATTGATATGTCAAAAGTTTAAATGTCCAATTATTTTTTTGTGTCAGCTGGATTTTTCAGTAAATTCAATGTAAGCTCCACTTTTCTGCTGAGCACATTAAGTGCAAACAAAACCACCCAAGATGATTTTCTAGTACAGACTGCATCCATTCCCAGCCTTTGGGAAGCAAGACTTGTTTTCTGCTTCAGTATTTTCTTCTTCCCTTTACAGAACTTTCAGCTGCTCTGAACTATAAGCTGGTAGTAAATACCACAAGCATGACTCAAATACTGATGAAAAAATTCTGGAGCCTTTTTTAAGACAGTATCTAGCTGAAAGAAAAAGCACAAGACTTGCCATATGCCATAAAAATATCAAAATTGCTAAGAGAACACAGGGGACTTTCTGGTGAAAACACAACAACACAATTTCAGTGACAAAGATCTGTCATCATCTTGATTTCTAATACAAAGGAAAAGGACGTGTAAGTCCCAAAATTACTTAAGTCTCATTTAAATCAGATCTAGAGTTAATGGAATTTATGGAAAAAATACTAGAGTATTTGATTAAGTGCTGGACTATGTCACAGGCCTAAAGATTTTTGAGACTGGAAGATAAGGACAGGTGTTGCTGTTCCAACTGAAGAAAACTGAAAATTTCAAGATGTGCTATGAATGAGAAAGAAAATCCATTTCAGCTCATTAATTCATATGAGTATTAATAAATGGTGGAAGAGTGGGAACAATAATATCCAAGAAATAGAATAGCTTGTCCCTCATCTCCCTCCCACCATACCAGCAGGCTGCAACGTTCCTAATCCCTGTGTGATTGTTCAGTCTTCAGGAGCTGTATCTTAAACCTGTCTTCCCCCTCCGCCCCCCTTTTCTCCTATGTTTTACCTGACCACATCAGGCTTTCTACTGATTTTACATGTCTTTCCATGGTAACCTTTCTCCCATACATTCAAACTGATCCCCTTCGTCTGTTTTCCATCCTCATCTCTAAGTCTTATACGACTTGAAAAATGTCATTGAAATCAAAATCAAATCACATTCTTCCCCTTCCCCTCAATTTCTCTGGGCTAAGCCATGTAGCCAAGTAAACCTCCTGTCACTCAGGCAGAAGTGACCTTTATGGTGGTTGCAGATGGCAAGAACTAGTCAGTCACAAACAGGACTGACAACATGCAGATAGGGGAGGGAAGCCAGTGCCATGTAAGAAGTGGTGACTGGAGAAATGGGAAGAAAGGCAGTACTGAATCTTTCTTTCAGATGAACACACTTCCAGTATAGTGTCCAGCATTCTAAGTAGAAAAGCATCACGTCACTCAGGAATGCTACACAAAGTCAAATAAAATCAGCGACTGTCAAGTGGCCTAAACAAATCCTCCAAGAGACAGAAACTTCTGACACAACACACACATCTTCCTACCAACATTCTTTAAAATGGAACAGGAGTGTCTTGCCCTGCTGCACATGGAGGTTGCATGCGTAACAACTGCAGATCTCCTAGGACTTCACACAACAGCTTCCTTCTCCCTCTCTACCCAAGAGCCTGAAAGCTCTCCGAACCGAAGGTTAACAGTTCAAAACTCAGTATCACAGCTTTGCTGGAGAACAAGTTCACCTTTTTGCCCTCATGAGCGTCAGCTCATTAACAAGTTTGTTTATTTTCAGAAAATGGGAGGGGAAAGCAGCTGCACTGACACTTGCTTACCTTGTTCCGGTGTTTTATATACATATATATTACAAACCTTGTCAGTTTATTTGCATCTGAATGTGAACACAGAATGCTTACTTCTTAGAAGGCTTGCTTTGTTTAGCATTGAAGACCTGCATGAAGAAGTTGCTCTTTGCATGCACTGCAGAAGCACTGACATAGCACACAGGCTCTGCATTTTGCCTGGCAGAGACTGATCTTCTCCATCAGGACATCAAGAGGGAACTTGGTGCTCTGGACACCAGCAAGGAAGGGGGTGTCTTTACTTGATTAGGATCTTTTCCCTGTGTGCTCCCTTCCTTACAGTAGAAAGCCTTAGCTGACTTTGTACAATGTTTTATTCTGCAAAGCACACTGACATATAGAACAGGGCATTCATTTCTGAATGAATGAGCAACAACTTGTTTTTGACATTCAACCATGTACCATCTACAACAAATTATTATTCACTCTTCATACTACAGCAGCATCTAGAAGTCCTGACCGATGACAAAGCATTTAGTATGTCAGGCTCTCAAGACAAGTCATTACTTTCCAAAGAGAAGCAGCAGTTCTCGCCATTTCAAAGATGAAGATCAGATGTAGATTTGAAACACAAAATCAGGACCAGGAGGAAACCACAGTACTCCTTTCTTTCCTCCTTATCATCCCAAATCATTCTTTGAATTTCAAAAAATGTGTTCATGTTGCAGATGTGAATAAGTGAATAACGTTTCATATTACCAAGTTGCATTTATTTTCTATGTAATTCGTTAGATTCCTCTGAAATGATCTGCAGGAACAGCATACACAGTCAAAATATGCTCAGTACAGTAACCCTTGTTAGAGGGCACACATACTAGCTGTGATTAATCAAGGAACAGAATTATTTAGAGGGTATGATTACTGAAACAAGATAACATGTTTATTTGGTACACGGATTTTGGAGGAAAACAAAAGGTAGAAATGCCAAAAAAAAAAGCACGAAAAAACTGTTCAGTATATGTAATAGAGAAGTTGTGGTATCTAGAAAGTATCATTGAGGAGAGTCAATAAATAGCAACTTTGATAAGTAAAAAGTGCAAGAGGTCACAGCCCAGAACAGCGTATTGCCATGAAGAACCACAACTAATACACAGATTAACAGAACCACTTTACAGTACAAGACTCAATTCTGTACTTTTTGCAGAGGACCCATTTGATTATTCTTACAGATTCTTTCAGTACCTGTAATACAGTTATAATCAGCTTCATAGTCAGTTCAAGTTTCACAACCATTGAATAGAAAAAGAAAATGCCTTTGAAAATTAGGCCATGAACTAGAACTGCTGTAAAACCAAGGGGGGGAAAAAGACCCTCACAGCCCATATTACCCCCCTTAATTCCTTCCTTCCATGTGTATCTTGATATATCATTAGAAAGCCTTCCTGTCCTACTTCCTAAGAGCCCTTCTCTGAGTATTCTGTAAGGTTTCTTCCCTGGGAAGCCTGCTTTAAAAATTAAACCACTGTTTAGCAACAGTAGGTCTCATTAAAAGGTGCATTTACCACACAGTAGTATTCTCTATATTTAGAACTTGAAATATATCAAATACCACACCAAATGTAACTATCGTGGGTGGTAAACATCCAGTTTAATGCCATCCACTGTATTTGTGTGAAAAACAGTTTTATAAATAGCTTCCAAAATTCTGCTCAACATAGGCATCTAATAATATCTTAAGATATTTTACACTTTTTCATTTCTTCTACCAAAACAAGTGTTAGGCCTACATTCTCTGCCAAGCACTCACCTGGAACAAGTACTGTGGGCATGTTCTGAACAGTAACTCAGCTGGGCTGCGAAACGTGAGAACTAACCTGAAATTCATCAGGAGCATTCTGGTCTGCTTTTTAGGCTGGAGAATTCATAAAATCTTTCTGTTTAGATTTGGATGTCTTCCTATTCAAAGGCAGCTGGAAACACAGGAGTTATGTTGGATCAAACTGTTCTCAGCAGCTACAACTGTTTTACGCCCTTTGACAAGAACTTTTCTATTGTTTCCATGAGCTCTTAGAATTTTTTCTTGCCTAAGTAGTAGCTTCAGAAATTTCAGGTTTGGTTTGCAAGTTGATGATAATTCATGCAGATCTGCATTCCTGTAAATCTATAATAAACTGATGTCTGGCACAGAAGATAATTCCTCAGAAATATTGCTCCTTTCACAGTGTAATCAAGATATAGCTAGTTCAGAAGGGCCTCATGTTCCCCTTTTGTAAGCCTTCTTTTTTTTTTTTTGTTTTAATCCTAATCTTCTGTTTAAGATGTGTGTCTGCATCTATTTATGTTCACTGGCATTTCTCTGTGATGCAAACTGGATTTTCTGAGATGCTGGGAGTTCACAACTCCAATAGAAGTTGGCAGGCGCAACACATGCTCATCATGATGAACAGATACAATAACAAAAGACCAGAAGGAGCCCTATGTCACCACCTTCTCAGGCCATTTCCTCAGACTGAATTTATACACCAATCATAAGCAATTAAGCAACCGGTTTCTTCGTCAAAGTCTTCTCAGAACAACAAGAAAAAGTCATTCTTTCTTCAATGGCATTGCATCAAGGCAAAATGTCATTCTATCTGTGGGTAAGAATGTAAATTCCTGTGAAAAAGACCCATGAAACGATTTTTAAAATATTATCATTTTCTATGCATACTCATGCCTTCTAGTCTTAGAAAAAACTTCTGCACTTTCCAACTATTGTGTTAATCATGGGCAATCCTCCTCTAGCACTTCTGAGCTATGCAACCCAAAGATGTCCATCCACATCCACGAATGCTATGATTTCAGGTGTGCCAAGTCTAATGTGGAGATTAACAAAGAGCCATGGAATGTCCTGCCCCACATCCAATTAAGATCTGTTTTGCATAACCAAGAGCGTTGACTGGCTTCGGGGTGTAAACATTTGCTTCTGTGCCATCACCACACATCCCATGTTCGTTCCATCCCCAAGAGAAGCACTGGCCACCTAAAAGAGAAGATACAAAATATAGAATAAATACCACAAACACAATAGCTTTCTTTCGTTTTGGGGAGCAGATTTGTCAGGTCATCTTCTAATTAGGGTCTAAGAAATTAGGTGGGGAAAAACATTCTGGTTCTCTTGAAATTGTAAATAAACCCAAATTCATTACTCTCTATCTTGTTCCATATTGTTAACAATGTGAGAGAGATAAAATCACTTAGTAAATACATGGTTCAGTATTTATACAGAGCCCAAAGAAATATCTCCCCATTTTAAGGATCCTCCCTGAAATTATGTGGAATCCCTATCTTTCCAGTTCCCTCTAGTAAGCAAAACTATCACAAACCAAGCCCAGTGACTTCAGTAATTCACAGCATGATCTGCAGGATTGGGGAACACAGAGTCACAAAGCAGCCAAATTACATTTCAATCCTACTTTCATATACACATCTCGCCTCTTTCCATTAAATACAAGTCTCTGACAACTTGCCTTACTTCTTCTGCTTGCTTTAACATAATTTCACTGCTTTCATTATCCTTATTTTCCCTCATTATTATTTATTTTTGTAACATCTACTCTTTTATACCCCAAATCATGATCCATGTATTATTATTACCCCATAGTACTCTTTCTTGAAGCACAGTATGTAAATTTTGTTCTGTAAATGGCTGGCATAATAAAAAATCCATGCAAAAAACTCCTATTCTGAACTACTAGAGATATTTCTTCCTATTTTCTTTTCTTTATTTGGCTGTCACAGACTGTGCCTGTGAATTTCTGTAATAAAAAAGAAAGCCATCCTGCAATATAATAATGTTTCTGATGCCACTGTTATTTCTGAAAAGCAGCAGGTATTAACAGCATGAAGTACCATTCTGGAGTCCAAATAATGAGAAGAAAAGTGCCAAAATTCACAAAATGCAATCCCAATCATAATTCTAAAATAAATTTTCCTTTTCAAAATTCAGAAACTGACTATTGCAAACCTAGCAGGACCATCTTTCTCTTCTGCAAATCCAGTAACATTTAATTGTTATCAGTTTTCTTTACATATCAGTATATTAAAATTCTCCTTTTCTGTAATTAAGTGTAAACATTACTCAAGTCAGAGGTAATTAAACAATGGTCTTTAATTTTCTCGACAATCTTTAAGGCAATGGAACACAACAAAAACACCACTAGAATGTCAGAGTAGGCTAGATACATCTCATCTAATACAGCAGTTCTGTTACTCTTATCTTAGAAGGCACCAGATTTTCTCAAGACTGTGCATGTGCAATATTGACAGCCAAACCTGTATCACAAATGCACATGCATGTGCTGCAGAAAAGTACCAAAAAGTTAATGTTCAACATATCCCATTTAAATATCAACAGATCAGAACATCTAAGAGGTTAATTGGAATTTTTTTGGTAAGGTTCCAGATAAAAATATTTATGTAAATATTAACAAACAGGAAAAAGACATCACAAACCAAGACTAAAGACATACCACAGAACAATTATTCAGGGAAAAAATTCAAAGAAAGAAAACCAGCTGCACCTAAGAAAAGGCATTCTTTTGCACAGTTATTATATGGAACCTGCAGAATAAGCCTACTTTGAGTGGGAAAACTTCTGAGTTTCATGAAAAGGGAATATAACGTGTCCTTACACTAGCAAGATGACTGTAGTAAGCTTTTTGTTACTAGATCACTAGCAATTAGTACAACAGCTTGCATGTTTGTCTGGAGGCTCACTATATTTGACTATAGGATTGTATTTGTTTTTATCCTGTCCCATCAGGACAAGGGAGAGGAAGCCATAAAGTTTTTGGTCACCTTGAATTACAAACTACTCAATAGAACATTAGTGGCATAATAAATATTCAAAGAAACAGCACAGTAGGGTATTAACCTCTCAAATTGTTAAATATATCTAATCAAACAACTTTTGAAAAAACATCACAGAAAAAATTACAAGCTAGGAAACCCCTAGACAAGAACAACTCCCCTAAAATAAGGATCACTGAGTATTTTCCAGCCTTTACTTCTCCCAAGCATATAGACAGGCCACAAAATAGATCTTTCTACATGACTCTAGTGAGCTCCAAGGTTACCAAAATGGGCCGAGAATGAAAACTGGCAAAAGAAAAATAGAGAGCAAGTAGAATTTATGACTGGTCATATACGAAAATGCCTCATACATATATGGAAAGCTAGGCATAAATCTGAAGGGGTGAAAGGGCAGCTGACAGATACAGAATGACAGGCCACAAAAAGGATTCTCATCACCATCAGGTCAGAAGTCAGGGAGGCTAAAGAGCAGAGAATTATTGTTGTGAAAATAAAAGGTATACTCTACCACATCTGCCCATAGAAGATTTAGAAAAAGGTTTGTAAAAAAAGCCAGATACTAGATTTCTGTCAGAGAAACATCATCTGCAGAAAACACAGAGTTCATTTTTTTGTAATAATATATTATCAACTTGGAGGAGGGCTGGGCAAAATGACTGCAGTGACACTGGCCAGGAGGGAACAAGCAGCTATGTGAATCACTGGCACAGAAGTTGAAGTCAAAGATTGAAGATAATGAAGCACCCATTTTAAAAATGCCACAGAAAGAATATCTGAAGAGTTAGATAGGCCTTCATTAAGGGGAACTAATGGCTAGTCTTGGGACAAAGGGCACCACTTAATTTCAATTCCTTTTCCTTCCCCCCCTTTCTTTTTTTTTTTTTTTTTTCTTGTTTTCTTTTTGATTGCTTCTATTCACAGTTTATTGCTGATAAAAACCTCAACACAGCCTCAGCAGCTGTACATGCTTTCAGGAGAAAATTCAATTTTTCTGCCGGTGCCATACCTTCCCAGGCTGAAACACCATTAGAACGATGTGTATTAATACAGCTACCAATTGCTTTAACTAAATTTAAAACAAGCACTGTAGCACATTCTCAAACCAAATGATTTGTGTTTGGTGAGGTGAGGAGGAAAAGTTGCTCGATGTCACTGATCAAATGAAACAGCATAATACATCGCATTCACCTTTTCCCTCTTAAAACACTGTGGTTTAACCTGGCAGGCAGCTAAACACCACACGGCTGTTCGCTTGCTTCCCCCCGATGGGATGGGGGAGAGAATTGGAAAAATCGTAAAACTCATGGGTTGAGATAAAGACAGTTTAATAGGACAGAAAAGGAGGGGAAAATAATAATAATGATAAAAGAATATACAAAACAAGTGATGGAGAGTGCAATTGCTCACCATCCATTGACTGATGCCCAGCCAGTCCCTGAGCAGCGATCTGCCCCCCTGGCCAAACCCCCCCCCCCCCCTCCCCAGCTCTATTCTCTGAGCATGACACTATAGGGTCTGGGGTGTCAGTGGGGGTCAACTGTCCCAGCTGTGCCCCCCCCAGCCCCTTGTGCCCCCCAAACACTCACTGCTGGGGTGGGTTGAGCAGCAGAGAAGGCCTTGGCTCTGTGTGAGCCTGCTCAGCAGTAACGAAAACATCCCTCTGCTACCAACTTTATCCTCATCCTAAATCCAAACCACAGAACTATACCAGCTACTAGGAAGAAAATTAATTCTATCCCAGATGAAACCAGGACAAATGTAAATACTCAGAGTGCACACAAGACCACAGAACTCATGGCAACACAGCATAATCCTAAAGGAATTTCTCTTGAGTTCACAGTCACACTGATGAAAGTCTAGAATAAGACTATGGGGTTTTTTTCCTCAAACATTAAACGTACAAAAAAATGAGAAGAAAAAAAACCTTAACAGATCCGTTTTGGTCACACACAACAAGAAGGGGCTACTGCCCTCCTTCTATTTGCAATAATTATTGAGGCTTTTTTCAAGGTAACTGAAGTGACAACTGAAATCCAGAGGTTGATTAAACTGGCAAAAAGTACTTCTAGGTAAAATAAAGCTGCAGCATATTGGACAGAGGACAGGATTCTGGGGGAAGTGCAGAATTGAGAGTCACTCCTTGTTGCCAAGTACTCTGTTCTTCAGATGCAAAGAATCAGTGTTAACAAATAAGATGCTCTGGGTGAGATTCACTGCATTAGCTTCAGCCACCTAAAAATCAAGCAACTTGGCTATAGATCATTATCCTCTAGTTTTTCTCAAGAGTCAATGGAGTCATGCACATCTCTCCAACAGGCAACTCATCCAAACACTGGTGCCAAAAGCAAATCTCTCTCACTCTGGTGACGACAGAGGGAGACCAAGTGATTGTCTTAGCCTAGGCATATCAGTTTTAAACAGCTGAAGACAGGTTATGATAAATCACATCCTTACAATTGGTCTGTAGGTAAAGCAAGGAAAACTGGAAACAGGGAAGCTACAAATATCACTGCAGCCTAGTTTCAGGCTACAAGCAGTCTGTTTCTAAACCAGCCTGTGCCCTGGAGGCTTATCACTGAAATCTTTAAAAGCTTGTCTCTCTTCTGTTTCTCCTCTCCCACTCTTCCAACCACACAAACAAACAGAAGTTTGCTTTAAAGACAACCCAAGTATCTTGAAGCCAATCTATTCATCAGACAGCTTCACATTTTAAGGATCTGTTAAAATATTTTAGTACAGCTCTATTGTATAGGCTCTGAGCTCTTAGCAATATTCCACAACATCTGAAATTATTTTTAACCTTAAATTAGTGCTACTCTACAGATGGTTATAGATAAAATTACAGTAGGCAAGAGATCAGCCCAGGGAAAGTCAAATGATGTTAAACAGCATCAGGGCTGGACCACAAACAAAATTCCAGTGTCTCAGCCATCCCCCCTTGACTATTTGAAAGCATTCAAAACCTCACAAGGAACAATACAATACTACACAGAAGGAGATTTAGACTATACTTCTCCCCAAGAGTTGTAAAACACAAGTGAATAAGTCTTCCTGTTTTTTCGTAACATCTGTCAATCCAGGGTGTCATAAAATAAAAGAAATATCCCTCTAAATTTTTGGGGTTTTGTTAGCAACAATTCTGTCATTAGAGCAAAAGATGTGCAATTTTAGAATATAAGAAACAGGGTTGGTACCAATTGTTTTCTGCAGAAAAACATGGAAATGTATTCGTAACTAAAAGGGAAGTCTAAGCATTCTGTAAAATCTTATTAAAGGCAAAGTTTGGTAAGTGGAATATAAGATTATATGATCCCAAGACATTATATGGTACCTCTAAAAGTAGAAAACAACTATGAGATTCATATAGTGCCAGTTTTACTATGGAGCTACATTTATACCCACATTCTCAAGGAGCAAACTGCCATGTGCTCCAGGCAGCCCATCCAATTGCTGCTGGAGTTGCTTAGGACCACAACCCTCAAAGATGTGTCAGACTCTACCGCGAGTAAATTGGATAAAAATCACAGGCATTGCAGTGCTAACACAATATACAGATTGGAAACAACAAACGTTTTTTATATGCAGTACAAAGTCAAGGTGCTAAAGACACGCTCATTTCAAAGTTATCCTCCAATCAACAATCTGTCCTCATTCTACCTTTACATCATTAGTAGCCCTCCCAGGCAGTGGACTGAGACCACTCAGTCCCCTCCTCAGCAGTGGTTTTACACAAGTGAAAAAATTAGATTACTTCAGGTCATGCGTCTGTGGTTCATTCTGGTACCTGGAAAGAACAACTTCCAATGGCCTCAAACAGCTACTCATTACAAATGCATGAAGCCTGCATCATATGGACTTCTCTGACCCGGTGCTCTAAATTAATAGCTGAATTAATATGTGATTTTTTTTTTTTTTTTCAGCAGAAGCATTGTCTTGTTAGTCAGACCCTCTCTCTGACTCGTATATTGTGTAATACAGCAGGGACTTCAAACTGGGTCAGGGCCTCAAGGCTAATTGTCAAAATATCCAATTATAATATACAACTAACTATTGAAGAGAGTCAGAAAATCAACTTGAGTATACAAGATGCTTAGTATGGCTTAGGGAGCCATGATGGGATGTGGAATACTGTAAAATGCAGCAATAAGGCTACAAATCTCCTTTCAAATTAATTTAATTTGGGAAAGTCTACTTTCTAGCTTCTCCTGCATTATCAGTATCTATCCCACAAATGACGAACAGATGAGCAGTACAGAGCACATCTAATCTTTACTATCCTCATTTCCATAACATATGAATAGCCAGGAGTTACAAAATTGGAAGGGAAAAGAATCATGTCTATGATAATATAATTTCCAAGTGCACAGTGAAGGGCAATGTAGCACATCTGGCACAGCCTGAAAACTGAATATGGGGAGGGAGTCCAACATACAGCAGTGCAGGGAAGTAGAGAAAGATACAGTAAAAGGCACTTATCAAGTAAAGTCTTAGCAGTTTTATACAAATGTGGTGGTGTACATTTTCCTATGCACTGTTTTAAGTATCAGGCAAATAACTGAGCCCATTCACTAGAGGTAGTTGCTATCTTGCTAATATACAATAACAATAGAAATTTTGTTCTGTTCTCACAAGACACTTGAAAGCAGGAGTTGAATGGTTCACTGCACAAATTAATATGCATCTATTTAAAAGAATCATTCTACGTTACATCAAATAAGCCATGGTTTAGGTTATCATTCAGGTTAGTTTATGACAGATTTTGTTTTTACCTTCTCAGTTATGCAATGCCATTTTTAAGACAAAAGCATGAAGAAGAAATTCACAAAACTATACCCTAGGGTTTAAAGCAACATACTTGTAACTACAGATGCAAGGATTAACTGTTGACTTTTCTGTTTTCACAGTGAAACACAAATGGTACTTATTATGACTAAAGCTGAAGGGTGCTGCACAAGGTTTTCCTTTTGGTTTTACTCAAATGTGTCAATTCCTTCCCAACAGGAAAGCATCTCCAACTCAACACAGAACAAAACCTGGGCTCACGACTTTGTGCAAGACTGAACGTATCTGGTCCACTGACAATACATGAGGATTATATCATACACGAAGCAGCTGCAGTGCAGAGAGGATTAAGCATTAAAGATGCTTTATTTTACACCTGTAGAAGACAAGAAAATCTCTAAATTTTGCTTTCTTAAATACAGGACAAAACCACCTGATAAATTAGTTAATGAAGAGATTTGTCTTGAGGCTCTGAACATGGCAGTAATGTCTGCTCCAACAGAATATCAGGCATGGCAGAGAGTGACATGCATTCAGAACTTGCATCCCTGCCTCTCTGAATGACAGGCATTAAATGTGTCACAGTGCTTTAACTTTGTATGACCAGAAATAGACAACCACAATCTCATCACTGAGCCAGAGACTGCAGTCTCATGATCCCCTCTATGACGTGAAACAGAACATACAGAAAATACCTTATACTAAGCACTTAGTAAGAGGTCATCCATGCAAAATAGAATGGATGAAGCAGTATGTCAAAACGCATATAGGGTGTGAGTCATTCAAGTGTCCCATGGGACCATATGGCACCATGGCCATTTGTACCCATGTGCTTCTGGGTATAAAGCATTACCATTTCAAATTACACACACTTTTAAGTGATGTAAATGATTATATAAAGAAAAGGAGGGGACAGTTACGATTTATTCTGACCTAGAACATTACATCGAAGACCTAGAATTGAAGGCCATCTTCAGCACAGGCCTAGGAAAAATAATAGAT
Source organism: Tyto alba (assembly GCF_018691265.1). Taxonomy (NCBI): domain Eukaryota; kingdom Metazoa; phylum Chordata; class Aves; order Strigiformes; family Tytonidae; genus Tyto; species Tyto alba. The sequence goes on along the minus strand of NW_024881329.1, from coordinate 5,304,174 downwards.
GATAAAAAAGTTCAGTGATGAACACAGAAGAAAGAATCTGCCAAACCCCTCAAACTGCATTACAGTACTACATGTAGCTTCCAAAGCACTAAGCAAATCATAGAGCAGGAGAAGATACAGATGGCAAGACGAGCAGCAGCATGCAGGTGAAATGGTGCTTCCTCCTACTTCGTTGACTGAAGTCAGAAACAAAGGACCCCACTGGGCTCTCAGGAACCCTCTCCTCAAGAAAGAGCAGCTAGGTTGGAAAATAATATTTTGGAAATGCTTTGGTGCTTAACACATTTTATAAAGCAACTCTTTGTATCATACATTGATCTATTTACAAGCACGTAGTTTTAAGGTGATCATGCAGACCAGGCTATATATGGCTGTCAGTCCTTGTCAGCTTGTAAAAAATACTTATGATGCAACAAAAGGTAAAAAGATATTCCATATGGTCACATTTACCTACAATTTCTTCTTATCTGACTGCTATTCTCTTCCCCTGAAGGGCTGTTTGCACTGAACAAAAGTGAGCATTCTGGGGATTATCTCTGAAGGTGTCCTTTTCTGCAGAACACAATTCTCTAACTCAGAACCAAGAAGTGAAAGTGTATAAACCTTCCACGCGGACATCTTCTGTAAAATAGCTTTGTGTTTAAATGGGCTTTAGTTTGGACTTTTCCCCTTTCATTTTCATTAATTGCAAGGCTGCATTTTGATTAAGTTTCAAGACACATGATATGAATGTACATTACTGCTGAGTGAAGTCTGAAAAACTACTTGTTGATATCACACAAGTGAGGGCTTTTTTCCCATGCTTAACAAGTAATATGAGGTGAAGTCCAGAAGTAATAAGTATTAGAAATGAAAAGAGAAGAAGTCAAGGGAATGAGTGGTCACTGAGTTTTTCAGTTTCCTTCTTACTGACTGAACTAGTAGATTTTCTCACAGCTACGCAAACACTGCCTCACAACACAAGTAGCTGCAACTCATCAGTGACGTTATTAGGATGCCTTATTTTGCAAAGTTTCAAGTTGTAATCTTATCGTAACACAATGGCTCAGATGATGGATTCCCTGCAAGTGTCACAGTGTGGTTTTAAAAGTGACAGCACTGTAGTACATGTGTACCTGTGAGAGCTTTAAAATACCTAGCTTGATACAAGCTATAGCATAGCTGTAGTCAGAGAGACTTCAGGATGAACTAACCCTCCTTTCTGGGCAGGATCTGTGGATTACATTTCCTCTGTGCTGCAGCTGTTGTACTTGAGTTAACCTACTTGTATCTGGTTCAGGTGTGCCTATACCACACTGTACTGTAGTGCAAGTGCACATCTAATAAAGCTCCCATGGGTCACATGCCTTGTTTATCTGTCTCAGTTTTTGTGCCTACTGTTATAGGGATCCTTACACTTGTCACTGTGTTGGGGTCTAAATGGGGTAACTCAAGAACTATTCAGATACAATAATGGTTGGGTCATTTGAGCGCTTAGAAAAGGAGCAAAAACTAAACGACTTTGTAACATCCCCAACATTAACATTGCTGCTGCTTAAAACCATCATCCCCCTCTATCTCACATAATATAGTTTTGTGAACTATCTCATATAATATGGTTTTGTGAACTAACAGCATCCCTTCCAAAGAAGAAAACAGATAGTTGACAGAACTGTGACAAAAGACAAAAGCAAGCAAGAAAAAAAAAATCCCATGATTCAGACTTTGGGTGCCAAGTGACACCACTTGATCTGTTCTGATTATGAAAAGCAAACAACACGTCTGCCGCGTAGGCTCAAGGTACATTTTGGGGACACCTCACCACTTTGTCTCCACCAGTACAAGATGCACCTAAATTCTGAATTGGAGGCAGCTCCCTAAGTCCAGGGAATGTATATCAAGTCAGACCTTGGAACAAAGCAAGCACAAAAGAGTGTCGAGACGAAAACCTCCTGCAATTAATATTACAGAGATGTTTTCTCAAAGTTTCTCCTCTAGTACATTTTTCTGGATCCTGGGAGAATAGCCATAGTGAAAACAGCATTTATGCATCAGGTGCAGGGATCTGAGAGTGCAAAGTAAAATCTGTCTTTGGCACAGTGACAGGAAGAACAGCTGATGGGCAGAGGGGTTCAGAGGTGCCATGCCAGCTCCAGAAGGTCAGGGGACCAGAATGGACAACGCAAGCTGGGTGCCTGAGATGCCGTTTGGTGTTATCCCATCTGATCCTCTGTATAACATTGGGGAGAAGAGGAAAATAGCTGGAATCAAGACAGGAATATCTGGCACCATTTTGGAAGGATCATGCCTGCCAGAGACCTGGAATAACAAAGTATTCTTCAGAACAAATAAAAAAAAACAGCCAAACAAAAAACCTCACCTAACTCTTATCTCTGCAAGAATACTAGACCAAATTAAGAATTCAAGAGCTTTGTTCACTTTTGAGGAAGCAGAAACATTGGAAATATGGGGTCTCTTCATGCATTGGCCTCCCCGTTCTTTCCTGTGTCCATGCAGAAAGCCAGTTTCTTCCATCTTGTAGTTAGCACTAAGCTAATCACACAGGAGGAGCAGCTATAGAAAGCAGCCTAGAAAGCAAGCTATACAGAAAAACATTATATATATTTTAAGGCCAAACTTGGCACTATGACAAATATTTATCATTACTCTCAAAGAAAAAGTAATAGCATGAAAGTCTTTTAAGTTACGGATAATATTACTGATGAAATAGTGTAAAAGACTAAAACAAAACCAGCCCAAGCTTCTGGTGAAACAGCAAGCTTTGGTTTGCAGTGAGAAAAGCAATACACGATATGCATGCATGTCCATAGGGCTATATATATAACATACAAACAAATGAATGCTATACAAAGTAGTTCTCACTAACCTGTAATATGAATATGGAAGAAGCTGAATTTATTTCTTTAAAACTGCTGGAAAACAGAGCAACCAAATATGAAGATGACAAAGTCACACAACGTTGAGATGTCTCCTTAAGTAACTTTAAAACTGTTTTTCTCTGACCCTGCTTCAAAGGTCTTGTGCTAACTTAAAGTTTGCTGAATATCAATAATGAAAATATTTCTTGTATAGTACATCCAAGAGATCTTTACTCTTCAAGATCACTTACTAACGGAACAGTCTCTACCCATGGGTGAACCCAAATGACATTCTCTTGACTCTGGAGGCTTCCTAAATCTACCCAGGAATAGGTTAAGCAAGATTAAGAATTTTAACTGTCCAATCAACTTTGCAGAAGTGACTCATGTTCCCAAATAATTTGAACACTTAAAAAATGCTCTCTTTCCTTAAATTATAGTCTTTTTTGGGGGGTGTTTATCAGCATTTAAAATCTCTCCATATAGCTTTTCATACAGAAAGTTTAAAAATGAAGACCATAATTTTTATTTTAAAATATTACAGAGGATACAAGAACCAACCAGGTCAAGGTTTTTTAGAATGACGACAGTCACCCATCGTCTTTATCAATTTACTGTTCAAAAAAAGAGAGTAAAAAAATTACAACACAATTGGCAATACTACACTTAACATTTGTGTTTGTAAAATATTTGTATGTACATATGCACACATGCATTCTACAGAAAACATACATATAATTATGGATCTTGCATACATAAATAGGAGACATCTATCTAGTATCTACATAGGTAGATGTATGAAGCAGTCAGCATCTTGGCTGCTGCCAAAGAGATTTAAGTCCAAATTGTAAAAAACTGTTTTCAACAGTGAAGTGACACAACTTTGAAACAGAAAGACACACTGCCCATTGCCACCGTTTTGTCACCTGCTCGCATCTCACTCCAGCCCCCTTCACAGTCAGTAGTGCCTGCCTCAGGCCTGACTACATTTTGCAGAACTTTTTGCTTAACAGATTTCATGCTTTTGGACCCTGAATTAGCAGCAACGCACAACACGATTTCTTTTTCTGCACACATCCCTCTGTAGATGATCACTATTGATTTAGCATACCTCGGATTCTGGAAGTGGGATTTAATTTGCCTAGGCCCACAACATCTGTGGTGCTTCTACTTACTTATATGTTTATATGTATGCACAATATCTATCCTTCACCTAGACACCTAACTCATTTCATACTCAAGCAACAAACAGGCACTTTTAGAGAGGGGTTCATTTCATCCAAGGCAAATTCCTGAAGTGAAAGTATCCTTCTATCACCCTTTCACCCATCTCCTTTTCCATTGCCTACAGATATCTGACTAGCTCACACATCGTTTAAAGTTAAAGCAGACAAATCTTGCCCTAGCTGCTCAGCCCAACCTGATTGTCAGAAGACACTGAGCTTTTTGAAAAATCAGATACTTCAAAGGCAAAATCTGAAACTTGCTGAGATTTCAAGTGCCCCTAAAATCTTTAAACAATTTTGAGAATACAGATGTAAACTAATCTTCCAAAATATCATGTATACAAGACAACTCAAAATGTTGTCCAGTTCATAAAACCTTCTATAGCATGTTGATCAGCACCGCATTAGGTGCCACTTCAGTAAACATCATGATCTATCTATCGATATAGTTTCACTGCATCTTTGGTATCTAGTTGGTTCAAATATACACTGCAGGAAAGTAAAAGAAGCAGGCTTGATTCAAAGGCAGTTGTGTATGATTAAATTTAAAGAGGACTTCATAAATTTATTCAACTACTTGATGAAGTTTGTTTCCAACTTCTGCATGAGAACACCTATTACTATGGAGGAAAAAAAAATTATACTTCACTAATTTCTTAGGAAATATGCATTATTTTTATGTTTAAGTAGTAGCTCTTTGTTGTTTAGAGCTGCCTTTAAATTACTGTGTTGAAATATGATTCCATTAATTTCAGCAGCTCTGATTTTCAACACCTTATCTCCTAGCAAATGTGTCTTGCCGAAAGCTTGCTGATGGAACTGTTCACTTTCTAGCATGAAAGGCCATCCTTTTCAGATTTTTTTTAGGGGATCCTTCTAATTAATTAGTCTACAGTTCCCACACCGCTTTATTTCATTCTTTTTTTTAATTATGTTGTGGAGTTTTCCTTTGTTTGGTTGGGGTTTTTTGTTTGTTTTAGAAAGCTCCCAAAGCTCTCACAGGGAGAAATAATTCTTGCTCTCTCTGCAGGAGATGCTTTTGCTACTGAGAAATTTTGGGGCTTTCCATGGAACAATTAAACAATGACAACTTTGTATTCATTCCAAAGCATAATTCTACTTTTGAAGATTTCATTTGACTAACATGATACTGACCACAACTTTTCATTCACATAAAAAAGTAAATCAAGTTCAGCCTCATGTCAGCATGCACTAGTTAGACCCAAGGCCCAGCAGCTGCAAAAATCACTTAGCTGACAATGTGATTAGGTAACCAGTTCTCCTTCAGGCTGACTACATGGATGGATTCAAAGCTGCTTATCCAACTGGCAATCAGCAAAGGTCTTAACAGGATTTAAGCAGAGAAGGTTAGCCTTGATGGGAACGGCAAGGGGACCAATTGCTTCTCCTTGAAATGAGAAAAGAAGCCATGAGGAAAAAAGTTTGACTGTAGTTGCGAGCAAAAAACTAAGACCAATTCCTTCATTTCCAGCTATCAGTTTCCACTACTAACACTTTGCTTCTCTTAGTGCTGTCACTCCGAGCCTTCTCTTTATAGAGGAAGTATTACCCCACACAAAGCAAAAATATAATGCTCTTTCCTGAGCTCTGAAGGGATCTGGTCAGACCTTCCCTCCTGACAAATGGCAGAAACCACCACAAGAAGCAGCATACAGCTGGGGACTGACCCTCTGAGTGCTGCTGGCATTACTTACTCGCTGACTGCTTGCCAATTTTAGCTATTTATATTGTTATCTCTTTGGGCCACAGAACATTTTACACCACCTCTTCTACTACATGGTCTGACCTCAGCTTGAGCCCATGGATGTTGTGTGATGAAAATCATTAATGAAAGAACTCTAAAAAATCTGTTTTATTTAATCATCCATGGGATTAGATTCACATTTCTTTGTAGATCTGGAACTAAAGAAAAAAGTGAATAAAAACTCATCAGCAAGTACATTATTGGGTCCCGGAATCTTGGCTCATCTGTAAAATTAGAACATACTTGGAACATGAACATTCAAATTTAACGTAAGATGAGACACCATGCCTTACTTAACTGTCCTTTCTCACATGCTGACTGATATGAAATAAACCCATCCTACTTTATTCAGTCATAAAAAGAACTCAAGGAAGGGAATTCTGAAGGTAAAGATGACTTTTTATAGGCCTGCTTTACAGAGAAATTCCATAGGAAAATTCTCCTCAGTGCTTTTATTTCCCCATCTACAGATGAGGGACATCTGTCTATCCCAAGGAAGATTTTTAAAATGTATGGTTTATATCAGTCATTCGTACCAAATCCATAAATTAATAGCCATATAGTAAAGAGAAAAGAAAATAGTATGTTGTGAAAATGGAATTCAGTTCAGTCCAGTACACAGAATCCATGTTAAAAGCCATTTTAGGGTTCCTGAATGCACATGAGATCTGTTGAGACAAAAAAGCTATTCTTAAAAGTCAGTGCTAATTCCACCATTTGTGCTGTACAGACCCCGGGGATTAAGTTAAGCACTGAATTCCAGAGTCAGGAGAACAGCAGCATTCTCGGAGCGTGACATTTCTGTCTGCATGGAGGGGTACGACTCAGAGGGCTTTAAAAGGCAGCTTAGCCCCTCTTCTCCTGAAGCTGAGTTATGCTATGAACTGAGATTCTTTTAAATTCATTTTATTACTTATTTCTTATCTTCCATTTTCTGCATCCAGCACCCTTTTCCCCCAAAGATGATGTATTTTGTCCCCTTTCCATGCTGTTCTCATCCATAAAGCCTTCCTGCAGACCTCTGCATGAAGACAGCATTAGCTGCAAGGATATCAGAGCAACCTAGAATTTGCTCTGTACCTGCACACCAGTACTGTCTCTTTCAATCTTTCTCTGCCAATAAGGGATTTTATGGAATTGCAGGTGGTTTACTTTCTGTGCAGGAGACTAAGAGCTGCACCATGTAACTATAGCAACAACTACTGTGAAAGCTCTCAATTTTTATTGACATGACTCACATAACCTCATGGAAAAATTCATGCAAATAGAGAAACAGAAAACTAAACATCCTGAAGGCCAAAGGAAAACATTGTGGTGATCTGCATCTTTACGCATTGCTTAAATACTTCCCCCATAGTAATTCGCTTCTTTTACTGTATAGTGGTAACATTAAAATAGCATTTTAAAATTCACAGTTTAAACAGTAATTTAAGCCTCCACAATGCCAAAGCAGAAGATATGCACGCAATCAGCTCAGAAAACACTGTAGCACATTGCTGTATCTGACAAAGATTCATCACTGGGAAGCTGACACTACACAAACGGAGAGAAGGAATAAGGTATGCACATTTTTTCATTGAGAGTAATAAACATTTGCATAGGGATGTACTGAATTATTCATCTCTTACAGACAAGACAAAAGATGAATCTTTCTAAAAAAATATTTCTCTATCCAGGATACCCTTCTTTTAAAAGGGGTTTCCTCTGCTCACAGCAGCTGAGAACTGTGTGAAAATGATACTGAGATGCTCTGTCCCAGTCTTAGAAATGTATGACTTGATAGACAAGTCTGACATTCCAAATCTGATAAACCAGTTTCAAGCTCGCAGCAAAATATGAATATGCCACAGTCTGAAATGGCCTCAAGTATCCTGGAAAGCTACCAAATTGCTTACGTTGAGCTTGAAAATGCCACCTGTAAATGTGCTTCCAAGGCCATGAGCCACAGGGCTGGAAATCTGATCCTTGCTAACGGCCACCATTTATAGCCTTAACCTTTACTACATTACTTCAATTCGCTCCAACAGCTCCAACAAGATGAATCAAAAACACTTCCAAAGATTTTAACAATAATCACCAGACCGAGAACTATTCCTGCTACAGTCTTGACCATATTGATAAAGTGCATTTGCACGGTCACAGGAATAGCCAGTTTTGCAATCAATGAATCGGACCAAACCACTTCACCTCAGTTGCCAGTTATTTCTCATTTTCAGCTCTGCTGCCATGATTTGTTTCTCTAAAAAACCACAACAATTCCAACCACTTTTTTATTCTAATGTTCATCCAAAACAAAAATATTTAATACCAAGGTTTAGGGAAAACTACTGAGCTGTTAATATAGCTCTTCTGAATCTAATATTCTTGCAGTACACAATGCAATCTAGGCTGCCTGGAAACGACACAAATGATGTGTCGCTATGGAAACAGGAAGGCACATGTTTAGGTTGCTCATCCCTGAAGAGCTGCCCCACGAATATCTTTAAAGTCTGTTAGTAAAATTTTAATCAATAATTAGAATAAAGTGAATTTCACCTCCTGTTTGACATCAGAATCTTGGTTCCGACACTGTCAAGTTCTTTTAATGTTCCCTGCATCCAGCTATGCCTACAACATTAAGAATTAATTTATGCACAAATAAAAATGTCAACATGCACTTATCCAGTTCAGCTACTTAAAATTATTATTCCACCCAGCAATAGATACCAGCTTCCCAATTTAAACTCTTGTGCATGTAGGAATGTGCTTTTTAATTTATTAATTGATGAGGATAGCTCCCCTAAAAAACAAAAAACAACCAACCAACAAGACAAATCAACTCTTTGGTTATTACCAGCTTAAGGCTATCGACCAGAGAGAATGTGACAATTACCCCAGTACTGGAATTATCACTCATCAACTCTCCTAAACATCTGCTACTTTCTAGAAATGACAGTTTCCATCTTACCATAATTTACCTGCAGATAGATCTTCCAAAACACTGGGGTTTATGAAGTAAAAATGCATTTCCAGACAGCCAAACAGAAGACAGGACAAGTTACCTGCTGGCAAAACCCAGCTTGTTTCACCATTATAATAGCAGAGAATCTGTCTCCAAACATGCAACCGTTAATTATCTGTACAGTTAATTATGTCGGTACACCGATTTGTTATTACACTGGGAAAGCAATAAGCAAAACTTCATTAACACTTTTTACTATTAACTCATTCTTTATAAATACCTAATACAATGTCAAAAATATCAGAGTATGCTAATAAACAGTTAATAAGCTTTGTATTCTGGATCACAAAACAGTAAAGCAAAGCTGAAAAGACAAGAAAACCATACTGTGAACAAGAGGTGCATAACATTATTTTTCTTATGTAGTCATACATCATAAATTATTATTTTAAAAATTTCAATTAATTTACATTAACATATACAATATTTCTCTGTTTCAGTACTCCTGGCTAAAGGACTCCAGTGGTCTATTCTGACAGGAAGAAAACCAACTCCCATACCTACCAAATATGAATCTTTACTACATTGAGATCTTGAACCAGAATATTAGAAATGCTAATGTCAGAAGAATTATGAGTGACAACAGGAGCAACACGTCCTTTAAAGATGACACACTGATCTGGTTTCAGCTTCGGAGATTTAGAGTAGAGGTTATTTTCCACACTCTGCTCCTGGAATAAGCCACCACTTTCAAGAACATGGCAGTCTCTCTATCTGCTGGTATATTTGGGCTTCAAAGTTTTCTAGAAAACCCTGACACTAACCTCCTGTTCAACTCTACAAGATTTTTAAGGTGTTTGTTATTTTTAATTTAAACTTGAAATACACTGATTGCCTCAAAGAAGAGAAACAACACTCCCATTTCCTTTTCCTGGCTTTGTAATTAATAAGACGACATAAAAACTGCAGGCACAACCCTCTTCCAAACCAGGATCCCACTCTGTAGACATTACTTAGTAGCTATAAACATAGGTTCAAGCTTGCTGCTGAAGTTGGACATATCTCGATTTTTCATGAGAGCACTAAAGTATTTGAAAAAATCCAAAACCTTTTAGACCCAGCATTTCCAAAAAGATAAGTAATTGCAATTTTCTCACTTTGGGAATGCTTAGCACATTCAGAAATCCATTCCGAAATTCTACTTTGTTTTTCTAACAGAACATAAAATATCAGATGGACGGTGAGTTAGGACAATTTACCTCTATAAATCTTATTTAACCAGGGTTTATAACAATGTATTCCATAAAAACTCTTCAGAATAAACATTCAGTTCTTGATAGTATATATTCATGCAGAAACTTAAAGGAACTAAAATTGTTTTGATTTTCCATCCAAAATATGTATTTTTTTAATATAGACATATTTGTGATATATCACTGAAAAGTCTGCATTTTTTCAAGAGAAGACAAAAATGACAACAAATTAAAAAGAAAAATAATATTTTTTTAAAAAGACTATAATATTTTCCAGTTGCTTCCATTTTCAATGTACTTTTCCTCCCCTAAGGTATCCACTACAATATTTAAAAGGATTTATTTGCTTACAGCTGAACAGGTAATATTTACTCACGTTACAAAACTCCTGTCATACAACGTCAGCGTTATTTAACCACCTTCTCTTAGGAGACATCTTACACTAGGGACAGCAGGCTGGGACAGTCACACACTGCCTGAAAAGGCTCACATACAGGACACATATTGTTTCTTCTCCAGTCATGCAAAAAAAAAAAAAAAAACCCCAACCCTGTGAAAACAATTACTATCCAGTTTCATCAGCAGGGTAAAATACAACCAAATCTCTGGGTATTTTGCTAAGTATGTTAATTTACCCCTTCAGCAATAAAAAAACAGGATCTCAGCAACACAGTTCCCCTTGGCTCAGAGAGTTAGTAGGACAGCATTTCATTCCTGTTAGTTTTTAAGGGCTTGGCTTCTCCCTGGGCATCTGCACTGGCTACCAAATTATTTTTGAATGTCCTTCCATCCAGGTACCTCTCTCCTCAGTGTCAGTCACAGTTATAAATGACAAAATAAATGCTTCAGATGTAACAGCACTAGCTCTGGCTTTCAACAGAAAATTTTGGAGGGAGCTTAAGGAAAATAGAGAATGACAGAGTGATATTCGGTGTACAGTGACCGCAGTCTTCCTTCCTCAGGAAGGCTTCTTTTTAGTCATGATACTTCAGCTAATTCGTATGGCTTTGATCACCTAACAGCCAGTGTGTGGCTTCACCATTCTCCTTTTTCACATGTTTGTATTTTAAACCCAACTTTTTGTTCAGAACCTTCATGGATCCCAGACAGGAACAGCCTCAAGACATGGAATAATTTAGGCTGGACCTGTAGAGATGACCGCCTCCAGCCCTCTGCTCGAGCGCTCACCGCCACACTCCTCCTATGCCTTGAAGTGACTGCATGGCCGTGAGACACTCTGCACCGCACACGGTATGCAGAGAAACTGCTGGGTGCAGCTGGGTAATCTGAGGCAGCTTAATGTTTGCTGGTCTCAACTAAATCTCCTATTTTTCCAAGCTAGTAGGATCTTACTTCTCCTTTGCTAGCACTTCTCTACAGACAATAATCCTCTTTCTTTGCTGAGAAACCCAATGTGATTCTGCAAAAAATCATAGGCACTATCCAGCTCCCAAATTTCAAATAGAGTTGGGTTTTCAGCCTCTTTTTTTTTTTTTTTTTTTTTTTTTAATTTAAAAAGCACACACGAAGCTGATTTCTGCAGATGGAGTAAAATGTACCACATGAATTAGGCAGATTGGCTTTCTTATTGGACTGAAGAGTTGCTATGATTCAGACATTATGCTTTAATATTTAAATTTTCACAAGCTACAGATATGCTGATATAAGAACGTCAGAATGTTGATCTATTCTGAGATCCATCTCAGAAGGTCGACAACACACTCTGAAATCAGGTTCTGTTTCTGTATATTGGAATTTGACAGATTTCACTCACTTGAGTAAGGAAAGATTGCCAGAGAGGAATCCAACAGTACAGTGCCACTTTCAAATGATCATGAGGAGACACTATACTGTAATTTCCTTTGTCCTTGGTGGAAAATGTAAGAAATAGCAAATTGCTTTATTTATACACATTGGGTGCCTTTATACTAATTTTTATTTTCAAAATACTCTTTTTAGATAGATTCACATTTATTTGCTGATTGAATTTTGCAATAGCACCATACCACTTCACCCAAGAAATTTACTCTGCAGTGTTATTTTTGCTATCTAAAATTTGTCAGGCTGGGCAAAAAGAGATTTGACAAGCTCCCTACAGCTCAGGGCATCAGAACAATGAGGCCTCAATGTGTTTGGGTTCGGTTTGTGGATGGTTATTTTTCCTTTCTTTCTTAAAAACAAGACACCTTTATGCTGATTCCAGTCTTAAACACTGCATCCTGAACAGTGCGACAACTGGGGAAAACAGAATCTACAGTGTCAGCCACTTACATGTGTTCTCACGTAGTCACCATCTGTTTGGTAGTCCCAGAAGTCAGCAGCTCGTATCGCAAAAAGCACTGTCATATTAAACACCCTGCTGACAGAGACCACAGAGCAAGGGACCGAGCCCGCTAGCTGCTGAGCCATCAGGTTATGGCCTCAAAATGTACCAGCAAAGAGCCACTAAAAGACTTCAAGGTCTTTTCCTTCTCTTCCCAATTACAGGCTTCCCACTGATGACGAAACTGCTGCAGCTCATATTGCATAAATTTGCTAAACAATTGAAATTTTACAAAATTGCAAGTCCACAAATGTCTCTTATTGTTTGTGCTTGCAAGAATGAGTTTATGTTGAGAAAGAGAAAAAAAGTTGAAGCAAAGGTTACAGTCCTTGTCAAAATAAGCCATTTGCCCTTTATTCAATACAGCGGCTAATTGTTGAGTGAGTTAAACGGGACTCGGGAACCATTTTGAATGGCTGAAAGGATTGTCTCCTGGGCTCTTATGGAGGAACAATCCAAAACTTTCCTGCATGGCAGGATGCAGTTTGCTTTCTCCAGCTTAACTGGCCTATGTACACGTGTGTGGAAGCTCTGGCCTTGGCACCCTGTCCAACCCTAAGGGCTTAAACACCACAGTGGGCCCCTTCATGACCATATTGCTCAAACTCTGATCCCAAGAGAACAAAAAAATCTCTTGATGACCAACGTACCAGCACATGATCACAACATACATAGTCCTAGCAAGGGACTTGCGACTGGCGCCTGCGAAACACAGTAATAAAAACTTCTGTCATCTCAAATAGGAAAAGGAACAAGCTCAAAAGAGATAACCTCCTCACTCCTCCATACATACATGCATATACTATATATATAAACATAGGTTTAAATAAAATTTTGGATTTATTAATCCATTGTTGCTTGGTATAGCATCTTATTTACCGTAGAAGAAACTACAAATTCTTCACATATGCGGTAATTGTGACACTTTAGGCTTAATCTTACCATGCCAATTTGTTTCCCAGGAACAAGAGGGCCTGACAACCTCCAGCCTCATGCTTGGGTTGATCCTGCCAGCAGAGATGATGATGTAGCATTTACATTCCATAACTCCCTTCTGGAGATGAGCAGATTTCTGTTTTTACAGAAATACACCAATTATTTTTATGCTATGTATACGTATACCTTTTTTCTAAGGCTTATTCTGGAGCACTTAAATATGCTCATAAATGTAGAATGAAAATTTTCTTAGGCATGCAGTTCCTTTTCTAGCAACTACTATTTGACAGCTGAACTGTGAAGTCTTCCTCTTCCCTTCTCCCTTTCCACCCTTGGAAGAAGGGCCATGTAGCAGACTCTGCTCATTGGAGGCATCACTGAATGTAACTGTTTCTGTAACGAGAACCTTGTTTCCCAAAAAAAGTAGCCCAGCAACTTGCAGAAGTGTCGGCATGGAGACATAAGCAGAGAATCCTGGAAAAGCCTCCAAGATTGTTCTGCCAAGTTTTACATTTTGATCACTGAGCTTGCAGCTCCTAAGCCAACCATGATCACAGACAGATCATGCAGTCTCAATTTATTGTGACCTAAAGGGCACATCAGATCAGTACTAATACTATTTCTCTTTTGGTACCATCAAAGGGACCCCTGGCAGGAGTACCAGACACTGTCCTGCCCTGTCTTCCCAACACCCATCAGTAGAACGTAGCTGAATAACAATGGCAAAAGCTAATAATTAGTAATTCAGAATCCACTTTCATGTTAATAGAGCAAGAAAACCACTGCACTTCACGCTGACACAAGGACTGGGTTGCCAGGATGCTCATATCAAGAGGAGACCACCCCAGGAACATTGTCATGTTTCTCCAGAGTGCTGCCATTTGCCAGGAGATCTTTCACTGCCTTGTGCACTGGCCTGCCCTCCAGGCATTGCTGCCGTTCTCCTAATTTTCCCTTCTAAGGTAAATCCAAGCCTTGACCTTGGAACTGCTTTCAGGGCTACACAGAGCGCAAAAAGAAACATAATACAAAATGGCCAAACCCAAAGGAGATAAGACAACTCAGTGGTAGGCAGACAAATACAGGCACTGAAGGATTAGGGGCAGCCAGAGCAGCTTCACAATTAGACCTCCCTGGCTGGAGACAGACACGCACAGGACTGACAATGAGCAAGCAGAAGTTTAACAACATAATACCAGCTAAGAGCAGCAGCAGGAGATGAGCAGGCTTTCTTCACACTGCAGGGGATCAGAGATAATTCAGAAAACAGAGACAGATTCAATTTAATATAGTAAATTAAAGGGAAATCAAGAGGAAAAATTGGGGTCAATCTGGTATGCACATGACATTCTCATTGACAATCAAGTAGACAACAAGATTTTTACATTTCAGAGGTCTCCAGAAATGAGCAGCACCCAGAAGCTCAGCAGATGGCCTTGAAAAAAATGGCCTGTTCACTTCAGAGCCCCAGTGGGAGCTGAGCCCTTTCAAAATAACTGGAACAGTCTCTAGCTGTTAAGAAATCACCAGCAAAAGAGGTGAATTTGCTTTCACAGCATTTCCTCTGGTTCATTCCAAGTTTTCCCTGCTCATTTGTGTATCTTCAATTAAAATACCATTCTTTTTTTCCTAACTGGTCTTGCAGTTAGCAGCAGAGGAGGAAGAGACTACAAACAAAAGCACTCAGTAATTCAGCCTCAGAAACGCATCTGAATCGGCAGCTCCAGGGCTCTGACACAGCAGCACTTGAGAAAGCTTGCTGCTTCTCTTGACGTTCAAGGACGGTGGGGTACATCTGTCTGTGCATTTGTATTCCCTGCCACTGCACTGGCCTGGCCTTTCTCCTCGCTCCCCAAGCACAGACATCATCTCATCATTGGAGAGATGACCTGTGAGCAAACTGCACTGCAGCCTGCATTGGCTGGGAACTGAGCCGGAGGTGAGGGAAACAACACGTAACAAAGTGACACGAACAACAGACATGTACTGCTCTTGACATGCCTAGATGTCAAGACATACACTCTCTGCTGCTGTAAGGACTCAGCAGCAGATGCATAATGTTGCTGCAATCTCCAGAAACAGCCTTTGTCTCTGCTGTATATGTAGTACCAGAGTCCAGGCTTGTTTACTTTTAAAAGAATAATGGGGAGAAATGGATGTATTGGTAGCAAAATATTTTCCTCTGCCTACTGCAAATCTGGTATCTCTCACTGATCATGAATACAGAAAAGAGAGTATCTGGGAGAGAGAAGGTAAGGCTTTGCTAACGGTCTAATTTTCATCTGGAAGTGAAGGGAGCCCTCATTGAGAAAAAAGGCAGAGGAGATAAAGATAAGATCAGAGATGGTGAAAAGGCATTCGTAAAGGGCAAGAGGGAAAGGGGGGAGGAAATCAATCACAAGCACAGACAAGATCAAACGGCAGCATACCAGTAACAGCCGTATTTCCTTGGGAAAAAAACGCTGCAGGATGAAGAGGCAGCACAGCACCATGCTGTGAGGAGTGCCGCTCTCCGCACCCACTGCATAGGAGAGTTGTTCTTTCTCCATAGCAACAAGATACTTAAAAGCCAATCTGGAGACTGAAGACCAGCTTAAAAACAAAACACAACATGTATCGATTTATTATCTCTATTTTAAGCCTCAGCTGTGAAGTACACAGGATAGCATTTGTTTAGCCTGAGGAAGCATCTTCACGGAACACTCTTCTCCCATTATACCTCTCTGTCTCAGAACCAACCCTTGGTGTGAAGCAAACTCTGGCACTTATACATGCCCCCTACTCTTAGATAATGCCAGATGCATTAGGCACACATGCACCTTGCAGCAGCCTGAGGTGCTCCCAGCTGAAGCCTATCGGCTACTGCCTTTCACAGGGACCACAGGAAGGCATCAAGACCTTCCAGCACTTCTCACAGGACTCTGGGAGGGAGTCGCAGCCTTTTGCTGCAGAAAAATACATAAAATAGTAACAATAATAATCATACTAAAAAAACCCCCAAACCTGCTGTTTAGTAGTTACCAGCTCAAGTCACTGTTTACAAGGGCTTGGCATACGCTCATGTCCTGTCCTTGAAGTCTGCTTATACCTGCTTGGAAACAGCTCTGCTCAGGTACCTGAATGACTTCAATAAAGTCATTATGCTGACTGTGCTGGCAGAGCTCTGGAAACATTACAGACCTCATCTCCTCCTCAAAGGCACCAATGGAGCCTCCGCAGCAAATTCCCGAACGCACTAGGGTTATTTAAGCAGTTCATCAAGTTTTGGGTGAATGGATTGTACTGAAAAAGCTGCAGAACAGTTAGGGTTTCAGTCCTGCCCTTGGTTTAGCTTAGCTGCTGAGATTAGCCTCCTCGTGGGAAGGGGGCAAGAAAAAAAAGCTATCAAGTCACTGTTCCTTAACCACAAATATCATACCTATATTTTGGTAGTTAATTCTTCCAAACAGCTAAAACTGCATCATTACATGCCAACTCCAAACAAGAATCCTAAGAAACAACAAACCTTCCATCACACCCTCCTCTACTTTACTTTCCCAGCAATGAAAATAGCTGGAACAGAAAAGCTTACTCAGAATAATTACTGCTCAGTCCAGGTACCACCCAGGTAACTTGAAGATCTGCCAATGGGAATTTCTACTCTTCTCTTACAAAGAACAAGTGTGCAGCAGCATTACAGTTACCTAGAACAAGCATACCTGAACACAACACAGAGTAGCACTGTCTGTAGTCAGCGAGAAGTGCTTTACAAATAGCTAGACAGATAGAGGTAGAGCAAACAAGGCAACCCATGCCTTCAGTGTCCCTCAGGGTATGGCGGCATTGCAGGCTGCTGAGGGCAGATCGGTGCAGAGAGGTAAAGTGTTTATGCAGCACCTAAGCAGTGGAAAAACAAAAAACATGCTGAGGGTTTGGAAACGCACGCTAAAACTCCTAACCAGCACTGAATACTGAAGAACCGGTGGGAATTGGGTATGATGAGGCAAACAGAGCAAATGCGGAAAGTTGTTGATTACATACAAGCATGCCAAAAATAGAGTACACTGTGCCAGTTTCATTTGTTTTAAAGTTTCCCTTCTCTGGATGTCCAAATCAAATAACATTTTGCCATGGAACTATGAGGAAGAAAGAAAAGCCCGTTTAAGATTCTCCAGAGACATATTTCCTGTGTCTGCCATGAAAGCCAACTTTTGAATTTCCTATTAATATTAAACAGAATTCTAGTTTAGATTCACCCATGAGTCATAAGTTAAAAAAAAAAAGCACTGTACTCAGCAACTTTGCCTTGGCTCAGCACTATTATCTTACAGACTTCATCTGTACATCTGCTAAATCAAGAACTCCAGAAAAATCCGATCCACATACACTAAACATCCTAACCATTACTTCTATGGCTAATGTATTTGAACAAATATTTTGAATTTAAACTACAGAAATTTTCAATCAGCCAATCCTTAGTCACTGTATTTATGAGCAAAAAAAATCTCATGAACCTTGGGTTTTCATTTCCTTGTGCAACATTTTATTCAAGAATTAATTTTTAAGCCACTGACTCAATTTACTCTTACTTTTGAAAAATCTTACTTTATCTGACTAGAAAAGATTTCAAAAAGAGCCTCATAGAAAGGATAGGAGTAATTTTCATCTGCATAGATTACTAAATAGAAAGAAAAGCATGAATCGGTTTGTCCTTTAAAAATACATTTGCTAACCAAAGTCAGTTTCCTATAAAATCAGTTACGAATACATAATTTTTTCTTTTAATAAGTGGTTTCAAAGGTTGTCAAGGAGCAAATCTCTGGGGAAGGCACACAAAGTTGCCCTATTTTCTTCTGCATAGGTTACCTTACTGAACTCAAAATGGAGGTATCCAAAGAGCTTTCAAGGAGCTTAGGAAGCAACACAGCTAAAATATATGGCACTTTTTTCTTTTTGTTTGACAACCAGAGTGGAAAAGTTACATTTATGAGTTTTTAGCTCAGAGCTTATGGTAACCCTAGTAAAGCACTATTTCCTACGCAGCCAAATTTTACCCCAGCTGCAGAAAATTCTCTTGCATGACTGACACGGAGATTTTCACCCCGATCCCCATTCCTATGTTCTAAAGCACTCTCCTACAACGAACAAGCCTGAAGATAACATTTAACCCTTCGAATCCACTTCAAAAGGCTGTGGGACTGCAATGCAGAGAGCAGCAGGCAACCCAGGTGAGCTGCCCTGGAAGGGCTGTGTTATGCTGTTGGCAGCCAGCAGCTCCTGTGGGTGGCCTGCCACGTCCCACCGTTTGCATTCCAGCTAAAGGTGACAAGGACATCAATGGCAGGGCAGTCTCCTAGGCAGATGGGGTGGGGTCAGGGAATGTTGTCCCTGGGTGCTCCTAGGCAAAAACACTGCATCGACAAGAAACCCCAAAATGCAGCTCGTTACAGACCAAAGTCCTGGTCAGATCTTGGAGCGTGTTCTTAATAAAAGGAGTCTGCAAGATGCTTCAGGACGCTTGCCTCTGCCAGCACCACCCCTGCCTTCCGAGGCCTCAGCCTCAGCTAACCCCACATCCTTCCCACCACTGAGCCAGGGTGGTGGTCGCACTGTGATCAAACATGGCATTTAGCAGTGTGCCTCTCAAAGCTGATCTCACTCACGCATGGATATCCAGCAGAGAACAAAAAATCACAAGGCACAGGCTGCAAATCACAAGGGCTTAGCTGTTCCATCTTAGGAAGTTTAATTATCCTGATGATGTTATCTTAATTAAATGGTAGTTAATCTAAGTTTATATTTAAGCCTGAAATGTGAATATATTTTAAAAACTCTTGATGATAGCAAATCTGAAAAGACAGAGGAAGGAAGGGAAAAATACCAGAGAAAGTAGGGTTGGTTGAATTTGATAAACAACTGTATTTCTCAATACAGGCAAGCGCGCAGCTCAGGTGTTTCCTTGTTTAGGGTTATCTAGATGAAACAGATTTCTAAGAGGGAAATGGGAGGGTCTCAAAATTTGAAAGCAGATAAGCAAAACATAAAAGGTAAAATTGATGGTAAGAAGGGAAATATAAGCAACCTGTCAAGTCAGAGGTTAGCTGAGAATCTTTGAAGAGTCCTGCTGTGTGTATAGTTATTTACACTTTTCTGGTTCACACAAAACAGTGGTGGTCTTGTAAAAAATTTATAGCAATCTAGCACGGTGCCACACATACAAGCCAGAAGCCAGCTTGAGACAGTTAAAGGGGCACGATAACCTTTCCAAAGAAGGAAGAAAAAAATGGCTAGCCATTTAAGAAATTGTTTCTTGGTTCTTCAAGGGAAAGGAAAATTCAACATGGACTGCGCAGGAGAAAAACTGAAAATCAGGTTTTAAATCTGAGCTAGAAAAAGTGAAGACTGCACACTGAAGTACCCAAAGAAGCGTGCCTAACATTTATACAAATCCTGCAACGGAAGTTAGAAACTAAGGGTTTGCAAACACAAGTACCATTCCAAATTGAAAACCAGAAAAGGGGGATTCATATGCTGGAAAATCATGAGTGTTATCTCTTTATGGGCCATTTAAAATATTACCTTACCTATAAATACACCAATTACATTAGCCCATGAAGCTAACTGAAACTGAGAGAAAGAAAAGCTGTTGTCCTCCAAGTGTATCATATTAGTAAGCAAGCCACACTGGGAGTGAAAATTATTCAATTTATAAAACAGAAGGACAAACCTCCCCATCTTCACTAGTGTCTTTGAGAACAGAAATACCATAACTAAATACCAGAAAGGGAACTAGAATACAGTATGTTAGAAATGCTTAATAAAAAAGTTCATCTCCATATGGAAGTGTGATGGTTCAGTGGTCTACATGCATGCAGAGAGATGACTTGTGTAGATCTACATGTGTGCATGAAAGACAGTACACAAATAAATGCCTAATTTGAGTTCAGAATTAGATACAACCAGGGTCAAGTGTGCATTTTAAAAATTAACTAGCTATTCTTGGTGCTCAGTTTGAGACTTGGTAAAGGATTACAGATTTAGGACAGGCCCCTCCTGCAATCATGCAACCCTCAGGCACCTTCATTGCCTATTACTAACACATAATCAGAAACTGAGGGATTCCCCAACACTTTTAGTCACTTCTGGGAACAACAACCTGATGAAAGAATAAAGCAAGCCACAGGCAGCTTGTAAACAGGGAGCTACCTGTAAAGTTACTGTGAGGCATTATTATTCTTATTATTATTCTTTCATGTTATTCTCATCCAGTCAAACCCATTACCTTCAATTAAAGAGATATTATTTGGTCTTGGAGATACAGCAACATTCAGTCATACCAGATAACAACTTGAGATCTGTAAAAACCTAGGAGGTTTCTCTAGGAGCTTGCACTGGGTTCTTGGACCATTAACTTGCTGATTGAACACGATGGAAGCTGCCCAAGAAGGAGCAGCACAAGAGAGAAGAGGCAAGCCCCAATGAAATGGTGATGATCAATATGCTGTGGTCGTTAATCTCCCAAGAGGCTGTGTGTAAGAGTAGGAAATGCTAGTAAGTTTCAGATTCAAGACTGGTAAGAAAATTAAGTGATACAGTTAAAATATTTAGGTTCACATTAAGAAAATCGATTGTGAGACTGAGTGCAATTACTGAGCAGACACTCGTTATTGTTAATGCCCTGCAAGTGTTAACTTGGGATATTTCATTATTACCATTCTGTGTTATATCTCAGATGTTGAGTTTTTGTCAATTCAAAGACACATTGCTTATTTCAGCTGTCTGGAAGGTAATTCTCATCTCCCCCTCTTTTCCCCTCAATACACTTGCAGGACAGAACGGATGGCCACACTGCATTAAATCTTCATCATCCATTTTTAATTGCTGTTGGCAGCAACTATTCCATTTGCATAGTGGAGGGATCAGCTCTTGTTCCAAGTGAGCTATCTGACTGTTCTGACTCCTGAGTGATATCAACTGCTGCTTTACCACCTGCAGATGATGCTGGAGCATTGTGCTCCCAAACAAAACTTTGTTAGTACTAGCTGGTTGCTGCTAATTTATCCACAGCACCCTGAACAGGCCTTTGAGTGTTGAGAGCATTCTTCATGAAAATTGCACAGGAACCTATAATCTAGGTATTTGAAAGTGTGCTGCAGCCTCAATTTAAAAATTACAAGCATGTGGGAGGACAGAGCTCTAACAGTTACACATTGGAGATGCAAGACAATAACAAATATTTGAAATCCAAAATGAGCATAGAATGAGTGGGCTTCCACACTGGGGCTACACCATTGTTTGGCCTTACTTAAAGTTTGCAAACAAATTTCTTATAGATTTTAAACCCATCTGTACAGATGCAGAGACTCCCAGAGGTGGTGAACATGAAGAGACTGTTCAATAGTATAGTCTCATTTTTTTACGGTACATTTTGTTCTTGCCACCCCACAATTTGAACAATTAAACATCTAAGGAAATTTTAGGTAGTAGTCTCAACTGCTCCTGGTTCTTCCTCCCTTCAGTCCTCCTGTCACTCTGCATAAATTCCTGAGATGAAGCAAGCTCTGCCATGAGCTTTGGGAACACAAGATCAGAATCCTGTAGGCTGTGACCATCCTGGACTCGCCACTGAGCAGCACAGGTAACCCAGCCCCCCTGGAGCAGTCGGCATGTGGCTTGTGTGTTCCTACCTGCCTACAGAAGGGGCAGATCCTCATGTCAGCAGTTTTCCAGGAGAGAAATCTGGTAACAGCATCACAAAGCCATAACAACACGTGGCTTGCCCAGAAACTTGCTTCTATTGGAATAAATGGAATATTGGAACAAAGAAACAGAAAGGGGAGTAGAAATAAGAGTTCTTTCTAAAATGTATAGTTTTCAACAAGGAGCAGGGGATTCTTGTTTGTTTAGTTTTTAAATAAAGGGTACTAACTTATTTTGGAGCATAAAAAGACAGACCGTAGCAGAAACTTCAATTAAAAAAAAAAAAAAAACAAAAAAACCCAACATGATATATCTGGCTTACCTCCCACAAACACAAAGCAAACTGTCATTAAGTTACCCCTCTATGCATAGGAATTGAAGTTGAGCCCAGTCTCTCTCCTTTTTTCACACAGGATTAGGTGATAAGTTAGCCAGAAACAATCCAAAAGAGCTCCAAAATTATTCCTTATATGGCAGATATTTTTGAAAGCTCTGTTCTGTCACTGATTTTGGCAGTTGTGAAGATAATCTGTCCCATTTTTCCATATCATCTTTTTCCTTACAGTATGCTGACTTTGAGGGGGTGCAGCTCTCCTGACATCATTACACACCCTGGAAGTTGAGGCATTATGCCAAGGCCTACATCGTTAGCATTTCTGCAGTTCCCCTAGTATGACGAGATTAAGAAAGAAGCCTCGTAAACAGTCCGAAATTACAGACAGCTCCCAACTGAATACATATCACAAAAAGCAACTGACATCAAAACCTACTCAACAGGAGGGAAATGTATGGAGTGACATGCTGCAGTTGCACTGAAGGGGAGGAAATAACTTAACTTATGCTACCCTTAGTGCTGACTCACCACATTCTGGCTGCAGAATTTGATATCCTTAAAGATGCTTGAGTTTCTAGAGATGTCCCTAACGCAGTCAAGTGCCTCACTGCACAAATACATCACCTAGAACTGAAATAAAAATCTGTGTTCTTCAGTCCTTACAAAGGTGGCTGATACCCTTCAGGGGGTCAAGACAGCTATTAGAAGAAGAGTGGAAAATAACAGGCATTAAACACGGCTTTTTGTTGCTAAGGGCAAGTGAGGTCATATCAAGACTGAGCTGCAGAAAATGATGAATTTATCCAACTTTCTCATTTTCTGTCTCCCTTGGACTGAAAGCCATGTTCTCTTATTAATATCTTTCTCCTTCACCTCAAACCAGCCATCAAGCACTTCTCAGCAAACAAACAGCAAGAGGCCTGGGGAACAGAAGCAGCAGCTGGAGAACAGCAGGGATATCTGCCCCTTGCTGCTATGTTCCAGCACTGCTCCAAGCCAGAGGCACAAAGGAGCAACAGGGACCTCATATGTTGCAAGTAAGATCTCATCTCAGTTTAGACAGAGAACAGACAGTCAGGAGCAGCAGACTATTCAGGTATAATGAAGCCAAATTAATACCAACCAAAGACATCCTAGGTCTCATGAATCTGAGCCTTCTTTACAGCATCTGCATGGATGCAGCTGTGTAAGTTATATGCACACACACATATACGCTCACATAGTTGCTAAATATGTTCCTCTAAAGAAGCTTTTATACTTCCAGCCTTAATCCCCTCAGCCAGAACAGACCAAATTTCATGATCTTCAAGGCCGACGGCTAGGCTCATCTGCTGAAACTAACTTTTCATGATATGTCTGTTTGCTGGGAGGACAATACTGGTTTGATTCAAACTCACTCTGATTAGCCCTATACCAGTGAGAGTCATTCCCGCCTTTGTCCAAATTAGTATGCCTCCTAAATTATGGAGTGAAGGTCACACAGATCCTGGAGTGGGATGAAACTCCAGATAAAAATAGGATGGCACTGTCACTGGTTCAGCTAGGTTCAGATCAGTTTCATCCTTTATGTCTTTGCTATCTTTTGCTATCTAACTATATGATTACCAGGATAAAGCTTATTTAATCTACCTGAAAAAGTTTATAAATACTACAGATGATCAGAGGAAGACTTTAAAAACAATGCCATATACAAATCTCACCTTTTACGCTACAGTTTATTCTTCTGCATCACAAACTATCCACAGACATGCGTATTTACAGCAACAATCATATTTCACTGGAGAGCTCTCTCAACAGTCGGTATTCAGAGAGTGACTGACAAAGAGGAGCATGAACCATTATACCAATTTTGGACAGTAGGTGTAAATGAGAGTTTGACATTGCAGTTAGGTGAAAGCAGAGAAAAAATAAACTGTGTAAGAGGGATCACAAGAGATTAGTAACTACCATTTGCTAGCACTGAGTGGAAACCAGGCCAGCTAGCAGGACCAGTACTTCCTACCCAGGCTCCCATATGTTTACAGGAGGGTAAGAGTTACCTCATTCACCTTCTTTCCTCAGAAGACCTTTTTTTTGTATTACATAGGCAGAGATTGTTCTCACAGAAAACACATGAAGTAATATTGGAAGTGTCAGAGCCCACAGGCAAGAACAGATTTGTCAAAATATCACAGTGGCCTCTTCTGCCACAAAGCTGACTTGGGGATTCACTCACCCCATCTGCTACACAATTACAGGATCAGGGGTCAGCATAAGCCAATACTGAGGGGGAGAGAAGGGATGACATAGTCCTCACTCTGTAGTCCTTTAACAGCTCTGCCTTCTACTTGCAGACACACAGCCCAAAGATGTGGGCTAAGTAAGAGAAGGAAGCATATGAGAATTTCCCTATACTCTCTTTTCTTCTCACTTTTAGAATCATACTTTAGAATGACATAAATTCCTCATTGCTACATCCACCCAAATGTACTTACGGACCCAGTGCCCATACAGGGACTGCTGCCCTCTGGCTAGAAGGACCCGCAGGGCCACAGAGGTTCTGCTCCGCTGCCTTCCAGGAGATGGACCATACCCTGGAACAGCATCTGTAGCTGTCAACAGCAGTGGTATTAAACACTTCTTGAAGTGCTGCTTCTCCATGCAGCTGAAAGCATAAAGCTCCTTGAAGAGAGGAGTGTTTACAGACCATACTGTTTGCAAGCTGTCCAGGAAATGAGTCTTCCCCATAAAAAACAGTGTTCGAACTGCAAGCCAAGATGTTCAGGATCTCTCCTAAGTCATTTGATTTCTTACAAATGTTATCTATCCATCGCTCTCACTGATCTGCATATCTGGACCTCTCAATTCTACAAATGTAGTTACAATGGTGTTTGAATGCTGAGTGCTTTATATGCATCTAAATTGTTTCAGAAACAAGCCTCTGCCTCACTCTTCATCATCAAATTAAAAGAAGAGGTTTTCTAGTATCACACCACTATTTTGAGAAACATAAGACAGAACATGGCATATATTGCAATAAGAAATCTTTGTGTCCAAGTAATGAGCACATGCAGACAAAACCTAGGTTATTGCAGCCTAAGTGAATTTTTCTGCAGTTTGTAAAACCATAGTATGAAAAATATCAGTATAAAAATGGACAGCTGAGCTTCCCTAACATTTTCATGTATTTAATTTTGGATGATAAGAACATCTGTAGGAAAAGCTCATCCAGTAATGAAATTTGAAATGAAAAATGACCACCCAGAAGTAGTCATACACAATTAATGAATTCATTCAGCCAGCCAATAAATCAAACCAGCAAACCAGACTCTCTTAATCATACAGAGAAACATTTTTCAGTGCTTCTTATACTGTACTATGCTCAAGGCCTATATTACCAATTGGTTGTTGCTTTAATTCTTAACCATTTACAATATAGTTTAATGTTATTTAAAATTTAAGTGACATTCAAGAATACTGTTTAAGAACATATTGTTCTTTCCAGGTTTCTAATTCTGAATGAAATTAATACAAGATGATTTACTTTACGGGTCAAAAAAGTCTGTGAGTATTCAGCAAGTTATTGGTGCACAGATAACTTCAACCTTCCAGAAAGACCCCTAGCTCTTCCCTTTGTGGGTCAAGCTTGGTACAAACAGATATCAGATATTCATAAAGTTATCACTGCTTGAAGTTCTCACACTTTCTTTTTATCAGGGACCCATAGGGCCCTTGCAATACAGACTCAAGCATAACTTCTTACAGTTTTGTCAAAGACATTTTGAAAATTTTCACTTACTACTCAATATTATGTTCAACAATGGACTAAATGAAGAGAACCAGTAACTCTAGAAAAGCTCAAAGCAAGAGACTCTTGAGAGAAGAAACAGCAGCTTGACTGAAAGCTTAAAAAAACAAGTCAAACTTCCTTTGCCTTTCTGTTGCAAGTGTCTTTTCCCCCAAAGCTCATCTACTACCCTCCAATAGTTCCATCATCTTTCTCCAGCTTTTACAAATAATTAGGAACATCCAGATACTGCCTTCTGTTGAACTTTGCTACCACATGCTTCAATGCAGGAGCTACATGTGCTCTTCATAGAAACCTATCATCAAATTTAGGTAGAAGAGGCAAAAGCCAACACTGTTTTCCTCATAAGACTGGATTCTCTGCAAGCTCTGAACGATGCTGCCACTCAAAACTTTTGAAATCTAGATGGCCACTGAAGGACAAAGCTGCCTGACACACCCTGGCCTTCCTGTTTCTGTCACACTCCTTTCTGCTCAAAGCATGTTTATTGTTTTGCCTTCTTCCCTTTGGATAAACTTCTACACACCTGTGACCTAAACTAGCACCAACTGAGCACAAAGGACTGTGCTGATTTTGCGGGCCTTTTCCAACAGCAGGGTCTAGCTAGTGCCAATTTCTAGTGCCAGCTTGGTAACGCAAGGTCACACAAATTTCTCTCTTCCAGATTTCCACTTTCTCAAGGAGGACAGTGAGGACAGCCCCTACAAGGTGACTCATGATCAAAACCCTGACTCCAATTACAATTATTGCAGCTATGATTCCTGAGTGAACTTATGAAGTCTCTGCACAGCAAGATCTTTTACTTGACATAAATCCTTTCAAGTCACCTTCAAACCTGGGAATAAAACCAATTTTCCTCCTCTCAAATGGTTTCAACAATAGCCAAAACCTTCACCGCATGCAACAAAACGCACATGTAGTCTCACTTGTAATTGATAGAACATTTCTGAGCCAAATTTTCAAAAGGTAGTTTGCACCTGCATGCATACACTGCTGCGATCAAGTGTCTACTCCACACTTACCCAACGTTTACCAGTATTGCATGCCAGCACCTACAAATCCAAACATGAACCAGGACCCTGCCACATTAGATCATGTACAAATACAGGAAAATAAATGCATGCTTTCTGCACCAAGTAGCCCACAAATAAGAACTCAGCTATAAAGAGGACATATCTGTACCTGCGCATAAAATCATGTGTAGCAGGTACACTCAGGCGTATGTGAATGTGAGCATGAAATGAACAAAACCAGGTCTAAATGCAAACACAGCACCCTGGTACTTCTTTTCAAATCTTGCCTGTAATATTACTGACATTGTGGCCTGAAGGCATACGTACAGATTTTGAAAAAAATTTTTTTCCAGGTATCTTAAAACAGGTAAGTCAACAGACCTACAAAAAAAAAAAAAAAACAAACCCAGAAGTTAACTATACACATTAAATAGCAGCATGGCAACTTCACATATACTGGACAAGCCCCTGATACTCATCAATTAAGACGAAGCACAAAAATAGCTTCTCCTATTTCTAATTCAAATTTCTCGTGGGGTGAATGGCAGCTTGGAGCACTGTGCCTGGTTGTTGCTAGCTCTGTTTGGCTCAGCACAGCAGCAGCAGGGCAGTAGGCAAGAGAACAGGAAGCCCACTAAAGCACAAAGTGCTGCTTTTGCTCAAAAAAGCCCTAAAATACATCCAGCTCCATATCAGAATAGCAGGAATGAAAAGTGATTAAATAGTTGGGGGTAGATGGATGGAGGGAAACCCCCAACAATGATTTTTTTAAAAAACACTTTTTTAGGCAAATCAGTAAGCTTGCTGCTCCAGTAGAATTTTGCCCTGTGTATTTTGACCCCAGCAATGGCTGCACAGTTGCAAACAGCCTGCTCCCCCTGTAGTAAGTAGAGACAATGACCTGCTGTTATCCTAGGTATAGGTGTTCTCCAAAATGCCTTAAATATAAGCAAATCCACCAACATCTGCCTTGGAGTTCATCACAGAAGTTCTTAGCTTAGGCACAACAAAAAACGTCAGTCGTAAGGGTCCCCTCAGGACACCATGACTTTGCTGGGAGGACACAGCTGGCTACCCTTTGCAGCCACACAATACTGGTTATCTATTCCTTAGACAAGCTGCCTCCTCTCGGCAATACACCTAGGAGTGACATGCAACACCAGGAACACCTATTTGCAGGCTTTGCTTCGCCCTGAGAAGAACCAGAGCCTGAAGGAAGAACAGACACATTTTGTATTTTCCAGCTAGTATATTAATCTTGCAGGTCCTGTCACACCACCAGCAATGCTCTGAATCCATGGCTTATGACACATTGTGAGGCTTTGCTTCCTCCCTCTTCTGACAATCTAGCCCCCTGTGACCATATTCTGATCGAGGGCTAGGACATGGGCATCTCATTAAACACAGGCAGTCACTACACAAAAGAGCTGAAAAAGTAGCAAATAAGGGAGAGGTAGAGGGATAACTTTTATATGTGACTTGACCTGAAACTCAGACATGTTTTTTATTCCTGGCATTTCTGATGAAGTAACACAGACAGATCTTATCCTATTTCTGGGCCTCGGTTTCCCCGTTGCCCAAATGTGTGTGCATGTACATAAAGCAAGAGGGGAAAAAAAAGACTGTTTAAGTATAAACTGGCTTTGGACAATACCCAGTTTGAAAATCTGTGTTTTCTATCTCTGTATTATAATCCCATTGTTCAAGTAAACTTTGGATCTACTTGTTCTGGGAAGTCTTTGAGCTGAAAGAGGCCTGGGATTTTCACAGTGATGACAAATGTCTTTTTTTTTTTTTTTTACTCTTAGCTTTTTAGCTGAGAAGACATCTCGAATACGGAAAAACAGGATTTTCCTTCTGAACAGCACACAGTCAGACCAAACCACATAGCTCCTTTGGCATACCTCCACAGACAGAACAGTCCAGAAATTTCTCATGAAAACGATACTTTGGAAAGATTAGATGAAAAGTTTGGAGTTCCCACTGAAGCCCCCAAAGGAGATCATGTATCATTATCTTAATTTTTCAAATGAAAACATGAAGAATGCATGATGGAGGTCACTTGCTTCATGTCAACTAAAACACTAGTGACAGCACCAGATATAGGATCTATTGCTCTTGTATCTCAGACTAGTGTTTATCCAAGTGCCTTTTTTTTGTTTGGTTGGTTGTTTTTTGTTTTTTTTTGTTTTTTTTTTTTTTAAAAAAAAAAAACCACCATTCTAAGGATTCACATAATTCCACTGCTTCCTCAAACACCATCTCTCTTACCTCTTTTGGTTGCTGGTGCCTCAGAGTTGTGGGGTGGCCGCTGTGAGGAGAGGGGCCAGCCTGTTCTCGCCTGTTCCCGCCAGTTCTGGCTGGTTCCGGCCGGTTCCGGCAGCCTCACCACAGGGCACCGCCCAGCCCGTCAGCGACGCTGGCGGCACCTGTGGGACAACGCTCCCCAGAAAGGGCACAACACACCCCGGGCAGAGAGGGGAAAGGCGAGAGGAAGAGCCCTGCCACAGCCGGGCCGGAGGAGCTGGGGCTGCCGGAGCAGGGACCCCCGCTCCCGCCGCGGTGTGAGGAGGGGGGAGAGGGACCGTTATGGCTGGGCACAGCCCCCTCAGCGTCACCCTGCGCCTCCCCGGGGAGAGGAGTTGGGAAGGAAGGAGACGAGTTGAGCCTGAGGTGAAAAGGGGTGAGGGGAAGTGGTTTAAGTTTTTGCCTTTGTTTCTCACCACCCAACTCTATTGGCAATAAATTACACTACTTTTGCCTAAGCCAAGTCTGTTTTGCCCCGACTGTAACTGGCAAGTGATCTCTACGTCTTTACCTCAACCCACGAGCTCTTTCATCTCATTTTTATCCCCTGCCCTGTTGAGGAGGGGGAGGCAGAGAGCAGCTGGGTGGGCAGCTGGCAGCCAGCCTGAGTCAACCCACCACATGAAGTTTGCCTGGTTCGCAGGCACGCATGTCAGGATTAAAGAAAAACACAAAAACCCTCCCACCTCTGTCAAAGGCAGTCCCTTTTATACTGGACACAAAAAGCCCACTGCACGGCCAGTTTTGTTTCCTGTGTAGAGGAACCACAAGGCCAATGAGATTATCTTAAATTTAAAGCTCTACTTACATCTGTCTATAAAGCAGAAAGAAGATGGAATTACTCATAATCTGAAGAGTCACTGAGCACTGTCACAGAATCACTGACTTTCCCACCAGCCCTTCTACTGTCATATTGTCAGATACTGCAGTTTATTTCTCCACACTAAGCCTTCGTACCCCGCCAGTAAACAGAAAATAAATTCCAGAGCAAGGAACTAACACATCACACACAATCAGACTAGTGATACCTACACTAACCATGATTTCACACCAGAGAAAGAAAGTCATCTTCCCATCTTATTATTTTGGCACAAATTGTTTTTTGATTCAGTCATGCTGAGAAAACACAGGGAAATAAAAAAAAAAAGCAAGAGTTCTCAAAAATTAATTAAAATAAATTATTTATTAAGAGAGAGCAAAAGTCTTCCTCTAAATTTAAAACCATCACTAAAAGTTAATAACAAAAAGATGAGCACAGTTACCTTTTAAGAGTAAGATTTCCATTTCACAGTATTTACTTTAAGGAACATAGCATAGCATATCAGATACTGGACAGGCCAGTAATCTATAGGGTGGGAGAAGATGGGGAGAGTGGACTGTAGTATTTTAAACTCTTAAGAAGAGAGGCTGTGAGTATTTGTTGATTTTTCCCCTTGCACGCCTAAGAAGTCAGCTCCTGGCTCATCGTGCTCTGCTCACCTGAGTTGGCTCACACGTGTGCAGTGAACAGACCGGGAGTTGGCATGAAATCCCAGCTCCCATGATGAGTAGTGCAGACAGAAAGAGCAAACAACTGAGTTTACATTCAATTATATTGTCAAGGCTTCTTTTGCAAAATCGGGTTAACAAGAAAAAAAAGAAAAAAAAAAAACAAACTAGCCTTTTCTGTAGAAAAGAAAGTGCTGGACAGTGTATTCTTACTAAAAGATGTCCCTTAGAAGCACATTAAATTATATGGATTATGGAACATTATCAAAAGGCCCCTCAAGTTTCTTATAGTATTGCTAAGAATATTATTCACTGTATTGATCTCACTGGAAATTTTTTTTTTTTTTTACATTACTTTCAAATATCAAGTGACGTGGCTCTTTATTGGTTATCTGAGTTATGCAGTGCTTATCTACAACACAGAAACAGATCTTCTCTGTAGAAAAATACAGAAGTTAGAAATGCAAATTACTTAGCTGTTCATCAACCTTTTTTATTCCAGAGAACACACAACTTACTTGCCAAAAAAAAAAAAAAAAAAAAGACCAAGGACAGTGCGAGTTTACCATTTTTATGCCAGTGATCAATGTTTAGCTTACTGTCCTTATAAATATGATATCAAAGTTATATTAGCCCAGGATTTTTAAGCACTATAAACACTCTGCTAGGTAGTACTTCATCATAGTCTTAACTAGACAGGTCAGAAGATTAAACACATTTTGCTAGAACGGGAGATAAACTAAGGGAAAGTTTAAGGGCATCTCTCCCCCATGTCATACAACTCTCTCTCTGCTTCACAGCACAGCGTAAGGCAGGAACAGACAAATGAGCACCAACACAGGCGTGTACATTCACGCAACATTAAGCAGCCCTCAGGGAGATATCTGCTTAGTTCCAAAGCAGGAGAATTGGGCATCCCAGTGCATCTCACCAGGGCTCATTAGGGCTCATTAACTCCTGGAGATAGCTTCAGCAACAGCCTGAGCATCCCACAACTGTACTTTGTTACATGGCATGACACACTGATAACAATTCAGCTACAGCCAGGAGTGGAGATCACTTGCTGCCCCATTGAGCATTCTTTTTCCAGGGCAAAAAAAGGCTTCAAGGACAAAGCTACTGGTTTTCTGCTGTACAGCATCAACATGCACTGCTCCATGACTAGAGCTTATAGGAACTTTGCCACACTGCTAATTAACAACAGGGTCGTTTATAACAGCACACAAAGCGGTACTTTCCAAGTTTGAGTTGAAATACAATTTCAGAGAAACCAAAGGAGTGTGGAAATGCAAAGGTCAAGTAGCATAATACTAAAAAGAGAGTTGGACTTCTCTGCATCACAAGAACTGGCTGAACAGATCCTTCGCAAGTCTCCTCCAAGCACCCATGGACTCAAAGGAACAGAATAAAGATGTGCTTCATCTTTGACACCCTGAGAAGATGACACTAGCACTCATCTGCATAAATCACTGAGAAAGCAAACTGGCAACAGAAGCAAACTGAAAAAGCACATGAGAACAGCTAGTAGGGTGGAAAGAAAAAGAGAGCAAGAACTACTTGTCACATGGACAACACCGCAACATAGGATCTCCAGCAGTGCTAAAACGAGCTTTGAACAACAACTTCAAAACACCCTGCTCCCTAGCTGGTTTTGCCTTCCATGAATCCCTAAGCAAAGTAGTTACACTTATATTCTTTCTTCACTACAATAAAACTTAGCACTTTTCCTGCAATTGATTCACAATAAAAAATTTCTAACGCTAATCACGTGACAGTATTGAATCTCATTTCCCCCATCACAGATCTTCTACATTGGAGAACAAAAACAAACCCCACAAGTGAAGGGGAAGACTGTTCATTCCTCAGTCTGCACTACCACATCCCCTGACCTATTTTATTACTAAAAATAGTCCCTCTTAGGTCACTGCTGCAAATCGAATTCTGCTGCTTCATTGCCCACTGCAATCTCACAGAACTGCATGCTGCCTACACACAAAACACTAAGTAGATTAACTTATTCACTGCCAGGGATGCATCCAGTCTTCTCGTACAGATAAAAAGGCAGACAATTTTTCCTGAAATGAGTGAAATGTTTTCTGCAATGCAATTTAAGCCCAAACCCAATTATTTATATTGCATTGTGAATAAAAACATATAAATGATTGGCTTGGCTTCCCATTAGCCCATGCTTACAATATGGTTTTCAATATTTTTCTTGCAAAATAGGATTTCAAAGGCATTCAATGTTACAAATGATTGAATGGCAGCCCTAATGACCTCTATTGATAAAACACCTAACAGGAACATCAGCCAAGTCTTTCTCGTTATTTCTCTCACTAAGATAAGTCTAGGAAGGCACAAGACAAGAGGGAATAAGTCAAAATGTTCCAAGTTAAAGAGACTCCACCTTCTTTCAAAAGGCCAAGACCCTGTATTTGTAATTCTCAATCCATAGCATCTCATGATTATCACACCATGAAGCGACCTGGCAAATTTAGACCAAACGGACACAACACCACTTAGAGAGGAAGAGGAAGACATGAATTTGACAGAGCAAGAACTTACTACAGGATCCTAAGCAGGAGACTGAAATAGGTATTATCAAGTACTTCATGCCTAATACTAAACAAACATAAAATATGCGATGTCCTTGCTATTTTATTTGAGCTAGATAGAGTAAGACTAGCATAAGCATGTTTCCCTGGGCTATTGTCACATCTTCATTTCATTACTTCAGTAGCTTCCCAATCTTAAACAAACAGCCAAAAACCAAACACAAAGATCAAAGACAACTGACTTACCTCATGTCAGCTTTTTGCTTAAATCACTATGAATCCTGGTGGGAATTTATTAATACACAGCAGATGCACAGAGAGCTGAACTGTCCAAATCATTCGTGGCCTCATTAACTTAACTTTAGTGTTGTTTAGTTATGAAACCAAGTTTCTCACTTCCTGCTATTCTAAACATAACATCTGTCAAATCCCGGATTTCTTGTCAGAGAGAAAATCCAACATCTTCAGAGGACAAAGCCTCAGTCTGCCTGAGTTTCAGCTGGTGCCATTTACTGAGATGCTAGTCACTGTGGGTCACAACTTGGGTGAGAAACTCATGTCCTCCCCAGCTGATAAAGATGAGCTGAAATACATGCAACCCAACACTACCAGGAGAACTACACAGCCTCTTATCAAGGATATATGAAGTATACTCACAGGAAGAAGAGGGAACCAGCTTTGACAGCCAAGGTGCAGTTTCCCATTGTTTGAAGAATCACAGAACACGCACTGCAAAACAGCCCAGGTCTGTGTCTTTGATAATCCTAAACTCCAGATTTTCAACATCTTGCTAGGGCTTGACTATGGATTAAAATGTTCTTAAATGAACACACTCTTTTCTGAAAGGCCTGTTAGTCACTAGAATGCAAGAGAGATGGGTATTAAGTTATACACAGAATCAAGACAAGGAATCCTCATGACTTTTTATGAGAATAAGCAAGTTTCACAGTTTTAGCCTGAATAACAAGTCCTCTCAATAGGATGTTCTTTTAGACCTTTAGTTTCTCGGAGATGCTATAGCAGTAACTGCCTTGTTTCTTATGAGATTGAAAAAGTTAAGTTGGAACACTTTTAAGGCAGTCACTGTACCTCAAAGATACATTACTGCATTCTCTTTTTGAACCATCCTAGTCATACTTCTGCTGTGTAGCACCTTCCTCTATTAGAAATCCCATTTATAGAATTAAGACTATTCTCGGAGAGATACAATCAAAAATCCGAGGTCATGTGATAGATTATTCAACTGCTCAGACAACTAACAGGAATGTCAGCTGAGTTAGTATTAGCAAGATAATTAACAACAGTACTCCAGCAATGATACTCAACACAAATGAAAATAAATTACTTGTATGACTTTTCTACAATCATAGCACGTGAAACTAAGAGAGCATTTGCATAAGTATTTAACTACCTAATTAACAGTATGGTTCAGCAGTGTGGAATTATCTGAGCCTTCTTGACTAGAGTTAATATCACATTTTACAAACCTTAGCATAAGTTAGTAACTTATACTAAGTTGGCAAACTGAGTAATTGCCAAAACAAACCCCAGAATGATGGTTTATGGTGCTCTAAGGTCTTCCAAGACCAAGCTAATCTGTTCTTTATGGATCATTAAGATAAAATCTGTGCAGTTTTCCAAGTGCCTGGATGCTAACCAACATGGATTTTAAAGTGCAGTGGACCCCACCCACCACTGCTACCGAATTTTGGGGGAAAGAGTAGGAAATATGTAATCCATTTTGGGCTAAAGGTCAAAGACACAATGAAACTAAGTAAGATGCTTCAAAATATATTTCAGTGCCAAACAATGCAATTTACCATTTAAAACCTCAACCAGTTCATCATTTAGGCTGGGTTCTGCATGTCACTATCTTCTGACTGTGGGGAGCTGCAGAAACATGTCTTCTGTGTTTCAGCATCTAAGAAAACTTAGGACTGTTACCAACTATCTGTTAAGCCCACACCACTTAGAGGTACTAGTTAAATGAACTGCCATATCTTAACTTCTATCACAGCAAATTATAAATCACAGAAATATTGGCACAAAGACAAAAGAGGCGCTTCGAGACCTGAACAAGCACTCAGGTTAGAAGTGGCACATGGGTACCTAACTCAGCAAGACATTTTTACACCCACACCCCACAGTGCCTTCTATGCTTGGTCACTTTCGCAACTGGTGGGCACCGAAGTTCACCTGCCTTAATGTCCATATAAAGCCAGGCACAGGTCACTACAGCACTTGGGTATTCTGCAGTTTGATCTTCAGCTCTGAGTTGTGAAGCTCGTTTTGAAACAGGGGTAAAGGATAGGAAGAACAGAATTTCCTTCTTGTGTCCAAAAAGTTACACCACCACCTCTTCCAGGAAAGAAAAATCCTCGAGATTGAGGACCCCTGGAACTAGCACTCCTCAGAATGCACAGGGGAGTGCACGAGGCTGTCAGCTCATATTCACACTTGGTGAAAAAAGAAGGAGCTGCCATCTCACACTCCATTTTGAACATCTGCAAATAAATGCAAAACCAGCAGGATACCTCCTTCTGCTGTCAGTGTTTTGCCTCATGCTCGCTTGCTCTTTCTCCAGAAGCACTACTTTGGTGAAGAGACCCCTTGGAAACCCCCACGTTTCCTAACACCTATGAGAACATTTGTAAAGTAGCTATATGATATAGGTGCCAAATTATCGGTTGCATATCTATCTCATTTGCCTTGTCTCCAGCAGCTGCAAAATTAAAAATAGCTGTCATAGGCAAACCACAACTGAAGATGAGGATGTTTGTTCATTTATTTCAGGCTGATAATGGTGTCACTGTTGACATGTTTGGGCTCTGAAAGGAGCACTAATGAGGAAATGGACAAAATTATAAAGGCAGAATAAGGAACATTCTAAAATAGGAACAGGAAAATTACCCTCCTTTAAAATTTACATGGAAAATCTGACTAGCCATGACAAAATAATATGCTTATTTGGCTCTCTGGGATGAATTCCTTGTTAACTACAAGCAGAGCAATCATTTAAAGTAGCATTTCCAGATCCTAAAAGTTGTTGTTCACCCTGACCAAATCAGACTATCAGGTATCAAAATTATATGCCACCATTGCCTCCTCACGACTTGAGAAACACACAGTCAATAAGGAATGGAATAGTGTTACTGTAGAATTAACTCTCCTGCTTTTGATCACTTCCTGGCAGGCCCCAACATTTACAAGATACTTTAAAGGTCAGAGAAAAGGAGCCTTCTGCAATAAGAAATTAAGCTTTATCTAGTGTAACAGCAATATTACCTACATACCATGTGTATTTCTGCTGTTGTCTATAAAACCACTAAAACATAATTCACATTTTGTAAGGCAAACATGGGGTGAAAAATATGCACACAGAGTTCTGTGGAATCTGCTTGCTCCATTCACAAATAGCAGTAGTTGCTACATAGCTAAATGTTGCAAGGGAACTATTTGGGATGGGGAAGGTGGTGTTTTCATTAGGTGAATCCCTGGGCATTAGTCACATATTTGTCAGATTTCCTCTATTACTAATTAGCAATGTAGTCAAACCTTGGGTAACCCAAGGTCAGGCCTGCCTCTTGGGGCTGCAAGCCAGGTTTCTGCAATCCTTGGCATGGCAAAGAGCCATCAGTGTGACTGAAATTTCCAAATAATTTTTGAGCTACAGCTTCCCACCACTGTGCCACAGGGACCAGATACCTCTGAAAGGGCCAGGTTCACTGAAAGGCTACCTGACATCCAGGAGGAGGAAAACAGCCAACTTTCAATTATCTGCATTCAACCGTGAAAGGCATCTCTGGAGGCCTTTGGATAAGCATGCTTCTAAAATACACAAAATTAAATGCTGCTAAACAGAAAAGCATCAGGCATACTTAAGCTGATCTACACACTGACAGGTACATTTAATGATCTTGTGAGGCACTACACCCTAGCAAAGGCTTGAAATGTTCAGGCATAGCTGAGGAGTGGCCATTGACAACGTGCCCCTTCAAACCACATCCCTGCCGGGTCTGCAAAGAGCCCAGACACAGACACAGCTGTGGATTGCGGAGGGGAAATTCTGCTGCTGCCCTGCAGCCAGTGACTGTAACTCTCAGGGCTGCCCTAATGCCTGAGTCTGGGGCCTCTGTGCAGGGAGCAAACCCAGTGGCAGGTTTGCACTGAGGCTCAATCTAAACTGAAATCCTAAATTTAAACCCTAAATATGAAACTACACTGCGTCTTGGACACTGCTACAACCCACAATAACGAAGGAACTGGCATTTGGGCCACAGCATAACACAGATGATTAAATAAAAACTTGTCACTGAAGCTGTTTTTCACAGTCACTTCTGAGAGGATGTTCTGACCACTGCAACAGATTTCACCTTTTTCATTTCATTGTTGCACTTAAATATTGCATTTGAATAGCAGAAATCCTTCTAAAACAGGTCAGAAATAAGCACAGCCATCACTGAGATCCACTTACTATGCCTTCAGAGTTGAAGGAGAACCTTGGTTTAAGATGAGAAGTCTTTTAAGGTATTAGACTTTTGGTCTAGTCTGTGGCACTCACAGTTACATTTGGGCATGACTGTCCCAGAAGCAAAAAGCTATGTAAGAATGAATTTTAAGAGCTTTATGGAGAATAAGCAAGATTTGCATACATTGCTGATATGCTCATGCAAATGTTCCTCATTCTCAGAATTATAAAATGCATGCTGGAAGCCTTGCTATGTCACTTCAGCTATTTGTCTTGAATCTGGCAAAGATACACAAAGTATCTGCCTCTTGGAAATTATATATTCCACCTCTCTACCCAGAAGAAAGTGCTGTGTTTTCAACCATCACATTTACACAAAGTTCTTACATGTTTCAAACACAAAGCCAGTATATTTCCCCCTTCTTGGTCATCTTTATGATGCCTATTTCAACCTCACATGTTGAAGATATGCTCTGCCTTCTATTTGGTAGAATGATTCTCAGAGGAGAAAAGCCTTGCTAGTTATTCAGGAAAGTGAAGCACTTTTTACGCTTTACACAAACCCGTTTCCCCCTTCTCCTTCATTGATGCTGTTCTCAATCAACCCACTGATGAAGACAGAGGATTTGTGCATGCTGGGGGCTGAAGTCTTGTACTTATTTTCAGACCACTGCTTCGTTTATGCAATGCAGCTCGCAGGACTCTGAATTATTACAGACTCCATCCTCTTTCTGTTGAGCATTGACTTGCACAAGACAGCCAGTCATTCCAGTTTGATTACCATGAAGAACAGCAGCACCAGTGCATGACAGAAAAGCTAGGACCACCCTTAAGATGATTTTGTTTTACCAAAACAACAACATGACTAAATATTCTATGCAAAGTGCCACTCTAAGCCTGGAAGAGAAACCACAAATGATCCTGAACAGCAAAAGATGGTCAGCTTTAAGGCGGCACCCAGGCAATGCTAATATAAAACTGAAGCAGCTTTGGGAAAACGCAAATAAGGACACCAACAAGACAACACCAAATTCACAAGGGTCAGACCAGTTGAGTTTTAAAGGAATGCCTGATTACTATTACCCTCACAAAAATATTAAATAAATTAATTGCTTAACATCCAGATCAAAAGCTCAGCTGTACTTTTACTAAAATAATTAAATGGGCCATCTTATGCCCTCCGTAAAGGCAACAATCACCTTGATCAGAACCTCAGATTGTTCCATAGTGCACTGCAGAGAAATCTGCTCCCCCTCTGTTCGGAAGTGATCCATCTTACTGCAACTCATTTGTCACCGAATGGTTTCTCACCAACACCAGTATGAACTTCCCTGTCACTTCTCTGTCGCTCTGCCTGTTTAAAATACACAGAATAATGCACCTGACCTTTACAACAGTGAATCACAACTAACACAACTTGGGCAATCATCAAATACAGCTACACCTAAGAGTTTTTGGTGAGCAGGGTGGACAAGTAGTGATGAGACTAAAGAGTGCAGGGAGGTTGAAGTTATTTAGCAGTTCCCTTGGAACCCAACATTAAGAAAGGCCTTGAGAATCTATCTTGCTTTGAGAAACCCTCAGACCCTTCTGATAAAGACCAACAGGGAGTGAGACAACTAAAAGCTGTTCTACCCCCTCCTTAACACAGCTAC
This sequence comes from Tyto alba, assembly GCF_018691265.1. Lineage (NCBI taxonomy): Eukaryota > Metazoa > Chordata > Aves > Strigiformes > Tytonidae > Tyto > Tyto alba. The sequence continues at coordinate 5,264,586 of NW_024881329.1, read as the reverse complement.
AAACTGGTGGAATCTCAGAACCAGGCCCAGAAATACTTAAAAATACTTTCCATTATATTATAGACTAGCAGTCACTACTTGGCCTTCTGTTAAAAGGAGAATTAACATTATTTCACTTTAAGTATTAATATTTTAAATTGTTGTAACATGAAGAGAAAAAAAATTAAGTTACTGCACTATAGTCCTGGAACATGAATGAAAGACAAACAAATGATATCCAGAAGTTATTCCTTTACATCTGTTTTCACATCTTTGTACACATACATGTGTGTAAGTGGTCCACATATCTGGGTCAACACATCACGCACATCTACAAAATGATCCAGTTGTTTCATCTAAGGGTTGATGTAATAAAGCAACTGCCTGGGTATGCCTCTTTCTGACATCAGACTTAACACAAATAGTTTACAATTGTGTAGTGAAAGGGCTGCAATACGGACAGAAAGTAAGAAGCAGTTGAGAAATATTACCATGTAATCATCCTGCATTGCCAGAATATGAAAACAGTAAAAATATGACAAGAAGTACCCAAAGCCAGTGACCAATCGGATACTCCATAACGAGCCTGATTACCATCCACTGTCATGGAATTCACACTGCCTTAAGAACTCAAGAAGTTGGGCCCCCAGAGACATGTGTGTACAAAAAATGAATAATCTTAAAATAACTCTAAAAGTCTTGGCTGAAATCACTCAGATTCCATGCAAGTGTCATGCATCTCATTTACCACAAGAGGTACACCAGAAACATTCCAGAGCAGCAGGACAACTAACATGCACCATCCCTATTTTAAAGCTGCCAGACACAGGTTAACTAGTTCTGAAAGAGATCAAGCCTTCAGGTTATACTTACAGTTACAAATTGTTGATGGCAGCTTACTAGACTAGAGGTGAGTGAAGTTCATTTCCAGAGACTTATCTGGCAGTTCCATGAGGGCTTTTTAGCTATTGGTCTTGGTAGAGACAGCCTGATAGCTGAACTCCAGCTCTTCTGAGACATGGAACAGCAGAAGGAAAGAAGGAAGGAAAGAAGGAAGGAAAGAAGGAAGGAAAGAAGGAAGGAAAGAAGGAAGGAAAGAAGGAAGGAAAGAAGGAAGGAAAGAAGGAAGGAAAGAAGGAAGGAAAGAAGGAAGGAAAGAAGGAAGGAAAGAAGGAAGGAAAGAAGGAAGGAAAGAAGGAAGGAAAGAAGGAAGGAAAGAAGGAAGGAAAGAAGGAAGGAAAGAAGGAAGGAAAGAAGGAAGGAAAGAAGGAAGGAAAGAAGGAAGGAAAGAAGGAAGGAAAGAAGGAAGGAAAGAAGGAAGGAAAGAAGGAAGGAAAGAAGGAAGGAAAGAAGGAAGGAAAGAAGGAAGGAAAGAAGGAAGGAAAGAAGGAAGGAAAGAAGGAAGGAAAGAAGGAAGGAAAGAAGGAAGGAAAGAAGGAAGGAAAGAAGGAAGGAAAGAAGGAAGGAAAGAAGGAAGGAAAGAAGGAAGGAAAGAAGGAAGGAAAGAAGGAAGAAAAGAAGGAAGGAAGGAAAGAAGGAAGGAAGGAAAGAAGGAAGGAAGGAAAGAAGGAAGGAAGGAAAGAAGGAAGGAAGGAAAGAAGGAAGGAAGGAAAGAAGGAAGGAAGGAAAGAAGGAAGGAAAGAAGGAAGGAAGGAAAGAAGGAAGGAAAGAAGGAAGGAAGGAAAGAAGGAAGGAAAGAAGGAAGGAAAGAAGGAAGGAAAGAAGGAAGGAAGGAAAGAAGGAAGGAAGGAAAGAAGGAAGGAAAGAAGGAAGGAAGGAAAGAAAGAAGGAAGGAAAGAAAGAAGGAAGGAAAGAAAGAAGGAAGGAAAGAAAGAAGGAAGGAAAGAAAGAAGGAAGGAAAGAAAGATTTCACCATGCAATTCAAACTTAACTCTCCCACCCTATACTAATGTATCACATGTTTGTGCACTGTTTTGTCAGCAATTTCCTTCAGCATAATTTCTCTATATTTAGGGACAGAGAATGAACCTATTAGATCTACTCCAAGCTGAGGGGAAAAAAATAATTAGATGGAAGCAATTTCTGCTTAATGCTTGCTTAAATTAAGGGAACAAATATTTTTTTGAACTTCTGCATCTAGAAATGCTGTTCATTTTTGCACGTCATGTACAGAATACCAAATGGAGGCGTGCTACATTATAGAAAGCAGTTATTCATCAAGTTACAGCTTTGCGGTACTGCAGCATCATCATTTTACTGTCTTGGCCAGGTGTTTAACAGCTTACAACGTGATTCAAACTTGACTTCAAGCTTGATTCTTCTATCCAACACTAATGCTGCTTAGTAGACTTATTTTACAGTGCTACGTAACAGACTGGAAACCAGCTCTCCACTGCATAAAATACTTACTTTGTGCCTCGCTTTTTTTCTGTGGAGCCAGTACATGAAAAAACAAGTCAGCCCACTGGACAAAAAAGAGAAACTGGACTTCAGACAAGTTCTATCTACAGAGCTCTCGCCTATATAATCCCTCCTATATACTGTCCTACACTTCTGTAAGAAGACCACAAAATTTTGACTTAGAATTTTTGCTTACAATTTTGGGTTGGGGGGAAGAGCACATACCCTGAGGCTTTACATTGGACAGTAAAACAAGCTTTGAGCCAGCCGAGGAGCATGGATCTAAAACACCCTGTTAATAGAGGAAAATAAAACCATCTAATTCATGGCCACATGGACCCCAACAAATGTGTGACAAGGCTAAGAAGGAGTGCCAGAGCAGCAGGGCATGGGGCATGGTGACTTGAGCAGGACCTCACTCTTGGTCCCCTCGGAGCCACCACACAGTCCATGCAGCACTCAGCTGTGGAGCCTGCAGGCTCAGCATCTCCAGCAAAAGTCCTGGTGATTTCTGCTGCCCTCACCCCAGATATCCAACTGAGCATCTTCCAACCACATTCCAGAAATAAAGAAATCATAAGTACATTTATTATCATTATTTTGTAGGTGACTGCACTGCCATACCTTGGTATCTCAAGCTGAACTATCAAAACCAGTCCTGGAATTCTCTAATCCTTAACTCTTATGGGCAGAGATTGTCAGTTGTGGACATATGATTCCTAAGGACTAGGGTGAAACTCAGCACATTTGTTTCTAGTCAAGGCAATTACCAGGTTTGAGCTCCAGCCCCAGGGACTTAAATGAATGCACAAAGTCCCTGTAATAATACAAGTTTATCATTCTTGGACTCTAACTGCTCTCACTGAATTTGCAAGTCAGCATCAGGCAAAAGCAACCAAAAGATCTTTGCAGAGGGAAACAATCCTTAAGGTTAGAAAATAACAGCTTCACAAAGCATAAGCAAGCTAATAGCTGTAAACATATAGAAATACATAGCCTCTGCAGTGGGACACTTCAAAATGAGGTACATCTCATACTTCAGAAGAGTTATAGAACATTCATTTCACTTATGATACTTTAACGGTAGCTACCTTAATGACCTAGAGAAAAAAAAAAAAAAACAACCCTACACTCTTGTACAATTTCTGGCATTTAATCTGCTTGCTGGGGAATCCCTTTGCTTACTAGGTATTTCTGCTATTTTCCTTGAAAGGAACGTGTTGCCATGGAGAACCGATCATGGGCATTAGTAAGTGATTCTGCCTTTCTGCTTCCCTCTTTTTCTTCTGCCTTTTTGAACTCCACATCGTTCACTGGAGGGACCACATCTTATTACATGTTAGTCTTAAGCTTTTGCTAGGTACTCAGGGCAAAACTATAGTGACCTGTGATTATATTTGTTTTGATTTTAGTGAATGGTGTCATCCAAAAGCTGCTCTTGAAAGCCTTTCCCTATTTTTCACTGGCACTTTGCTTTGACAGAATGGAGTTTCCTTTCCTCAGAGTGAGAAGGTGGCAGATGGGAGAAGGAGGAGGATCCAAGCAGACAGAGAAGTAGTGCACAAGACTCATGCTGAACTTGACAACAGAACAAGATTTCTTTACTACAGCGCTTGAAAAAAATTGAAGTGGCTGCTTCTTTACTCAACAAACCCACAAGGACTATACAGCAGCATTCAGGCTTTTCTATTTTAGAGTATCCAGAATTTACCTAGGAAGACTCTTCCCTTGCAGTTAACTTGATCAACAGTGCACTATCAAGACTGAAGGAATCTGAGTGACAGCAAACCATCATACTACTCCTGCTGTAAACAGCAGGCAACAGGAGGCTTGGATGTAAGCAGAATACATTTGGATTCCTACCTCCTTTCATCAGTAGGTGGCAAAATGAGTCTCAGGGCCCTGCCCCCCCACCTCCCAAAAAAAGCTTAAAAATGGGGTGAGCCGTCTTTGAACAGCAAGTATATCCTGATACCTTTAACCTTTTTTCCCTTTTAGGCCTACAGAAAAAATTCACATGAGCATTAAGGTTACGATTGGCCAGATGCACCCCAAAAAAGCAGCACAGACTAACAACCCTGATTATATCTCCATTCTGGACCAGGGAGATCTGCAGCTGCCTTCCTGCCTGGCATTCCTCCACAGGAGGGGAACGGGAGAACTGCACTACTGCAACTAAAGGAAGACTTCAGGTTAAATATGCATGTCTAAAAGTTGCCTCCAGTATGAATACTTTCATTACCCACCAAGAAGTCTTGTAACAGAGGAGACTAAAGTCATGTTCAGTGACCAGAAACCAGGCAGTGAGAGTGCTGTCCATCAACTCATGGTAGGACACAGAGACTAGTGAGACTGTTCCCCTCCCCTGTGCAAAAGTAACAAAGTACTTACTTTTCTTGCCTAAGCAAACATCTACTTTTAGGAAAAGGCCAGAATTACTCATGCTCTGTGTCTACATCACAGCAAACCAGTGAGGGCTACAAATTTGTCCTGTGTAACACATCATCCTGCATGTTAATGTGTACTTCACACTGAGCATGTGATGAATTCATATCCAACAGTGATTTCTGAAATAATCCCATGTGGAGGCCTCAGTTACAGAACTCCTCCTGAAGTAAAGGTCACAGATTTGATCTACTATGTTACATCAGCAGGGAACAGTAACAAAGTATGAATTATTCCTATCAAAACTAGGGAACAATTTATTATACAGGAGTTGTACCTATTAAATCAGTATCACAAAAAAGCCATGTTGGCAAACGTAACAGCTACAAAGACTCTCTTAATACAATGAAATTCAGTAGGCTACACTGCAGAGCAGTCCTTACCCCTTGAGAATGCATACATCTTTCACCATTGACACATCAGACACCAAGTGTCCCATGTGCTCATTTAGCAGTACAATGTGTTGCAGGGCTTTAGGAGATACACCTTTCATGTCATTCAATTTTAAAAGACCCTGAAATATTCAAAACGGAAAGAAAAACAGCACAAAAGAAAGCATGCAGGAAGAAACAGCTCAGAGAGAAAAAATAGGAAGTTTGTAAGCCAAAGCAAACGTACCTTTCAAGCCAAGTGAGCTCCCTACTCAGAATTAAACTATTATATGGATTTGTGTTGCTTGTCATCCTATCCATTATCTGAGATGTCTCAACTCAGCAAGATAACAGCTGGTGCCACTGAAAATCAAAGGCATAGAGAAGACAACCTCCAGTTTAGTATCTTTGACATTCATAGTAAAGCATCTGCTTACTTGTTCAATCTCTTGGCAACTCAGATTTGTCACCAAGGTCATGATGAATTAAATATTTTAAAAAACTAATAGCAAAATGCCAAAAGAAGAGGAAGGGGAGATGATTAGTGATGTATCCTAATAGAAGACTTTGCCCATGTTTTATTAAGTTGTTCTGAGCATCATCCACAGGAGAAAAAAGCTCATTAGATTCAGAATCCTTTCTATTCAAAGTTCTTGAGTGACAGAAATTCTTTCCTACTAAGAAAAACAAAACTGAAATCTGCTAGCCATTTATGTCCTTCACTCATCAGAAAAGGATTGTGTCTTGCATTACAGAAGGTCTCATTGACGATGGTACTCTGAGGGATACAGAACAGCTTGATCCTCTTTTACAAGGTGAATAAGAGATTTGTGAACAGTTTATAGATGTTTTTTTTTTTTAAGTCACTAGCACTGCAGGTCACATAATATCAAAACTCTGAGAATCTGCTACATTTTGCAAAGCTCCCCAGAGAAACCCCAGTTTGGGAAGGCCAAAGGAAGGGCCACAGAGAACACTGAAGGTTACTCTCACACCTGGTATAAGGAAATTTCACTGTGGAACAGCATCACATGAGCTGACTGAAGGTATTTCAAAAAAAGGTGCACAAAAGAGCAAATATGGCTGCCAGGCTCCCTGAGTGCAACCTCACACTCACAGAACAAGCCACATAATCAAATAGCAAGTGAATATTACCACATGTAAGAGCAGAGTTAAACACTGAATTTCGTCTCCTCTTTATCAGCTGATTTGGCAGTTTCACCTCTTCCACCTATTGCCTTGGGTTACTGCTCCCCATCATAAACACTTTATAGTACTCTAGTAATTTGTTCCAATACAAGGCTACAAAGAAGGGATACAATAAGATGCTAAATCTGCACAAAAGGGAGAGAGAAAAGAGCTAAACCTATAACATGAATTCCTGGCATCATGTGAGGGCCTTCCTAGAAAACATTTAATTTAGCAAATCAGTGCTATAATATATACCAGCAATGTTTAAGCCAGAATCAATACATCATATATTACCTTCTCAAGGTAATTATTCCATTGGATTTGTAGAGGGAAGGAGTATGTAGGCCAGAACACTTCTTAAGCTAGGGAAAACGTCACTATCTCATCTGAAACATCTATCAAGAAGGACTCAGCATGCTGTTTTTAAAACCACTAGTTTGGGGGGCTGTGGGGGTGTGTGTTTGTTGCTGTTGTTGGTTGGGTTCCTTTGGTTTTAAGAAGACAAGTGTGCTACCATCTTTAGCAAGTTTAGAGCTACCACAATCAAATATATAGGTAACACAGGCATTTAGCTCCTCAAACACTGATGGGCACCAAGACCTACATACGTAGCAGCAGTCTCTCACTTCATTCAGCTTCCCGCTAACTACAGTTATGTTTGAAACCATGCCATAAACAACTACAACATGCTTGACCTGAGTCCTGTTTGGTTTCCTTGATCAGCACGATCATATCAACCCTTCTTGCTGCTCCACAAGAAATGTCAAATGTGCTGTGTTAAATGTCTCTTAAAGCCCTGTTCAGTATAGCTTTCAGTCCTACTCACTTTCTCACAGTTCAAATAAGCCCAACAATCTACAAATAATATAAGGCAAAGCTATCTCTCAGAAATAGTAAGTCATTGTTTAGCCTGGTTGCTCCTCAGAGACTCTGCAAAAAGCACAATAGTGAAACGAGTCCCAAAAGTATTTTTTATTTTAATTACTTTGTTACCTCCCTTCCATAAAGAAGTGTTTGAGTGCATCAAGTTCAAAAAGCAAGGACAAGAGTAGTCCTTACAAATATGCCACCTTTGCATCTCTGGTTTGACTTTTTAAACTGCATTTGTTTTTAGATACTCACCTCTTTAAAGCCAGTATTTTTTAATAAAATCTTTATTTTTACACTGAAAGCTTGCTCCAGGCTTGCAAGTCTGAATGGTTTCTTCCTTCTTATTAGTAAATAAAGCAACCTTGCTTGCCAGATAATACCTCAAAATTTTTTCCACTACAATTTCCACTACATTCAAGTTTGAAGTCCTAATTCCTAAAGCAGGAAAAAAGGATCTTCCCTTATAGAAAGCTGGAGGAACAATTCCCCGTCCACCTTGGTTTACAAAAGCTTCAAGACGACTGCCTTGATGCATGCATTTAGCCCTGTGCAATTACAGCCATGCAAAGGACGTATGTGTATTGTCCTGGCAGTGTTCCTGTTTCATCACCAACCTTGCATATTTCCTATGTACCCTCACAGCATCATCTCTCAGACTTGTGTCACTGTCAGCATTGCTGGCATCAGCTTTGGTTTTTAAAAGATTTTTATGACCTTCATAACTAAAAGAGCAGTTGAAGAATGTGACAAAAATGCATTGTAAAATCCAAAAACCAGGCAGCGAAGATGACTTTGAAACGTGAATTTGTGAAAAAACCCAACTCACGGTCAAGCCAATCTCAAAAGTTCAAAACATCCCTACTTCAGATGTTTTTTATTAAGCAGAAAGCTACCCAGAGTATTTAAGACGGTGTAAGGCACATACACAAAAAAAATATCAGAAGAAAGAAGCTTCAGAGATTATTCACTTACAGTGTGTAACTAAGCTAGGTCACACATTTATTTGTGCACTGACAGAAAAATTTCTCATTGCTCCCCAAAGGAGCTGGATAATGAGTACGCACAAACACGTGGGTGTCAACCTGAGGCTGTACAGCAAGATATTCACTCCTGGAGAGCCACAAGTCCCAAAGCACGATAAGGGCATTCTTCGTGCCAGCTTCCTAAATAAAAACCACCTTTCCCTCCTGTCAAACCTTAAGTTGCAAAATTTCTATTCAATGATATACTTACAAGTTTAGATGTTGAGGTTGTAACATGTACAGAACCCAGAATTATCAGCACAGCTTGCTTAGGTGTTGCTCAGTAGGACAGTAAGACTTAAATTTGTTGCACTTCCAGGTGCCTTCAGCTGCTGTGCTGGCCTTGTGCTTTTACTTCACTGAACATCTCTCTTACATGCTCTAGATGACTCCCTGAAGCCAGACATTTGTCCTTCCTTTTATTTCATTTTATAGCCAACAAACACTTAATCTCCCTTTAGTGAGCAAGGGTGACTATTCTTGTTACTCTTGTTTGCTTCCTTGAAAATTAAGATAAATATGCCTTATATATACTGGATATATTTTTCTTCTACTTTAAAGTAATTGCTCCACTTAAAGACTGTGAGTAAACAAATATGATAAAATCTAATTTGTTTTCTAAATGCCTAGTATCCGTCCAGTAGACCCTCTGACAAAGGATTGCATGCAATCTGCACTGCAGCTCCTGCTCCCCATCCTCCATAATTTTCTAAAATCAGGTGGAACAACTTTTCCTTTTCACCAATACCTGAAAGCAGATCCTCTGTTCTCATTCTGCTTCAAGTGAAATTCTTTCTTGGTAGCATTTGCTGGTTGTTTGCTAGTTTCCTATGACAATTATCTCCTCTAACTGCCAGACAGTTCCAGCTTGATGGTTTTAGCTGTCACCAGAGGTTAATATTGCATGCTTGCCTCTTACCCATCTTTGTAGGGTTCTTGACGCAGCAGAATTATCCCTGTAGATGTGATATGGTGTCTCACAGGAAACGTAATGACATTTAGTACACAAGAGCTCAACTCCAGACAAACTATAAGCTGACACCATGGCAATAGGTAAAGTTCAATTAAAAATTTTACAAGAACTGTGAGCTTTTTATACAGAAAAATATCAGCTTTTAACTCCACAGCCTAAGCAGCTCTGTATCTGGCAACAGCAGGAAACCACACTGTAAACAATATGACAAGCACTGCATTATTACCTGTTTATATACTAAATGATATAAATTAAGACAGACACACATACACCAAGATTAATTATATTTTAAAATTGCATCTGAGGGGAAGGAAAGTGATTGCAACTATTATTAGCTATAATGCAGTATTAAAAAAAAAAAAAAAAAAATCAGGTCTCATTTTGCTAGGCAGTGCTAAAATACACTAAGAGGCAATTTTTATTCCAGAGGTTTCACAATTTAAATTGACAAGCCACATAGGGAAGGGGAAGATGCACGAAGCATTCTGCAGAGTCCAATTGCCCAAAACATGCATCAAGACAAGGTGGCTGTAAAATCTAGACTTCACTTTAGTCATGGAAGATGCAGTACAGGAGATCGTACCCTAAACTCTGGAGTTTGCTTCTAGGGGGACAATGTGATCCCCTTTTGTGCATCTAATTAGCTTTTCACAGCAAAATATCCTCCCTTTCCTATACCCAGCAGCCTCTGACTTTAGAAAATTTGGTTGATACAAAACTTTTTTTAGCACAATCAGAAGGCTTTTCCAAATACTCAAATTAGCATTTCCTCATTTCTCTCCTCATCACCTTACACCCACAAATTCATAAAATATTTGGCAGCTTGGTTTTCCATTAGCCCTTGGAAAAGAAGCGCAAAGAGATCAGAGGATCAGATGTCGTGAAAGTAACTTGCTGAAAATAACAAAAAAAATCAGACACTTGAAATTCATTTTCAGCTTCCATCCAAGCACCAGAGGAACAATTAGTTTGCCTGGAACATGAAACAGTCCATGGAAAAGAAACACAAAGTGAAAAGACATCTGGACAGCACTGGTAGGTCTCACTGTATCTAAACATGCAGGAAAACCATGATGTCAGATCTGTATCTAGCTACGTAGAAAGCACTCAGACAGGTGCTCAGTTAATGCTATCAGCAAGGCTGCTTTTTTACAATGAATATAACCAAAGCAGTTTATATTTCAAAGAGCTATTTTAAAAGTCAAAGCCACATTAAGAGCTAAATGACATACAAAATAGCTCTTCCAGAGAACAAATTTAGAAGGCTGACATATAACCCCCGCGAAAATGACAACAGTGATGGTTACTCGAAGTCCTGCCAGGTGCCCTTTAATGAGCCGAGAATGCGATTAGTGCTGCAATGCAAAGAGACAGCACACTGCAACACGACTCCATGCTGGTCTGCCAGGAAGCCTTTACAATGGAGACCCTGGCTGCACTGGGATTTTTCATGCATAATAAACAAAGCAGTAGACTGGCAGGCTGAGGCTCCTTGCTGAACACCAGTGCCCTCCACCGTGTATGCTGAAGATTCCTCCAAATACAACAGCAATATGAAAAGTAAGAGAAAAATTTATTATTTTTTTCTTTATGACAGACTGCCAAGACCCCTGGGACCAAATGTCAGACACATGACTCCATCTCCTGCTTAGCAGAGCTGCTGCAAACATCTAAATAATTCCGTCAGCATAACACAGAGACCTGTCCATCAGCCTGCGCAGTCTCTTCTCCCCATTGTGCCCACTCTACCACAGAAGTTTGCCTTGCATAATCTGTTACATTACTTCCTCAATTGATGCTTTAATAATTTAGTTGGAATCATGGAATTCCACTAAAAGTACATGGCCTCATTAATGAAGAGGCAGTGGCTCCCACATAAGACCCTCCAGCTTCCTGATTACAAAATGTGGAAGCAAAGTGTTTGTGATGCCATTAGTATTACCATTTCAGTAGTGATACACTACACGTGTATCACCAGCTCCCTCAGTTTGGGATCACTTTGATCACATTTGTTTTCCAGCTCGTAACTGCTATGTCCTTCCAGCATAAGAACATAAAGTGCAAATTTTAACAAATCATGGAAAAACAATTCTGTTACTGCCCCTCTCACACTACTGCACACTTTAGTTCAGAGCATTTGAAGCATGACCTGCCATTTGAGAGGAGGGATGTTTTATCCTAGCTTCTTCCACAAAAACTATTCTTCCATTAAATTATTACTGTTTACTCTCCAACTAGATGAACTGCAGCTTCAGAGGGATGCCAATGCCCATGTCACGATATTTACAGCAGTGGTTGCACATGAGCCACAGAGAAGACAAGATCTTGAAACAGATCACACGTTTTAAAATACAGCAAACAAAAAAAGGCAACGGGAAGCAAAACTGACCCTTTTCTGGAAGGGCCTATTACTGAGCAGAGAGTTGAGAAGTTATTTTAAAAATGTGGTATGAAAACCGTGTTGCGTTGAACACACTGAAACGGGGCTCAGTGTGATCAGACCGGCACTTGTCTCCTCATTTGTCACTTGTGCTTCCGAGTGCAAAACACGCTCACGACTGGGTGACCAGCTTGGGCATTTTGGATTTGGGTTTTTTGTGTTGTAACATTAATTACACTGCCCACTCTCCACCACCATTACTCACGGGGAAAAAGCAGTGCTACGTAGCTAATCTGGAAAGAAAAAAGTCCAAAGGAGATGGAGACAAGTATCAAGGGAGTAACTGCACAACAGTAGTCACAAGGCCCAGTTTCTTCTTGTGAACACAGCTGCTCCAGCATCACCTGCACTGACAGGGCCCCTGCAGTGCGGGTCACTACGCAGCGGCATCAAAATCGGGATTTGTGGACCATCTCACTGAAGGAGGCTTTAAATCCTCCATGCAAGAAAATAACATAGCTCTGTGCAGAAGTCAAAATTTGCCACACTGACTGTGGAAGTGCAAGGAAAAGCCATTTACACTATTTGAGGTAGCTGCACATCCAAACACTTTTTCCCTTCAAAACACCATACCAGAAAATGTTTACATTAGCAAATGTAAACATCTAAATGTTTACATTCGCATTTGGAGGCTCTTCAAGGCATTCTGTCCTGTGCCCCGTGGTTGCAGCACTGTTAAGGCATGCATATGTTTCACAGCAACTCTACTTTTGCATAGTTAATATTGCTTCATTATTTAAGTTGTAGCACTGCACGAGCTGAATGCGGCATGCTAAGTGTTCTCTTAAAGGATAACTATTCTATTTTTAAAAAAAGGAGGATCGAAGTCTTACTGGGGAGCAGGTAGGAGCCTGACAAGAGCCTTCTCCATAAATATCATTTTTAAATCACATGCTTTGTAGGGTAAGAATCAAACCTCCTTACTTTTCCAGTGTTTAAAACACTATTGACTCCCAAACCTGGAAAAGCTCAACTTTGTCACAGTGATTTAATTCATTACGTATTTCAATCATTCAATGATTCTGTCTCAATATGATGAAGTTCAGTGCTATACAGTGCAGCTATCACGCTCAGGTTGAAAAGCCAGCCTTTGTGGTGCTCAGCAAGTACATACACCATTTTCAGTGGGAAGACTTTTTCAGATACAGGATGTTATAAAACATTTATTAAATAACTATTCTCTTTTTCCAATCAAAAAATAGTCTGGCTCCCATAATAATTAATCCTTGATTGAGGTAAAAAGTACAAGGTTTTTTCTTATTAGGCGAGGATTTTCATTTTCAAGCAAAAGGTCATACAAACATGGTAAATACTACAGTACTTGTAAATTTTAGAATTAGTACCACAGGACAATTCCCAACCAAAACTAAAATGTGTTTTTCACCAAGAGCTAGGAATGAATATATTTATATTTTTTCATGTGCTAATTATTACTTTTAACTTGCTAAGTTTAGAAATGGAGGTATATTTGTAGACATCCCACACCTCCTTTTCCTGTATACCAAACATTTACCGCATGATCAATTGAAAACCAAATTTCTTCCAATTTACCCATGAAAAAGGAGTCAGTGCCATCACAGTGAAGACAACAGCCAAATTTTGCACTGGCTTCAGCAAAAGAAAGCAAGAAAAGAGAATACAAATAACTGAACCATACAAATGGATGCAGACTATGTAAAGTAACATGAAAAAACTAACTGCTCGCTAGTCCTACAAATCAGTTTCTATCATCAGCAAGATGATTGGAACACAACTTCAGCATTTGTGAAATGAATCATAAATCTAGCCTCTCTGTCTTAAAAATGTGCCTATTTACAAGATGATGCAACAAAAAAAGCACACATTTGTGAATTCAACCAGAAATAGTGACCTGAATATTATACTGTTAAAGTCTTGCTTTTTCAGTTTACCTTTCATATTGAACTTGAGTTATTTCAGTCTGAAAGCCAATCATTCCAGAATTTACTAATTAAGAAACTGATTATATAGTTGTCCTGAATAAACTCTGCTTGAATGATAAGTTATTTGAAAATTGTACAATCAAGAAGACATATTTACAGAAATCTGTGTGATATCTTTAAGGAATATAACAGCTGACAGCTTTGAACTAAGAGTGACAAGTGATCACAGAAATCTTACCACAGAATGTTCTAAAAAGTCAACCTTTTAAAAGCACATATAAAATTTAATTTCAGGAATAAAATGTATCACAGTTCTTTAGTTTTAAAAAAAAAATATATAGTAACTTCACATCTCTGTTGTCCTTAAAATCGACTAGCTTCTAGCATCGATAATTTTCCCATTGAATTCAATGAGCGTAGCACACAGCTGAGACAAGCATATGATGTTCTCTACATATGTAAAGTTCTTAGTCTATTATAACTTTCTTCTAGAATGTTTCCCCTACCCCTTTTTCCCAGAGATTTCTGCCTAAAACACAGAAAGCTTAAAAGGACATAAGGAGACAGAAGGTTGTTCAAACTCAATGCTTTGCTTTCATGGACACTGGAGGAATCTGCAAGCCGTACACTTTTACTTCACCAATTCAGCAAGAAACAAAATGTGATTCTTCAGATTGCTCTTCAGTTGACATTCAGGAGCACCAGCCTGACAATTAATACAGGCATGTGACACTGAACAAGTAGGGGGAAGGTAACATCTTTTCTTAAAGCAGGCCATAAATTAAGTAGAACTTAACAAGTTTGCTATAAGGTTTAACTGTAGAAGGATAATTAGAAAATATACCACAGAATATATGGAAATATACTACACAGACAGAACATCACCTCTGTGGCCACTTAATGAAACTGCTAAGACCCCAAGCTTAAGTAAATACCTTAAAAATTAGGACATGGAATGCAGGTTGGATACCAAATAGCTGCTTTCTCCACACCTGTCATACCACACCTAAGAAAAGGCAAGAAAATTCTTCACTTAACATACCAATGCATCAGTCATGGCAACCAAAAATGTCTATGTGGATGGAGTGCTGGACTCAGACTCAAAAGACTGTTTCATTTCCAGCTCTGATTAGCAGAGAATTCCTGTCTTCATCTCTCTCACTCTGTCTATTAATGAGGATAATTATGCTGACCTCGTTTATAAAGCACCTGAAACTCTACATTTCAAAATGTTCTTAAACATGTGAGTATAAATAAGAGCAATCACGTATCAAACTTCAGTTATCAACACATGAAAGCAAGAATCTGACTGTTCCTGGAATCAGTACACGAAATTACGTTTTCCCACCAACATTAGCTTCCTACTACTTCCACCATTATTACAACAGCTGCATGACATTGAGATGCACTAAAGACCCTAAGTACCTATGACAGACATTTTGAAGATTTTCCAAGCTCTGAACAGCAAAAGACCCAGGATTTTTTTTTCTTTGAAAATTTCCGTGTTAAAAAAAGATACTTTTGACCAGCTCCAAGCTTAGATGCTACTCTGAATCTACAGCTTGAATTGTTGCAATGGCTCCAGTCTAAAACAGGTTGTAGCACCTGCAAATGTATTCTGCTGTTACATCCACCAACCCCTCTCTCCTTACAGGGCCTGGTCAACAAGGTCACTTCTTCATCATCACCACTTATGCTACTGGTTTCTCTTCTTTCCTCTGCATCTATATGTTACTTTTCTCCTTTTGGCTGCACACAATGCCCTTAATCACTCAGTATGTTTGATGTGCACTTTTTTCTTTCATCTTGTGCTACTTAAAAATGAAAAAAAGGTGAGAGGATTTGATATAAAATTAAGCTACTTACCAACTACTGCCAGATTATGCTCTGAGCCACATGCAATCTGAAAAAGAAGTATAAATGAATAAAGGAGAGCCCAGTTAACACTAGGAAGACAACCACAATTATGACAGGAAATTAAAAATTAACCTGAAACAAACAACAACAGTTTGTAGGATGCAAAATCAAGGTTGAAGTGCTTTTAAACAAAATTTTATTTGTAATCTCACTTAGGGGTTTAGTGGCAGAGGGGTATGCTTGCTTGTTTCATTGATAAACAAGCATTTTCTTCTCAAAATGCAGTCACCAGTGACATTTCAATCCTTAGGAGCAAGATCGGCCAGAATTCTGCAAAAACATCACACCCTTGACATCATCCACTGGATTCAACAAGACTATTCATGGGCATAGAGCAAACGCAGATTAAGTCTTTGCAAGATCAGAGCCATACAGAGACAGCTGGGAATCAAAAAGGAGATGAAGATCTCCATTTCTCTTATCTATACTTTTTTTCCAGATGATTCCTGAAGAACTGCACAAAGTATACAGGCTCAGTGTGATAAACCTGAAGTGATGTGATCCCTATGGTCATTTGTCTAGAATGAAGAAAAAATACCATAGAACTCAACTGTTCTATTAGCAGCAGGCTGGTTTAATTTTTAAAAGCTGCAGAAAAAAAAGAAGAAAGAAACCAATGCAAACATCTTCTGCCAAGCTCATCAGTGATGGAAATCAATTATGAATTTATTTTCTGAGCAAACTCATAGTCAGTGTATTTTTCTTTCTTCTTTGCAGCGGCTGTGAACATGTCAGATGTTTAAGTCACTTTAGCATATATCACATAGTATCACTCACTAAGCTTTCATAAATTCTTCACAACTGATGGTACCGCAAGCACTGAGAGCAGCCTGCTGCCCTACTGCAAGGGCTTCTCTCTCCCATGGAATTCTTTTGCAATGTCACTACTGGCACAATTGCCTGATGTAATACAGACATCATCTTACACAAGGTTACTTTGCTGAGTGCCCTCAAGTTTTAATTTAAAACAGAAGCAATCCCCTCAGAATCCTGTATCCAGTTCACTGTCTTGCACCTACTTGCACATTACATGTACTACTTGAGCTGGGGAAAATTAATAAGCACATTCTTCTACATCTTAAAAGTACATTTGCTATGATATAATATAAAACAGAAATATATGCTTAATTATATTAAAAAGATAGAAGTACACACCATCAAAATTTCACATGCTTTTCTGTGTGCATAGCTTTATAGCTTTTATGGCCAGAGAAACTGCTACAATCACTTCAATGTCTGCATACCCTAAAACCATGGAAGTTAACAAAACAGTCCTTGTACTCAGCTCACTGTGCTTGAGCATTTACTGGAAAAGATCCCTGAGACTGGGACACAGACTAGCTTGAGCAATTGTGTTACAAATAAACACTGCAAAAACCACTGCTCACAATGTACCCACACCACAACTGTGACATGAAAACATTTAGTTGATGCCATCCTAACACAACAATGGCAAGGAAGACAAAACAGACTCTTTAGGATAGATGTATTTAGCTAAGACATTAAAGCATTTGGGAAAATGAAGAAAGAAAAATAATTGAAGTCACAGCACACTCCATCATGGCCTCATCTTCAGAAAAATCAAGACAAAGCAGCAGGAAAAGCAATGCCTTTGCAAGAGCACTAGCAGGACTGCACCAGGTCTTCTTTTCCACAATATTACAGACAGGTGAAGCTTTAAACCCTGGCTGTTAAAATGCATAAATCATCGCCATATCCCATATCATTATCCTACCACAAGTCAGAGCCCTACATGGGAGCAGGGCTGGTTCCTACTGCCTATTCACTGGCTAATGCTCCCACCAATGCTTCTCGAGCTTAAAGGCTGATGCCATGGAAACAAGATCCACACATGGAAACACACGTGAAAGCATTCTAGCAAAAAAGCAAATTCTGCATCTTCACCAAGTGCTGAAAATTGGAGATACTGAAGCTGCTGCTAATAAAATAAATAAATTTTATCTGAGGTGTGAATGATCCTATCTTGGCTACTTCCCTAGGAAATATGCTAACACAGGCACAGATTCAAAAGCATTGGTACAAAAGAACTGCTCAGGCTGGTGGCTCATACTTACTGCCAGGATCCCCTTCAGAAACACTACATCAAAAAAATAAACTATAAAAAATAAACAAACAAACAAAAAAAAACCCCAACCAAAATAACAACCTCAGACAAACAAGGTGTTGTTTAGAATGTAAAACATCCCCTGACAAGAAACCTTTTCATCCTATATCTGATAGCCTCCAGAGCCTGCAAACCAGATACAAGAACGCTGGTGACCTCAAACAGCTCTGTACTCTATTCATGTAGCTGTTAGTCTGCCCACCGTTCAGAGCCGCCCGCTGGCCAGCTTATCGGGTTGTGAGGGGGCCAGTACGGCGCTGGGTGCAGCCAGACCAGGAATTGCTGCATCACACAGACTGGGCAGCTGTGGGGAGCTGCCCCGCGACAGCCATCACCTTGTGCAGACACACTCGCTGCAGCTCCGCAGCCCGATGGGGTAAAAGCTCCTGCAAAGCAAACGTGACCAGTGCTGCTGCTGCCCTTTCACTCGGGTAAGAGCCGCTGCAGTAGAAGTGCCAGCTTTGCTAACGATGACTGAAACCAAGCAAAGTTGCAAGCTGCTGAAGGCGGTGCCCTGGCTTCACCTTTGATGGCCCAGAGCAAGGACAGGCAGCAGTAGTGTGCTCCGAGGAACAATTCGCCAGATTGAGAGTGCAAGGTTCACCACCTCTGCCTTATTGCAGGGTGTCATCACCTGACAACACAGGCAGACTTGGTAGGAACCCCCAAATAAAACATGCCCTTAGAGGACTCTAAAGTGAGCTTTCTGAAACAGCCGCCTTATCATCCATGCTGTTTGCTACAGGCTACACCATCCACACGCAGGATTCCTGCTGGCCTGCACACCTATGGCTCTGGAGCTCGGAAGGGACCACACCACAGAGGTGAAGCAAAGTTGACACTACTTAATGAGCAGTGCTGCCTTGCAGGTATTTCATAACATCTTTTTTACAATAAGCTTTAAAATGCGACACCCTTTTTCTTCGTGACTCCCCACAACAGGCAACAATCAGACAAAAACGCATAATTTGCGGGTACAAATACAGACCAGCCAGAGAACAGCACTGCTGAACAGATGTTTTATGCTCACATTAGATGGAATAAGCTCTGCAGTTAGTGCAGGTCACTGGGAGAAGCCTAGTATTTACTGCAGCAACTGTAATTTTCTGGCTACTTCTCTTCTGTCCCCACCCCCAACATGCTGCAGAGAAATTAAATTCCAACAGACATCTGCATGCTACCAGTGGATTAATACATTCAGAAGTACTTATAAACACACAATAATGCTTTCTAATTGGGCAATATTTTTACATTCTGTTTTAACTGAAAAAAAATCACTAATCCTAAAGACAAATCAGAGTGACTGCTAGTGAGTGAAGCATTCTGTGAGCCTAAGAAACATGACCCTCTACACGGTAACAAGTCATATTAAACTTTATCCGCTGCTTGGAGGAAAATTTGAGAAGAGTTGTGATCTCTATATAAATGATCTCAAAGCACTTTACAAACACCTGTGAGGCAGGAAAAGAATGCTTAGGGAGGATTTTACTCAGAAATTATTTACCCTATTATCTGTGCCCTTTCAATCACACAGAAACTGTTTAGTTCTCCCCTTAAATTGTATGTTAGCAAGCTGTTTTCTACATAGTAATGGTTTCAGTTCAGATCCATCCAGATTTAACACATGTGATGAGAAGCAGCCAAGGGACCAGCATTTTATTAATCATAGTCAGGACATAAGCTGCATAGATGGTGAGGAAAGACTGTAGCACAGCAACCACCAACTCTGGGCAAAACACCAACATCTTTCTGCAGCCTGCAGATATGCTTATGGCCCAGCTCTAACAAAAAATTAATTGACTGACTATAAAAGCAGTGGGTTACACAAACTACAGAAAGTATTTCACTTAAGATTAAAATATTTTTATAGATTAAAACTACTACATGAAGTATAAAAATAATGTTTAAAATATATTACAAATACATTCCTATATATGTGCATGTGCACGTGTATATATTTAAGAAAATGTTTGCATACATAAATATATGTGTGCATACTAGGAAGAAGAGATTATCTACTCAAGGAGATGAAGGTTCAGAGGAGATGTGAGGGTAAATACAGAGCACCTGCCTCATATCCAGGATAGAGATCTTTCTGAAGAATAACTATCCCACCTTTTGTTCCCTCCACAGTCCTGAGGTAGGAAAGTCTTGTTCTGTCCTTTGTAGACAGTAAGCCAACATATACAGGGTAAGACTCGTGGATATTTAGACATACAATCTCCCACAGATTTCAAAAGGTAATTAAGAGATAAATCACCATTTGTCAACCATCTCTTAAGGGATTTCTGAGCGCTATAACAAAACTAGTGTGACAAAGTGTATAAAAATCCAAGTTTCAGGCTAGTACCTTGACTACAAGGCTATTCTTTCTTTTCTTTCTGTAGTCCCAGGGCTCCAACTGCGCATCCGTTGTGCAACCCATCGGGAAGAAGATCGAGTCAGAACTGCAGGCCAAGTCAGCCTACTGCTGCAGCAGAGGGGAAGGGACAGTATGGGGGGTTGCAAGTCCGAGGCAACGGGAGATGGACTCACAAGGGGGATTGTGGAATGAAAAATCACATGCATCCCAACACAGGGGTGCCTAGCTAGAACAACAAGGGTAAGGGGGAATGGTGCAACAGAAGGGAAACCTTAAGTACTTTTATTCAGAACTTTATCTGTGGCATCTCACACCTTTTGACAGATTTCGCCGTAAGGGAATTGTCAGGGCCAGAGGATGGCAAATTTTATTCCTTCTGGGACCAGAAGTCCTAATGGAAGGGGACGAGGTGACCGAGAGACTGCAGATCAAAGCTTATATAAGACAGGGTAATCTTTTCTCCCAGAGCTGTTCTTCCATGCCCTTGACTAATGTATCATAACAATGATTTGTACTGTTTGACACACTCTGCCCAACTACATTTGTATGCAGAATTCTACTGATGTGAAAAAAATAAAATAAAAGGAAGCTAATTAGCAAAGCTGTCCTGCTTCCAATGATCCTTCACTGGGAACTCTGTGTTCTTCTTCTGCATCATTTGACTCTTGATTGATAAGAAAGCAGCTTGCTAACCTAGTCACATTCCTTGGCGAGCATAAGACTAAGTGCAGTTTAATGCAACACATGTAATCAGCAAACCAGTACAACCTCACCAAGAACAGCACATTAAATCTGTTCCTAGCTGTTGGCTCTACCAGTTGAAAAGTGAGAGGCCCAGTGTCCTGTAGCTCACAAGACACTTTCCATTTTTCATCAATCTAATAATCTGATCCTCTACTTAAGGTCAATTTTTTGTTCTGTGATTGGCCTCTTAGTTTGTATGTAGTTTTACTTTCCACAACAGCAAGAAAATGCACAACAGAATTTCAACTGAAGCCTGTGTACTAAGGTCTGGAAGAAAACATTCCTCCTCAAGACACATCTGACCAAAAGCTAATGTGCCATTTAAGTGGACCTTTGCAAGCATGGAGGAAGAGAGGAAGCATTAAGACACTGGCAGGATGCAGTAAGCTTTCAAAAGAAAGATTTTATAGCGCACTCTAGCTTCCAGAGTTATGATATATGCCCTTCCTGACTGAAACTAATCCCAAGCCTGCCTCATTTGTGGCACAAGACACAAAATGCTTTCTCCCTGTGCAGCATTTCCCTTGCTTCTCCATCCACTGCTTCAGAGTCCTGTCTCCAATCATTCAATATCCTGCCCTGCCACCTTACAGTCACTAAAAAGCCAGCTGGCCAACCTGAAGAGCTTGCCTTTACACCCTCCATGCCGCGACACACACATAAGTCTTTGCACACATTCCGTCTTTCTGACACCAACCATACATGAGAAACCGCTACGCTACCCACCAACTCACTGATCACCACGCTTCCAGGAACAGTTTCTTGTGGCTAACGGGGTGCAGTTGCACTTCTCCTGTTCAGTTGGTGCAGCCTCTGGGTCTCAAGTGCTTGCAGGAGATGGAAAGGGTTGCAATTCCAAAGCAAAAACAAACAAACAAGAAAACAACACAGCCACATATGCACACACACAAAAACACATACTAAAAAACAACTAAGATTTTAACATCAGGTAGGAAGCATGACAACCACATAAAGCTATCATTAAAGAGATCAGGCACAGGGGATGAAAATAAAAGGAGGAAATCAAAGCTAATTGCTGAAGCAGTCAGCATTTCCATGGAAGGTTTACACCACCGCAACCCATGCGCACCCACAAAGTCTACATGCAAGGCAAGTGTGGTCGTATTGAAAAGCTTAGATATGTACTGTTTGTTTCAAACTGAGGATGGATGGATGGATGGATGGATGGATATGTCAAGACCAGGTAAGACCCATGTCCACCACCAAAAAAAAAAAAACACCCTCATCATCAGATGACTCTAGAACAATACAAAAGTTGCTGACATCCCAGTGGGATTAGGTTTTAGCAGAATGACAAGAATGTAGTCAAGACAAGTGTGATAAAAATCTTTACAAGTCAGCAAGGTCAGCTGGCTCTTCTCCATTGCCTGAAGATTTTCCAATTAGTTCTTGTATCCTTCTTCAGGCAGTTCCCTTCCTTCTTTGGGGTTCAGAAAGCATTAGCATCTTTCATTCCAGGAAAATCAAGCATTCTCACTTTCATATCCCTCAGCCTCACTAGTCTGACAAAATATGCCATTTTTGTGATCAAGACCAATTTTTGTTTATCCTTTCATCATTTTTAAAATGAAGTCATGGTCATTCAATGCCAGTTCATTTCTTGTAATAAGATTCCCATTCAATCTTCATTATTTTATGAAAATTAAGACTAAAGTATCCCTTCTGATTGATGAAGAAATCAGTCACATCAGTCCTGACAGTTAATGTGTACGTACTCCCAAACCTATCTCTGCGCAGTGCAAATCTCACAAGGCAAAAATCCTCACTAACATTACAGACATCTCTATCCACATCCAAATATGAACTAGAGGAACAGGGTTTTCAGCAGATTTTTCTCAAAGTTATTTTGATTTAGATGGTTTCATCCACAATTCCCAGCTCCTTACAGTTTCAGTGCCACGCTCTCCTAAGTTAAATGAGAGGCACTGAGATGAAGTTTACAATCTGTTTGGGCTTGCTTTGGGGACTACAACTAGTTTGCTCTTTATTTGAGGCCACAAACACCACTCTGACAGAAGAAATGAAAGAAACCAAGACCACAGAAACAAAAAGTTCCAAAGACTCTTTTTACACTGATCTGACTGTACCATCAACACACACATCCTTACCATCAGATTATTCTGATGTTTTCAGGTCAAGAAATGTAGCTTACAGCAGGCCAAAAAAAAAATGGTATCTGTCTTTTTCTCCTATGCTATTTTATATGCAAGCAGCAAAAAGAAAAATGTTCATTATAGCATATGAATGTCATCATTACCTATCTGAATGTGCTAATTTCTAGTACTGTGAACTTAATGAAATGAATGGTTCTATTAAACAATGATTGCAAGCAAACATTCTGTTGAAGTATATATCATTATCCAACATTTTATAGGCTTGGAATAGAAGTCATGACAGCAAGTATTATTTGGCAACAAAACCTCAAATTCTACTTAAACAACTATTTCCAAGTTCCTTTTGTGGAGGTATAACTGCAGTTTTAAGTTTTTCAGCAGAATCTGGGCTTCACGTCTCTTTCCTTGTGGTAAAACAGTCCATAATTTTTAATCCACTTGGAACATTTTCTGGAATATTCAGTGAAGCTGGAGAGAAACACAGAGCAATCAAATGCACATATCATGGGAACTCAGCTCTTTCTTAACTGTGGTGTTATTTCAAGCAATTTCACTATGATTCTTCTATGTAAAAAAAAAAAAAAAAAAAAAATGCAGAGAACTCAGCACACACAGCCTGCAAGATTACACAATAGCACAAAGCCTTGAACTTTTGTATAACTGAAGGGAAAAACAGCACTTCTTGTGAAGTTCATACCCTCAATCAATTGACTGGCTGGGTGTTCTGTCTGGATACTGTGACACCATCCCTAAAAGACCCTCTTAAGGGAGGTCAGTGCAGGTAGCGTGGCCGTGGCTGGGGCCATACTGCCTCAAGAGAGAAGCCATCACTTGCTTAGACCTGTCCAGCCATACTGCCCAGAGAGAACGGGCCCCACTGATGTGAGGTCTGACTTTGTTGACTCTCTATGACCCTTCTTTCTCTAGCATGTGGGTTTTTTGGAACCTCCTTACAGTATTTTTTTCTTTTACATGCTTTTCACCTATACTATCCTCCATTAAAAATGGCATCAAAAATACCTGGCAGTATTATCAGAATAATATTATCAATTATGTCATTAAGAAATACTACTCTTATTTTAAAGTGCAGAGGCTTTTTTTGCTTCTTCCAGCAAAAATACAAATTTATGAGAGAATTTTGAATGTCTCAGTTCTTCAAAACCCAGCACCAGGATGTGGGAAGACTAATTTTCAGAGAAATTACTAAATGTTCAGAGAAGCTCGCATGCACAATTGGACCAACCCTTCACTGCACTGCTAGCCCTGTTGACCTCAGTGAGCACTGCTGCTTGAACACAACTGCTACTGTACGCTGCTGGCAGTACACAAATACACTGTCACTGAAGACAATAAAACTACTACTTAATCTCCAAAACACTTTATATCCTTTGAAAGAAATGAGCAGGTTACTGGAAGTACAGAACCACTACTGTGTGATGTTGTTTGAAGTGTCCCTCATTGGACCCAATGCCTTTGGGAAATATTATTTAGGGTAACTGTCAGCTGTTCGAGAATGCAAATCTTTGCCTGATTTCCAGCACTACCCTCACTGTCTCTCCCTCTCCCACATATATGCACATAAAAATAAAAATCTTATCAGCTTAATTTGTATTCAAAAACTACTAGCACGTTAAGAACTCCTAAAATACGACAAAATAAACATCAGAGGAAAAAAAAAAAAAAAAACACAAACATTTTTCACACACCAGCTACGTCAACTTGAGGACAGAATTTTCTTGGTTCGTTTACTTTCCAGCAGAGCTGCAGGCATGCAGTTTCCATAAGGGTTAGCCTTGTATAAAAACATAAACCCATGAATTTTGCTGACTGTCTGCTCCTTTACCTCTCCAAATAAATGCTGCTTATGCCTTTAGGGTGTCATGTAACTCTGCTCTTCAATGTTGGATTCTCTGTTTCTGCAGCACTTAGTAACAGTACAGCTCCCTGCAGCAAGCTTGCTAGAAATAAATAAAATGTAAACTTGCTAAGACTCCAATGCAAAAATGAATAGAAAAGATCTTCTGGATGAATAAAGATACACTTGTAAGGACTCACATAGAGACTTAATGCTAGTCACAAAGAGAGAATTGGGGAAAAAAACATGTCTGAAGTGGCTACACAGCTGATAAAAAGGCATTTGTATCAAAAAGCTGAATTATAGTACCACAGAATCATTTAGGTTGGAAAAGACACTTAAGATCAATGAGTCCAAACATTAACTTCACGCTGCCAAGTCTACCACCAAACCACGTCCCTAAGTGCCACATGTACATGTCTTTTAAATACCTCCAGCGATGGTGACTCCACCACTTCCCTGGGCAGCCTGCTCCAGTGCCTGACAACCCTTTAGGTGAAGAAATTTTTCCTATTACCCAATTACTTATAGACTTATTTCATCTGCCTCTTCCTACTGGTTGGGTGGCCTATAACAGACTCCCACTATAGCTGCCTTGTTGGCCTTCCCCAATTCTTACCCATAAACACTAAACCCTGTCATCACCATCGTTAAGCTCTAGACCATCAAAACACTCCCTAACATACAGGACCACCCCACCACCTCTCTTTCCTTGCCTATCCCTCCTGAAGAGTTTACAGCCATCCACTGCAACACTCCAGTTGTGTGAGTCATCCCACCATGTCTTGGTGATGGCAACTATATCCTAGTTTTCCTGTTGCACAGTGGCTTCCAGCTCCTCCTGTTTGTCGCCCATGCTGAGTGCATTGGTGTAGATGCACTTCAGGTGGGCTACTGATCCCACCATCTTTTGGGGTAATTCCTACATGGCCATTCTCAGGCACTTCCGTGGTTTCTGATATAACAATAACCCTTTCATCTTTGCTGCCACATAGATCTCCAACCCCTACCTCTGCTGCAATGCCAGACCAAAGGACCTTGTTGGCACACCGTCCCTCAAACATTGGCATGCTCTTCCTAGCAAGCCTGGTTTTATCCCTTTCCCCCTTCAAATCTAGTTCAAAGGTCTTTCAGTGAGCCCTGCTAACTCCTGTGCAAAGACCCTTTTCCCGCTTTGAGACAGGTATACCCCATCTGTTGCCAGCAGGCCTGGTGTCATGTAGACCAACCCATGATCAAAAAAGCCCCAAATTCTGCTGGTGACACCAGGCTTGGAGTCAGGTATTGATCTGGCTCTTCCTGTTTCTTCCCTCATCATTCCCTGCAACTGGAAGGATAGAGGAGAACACTACTTGTGATTCTGATCCCTTAATCAGTCAACCATAAAGCCTTCAAAATTCTAACTTGAACTTTTTTGAATAAGACTATAGCCAGAGCATATTCTGTCAGAAAACCATCCATTAGCTCAAGAAAACAACTGTAGGACAGGAGTAGACAGAATAAAATGTCACAGACCCTTGCTGTTGCTCCACTGGAGTGAGGTCAGAACACATCTGCTCTTTCCAGGGCTGGAAAATAAACTGCAGCTGGCCAACACCAGGCAAGCTGGGCAGCTCACCAACAGACCTCCAGCTATTCACATTCAGGAGAATCATTCATGTCAGCTGGGTTGTTCTTTAAAACCACCCATTCGTTCCAGTTTATTTTGACCTAGCAGCTGCCTAATTACAAGACATTTCTATTATGCACCATCTCTCACACAGTATCCACTCCTTTCTCTCTTTCAGCCATCACTGTCTTTGCAGCATGGTTCTTTCATGCCAGTACTAGCACATCAGGTTCAAATGACCTTTTCTTCTCTTGTTTTCCCAGGGAACATGTCAGCTCGCTCAGCTTCAAAGGCTCCCAGTCTTGCCAGGGGACTAAATGCTGCAGGGGCAGAGTAAGCTGAGAGATGTGTTCCACTTCAAGCCAAAGGATACACTGACTGGTCATTTAATTCACATGGAACAATTTTTCTTATCACCCATTTCTAAATATGACAGCATTTATGCAGTCTGAAAGAATGAAGCATATAACCACTACAATACCATTCAAGTCTAATTGTGAAAAGAAGGCTTTCACAAGACCAACTAAATGCATACCGATTTATCCACAGAACTTGTCTATATATGTTGTGACCAGTGCCTACAGGAAAACAAAAGAAAACCACCTTTTCCCCCCAAAATCTCACACAATAACACTCTCTGCTCAGTTATCATCCAACGCAGCAAGTATTCACTGGCAATTTTTTGATGCCTCCATAGCCTGAAAAAGAAGTCTTTCTCGGGAGCAAATGTTTCCTTGATTAAGAAGCTAACAGATGAGGTGTAGCCATAGAACTATAAGTGCAAAGGCTTTAACCAGTTACAGTATCAACAGACTATAGCCTTGGAACCATAACAAACTGAGAGTGCCCTTGCTTGAGTGAGCTCCCTACCACAGGTCAAGAGATTGCCACTACAACCTAGGGAACTAACAGGGATAAAACCCCACAAACAGTCTGTGAAACGTGAAGCCTAACTTCTGAACTGTGGTTATGACAGCCAAATTCAAATATGGCACTTTGGCAAAAAGGACTGGTAAATATTTTTCTTCTGTATGGGACCCTAACAAAACTCACAAGGCAACAAGTTCTTACAAATTTTAGCTTAGTTTCAGTCCACATCATATCCGCATTTTTACATTTTCTTAAACTCAAGTGGATAATCCTATTAGAGCAGTATTGCACAACAATGTCAGATTAGCATGAACCACAGTGTATCTTCATTTGTGAACTATGGCTCACCAGAGTCTTATTCTGGCCTCCCTACTACAGTTATAGATGGATTGCATTTGACTGCAAGAGATTTATGTCCAATAATTATTTCTTCCTTTTGTTTCCAGATACTGCCACAGATAAAGCTATACCTCCTGGAATAAAAAAGAAAAACAGCTTTAATAGAACAAATTTTGAAACTCTTTCATTGCTCACATCCAATTGCACAGTGACTGCAAATACACGTAATTTAAGGAGGGGTCCTATTTTCAATCTAGGAGAATTCCTTGTTCCAACTGTATTGAAGACATCACACACATTATTGAAAATTGCCTATAAAGGAAACAGGATAGATAGTGAAGGTCCTGCAACATGAATTCACTTAGAGTTCTTGAAATTAATGGGTTGCAAATGAATCAAAACTCCAGAAGCAGCTAATAAAATTTGATAAACGTGCAAGACTGACAAATAAATTTACTGTGGTCAGGTACAGCATAATACATCTTTCTGGATACCAAAAAGAATTATTTAGACTGTTCACATATACAGATAAATTCTAAATTAACTGGAACCTCTCAGGGGAACTACCTACCATCACTGTGGACAATTTACCAGAAATATCTGTTCAATGTGTAACCCAAAAAGCAAGAAATTAAACCGGCTTAGAGAGGGAGACAATACTGTCATCTTTTTACACAGATCAAATGTATTTTGCAGTTTCATTCTGATACTGTCAGGAAAAAGGGACGAGTACCCATAAAAAAAAAAAAAAAAAAAGACCAAACAGCTTGACCTAACAAATACATTAGGAACATTTAAAAATGAGCCCAAATCCTCCTGAAGACTGTTTTATTTATTCCTCAAAACAGAGGAAACTAATAGCAGAACACCAATATTTTAAAATCAAGCTTTATACAAAATCCTAGTTAGGAGTAGCTTACATGACTACTCCTAATAGTAGCAAAATGACGCCTCTCCGTTTCAGAAAATGACTTCAGTTCAACTCACTACAACCCTATCTAGCAGCCTATTTGTTGCTCTGGGTTTCTGTGGCAGCGTTTTTGGTAGCAGGGGAGCGGCCTACAGCCGTGGCCCCTGTGAGAAGCTTCTCAAAACTCCCCCAGCTCCAAGTCAGACCCACGCCCGGGCAGGGCCGAGCCAATGGGCAAGGGTGGCTGCACCTCTGCGAGAACATACTTAACAAGGGGAACCTGGGAGGAAGGGTGGTGGTGAGGGAGATACCTCTGCAAGCACCACAGTCAGTTGAAGAATGGAGAGGAGGTGGGAGGGAGGCGGGCCGGAGCAGAGACTCCCCTGCAGCCCGTGGTGAGGGGGCAGGCTGGGCCCTTGCCACCCGTGGAGGTCACCGGTGGAGCAATGCCGACCTGCCGCCCATGGAGGAGCCCACGCCAGAGCACGTGGCTGTGCCCAAAGAAGGCTGGCACTCTGAGGGCAGCCCGTGCTGGAGCAGTCTGTTGCTGGGAGGACTGCTGCCCAAGGAAGGACCCACACCAAGAAAAGTTCACGGAGGACTGTCTCCCCCGTGGGAGGGATTCAGCACTGGAGCAGGGCAAGAGTCTGAGCAGTCCTCCCCCTGAGGAGGGAGGAGCAGCAGAAACAACAAGTGACGGACTGACCACAGCCCCCATCTCCTGCCCCACTGGAGGGCAGGAGGTAGAGAAACCAGGGGGGAGCGAGCGAGCGAGCAGCTGGGTGCGGCTGAGTTGCCGCCTGGGGTTAAACCATGATACCTGCCTAGTGTCTGCCCTCCCAAAGTAGACAAACAGTCCAGATTTTTTTTCAATAATACTAGTACTGCACTAGAAACACACATATTTGATAAAGACTTCAATTTATAGCGATATTTCTATGACCTCTCACAGAGAGTTTGTAATTTTTAAACGGCTTTTTTCATTTTTATATTTGTTATTGTCATTTTTTATCTTTATAATTTCCTGATCAGAATGCCATACACTGTCTAGCCAACTGCCTGACAGGAATCCAAGGATGTTACATCTGCATTTGACATTGATACATTTATCAAACTTTCATCTCATAAAAAACAGTATCACATTAGTTTGACAAGATATATTTTCCATAGCCACACACTCACTGCAAGCAACTATACTATCATCCTTTAAACCTTTATTGATCAAAATTAATGTCTGCCATGCCATTATTTTAACCAAGGCAAATACCAGGCTGACAGGCCTATAATTATTTGAGTCATCTTGTTCAACCTTTTAAAACATTGCAGGGCATTGTCTTTCAACCAGTCTTCTGAAACTTCCCTGGCATTCCGGAAAAAAAAAAATTATCAACATCAACAACCTAGAAAGCACTTTGGCCATCTCTCTTAGAATGCCGAAATGGAAACGTTTCTGCCTTTATCTTTAAAATTTCACCTCTAGAGGCAGCGTAAACGATGGTATCGAGAAGAGAATCTCATCACTATGATGCTTCTAATTCTTCCCCCAATGCAAAATAGAAATTATTACTAAAGTAGAATTCGCCTTGCCATGGTTTGATGTTTTGCCAATAGATGTATTTAAGATGTTTTAGTATCGACAGTGCATAGTCTCCTGTATTCGTCTTTGAGAGCAAACTCACCCATATTATCACAGCTCTTTTGCCCCACCCCTATCAAATGGAGATGGCAATCCTGCGGTGTGGTGGCTCACGGCATGCTGCAGTCAGTGCCTTATATTACGTTTTGTTTCAGGGGAATAGAGAGGATTTCCCACCTGTTGGACACCCCTCAAGACCTCTTATTTCCAGTTTGTTAATGACTGAAGAACAGGTAATGCAATTTTTAATATAAAATGCCCCTTTCACTCCTACAAGTCTACTAGATTCTTCCTAAATAAATTGTAACTATAGACATTGACATTGCAATGACACAACTTTTTCCATAAGGTTTAATACTTAAACATTTTGTTGCACCATAGATTAGAGAAGAGTATTTTACTCCTTGGTACAGACTGCAAGGGAGCTGGCTAACCCAAACAAGGTGCAGAGGGAAGAAATACTGTCAGTGACATCCTGCAATAATTCATCTACCTTCCTGCTGCTCAGTAAGATTACAACATTCCCACATGCACAGAAATCAGGCTCCCATTCTCCTACTGTTAAATCACATTTTTCCTTTCGTTCTCACAGGGTGGCTCTGTAACAGCACACAGGAATCATCAAGACGGACAAAACAATTTTTCAAATAACTTTTTATGAGCGGTAGTATATATTCACTATAAAAAAGAATCAATACTTCAAAATAACTCCTGAAGACAGGAAAACATTCTTTAATGAATACATCTAGAGAGCCACTATGAAATACACTGATCAGAAATCCCTTTACAAGACCTGTTTTCCTTTCAATTTATAAAATATTGCTCAAATAATAAGTAGTTTTAAAAATCCAAGTTCATCTGATACAACAATCTATGCCACTAGATAGAATACAAAATTATAGAAACCCTGAAGAATTGAGTGTTAACACCTTTAATAAAAGTAGCAGCATTTTTGCAACAGATGAGAAGTACTATAGGCTATATTAAAGTCAGCAGCCCATCAGACTTCACCATTAATTACAAAATACACCCACCTCTTGTACATTTGTAATTCTAAGTGGCATCCCTCTTTAGATGGAAGTCAAGAGGCAGCAGTTCTCCCTATTTCAGAAATCTGGTGAACTCGCTAAACTTGAAGGGGCTTATGCAGCCCAGCAAAGAACAGTAACAACAATAAGGAAACCCCTTCCTGGATATTCTCAAACCCAATTAAACTGAAGCATCACTGCGTAACAGCTAAAACCCACCTCATCCACCTTCAGTTCTTAGGCCATCGACTTCAGAAGTGCTTTACTCTCAAAGCAAAGGTCACTGTCTGCAAAAGATTGAGAACTACTGCTCAAGTGTGATGAGAAGGAGGGGAAGTGTATGTACTCAGGCCTATACATCATGCTTACACATTGACAAACAACATGAGTGTCAGAGTTTGCCAGCAGTCAAAGTTTCTGCCATTCTGACCGAGTACTCTCTGGACAACATACCAGTCCTGGACACAGCACACTAGCCTGAGATCATATTCTCTTCAATGTCCCCTGATTCACACAGGCTTTCACATTTACTCCTCTTCCCGGCCTCTCCAATACCCACACTAAATATAAGCTGCTTCCTCGTAATGGAGGTGGCATCTGTACAGCACGGCTGCCCTGCTATTACATGTTGAAATAACAATGAAAATTGAAGCATGACTACAAACACATTTAACCACTGCAGTCAGGGAGCAGAATAAAAGAACAATATCTGATTTTTCAACTATTTCAATATATTGGAATATCATCTTCTGTGGTAGATTTCACCTCAAAAATATCTAAGTGTTGCAAAGTACACGGTATTGCTTTACTCTCAAGTACCTGGCCAAAAAAACCCTGGAATGGCAGTTTTAAGCAACTTGCCTTTTCAACCTAGTGCTGAAACACTGGGGTACTTGCTGAGTAAGAGAGAGCTTGGTTAGTCATGGTGCCTTTAGAACTGCACAACCTGAAAAGTATTTGGACTAAATAGCTTACTCTTATTTTGGGTATTATCCAAGAAAAGACTTTTTACCTGTGAGTGAATTCCTGTTACATTTTAATACATTTATTTCTTTTTTAATCACTACGCCCCTGTCATCTTTGCATACAGCATGAAACTCTTTTTATTACAGAAAGCCTGAAAACTTTTTTTAAAGAGCTTGCATCCCTTTCTGGTTTCTCAAAAGAGTATTTTGCAGGAATACTGCTGTAGATGGAAGTAACCCTTCCTGAGCTCAAGGATCAAAATATTCTCTAACTCAACTGCTGAACACCACATGACACACATGCTGGAAGATTCTGGCCATTCATTCATTGCTGAATTCTTCCATCACTTCTGAGAGGTGAAGCAATGCATCTGCAAATGCCATACAGATGAAATAATTTTTGCCATACACATTCATGTCTGTTCTTCTTCTTCTGGACTACTTTTCCTTTTCCATTCATTCTCTCCTTTCACCTCTGCAGTCTCCTGCTTTTCTTTCTGTGTGCACATCTAGGCATTCTTACATAAAGGACATCTTCCATTCCTTGATAAGTACTGCAGCCCACAAGAACTACTAAGATAAGATGTTGAGGAAAAAAAGATCTAATAAACAGGTAAATGGTGTGTGTATATGTTTGAGATGACTTGTAAGTAATAATAAGGCAGTAGAATATTCCGCAGATTTTCCTGGTTGACTTTACTCTGTAGTCTGCACAGCTAAAAAGATCTCATAAAACTGAAAGGGAACAAGGACTGAAAGTAAAGGGGAGTGCAAAGTGTCTCTTTTTCCTTCCTACCTTTGAAAATTATAAGGCTTTTTAAAACTCCACATATATATTGTTTTCCCATTTTTCCTTCCCACCCCCCTCCAATTCTTCATTAAAGACCAACAAATCTTGCATGCAGGAGACACCAGACTACAACTGCTAATTCACCCATAGAGAGGAACATATTTAGCATATCCTTAAATTTATCATTATTAGGGACATATATAAGACCATACTTAGAAGTTCCTATTTTGGACCTTCCTGAGTACAGAGGACACTGCCAATTTTAAAACAAACAGAAACAAGAACAAACTCAGAACTATGTTGCACCTTTAAAAAGAATAAATTCCGTATATGTCTGATGTACAGAGTGCACAAATTATGCTTCCTAATCATTTTTAAAGGAATTATTTTCCATCTGCTTTTCTACACAGTCTCCCTCTTGACTAAAGGGAGCTAAGAAACATCAAAGGCTAAATTGTTCATGAGACTGTCTAAAGAAAAAGGTTCTTTCAGGTCAGCATGAAGGGTAGTAACATTTACCTCAGCCTTAGCAATTAAGGAAATTGTTTCCATCTCTACAGGCATCAGTCTCTTGAAAACTGAAAGAACAATGTATTCACAAACATGAATGAAACGTTGACCAGATTGAAGAAAAGACTAAAAATATACTTGGATAACAAAAGACTCTTTTGGAGGGGAAAAAAAATGAGTAGCTAGGCAATGCATTAAAATTATTTCCCTGGCTTCCATTCAGATGCTGTCCAAGCACAGCTTCATTGTTTGGCATGTTGCTTGCATCTCCTCACATCACCTTCATTCCCTTACTCAGATAACCTACAGATAAAAATATACAGAGCCCTATTCTAGGATTCAGCAATATTAACCCAGTAGCCAGCAGCAAAAACTGGGGCCTTCTTGATTCATAAAGAATTTTTAAAGCCCCTGTGAACTGCAGTGCGTAGAGAGGCTGACTGCTTACAAACAGAGACATATGACTCTTTCAGGTTCAGTTACAAAGCAGGAGATGTTCATTATCCATGGTGAGGTGCTTACCAGCCTACCGTGTCTGCACGTTCCCACAGGAAGACTGTGCAATGGAAGAAAGGGAATGCTGAATCCGAAATTAATTTAATCAGCTTAATACATTTTAGTTTAATTACAGAAAATTATTTCCCACTTCACTTCCACATCAATGAATTTTTTTGCTTCTTAGGCCTCTTTAATCCACAAGATTGGTCCCCCTCAGTCATCTGCCACTAAAACACTGCCAACACAGAACAGGAATGTACACACCTCAAACTGTTTTGCAGAATGTATATATGTGGAAAGAAAAAAATAACCTTATCCAGGTGAAATCGCAGAAGGGGATTCTGGTTGATGGAACCCCACGCCCCCCCAGCACACTCTCAAAGTAGCAGGAACAGCACCATCAAACAGATGGGGATATTTTATTTTATTATCATCATTATTATTAAGAGAATGCTGACATTTTATGGTTACAAATCAGGAATAGCCAGTTCACTGCCCAGAGGCATGGATTAGGGCTCCTGCTGATGAACAGTCTTTTCAGCCCACCTTTCTGGCATCCCTTGTGTGCTCCTTTTCCAAGCACTCCTGCACTACGTAGCACACACCTCTTCCAGTCTTCTTCCTCTGCTCATCAATGCTGCCTCACTGTCACCGCAAAAAGGCTCCTCTCTCTCTGCAGAGCGAGAAACAGGACATACCCTGCCCTACTGTTATGTTGCTGCCTGCCTCTGCAAATCATCCTGGATTATCACTATGAAGCAAGAGAGACGGAACTGCAGCAAGACATCAGCACCTCTTTCGTTTTCAGTATGGTTCTATTTTATCAAGCAATACGCCTAAACTAGCAGCAAACTAAAAGCAAAATAGGAAGGATGAGTTTGATAAGGGAGGCCTTATCAGCCTTTGCTGCCTTCAAATCTACCAAAAACGGGGGGAGGCACTTGCAAAGGCAATGCTTTTCCACGCTGCAGTATCTAGGAGCCAGACTGGTAAACGCACACAGCACACACACAATAGGCTCCGTTGCCCTAGCAACAGCATCCCAGGGACATTTTTCAGTAAAGCTTCTTGCTTTCTCCCAAGGTTACTTTCAGATTACCGCTCAGCACAGAGTTCTGCATGGATCAGACATCATCTTGCACCTGTCTTGAGCACGCCTGCATGAAACGATGTGCTGGGCACCGCGCAGGGAAGGCGGTGGCACGCCGCGAGTTTACCAGGGAACTGGGCTCTCAAACCACCCAGCACGCCATCTGACAGCAACAGCTTGCAAGCTCACGTATTGTCACCTCACAACAGAATAAAACAGTGATCTGTTGTAATTAAATGTTCTTTTGTTTTCTTAAAAATGGCTAGCTTTAAAGATCTACAGCATGCTTCTGCCGCAATTATTCTCTGCAACAAGAGATTTAAGTTTCTAATACTGATGGCCACCTCAAAAAATATCCCAAGTAGAAAATAAAGAATCAAACCAGAAAATGTCTAAAATGCTTATTTTTACACATATTTTTATCCTTTCACTAACGCTGTTAAAAGGCAGTGAAAAGATGTGGTGCAACATGTGTCTTGAAAAAAAACTGGTCACAAAAAAAAACCCCAATTGAATAATTTGCAAGCTTAAATTACACCAGTGAGTTAGTTTACCTTGTTTGATTTGGTCCTCCTAGTTTTTCAGATAAAGAAAAATACATTAATTCCCCAGCCCCCGCCTCCTCAAGATACAAGAAATTTTTTCTCACAGAAACATTTAAGCTGTGATTAATTGTCAATCCCAAAGTAAAAAAAAAAAATAAATAATAAGGACTTGTTCATAACATAAACACCACTCGAGAACACACTTCCTCATGAGATCTTTCTACTTAAAGGAGGAACAAGTTTTAAACTTTGGCCTCCTGAAGCTTTTGGCACACAATCTCTTTTGACTGGAAAACTGCAAAAGTAACCCCCTGCATAATCAAACAGCAAGTCAGAACTGTTTTGCAACTTGCTCACAGGATATAAACATCCAAAAAGAGAAGCTGGCAAAGAATCAAAACTAACCAAATCAAATAGGACTGTTTCTAAATTTATGTCTTGCTATCGATAAAGACAACAGTATGTTCCTGAAATACATCTTTACGACAAACAATAGATAATTTCAGCATCAATTGTGCATACATAGTTCAAACCAAATGGCTGTCACACCATACCAGATAGTTTCTGAACTGCCTGTCTTCTGGTGGAGCCTGAAGCGTTTTTTTCTAATGAACCTGTCTGCTACCGAGGGCTGCAGAGACCCAATTATACATTCAAATCTTGACAGTTTGGGGAAAAGAATCATGTTAACTCTGATGAGTTGTAGGAAGCCTTGATTTCTTGGCCCTCTGTTAATAAGAAGATTGCAAAACAGATACTAACTTTACCTTTGGAAGTACAGGCAAGCATAACACAAAAGGAGATGCTGTGACAACTTAAACAGGACCAAGATGAATCGTCCACCATATAAAATCATGACTGGGTAATCCTAAGGGAAATGCCCTCACTTTAAAAAAAAAAAAAAAAAAAAAATCTATTCCTGTTGCAGGAATAAGTTGGGTAATGGTCTCCAGCTTGAATTAAGAAAATATGACTATATCATCACATTTGTCCCTGTGCTCTTCAAAACTTTACATACACAGTAGCAGCATAAGACAGAACCAAATCTCAGAAGCAACACTAGAAAAGGATACACAAACTGCTTTGAGAAGCCTCTCTCCACCTAGTTGAAAAAGGCTTTCTGGGGAATTCAGGAAAGAATTACTGTTTTCTTTTTCTTTTAAGAGATGTAGCTTTTTGCTTTTCCTAATGTCCTTCAAAGTGGGTTCTGCAAATTATTCACAGCCCTCAGAGCTCTATAACAAGACTAACTATTCGAGACTCACCTGGGGTAAATCAAAGAGGTGGCCACATACTGTAAAGATAGTATCTCATTTCAAAGGAGCCTTCTTGGAATGCTCCAAATCGAAGGAGCAGAACTTCACCCAAAGAGAAGGATGGTCTAACAGAAACCGCCTGGGACTGCAATTCACAGAACACAGCACTAGTCCCGGATCAGCCAGAGCCCAGCGTTCGCATGGGCGAACCAGCACTGATGGTGCCTCCCCTCCGTCCCCTATACACATCAGGAGCAATGAATTCCTAAACATGCATTCGGAAGGACCTAATAAATTGGTTAATGACAGTGCTCTTTTTTTTTGTTTTGTTTTCTTTTTTAAAGAACCAAACATTTCTTCTGTTTTCAGCCACTCATTTACAAAGAGACAGGGGTGATAACGTTTAAGGCTCTTGCATTATAAGTTAAGAAAATAACACTAATTTTCAAAACTGCCAGGTGTTTTGATCAAGGCCTTACAATTCACTTGGAGTTCCAGTATACATCAAGGGCAGAAACCTCCCAGGTCCCTCTTTCCAAAGGGCCTTCTCATGATCACCACTTCACAAGCTACTCCCAACTGAAGATGTCCCACCCAGGAAAAAAACAAAAACAACCAAAACGAACCCATAAGCTGTTGAACAAATTTTAAATGAGCTACTTGCAACACCAAAACCTGAAATATGGTTATTAACAACCCTTATGTTCCCACTTTGCTGCTCATCTGAAAGTTTTTGTGCATCCTCAAAAACGAGCTCAGGATGAAATCAAATAGGAAGCTTCAAGACAGCAAAAGGTCTCAGAGAAAAGTGGTGTTAAAGAAGCATAGCACAACTAAATACTAAGCTTGGTTTGTTTCTGTTGCTGGTTTTAAAAATCACAGGCACTGAGATTTTTTATTAAGATTTACTACCCTTTAAAATGGAAGGCAGCTTTAATGAACAAAACTGGAAGAAAAAGTAAAAACTATGTAGGCAGAAGCTAACTCCTGGCAGGGTAGAAGAAGGTAGTCTTTGTTATGTACATTTAGAGTGGCTTTAACATTAGGAGCATGAGAAAAATATAAATTAAATCTGTGGGGGAGAGGGAAAAAAAAAATCCCATCATCTCCTATCAACACCTCTGCAGAAGAAACTCAATTTGAAAGGACTGTTGTGATTTCCAATTAGAAGAACAGGAATAGCCTTACCTTATTTCAAATACTGTAGAATATTAACAGTAAATGCAAAATCATGAAACTAGAGTTTTGCATATTATGTTACGTACTGCATTTAAATGTGTGTATATTAGAATTTCTTTTCTTCTGAGAGAAAAGAACAAGTAGCTTGATTCCCCTTCTCCTTACTGAACTTCTGACCAAGGTTTAGGAGTGTCTGGAATTCTTTCACCTCTAGCCTAAACAAGACAGTGTCCTTATCACTCAAACACACTTCCTAAAAGCAAAATAAAAGAAAGAGAAATGTTAACTTATAACAGAAGTCTGCCACTCCTACTCACTTATTTATAGCACCAGGGTTGAACATAAGGGTAGTAGAATTTAAAATAATAATAATATTAAGGACGTTGAAGTCAAGTAATCAGAAGCAGTAGCATATTAAGACACAAGGAAAAATGTAGTCTAACAATGCAACTATCTCACTATCTCCTAAACCCATCTACATGTCAATAAAGCGTCCAGACGAAATGATGATCAAGTACTGCCAATACAGCTTGATACAGCAGTTTTTAAGAGTTCCCATCTGAAAATCAGAGGGGAAAGGGTTATATGTTAGTTATATGGGAGAAATTCCAAGTCCATAGGGTCTGAAATGAGGAATTATATTAGAAAAAGCTGTGACTGGCCATACAACTTTTCATACAGACGCTTTTAGTTGTGAGGTCAGAAACACCAAGAACAGAACATCTGAAGCACTAGGAACACCATTATCCCTATTACTGACTGAAGTTAAAATAATTTAAGATATTCTTGGCCAACCGTGTTATGGTTAAGTGTTCTTATGACAAGTTTTGCTGAGAACAAGGGTTTGCATCTCTGAATTCAAACTGATGCAAAGTTTCTTGGCGAAATCCCTATTTTTAATATGGATTTTTCAAGGTTTGGTTGGTGGTCTTTAAGTCACCAATACTGTATCTTTAAACTGAAAGACACCAGTTAGTAAACTGATACGTTTGGTTTTTTTAAAAAAATGATAGAAAAATAAGATAAATTGTGAAAGACACCATTTTTTACTACAATTAAAAAAGCAAGGGAGGAATTTGCATAATCTTAAACTGAAAGCCAATTGTAAACTCACGAATTTGGCAGGGGAGTTTCCAAAAACAGACATTAACAGCACTTTTTTTTTTTTTAAAAAAAGGCTAAATTAATCTGGAAAATTTATTTTCTGAAGCAAGTTCTTGAAGAACCACTTGTGGCACTCTAACATATAAAAGAATATTGAGTGTACTTCCCTCAGCAATCAGAAGGCTGTACCCACACATCCATACTTCCATTCAACGTGCATTTGCAATCTGTGTCACCCCAGTCCCAGGCAGCACGTCTGATAGACGCTGGGCTTTTCATAAGGGCTGGTGGCCGGGCGTGGAAGCCCCAGCTGCAGTGCCCGAGGCACGCCACGCAGCCACAAGCTCCAGCTCAGGTAGTACAACCTTGCTGAGGGCTGCCAAAGGGAAAGCCAAGAACAGGTCAGTCTCTCTCCTTACGGGCGACATTCATCAGCTGTCAGGACTGAACAGGACCAACACACTGTTCACCTACATGGCAAGTCTGGAGAGGTTAATTACAAAATAAAAGCCACAAAAAACCCCAAACCTCCTCAAAAGCTGCAGAGTTTTGAAGAACCCCTCTGCAGGTCTGCCTGCAGTATTGTCAAGGAATATAGTCTTTCCAGAAGGAGAGCCAAAGATTTTTTTTTTTTTTTTAAATGAGGTCTGATTAAAATTTAACACAGTTAAGTAACACATCTAGGAGCTCAAATAGCCTACTTCTAAAAATGATAGGAAGTGGAAATTGTAAGACAAGCAGCATCTTTAGAAATCAGCTTCTTTAGGTGTCTAAATGAACACAATGGAATATGATTTAAGCCAGAATTCTAAAAATTTGGGCTACTATCTGCTCATTCCTAGCCAAACTGTCACAATGCACCGCACACAAGTGTGATTAGGTTTGGGTGCCTTTCATTATAACAGTGCTATTTTAAAACAAAACTTCTATTCAAAAGAGTTTCACCAAGCTAGTAAGCGTAATCAGCAAAACACTGCTCAGGAGAAACTCTGCTTCATGAGTGACACAACTGCAGGCGTCAGGAACAAGAGAGGACAAGCAGTCAAGACCAGAAAGTGGGCAAAGACCACGTCCAGTCTCACCTCCTTTGGTTACCACATTAACTCCATATCCACAATTAAAAGCAAAACAAAACAGGAACTAAGAGGAAAAGCTTTGATGGCTTAGCAACACCTTTACTTGGTATTCAAATATAAATAGAATGTACAGCACTACGTGATCTTGTCCATGGTCTGTGGTAGACACTACAAATTGTCTTCTGGAGGTGAAGACATTTCGCTTTGGAGTGAAAGCCAGGGAACACTGTCACTGCTACCGTCAGCACATTCTTCCTCGCCCCTCCGTGTTTATGCTCTCTGTTTCAAGGCTTGTGAGCTGGAATAGCTTACAGCACTATATAAATGCACAATTGGATGAGTTAGAAAAATCTGTTTAATGCAATATGTGAAAGCAGGGCAAAAGGTGAACCATGAGTTGTTTAATCAATTCCCAGAGCAGCTGATTCTGAAAAGTAGCAGTGACACAGAGCACTGCCCATTTCAGTAATCTGCACTGGGAAATTCACGGGATTTATCTGCAATGACCACAGTTGGGAAAGAAGTTCTTTTTTTTGATTACTCTGCTGAACTATCACAGCAGAACTGCTCTCAGGCTTAAACATACAACTAACACTGCTAGCATCCATGATTTTTGATATATTCAGTTCCCTAAACTGTCTATGCCACTACAGTAACCGGAGGTGTTTCAGTCTGAGCCATTTATTCTCTTGTCTCTGAAATGCTGTTAATGTTATCATTCCTGTATTACACAGTTTGGAAACTATGGCACTGAGGATGACTTTTTTTGGGTATCCAAGTTGCTTACAAACCAAACCCCTGTTTTCAAAAGCATTATTTCAATAACTTTCCACATGCATCTCAAAATAAAACACAGACACTTCAGTGGTCTGAGTGCTCAACACAACTGATTTGTCTACAGTCACAATGAAAAAGAGTTACTGTCAGAACAGTCATTTGCCCTGTCTTCATGCTGTACCAGTGTGGATGTCTTACTTCTGCATAACAACTCAAGCCAAGATTAATGAAAGTAGATGGAAGATACATGATCATGCTCGCTGCATTGCTCTCCTCTCCTTAGCACAGACTGGCGGTAAGTGTCCCACCTCACTCTTTCATCATGTCTCAGAGATCCAAAGCTTAAAACAGACAGGGTGCCAAGTCATAAGCTACCTTCTTTCTCCTCCATTTTTTAATTTTAACCTAATCAATGGCAATCCTTCTGTGTAAGTCAAGAAGTCTTCGGATTTACACCCTTCACCAATGCAGTGGAAGCTGAGAACGTAAGCACCTTGTAGGCTTTGACACCTGAAGTCTGAAGGCCTCTGAACTCAATCCTCTTCCTTTTTCTGTACTGATAATGGATTTATACTCCAAGACTCCTGTGAAACATTCCCTTATAGTATGGAAATTTACCCACTGAAAAGCAGACAACTGCCTTTCTGGATTTCCTTCCTACTCTTAGGTCTCAAACCTCAAGTAAATCTCAAGCATAAAACAAAATGAAAGGTATTCCTTCCCACATAAGCCAAATATTATCAAAACAGTTATGCCTAAGGATAAAATACACATTTGTTTTTTCTATTCAATTTATGTCCCTCGCTTTAGATCTCCTCTTATGGTATACAGTGTACCAAAAGACTTAGAAAATGAACTATTTTAAGGCACGGTAACTAAGCTCCACAGAGACAAAGGCAGGCAAGCACAACAAAGAACAACTTCAAAATTATCTTTTTTGGTTCCTTTCACCATTCCCTCTTACATTTGAGAAGAAATTCTTATAACCATTCTTTGGAGATTTTTTTTTTTCCTCCCTTTCTTCTGTGTTTATCATGCAATTTATGTAGTTTCCACTTTTCGGGTAATTTTAGCAGGTCCCACTGGTTGCTTAGAGATGCTTCATTTTTTTATTGCTCCTTTTCTGTTTATACTACAATTTTATTCTGAATGTCATCTCCAGCAAGACTAGATTTGCAAGTGAAGCAAGATACACTCAGAAAAGCCTTTTTAAACAACCATGCCAAGGTCTACAGAGCAGCATACTACAAAGCTTTTTCTCTCCTACATCTGAGAAGTGTATGAAAGACTCCTTAGCAGCATTTAACACCGTCTCACACAGAACAGCAGGTATGTCTCTAGCAGTCCATCTTACAGGACACAATGGTTTTGACCTCTGAAGGTGAAAGAATATTTTTGTGGACATTTTTGTTCCAAGAAAGAAAAAGTAAAATGGGCACTGCTAAAATCACCCAGTGAAACAAGTGTGTATAGTGGAGGAAGAGAAGGGAGAATAAAAGCAGCAGCATCTTTAGCTCCCACCTCTGGGCATAACCACCTCCTCAGCCAGCCTATGCTTTGTGAGACAGTGCCATGCTGTGGACACTCCGCTCCGTTGCTACTGCACTCTGCAGTCTCTGCAGGTACAGTAGGCCTGTTTCCTGACCCACTTTCCTCACCAATCTCTATTTAGCTCTACGCTAGTGATGCTCCTGGCATGACAATCAGATACTGCAGCCTGCAGTGCAGTTCGTTACAACACATTCGCAAGCTCCTAGTAAATTCAGTGGAAAAGTACTGTATCAACAAAGCCTAATTAAACTGAAGTCACTTCCATAAACTTACGTCAAATATAACAGCAACAAAAAAAAAATGTTCAAGAGTTTTTAAAACTGCCTTTTTATTTTAAATCTACTAAATCTGCCAGGCTTAAAGGAAATCCAAAAGATCTTTTATACTCAAGGGCTGCAAAAGGAAAAAGCTATTAGAGCTGGTACCTTTTCTCTGGATTACCTAATCAATCTTATAACTTGGGCCACTTAAAACTTGTCACAATTCCTCCCACTAGAGAAGGGCTCCACTCCTTAATGTCCAGTGAAACTGCAAACTTATAAAATTATCTTCTTACATTCATTAGAGCCACATACCCCACACACCCACATCCACCTGTAATTAACTTCAGATTTTACTTGAACATATGTGTGTGAGGGTAAAATTTGTTTTGGGACATTCACCATTATACCAGACAGCTAGGACAGTTCTGACTCCAAAGTTAAGATGTAATATGTGGATATCTCTGAGACCAAATAATTGGAGGTTGATCATACTCCATTTATCTGCAGAAAAAACCCAGTCATCTCCCTTCTTTTATTGGGAAATTGTGTAACAAATGGCCAATAACCTGGGCCTCAGTTAAAAAAATCTAATTGCCAAGCCCACAGGTCACATGGTAGTAATTCACCATACTACACATCTATACTTCCCTCCCAGGCACTTAAGTTAACTGTAGAGTTCTGCAGTGAATATAGTCAATGCAGACGCACCATATGCATGTGAAGTGTGTTGCTAATATTTTGCATTAGAAGACACTGAGGTATGAAATATGTACTGGTCTTACCAACTCTTTGGCAAGACACTGTATTCAGTAGGATATTTTTGTACTTGTAAAACTCAGGTCCTCATCAAAAACAAGTTTTGAGTTATTCAGAATCATTACACCAAAACACTTTAAATTAAATTACTGATCTTAGTATTAGATAAACTGAATTAGAAACTTTCTAAAAACATCACAAACTTGTATTTAGCATTGATGGGAAATAAAAGAAAAGCAGCAGCAGGACATTAAGTATGGCAACATCAGATGGTTCATAGGAGACAGACACTTCAGGGCAATGAATGCCTTAGAGGTGTGGATCATTTATAGTGGGTAACACGTAAGGGCGGGAGCACAAGGAACAATTATTCACAAAGCAGTCCCAGTGTACACAACCACAAATTTGATCCTTTGCAGGAGTTTGTTCATGTGCAAATGTGCCAGTTTTGCTGGGGAGCAAGAACTATTACTTAAAAATTCTTGTAGGTTGGCACATGCTGCACTGACTGACAGTTTTTCTGCACTTCCACTATCATAATCACACTAATTTA
This sequence comes from Tyto alba, assembly GCF_018691265.1. NCBI lineage: Eukaryota > Metazoa > Chordata > Aves > Strigiformes > Tytonidae > Tyto > Tyto alba. The sequence continues at coordinate 5,220,590 of NW_024881329.1, read as the reverse complement.
CTGAACCAACTAAAGATTCCCAAAACCTGACCCCAAAGTGCTTATGTAAAATCTTTGCAACAAGTAGTCTGATTATCCATTAAGTGGGGTGATACCAGCCAACTGCAAGAGAAAACAAAATTAAACTTCCATCAAAATGTGCAATTCAACCAAATTTCATACCACAGGCACCTATAAATATATGAGTCATTATAATAATGTAGAAGGTAATTATATTTCATCACTCATTACCTTGACCCAAGGAGGACCTCTCATCTTCAGATGGAAGATGCAATCCAGACTTTCATTTTTATGACTAAGGAGCCCTGCAAGAAGCATAGCTTACATAAAGCAGCACCCTTAGACTAGCAGCTCTGTAGTCACAGAAAAAACTCAACATCGTAAATGTACTGTAGACTCTACCTTTTACCTGCCAGTGGCCTACACCACCACCAAGCAGCCTACCTCTTAGACCAGAATCCTCAACCTCGGGCTACATAACATATTCTTCACTCACACCAAGTATTTCACATTTAAACCTGAAACAAGCAGACAGAATTCAAACAGGACTCTTCAGGAAGGACACAGTTAGGGTAGTTGTTAGTGACAGATCTACACACAGATCTACTCACAGACACCTGGCAAACAAAGAAGGTATTTAGAGTTAAGTAGCTGCTTTGTTGCTACCTATAGACAAGCCTCAACAACAAAACTAATTGAATCTTGCTGCCTTGTTATTTATTAAAGTGACAATAGGATCGCCCTCAGGGCAGTCCCAGGGCAAAAAGCCTGACTGGCAAAGCAGAGAGCCTCTTGACAGTTTTTCCCTAGGACTAAATTTTACACCCCATTCGATTTTACCTTACTGAGCCATGGACCGCAAAACTAAACGTAGACTTTCGCGAATCACTTCTCCAATCTCATGTCTACTCAGTCCAAGCAGAGAATACATAGTGAGGCATGGGAGTTTTGGAAGAGCAAGTTAATTACTATACTGGATCAGCCCACTCCGGTGACAGGTGTTTCACAGGAACATAACAGAAGCCCTCACTAGACAGTTACAGAATAACCTAAAGTCTATTTTTAGGGTCCATAAAAGTTTATATCTTTTCAAGAGACTATAGAGATTTCTGTTTGCCTTTTCTATGTGAACTTAGAAATTCTCAACATTAGCATCCAAATACTAACTGAGCCCTCCTATGATGTATTTGCTTCTCAAAAGTATTTGTTATTGTTGGGTTTGTCTTTGTTTTTTAATCAAACAAAAGCTCTCTAGGAATTGTAAGGCTCTAATCTGAATTGTTACTGCTTGAACATCTGTTAAAAAAAAATTCTGGCTGTAAAAGTAGAACAGATTCTGGTTTACACTGAAGACTACACAACTAATAGATACCTGGGAAATCAAGAAAGCACTTTTGGGGATATAATCTATGATGCAATCATTAAATTGCTTCTCAGTCCCTGAGTAGGTAGTCAGAAAAAACACAGAAAGAAACACTGGTTTCAATGGTTACTTTCGATGTTACTGTGTTTAGCAGGCTGACTCCTGGTTGATTTGCAAATCCACACATGCCCATGGGAGTGGGATCTCAGATCATTTAGCATCATGGCAGATTTCCAGTTCTTGGCAAGAGGGTTGTTTTTCTCCATGAATCAGCAACTGTCCATCACATTACAATCTGTGAAGTGAAAAACTCACCTCATCAGCATAAACTATATACATGTATGTGTGTATACATCAGAGGGGACTTTTTGGTGTCTTTCTCTATAACTCACGCGCAAGGATTTTCATTTGCACAGCCAAGCACATACGTACTCCTAAAAGCACACCACACAAAGAAGTGACTTCTCTCACCTTCTGCAGTCATACAGCACTTTGGCTAATGCAGCACATTATTTGCATTGCAAGATTTTAAATGTTATGGTAAAGCACAAAAACATCAACCCATCCTATTTACTGCTTTCTCCCCACCAACGGGTAACTCCAGCTACCGACCCCACTGTGGTCAACTGCAGAACAACTGCTTGCCTGCTACTGTAAAGCAAGCTCCATTTGCATTTTCAGATAATGCTTACCAGCAAATGCATTCTAAACACCCATCAGCAAGAAAAGCAAGAAACAAATAAGTTACTTTTGAAACATCTTCCTGAAACATGCTCCAGAATTTTAACAGCTATTGCTAGTACAGATACTAGTTCTAAACATTATAGTGAGTGAGATGAATGCTGCCCTAGTAAAATGAACTTATTCTTAAAAATAGTCTGGCAAGTAAATCATGCACTTTGTAAATATATTACAGAAAAGCATGTACTACTAATTCCTCATTTTATTCTTTCTGTGTCTGTCTCTCCCTGATACACAGGAGATTGCAGTATTCTTACTGTACGGCATCACTGTGCTAATATTAAATAACAACAGATTTGCTGGCTCAAAAATGCCACTTCTTAAAGGAGGCAGAGGGACAATGATCACAATTACCATGATCAGAAATTCACTGTTAAAATTCAGGAATCCGACTTCCACAGCCCGCAGTGATTCACAATGTAAACTGTTAGCAAAATTATAACCTGATCCACTGAATTAAGTAGTTTAGCAGAATGCCTGGCTCTTCATTGTTTCCTCTGTCTGAATTATATGTCCAGGGTATTTCAACATTTACCCAAATCATATCTCTTTTCCAGAACCTAATCATAAAACCTGCACCTCGTGGATATAGAGTTACAATTTGAGGCTACACATTAAATTCACTCGCTAAGATGGTTTTGTTTCTTGCAGCATTAATTTGCACATGGACTGAAGATCACTGAATACAGAGCAGTCAAGTTATCAAACTGTAGCAAGACTGTTGAAAGGGAAGCATTTTTTTTAAAAATGCAAAAAAGTATTTTATTCTTATTAGTTGCATAAGGGTGATCTATGTTTACACAGCTCAGAGCTGGATTTAAAACCAATTTTAACAGCCAACTGTTTCAACTTGCATGTAAACAAACATACTGCATTTCTTCATTAGCTGGAATTTGCTGCAGTCTGTCAGCCATCTGTACTGTCTTGCATTCTGTTCTCTATTCAGAGCACCACTATCAAATGTTGGTGATATAGTATTGCTCTCTTTGGAGACATCATGACTACACTATAAATAGTTTAGAGACATAAACCACTATTTCTAACAGTTGTCTTAATATCTGCTTTCTCAGAATGCATTAGGTTGTTCTGTTTCTCATCCAGTTTTGGTTCTCCGTAGCTTTTCATGGATATGAGAAAACATCTTATTTTGGCGCTCTCAAAGGTGCAGAACAAAAACTGCAGCCCAAGCACAACTTTATTCAACTTCTGCACCCTCCAAATCCTGGATGCAGAGGCCAAACCCCAGAGCGTAACCCTGCAAATATCTGCACTGCAGTCACAGAGGTGACTGCATAGTGCAGAACAGCCAGGATGTTGTTAAAGCAACTAGTTTGGGTGCTAGCCGCCGTCACGGAGCGGGCCTGCAGAGCGGTGCGGGCTGACCCACGCTCCCCTGCCCGCACACCCAGATGACACCCCAGCGCAGCCTGGAAAGCTGTGCCGCATTAGTGCGGCTCCGTGCTGGAGCTCAGGGGCCCTCGGAGCCCGGCAGAGCCCTGGCTCGAACGTCAGCACAGCCCTCGCTCTGGCGGTACGGGCCTCAGCACAAACTGATTGGCGCCGCTTCTCCCCGTCCTTTCGCTCGGATCACAGCGCACAGCAGACATGCCCCAGAGCAGCCTTACAGCCCCCTGAGCTCTGCATGCCGGAGGCCTTCCCGATGGCAGGACTGACCTCCGCACCCCAGACCCCTCGGGCTGCCAGGGGTTCCCCAGAAGCCAGTGCTTGCACCGCCCGTGTCCCCTCCAGCCTGCGGTCAGACCCGGGGATTTTTGGGCTGCTCTGAATGGCTCCAGCGCTCAGGCAATTCAAAGGGCACCATAACACAGCTGAGGATGTCACCCAGACAGTTTAGGTACTGATCTGAGCAGTGTGCACTAGTTTCAAACTTCAGATGACCCATGATAGTATTTTTAGAAGAACACAGCTCAAAAATCCAAGACCCTAAATAAGGGCTTTTGTAGCTTGCTGAGTCATCCTCTTTTAGGAAGTGAGGAGACCTGGCAGCAAGACAGGAAAGCTCACACACACCACCTTTAACTCCACTTCTCTTTCTTCTAGGGACAGCAGACCACTAGAATGTTACTTGTATAACCAATACCACTTGACAAGGGATACAACACAAACTGCAGAAAGTTACTCCATGTTAGTTTTCCAAACCAAAAGCTGCCTATGCAATATGCCTTTTTAGTTCACCCAGTGGATGAGTTTATAACTCTTCATGAAGGACCTGATGCTCTGCCTTCAAGCTGACTCCCACACTTACATCATACTTCTGATTTCAGAACTGCAGTGCTATAAACCCACCTTCCCATACCAGCACAAATTTGCCGCCCTTCAGGAACAGACTTACAGCACATCTGTGCACCAGAGTTATCCCTGATCAGGGGTGTCATAGTTCTGAACACTGTCTTTGGGTGTAAAATCACTTACTGAGGAGTGTAGGTGCCTTATTCTTAGAGCTCCATTTCAGTTTCATTTTTCAGTTTGTGGGTGAGAGCAGTGTACTGAAATATTATCTAATACTATTACCATCACCCGCATACAAAGATGAGCAGAACTCACTGACAGTCAAACCGTAAGAGTGAAAGTTTGCCATCCAGTACTCCCTGACAAAAACAGATACTTAGCACGCAATGCAACTCAGCAGAAAAGTTCCAAAATGTTTCTAAAGACATCCCTCTGCAGAAGTTTGGGGGTTTTTTTCATAGCCATAGAATCTAATAAAGCTGCCACTGGAAAACTTGCTCATTTCCAAGCTTGTGGCTCCTTTCCTGGAACAGCAGCAACAAAATGCCTATACCCTCGTGTCCAGATCATTTTCAACAGAATTTTGTGTGCATTAAACAAGCCAAGCTGCAGGCGTGAAAGCAAGCTGCCAGAGAGGCTCCCAGCCACAGCATGCTCCTACAGAGCTGCAGTACTACTGTTACAAGAGGAAGATTAACTCAGACACGCAAGCATTTAGGGGGACAGGATACAAAACAGCTCATTCAACAATTCCCACCCCCCCGTTTCTATATCTACACTTATCAGGCAGTAGGTTCAAAAAGGAGCCGGCAGGCTAAAATATTACATGTCTGTTCAGCTCTGTGACTGAAAGAATGAAAAAATGCAATACTATTGTCAAAATTTCCCAACTCTATTTTGGCACAGCATATCTCAAAACCAGCCTGATCTAAAAATTTCAAGCATGTTTAACCTCAAGAACCCTTGACAACATCTAATGCACAGGCTATTTATCATAAATTGAAGTGATTATTTTCAGACTTCACCTTGGAACAGGAAAGAATGACTGTTTTGTCAGCACCAGAAAAGATTATAAATCCTGCCAAACCTATCAATATTATGTATTTCAAAAGGTACCTTACATATACTGCAGAGATATCCACAACCCTCTGCACAGTTCATTCACAGCATTACAAAGAGATGTGCATACTTTGAAAATATGAAATCAGGTCATGTTGGTAGCTACCAAGACTTACTGTCTCTGCATGACTACTCATTTAAAAGCCTTAAAAACAGTAACTAATGTGATTTCTAATGTATTTTAAATAACTAGTGCATTTCCTAATGTACCTTTTACAGTAATTTCATCATGACAAAACCAGACCAGAAATGTTTTTCCTTTGCCCATCCCACAGTTCTTACACACACAATGATATTACTAACGGCATTCACCCTCTAGAGCTCCAACAGCTACAGACAATTTTGGAAAGTTTGCAAAACAGCAAGAAACATCCTTTGTAGTGCTAGATTTTATATATGAAAAGATAGCAATTTTGCACTTTCTCACTTGACCCAAACTTGAACACTGCTGTTACACAGAAATTGAAATTAATAGGTATCATGGCAAATTACAGGTCCAATGGTAGCCTGCATTCATAAAAGCCCTTTTACACTGCCTTTTAGCAAACTTTTTCAAACACTTCAAATAATCTCATTCCACTGTGGCACCTTTTCACCACCTTCAACTAAATTGATAAGGCACCTTTCCAGCTACATGTGTAGGATGTTATCACTTTAGTGCTTAGAGCTGTTCAGATTTCTAACTGGCTTCAGAGCACGCGACATCAGCAATCACCATCTGTGCTACCAGCACTGGAAGAATTAACAACTAGGACTTTTCCACACCTGGAAGTGGTGCTGACCCTGCTATGTCACTCCCAGAAAATCTTCAATAAAGCAGTCTCTCTAGTCAAAACCACAGAATGGTACCCACCTCAATACTTTGCCACTTGCTCTACACACACAGTAGTTAGTCCCTCCTTCTACTCACCCATGTTTCAACCAAAACTCTACCTTTTTTTTTTTTTTTAAAAAAGCCTTCTATATATACTCAAATATCAAAATCCTTCTCCTGAAGTTTTGCCACTGTTACAATACCTATAAACAGGGAAAAAAAAAAACAGCAACAACACACATTTCACATCTACTGCAAATCATGCTAAATGACAATGGTATCATTCCCTTCCTGTGTCCTGCCTCTCTATATACCTAGCCTATATAGGCCCTAAGAAATAGTATTTTTGTTTGCATCTGTGCACTACCAAGTCTGAGGAGATCCTATCATAGGCCTCCCAAGCCAGTCAGAGAACAGAATTAAAAGACAACTTATTTTGGATAGTTATGGACTAAAAACTCCCAAGAAAATTATATTCTTCTATTCAACACCAATGATCTGTGTAACTTATCAGACTTGGGCTTTATTTTCCAACCTTCCACAGCACTAATTCTAATGCAGTCAGACTTTCTTACCACCATTTGCAGAAGGTACCCAAGCGCCCCCATATAAGTGATTTACCTGCCATGAAAAAACATCAAGTGCACTTCCATTCCTTATTCTCTTCTGCAGTGGAAACTACAAGGGAAGTAAATATAAGATGTACACCATACACTAAAGACTTGAAAAGCCAAGACAGCTTGTAGTAAAAGACTGGTGCTCTAGGTGATTTGCAAATACGCAGCTCTCCAAACCCCCCGCGATTTCATCATGCCAAAACCAGACCCACAAGCAGCATGGTTTATAAGGAAAGCAGCATTGCTGCTCTTACAAAGAATGGAAAAGGTTCTTTGCAGCTGTCTTGAAGGTTTCAAATAAAAGTAAAATCTTGGGCTATATTCAAACCCAAAGTAGAAAGTCCAGGCATAAGTAGAAAATAAATAAATTAAAAATAAAAGCCTTACTTCTAGCACAGTTATTTGTGGATCACGATGACTTAACGTGTCAGGACTAACTGAGGTAAAAAAGTTAGCTTTGTGTTTAAAGGTTCACATATATCACTCTCAGAAAGAATAAAAATAAAGGGAACTTCTTCAGACAAGCAAGGATCCTTAAAAAGAACTGCAGACAGCATATATGATTCTAGATGACTAATACTGTAACTCAGAAGAAACACTCAAATAAAAAAAGATTCTCATGAATCAGGACAGTCTTTTCCAAGAAACATTTTAATGATGACAAAGTCACATCTGTGTCACCTCTAAACAAATCCGTCTCCTTTCAGTTTTCTGTTTACCCTTGCAGAAGAACACAACATTGCAGACATCAGGTTTTTTAATTTTCTGAAGAGCAGAGGCTCTGTTTTTAGTGAACTAATTTCAGCAGCATATCTGTCACACAGACTGTTGTCTATTAGCACTCAAAAGAAAACAGAGGACAGTGAGAAGGGCATAGAATTAAAATTATTCTTATAAAATTAGAGCAAAACTGCCGGTATAAACCAGTATGACTTAATTTTAGATGACCAAAGAGCAATTTATGCTAGAAAATGTCACATAACTAGAGAAACAGCAGAACAAACCCTGAAAATCAAATTATCGTTTTAAGCATCCAGATCAAGGGCTCTGATTTTCAATGTATGGATAGTTGAACTGCAGAGTAGGTTTTCAACACATTTTCTACTTTTCAAACTTTGGAATATAGAGAAGATAAGAGCAAAGGGGAGAGGGCAGTTAATTCTAGTGCTTCTGGGCTAAAACAAAATAACTAAGAATCACTGAACCATGAAGCAGTTTTTCCCAAGTTGCTTTTTCAGCTAAAGTCTTCCTCTTCACAAGCCAGTACTGGAAAGAAGATGCCAGCTTCTACCCTCTCAGAGTAATACAAGCACCTTACTTTATCCAGAGGGGCACACTGAAAGCTCTGAGCTGCTTACATAATGCTTCTATACATTTTGCTGCACCCAAAATGTGTATTACAGCTGACAGGAAAAAAACAGAATCATTTCTTTTATTTCCTTCTCCCTCAATGGTTGCCTTCCTAGTAAGAAGCCTTGATTCTGCAAACTGCACTTGAGTCTTGCCCAGTGCATTTTAACAAATACCGTGAAAACTCATCCCTCTGACAGCTTTTTATATTACAGCACTGGACTGAAGCTTCGTAATTCTGAATTTTGAGCATGTGTGGAAACAATTTTGAGGTCAGAAACAAGATCTTAGGATCACAGGATAATTCAGGTTCACTGGAACCTCAGAAGGTTTCTAGTCCAACCTCCTGCTCACAGCCAAGTCAGCCATGAGGTCTGACCACATTGCTTGGGCTTTATCCAGATAAGTCTCTTCCATTTTCTAAGAATGGAAATGGTACAACCTCCCCGGGCAGCTTGTTCCACTGCTTGATTGTCCTCATAGTCAAAAAGGCTTTCCTTACACTAAGTCTGAACCCCACATTTAATGTGTGTCCTTTGTTGCTTGTCCTCCTGCCCAGCTTCATCTTCTTGATGAACCTCCCCTCTAGGTACTTGGCAGGCTGCCACTATGTGCCCTTGAAACCTTCTCTTCGTCACGCTGAGTAAGCCTAGTAAGATCTTAATTTTGAGATTTTCGTCTACCAGTTTCAGTTAACAGTAAACAGGGTACTGAGACAGTTACACCCTCAAAAAAAATTCTAAAACTTCCAGCTCTTAAAAAAAATATATGGTCTTCAAAGAAACAGTATTCATCTCGTGAGCGGACCTTTGAGTTCTGATTTTTCTAAGGTAAGTTCCTTTGTCTGTATTTACTCAGAGCAACCTATCTTATGTTTCCAACATCATCAATACCACTAAAGGGCAGAACAAGTCTCCTACAATTTAAGAATGAATGGGCTGGTTTTGGTCACTGTTTCAAAAAAGCAGACAATTCAGATCAGAGGGCAAACACTGAAGTTTATCTCCTGAATGGTAGACTACTTTAATAAATTTGGGTAACCAAACAGGAAGCTAGAACAAAAAATGCTATGTTGCCTTCATACACAGCAGCTACAGCAACATTAAAATATACTGGGTTAGGTTCATAATATTGCTGTTAAAGTTTGCTCTTCTCTAAGGAGCTATGTGCTATTGCTCTGCAAACCTTCACAAGAATAAATTATGCTTTCCAAGCATTAAAGACATTAACATGACATAGGTCAAGGGAAATTCAAACTTCAAATACTTACTGAATCCAATAGATCAGACACCAAATCAGTATTAGAATGAAGATGACGGTTACATTAACTAAAATAAAGCTCTCTGAAATGATTAAGTAATTTTTCAGTCACTACGATAACACATAATCTAGTGACTTAGATATCAGTGAAAGAGTCATTTAGACACAATTTCATTTTTAGTCATTTACTGGAACATACAACCCTCTGGCCCAACTCCAGAAGATTCCTCAAATCCAGTACAAAAAAAAAAAAAAAAAAAAAAAAACAAAAAACAACATGTCAGCCTGAGCAGCCACTAATAACCTACCATACCACATGAACTGTAGGCTGCAACACGGCACATACAGCAACACAGCAGCACATGTTGTCTTTTTTTTTTTTTTTCATTTAATTGAAAAGAAAAAAAAAAAAAAAAGACTTGACAACAAGCATTTACTTCTCTATTTCACTGACCACATTATAAGCCAACTCATTCACCTGTCCCTAAGAAACAAAGCCAGTACGCTTATTCCTGTTCATAAGTAAACATTTAATTCCTTAAAAACATCTGCATATGTTACACTTAATCACCTTCAGCTTCACCTTACTTCTCAAATCAATGTCTAATCAAGCATACTCTACATAGCTGAATGTGAAACTGAATGGTCATCAAGTGACAACCAGAATATTGTTATCCAAAAACATTTTAGAAAGTCAGTTGAAGCTACAATAGTATTGTGAAGCTAATTTAAAAAAAAAGATTTTTTTTTTTTTAATAGACAACATAGGGCTTCAATCTTGCCTCGTATTTGGTATTAAAACCTGAAGTTTAAAGTTTAATATTTTTTAAAAACAAGATTTTAAGATATATCAAAAAACCCCACAATTATCACAAGACTTTGAAGAACAGCTTGCCTTAACACATGCACTCAGCCTCTCATAGATGATCACTATCATCACTACCTTAAATGAATCTCAGATATATACCTTTTATATAAATAGCTTATGCCAGCCACCAGAAACTGAGCAATCATATGGCTTTACAGCATGGTGGACAACTCCACGGGCTGTTGTAGAGCTCCGCTGACTTAAGTGCACCTCTCCACATCAACACTGGACTTCATCCAGAAACTCTTGCTGCATTTCAGGTCTCCAGTCAAAAGTACTGTGGAGCTGTGTTGTTTGCAAACAAATACCAAAGGATTCTATACAAGAGATTTACTATGAAGGGTTATACTACACATAGGAATGCTTGCTGGTTTTATCCTTAACCCTTTTATCCTACTCTGTCCATCAGAGACCTAAGCATTGCTACTTGCTTCTATTTAGCCACGTGCGTTTTGTCAGCTCTTAAAATATGCTTTAAACTATACCGCTGTTCCCAGAGAGCTCACCTGCAAAGCCCATCTGAAAACCCTGCTCAATGGGACATGACTCGGGGCAGAAGGCAGGTGCATAATGCTTTCTGATTTTAGCATGGCAATGAGACAAGAGAAGCAGTATAAACAGTGGATTCTTGGCAACTTCTAGATGGGAAGGTGCAGTCAGGCTTACTGCACAGTTGGCTAATAAAATAATTTTGTATAGTTATCTAAAACCACTAGTGCATTCCCTCTGCCCTCCCAGCACCATGCAGTTTGCTTTGCTACAACTGGCAATGAGCTGGTCTTCAATTCTTCACACATCTCCACCCAGTAAACTCCAAGTCTGAAGTGCTTTACAAAGACAGAAAGACAGGAGAGAAACATTTGGCAATTTTTCTAGGCATAGCAGAACTTATGCTTTGAGAAAGAGGTGCAAATTGCACCTATTGACCACTAAGTCTTTTAGTCATTTCGGCAGCACAGGTAGCAGAATCTGCCTGAGGGGTGTGGGGGAAAATGTCCTGCTACATTGCCAGAGGAAGGCAAAGATTATTTAAAGATCAGGCAGGTCAGCTCTAAAACTCAGCTGAAAAGTTTGACACTGATCCAGGGGAAATAAAGTGCTACTGAATCTCACCTTGAGGTATTGCCCTTAGCTGAAAAAAAGATGACTAAAAAGACATACCTTTAGGTTTCTGCAGTATAAAAGTTTATTCTCTTCACAAGCAGAAGGATGTAGCGTATATAGAAACAAACTGTCCTTGAGATAGTGACTGGCAGGCCTGAAGGCCCCAGCAGGTCCAAACAGACTGTAGACCTTAAAGAATTTTCAAATGCCAAGGATATCTGCTTATAGCCACTGGAACACTCCTTTTCCCCAAGTTTGGAGAAAGTCTTTTCTCTGAGAAATAATGCACCAAAGCATCCAAAAGTTTATGACCAAACCCATATTTTAAAAAAACAGTAACAAAGCTGTATCTGCAGGCCGTCTCTCACAGGTGCAGGTCCAGCACCACGACAAATGTGAACAGCGTGACAGGCCTGTTGAGGTGTGCAGTGCTGCCTTCCCAGCAGCCACACCAGATGGCTCTCAGTAGCTCTACACGAGAACAACTCTCTTGGGCAAGAGAGCCAGAAAAAGAAACAGGGGAAAAAATACAGAAGCAAAATCTCTCAGGAGGAAGCTTCAGCTAAGGCATGTGTAATGATGATGGTCCTGCATGAGAGATCTTTGTTAAATAAATTACAAGTGAAAGCAAATTACCTGAACTGTTGGGAGGTGCAGCTCAGACGAATGCAACTACCCTGGGTTTTCTAATACTAGTTCTCTAAAACCAAAGTATTCATCTTCAATTATACTTAGGTATATCTAAATTACATGTTACAACAGAAGAACACCACCTGTATTTTTACTACTTAAGACATCTCTGTCTTATCATGAATTTAATTAAAAATTACGAAGTGAATGGCATTAAAATAGTCTCACTGAAGAGCAAATCTAGATTTCAGAGATTCATTTCTGTTAGCTCAAACTTAGAACTAATTTAGCATCAGCATTCCAAGTGTTTTAATGTTTTTGATCCATTTTATCTCTGAATATCAGCATAGCATTGAATACTGTCCTGATTTGAGCTGGGAGAGAGTTAATTTTCTACCTAGTACCTGGTACAGTGCTGTCTGTGTTTTTGATTTAATATGAGATAACATTGGTAACACAGGGATGTTTTAGTTGTTGCTAAATCACGCTCATCCTAAGTTAAGGATCTCTCAGTTTCCCGTGCTCTGACAGTAAGCAGGTACACAAGAGGACAGGAGGGACCATGGCCAGGAGAGCTGACCCAGACTAGCCAAAGGGAAATTCCATACCATATCATACTCAGTATAGAAACTGGGGGGGTGGATCACTGCTCAGGCATCAGTCAGCAGGTAGTGAGCAATTGCATTGCATATCGCTTGTCTTTTCTTGGGTTGGTTTTTTTTTTGTTCCTTTTCATTACCATTATTATTATTTTATTTTGGTTACTAAATCATTCTTATCTCAACCCATGAGTTTTACTTTTTTTTTTCCCAATTCTCCTCCCTATCCCACTGGTAGGGGGGAGGAGTTAGCAAGCAGCTGCGTGGTGCTTAGATGCTGGCTGAGGTTAAACCATGGCAAATACAAAAGAAAATAAGAAAAGTAGATGGAATCCAAGCATGAGTATTATTTGGTATATTATACATTTCTATCAATAAATGTATAGACATACAATGTAAACACATCACAACAAATCACATTTATCTAGTGAAAGGATTTCAGAATTTGGTCCTGATTTCTCAAACTATCAAAATTGAGTGCTTAGTCTCGTATTAACAGAAGAAGAGAAAACAACATGTTTCTTAGTCACAGGACCCAAAGAGAAAGCACATGCAGTCTCACTGAATGGAAAGAGAAGTTTATGAAGCATGTTATCTGTTGCAAAAAAAAGATAACAAGCAGCAGCATGATTTGAAATCCCTGTAGTAACACAGGTATCTAAAAGCAGCTGTCAGTAAGTAGAGCGTAAGGGGTAGAGTACAGGCAAAAAAAGGTTGAAAGAACAACCTGAAATGTATATTTAATTTCAGCAATGGTACACCAACAAGTCCCTCACATACTTAGCATGACTAAATTTGAAGTCCTCAGATAAAATGACTTTTTTAGAAATCTCTCTGGCATGGCATGCTGAACATAAAGTCAACCTAAGTGTATAAATGCTCTTTTCTCACTGGCTTTCTGCCAATCTGACTGCAAACAGAGGCCTCACATGCAAAACCAGTCACCCTTGAAGACCCTGAATACTGTCAGTCCTAATGCACTCCTAACTCACTTGGGCACAAGACATTGTAGATGTCTCCATGTGCCATGCAGAAAAGCCAAACAGGATATTATACTGTCCTCATTTGTTGAAGAGTTAGGGGTGGGACACATCCGCTCTCAAAGAATGACAGACATTAAATTCACATCATATCCTATTTCATATTTCTGAACAGCTTCTCAGCTAAACTAAGACAACTGTATCTTAATATTATTAAACAGCATCACCTTAATTCACAAATACCATCTTAATCTTTTTAAGTAAAAAGACACCAGCATTTTGCTTCTCATGCCCCTGCGAGCAGTCTGTATTTCAGACTTGCTGTGGCAAGGAAAAACAGAGATGGCAAATAAATGTAAATGCCTCTCAGTAAGTCTCCACATTTTTCTTAACCACAATTCTGCATAATGGAGGTCCCAGATACTGCTGATTCTACTCAGTATTTGTATTGAAGAGGAGTCTTAGAGATATGCAGTGAAACTTAAAAAGTGACTGTCATCACAGATTTCCATTTTTTCATTTGCTTAAAGTTACTTCTATTTCTACATGATATAACAATCACCACAAAGCAATATTTTGCATTCTTTTAAAACAGAATTAAGACTCAAACCACAACAGGTGCCATGAAACAGGAAAAGACAAGATTGTGAATTTTTGTTTTTTGAAGACTGACAACATATCCCCTCCCACCACAACCTGTGACTTCCATTCCCAATGAAAACATTAGATTCACTGTGAAGCAAAAAATCAATCTGCCTGTTCTTAAGAAACTGGCATGCAGTTTCAAAGTAATCCCTTCAAACATATCAAATTTAAATTTTCAGACGACAAATTGACACCTACTAGCTCAAGATAAGATCACAGATAATATGCTCTCAAATACCCATATCAGCGTTGAAAATAAGAATTGTTTTAATAAATGTTCTCCTTGTCCAACAATTCACTTAAGAACATGAAACGAAGGGCAGGATCAAATAAAGGCTTTGAACCTGAATCATTTCTTCATACCAGTATTCAAGACAGACTAAAGGTGAAAAGATTGATTGCCTTTTGCCAACTTCTCTAAATATAAGATGCTGCGAAAGAGATTTGCCTCACAAATCCACAGCAGAATCCCTTATATATCACACAGTGTATTAAGCCAGGGCATATCAGAGCAACCAATGATACAGTGCATGAAACTCATTTGTTTCATTTGTTGTGCATGAAACAATATTTGACCAACCTACCAGCAGCCCACACAGGAAGTTACTGTAATGCTTTACAGGCTTCAATTCAGAAATAATTCTACCATGTCTACCTTTGTGCAGGCCCCAAAGCACCTTCACTAGCTATGGCTGCATGCTAAACTGCAAACTGGATCAGATTTTTAAGAAGCTGATTTTGCAGAGTTTACATATATATATGACAACCACAGATGATGAAGAATCACGACAATACCTCTGTTCTCCAGCAAACACATTCATTTCACTTCTGATAGCATGAAAGCAACTACAGAACATTGCTCACCAGCTTGATGTGTTGAACTTACCACCCCAAGTACAACAGCTGAGCCCAAAGTATTAGTTTGCCCCCGGGGAAGGGCTAATGTCAGGACTTGCAGGCTCATATCATGTCACAACCACAGCTGGATCTCAGCAGGCTTGTATGCAGCCAGGTGAAAAACCTCTGCTTCCATGGTATCGTAGCAGCCTCAGTGGTCCAGTCCACTGAGAAAACTATAAGGACTTCCATGACATGCACTAGAGAAGAGCCATCTCCCTACGTGGTTTTCAGGGTAAGGAAGAAATATGTTTAAAGAATCTGAAACATTCACAAATAAAGAAAACAGTACACAGTTTTTAAATCTCACTTCCTGTTCTTATTTCCTCACAAAATTCTCAAAACTTCTTGTAACTGTACTTCCCAAAATCACAAAGGTTTTTGATAACTGTAAACCAAATATTGTCTACAGTTTTATAAATACAGAGCTATTTGCTCTAAAAGTTAGTGTTCCTTTTTTCATTTTGACTGCATTACCACAGTGAGTAATGCACCTCTAGGAAAACCAGGATGCCTTCATCTTTTATTGGTAGTGGTTAAATTCTAAAAAGGGAGCAGTAGCAGATCAAGAAGTCAAAGAAAAAAATTAAACAATTCACTGTTTGATATCACTGGAATTTACTTTTCTGCATTTATGTCATAAATCCTTTCCCCAAAACTACCAAAGAAAAAGGGGTTTCCTCCATCCAGACATTAAAAAAGGGGAAAGAAAAACAAAACAAAATAAAACAAACAAACAAACACACACTACACACACAAAGCCACAAGAAATCAAAACAGGGGACCAACCAGAGAAAACAGAAGAAGGGAATAAGATTCAAGAATTAAAAATCATATCCTATACTTGAATCTGTACAAAGAACAAAACTTACAAACACCAAGTACTACATCTTGGCATATACAAAAGCAATAAAGGAATTGCATAGTTACATATACCTGCAATATACCTTATTATAGCACTTAATTAGATGTTAGACACCATAATATCTCTGTCTGGATTGAAGTGGCTGAAATCTGTTATATGAAGTTTGTTAGACAGCTTTCATCCCTTTCCCCCCCCATAATCTCTTGTGAAGTCCAGCAAAGCCTGGCTTTTTCTTTTTTCTTTCTATAGAAATGAACCAAGGTCTCAGATTTTCAAGGCTTTGAATGGGTACACACTTTCAAAGTGGGCAATCAACTAACAGTGGAGACTGCAAGTAGACCTTGGCAACTTAAAAAAGCTGGACAGAAGGGATTTCCACTGAAGCAATTACTGGTAGGAAAACTGGCTATTTAATGCTTGTTAATTTAACACTTAAGAGCACAAACATTATACCAAACAATGTCCTGGAAAAGCAAACACATAGTAAGATCTCCTTAATGGCTCCCTAAACACTCATTACCAAGGAAGGGATTGTTTACATTAGCTCTACACCTGGTAAGAGAAGGAAGAACAAGAAGATGGGAGCTAAAAGGGCAAAAAGTAGGAGGCAGCATTTTTGGAACCACGTGTCTAGCAAACTACCCATTTCTTTTCCTCCCTGATAATGAAATTAAAAAAAAAAACTCTTTGTAAGATTTTTATTTGCATTTTCTATGATTAAAAAACAATACCTGCAAGGCATCAACAGGAGCACAGGTCCTAGCAATCTTTGCTAGTATCTGATTACATGCAATATCCACTGAATTTATAGAGGCTGTGGCAAACAACTGCCGGGAGACTAAGAATAAATCTTTAGGCAGGTTTTAAAAGAGGAGACCATTTAGCATTTTTGTCCTCACAGGATCAGATGCATCATTTTTACTTTTTCTTCTCCTTCCTCATCCTCCTTTCACAAACACGTTCTGTTGGTTGTGAAAGGCTAAGAACCAGGCTATGTAAAGACCGTGTAGAAAATACACACAGAGTTCAGAGGTAACCTCTGCCTTTGACAACTTCAGTCTACATTAGAGGCCAGGCAGCCAAGAGGCAAAGGAGATGAGCCACCAGATGGGAGGACAAACGGGTCCCTGTCATTTAGCAGGCTACCCAGTAAACCAGTCTGAAACTTGCTGTCTGCCATGGCAGAGCAACAACTTTAAGCATCACAGCAGAAACATGAGTTTCTCTCTTCTCTGAAGCTTTTGTTAAACAGTAGCTTTACAATAACTTACAGCCTAAGCACAAAGGCCAGAAAGACTGGCAGGGCTCACAGCTTAAATGACTGATAAGTGAAAGCTGGAAACATCAGACAAATGAAAACAAACACCATCACTGGCGTAAAAGTACAAACCTAACCCAAGTTCAAACCTAATCCAAAATCCTTAAATTAAAAGCAGGGAGAAGCAGTCTGTGTGCTGGCCAGAATAGCACTGCCTTGGTGAGTTTATGGCCCCACAGTGACAAATGAGTTTGAAAGGACCAAAGGAACAACTCAATAAACAGATGAAGTTGGAGCCACTAAGATGTCTCCCATCTCATTCATCTGTAGTGCACTACCCCATAGCCCAGCATACTTTCCAGCTACATAATGCACACTACCTATTAAGGAATACATTTTCAGAACTAACACTCTTAAGAAAAGGAGACAGAAAAACAATGAAGAACTAATGAAGTCTTTTCTACTAATACAAAAAAAGTAAACAAGACAGCATTCCATCCAATTCCTATGAGGGTAACTTAAATTATATATTTCTTCTTGACCTTTTTTTTTGTGTGTGTGTTTTTGGGGGGGGTTGGTTTGTTTGTTTGTTTTTTGTTTGTTTGTTTGTTTTGGTTTGGTTTTGTTTAAGGATACCACTGTTATAGAACCCGCCAGTAAAATCCATCAACACAGCAGACAAAGGAAACATAAGTATCATTTACACCAGATGTTTCTTTACCTAAAGTTCTGGGGTGAGCCAGGTAAAAAAGAATTAACCTAACCCCAAATCATCATTTTCACATTATTTTTCCATCCAGAAAAGGAGGTATGGATGAGATTTCTTTGCAGAGAACACTGTAAATTGATAGCTTTGTTCCAGTTCACTACAGTATCTTATTGATTTTCTCTCATTTTTGCCTGCATTGATCTGTTAATCCCTTCTCTGTAACAGCTCTAATGACAAATTGAGAATGAAAAACTGCATGCTTTAGGGCCCTTTCCACTACCCTACTGCTTCAAACCATATTTTCACTTGGATTTGGAACATGTTCATGCACATACCCTGGGTTAGACCTGACTCACTTTAAACTAGGATGGATACATTTTACACTGAAACCTTTCTGTTTAGGCTAACTGAAACAATGTCAGTGAGGCAGAACTGGATTTCTGCACTAACAGCTGTCACCTTCCAAGGTTGCTGCTCACAGAGACTTTGTCTTAACGCCAAGTACATTTTAAAGCAATTTTGCAGCACTCCCCATGGTTGATTAGCAGGAATTAACTGCATCATGCACGTGAATGGCACTAATGAAAGTTCATGGCATTTGTTGGTGCAAAGAAATACTTCAGAGGAGCACTGAGCTGGATCACAAGTTGTCTCTGAGCTGAGTGAGTTGCAGTCCTGGTGCACTGTTACTAGAACAATCCATGCAGAAGGATGGGACCAAGTCAGTATGTTTAATTTAAGGAATATAGCATACGCAGGTCAGAGTTATACATAAGGTAACTTAGATTAGTCATTTTACTACTAATAGGGGCTTATTAAATACAGCTGCCAATGGCAACACTACTGCTCAAGCCATGGCTACTGCTGCAAGTAGTTTTAGTCTTTCCATTTCCCTCATACTTGCAGAGATCTCCAAGTGAGGTATTAATCTGGAATTCTAACTGCAACATGCTATCAAATGGAAAATTAATTTAAGAATTTGGAAGATTAAGGTTTCACCCACACTTGCATTTATAACACATCAGTCATCACATGCTCGGTGAGTCCCCAACTCCTGACTTCATCCTGTCCATCCTCTCCTACGTCACCCAAACTGTAGGCAAATCAACCTTTCATGGTCTTCCATACAGATTACAAAGCAGCTTGACCCCTGGCTGGCACCTCAGTGCTACAGAACAACCCCAGCAGAGCACTTCTGGTCATTTTAAACCAGCCCACATCTGCAAAAGTGATAATTGAGAAACCTCTAGTTTGTACTCACACAGCACATGCTCTCTGACAAGCAAAGGCAGTGTGAGAGTTCTCCTTTGGCATTTACTTGGTGTGAATTTGAGTTCCCATCTCCCTTTCTACAATGCCAGCTGCAGAGAAATTGGTATGGGTGATGGGAAGCACTGTGCTGGGAACCACTATCATCTCCTATTTGCTTTACAAAAATTACACACCTAAACTTGATTATCTAGACTCTACTTATAGCCACAAGTAGAGGAAAGTGAAGCTCCCCATCCTTTCACCTAGTGTTAACTAGCTGAGCTTCACCTCACCAAATTATTTATGATAAAATTACAGTTTTCATGGAGCATATTAATATTTCCAGAGTAAACAGAGTTTACAGAACCTTTGTTTCACAACACCATTTCTATTGAACTACATCCTCGGATTCTCTAAAAGTTACTGAGTTTGAAAAACCAGAAAGACCTTTTTGCATTTACCTCCTTTGCTAACACCTGAAGTGTTTTGGTTTTTTTTTAAGCAGCTTATTGGATCAGTTAATACCCATATATTCTCAAACTCTGAGAAGTAAACTCTGGTTTAGGAAAGTTCAATTTGCTTTTTCTTTCCTACAAAAATATAAACCTCTCATTTTGACCATTCAAAATAAAGAACATAGCCACAAATATTTACAGTACCAAGTCAAATAACTAAATATAAAAAAGCTGCAAACACAGCACAGAGATGATGCATATGTAATACTATCAGGTTATTTCTTTTAGTACCCCTTAAAGTCTCAACTACTGCTCTACTTACAAATAGGCTTCTAACACTTTTCATTAAGACAGAAAAAGACAAAAACAGTTGTCGTTTTTGTAAACCAAAAGGTTCCATTTTCAATATTACTGTGTCTATACATTAAGGTAATAACTATGCTTAACCTAACAGTCATATAATAACCAACCAATTAATTATCATCATCTTGGATTTGTCTTACAGGTAGATGCTTAATATTTTGCAACCCCAAATGGGGAAAAAAGGGAAAAACCAAGAATATACTAAAAACAAAGCTATCTTTCAAATACTTAAACAAGAATGACATACTACTGGAGCTGCTACTGCCCCTGGAAAGAGTGGCAATAAACTCTGACTGCAAAGGGCTATGAGAATGTGTGTATTCATGATGGCATTCCCTGAAAAAAGGATCCAGACCAATCTATATAACACAGGACGAATGTACACACTGGAATTATGGACCGCAGCAGGATCAGGATAAACACAGCAGGTACAGGTTGCCACAAGTCCATCAGTTATTTTAATTCCCTGACACAAGGGGCCCCTACATCCACCATCAAAATTTAAGTTGGGTGGTGGTAAAACTGAGGAAGGAATTAAGCCCAAGAAAAGCCAAAAGTGGTAGTGTGACACAGAATTTTTTTTTAATTTCTTGACTGAAGTTTCAGAAAACTGTAATCTTGCACAGGCTAAGTAGAGAAAGGATACAATGAGAACATGGCTCGATATAAACAGTGCTGCATATCCAAAATGACTGTAGCCCACCCTTCCATTCAGTTTAGCAAGAAACATTCAGCACTGCACAATGACTTCTCACTTGCTTATTGCTGTAGCAAATTTTTGCTGCAATGTGAATGACATGCTGAACATACCACAAACAGTGAAATGATAGCTATTAAAACCAAAAATATCAAACAGACTGGAAAAGCATTTTGACAAGGAGGAAACATTAAACCAGGTCTTTGTAGCATTTGCTAAATTCAGAGGCTCATCATATTTCAGGCCATTTGTATTTAATTGTCCTTTCATCTGAAGAGTGGTGGATATGAATGCACATCAGGCAGCAGATGAGTCAGATGTTCTGAAGAGGTCCAATCAAGGATGCCCCACAACACAAGAGCACTGCATGCATAATGTTTTGCACAACTGACTTCAGCTACAACCTGAAGTTTCTTTTCAGTGCCTCATCCTATTCCATGGTGGTTATGCACCAAAGCACTGTGAAGAAAATAGTAAATAAACCTGCAGTTGCATATTTCAAACAGTTTGAGTACAGAAGACTCCAGGAACCCGATGTCCACATACTCTTTTAAAGCTGCCAGGAAGACACACTCAGATTAGTAGATCTAAACCTCAGGCTTTCTTCTTCCATTGTTTCAGTTGAAAGAAAAAAAAGTGCTCTTATTTCTCAAGGTCAATGTTTCCACTTGAGTTTGTCAGATGAAGTGAAACTCACAATGGAATAGGTCACTCAACACTTCAAAAACCTGGTTTTTAAGTGGTAGACACACACAGACATTCTATCAATTTCAGCACAAAGAAAGGAGAATCCCTGGTCTTTGGTGGAAAAAGCAGGTACAGCATGGGCATGGAGACAAGGAGCAGCACAGGAGGTTAAATCTATTGCGCTGTCCTTGAGGAAAACTAGCATGCCTTTTACACTGTCCTCTAATCCTTAGATTAGTTTCTCCATTTTGGTTTTAACAATATTAACTGAAGAGCAGAGGCAATCAGCAGACAACAACTTTGCCAAAAATTCAGTTGAATCATTAAATGTGATTTGTAAAAATAGATTGTGGATAAAAAACATTAGTTGTAATCCTCATCTGTTAAAACTGGCTCTCTGCATTAAACATATAAATTGGAACTACTAATTCAAGATAAACATGGAAAAGAACTCATCTTCTCTGTATTCCTTTTAATTCGGCTTTCAAATCAAACCTCATCTCCATATGACAACAAATGGAAAAAGGGACAGCTTGTGTGTAAACAAAAGACAGCTCACACTACATAGCCTACATACTGCAGTTGAATGCATTTTTAAACATAAATTCTAGCTCTGGCATTATTTTGTAATCTTGAAGTGTAGCAATTTAGGCTCTTATTATCTGCTTTTTCCTTTTCTCATCAACACAGCTCCTCTCAGGGTACAAATGATGCTAGCTCTTGATCACACTCTTCTTAAATCATCTTCATGCTGTTAGCTCTGCAAAGAATGATGCCTGCTCCAGAACACTGTCATTGCTAATCATTTAAATCAGGTCTCTCATAGGTCTGTAAGGAGGAACAGCGCTGAGGGCAGCAGATTGAAGACGAGATGGTTTTTCTCTTCCTTTTCAAGGAATGAATCACTTTCCTTCACCTTCATGGACCACTTGTCCTGCCAAAGCGTAAGTTTCCCTGTGCAAAAGCTACAGATGCCTTGCTTTGTATTGTATGAGAAATGACAAAACTACAAACTTGAGGCACTGTCCAAAGCACAGGTGAAAAAACATAGTGAAATAGATTCAACAACTATGTTCTCTACAGACATCTAATGGCAAAAGAAGGGACATCCATCTCAAAATGAGTAAGAAAGGTGTTTGAGACTGAACACTGACTGAAGAAATTATTCATTAGTGCAGCATCCTGGGCTCTGAAGCTCCACTTCACATCTGTGAGTGTACACATCCACAGAACACTGACGATGGCAAAGGGCAGAGGCTGACTCTTCCAACCAAAGTCTCACCAGGGGAGACTGCCAGGAGGCAGAGACGTAATACGTACATTACAGCTGAAGCTGTCAACCTGTACTTACCCCCCTTGCATTTTGAGTGCCAGCTGCCCCCCAGGGAGATGCATACCTTTTGACTGATTATCTGCCCACATGGGACCTGCACATTGCCTGCCAACAGACCAACTGCCATACACAGCCTCTCATACACTAAAAAGCCAAGAAAATGGTTTGTAGGCACTACAGGTTGCATGTTGTGTCAGACTACAACAAACAACTTGAGTAAAGTTTTCTTTCTGACCATCTTTATACTTGAGGACAAATCATTTTGTATCAAATTAGCCATATGAAAAGAAATGCAATACCACTCAATGATGTTATAAGGTAGAGAAATATTCATGACCTGCTTACATAGCCTGAGCTAGAAGCTGTGGCATTACTATTTAGCAGCTGGAGAAAGGCCCTTGGCGAAACCATTACAGAGGGCTTCACACAAAGGTAGCATGGCACCGGGCAGGGCCCCACCTCATCTGCTCAGTGCAATTGTCTCCTACACACATTGATATCTGAGAGAGCTTGGTATCTTCTGCTTATGGTAACTCTGGTTCCACCATGGGAACAATGCAAAAGCCTTTTAAGAAATTTGAAATAACTGAATCATATTAACTTCTGAGCTTACAGGAAGAGCAGCGAGGGCTTGTGCTGCAGCATTCTATTAGGAAATTGGGAAAGGGTTATATTAGGAAATTGGTATGATTATTTTAATGCACAAAAAACAAAACAAAAACACACACCAATCCACAACTTGGGGGAAAAAATGGTCATTTTCTTTTTTTACCTGAGATGCTCCATTTAGGCAAGGCACTGAAATAGGGGTGTTACTCAACAGCTCCAAGCGTTGTTCAGATGCTGTGCACACCCTCTGCCCGTCGGGAACCACGGCATGCCTTCCAACTTGCCCATAGTCCGCTCTGCCCCAGGTGAATATCTTACCAGCTTCTAAATTCAAAACACATTTCAAGATTACTTATTTACTAGGGTCCTGGAACACCTGGATACCAATTCAAAGCTAGAACAACACTTTTTAATGCATCTTATCTAAAGCTTCAGAAACCTAGTGAAAAACTTGCTTCTGAGAGCAGAAGAAAAAAATTCACTAAAACTAGCTAAAGACATACTATAATGTACTTCTACACAGTTACTCAAACTTCATTAACTTGTTTTCTAGCAGAATAACATCTTTAGGATAGTCTGGGCTATAAATTAAACCATGGCAGTAAAGCTGCATAACATGGACATTCCACATACATTATGCACTTTGGTAATACAAAGGACATATTTTTAGCTTAACTGAAGCACACACAAAACAACTTATTCTGAAAAATAAAAGGCTCTTGCCTATTCCCAGTATTTGCCATAGAGAGATCCATCGCGTGTCCTGTATTTAACATACAGTTTATGTTTTCCTGATAAAAGCTACAACTTCTGTTAGCAGAGTAACAGCCCTCAGGACAGCAACTGGTTAGTCTGGAGCACCACCACAGCTGTCATTAAGCACTGGAAATGCACCAGTTTGTTTTCACAGGAATCACAGGTTGGCCAAGGAAAGATCACTTGAAATGAAATCAGCAGTATATGGCTCACCTTTCTCACCACATCTTATACCAGGTTCACTGCTGCAGGACTGACACCCAAAAGTCTGTTCTCCAGTATGGATAACATCCATCAAGCAATGCTTTTTATCTTTGGTTCCCAGCAATTTAAAAATAATAGTAATAATAATAATAATTTAAAAATCATACTGACAACTTTATTTTCTTAATGAAGTAACTAGATTTCTGCAGGTTAGTCATGTAAAGTTGTCTCTTATGGGCTTCCAATTAAAAGAGTTATATACACACAGCATAAACAGTATGTTCTCAGCTTAGTTTTAATTAGAAGCAGCAACCCACATTCCAGCCCAGAAAGAAGCCTGCAATGACCTTGAGTTACATACACACTTCAACCAAGCCTCAAACTCCTCTCCAGAATTGACCTCAAGTCATCGGGTCATAAGTCAAATGATGTGGATTTGAGGAAAATACCATCAAGTCAAGCAAGTCAGCTTAAACACACACGCTTCTCCCCTTGTCAGTCAGTACAGACATATCCCACAGAGGGGTTGGGAGCAGGGAATACCAGTCACACCACAACTGAGGGTTTTCTTAACACATGCCCTAACACAAACTTTCAGAAACCTCAACACCTCCCTTTTCCTTTGGGTGCTGTTAAACTGTCTTGAAGGGACACAGATGGGCACTGCTCATTTGTGGAGTTGTTTGGTAGTTCTCTTAATAAAGCTTGTTTTAACGCTTTAACCTAACAAAATGAAGCTACTACGTTGAAAGATCTCACTTGTATCGAAAGTAGTGTATGACTGTTTTCAACTTTCCCCTAAACTGCTACAAAGCTCCAAAGGAAGAAAATCTTTGTGCCCTTGAGAGAAAAGCGCAACTAATTTTATCATTTAATTATTTCAGGGGAAGCATTATCAGTGAACTGAGAGAATGCATCTGAAAACCTTGCAACGATCAGAGTAAAAGCTAACACTGTTAGCAGACTTCCAAGGAAGATTCATATACCTCTCCTACATTTAAATATACGCAGTTAGAAGTTTCCAGTTTATTTATGAGATACATTATCATCTCACACAATGACCATCTTGCTCTAGCAGCTCGTCATCAAGTTCTGTGCAAAGCAAGTGATTCTGTTTCCCTCTGCTAAGGGCCTGTGAAAAGTAAAGTGCAGTGGTCTACAGCTTCCCCAATTGCAAGATCAGAGCAAAACACCACAACCTACTCTGAAGTCAAACTAAACTGCATATGTAATTTTGCCTTATGGCTAGCAAGTCCATCATCTGCAACAAGATTCATCTGTCTAACTATAGTTGCCCTCAGCTGCTTACTGTGCCTTTACCAACAACTGGAAAAAGCCCCTCTCTCCACTATCTAGTATCTTTTCCATGTGCCAGGGTTTATATTAGTTTGGGTTTTTTTTCTTCTACACTGTAGGTATTGGCCTCCTTAAGGTTCACTCTGCAGTTCTGTCATTGGATCAATTTTTGAAGCCCTACACTGAAATTTCAACAGTAACACCAAGTTGAAATGGAAGCAACAGAACTGGAAACAGTATGAACCCAGTGGCTTTATTCGGCCTTACAGGCTTTGAAGTATGCTCATCGCTATTATTTTAAATTATTTCAGTAAATTCAGTGGAACTGAAGAATGCAAGCATATATGAAGGATTAAAACCAAACAGCAATATTGCTTAGCTACAACAAAACACCTTCCATCCACAGAATCTATTTTCTTTCACTGGACAAGCAAACACAAAACTACTTACAGACAAAAAAATCAAACAGAACCTTTAGGAGAACATAAACTGTTTCTGTTTACAAACAGAAATAATTGTTATTAACTTTATCCTTTTTGCCACTGTAAGGGAACCAAGTTTCAGGTGGTTATTGGTAGACAAACATGGAGAACATCCAATTTAAAAAAAAAAAAAAAAATAAAGCCAGATAAATTAATCTTTGCTTTTAGGAAGAATTTCTTGAATGCCCAAAGATTAGGTAAGCAACCAGTTCCTTTTCAGTGGTCATCAATTCAGTTCTCACTTCTAGTCAGCAGAAATTTATTTCCCAGACTTGCTTCTGTTTGGTGAGCATTCCCCCTCCTATGTTCAGTCTCCTGCTAACGGTCAATCATCCCTATTTTTCAGCCTACTCATCGTTTAAAAAAAAAAAAAAATTAAATCTGTCTTTTCTGTGAGAGAACCTAACAGAAGCTGATTCAAAAATGTCTTCTCTATGAAATACTGATTATATTTTCAGCAAAAAAAACAACCAAACAAAAAATCATTCTCAACTGGAAATTTAAGGCTGAGGCAAACATCAATGGATGGAGAACGCCGTCAAAATGGTTAGTCTCATCAAAACCCTAAGAAAAGAAAGCACTGAGTTATGACAGAAAGCATTAAGCAATTGTAATGAGAGGTATTTCTACTGTGCTGCTTATAATATAGATGGTATTTTAAAATGTTCTAAGAATATTTGAGAAAAAGACATTAGTCATACAGAGTAAGGAGGTTGCAGGATGAATTACTTAAGAATGAGGGGTGATATAACAAGGAGTCTTGGTCTAATATTAGAATAGAACAGATTTTAATTAGAAGTCAAGAAAACATACACAGTGATGAGTCAACTGGACAGAGTACATCAACCATGGAAGTGGCTGAGGCATCAGAAAATGAGGCAGGTCATACCAGACTCTATATAGAAAGAGGGTACAAAAGGCAGGAGGTACTTCTACAACTTATGTGAAAGAAAGAAGCATATGACATTGGAAAGCTTCTCCAGATCTTCTAAGATACTAACAATGCTTCCTAAGACCTTGATCTTGCCATGTTCTGAGCACGGAGGCTCCAATTCCAAAAGGCACTTCAACTCCTCAACTGTGAACATCCCCACTTTCCCAGATGAGCTCGTTGCTATTGTTCGTTTTTTCAGCAGGCAAATGCTACATCAAGTAAAGGCCAGAAAGCTCAATACCATCTGGAATTAGGGAGTCATCGATGTATTTCATGCACCCTGTGTCATTCCAGCGTTCAACCTGAATGAAGCATACAACACAGGAGGTCAGAAGATTTTTAAGAAAAACTTCGCAACAGTCCCTTAAGTAAATAGCACGTACAACAATATGCTACATCATTTGAGATTCTACGTGGTCATACAGGTATAGTTTCCCCCTGCTCTTTGTACTGTAAACACAGCAGTCTGCATCAGTGAACATACAGCAGCAAATCATCTGAAACACACGCTCACGCCCCTCAGAACACGGATGAAGTTACACACATACTCAAGTGCTTGCAGCACTATACTAGCAATCAGCTCCCAGAAAGGCTCCTCTGCATTTTCTTCACATCATCCTTCCATCCTTATGCTATCACAAAGTGTAGACAGTTGAGAATGGCCTCAAAATTACAAGTTCACAACCTTCAGAGTATTGCAAATCGAGCAACATTGCATAAAGCACTTCTAGTTGCTTCCTGCCTGACACTGCAGCTCTTACTGTGCTGCTGAGGCTGTAGAGCATGTAATTTTTCCCTTTTAGCACTTTCTTAATCAATTTGCTCAGCCACATTAGTATAGGGAGAATTAGCAATTAAAAAAAAAATGCATTTTAGTTTTAAAAACAGATTGGTTTCTCAGTAAAACATAACTGACAAATAGGAACATTAAAATTTACTTATTTTTTCTGGATTCAGATTCATCTTTATATCAATTTTCCTATTTTAAGATAATATCATGATTGCACTGTGTTATCTCCTTGAAGTCTCTATTTGGTATCCAGGCAAACTTTGAACTATGCTTTCATAAATACTAAATAAAAGAGTTCATCTAGGCTATCACAATTCACAGTTGTATTAACAATTACTTTTCAAATGAATTCTGGATATTCACACTGAATGCTTAATGTCATTCAGACTTGAAATAGGAAGTCCTGTATAAAATTCCTAATGCCTCCTTTCACATGAAAATTCACAGGAGCAGGTATGAAAAACTTTACATTTAGAGGCTGTCTGTGCCTCCTCCCTGCCCCACACAGGGCAAACCAGCACTTCTCCC
The DNA here is from genome assembly GCF_018691265.1 of Tyto alba. Taxonomy (NCBI): domain Eukaryota; kingdom Metazoa; phylum Chordata; class Aves; order Strigiformes; family Tytonidae; genus Tyto; species Tyto alba. Next base: position 5,192,136 of record NW_024881329.1, on the reverse strand, counting down.
ACAACTACAGATCTCTGCTGTCCTTCAGGACAATCACTGATGTCCTTCAACCATTCTGAGAAATTTCCTCATCTACCTAGAAACAGCCTCTGTGCAGGGCAACCTTACTAGAAAACATCCATCCATGCATCCCTAACTCCTTCGCAGCTGAAGACAGCTTTAATTCAGCAGCTGGAAACCAAACATCACTAGCACACCTACAGTCTAACACCTCTACCTGTGCATGGCTTCAGTACAAAGCAGGATTATCTGTTCTGACAAAGCTTTAAATGGACAATTCATCCTCTTACACAGGAGTTCAGCGTTCCAGAGCTGCCCACATCTCTTAATACATCATCTTTCTGTGACCTCCTTACAGACTTCTGCATCTTTATATAACAGGGCATGAGCCTGATTTTTTTTTTCATATTCATTTATCATAGCTATTAAAAATGTAACACAAACACAAATCTATGCATAGTATTGAGGTCACACCTCTTCAGAAAAGCTCAGACAAAACAGCAAAAGCATTTCAGGGACATCAGCAACAGAAAATTCAATGTCAAATGTCATCTTCAGCTTTCTGCAGTCACAGGTTACAATACGTAGCTAGTTCAGAATAGTCCACAGAGCATCTACTCAACATGCTGCAGTTCACAAGGGTTTCCAAACACCCTATAAATAGGTTTAAACCTGAAACAAAAGGCCACGTGCCACAGGGAGAGAACAATAGGGGCATCACCAGTCCTCCTGCAATCGCTTATGGATTTGTCAGTTAAAACTCCTATACTCTTCAAGTGGACCAAAAATTTCTGTCATTCTGAGCTACGCTAATTTTCCTCAGATCTGGTGACCAATTTAACCACAAGCATGTGGGCAAGAAAAACCAGCAAGACACCTAAGGCCTTATCAGTGGCTAGAATCAGTGGCTCATCTACAACCCAGCAAACAACAGGCTTCTCACTGTGACCCATTCCTATTGCTAAAAAATTGGGAGGGGAAAAAAAAAAAAAAAAAAAAGAGGGAATTTAAGAAAACAACCTAGAAGACAATTATGCATCATGAAAGAAAATTCATCCAATCAAGAGCAACTCCATTGCACTGCATTAATGTAAACAGATACAGCATAAGGGAACATCGTCCAGTCCTTCAGAGCCTCCAGGAGATAGTGAAACATTAAACAACCAATGACTCGTACAATAAGGCAACGTAATAGAAAATACTTGGCTAGGCAGGTAAAGCTATGAGGATGCCGGAAACTCTCCAAGAGAAGACACCAGGACTGTGACAGCCTTTTAGAACAGACTAAAACATTCACAGCACAGACTGTGAATTCTTAAGGCAACAGCTTACATCAAGACAGCTTGAGAAACTTTGAACCCAAATAGTTGTTCAAACCTCTAGGCCACCAGCCTTCATTGTGCTTGAACTATTGGTTATGGGGAAGGTAAGCCAAGCCAAGGAATCGATCTGGCTGAAAAACAGCCTTGAGAAATGGGAGCTCAGCAACAGCAAATATTGCTAAAGGTAGTGCTGTATTAAGTCAATTTAATATTCTGTATGATAAACTAAAGATAACTTGCAGTTTCACATGACATGCTAAGTTTATCATGCACTTTACCAGCAGATCCATCTTTATCAGGACTGTCGAAACCATTGAACATCTAAAGCAGTTTTGACTTTCATTCACTAAGAACAGGTACGTTTTTTCTTTTTTGCTTTCATAGTTACACCAAGTTATGTCTCAAGATGGGCAATGTTCAGTTAATGAAATTACTCACATACTTAATAGTATGTTTCACTGCCTTGAGAGATTAGACAAAAATAACTTTTGAGTACAGCAGTTTACAAGACTCCCCAGATACCTTGAAAGTCCTGCCTCTGGGTTTGGGTTTTAGATGGGATAACGGTTGTTTCACTTTTAGAGAAGAGACTGGAAACATGAAGTACCACACAAAGCTCTAAACAAACTGAAAGAAAGATTAAAATTTAAGAAGTTAAATGCTTGTAAAGTTGTGTTCAAACCACTGATATCAACCACTGATCTCGGCTCAAAAGAGAAAGTGCGGGAGTGGTGGTGGTGTCATGAAGTTCATGCAGTCATGAAACAAAACTAGGGAAGAGAGGTGGGGCAGGAGTAGATGTTAAAGCACCTATCACACTTGGCATTCATCCTGCAAGATGAGAAAATTCCCTTTCTCATTTCTCTCCACTCATGATTAGAGTCATGACTGCCTCACCAGCTGTGCCTCTGGCTCATTTCAAATTCAAACTACGATGCATATCTCACTTTTAGACTTTTAATAGCAATGCCTTAAAATGCAGATTGCTGGCTAAATTTAGTTACATGATTAAAAACAAATCTAACTCATCTCTACCCAGCAAACAGAACTGCTGCATTCAAGGTTCAATAGAGGACTTAACTCTTCATCTATAAACAAAGTCCTAACAAAAGAGGGGGGGAAAAAAAAAAAAATCAAAGCACAATTTAGCAATGCCTGTAAAAAAGCAGGATGCATAAAACATTAACTAGCTATGGAAAACTATCTGCAAATGCATCATAGTATACCATGGGGTTTTTGTTCTGTACTTCTGCAAATAAATTCTGCACTATGCTACTACAGCAGTATGAGTCATACACTTTTACTGACATTCTATATTTATATCTCCATGCCCTTCTGCACTGCTATATGCTTTCTTCCATACAGACCTCCCTAACCTGGAATTTCCTTTCTTCTGCCGTTGAGCATCTCTTCCTCTAACACTCCCAAGAAAACTGCACAGATATTTCTAAGCACTTATTCAATTCTTTCTGGACACCATTTTGAAAAAGCAACACCCCTGAACTATTATAATACAAAGCATGTGCTTTTATTTGTTTACAGTTATTTTCCTGTGTCTTATTTCCCACTCTGTAAATGGACTGGCTCAGGCATTTATCCCCTTTGAGGCAAGGTCCAGGTCTCGTTTCATTTGACTTAATACAGTGCTACAGAAAAATCTTTCTCAGAGATTACAAATTACAATATATCCATGTTTTCTAGATTATTTTATGAAAAGCATTACCTATAGCTCCAATCTTGTGAATCTGCCTAATTTGGAGAATGCAAGCGATACTGCTACTCTCAATATCCCATTGCCATCTGAGCCTATCTAAGAAGGAGCATGCATCTGTTTACAAGAGATAAACAAAGTGAAGGTAACTAAGTTCCCAGTGCTAATTTTTACTTTGTCAAAAGACTTGAGGGCATGCTGTGGAAAGACAGACACAGAAATATCACAAGAAATGCTCTGGAATGGCAGTCTGAAGAACTACTGGGCTTTTTTGCTGTTGTCCACAAGATGCGTTCCCAAGAACAAACATTCAGAGACTATCTGCACAGAGATTTCACTAGGTAACAAGCCTCAGATGTGCATGACTCTGAAGAATTAGTCACAATATCTACAAGGAAATAGAAAGCATTATAAAAATCAGAGCGTTAGACAACCAATCCTGGGATTGGCTAGGTGGCTTTAACTTTCTCAGCAGCCCCAGAAGCAGCAGAGTTCTACATCCAATGGAGTTCAACCCTAACTATGTGCTGTTCTTGAGAAATAAAGTAACAAAGAACAGAACAGTATCACAAAACCAGCGATGGCACCTCCAGAGCCTCCCAGGAGATCACCCAGCTTGCTCAGAGTCAGAACCATTAGAAGAGCAACTACAATTGACTAAGACAGAGTGGGCTGTTCACCTCAAATAATGAGCTGCTCTAACTGCAGCGTTCTCACTGACAGGAGGAACAAAACAGTCTAAAAGAGGATGAGAAGGAAAATTCATGCCCTTTGAAGAGATGTTTAATGAGCAATAAGGTGATGTATTCCCTCTGGAATATTATCCCCATTTTTCCCTACCCCCAAGAAAGACAGAGTTTAAGAGCATGGGGGGTGGGGGGGAGGAGGAAAATCACAAGATTCCACCTTGAACTATGTATAGGCAAGATGCTTAACATCAAGGAGACTGCAGGGAGAGAGGGGACAAAGATGTAAGTAGTTGCATAATGGTGAAAGTATCTAAATGTCATTTATCCCCTGAAAAAATTCCATGATCTACAAGAGCATGCTACCCAGCTAGCAGAGTTCCCTTTGACTCCTGCCACCTTATTGCAGCTCAGACCTCTAACTCATTAGAATTCACGTATTAAGACTACAAGATGTTTTCAGTATTTCAGAGCTACAGGACACAGACACTTCCATATCTAAACTTTTGCCTCATGCTAAAAATTTAGAAACATTTTAGAAATGTTACTACTTACATAAATACAGTGCAAGTCCCTCCTGTAAAGAAATCTGAAATTCCCTGTGAAGAAGGAGTTACACTAGTGAGATTTACTTCTGATGTTTACCAAATGAAGCAATAGCTGTCCACAATCACTTCTGTATAGCTATAGCATCTGTATTTGCTTGCAATGCCAGCACATCTATGTTTAAGGATTACCTAAGTATGTACATGAACAGTGTTATAATGTAAGTACTGATGTGCTATGCTGCCTGTTAATACAAGGGGCTTAAATTTAAAGTGAGAGAAGGGAAAAATAAGAAGAAAACTTTCTCCTTAGGACTAACGAGGGAACAGCAGTGAAGATAAGAATGAAAAGCTCCTGGATCTTCATGGCTTTCTTTTCCCTGACATTAAAATGGATGTTGATCGCAAGAAGCAATACCCCCCATTCATGCTTCACAGCATACAATGAGACAAGACAGCTTTTGTAAAGATACCATGAGTTTTCTCCTGCTCTAAAGCAGGTAGCCAGGTGGGGAAGTCATTTCTTTGCTCTGAAGTGAAAAGCTTAAAAATCAGACACGCAGAAAACAATTTTACATGTCAAGTTTGTGTCTACAGAGGATGAGTTCACTGCAGGAGCTTGAATCCCAAAGGCATGGGGCAACCTGATTTTGAGAAACACTGCTCCAACACAGGTGTGGTGGATTAGAGAAACTTTAAATAACTACCATAGATTTTTAAATTAGACACATCAGCAGTTTGTTACATTTCAACTATCAGTTTCTGCCCGCCTGCATGCCCACAGTGTTTTGTGTTTGTTTGGCAGGTGTTTGGGTTTTTTTAATCTCTAGCGAAGTGAGCAAGCAAGAGGAGACAAGTACAAAAGAATTCAACACCCTCCTTTACACTGTGTGACTTCTAGTAATCCACACTGCTACCCTTATATTGCCCCCATAGCCTGTCCTCCTCTTCTGACAGTTTTATCATCCATTTTCCTTTAAATGAACTGCTTTAGCTCTAGTCAGCTGTGTCACTAGCAGAACAAGCCTGAAAGAAAACATTTAAGTACAGGCAAATTCCTACACGGTCACCATCAGCTGTTATGAGATCCAAAACTCAAGATGAGAAATGCCAAACTGATTTTCAGGTTGCTTACTATTTTGAGGTGGAAAGGAAAAGTAGCAAGGTATACTCCTAAAGGAGTTTCTGGATATATACTTTAGGTGGCTTTGCAAAGGTAAGTTTTTAGTAATTCTAGAAAAATAAGATTTCATATATTCATGATAAAAAGATCTTAGTAAAACTGACATAAAGCACTGTCCCTGAATAGACCATTGTCTTCACAATGTTTTGTACAATTTTTCTTTTAATTAAATGACACTGAGTACAAGTGAGAATGAGTTATCTAAGAAAACTCACCCCTCCTATGGTTTCTCTTCTGCATGAATCAGATACTAATACCGTCCTATCATCCAGGTCTTTGTTCCAAAAATGGAAACTTATAACTACTGTGATTATTTTATTCTTATTACATGCTGTGTTCCTCATAATACTGGACAGACAAGAAAGCAGACCTGAAGCAAACAAGCTCTTAAATCCAGCAGAGCATCCCCAAAACCTGAAGTGCATCCTAAGGGGCATAGATAAATGAGATCTGCAGATGAAGGGGAATTGCAATCTCAGCTGTTTGGGACCCACACAGAACATGTGTACCTACACTGAGACAGTCTTTGCACTGAAGCTCAAATAGGAACTACAAAATACAGAGGGAGTTGCACCCGAGTTTCAACTACCGTGCCACAAACTGGGCTTGAAATACCTCCTTCTCCCCCTAATACAAGAGAACCTAAAACAACACAAGTGCGCAAAAAAGCTTGCAAACTCCCCTTCAAAATTTTCCTTGGGGTAGGAATCATTTGTTTGTTCTCAGTGGCATTGAAACTGAGCCTCACCTAACAAGAGTTTGCTGCACAGCTGCCGGAGGCCAGCTCTGGGTCATGCCTCTCCGAGCAGGCACACCCAGTGCCTACCCAGAGCTGTTCCTGTTCACTGGACTTCCTCGGGTTTGGTGGTTTGGCCCTCTCTAGCTTTTGGTTACAAGTTTCTCAGGCAGAAGGTTAATCTTACTGTGTGGTGTTAGTGCCTTCACAGTCTGTGCTTCCATGCACGTAATTACAAAAAAAAAAAAAATAGTATTCAAAAGATACTGACCAAATGAAAACCAATCTGAATTATGTTGGTGTTAATCTCCAAAGTTAAACAAAACCAATATACATTCCTACTATATACTGGGAATTAACCATAAGGTTTGGGTTTCAACAATATAAGCAAAGCAGTATTTTTCATGTGCTGTATTTAAAAATATCATTAATCTTTTATTCAAGGTAATCAAGCAACAGAGCAGCACAAAAAAATAAACAACAACAACAAAAATCAGGAAGAACTGATTTTGCTTAAGGAATGCAACAAATGTTAAAGGATATCAGTTGCTAACCACACTTGTGTATGTACTAGACTCAAGTGCTAAAATACAGACATCTGACATGGTATTTTCAGAGCACTCAATAATCCGGCTAAATCAGCTGAATGCTTACAAATACACAAAAATTAAAATACCACATATAAGAAAATACTACAGGAGCACAAAATCATTCCTAGCACTCAAACATGGACAATGTAACAAGCACATATGGTCAACTGAAGTTTTTCCTCACAGACCTGTGTTAGATTGGCTTATAGCTCCTCACAGCTGGAATTATTTAAAGATTAAAAGCCACCAGTCTAGCTACCAAATAAAACAAGTGGATACACTCTTCTTGTCAGATCTCATTATACTTCCCAAGTATCCAAGAAGGGGAAGAATCCCTTCTACAAGACTACAGATCTGGTACTCAGAATTCACAGCTGTTGACCTATCTCCTATATCCTATAGTATCTTACCTCAAATTCGCTATTTGAAAAGTACCTCAAGGTAAGCCAGACAGCCTTTGTGGGGTTTTTTTTCCCATTTGTTTTTTTGTTTCTTAAGAAAAAAAGTTCTGAAAGGTACTGTTTTTCAGCAGCACTCAATCGCCACTAAGCACTTAAAAAGCGTATTATCTATGTTCAAATAGTAAGATTCATTAGTGAGCATTAAGCCTGAATAATTAATTTCTAAACAGGAAATGTCATTTAAAGGTTATGAAAGCAAGTATTTAATAGTCTTTAAATGCTACTATGGTTAAATGAGATCTCTAGATTAACGCACATACAAGCACAGAATGTGTGTACACATAAGCAGCTTCTTTCAAAAGCTGAGCTTAGTAATGCTACGCTTAGTAAATGCTTATCTTTAAATGAAGTTATTTGAAAATGCAATAGCCATCTCTTGCACACATGTCCAAAGAACAACAAAACTAAGAGGGCAGAGTAAATATACATTGTGTTTGGCAATCAGCTGCCATACAGATTAGCTCAACTACTACATAATGATTGGTTTCGGCTTCCAGCTTTTTATTCTACACAAAATGAAAGCACTACTACCTTACTAGGTATTCAAACTGTTTATCTGAGACCATGTTATATCCACTTTGCATAACTGCAAAATATCTGAAGTGCACATTCTCCCCATTTGTCTGTTTCACATCAATTCTCTACAGTACACTCAGGGCTTTGAGTTGCCAAAATTTCAATCAATCCCATCATCATTCCACTACATGCAACTATGCTGGGATGCGATAACATTCAACACTCAAAATGAAATTGTCCTTTTTTTGCCCAACCCCATTGCCCAGCTGGAAGGCATAGGGAGGAACCAGCTAACCCAGCCTTCCAGTCCGTGCTTTTTGCTGAATAATGGAGGCTTATAAAGCAGCATCACTGCAGATGGCTGCTTGGGACCCACAACACACGGGAGTCTAGAGGCTGAATTAAAAGCTGGGAGGCAGAAAGGAGGTGACTCAAGTTACAGTCCCTGGTCCAGCCTGTAAGAACAGCAGCCAAACAACAGTGGTCTCATGAGTTACTTATTCCACACTGGGATCTTTCTCTAGTAATACTTATGAATGTGGAACTTGGAGGCAGCTTATGACAAAGGTTAACAGAGCAGTGAATCTTCTCTTGCCTTTACCTTTGCTTCTTTTAGGCTTCAAATAGGTGAACTGACAGAGACGTTAGTACAATGTGAGTGAAATTATTTCAGTATGATTCAGGAGAAATGGTTTAACATTAAAAAATCAGAAATAGTTTAACAAAAGCTCAAGTGACTTAGTGCCAACAGTTCGAGCTACAAGTACACAGAAGAACCAGAAAGACAAGGACACTCCAATTCTTCCTCCTCAAAGGAAATTTCTATCAGCTTTGTACCCTGGTTACACAGTAGTTGTGAAAGGGGAGGTGTTTCCAAGAGAACAGTCATCATCACAATAGCAACAGTTTAATTTGCTGTAAGGCAAAAAGAAAAAATAAAAACCCAAGAAATAGTTCATAGCCAACAAGGTGCCCTCCTCAGCCCCCCAAGACTACAACTCTTCTTGCAAACTGACTCTAGCGGTATAGGATATTGAAAACAGAACCAACACCACGTTTACAGATTTCCTGTATATGAGCACCATATACAGTGAGGTGCCATTAGAACTTTCTTCCCTACAATTTTCCACATACTTGTTAATGTATCTGACCTTGTTTATTACATTTGCTAAATATATGGCTAGCCATAAACTGCAGCAATCTAACCATAGAAACCAAAGAAAACAAACAAAAAGGGAGGGTGAATCTAAAAAAAAATAGAGAGAGTAATGAATCCCTTATCTCACACACTAATGACCTGAACAAAATCTATACCACATCCACAATTTAAAGGTTCATTTTCCTGAAAGCTTTTTAAAGATCAAAGTTCCTTCAAGTTCAGACACTCACATTACTTAGGTCCACAACAATCACTATTTCCAACAGCAAAAGATATGTTATGGCACCAAAAAAAGGAAATAAATTCAATAAAATGTAGTCCCTCTTCCCACACATGTGGTCTATGTTAGAAAAGCCCCTGAATATAATGCTGAATGACTGAGTCACTCTCCAAACTCCTCCAATCAGGGAGCACTTACTAAAATACATCTGGACAGGACTAAGCAAGCATGAAAGGAAGTTATGGCCAGGAAAACCTGGATAGACTAGCCTTACCTACTCTATCTTCCCCTTCTTCTATGGGAGAGGCAGTCAATAGGCTGCCGTGCACATAAGATGAGCAGAAAAGATCTGCAAATTTTGCCATAGCTGTTTTCCTCCTGTTTTACAATTCTTGCTAAAAATACTCATCATTTATCACGAGCTAAATTTACCAAAAAATCCATTTAAATCCTTCTTTCCATAGACCATCTGAATCTTCATTTGCCAGTATACTCACAGTATAGCTTACAAGGTGAATTTCAAATAAATATTGAGATGTTTCTTTGCCCTTAATACCAATCCCTGATATTTCTATTTTACAATTAATCGCTTCAATCAAAATTATTGACAGTTTAGCACCTTACTGACACCTCTCTCTTCACATACTAAATATATAATATGGCATGGCATGCACAACTATTTACTGACCAACTGAAAATTACTAAGAACAAGGAGAGGCAAAAGAAGGACAGTGACCAAAGGAACAACACAATTGCTCAAAAGATGTTGTTAGCAAGCTTCTGTGAAAAATCTTTGCATATGAACAACTCTGAACACTTGATACTAACCTTTCAGAATGCACCTTCAGTTCACATTGAACCTAGCCTCCTCCTCAGCAACCAACCCATAAAAAGAATTTCTTCATTACCAAAGTCATGTAGAAGTAACTCCCAGCAGTGAGCAGCAGAAATAGGAGTATAGCATCACAAAGCACTGTACAGACACACACGCACTCTCCAACTTTGTAAGTTTAAAAATAAAGCCAAGGAATGATGCCAGCCCATGAAGCCAAAGAAAATGCCAATTCCTTCTAGCTATTTACAGCTATCTAGAACTCAAACCCATACAGTTTTGAAAATAAAATCTAGGATGCTTTAATTTCAATGAGCTAAAAATTCAATAACTTGATAAGAAAAGCTGATACTGTAAAGCAAGAAAAAAACCAAGAGACTGTATACGCCAGAGCCAGCCCACAGGTTTTGTTTATTCAGTTCTTGTTAAAAGAAGAACAAAATAGAAGAAACATGTTTGTGTTGTAAGACAGAACTAAACAAGAGGGGCTGACACACACAGAGTGGGATGTAATATAAGGCTCCCGCTGTGCTGGTGAGCCATAGCTGCTGGAGACAAAGTCTGCTGTACCTCAAGAGAGCACACACAGAAGATCCACCACTTACTGAGATCTGTCTTCTGGCAGAAAACCTTCCCACAGATTCAGTGGCAATTTGGCAGTTAAAAGAATAATCTTCCATAGTAGCCCTGGCAAGATCTCACCCCCTCATCTTCCCCAAAGGTGGTGTAGGATTTGGCTGCTTAAATCTCATTTGCAGAAACCTTCCATAAATAAACTGTCTGCAAATTTCTGTCCCTGCTGCTGGAGGGAGGAACTCCCATTCAAACCCCAGGAACCGGTAACAACATGATAAACTTCCTAAGTTGCCAAGAACTAAGGCTCTTCAGGTCACTAACTCGGGTTTTCTGGGTTTCCTTGATTTTCCCTCTCCAATATAATCTACTTCAGTCGATTCTTGATTTGGTCTACCGGACTGACCATCTTACTGATCCATGAACAAAATAAGGTCCCAAAGAAGTGAAACAAGGAGGTCTATTCACATGAAAACACAGCCAACTTCAACCTCCATAGTACAAAGACAGGACTAACATTTTCTCCAGGCCAAGATACCTCCTCAACCTCAGGCTCAACTACCAAGGCAAAGAAAAGCACAGCATATTCTACCAGGTCCCTCAATTAAAATGAAGATGTTTAATCGAGGCAGACCAATAGCACAAAATCACAGAGGAGACAAAGGATCTTACCGTACCTTGGAGAAGGAAAGAGGGTTAAACATTGATAAATATTGCAGAAAGAAGGGTGTTGCACCCCAACTCCAGAACTGCACATTTGCAAAGTTAATTTTTGCAGGAGTCTTCACTTTCACTGAAGGTTCCTTCCTGAGAACTGGTTGAATCTGTATATACCAGGCCTCAGAGACCTCTCGAAGTTGGGGCTATAGATATACAGACTGAGCTATGCTTGAACAAAAAGTAGGAAAAGTTATGCCAGGAATAGAAAAACAGAGCTTTCATCAGTCACTAATGATTTTCATCCTTGGCCATTTTTCCCAAGCACCTATAGAAGACTGATGCCACAGAATTTCCTGAACTCCGGGTGAGGAATCAAGGTTTGTTCTCATCAGCAAAGAGTGAGGAGGATTGAAAACAATTGTTTCTATAGGCAAAGCAGACTTGATGACCAAATTTCACCAACAGAAACCAATCTCGTCAGAGCAGAATTCTGGATTACTGAAAGAAACAGTTAAAGACCATGTGAGGAATCTGGACATCTGCCTTCAAAGCTCTCAAAAGGACCAGATTAACCTAAAGAACAGCTCTTTCTAGTGAGGATGTTCTTTCCTCAGAAAGAAAAAGGTATCACAGGGCTGCCCAGACTGTGGTGCTTAAGAACAAATAAAGATGTTTGTGCACCAATTCATTAGCTTTACTGTATCTTCCTCAAAGTTTTTGCATTAATGGGATGATTCATGACTGGAAAGGAACTTTCTGCCAAAAGAAAAGATTCCTTTCATATAAATTATTTAACAAAAATCAATTTTCCACATTGATGTATTCACAGAAAATAAATAGTAAATTGCCACAGAGTTCCAGAACACTTTCTATCTTATACACATGCATTTTGCAGAGCTTAAGTACTTACTTATCTATATGACTCTACAGAAAAAAACATAAAATAAATCCAATTCAGAATGTGAACTCAACACACATAAGATTAAGCTATGTTAAACACCTTGAACTCACTTCAACACCAATTCGACACCTGTAAAATCTTACACGTATCCATAAAATGTCAAGTGAATGCTCATTTTTACTTTATGTATGTGCTCTCTCAGACACCTTTCAATTTTCAGAGTATCCACAGGGTGTAAACTTGCCATAAATTTCACCCCAAATCCTGGAAGATAAAGCACATTTCCTATCCCCCAGCAGGCTGCCAGACAGGAACAGACTTCCCATGTACTACACAGTTCTCATCAGCCCCTACTTCAGTGGCTTGTACAAACTTCACTTAAAAATAATTACTGTGAAAGTTGAAACAGCAATGAGAGATGGATGTGTGATTGAACAAGGAGACGGCTTTGAAGACAATACAAAAAATAAGGCAATTTCCATATGCATGTAGAATCTTTAATCCTATTATTGCACATTAAATTTTCCACAGATCCCACAGTAATTTCTGCAAAGCTTTAATTTCTGAATTTTGGTCCCCAAGCTTGTGCATTTCTTTCTCTCCTTTTCCATGCTCTACCCTTTATAATCAAATGCACGACCTTCATGACAGGCCCTAAAGTTTTAAAATTTGACAGCCTAAACCAAATGCATCCAACATCTTCAATTTAAATGTAACCAGAAGTTGTACTGTCAGTCAGATCATGAGATGTATATGTTGTAAACCACCCATATCACCAGTGTAAACTCAGAACGTGATGACAACTGAAAACACATGCAATACATGCACTAAAAACTCATTTCATGATCTACCTATTCTCTCGCAAGCTTCATAGTTTTTAGGGGACGAAGTTATATTCTGCTCATTCTAACTTGAGCAATTTTGGTACTTAATAGACCTTCCCACTTGGGTCCTGTAAGAGCTCCTAAAAAGCCCTAGAACAAACACATGAAGTGCCACAAGGGCTTCATGCCAGCCACATTTTCCTGTTAGAGTCCATTCATGATAGCAATTCAGCGTTCACTTTGACATTTTTCTTTTTTGTCTTAAGCCGGAGCCTCAGCACTGGAACAAACTATCAATAGCAGAGGTGAACCTTCCAGCCTCTCAAAGTATCCTAGTAGAGCTGCCAGGTCTGCCTGGGCACAAGTCAAAAGAATAGTGGCCCACCCATCCCAGTGTAAGTGCAAACCAGGCAACTACATCGGTGCCAGTGACAGTCTAATTCAGTCACCAGACCTGCAATCCAGCATCTTTAAAAAAAAGGATGGGGAAAAAAATAAAACAAACAAACAGGCAAATGTCTTCTAGAGGTTACATTTCCATCAAGTAAAAATTACTGGGCTTAACAATGGGGCATACAGGTGAAATTCAACAGCAGACTTTGGAATAACTTATATAATCTCCCCTGTAGCAGCTATTTCTGCTTTAAACTCTATGCATCTTCAACTGAAATATTTTGTTGCTTTCTCTTATAGTGCACAAAAACAGTAGTATTTATTACAACAATAAGCAACTAACAGGAAGGATCTGAAGCATAAGCTCCTGTTGCTTCATTAACATCAAGCTACAGCACTGTAAGAAGGAGGTCAGAACAACCATGCACCACAAACCCATAGAAAAGCAAGTACATTTACCAGATTTTAGCTAGTTTACTGAGGCAGATGGACAAAGGCTTTTCTTTCTTAAACAATCATTTTGCAGGTTCTGCTTCAAAGGGGTTCACGGATTACTATCAATTTGCAAGTTTTGATTTAGCTAATTTCTAGTATTATACCTGTTTTCCCAAAAATCAGCATCCTACCAAATGAAATACAGCTAGAAATCCAGTTTCAAACTGTTTGACTGTCAGCTATAGTGGCTAAAAAAAAGGAGAGGAGAGCTCCCATTAAACAGATGCCTTAGTGGTATCACAGACAAATATTTAAAAAAAAAAAAAAAAATTAAAAATCAGTATTTGCTGTCCTAGGGAGCTGCTAAGGAAGGCTGCCAGGTCTCGATTCAGAAGAAAACTGGAAAGGACCTCTAGTGGGCTGCAACCACACTGCTTGGATGCCTGAGAGCACTGTCCTTCCACCTCGCCTCCCGGCAGCCACACCACATCGACCAGTACACCACACTTACCAGCAAAGCCTGACAGTTTTGCCTAGTGACTGGCACCAGAGAAAGCACGTGCAAGTGCAACTACAGCAGTAAGCCTCCTTTTTTCATAACAGCTAATTAGAAATATTCCCTTGGTCTGCCCTCAGTATTTGGAGGGACACATTTTAATTCATTTCAGAAATAACAGGAGATGGGTTCTATTTTACCATGTAGGTCACTAACATGTCAGACCACTTCAGAGTTATTTTATGTGGCCTAAATGACATGACTATTAAATATTTGAGCTAAACAACTAATATTTCTTAAATTTTATATAGAATGAATTGCTTAGACTTGTAATGCTGTGTGGTTTAGTATGCTGTTCACTTACTTAGCTAGAGTAGCTAGATTTGCTGAAGCCTTAGGCTGCAAAATTTCACCTAGATTTGCTGAACTTGTACTAAATTTGTACCTAACTCAAGCAGAACAAAGTCATCAGAGACAGTACAAACCAGAAAATGAGGAGGGTACAACTGTCAACAGCAGCTGCAACTAGACAAGGTAACCACCAGGCTGGAGACAGTGAAGAAATCCAGTATGGAGTCAGATGATCTCAGAACAGAATCACTGTTAGACCCGAAGGGCAAGTGAAGAGAGCGTGAAGGGTGCGCGAGGGGCAGGTGAATAGTCTGTAAGGGTACAATTGGCCAAGGATTTCCTTGTTCAAGGTCCCTCACCAGAGGCAGCCAGCTCAAGCTGATCCTGCTGCTGTACCACTCTACTAAATTATCTATTTTTACAAGATTGGATGCCTAAGGCTGTGCTTTGGGAAACGCAGGGTTCAAACTACAGAGCAACTATCACCGGACACCTGGACCAAACTGCAGTTCTTCAACAACGACATCAAGTGGCATTCAAAGACACAGAAATTCAGAAGCACATTTGGAATGAGGATTGAGAATATTATTCACACTATGTCAGGGCATTTTGTTCCTCCAAGAGTTTTTAGCTGTAGGCAGTTTTGCATAGGCAGCAGAAACACCATTTTAACTGCATTTTTAAGGTAACTCCTTCTGGGTGAAAGACCTTGGAATTCTTTATCTGAGCTCAAACAAGGCATAATTTTATGGGATGATACACGAAAAACAGATTAGTGAACATATTCAGGAAAACTTAGATAATAAAACAGGCCAGATTAAGAAAGCTTATTTATTAGGCATCCCAGTTAAAAGAAAATAACTTGTTTTGAATTGAAGTTGATGATTCACCTCTAAGTCTTTAAAATACTTCTCTTGCTATATTTAGGTTTGCCTTCAAGTCAGATCGGTTTTATCATTTCCCAAAGTAGCCTAATTTACATCTTCAGCGTTACAGGCCACAATTTAGCTCTATTTTAAATGATCTAAGCAATAACCTCTCTTTCAGCAGTTACCCTCAAAGGGTTTGCATCAACTTGAGAAGAACCACAAATTGAAGTTGACATTGTTAATCAGAGCAATGCAAGACAGCCGCTCATTATTATTCAAAAATAATATCACTTATACTGCAGTGGTGTTCCTTGTGCCATTAAGCAGAGTGCTGGAAAGGAAGCAAGCCATTTTACAAAGCAGTTGCCTGAAGAGAATAATACTTGCATTTAGAGTCCACGGACAGAAGAATGCATCTGGTCTGTCCTTCACGTAGAGCAGTAACTGCCCTGACATAATTGAAAAGCATGTCTGAAAGTCACTTGAGACAAGCATTCATGCAGAAAATAATAACTAAGCCAAAACACTAACAAGTTCGTATCTTATCATCAGAGACCTGATCGAAAAGCAACCAAGGGCTCTCAACCTTGAACTTTTTGGGCCCACCGTCATCGATTAGGACCACTGCTAGTAGTGAAATACTACCACTCACTTTGGAAGAGTACTAACGGTGTCACAAAACTTAACTGTGTTTCTCTCCTCTGTAGGAATCAGTAATCAACACAGCAAAAAAAAAAGCAGTTGTCTTGAAGGATTTTGTGAGTTATTTTACAGTAAGTTTGTACACAAATGGAAGCAGTCCAAGACACCTCTATGATTCAAAATTATTCAAGATTTTGAGCTGATGAGGAGCAGTTAAGAGTGAGGATGAAAACCACAACATCCTATGAAAACATACCTTAACGTCTTCAAGTAAAGCAATTAATTTCTCAGGAATTGATTTCTTGAATTGAACTGCTTTATGATAGAAACAACAACAAAAGAGAGTTGACCCAACTCTAAAGAGAAATTATAAGAAACAGGACTTTCAAAACAGTTACTGAATGAGGTAGAATATAGCATATGAAAGAGATACAAGTATTAAAGTGATTTCAGGTTCAATTCAAATCCCTTGTAAGGACAGAGTGGGAAAGAAATTTAAAAAAAAAAAGATGTGTGCTTTGCTTTAGGTTACAATGCAAAATTTTGCCAATAGCCTGAAAGAAAAACAAAGCCTTTTAAACCAGGCTTGTTTATGTAAGAGGGAAGCTTAATACAGAAAATACTTATGCTGTGTTCTGTATTTGCTGATAACAAAGTTGGTAACTTGCTTGGACTGACTTTAAAAGTGAGAAACCACTGCATCCACGAAACCGCCCACTATTCGTCAAGATGGTTGCTTTTAACAACATCATTGTCTCTTTTACTTCTCAGTGTTCCATTAGTCCTGCAAGTCAAGCACTGCTCATCTGGCACATGAAGATCAAAATGTCATTTTGAAATGGCAGAGTTTGTGAATTTATGTATGAACAGGGTGTCCACCCAGTTTCTTCCTGCGTCTTTCCAATGAGAAAAGTTTTAATTTACTGTCAAGACAGCTGCAATTATGAATCTTTTGTTACTACTACTCTGACCAAGATTAATGTTCTAGGAGAGAAATCCAAACAGAACTCTAAGAATTTCAATGGCCTCTTAAATTCCACTATCTTCTGTGGAAAACACAACACTAGATTTCAAATACAGTAACATAAATGTTAAACTATTAAATTTTGCATCATGGTGAGACTATTAATTAGGAAAAAAAACCTTATCCATTCTTTTATGCAGAAAAATCCCTATACACTGCAATGTCTTTCCAAAGTAGATTCCTACTTTCAACAACAGAGAGAAGCATCATACTACAATATCCCTTCCTTCCATTTTCCTATGTTCAAAAATCACTCTATTTTGCTTCCTTGCCACTAATTGTGGAACTCTCCAAAGTAAGCAGGAATTGTTTGTATCAGTGGTCTCCAAATTGGAGTGCATGCAGCCCAGAGGATGTACAAGACAATCCACTGGAGGACAGGAAGAAAATAATAAATATTTTAGTTTAATAATTTGTTTTAATTTAGTTACTAAAATAATATTTGAAGTAGTGTTTATTTCATCGTTATCTCATCCTTTTTAAAATTTCTATTGTCCATGTTTTATAATTTGCATAACATATTACAGTAGTACACATCTATAATTTATAAATAAATCAAGTACAAATATATTGGGGGGTGTGCTCAAAAAGTTTTACTGATAGGTGTTCACAATCAGTAGTTCGGAGACCACTGGTTTGTGTCACTTCAGCACCAGGAAACTGAAGCAGCATTTCCTCCTTTGCTAGGAGGAGGTAAAAATAATGCAAGAAGAACTGCATGAAAGGAAGAGTTTTCAAGTGGGCTGCATTTTTCAGTTACTCAGGTGCAAGTTTAGTCACAGGCAGCAAGTGATTTTTCAGAAACAGTTAAGTGCTTAGCTCACACTATGTCTAGCAGTTGAGCAACACTTAAAAATCCCAAGAGATTCTGACTGGTATCCAGAGGCTGCCATAGGTCATTCAAAATCTTATTCTGTATGATTTAGGTTCAGGTCTATTGACTTTTGAAGAGATTTAAAATTCTAAATACATAAAATTCAGTTTCAGCAATAACTGATGCCACTGCATCACTTGGCCAGTTTTCTAATGCAAATGTAAAAAGTCAGTCTATTTTTATTTAAATTCCTGTCAAACATTCACAAAAAAATACCCCTGCTAGTCACTCAACACGCTTTTTTTTTTTTTTTTTTTCCTTCTTCTTAAAGATCACCTACTAAAATATCCCCTTAATTTCTGTAGTGGCCATGGATAAGTATCAACTAAGTGAAACACTGAAGTTACTAAAACTTTGGGGAAATTTTACTTAGTGGCTATGCACTATTAAGAAATAGTGAAGCAAGGCAAACCACATTGACAAGACTCTCTTTTTAAAAATTAAGTTATCCTGACTAATGGGCTTTTTCTACCATTTCTGTTCCAGTGACAATGACACTAAACACTTTATTCAATAATTAGACATTTTCAAATAAACTCCTTTACTCCAACTGAAAAGTTTCCGAACAGCATGTAGCACTGACTACAGCTCTGAAATTTTCAGTGTAACATACTTTAAAAATCAGAGTCCAAACATTTATTTTAAACAGATAAGAGAGCAGCTAGAGTAATGCAGGTTTTTTACATGGCATTTCTGTCATGTACTTTGATGTCAATCAATGAAGGCTATGAAACAGAACACTTAACCAATTTGTTTTTCTAGTCATGCATCACATCCCTCCAAATACTAGCACCAAGAGTTCACAGTATACAGTAATTAAAACAGACATTTTTCTCACAGAGCAAGGGACATTAGTGCGCAACCATTTCAGGATTTACAGCCCCAATTTAATAGAACACTTAAGCACACACTGACCTTTGGGCATGTAAGAATTCCATTTAAATAAAACTACCCATGCTGAAGGCTAAGCACTCCTTGAACTAGTACCTGTAATTACAGAACCCAGTAAATATCTGTAACAGACCTGTGGCCCCTTCTGCAGTTTTCCCCACAGGCTGTATCCTGACAGAACAACACGCTCTTCAATCTCCAGTGTGACTCTAGGAAAAATGTTTTCACCTGCTCTTCATTCCCTCAGCTGGCAGTTTATACAAGGTAAAAGCAGAAATGCCCATATGCTACCCCTGCTAATGTAAGTCCGGCTGCTCTGTTTACTGTATGGAAGACTTTCATCTTCTTGTTAGTCTTAACTACCACACCACACTGTGCAACAGAAGCAGAAAATGCCACAGACTGTTCACACGTGAACACCACAAAATAGTTTCAGATGCCTGCCTTACTTTTCCATCTCCTCTATTTTTTTCTCCTGCCTTTGTGTTTCACAAAGGGCAACAATACAAATGTATTCAGATGACCTTTATCAGACCAACCATCCTTTTATGCATGGATGTCATTACTACATAACCTTCCTCTTCTCTTTTCCCAGGAAAGAATCTAACCCTACAGCCTTCTGCACGTGGCAAGCTTTCACACCATCCTCACTGGAAATGTTCCCAGGAAAGTATAGCTTCAACATTAAATCTTCCTCCATTTCATCTTCAGGGGATGCTCCTCAAATCTGATGATGTCCTTTTTTAGCCATCTTTTCTAAACATTTTCTGGGTTTGATCACAAACTCACACACACAGAGGCCAGATTAGTTTATTGACTTCCTTCTGAACACATGATTTTATTTGTCTTTAAAACACTTCAGTAAAGAAGAACAGCACAAAAAGCTAGGCTCACTCTTGAAGTACAGAAAGGTTAGTACCGTTATGCAAAGCCATGTGATGCATTTCATGTACTGCATCGAGACCATGTCTTCTCAGATGGGATGGCAGAAACAGACTGTTCTTGGCTATGCCTGTTCTCAAGATCCTCAGCTAACACGCAGGTAACCTGGGAATGGTACCTATCTATGCCCTCATGCCTTTCAGACAGATGCTTCCTCAGGATTATCTTCCCCTCTCCCTAATTCTTGGGCCCTGAATGAGAGTTTTGCCCATATCTTCCTGTCAAATATAGTTACGTGTCTTGGAAGTTGCAGCCATTTTTTCTTACCTATTTTCTGAAGCAAGTTTTCCACAAATTTTTTCCTCTCCATAGAAGATGTCATAACTCACCCAGCAGAATGATCTTTAGAAGCTCACATATATATATTCTGGTATACCAGTAACCTGATGATGCAGAGAGGCTCCATCCTTCTAGTGTGTACATGCAGGTGCTACTGCATTTATGAAGATGCCAGGCCCTCTGATCTATGAGGGCAATAATACTTCAGGGACAGAAGCCAAAGGATGTCTGTCCTCATGTTTTTCAAGAGACCACCACTGCTCAGGTGAAACTGCAAAACTCAGTATCCGACTGATATCAGTGCAAAAGAACACTGTTTGCATGCAATAAAGGCAATATACTGTTCTTGTGCTATACGTTAGTTCTTTTTAGATGTCCTACCTGTTCGTGCCACCAAGTGGGTCCAGCCACACCAAACTGCTCCAATCTTTTCATGTGAGAAAAACTGAGTCTCAATCTTCTTGGGCTCAGCAAGAAAGATTTCTTTGCTCAACAGCTGCCCATGTTTGTTGCTACCCCAAACATACAGGTGTCCTTCACCTATAATAAACAGAAAAGTAAAATTTGTTTAAAGAGATATACATAGAACATCACCAGAGGCAGACTCCTTCTCAGCTCAGTAATGGTGAGGAAAGAGCAAGGTTTCATTCAATTTGTCTTTTTATTGTATGCTTTTTCCTACCATTCTTTACCACGTGCACACACACTGTAACTAGGATATCAGAAATATTTGCAGGGACCTTGACAACCTAGCCTGTTGTCTGACGGCTGTATTGACTCCCTCAAACAACCAGAGCTTTCAGGTTAAACTGTCTAGACCTCATTTCTACTGTGAGACTCTCAAAGATGAATGAAATATGTTTATAGCAAAAGCTAATTTTTATCAGCAAACTAACCACAGCAGTCAACTTCTCCAAGAAAAAAAAAAAAAAAAAAATCAAAGCATCTTGGGGATACTCACTGAGCAGTCCCTCTCAGCACACTCTGTTCTTGCAGGCCAGCTTTTACCTCCACCCCAAAGCTTTGATTCAGTCCAGTAAATAACTTACTAAATTGCAGCAAATAATTTAACTCCCCTCCAGCACCTGGGACTCTTCAAAGCCTGGCTGGCTTCTCCTGCTCTGCATTACACTCTCCTAGCCTCTCTACATGAGCTACAGACTCCTGGCTCTGCTCATAACTCTCCTGCCTTCTTCAGTTATAAATCCCCAAAAACAGGGGCAGGCTAATGCTCCTTGTCTCACCCTGCACAGTCACTTCCTAAAGGAATTGGACATGCAGCTATCAACATACAACTAAAGCAGGTACCAACCATCACAAGGCAAAATTAAAATATTATCACGCCTCAAAACAATGCTAGAGAAATAGCGAGAGACTTTAAGTGATTACTTAAAGTTGCCAACCCCTTTTCTAGATTAAGAATTTGTGCAAGTGCACACTCCAAGATTCCACCCACAGAGATAATTATATTTACAGAAACATCCACATTGCTTCATATGTTTCACCAGTGCAAGCTGGAGTTGCTCACAGCCTAACGACCAATTGACAGTAACAAGATAACTGCTTAGGTAAGTCCAGTTTGGTTCAGGCCAGTTTGGATACAGGTAAACTACCATCCTTTTTTTAAAGGAATCGCCATTTATGTTTGCAAAAACCCACTTCAGCAGTTGTGTCAAGAACCTGCCCAATTGCAGGTGTTTGGTATCCTACCAGCAGGCAGCTTGTGAATCAAAGCCAAAGGAAACTGCATCACAGTGTCAGAGTCCCAGGAAAAAAATCCCCATTTAAACACTACACCCGGCACTACCACCTTTACTATACGACATATCTTTAAAATACAAAATATTTTAAGTAATAACAAGTATCGTGCAGGATGAAGGACAGCAATAGTATCACATTATTAAAGACTTTGGCACTTACTTTGTTAATCTTGGTCTCCCTGCTGCCAAATAGACTGCGCTCAAATAAAAGCGAAAGCATGAAAGAGTAATTGTTCACTCCAAATAGAGTGCTAATTAGCTAAAGTAGATTCTATTTGTCCTTACAGTTCTTCTTCACTAATTGCACATACACTTTGCATCTCAGAATTCAATATAATTTACATCTTGGAACACCTCTCCATACAACTAAATCTCTGTAAATCTGCATAAGCAAATACTCTAGTGCTCTCCTAAAGGATGACAGAGGTACCAGATGGCTGCATGTTTGCTAAAATCTTGTTCCTATAAAGTTTGGAAAATACTTATTTTCATAAGGTTCAATATATTTTCCACACTTCAAAACTGATTACAGCACGAAAAGCAATTTTGTTTCCCTTTCTCCCCCAAAACAAACAAACAAACAAAAAAAACACCACCAAAACACAACAATAAATCTTTATTAGACTTTCATTACTAGATACTTAATACTCCAGCATGGGAGCACTGCCTAAAGATCAAAGAACATATGGCAGACATTATGGAAGTGCCTAAGTGATTAAAGCAACTTCTTACTGCTTTAAGCAAGCCTCGTGCTCTTACATCGCCTCACACAGATCTGCCCACTGTCACATTAGAGCCACCCAAGATAGCCCCAGGCCATCTCCCATCCCTACAGCTCAGGCAACAGAAGCAGGGCAGCCACCACAGTCTTTCCTGGGACAACCACCTACCACACCATGGACAAAGGGCTGCACTGGTTCCAGCACTCAACCACCCCGTTACCCAACAGGGCATCATGCTGCAGCTCCAGAGACATACCCAACCACGTGCCTCCACAAATCCTTTCAGAGCTTCTAACCATTAAGTAAAGAGCCCAGATCCCTACTCATACTTACTCATAAGGGTTGTCACACCTGACCCCAAGAAAAAAATAGACAGAAATCAGAGAATTCAAAACATGAATCCAGCTCTTAAAGGAAAGTTCTCAGAATCCAAAACTACTACAAAAACAAACAAGCACTAACTAGGCCAAATCAAATTTTACCAGTCTAACCAAAATTGACACACGTTTCCAAACACAAAAACCTTTATAGGCTGAGACAAGGATTTTCACTTCTGTACCCAAGGCCTACCTGTGAGTGACACTGAATGACAGGAGCCCGCAGCGACTGTCTTCACCTTTACATCTTCCAAGCCTAGAGATAAATTAGTCTCATAAAATTTGTACAGCAGGTATCATTTAATGCACAGACATGCACACAAGCTTAACGGGATGATGGTGAATTTTACAACAAAAGTCTCTGCTTTTGGGCCACAGACACTGCAAGACTCACTACTGTTCTCCCCCATAGATTATGGCCTTGTACACCCATTCTACCCTTCAGATACTCTACTACACGATTATAATAGCAAGTGGCTTTATAATAAAAGGATGCTACATATCACTCTATTCACCTTCACAAAGGAATCAGATTCCTGGATTACCTGTTACTTCACAGGGTTCCTTTGCTGTCAAGAACAGTGGGAGGGTTCTTCCTTGGTTTGCACGCTTTGCCTGAGACGCCATGCCAGTTCCCCACTGAAGCACCAAACCACTCTCTTTCCAGAGTAAACACAGATAAAAGAGATTAAAACACATCAACCAACAAAATCACTTAACTTATTCATTAGGTTTAATGGTACATTCACTTCATTTTCACTGATTCAAATTACACTTTAAAGGACCTTTATGCCAAAACATACAGATAATCCTGGTGAAGTCATCAAGCAACAAACAGTGGTAGCCACATTTACCAGGTAAGACAACTAAGAAAATACTAAGCAACGTGTCTCAGCTCTGAGGCCTACATTAGGATGTTTTTGAGGACTCAGTAATGTTTTTGAGGACTCAGTAACAGAAGTCCCATAGCTGTAGTGCCTCAGGAACGGATAGAATTTTAGAATTTCTTTATAGGTTCATTGCACTTTCTCTGTCCTTCTCTTCATGCTAATTTGTTTGTGCAGTCCAGCACACAGAGAGTGAAATCATGTGTGCTCTCCTCCGGAGGCTTCACCTAGCTCTGAATCAAGATGTTCACTGAGTGCAGAGCTCAGGGAAGCTTAATACCCAGTATTCATACAAGCACCAGAGACCCCACTCTTGCTTCCAAGAATCTCCTCTACATCTTCAGCTAGACTCCACTACCTGGAATCCATACTAAAATTCAAACAAAACTAAGCCAAAAAGAGCATATATAGTTTGTTGTTCTTGATTTTAACACATCCATGCCAAATGGAAGGTTTTGATTTCTAGTTATTCCATGAAAAAAGTCAAAGTCTCTAAGAATATCAGGAGAAATATTTAGAGACTATGACCCTCCTAAGTATACGCACAGCAGACAGTGAGAGAAAGAGCCAGCGGACCAGATTTTCAAAGGCATGCAGGTGAAATTAGCTCAGAGTAGATCCTTTCCCTCCCCCCCAATAAAAGAAAAGCTTCATTCTTGTGAATTTTCCAGGTGTCAATTTCAGTTACGTCATTAAAAGCCACATTTCATGTGCAGTTCCATTCTGGAGGCATCTTATACAAACCTAAATCCATTATTTTGCACATTATAAAGAATTTAAAATCCTAAGAAGATATTTTGATTGACCAGAAATATTTTTCTCCAGAAAAAGCTTCCTTTTGTGTTTTGTTTCAGAATAGGAGAAATCAGTAAGTACTCTACCCATCAGAAAATTAACTTGTTAATAAACTATCACACCAAGTTCTTGGAGAACACTTCACCACCAATTTCCACAAAGATGTTTCCAGCATTTTTATTATTCACGTTAATTTGTACGCAAATCTTAGTATAAGATTTTTAGCAGAATTTTCCCTGTGATATTTAAAATAAATAGTAGATAAAATAAACTTCATCTTCCCTCCCTCCCTCTCCCCATCCAAGCCATAAAAACTCCATTTCACTTGTTACTGAAATGTTATTAAACTTATGACATATTTACCTGTAGCAGCAAGGGCATGTCTGAGTCCTGCAGCAATATTCACCACCTTCTCTTTGAGACACTACTCAAAAAAAAGAAAAATGTATTTTAGCTGCTTTTTGTATTTAGTGCCTCTAAAAGCAAAATACGCCAAACAGATGGAATGCTATGAAAATAATTCTTCCAATTCCAGCCTGCATGTCACAGTGCATATCAACATTTTGTATCACAAAAGTAGTGCATTTTGACAAACAAAAATCACTGGGAACATTTAAGAAAAAAAATCTAGCAAAGCAACTGCATGTACAGCTTTGTGTCAATAAAAAAGCCATAGTCAAAATCTTCACATGAAATAACGAACCTTGGCAATACAAATATGTTTATTTCTTAATTTTAACTCGGTGTTTCTCAAGAACTACACCATAGCACACAGCAAATACCAGTGGCAAACAGTAGTAAGTTCCATCAAGCTGTTCAGCCTTACCAAGTCTTGCAACCACAAACAATACCACCGATAGTAGCACCTACACCACTGAAGGGTGCCCCATATGATCATGCAAAAGACAACTATACCAAGGCATGCATGCATAAAACCCTTGAGTTAAGTTTGCACAAGGTACTTCACTTCTCCACTTCTGAGTATTCTGCAAATTTATTATTCTTCTCATCTATTTAGAACAGATGGCATCAAGCCCAAGCATTTAACAGGATACAAACCAAAAGAGAAAATATTCCAGATGAAGGAATGGTCTACATGGTTAGATTCAGACCAGCACTGTCAATACCACCATTTTCAAGGCACCATACTGGAATGATGCTCCGGGAAACATCAAGGATACAGAAGCATCAGGTGAGTTAACCCTTAGGGGTTAATTCACAAGGGGTCACCTAGGGATCAGCTGTCCTCCTCCTCCATTAAAGAAACAACGAAGCAGTATGTATCCATCATGAGCCATGAGGCTAAATTTCTTGTCTGAGAATCCTTCCAGCTCTAAAGTTATTACTTTCATTAGACATGAGAGGTCGCATGGATGGAGAAGAGTTTAATTAGTGTTCTCCAAAGAAGAAACAACAGTGTAAACTGGGGATTGATTAGAATTCCTGTGATAAATTCCTTTAAACTGTTAGGCTTATAGCCAACAACAGGAAAGCTTTTCTGATGTTATAGAAGTCTCAGTACATACTAGTTAAAATGTTTTCAAGCAATTAATTTGGAGATATTCCGAGCTCCCCACTCACACTCAGCAGCGCCTCACCCACAATTATCACCACACATTTCCACATGACTTATAGGAACGACAGGAGTTGGAGTCCAGACTTCAGTGTTTATAATTGAATGTACTGGACAACAGAGAA
The DNA here is from genome assembly GCF_018691265.1 of Tyto alba. Classification (NCBI taxonomy): domain Eukaryota; kingdom Metazoa; phylum Chordata; class Aves; order Strigiformes; family Tytonidae; genus Tyto; species Tyto alba. The sequence continues at coordinate 5,165,782 of NW_024881329.1, read as the reverse complement.
ATTTTTACTTAACTTTTCCATCCTGTTTCCTTGGAAGTTGATATTGTTTGGTAAATAATAGAGATTAGATGAGAAGCGAGTCAATGTACCTGTCAGTTCCTTTACATGCAAAAGTAAAAAATAATTTAATCTCAAAAGCGATAAAAGTAAAGTTTATTCTCTCAGGTCTAGTTTTCCAGCAGCTACATACTTTCTCACACTACTGCTATTTTGGGGGTGACCACTTATTTTTACCTAACTATTTTTACAGCCAAGAAATAATACTGCAGTCCTCATTTTGAAGGAAGAAACCCTGACAATTGTAAAACTCAAAAAAACAACACATACTTAAAAAACAGAGCTGCTACACAAGAAGCACAAGAGCAATAGATCAAGACAATTAGCATAACTTACTGTGTTGAACTCCATCATGCAGTTTGGTTTTTTCAGGGGCAGGTTATTGTTGGTTTGTTTTGTTTTGCTTTGAACTATTAAGCACAAACCTCCAACAAGGTACAGTGAAGGCACATACCTTCACATACCAAAACATTTCTAATATCTTACTAACTTGCAGCAGAACTTCAGCTGGAGTCAATCTGCAGTTTCCTTACCTTTGGTATCCCTTTACATCATCTGAGCATCAGACTCACTCTTCAGATGTTATCAAAATACATTATGAAATGTTATAACTGCTAGTGAAAGAGACAACTTTCTCTTAGAAGCGGGCAACTTCTTCATACAACAATAAAAGCAGCCTTAGTTTCTCGTTTATGGGTCAATGGTCCTTTACTTTGTAAGTTTACTGTAACAGATAGGCTCTAACAAAAAACAGTTGAAGAGTCTGGCTTTAAGCCCACTGAGGTCAGACAACCTTTGTAAATTGCTGGAAGCAATATAAAGTACAGAGCTCCAAAGCACAATTCCCTTTAAATCTTTACCTCAATCTGTTGTGGAATCAAGCACGGACCTGAAATTTGAGGAACTCCTAATTGTCCAAAAGAGTTAGATCCACACGACAGAACTAGGCCAGATTCTGCAAAATGAAGTGTTAGAGCCCAATCAGTAGATTCGCAAGCAAAAGCAAAGCACTGTAACATTCTAACAAGCAAAACACAACAGCCTAATAGCTCAAAACAGGACCTAACATGCCCTGTTCCAAAGCCCCGATGCCATAGGCTTCTCATCTTACACACCATGTTCAGCAAAAGTCTGAAGTTCACTGTGGTAAAAGCAACACGGAGTAATTTAATTTACAAGGCAAGTCGCTTAAAACCTGTAAGTACCTGTGTCTCACAAGCAATAGCCATGTGAAACTTTCAGTGTGTTCTCTAGATCAAGATATCTCTTCAGCTCTTACGACAGACAGATTTACCTACTAATATGATTGTAAAATCCCAGCCACAGGCAACTTGTTTTACACAACAGCCAGACAGGGCAGTGCACAAGGTAAAACGCAGTACATCCTCTGTGTGATTCAATCCCAGCTGCCCATCTTTGTTATGGCCACATACAAAGAGTTCTCCTGAACCTGGAATTAAAAACAAAACAAAACAAGTCAGGTCTCACTTCACAGACTAAAGAGACAAGCTTACATCCATGAGATCCTGTGACAAATAAGGACAGTGATTGGGTGTCATTTTAGGCACTGCCATCGAGCAAAAAGAGAAGCAGTTATTCCTCATGGATCAGAAACATCTCTGAAGAAGCACAGCTATTGAGAGTTGGATTTGTCAAGGGAGACAATCCATATGGTAAAAGAGACACCTCTCTCTAAGATGCATGATGAACTTCTTTATCCCATTCACATCTGTTTGTATCTTTTCTTTCCCATAATCCGCTATGGCATACAACAGAACCTTTCAGAGACCAGACGCTAGCTTCTGCTCCTTACCTTAAAACCTCTCAAGATTGAATAACCTTCCACTTGACTTCTCCCTCCCATGCCCCCATCCTCAACACAGAAAAACTGACCGCTTTGTATGAAAAGCTGGTTTATGAAACAGGTTAAGAAACAGTCCTCAAATAGCCATAAAGTAACCACACAAGATAAGCAAAACAGGAATTTCCCCAACTTCCCAGAAATATTGAGTGAATTGGCACAGCAGGAACCTGTTTTGCAAATAAGAACTGAATTTGATCAGAAACAGAAGCCACAGATAGGTGGCAGCACCAAATCAACAGGGAAACAGGAAAAGAAAACGTGTTTAAAAGTCATACACTCCTTACAAGTGCAATGTTTTTACCAGTGATAACTGCAGAATGTCCCCCTCCTCCAGTAATGCTTTTAATGTCTTGACATTTGCAGGAAACATCTTTCAGTGACTGAGGTACCAGCACATCCTCTTTATGACCAAGACCAAGTTGTCCGTAGCTGTTTGCACCCTTCAAATACACAAAGGAAAATAACACACTTTTTAAAAAGGTCAACAAAAAAAGATATGCATCTGCTCCTAACAGTGAGCAAGCTTACTGGGGACATGTCACAGATTAACCTGCCAGTATTTGCTCCTGAAAATCCCCCAAAATGTCAATCTTCATTCTTACTGCTGTCACACAGTAGCCCCAGAATTACAGACCAGGACTGTCCTAAATTTGCTGCCATGAAGGCTGCCCTTCCAACCCCAGTATATTAAGGAACATGCTAGAAAATATCCTGGTAAGACTTTAACAGCAGGCTACCAGTTACTAAGGAAGAAAGCTTCATTAGCAGGATGATTACCACCTGTTTAATTTTAATGCTAATGATTCCCACTCCTAAGGTCTTATTCATGCCAATGTTTTCTGGCAGTCCACCTCCAAAATGACATCAGAAAGACATGCTACCATTGAACCTCGATGAGTAAAGCAGAAAGATTTATCCCTTGTTAACGAAGTCTTTTAAGTTGAAGTGGTCAAAATGAAAACAAAGCCATTATAATTACTATATAAATTTATAAGTACAAGATTATAGCCACTAAACCAATCACAGAAAGCAACCACTGACGATATGGTAACGTGTCAGGGAATTTCTTTGCCAATTTAAGCTTTATTAAGTGTCCAATAGTTTGAACAGCAACTTCCATTCACAAAGGCGGATTCAGTAACTTTCCTAGCCCACACAGGGCAGTAACAGCAACACTCAACACCCAAATTGCTCCCAGCTGGGACCTTCCCCGTCTCAACTGTGCTCCCTCCCCCTGCCCAGCTGCTCTCCAGTTGCCACCACACCCACCCCCCTCCCCCCAGAGATGTAGCACCTGCTGTATCTTAAAAGGACACATTTAGCAATAAACATTTTGTACCTACAGCATTTTAGCCAAAAGCATCAGGCTGGTCGCCTCAGCCCACAGTTAGCGGGTGGATGAGATGTCAGGATTTGAGCTCAAGAGGCAGATCAAGTTGTTCTCTCACAGTCACTACTAGTGGCAGACAGTTTTAGAGCGTGTTACTACTTAGCACGTAATTTTTTTAAGAAGGCGTGTCAAAAGCTCTCATTTTAGCCTATAACTCGCGCTAAATTTTCAAGTCTTTACAACAGGCAAGCTGAGATAAGGTGCAAAAAGAAAACAGGTGCCTGGGGACCCGGGAGCCACACGCGTCTCTCCCAGCTCTAACGCGCCGACCTGCTTTCGCCCTTCCAAGACTGATGGGTTATTCCCAAACGCGACCACCGCAGCGCAAAACGAGTAACGAGGGAAAACGACACCCACTTAACGGCGCTTAGACCTCCTTTGTTCATCAGGTAAAAACCACCGTTCTGATGAACCACAAACAAACCGAAAGTCTTGATGAACCACAAACAAACCAAAAAGTCTTTTTTTCTTTCGAAGAGCCCAGGAATCCACCTCAGGCCAGAGAGTCAACGCGAAACGCGCTTCCCGCCGTCCGCGCGCAGCAGGTCCCCGCGCAGCAGGTCCCCGCGCAGCAGGTCCCCGCGCAGCAGGTCCGCGCGCAGCAGGCCACGGCGGGACCACAAGCCTTCACCTTCCCGGCTTCCCCGCGCGACGGCCAAGAGCCCGCCAAGCGCCATGAGGGCGACCCACCGCAACTCTTCCCCAGCGTCATTCTTTTTGGGGGGAGGGCGAACCCCGGGGCCGCCCCTCCCCGGGGGAACGCGGCTCGGGGCCGGCAGCTGGCGGCCCCCCGAGCCCCGCGTCCCGCCCGCCGCCATCTCGCGGCAGCGGGGCAGGAGGCGGGCCCCGGCCGCCCCCCCTCACCTCACCACGCCGAGCGCCCGCTTACCCACGCGAAGAGCAGCGGCTCCATGGGGCCGGCGGCCCCCGGCCCTTCCCGCCGCGCCGCAGGCCGGGGAGGAAGAGGCGGGGCGGGGCGGGCTCCGGCGGGGCCCCGCCTCGGCCCGGGGGCTGCGGGCAGCGCGGCCGGCAGCGCCCTGCCGCGGTCGGTGTCCCCGGCTGGGAGCGGTCGGTGGGCGGCGGTGCCGCGGCCGCCCGCGCTCCCCCGGCTCCGGCTGCTGCTTTCAGGACAAACTCCCCCAAAGCCGGGGCGCCCGGTCCCGCCGGCGCTGACAGGGGCCCGGGGATGGCGGGGGAGCTCCCGCCGGGGCCTGGGAGACGCCCGCACCGCTCACACCCCTTTCTACAGAAATAAAACAAAACAAACAAACAAAAAGACCTAGCCTTTAAAAAATGAGAGGGAAACAAGTCACTCCTTAAAGAAATATAGACAGTTCCGAACGGAATCAAGGCACAGGCGTGGAATGCCTGTACCACGTATAAAACATACCAACCCTGGGTCAGAAGTGAGTGCTTTGAGTTTATTGCTACAGTGCTGAAGTAAAAGGTTTTCTTCTTGCAATAATTATCAACAAGTCATTTATTCTGTTGACATTTAAAGCCTCCACAATAGTTCAAAATATTTAAATTATTACTGTTCTACATAGCCAGAAGGTTGGGATGCGTGAAGCCAAACATAAGCACGGTTAATGCCATGGAAATGCATCTTCTCTGTATTACTTTTAGCAGTTCACTTAAGTTTTTGCTACGCAAGTGCAAATAAAGATACAGTTGCTGTTCTTCCAAAGTATTCAAAATAGGTGCTAATTTATCAAGTATGTTTCTTACTTCACACATATACAGAGTTCAGACAAAAATTTGAAGTAATTTAGATTTATATATATTTCAACAACATAATAATCCCAACATTTTTTAAAATGCAGCTGAATATTAACTGTTATCACAGAAGCAGACAAAACAGATCCTCTCTTACTACTCACTTAATAAGAAGGTTTCTTCTTTAGAAAGACAAAGTTCCTAAAATCTAGTTTAAGGTGTAATGTAAGCCTTAAATGTTGTAGACCATATTTCTATGTCTTAAAAGTTCTTTTAAAAAAAAAAAAAAAGAAAGAAAAAAGAGTTCTAGTGGGTTAATAGTCACAGAAAAAAAACGTACCTAGGCTTGGTTTAAACAGTAAATATATTGGAAAGACTGGGCCAGTGATTGCTTATGGAACAGATGTGGCCTACCAGAAAGCAGATGAAGCGCAAACTTATTTTCAAGCACAGAGGTTCATGAAAGTCCCTTCAAATTCTCAAAATCCGGGAATAGCATCTCCAGTGTATTTAAGATTTCGGTCTGTTTGTCCAGAGACCTTCTCAGCTGCAAACTCTGGATTTCCTGATAAACTCTGCCTATGAAGAATCAGCGCCTAGCATGCTATTAAATACGCCTGGCACATCACAGACCTTCCATTCCAATGTGTCACAGCCCATGCACATATTCATTTCATTGCCAGGGCTGGCAGAAAGAGCAGCCGGCACAGCTTTGTACAGCTATGCAGGATGCTGAGATGATGGAACCCTGAAACCCGGGAAGTTTGCTGCTACATGACACAAACAATTCAGCAGGACACTGCTTCCCACCACTTGTAAAGTGCTCTTTAGAATTAAATACACTTTACGCTACAAGGTAGTTTGTTGCACTCAGCCAGAGAATTCCTATGAAATGCTTGGGCCTTTCAGATATAATTTGCTTCATAGGGAATTAAGGTGTTCAGCACTAGTAAAGAAGAAGCACAAGCTGCACAAACTTACATTCTGTAGGTGAATAGTGACCAAGTAATCAATAACATACTTATTCTTACAAAAAGCAGACTGGACTATGAACTTTGGCTGTTATTTTAAACTTTGGTGGCATTATTTTAGAACAGAGGAAACAATTTGGAATATTAAATTGTAATTTGGAAATTATTTTAGACTTTGTGCTAAGTCAGTACCTGATGGTTTGCTAAATTAATTCAATCGGGATAAAGACAAATGGTATTTCTGTAAGGAAACGTCTTCCCTCAGGTGCCGTATCAAGGATGGCAACAAAAATCCTGAATCCCTGAGCCAACAGCAAATCTCCCAAAACAAACAGCATCAGGATTTCATGCGACAGCTCTGTATCTGTGCCTTACACTAGAAGCATGCCAAACCACATTTGCAATTCTTTGGGAACAAGAATGATCCCTTTGAAAGCAAGATTTGAGCCCTCAATTTTATCATGGTGAACCTTCAGCTATTTGTGTCCTGATGTCTGCATTGTAATCATCCAAGTTTTAAACCTAGTAGAACAGACTTAGAAGCTACTGAATACTATAGCTTCTACACTATAAAGCCTGCAGTGCCAGAAAATAGACTACTAGAGTCAGAAACAGACATTTCTCTGTGGCGAATTATTCCGTTATTGCCTAATAAGCCACCTTCTTCAGCGTCTCATCCCAGCCCTGATCCACAGACCACACTTTTGCTCCAGTCTAGCAATATCTCTGCTCCCCCATTAGCTTCTCAACAGCAACTCCAGGCCTTTTTTATCCAAGGGGGGTGGAGGAATTCATTCTGTAAGGGACTTTACACAGAGAAACAAGGTAAAGTTGTTATCCTTATGGGCCATTCACTCTTCCATTTGTAAAGGAGAGAGTTCTGCATACAACACATTACATGCCTAGAAAAAAAACATAAGGGAAAAGAGTTGCCAAGTGCACCACGCTGCTGACAGGGATGTTAAACTTCCAGCTGCTTGCCCATCTTGCTGAGGGCATCGCTGACAATGTCCAGCTCATGACGCAGCTCATTCACCACGCTGGCAATGCTCTTCGTGTCTTTCAGGATCTGCACACTTTGAGTATATGGATTGTACTTCACGCCAAATGGGCGCTTGATGGTTTTTGCAAACTCTCTATTCAAGTAGAAAAAGAGAGGGAGTTATAAACAAAACACAAATGCATCCTCTGTATGCAGTCAGTATCAGTAACCATTTTTCTAAACTACTTTGTTAAAAATAGTCATAATTGTTCACACAGTTGCATAGTTCATCATCTTTCCCACCCAGCACGTGGAAGACCAAGCAAATACTAATCTCAGCTTTCCAACCCCATGAAAGTTAATTATGAAACTGTGATAAGAATAAAAAGGTTTGGTGCTGCTACCGAGAGATGTACGAAATCAATCAAACCTGCTTTTATAAAACAGGGGGGGGGGAAAAAAAAAATCTGTACCTCATCTTTTCCTTTGCTTCTTCAAAACTTTCAGAAACAAAGTAAACTTCCTGGAAAGTTGTAATGAGGCATTCTTGCTTGCAGGTGACCTTTGGATCAAAAGGCTTGACTTTGGCATTGCCAGAGAGCGAATGCTGGTAATGTAAAGTGTTGTCATGCATCACAGGAACATCATCACCCAGACAATCCATGAGGAAGATGACATGAAGTAGAATGAATAAAAAAAGATTAAGCAAGACCATATTTAGTACACTGCTGCTTAAAATTTTTATCTGCAGATGAACAGTGGAATAACTCTCAACGGTTGTATTCTGCCAATCGGTGTCAAAAAAGGGATTCCTCAAACATGAGGCTCACGTGTATACATGAGCAATATTTTCAGAATCTGGTTAAACCAGCAGAGCTTTATTTTGAAAACAGTTACTTGGAACCTATCAATAAGAAATACCAGTCACCTAATGCTTCTTGCAAAAGACACAGGAGCTGCTCAGCATATATCCAAAAACAGATAATCCCGTAATTATTGCCACTGTGAATTTTCTTAAAGTCTAGTAGGTATCTAGGAGTTTTCAAAAGAAAGATTTTTAGAGTTATACTTCATAAAAGCCAGGGCAAAACAGTGACAATAATAATCAGGTATGAACAAAGAAAAGAGGTAAATAAGCAGCAAATATTCTTACCTTGAGCTCACTAATCGAAGAGAGCAAGCCAGCCCCATAAACTCGTAGCTGTCCCTCTTGCTTGCACAAGCCAAACTCTACAGTAAAGAAGTAGCACTGAAACAGAGAAAGGAGTAAAATAATTCAGCCTTCAGTTAAGATGCTGTGGTGGATTAGATGGGGGCATTTCTATTTGTAGGTAGTGTAAAACGGTTGCAAATATCACAGTCATCACTTGGTTATCATTCTCAGAAGAGGAGGGAAGCCAGAATGGAAGGGTGAAGAACCACAGGATTGCATGTTTCTCGTAAGAATGATTGATATTGTAAGATCATCCAGCTAGGCTAAAAGCTGTTCATGCCAGTAGGAACACTGAGAGGTAAATCTATTTTGAGAAATACTGTCATGACATGACAACTTCAGCTTAAAAGAAACACTGAATAGAAAAGATCTCTGTGAGTGAATGAAAACATCAGTCCACTACATTTTGCTTCTCATTTTCTTAGTGGTCTGTAAAATTAAAAATGTTTAGTTTGCTGGATTTCAGGATATCTGCAGGTATATATGGGGAGGAACGGTATTTTTATAGATGGCTTAGTTCTGCTCCCACTGAAGGTAATAGAAATTTTACCACTAGCTACACCAGGTGGGAAATTTTTATTTTTTTTTTTTTTAAATCAGCAAACCAGTTCTTTCGTAACTGGCATCAATTATTTTTCATCTAAATTTAAATTTTATCTTAAAATATTTTTGCCAAAGCATCCAGGAATTAATTCATTTCATCCAGGAATTAATTTATAATATATTAATTTCTTGGCTGAAAAGTATCTAATGCTAGCGCTCACCACATTCAGTGAAAACACCATATCATTTCAAATCATCCTACACACTAAAGAAATAGATTACTTTTTAAAATCAATGAATCACGTTGCCAGAAGTAAGGTTTTGTCTGGAAGAAACGGAACACGGAATTCCAATCTGGAAGAAGTGATCTACCACCAGAAGTTGCACCCTTACTTAACAGCCAAGAGAAGAAAAATACCAATCATATCAACATTAGAATGTATTTTTTTCCTAGCATGGAGAATTACTATATGCCCTAAAAGCCAAGAAGCAGTGAAACACATAGGTCTAGCAGCTGGTGTGGCTAATGTTGACATGAAGCTCCAAATTTATTTGACAGAGTGGGATCAGCCTAGTAAAGCAGAAAGCTTTCCGTGGGATCACCAGGCATTCAAACACTCACTGTTGCCAGTTTTTGAACAGCCTCATCTGATGCCCCAAGTGATGCAAGACCAATTTCCTGGGAGAACTGAGCAAAACTGGGTTCAGCCAAAAGAGGGACGTGGCCTAGGAGTTCATGGCAGGTATCCCTGGAAAAAGAAACAAAACAAGAAGTCTCATGATCTGCCTTTGTGGTAGAATGAAAATGCAGCACCACTGAACAGATACAATGTCTTGTGTTAAATTATTTAATATCCACAAGACAGAAAAGTGTCAATAGTGTCTAGCTGAAAGCAACTGAGCAAGTCATACCGACTCTACATAAGTACATAAACTCAGATTTTCAAACAAAGCTGTCTAAAGTTAAGATCTGAGCAATTACAAGGCAATTGAATATTAAACTAACTCTGCGCACAATGACATCAATAAGAGCTCTCCAACAACATTCTGTACTTTCGAAAATCCTGTACTTCTAAAGGTGGCACTTGAACATGTTAAAGCTTCATTACATTCAGTGTGAACACTGAGTCTTCAGTACCTTAGAAGTAAGTTTACTTGCTGCTGTTCTTGAACAGCTTTTAAGTAGCTTGGCTCTGGGCAGCAAGATTCAAAACTCTCTCAAATTCTACCCCAAGATTAAATGACTCACGGCTCTGGTGTATAGAGAGGGTCCGAGCTGTGCCTAACATACTGAGTGCAGTGAAAAACTCTGAATGCTAATCCTGCCAAGAAGTCTCTGGGCGACAGATAGCCAGCAACAGGGCGAATGGTGAAACCTGTGCGCTCTGAAAAGGAACAGAGAAATTGTACATTAGTTAGTGTAGAAGTGCACAATGTTGTCACCTTTCTGGCAACAAGTGAGGTAAAAGCCACAGCACTACCTTGGCTCAAGAGCACATGGGAAAATTAGGCATGATTAGAAAAATCAGGCCTAAGCTTCAGAATGACCAACACTTAGTAAAAATGTCCCTACCTCTGTCAGTGGATTTCCTACAATTTCATGCCTAGAACCAACACAATACAGCTAGGTACCTCTTTAGCCAATTCTAACAGTCTCTTCAGAGGCAGCATGGCTGCTCAAATGTCACAGTTTTTATATATTCAAGACACAATATATTAAAACACGGATGGCCAAAAGGCCTCTTAAAGGACAAGAATGAATACAAGCAAAAGTGACCAAGGATGTTTTCTTGTGCCCATAAAATAGCAGTGTGATTTGCAATGGACATTAAATCCTTTTTATGCAAGAAAAATTATCACGTTACCTTTCAGGAAGCGGGACACATCTTCCAGCTGGGGGATATTGTCTTCCCTGTACCCACAGTATTTGGTGAGCAAGGGTAAGTTTTTAAGGTACTCTCTGCAGGCATGAGTTGGGTAAAGCTTGTTAAGCTCTCGGTACACAATCCCCCAAGTCTTGACCTCCTCCTCAGTGAATTCAATCTTGGGAATTGGGTCACCACTACAAGAAGAAGAGGAAGAAAGGACATTCCTTGGTAAAAGGCTAATAAGGGATGACTCATTTACCTACTATAATTATTTAGCATCTATACAGCTGTGACACCTGGTCAGGGTGCGTTAGGCACTGTCAAATATACAATGAGATCTGGTCTATGCCCTGGAGAGCTATTAGTCTAAGTGCTTGCTCTCTTTTCCACCTAAATCAGCTGACAGGAATCTTTGCTCTGACCTCACTGGAGCCTGAAAGCTTCAGTTCTGCAAACAGCTTCTTCGGTATTTAATGCTGAGAGTAACATTTTAAATACGGGCATAACCTTTACAGCTTCAGGGGCTGAGAACACCTGCTTTTCCCTGCTGGACTTCCCCGTCTGCAATTACTTTCCATTACCTTTGTGATTTGTCTTAGAAAAAGAGAATCTGTCTGAACATATTAATTGTAGTCCATCTCTCCCGTTTAGCCCTCAGGATCTTGATTAAAGGGGATTATAGCAAGGGTGTGACCTAAAGCCCACTGAATGCAATGGCAGTGTTACACTGAGCTTCCACTGTCAGCCCGGTAACCAGCATGGCAAATGCTTTCCCAAGGGAATCCCTGTTAACAGCACATTAACAGTAACCAGCTCTGTGCTGTGGTAACCAGTTGCATTAATACATAGTGCCATAGAGCTCTAGATACCCACCATTTCTAGGTCATTTCCAATTGAGGAACTTGGCATCTAAATTCAAGTATGCAACAGCAACATGAAAATCAAATTTAGAAAAAACAATACTGGGCTATGAAACTCTTACTGCTTTAAGAGCTCCCTTCCCCCAAGCAGCATCTCTACAGACAGAAGCTCTTCAAGTTTCTTTTCACAGAAACCTTCTTATCTACACATCACATACACTAGAGTTTGAACCAGGAAAGAAAATTCAAGTATTAGCATTTGCCCAGAAAGTTTACACTCAGTGGTCAGTGGGCTCTGTACTGGGTTTGCCTCCCCTCTCTCTCCTTCCCAAAGGAGACCAACCTGCCCTAGTCAAGTCAGTACATCCTGGCACAGGCAGCTGTGAAACACGCGTTGCCCACCCTCTTCCTTTGTTGCACCCATTTCCAGAGAAGCGGGGAGGGACTGCAGAGTCCAAATGCACCACGCTGCAGGAAGCCAGCGCTGGCATCGCTGCCCATGTGAGGATCAGCACCGCCACAGATGCTGCAACGGCCGAGCAACCACGGCCTCAGACCGACCAGAGGCCCACAGGGCTGTAAGACAGCCTAGATCTACCTTTTAATCTTGTCTTACATCTCCCTTCGTTTTACCCCTCCAGCTCCGATTCCTGAGCCAAGCGTGTCTCAGCAAGATCTGAGCCCAGGGAGGGTGAGCTCCTGCCAGCTCACTCTGCTATTATTTCAAGGCACCCAGAAGGCTTATTCTGGAAGAAATCAAGCTTACTGTTTGTAGTTCATAGCCAGGTCTGCAAAATACTTTCGCCTCTTGCGATAGACATTGTCTTTGAAACCCTAGTGAGGGGAAAGAGAAAAACAAAGTTAAATGGGTTTCCAAGCTGTAGTAAATAAATTAATTTAAAACAAGACACTTGAAATTTCTTGAGTTAGGAAATATAAAAGTATGCTGTGTAAGAATGAGAGGGCAGGGCAGAAACTTCATAGCTGTAGTCTGAAATCTTTAATAACTGTGAACTAAGCCAATACTCCAAAGTAAGAATCGGCAGGTTTAAGCATGCAACTATATATTCAGTAGATGCAGATTCATTTGTGTCATATTCAGTATTTATATGAACTTTGTTACTTGTTTGATTATTCTAGACTACAGAACAAATTGCCCATTTGCACTGCCCAAGTACCCATGTGTTTGCTCCAATTATAGCAAGGAAAAAAAAAAAATGAGAAGGAACCAAGCCTGCCTCACAATAGTTTTGGGTTTGGGTTTTTTTTTTTTAATTTGTATGCGACCACTCAGAGCCCAGACCTGGAGTCCTCACACAAGTAAGCCTTGCAGAAAGGCACAGGAGCTAAATTCAGTCACAGCCTTGCCTGAACTAGGAAAAAGATGTGAAACCCCTGAGAGAAGGTGCTCAGGCCCACAGAGGCGCCGTTGACGGGTAGCAGAGGGAGGAGGAAAAGCCACAATTTTTTAAAGTAAGCTCCACAAATAAGTTGTCCCTAAGGATTAGGTATAGGGAGGAAAAAATACTTACTGGATGGTCAGCATCCAAATCGGACCCGTACATCAGCACTCGGTTTGCACACTTATCCAAATCTGAGATCTTCTTCGGAAACCAGGGAACATTCTCCATGTCTAGGGAAGGCATGGAATCCACAAAGTTATTAATAACGCCGCGCATGCTGAGGGAGGAAACGCTACTTTCAAGTATGGCTATGGCGGTTGCAAGTAAAATCTATAAATTAAAAGGGCATGAATAAGACAAGGGAGTCCACTGCCTATCTGGCACCAGCCTACAGCTCACACTTCCTCCTCTGTCACTGCCACAGTCTGCCTACAGAGCACAGCCAGCGCCAAAGCACCCAGGGGAGGAAATAGTTAATATGGTTTTTCTGTGGCCCTTAACTGTCACAGCTGTCAGAGTAGCATCCAGAGGCTCCTCCTGAGGCAAGGCCTCCTTGTGCACACTGCTGTGAATCTGCTGGGGTACAAAGCGTGTGAAAGGCCAGAGAAGTGATTTGCCTGTTTGAGTCCTCCCATCCTGCTTTACTGACCATGGGAAATAAACGTTGCTCTGTGGTTATGTGCCCCAGAAGCATCCAGCTTTGCTGATGGGTTTGTGGGGGAAGAGGAGGAGAAGGAGGCCCTGCAACCTGAAAGAGATACTTCATTACAGTTTTGCTACTGACTATTTTTTTTTTTTTTAGCCTAAGACAAAGCTCTTGGCAGAGTGGTCAATGCACTGTTTTTTCAGTTTTCTTAACAAGGACAGAGGGATTGTTTAGATTGAAATTCCCCTTACTGAGGGATAAAGTAAGCGTTTTATTCAAGAACACCAGATCTCACCTTCCCCTAACTACCAGCCTGTGCCAAGCACAGTGGCTGAGAAATACATGGGACTGACTTCCTGCTGCCCTCAACTTCAGGCATCTCTTTAACTAGAAGCAAAGGTAAACAGGATGTGAAGCATCCCAAAGCTGAAAGGCACCTCTTTCACACTAATATAAGTAACCGGTTATGATGAAAAGCAGTTAAAAAGAAATTTAAACCAAGTGCTACACAAGGAAACTGCAGAATCCATCTCCCACTCTCACCAGTGTCAGAACTGAACTGGAATCTGTCAGTATTATACCCCTGTCACCATGGTGTATAGCCGCTAGCCAAGCCCTGCATTCAGACTCGGCCGACACGCCGGCCGGCGAGGGCAGGGGGGCTCCCAGCGACGCCAGCGCTGCTGCTCTGAGAAGGGTCGGGTGCACAGGTGACAGACGTGCAATTTGCACCCACCCGAAACAGCCTCTATTCCTAGGTGACACCAGCCAACGCAGCCCTGCTCAGATCAACCAGACTACACTCACTCACAACACAGAAGCATAAGCCTGGTAGCTACTGATTGAAAACACTACACAAATGTAGATGTGGACACCATAAGAAGATTTCAAACCAACACAATGACAAGCGCGTTTTCATCAGAACTGCCTTTTGGGCTTACCATCTTCCTGGACATTGAAATGCTCTGTCGGGTTCATAGAGACAATGTTGACATGAGATTTCAGGAGCTGGAGGATCTCATTCAGTTGTTCCCTGTTACTGTCACAGTCCACAAAGATCTCAAACTCAGAATTCCGTCTCTTGGACTTCCGTGACTCAATGTGTACTAGATTTACATGCTTCTCCTGTTTTGTAAGAAGTAACGTTTTCAAACAGATTTGAAAAACAAATTTTAGTTTTTAGTCAATTGTTTTTAGTCAATGAATATTCTACTGCCATGGGATATACACCACCTTTGTGCAGCTATTTTAGTTAATTGGATCTCTTGACAGCACTTTGCTTATTTGAGGGGGGGAAGTTATTTGATTTCAAAAAACTTCCCATGCAGAAGAAAATGAAAGAGAACCCATGTTCTTTCAATTTCATTTACATTCAGGAAGCACTGAAAGACACAGTCAGGAGGTTTAAATTCATAGACCTTTTTCTTTCATCCCTCCCATAGGAAGCTGATTAGCAATTGGGTCTGGGGAAATTCAGCAAAATGCCAATCAGGTCACCGTGTAATTATCTCACAAGCAAGCAAGGGATTTAAAAGCAGTAGTTTTGGGGGCTTAAATTTCACTTTTCTTTTATTTGAAAAATGATTTAATCATATGTCTTATATGAGGAACAGAGAGAAACCCCAGGCTAAGAGATGCGGGGCCAGATGGCAGAGCACAGTGGCACTGTGCATATTCCTTGCACAATACCCACCCAGCAACAGGAGTGCAGTTGCAGTTCCTCTGTCACCCTCAGCACGGCTAGGCAGGGTGACAAGGGCACTGGACTCACCCTGGCACAGGTCAGCACCCCAACAGCCTACCTGCCATCAGCAAGAGCTTCAGACCCACCTCTGATATGCAGTAGAAACAATAAACAGCAATCCTCTTTTCACAAAACCCTCTCAGTCTTTAGTCAGTGCAGATGATAAGCTTTGTGAAGATTTTTAGCAAAACAGCATCTAATTTCTGAGGCATAAATTTGCCTTGATGGGTAATTTTGGGTGCAAAGTGGGAACCAAATTAGGAATCGCATCCTTAATAAACAGGTGTAATTAATTCTACTGTGTTCCAAAACTTTCCTTACAATTTAAAAATACAGAGCTTCTGTAGCAATGTCATTATTACATACCTGAAAGAGTTTTAACGCTTTTACAAGTCCTCCGACTTCGTTCTTCAAGGAAAAAATGATGGCTGTTCTTCCTCTTTCAGATGCATGGTCTTCATTCTCTTTATTATCTTCAATCATCATGTAATTTGACTTATTTAACTAAGTGCAAACAAACAAAAAGATTTTTCTTAATTGGTAGTAGTGCAAAAAGTGTAAAGTTTTACATTTCCATTTGTCTTGGTGTAATATTGTGCTTTGACTGATCAGCCGCAAAAGGAAAGGGGCCAATTAAATCATTACACAATAACAGGCATAAAGTTAGGCACACATAGAATCTGTGAGATCTGACGATTAAATACTTAGATTTCTTTGTTTTAGTTGAATGATTTAATAGACAACTTTAGTCATTCTCTAGGATGCAGAAAATGTTTTCAAAGTATAGTTTATAATTAGCATTGGAGGGATGCTGATTGAAGGGACCAATAAGATGTCAGCAGAAATAATAAGTTGAGCAACATACTTGTTGGTGAATTCAATGAACACTGGTAAAGGGAATAATCCAGAGCCCACTGGATATAGGTAGGAAAAGATGGATCAGGGTTTAATAGATCAGAACTGAAAAATCACTGCCTTTCTCTTGCTACATAATTGTAAAACACTGCTTTTACAGAGAAAGGAGACAAAACCTAAGGAGTTAAAATGTTATGCTGACCAGAATCTGTTGACTGCAGAGACAGTCCCACTCCCATCAACCACAACCAAGCTCTTCCATCTGTCAGCTCCCCTAATTCACATGCCAAATCCTTATCTTAATCACCCAAATCACACACTACAAATTTTCAGATATCCAACACATGGTTTTGTACGTTATTAGTAATCGTATTCCTGACCGTGTTGAAATCAGTGAATATCACAGACCATATGAAGTATTGAGGCCTGAGCAATAGGCCAGAACTAAAACTGACCTCTAAATGAATCTCAACACCCCACAATATGGTACTAATCATACGTAGTATTAACCACATATATAATGTATTACTAGTCCATCTTAGTACAGGTATGTACAGAAGCCTTGTTGTAATTTCATTATGTAATAATAGCCAATCAACTGATCTGCCTTTATTTAGAGGCATGAAGTAAGGCCGTGAGGCCAGACACCTGACCCTGTTAAAAATACGTGGGTTTGGTCCCTCTTGCAGCATCACCAGACATCAGATCCTGTTGAGAAATATGTGACTATAGCCCAAATAGATACACACGCTCCCTTGGGTTCCTGCTTAAGCCCCGGACAGGCTTTGGGCAAAATCCAACAGGGAGGGGACGCCAGATGTTTCTGCGCTTGAAGTTTGAAACCTGTTGATTGAACAATACAAAAGCTGGATCCTCTCTGCAGCAACTTTGGAGATGTCACCTACGAGTGGATGCACTGCGTAGGACCCCCCCAATTGCTGGGAAAGGTTCTCCAAATCCTCGCTGCAACCGAGGCTCCCCAGCGACTGTGGATCTGGATGGTGGTGAAGTATTAGGGCAACTGGCGATGTATCTTTTTTTAATCACTATCGCTGACTTTATGTAGTAATGATTAGGTGCATTAACTTGTTTCGCTGTATTTTCTTGTCGCATTATTTTAAGACTAGGAAGCATTATCTTGTTTATTCTCTTTGCTGTTATAACTAGAGTGTAATAAGCTTACGAGTTTGACTAAATGCATTATCTTATGTTTTGTATTATTTTGCAATAGATAGTAAAATAAGTCTATTCTTTTTGTTGGTATCTGAGTCCTTTCTGTCAACCCCATCAATTGGCAAAACACCATATTCTCAGCTACATGTAGCCAGGCCATAAATGGAGATGATATTGAAACAATTAAGAATGTGGAAAATGCGAAGTAAAGAAAAAATGCAAGGCTTAAAATCAGAGGCTGTGTCTCATATTCTTCAGACCTTGCAAAAATAAACAAGAAAGGTGAGGTTTCTGAAGGAGCCAGTGAGAAAGTGGAGAGGAACAATGAAGCCACATTATTGCTATTTGGAATTATTTTTTGATCTGACACAGCTTTTAAAGACATGACTATCCAGTGACATTTTCGGGAATGGAAAGAGCAAAAATAAAAATGCAGTCATAACACAGCAGCTCTGTTGATTCCCTTCTACAGTCTCTCCAACTTTAACCTCTTTAAAATGGATAATTCTGAACAGCTAAGTATTTCTATCTATAATAGATAAATTTAAAAATAAAAAACAGATTTTACCTATCTTTTATCAAAATGTTGCCATTTACCTTTCAGATTAAGAAGGTAATCTGCCTAACAAAATAATCAAATTAGTTTCAATTTAAATTGAGTGGTTTACATCACAGCTGATATTTGATGCTGCTCTAAGAAAGCTTTCAAGCAGGTTACTAGATGTGAGCTCTTTGGGGTGCCGAGGTGGTAGCCCATGGAAGACGTCTTGCTCCAAGCCCACTCATGCTAATGGAGGTATCTGGATTTCTGACCAGGTCCCCCACCTCTAACGAGTTGTCACTATATGATGAGCCTGGACAACAGTGTCAGTCCATCACACTGTTTCTGATGCAGCAAAGCCACTGATCTCCGTCAGCTTGGGTCCAGACATCAAATTCTCTGCTGAAAGCGGGTGACAGGGCCCAATCCAGGTTCTGCTGAGCAGCCTGCAGGTCTCAGCTGGCTTCAGTGAGCACCAGACCAGGATCACAAGAGCCAGGGGCAGGCACCGAGCAAGGGTACTCCAAGCAGAAAAGAAAAGGCTCATAATTCCACAAATACATATAGGTTATTGGTTGTTTTCTCAAGTGCTCAAGAGATCGCCATTCGTGTGAGCCAAATCCTATTAATACGATTCTGCTGTAGAAGAAGCTGAATGCAAGGAAGTCTCCATTACAAATAGGGTTAGATGGTGGTCTCTGAAGGCAACAACTGTCGGGCTGGTTCATATATATGGCTTACACACAACACGTTGGCTTGATTCCACGTTCAGGATCATTGACTTAAAACAAGATCAGCTTATCAGATTTGGTGTAGTTGCATGCAATATCATAAGATGCACAGCAAGGACAAACTATATGCACTGAGGACTAATATTCTTATTTCGTATTTTGCTAGTTCAACTAACATTGTGTTTAGGTGACAACACTTTAAAGTAATATGTTTAAGAGACCAGTGAAGAAAATACAACAAAATGTGGTGTGTTCTTACATTAAGTTTGAAAAAAATCACCTCTAACTTAAGAATTTGAAAAAGATCTAGAAGAGAAATTCAGATGCCTACAATGCCAAACGCACACCACTTACATCTTTAACCCTAAACCAACATTAATCTCCTGCTTTCAATTAAAATACGGACCGAAAACAGGTCTGCACTAATGCAGCAACCATTTTGGTGAGAGATAACAGTAGAAAATGGCAATGCAAAAACAATTCCTCTCCTTCAACAGCTGCACCTTCACTTCCATATTATTCTGTATCAGTAACACAGCTCTAATTAAACCCAACACTCTTCCTTTACATGGTAACACATTTGAGCTTTTTGGAGGGTGAGGGAAAAATTAATATTGCATTGATGTTTGTTATTAATGATGCAAATCATTAACTGATTTGCCATCAACCCAACTGAAGTCTTAGTGAAAATACACAAACAGAAGGATACTCTAAAGCCCTTATTTAGATAGATACCTAGGTGCCTTCTGGTTAAGGATCACTCCTTTTGGAGCCCACAGCCATTACCTTCCCTTTCTCTGCGTCCCCAAAGAATAGTCTCTGTGAGCTAGACATCTGAGGGTGCATATTTTGTGCTTTAATTCTTTATATTAATGGATAGCCAAGATTTAAAATTATCTAAACGTACTCATCTAAAGGAAATTACATTTTAGATCCATAAATTGAAGACCAAAAAAGTCTTTTTTAAAAGTGTGTTTGATACAGATTGCCATCAATTGTACTTGATAAAAAGTCTCAACGGGCATTTTATATCCTCCTCCCCCTTTAAGTAGTTGCTTGCTTTCTCACTATCCTTTTGACACAGTTCTTATAGTTAGGGAAGGATGAAGACATGATCTTAGGAATGACCACGACTAGATGTCACATTACAGGGAAATTTTTCAGCCACACCAAAAGTCTTCCTTAGATTTAGTTCTCAGACATCAAATCAAAAGATGTGCTGAATAGCTTATTTGGTTTCCAAAGATCTGAGGGATATGGCAAAACAATCTTTTGTGAAACTTTACTCATTACAGTCAGCGTTCTTGTTTTCACGAGGAGTTTTACTGACTTTATAAACTGCAAAGTATCAATAACTGCAGCCAACGCATAAGCATTGATTTTATCCGATTTCTGATGTACTGAGCATATTCCCACTGTAATGTGAAATAATCCAGGAGGGTATTTTTCGGGGCTACATCACATCCTCTTTCTCCTAAGCAATGATGCACCAGAAGTTACTTTTCTTCTAGCTTAATTTCATCCACTCGAATCTGAGTTTTACCCCTTTTTTCCCCCCTTCTCTTCAGAAACAGCAGCGTAACACCCCCCCCCCCCCCCCCCCCCCCCGCCAGTCCCAGCGGCACCGAGCGCTCCCACGGATGCCCGAGGAGCAGCATCGCTGGGCAATTACCGCTCTGCGAGTCACCGGGGCCAGAAAGCCACCTTTTCTCCCCCCAGAAAAACCACTGCTCCGAGACCCGCAGCAGCGAGGCGGCGGAGCTGTAACCTCAGAGACAGCCACACTTTTCCCGCAAGCCAGGTTTTCCCGCTCAGCCCCGCTCCCCTCACCTGGCCGGCGGCCTCCCGAGCGCCGGGCACCGCCTCCAGCGAGCCGCCGCGCCGGGCCGCGGGCTGCATGGCCGGGACGGGCCGGGCCGGGCCCGGGACGGGCGGCGGGACCGGCGGCGGGGCCCTCAGCACCGCCCGGCCCCGGCGGCCGCTTTATGGAGGGGGCGAGAGCCGCCCCTAATCGCCCGCCGCGGGGGGCGGGAAGAGGAGGAGGTGGCTGAGGGGGGAAGGCGGGAGAAAGCGCTGCCCGGCTCCTCTGAAGGAGCGGCTCCGCAACCCTCCAACTAACCCCCGCGGGAAGCTGTTCGTCCAGAGGCCGGTGGCGGAGCGGGGATGCTCAGATGCAGCCACCGACCACCCACCATCTCTGCACCCCAAAAAAACCCGCCCCAAAAAGAGGCGCTTTCCCGCTCGAGTCACACCTCCTTGGTCACCCGTACGAGGAAGTTTAAGGCGGGCCGGGGGGAGAGAAGACTGACTTTTTGTCGGTAACTTTGTGGGGTCTGCAGCTAACACACATTCGCACCCCCCGGGGCTGAGGGGAGCAAGCATGGGCATGGAAAGGGCTCACCTACCTCCATCGTGCCCACAGAGCCTCCTCCCCACGCGTGTCCGCTCACCGCAAATTGAGATGTAGGCTGCCAGTGAGGAAAGGAAGGCAAACTGCATCCTAAGTGAGAGGTGGCGAGGGCTGGGGCTGCAGCAGAGGGTAAATATGCAAAGTTGCCTGCAAGGAGACGGCTGAGCTACCAGGGATCAGCGGCCCCGGCGAGGAGCTCCCCTAAACACCCTGCAAGGCGGCTGCGGAAGCGTGTAGTGCAGGCTGCAGTCTCCAAGAGAACACAATGGACAGACATACTCAGTTCTTCACCAAAAATAACAGTGCATGTGTTGCTGGGAAAATAAATTGCAGTACATTACTTCTTTTCTAAAAAACTCCTGCACCTACAGGAAGAATAAGTACACATCAATTAGCAGGAAACTATATTTTCATCTCTTATCTATAGTGTCATTTATTTTCTGTGTAGATCTAGACATATGCTTGTATTTTAGAAACTATCACTGTTTTTAGACTCCAATAAGCCCAGTCCTCACTGCCCCCTCTCAGGTCAGACTTGGCAACAACATTAAGATAAGAGAATTTGTGGTACACAGCAGGGGAAGTCAAAATGGTCCCCAGGAACGTAATCATTTGGAGGCTTTAGGGATCGGGGCGAGGAAAGATTGATTATTTTACATTGGGCATAGGGCCATCCTAAAACAGATATTCTGGTTTTTCATTAGTTCCTTTCAAAGAAATGCTCAAACTCAGCCATGACTAGTTTTACCCTAATTTACTCAAGTGTCTGAAAAATCTCCAGTATTTTTCTCTTCAGTGACTAAAATATTGAAAGCTCGATTCCAGATAGATCTCTTAGACACTGGTGTAACAGAAATGATAAATTATACTGATGAAGCCAATATGCAGGCTAACGTCTAACAGAGGCAAACACGGTCACACTTGCACTGACATCTCTTGACTTCTAGGAAGATGGAAGGCACTGACATCATTGGAGATGTCAGTGCCTTCCATCTTCCTAGAAGACACTGACCTTCAAACAATCTTGTTTCTAAGAGGACTGAGGGTGACTAGCTCTGCCTTTCAGACAAAGCATGGGATTGGAAGAGCATGGCTGTAAGTGATGATGTAGCTGGGAAAGCCAGTTTATTCCAGTTTGCTAATGGGATATATTTTGTGACCAGATGCTTCAATTTTCCCTTTATAAAGAAAATACAGTATTTATTCACTTTATGCCTTAGTTCTACAACAGACACTTCCTGCAGAATAAATCTCCCCATCAAACAAGCGGACTCAAAAAGCAAACAATTTGTAGGATCTTTAACCAGAACCCTAAGCATATGAGAGCCTGATATTAATAATAAATACATAAACATGAGCACAGTAAGATATTTATTATCAGCTAAGACTAATCTGTCAGTTTTCCCTAGCTCAAATGCAACAATAATAAGAACTAACATGTAATTCTGCATATGATTTTTTTTAATTACTCACTAGGTAGCCCTCTAGAAGCTCCTCCTTTGCAGGTAAGCATCTTTTATTTGGAAATCTGGGCTCACGATGGTCTTCCAGTACTTCCCAATAGCAGCCCAGCTGAAATTCCTGTGCTTTCTTTCCTGTCAAAATGTTGTGCTCGTCCTTGATAAAATTGGAAAGAAAGTACAAGGTACAATTGTCACTCACGTTCTCTCAGATGTCAGAAGACAGCTGAGTTCATGTCACTTTAACTGTGAAGGAAGGACTTTTTTTTTTTTTTAACTTTTACTCAGATCTGCCTTTCCCTCTCCTTCAAAGGCTATAAAGCTTTCACAAGACACACTGGGAAAGCCAGTTTATTCTTTGTGTATACATACGGATTTTTCTAGTGTTAAGGGACATGGATGTCCTCCTTGACAGCCCAGACCTGTAAAGATGCTCAAAGAAGAGTCAGTCACCCAAACACCTCTGAAAACCCACTTTGGAGCCTCCCTCCCCAGGAGACAACAGCAGCAGTGGTTTGGTTAGGATCTATGGGTCCCTGAAGCACAGGAAAGTGCACAGAACAGTTCTAGGGCCGCACTGAGGCACAAGATGGTGAAGCTGAACTCAGCAGCAGCACACAAGCTTCACAGCACACAAGAGCTGTGGAGGGGATATAAACAGAGCTGCCAGCCACGCCAGATTTAAAGGCACTTTCTACCTCCGAGGCCCCAGTGTGATAGACAGGAGTGTCCCTGCCTCCCATCTTCACCCTGTCATTTCCAATTTGAGCAGGAGCTTTCTGGGACACTGGTCATCCCTCTCCTCATACCTAACACTGCAGAGCCCATGGTCAGCTTGGCCAGTAACACCTGATACAATGCGAGCAGTACAGTAACAGCCAAGGAAATTTAACCCAACATGAAATTAGTTCCATAAAGAGGTAAGTGGGGTGCCCAGAATTTTGGGGAGCAGATTAAAGCTGATTCACTGATTTAGTAAGAAGTGCTTGTTCACCACAGCCAATGCCCTGTAGTCTGAAAGAGCAGAACCACAAAGCATGAACTGACTCAATTACAGTCTATTTTCACTGGGTGCTCACTAGAGCCTGCTCTACTCCTCTCCATGCAAGGTTTCTCGCTCCTGTGAATCTGCAGATGGTTTTATAGGAGAACTATTTAAAAGGTTTCGTCTGAAAGCTGAATCTTCACAGTTTTAGGGCTGCAGGGTTTCAGAAAACCATCACTCTGTCACAAGCACAACTGCTGCTTTGAGTTTTCACAGACTTCTACCTTCTCCCAAAAGCTGCCAGCATACCCTACCATTAAAGAACAGTGGCTTGGGGCCCTTACCACAAAAAAGAGCAATATGGCACTGCAGAACTACTAGCAGTCAGGTATGGACTGCAATGCAAACAGGACAGCAATGTGCATAGATGCTACTCTGCTCATCCTGGGAGGAGGCAGCACAAGCAAAGACCAGAAAATGTCTGAATTGTCAGAATTGGTCAGCAGGAGCACTGAGGCAGAGAGAGGCCAAAGGTTTTCAGTGGGATGTCGGGAATCTACACAGACCCTGAGGTGGGAAGGACTTGTGAGGGACAAAGAGACAACCTGGGCCATTGACACCACAGGGAAATGGGCCACTCCTTATCTCATGAGAGATACAGCAATACAGTGATTTCTTTTATTTTTTAAAGCCCACAGGAGATTTCTCACATATAGCTTCCCACACAGACAAAGCCCTCCAGACAGATAATCAGCACCTGAGGATCGAGTACAGGTCTGACCCTGCTCAAAAGTGGGTCAAGCTGATCACACATTTTGCAAGACAGCACTTTGCCACGTGCAGCTGCTGCAAAACCTGTTGCATTGGCACAGAGCAACTGTGACAGCACCCACCGTGAAGGCTACGAGAGCTGGCTTTCAATTACGTTATTCCCTGATAATCCCTCATTAAATGAATCTTCTCTTTCTCAGCAGCCTCCACATCCAAGTGAGAGGGTAGTGTCAGACTGACAAGTCCCGTGTTTTCTGGGCCCTTTGCTGGAGTAGCTCCAGGAACGTCAAGTGGCTCCAGAAGAGGCCACATCTCTACTCCTGCTTCCCAGCTGCTAACTCAGAGGTGACTCTTCTCCTCATGTTTTTTGTGGGTTTCTGTTTTGTTCTTCAAAGCAGGAACTTGACAGCAGAGTGTGCAACCAGACAATGGTGCTGATGCTTACGGGTACACATTTGTAGCTAAATGCTCTGGAAATTTTTGGGCTGAAAAGTATTAAAAACAAACTATCACACCTCCAGATCTTCCCCTCCCTAGAGGGCCACACAATAAAGGGACTCACTTTTCACTGTCTGCCAAATAGAACAACATAAACCTTCTGCCCTACATCTCCTCTTCCTCCCACTCTGAGGAAGTTTGCTCTCAATGGGTCATAGGTAAAATATGTAGGGACTCAACTAACCTGGCACATCTTCTGAGATACAACTCTTGTATCCACCAACACTTTGAGGAATCTGATCTGGAAAAAAAAAAAAAAAAAAGACAAAGAAAAGAAAAAATCAATGTAGTACAGAGTCTTCCAAGTGCTCCAGCACTGCAGCAGTGACCGTCAGAGGGTGATTTTGTTCAACTGGCAACAACTGATGAGGCAAGAACCATGGAAAGGCAGGTTAGGAATGATCTGCAGGGATATTAATCTTCTGCTGAAAGATAAGATTATCTACCTGAACACAGCAAGGCTGAAGGATAGAATCAGTCAGCCCTAAAGTCTTCTCAATCCCATCAAGGTCATCAATGTAAATAAATTACCCCTTCTCCCCATGTGGTAGGAGAAAGTGCTCTAAACTCCAGTGAGGTAATTTCACAACATCATTTCTGGGATATAAACCTCCTCAGCCATCCCTTGGACTTCCCCTGGCCCAGCCATCTGCCTTTCCAACCAGGAGCATTTGCCTGAGGCAATGTGGCCACTTAAAGCTTTTCCAGAAAAAGGTACGAAGTACCAAATCCCTGAACAAAACAGGTTTTATACAACTTAATGCTAAGTCTGCTCTAACCATAATTACCTTCTCCAGAATAAACTACTGCAAATTCTAATCACAGCCCTCTGCCGTTCTGTTAATTAACGGCTGCAGACAAGTTATGCCTTTAAGAATCTCATGGCACTTAGGCAAGCGCTATGGAAGTTGCAGAGAAGAGTGAAGATGAACGTCATGCAGCCCTTTGAAACAGTTTGTTTTCCAGTATAGATTTTACAGATCTTCCTCATATTCTGCTTGCCTTTTATGGATGCCCTCACATACTGATGCCTGAAAAACTGTTAACCTGAAAATATGAGACTCATTTTCTTCTACAGATTTTTAGTATTTATAAAACATTGATCATATCAACACCCGAGCAGCAGCACTAGCTTCCACTTTCTAATCTTCGTTCTCCCAACCTCTGACTTCCCTCACCCAAAGGAGGTAACTTATCATTGTGGTTTAGGTCCTTTACCTAAATGCCGGGAGTTAAACAGCTCCCAATCTAAAAGCTTTTTAACTTTTCTAAAACTGTATGAATCTGAAATCCCTGGCTTTCAACAAGAGAATTCTTCCATTTGCTGCTGTCTTCTCTGAACCATTGTTCTTCCAACAAACTCTTCTGAGGGCAATTCAGCCAACCTTTCACCAGTGTGAGGCTGTAACAGTGTCACAAACTGTACTCAGAGCAACCACCGAGAAACGTCTGGAAGTTTTGGTGTCGTAATTCAGCTACTGGGAAGGGGACCCACATCCCAGTGAGGGTGGTTTAGTGATCAGTTAACTCTCCGTGTTACTGAACAGTTGTTGAATAATAAAGCATTTGATTCATAAGCAGTAAATAAGCAACAAAAGAAACAGGGCAATACTATCAAAAACATTTACAAATATCTTTTTCTAATGAAAAGTGTAAGAACCAATCAGGCAAATTACCCTCTCTCCATGATTCAGCCAGCTGTAGTGTCAATAGCCTTTAAGCATGCTTATTTTGAAAAGCCAGAGAAGCTGTGTACATCTACTGAAGCACATCTAGCCAACAGACCATTCACTGTTTGTATATTTGCTCCAGACTGTTTAAAGAAATATTAGCCCTTTCATCTGAGGCAGGTAATATTTTTCTTTTCATAAAAGCTAAACAACATCACGAGTGACATGAGCTCTGAGCAAACAAGGTGTAGTTTTTCCTAACAACACCTTTGCAGGCTTTTATAAACAGTTAGTTAAGACGCTGCTGGGGCAAGGAGAAACTATGCTCTGATTTGTTTTCACCAGTGAATAGATCACAAATCTCACATTTCAAACAAAACTGTTGCCTGACTGGGAACCAAAGTCCTGAAAGAGCTCTTTACTCCAACCACTCTGGAGTTAGTGGGTATAGAAGCGTCAATTACAACTTGATTTTTTTTTCTCTGCTCAGCATTAGCCAAATCAGCTCAAGCAAAATCTGCAGGAAACAACAGAGCTCTGGTCCTGCACCAGTCAGCAAAAATTCCCCATGCTGCTACAGCAAACAGGATTCAGTCAGCAGCAACCATCAACTAGGAGTGGCAAAAGCCAAGTGGAAAGCTTGACAAACTGATCTGCATACTGCCTGGAAATACAGTGCAGCTTAGAGAGGACGATGAGATACTGCATTTCCATTAGCACAACCCCAGTCTTCTAAATACCCTTCTGCTCAGGCTCGCGCACCAATCCTGCCCTCCTGGCAGGATGGTCAGATGGCTGCCCAGGCAGTAAGGCAGCTGGGTCACACACGACGGCCCTCCTGCAGGATTCTGCAGCCCTGCTCACAGTTGCTGGTGTGAAGATGACAGCCAGGCAGGTGGGCAGTGCTGCTGCTCCCAAGGAAGGGGAGCAGGGCAGGCCTGGAGATGGCACCCCAGGTGCAGGCAACAGGTCTCCAGATAAGTCCGTCGTGGCAAGCAGGTCTGAGGTCAGGCTGGGAAGTCAAGTCAGCAAGCTGGGATCGGTGAGGAACGTGACCAGGCACAGCAAAGCTGCTGCTCACCTCAGGCAGGGGCGCAGGGGAGGCTCACAGCTGTTTTCACAGCTGTCTGAGCCAAGGTTATACAGCTGTGCCGCACCAATCCTGGCCATCAGCCCCAAAGCCTGGGCAAGGGGCAGGAGGCTGAGAAGCTGCTTGGTGCTGAGGGCTCTGGCACCAAAACTGCCATTGCTGTGAGCTGCAGAGAGCTCAGAGTACAGGCTGCAAAATGCTTAACCTGAATATGAAAGAAAAAGCATCTGAAAAGGGGAGAACAGTGCCTGAGAGCCACAGGCAACCTCAGCCACCAGCACTGAAAACAGCCACTCTCAGCCTTCAGAGTAACATGGGACCCAAAGCCAGGGATTACTCTGACCACGTCCCAGTACTTATCCATCCCTTCAGCAGAAAGTCTAGTAGAAGTGAGCTCCATTCATTGAGGAACCACCACCCTGTTAGTACTATTCCTACTCCATTATTATTTCAATTTAAAAAACTCCGTTTCCGTTTAAAAAATTATCCAGTTCTTCACAATATAGGCAAACACAAAGCAAAATAGTCAAATGCATAAATAAGCCCGCCGATAGGAGAAGTGACTGTTTGTTAACCTCAGCCTGTTGGCCTAATTAGTATAACAGCAGCATATTTTGCATTCAAAATGAGGTGGAACAAGCTAACAAAGGAGAAAGCTTTGTACTTGTTAATGATATGAGTAAGCACAGCTCAGAAAGCAATTCAGCAGACTTTGATCCACTCAAAAAAGAGAGCAAGAGCTCTCTAGGCACTTCTGACAACACAGCCTTACCGTGAGCATGCGCCAGTAACCAGTCTCTACCATTCTCATATTCGTTTAGGAACTTTATCCGACATTAGATTCCTTGAATGTAAGAAGCAGAAAGACCGCATTCAATACATTTCACACACCTCAAAAATAGCAAGGCCAAGGGAAATCAAGAGCTGACTCTAAGGTCCAAACAGTTACAGAAGACATCAGGTCTGCCTGTTACAGCAGGTTTTTTGTATCTGTTTCACTTCCTCGCTGAAAACAACCAGTTTTCTGAAACAAAGGATGTGGCTGGATTTTTCATTCCCAGACAATCTGTTACATCCCATCCGTGTTTCAAAGCGAAATGAGCTTGGAGGACCATTCTCAGTCTGCAGACTATACCTGCCCACCCATGGAAATCCGGCTGTTCACACAGTGAAACAGTGCTGAGGGCAGACTGTGGTCTGGGCACTAACACTGACCGCTGGTCAGCGTGAACAAAGTAAATTAAATCACAGTTACTTTCTGCTGTAGGGATGAAAACCAGCAAGCAATGTAAACCCATCAATTCATACTAGGGGCTTTAAACACACCAGTAATTGTAAAATGTTCAGCCTTGGAGCTGTAGAACACATCATTTCCAAGACTGGCAAAAGCTGTTCATCTCACCGCATTCTCATGACAGACGTTTTTTCCCCTCTGAGTTTGTTTCATCTTATTAGATTTTAGCTCCCATTATAGTTAGGACAATTTTGCAATGGGGCAAATTAATTAGTTTGCATCAAAGAAAGGCTCCTTGAAACCTAACACTAATGAGTTTCATCTGTCTGATTAGAGGGCTTTGCTTTCAGTAACAGTTGCTGCAAAATTCTGTTTCAGAGAAACACAACATTATAAGAATATTCAAGGCTAAAATCATTAGCTAAACAGTAACCAGGATAATGGATAGAAGATTAGGGTGGTAAATGAGGAGCAGACATAAAACTGAATATTGACAAGAAGATGCAAGTGTAGACTAGAACAGGTTAATGAAGGGCGAACGAAGATGTGTTTGTGCAAGCAGAGCTTGGTACAACTTGCGACGGTGTATTTGGTGAACTAACACGAGGCTTCCCATCTATTCACAACGCTTTTAGGAACTAAGTGGAAAAGAGCTAGGGATGAGAAAAGAAAGTACTAATGTTTAGAAAGAAAATTTGGAAAAAAGGTTAATTCTGGAAGTGTCAAACTGATTTTTAGTATCTGGCAAGCTACCTGGATAAAACATTTGCTTATTTTAAATCTGTTTTTAGTCAAGAAAAGATTGTTTTTAATCAACTTTGTTTTCAATTGATGGGAGAATTGTTGTAGAGGACAAAGGGGATTAAATAGATTTGGTATTTCTTGTTTTCATGAAGGTTTTTCACTCCCACCCACTTTCTCTTACTCAATTAGTACAAACAAATAAGAATATACAGTCTAGAATGAATTTCCTAATAGCCAGATGCAAAATCACTTGCAATATCATATGGTAAAGGTAGTTATCAGAGATTTGCTGGTAAATTGGGCATAGCACACCACAAATGACATCTGCATAGACACATGCTGCATCATTTGCAAGTAACACACAGATGACATAAGCGCATGTAGTAGAACATAAAGTAACTGTCTTTCCTGTGATCTCATCTCCCTCCATAAACCTCCCCAGCACACAGACAAGACTAGAAACGAAGACACGGCATTAGGAGGCGGCAGGCCTAAGCTGCTGACAGGAACAGCTCCATTTGAGAGGAGGCAGAAAGCCCACATTTGGGCAGGGATGTGCTTTTACACAACACTCTCCATCCGTGGCCAGCCAAAGAAATCACTCTGAAGTTGTGACTATGCTCTCAAAAACACAGAGGCACAAAGCTGAGCAGGACAACTGAACAGGCAGTCACTTGTGGCTGGCGGAAAACACTTAATCCAGATCTGCTGCTGAATCACACCGCGAGGCACCAAGGGGTTACACAGCTTAAGGCAGTTAAATACAAAAAGCCTTAGGATAAGCCGAGAACTGAATTCAAACCTGTTTTATCTCTTTCCTCTGTTTTGATAAGGTTTCAACTAGAACATTACCACTTTTTGTCAAAATTATCTTGACCTGCAACAGGCAACACTGAAACCTTCATGTTTTTATCCTTTTGTCAACCTAACACAGAAATTTAAATTAAAAAAAACCCTCATTTTAAACACCCATGTGTCTTCTTCCTCTGATGCCATGCACATACTGCACCTGTGCATAATCATTTTCCTGATGGCCTTCTGTAACAGGTCAACAACAACAAAAAAAAGACTGCGCCTGTTATTCATAAGCTTTTTGTTATCTCTCAGAAGCAGCAAAAGGGCCCAGAACATGTGTGGGAAGGAAAAAGCTTTGTTTAATTTAGTTAAGTTTACTTCTTTCAAGTTCAAGTAAACTTAGGGATCGGCAGAACAACTGGTTAATTAAATCAAATAATGACAGAAGCTTCTTTACCCTATAATGACAATTACACCATGCTGTGCCACATTCAGTGGGCCCTTCCAAAAAAGCACAGTCAACCTTTACACCATGGACCAAAAATAAGTCCCCACACAGAGGGTACTGCAGTATTAGGAGCTCTTCTAATGCAAAAGATGACAGCTGTGGAGTAGCACCGTGATTATTTTTAACACTTCCATCTTGAGGGTTGGCTCCAGATCCATTGGTGAAAATAAGTGATAACATTGCAATAACAGATCTGATTCTGATCCTTAAGGTCATCGACAAGAGCAGTGGCCAAGAGGGAAGCGAGCAGGGTGGGCTCCAAGACACACTCACATAGATGCTGCCCCAGCACAGCACTGGATGCTGTCCCCACCCACCAGCTCCGGCACCCAGAAAGGCTGAGGAAGCAGGAAGGCTGCAAGAAGTTTACTCCTTGGGGCTACACCTGGCTGCTCTTGCTGGGTTTATCCCTTGTATCCACAAACAAGCACAGGGCAGGAATTGGCCTGGGCAACTCCAACCCCATGCCAGCATCTTCTGCATCTCCCACCTCCTTCTAGGAATTGTCAAAACTTCTCCAAGGGGAGGAAAAGGACAAATCATCCCTTCATTTGGGCTTGGGACTTTCCCACATGAGCAGCTCACATTGCACAATGCCAATACATTTAGGTCCCTCAAAGACTTTTTCCAAACTTACGTAATTTGCCAGCTCATAGGAATTTCCCGTGTTTCTTTTTATCCCCTCATAAATGTCTTCCATCTAAAGAGCTCACAAAGCCAGAGTCCTTCCTTGTTCTTCCATGTTTTCACCATTCATTTTTCCTTTTGCCATTACTCCAGCCATTCCTATCCAATATTTCTCCTGCTTCCATTCAGCCATTCTAGTGACCTCATCCCAAATGACAATTTGGAGTTATTATGCAGTTTTGTTTATTCCCACTAAACTGAAGTGTTTCTTCCTTCTTTTCTACTTTACTAATCAGGCTGGTATAAACTCAAAATGTCTTCCCATGGTTCCCATGCCCAACCTTCCTACCTGACTAATGAGGAAACTCTCAGATGTTAAATAAAAGAGTTTGTGTACTACAGAGAATTTTTAATGGAAAATAAAACCTTCTGACATTACTGGCTAATTACAATTCGCTGCACTAAAATACAACATAGTGGCTATATTGCAGGGGAGGATAAAAGTGTGCACGTATTTTCCTGTGTGTTTCAATATCCTCCTATTGACAGAAGATAGGATGACTGGTCTACAACTGGAGACCAGGAAATGATTTTTGTGATTTCATTAGAGTAATTGACAAAAGCATTTCCTTTCTATGTAAGGTTAACAGATGGCTTGTTAAAGTTACAACTTCTTTAAACAGAGCTGTCACCAAAAACGATGTGCATGACAACAAAAATAATATTGATACAAGCTCATTGCAAAATTAAAAGAGAGTTTGCATAACCTAAAGTAGCACAGAATAAATAACTGCTACCATTGCAACACAGAATATCACACTGCAGTTGCTTTTCTAAGGTTTCCTTGGAAATTGGATGAAGGGACATAAATCGGGGAAGTGTCAACAACATGGGACTTCAGTTATTATAGGCACAAACATGCAGTCGGTCACCATGCCTACTCCATATGTATAAAGAAACTACCACAGATGTACAAGCGTGTTACATCAAGGCTTGGATTTTAATCCCAGTAATAACAGCATATATTAATCACACAGACCTTTTAATTTCAGGTAAATATGTTTTCATATAAAAATGCTGAAGTGAAATTCAAGATTGTAGACTCGTATTCATACTGCTATTACAGACTGAGCAGGATTTTGCTCTCTTTAAGTAAAATTAGGCAGGCATCAAGCAGACCCCTTCCCCTCAATACCTAACCAGTTACCAAAACCAGAAGTACGCTGCAGTCTGCTGTGGTCATCTCAGACCAGTGTGCAACACAAGCACCAACACTGTAAGACTCTGCTTTCACATCTCACCTCTGGCAGGTTCAAGACCTGTGCAAGGCAAGGGCATGCAACACCTCAAACTGCCTCACCTCCATTGTGGAACAGCTCCCTGATGCTGCAGCCAGACAGCAAAAATTGGGAGGAGGGGGGATATGGAGGTGAATTATTATTAAAAAATTAAAAATGTAAAAAAAAATAATAAGCAATACTAGTTTGCCCACCTGTTGTGGTTTTTAAGACCACAGCATCACCTTAAACTTGGTTTATTTCCATGAGAGCAGGAAAAACTACAAAGGAGATTCAGCTTTGAAAACATAATCATTATACCTTTTTGATAGGTGACTGCACATTAGCTATTTCACCTGGACAGATCTAGAAGGTTAACATTGTTACTGTTATTCAATACTTTTCTGCTTCAACATCACAGTTGCTATTTATCCCCTTTGTCATAATTCTCCCAGGTTTTTTCCTGTTTTCCTTCTCAAGTATCCCTTCTTCATCTCTCTTCTTTCCTTAGTATTACTGCCTTACTTCACAGCATCCTACCACTGTTATCTTCTCAGGCATTCTTTTTTTGCACTAGTCTTTGTATAAAATTCAGCTCTCAGACTTTTCTGAGACATCATTAAGACATGCAGTTAACTCCCAAAGACCTGAACTGGAAGAAAGAAAGAAAACAAAACCCCAGCAGATCTTCCCTGTGTTTGTTCATTTTCTTCACAATAACAACTCAAAAGCAAACCTTTTCATTACCAATCCTAGATGTCAGCTCCTTGCATTACAAAACCATTTGTTTAGAAAAGAGGCAAATAACTGAATCATGAGGCAAAAAGAAGGAGGAATAGGAGCAGTATTTCCCATTGCAAAACCTCTGTCAATAGCTATTGGAAATAACCTGGTTTATTTTACCAACCTTGTGATGTCAGGCTCACTTAGCACATGCCTTGTCAGCTCCGACTGAGGGGCATGCTAACTGCATGACTGACGCACACGGCCGCGACCAGGGAGCAAATGCACAGCTACTCGCTGCTTTTGTTTGCCTTCACATGAAGGATTTTTGAGAAATTGTATAATATTACAGTAGACTGGTCCTTGCCCTAGGTGCAGCAGGTTCTTCCTTTCTCATTGAATTTGGCAGAGCATATGAATTTCATCATCATCTAGAACAAAAAAAAAATAAGTAAGCGGCAAGCATTGAAAAGGAAAAAATGGACATTTAATTTTGAGGGAGAATAGAGGAACTGCTGTGACCAAGAGATTCTGCTCTAGAAACAAAAGCAAATTCTTGAGTGAAAAAGATAACGGAGATACTGCTGCTTTCGTAACTCTCAGTAATAGCCAAAATCAGGCTAGTGGGAAAGAGCACAGATTTCCCCAACAAAACCACAGTAGCATATCCATACCTTTTCATACCAGCATATAAAACTATGCAGATGGTTGATTTACAAATACAGATTGCAATATTTTTTTTTTTTTGCACTCATCTTAGTTACAGTGAAAGGTAGTTATAACAGGTCAATCCTAACACCACACAATCTTACAGAAAAAAGAATCACCATAGCAGTAACAAGAAAATGTAAACTAAAAAAGTAATGACAGAAAATTAAAAAAGCAGAGTGACCTGAATATGAAGCATAGAAAAGAACTTCACAGCATATTAGGTTTCATGGTTTAGTCTAGCAGAAAGGACAGGTTTGTAACAAGAATATTGGGCAAGCATTAGGTATCAGCAGTAGCAACAATCTCTTCACACTCTCAAGGGAGCAGGTGAAGCATTCTACTATCATTGGGGTTTTCCTCACATATCAAATTTCTTTGGTTTTAAGGTGCTTTGTCCCATCAGGAAAAAGATACTATGTGGGATAAAGATGCCAAATCTACACAAAATGTGAGTCAAAAGAATGTTAGCATCCTATCTTTGAATTAAATTATTATAGGGATCTATTAAGCCTAATTTAAAATAAGGCTTCCAGTCTGATTTCTACCTCTATTTTCTAGGTGCTCTCATGCTAGAGTTCACACCAAGCTCTGTCCAAGCAGGACCACATTCTGTTACTTTAGTTCAATGCTTCAGATAACCATTTTTTGTTCACAGCTCAGCACAAAGCAGTGACAAGTACTTCTCATTTTTCCCCCAAAGGAGGATGTTATGGAGGTAATCAGATCTTTGGTCTGGAAGAAAGCTGCTCGCCTGCTTGGAAAGATAGATATCCATTCTGGATCTACTAGACCAGAGAGATCTGGTTTGCCAGTCGGTGTCAAAGCATGGCTAGGAGAGGGAACTAAAAAAAATCCCACCCCCCCAAAGCCAAACACCCCCCAGCCCTCCCTGTCCTCCCCACAAAAAAAAAAAAAAAACAAAAAACACCACCAAACAAACCCAGACAAATGACGTTCACGAAGCACAGGCTAAGGGAGATCCCTGCTGGCAAGGTGATGAAATACATGTGCACCCCTCCCAAGCACATCATTCACCTGCCATCACAAATAGTTTCTTCCACACCCCAAAGCTGAAACCACTGCGCGTTTACCTTGCGCACAGCTCGGCACCAGCCCCGGGCTCCCGGCGACACAAGAGCAAGGCACAAGAGCAGCTGTTTGGTGGGGCAAACGGGGCAGCCTGCCTCCCCCTCACCATGTCTACCAAGGATAAAAATTCCCAGCATACTTGAATCATCATTCTGTTGAAGCAAGGCTGACAGACCCGTTTCTACGGCTTCTTCTATTGCAGAAGAGCAGGACAAAGGGACCCAGCTGGTCTCCCATTTATTGGTGTCAGCATTTTTTCTACCGCATGGCAGGCATTAGATACCATCTCAGTTAGGCAATCATTATACCAGGGAAACAATACATCTCACCTACTCATTGTAATTAGCGATACCACATTTAACAATCAGCCAGTATTTGTGTATTGGAAAGAAGGAACAAAGCAAAACAACAGATGTTGTCTCAGCTATTTTGTACATTACATTAGACAACTATTGCAAAATTTCAACAACTACCAACAAATTTCAAGAGACATATACCAGAAGTAATTCTTAACTATGTTGGACTACCATAAAGAAACTTAGGATACACCTGAGGACAAACTAAGCTCAGAAAAATGTTAACAGCTAGATGAGAGACACATTAACTTCTAGACCATAAAAATGACTAAGCAAAGAAAGCAAGAGAGAGTTAAAATGAATATCCAATGAAGGACAACATATTTTACAGGACATTGACATAATGAAGAGGTTCAATTTTCCTCTTACAAATTATGTACTTGAGAGTAACAGACATTTCCAGTGGCTCAGAAAACAAAATTGACACTAAGAATGAAGGAAAGTATACTGGGTTTTTTTAAAAAGAAACTTTATTACAAATCTGTAGGTTTAAGAAAATATCCAAAAACTGTCAAAGTAGTATGAAAAACGCTGTCATCCTATTCACAGGTACCAGGTTTTCTTCCAATAAACAGAGCATACAAAAGTTGATAGAAACCATGGCAATTCCTTATGGTGACACAAGTCAGATCTTTGTAATTCTAAATCCCCTGATGACAACCAAGATGCTCCTGGCAGCCCAAGGGAATGATTAAATCACACACTATTTCTGAAAACCAGAAGTTTGGATGAAAAGGCTATATACATAAACACATACTGTATTTTACCACATGTACAAGTAACTCGGGGCAAACAAAACATGGCCCAGCACAATACTTAAAGTCTATAAAAACCTGGAGAACCAGGGAATATGTATATATGATAATAAGTTATTCTCTATGCTCTGGTTCCCATTTTCTTTTACATCTCAAACCTAATAAAGGCCAATTGTTTTCCACTCTCATTCATAGAAACAATGAAGCTGATGTGTTGCTATACTGTCTTTCCAGACACAGAAAATGTTACCTGCACTGCATGCAGGCATGATCTAAAAATGCAATGCAGTTATAATATAAAAAAGTCGGATTTTTAGAAGACTATAGACTGAATTTACTGCAAGTGATCGAACACCTTAAGCCTCCCTGAAACAATGCGGCTAACATGGCATTTCTAATGTCATCCACAGATAATTCGTAAGACACGTGAATGAGGAAAGAACTGTCTGACAGGAGTGTAACATCTAACTGGAGTATAGACTGCTTTAAAAAAAGCAGAAAGTTTGCAAGTATGCCACAGATTAAATCCAAACTTGCCCTACAACTCTAACCCCAGCTAACTGGCTGCAATGGTTGGAAGCTGCAGCATAGACCACTGGTAACCATATTCTCAAATCCTTTTTGTGACCTAGATGCCACAATTGGGAGCTGCAGTGCAGAAGAGCCTTCAATGTAAGAAGTGTGAAGATTTTGAAGGAGCAGGATGAAACATTTCTGTTACATTACCTGCTCAAGGTACTGATATGATCTGAAAGAGAAAACAAACAAACAAACCAACCCAAACAACTCTGTGTAATTTACCTCTGTTTTTATCAGGTGCTTGAAGGTCGTTAGGCAGAGGACATCTGTGATTTCCTACTGATCAATCCTCCTTTTGCCAATTGCAACGTGGAAGAAACCAGCATCATGTTAAAATACTCAGTACATTTCATTTATTTTGCTGTTTCAACTTAAGTTGAAAAGCACAGAATCAAGAGTTATTCAAAGAACACTACACTGCAGAAGTGCAATTGGAAATCAACAATCTCTCGTCACCAGAGCCAACAGGATGGAAGATGCAGAACTGAATTTACAGTAATTTCCTTTCCCATGCAGACCAGATTAATCCTAGGTTATTCAGGGCTACCTGGAACATTTCTTAAAAGCCAGCTGTTGGTAAGGAGAATGCCTCATTCTCCTGCATTTACCAAAACCTTGATTTCTGAAACCCTGTAATGAAACAGTCAAAAAAATCTTCATTCCAAAGAAGGAAAATATTTCATCTACATTCTTAGGCGTGAACTTTCAGGCTTGGGAAACGTTTCTCTAGATTGTCAGCAAGTGTCTGATCAGCCTCGCGCAGAACTTCAAGGAAACTCTCCACCTGGAAATAAATTGCAAACACACACACACACACAAAAAGAAAAAAAAAAAAAAAACAAACTTGTATGGAACACGTAATTCCTACTCTTTGTATAAGGGGTCTTTCTACTTCTGTACCTTCCCACCAACAGCAGCTAGCAGGAGCCACTGCAAAGAATAAGGAAAATGCTCCACAGTAGATACTTTCCTCCTAAACCCCACAATTTCACTTGGTCTAAATTTTGAAACCTCACTGACTTCCCCAAACTCTTATTTTATTGTTTAAAGGTACACAAAGAAATGCTTCCTATGAAAAATATTTAGAATAATTATTCTACACAAATGTACAGGACAAGTTTTCAGCTAGCATAAATTTGCAGACATACTTTAATTTCAGCACAATCTGACCCCCATACCAGCTGTACAAAGCTCTGGCTGACATCAGCCAGAAGAGACAGAGGGTAAGACCATCTAGAATGGGCGATTACCTGTGCCTGAGCAATTCTGTCCTGCTTCTACCTCGGATTCTCAAAAGTCCTGCCACCCAAGTAGTATTCTTTCAGCTATGCTGAAGACCTTGTCATATACTCACCGATGTGAAATACAGAGGTAAGAGGTTCTGAAACGCACAGGAACATGTCTGTTCATTTAAGTGTCCCTGGTGTAGTCCTTCTAATGTATTTTCCTGGAAAATAAGATGAGAAATACAACTAGCATGTCATGAACAGTTGTCAAAAAAACAAACTCAAAATTGTGCACAGTGTCTACAGTATGTGCTTTGTTCCCAAAAATGGGTGAAACAACCAGAACTTACAGTTCTCAGAGAACACCAGGTGTAGCCAGTACAAAAAGATGTGGTATGTGAGCTTTCACAGGTCTCTTAATCTGAATGCTCCCATAATAAAAAAGTCCAGCTGAGAAGGTGAGTTTATATACTGATATTCTTCCCTTTTCTTAAATAAATTGGCTTTTATTCAAAAGAAACGGTGACATACACCTAATTACCATATAGAATCTTGGCCCTGAAGGCACACACCTCAGAAAACCTGTGTCCCTGCCATCTAACACACATGTTGCATCTCACCTGCTGATTGAGTCTCTAATGAATTTGCAGTATGCAACTTCACTTGTACAGAAAAACACCTACATTATTAGTAATGCCTTTTTTTGTACCTACTCTGCAGAAATCCCTCTTAGAATTTTGATTCTTACCTTTGTCAGTTCTTGAAGCATATTGGAAAGTAATTCACAGCAAATATCCTTCAAAATTTTTAAATGGAAATCTTCCTCATTTGTATTAGCCCTTCCAGTCTCTTCTTGTTCAGACTCCTTTGAGTTATCAACAGACCTCTTCCCACAGCCCTCCATGTATTGTAAGATACGAATCAAGCTGCCAATCAGGGGCATATCTAATATAAAGTAATAGGAAATTGAACACTGAAATTTCTCTCCCATCCTTTCAGGACATTAGAATTTTGAAACACACCACAAGATTTTGTACAAAAGCTATAGGAATGGATATTCTGACAGTCTTGTGTTTTGTCACTCAAAGACTGATTTAAAGAAGCAAGTGGAAATGTAGTAGAAAACCCAAACCACTTTTTCTGCAAGCTAACTTGTATCTATAAAAAGTACATTCCGGTGGTAAGGAATATGGGAAGGAAAATGTCTCTAGTGGTACACTCAGAGAGGCTAATATGTTAAATTTGCATCCAGATAAACCTATCTGATAAACCAAACTGACACAACATCCTTCTACTGCAGATGACACTGACTCACATTCCCAAGATAGGCTTTTAATTCTAAAGACTTCTCAATGGATTGAAAAGTATCAAGTGCTAAAGATTAATTTAGCTAAGTAGAGAATCTCCCTCTACTAAAAAAATATTATCAAGACCTTATATTTTAGCAAAGATGAATTCTGCAACTTTCACTAATGTACCCAAAGGAAAAGACTGAACAGAATCTGTAGATTCTATTGCTATAACTCTTCAGAGATATCCAGTAACTGAACTTTGAGATAGCTATGATTTTTACAGTCAGCAGTAAAGAGCCTTACTGTATTCAAACACATAACTGCATTCTGTGTTCTGAACTGATCTCTAGCAGACAGTATTAACCACCTTTCACCCCACATACATAAAGCCAATTGTTAAAATAACTTAAAAAAAAAAAAGAACAGAAAAAAGCATAACTTGCTTTTCCTCATCTTGGTGTATTCTTGTTCTGTCTGTGAAGCAAACATGGCAGACAGGACAGACAAAATAGAGGCCAATACAGTCTTCTGCTCCTGCACAATGATCGGTGGATCATCTGGCTGGCAAAGTTCATGGCAAATGAGGTCATAAAGCAAACTCCAAGTCTCTTTTCCTCCATCAGGAGCCTGCACTTGAGAAAGAAAGACAACCCACCAACTTTAATCCAGGTACATGAACTATTTTTCTTCCCGTTAAACATTTGATCTAGAAGTTACTGCCATTCTTGGTCCCATCATATGTAGCAGTTCAAGTGTCTTACCAATAGACTGAATACCTTCATCCACGGTGGTCAGGAGCTGCAAAATATGCATATAAACATCAAGTCCTTCTGGATTATCTGATCTATACAGAAAAAAACAGAACACAAAGACAAATTTAAGATCTGCTTACTGTGTTTCTATTGTGCGTTTTGGACACACAGAAGACTATCAGCAGTCACTGCCATTTTCTTTGCTAATAAACTACTTGACTCATTTCAAATTATAAGTACAGGAAAATGTATTCTAGTCATCTGTCAAACTATGCAGCTCTCACTGAAATCAGGATATTCAGACACAAGACTTAACAAGGTTATAAAGAGTCTTTCCAGCCATTAAACTGAAAAGATATCTCACATACCGGACTTGTTTGGCTGCTTCAAGTATACAAGGCACAATCTTAAAATCTGGAAGTTCTTCAGGAGAATCATCTACAGATGGTCCCACAGACCGACAACTGCCATTTTTAATCCAGTTTAACATTAGCTCTTCATCTAAATCAAAGAGTTTGTCCACCACTTCACCCACTTTTACCAGCAATTCAACTGCACAAGAGAAGATGCATACATTTCAACAAGACTAAAAACAAAGAGCAAAAATTAGCTCACAAAATGCTAGTATACAGAAGTATTCAGAATAAATTCAGTGCTGAAACATACTAGTTTCGTTAATGACCTACTAAGGGTTGTTATGTTTCATTTCTTTTCATGGCATAGATCAGGTGAAATAGGGATTGTCGGAAAGCCCAGACACGTTCTACCTCCTCATGCCATTTATGCAGCAGGGACTTCATTCTGCAAAGAGACTTCATATTCCTGAAAAGTTGTAACTTCTGCTTCTGAAGTAAAACTTTCCAAGATTTGTCCCTAAATATGCAGCTTTCTGATAACCTTACACCTGCCAATCTGCATTTTACCTAAGTAGGTCTGTGATTTCAATTGGAAGCAGCAGGATTTCTGAGCACTGTCATTAAAAAAAAAAAAAAACAAAAACAAAACCGAACAAATTGAAAAAGCTAAATTACGAGGATTCCCAGACAAACGATAACTGTTGTTACAACTGGGTTGGATGTGAAACATAAATGCTATTAAAAATATTTCCATTACTAGGTGCTTAGTGTGGTTTTTGATAAATTAGCGCTAAGAGAGATTTGTGACTGAACACCCAAAGCCTGTGCAGTATTCAGCTGCAATTCAGAGTAACCGAACCATTCCTCCAGTTCACACTGCACAAGTATGGTAGTTTTAAAAGCAGAAAATACATCTCTGATTTGAAAAAAAAAAAAAAAAATTAAATGAGGTCTTCTTTCAAGGATCAAAAATGACATATGTATATCCCTGAATGAGGACTATACCCTTTCCTTTACTGTGCCAAATATCAATTTCTTCTATTAGACTTATTTTGATTCACCCACAGAGCTTTCTTCTTCCTCTATGGTGCTTTTCTGGTTGGTTTTATACATATTTATAGACCTGCAAAGGCAGGACAAGTTTATTTTGGTGTCCTTTAAATTCATGAGGTTTACTTTATTTTAAAGAAATTCTGTACTCCCAATTGAAAATATCTGTCTTTGAAATTCTATACTTCAGTTCTTATTTTTTTTCTGCAAACACCTAATTCCCAGCTTGTTCTGGCAACTTACCATTCGTAGAGCTGGACATGATAAAGCAAACACAGTCATATACGGAAGGGTTTTCTCGGATTCTCTCAACCCAGACATTGGCCACCTCAGGCTGGGAGAGGCAAGTTAACAACAACCTAGACAAGAATTGTCCATTTAATGAATCAGAAGTTAATCATTCATTTCAGCTGTACAAGTGTAAAACCAAAATAATGAAAACGATGTGACAGAAATAGGAACCTAGCTTACAGCAAAATGATTCCAGAACAATGAAGAAATTATGAAGTGATAGGATGAGAGGATAATAAAATAGTGAGCCCACTCATCAATTTTCTTCCCAGGCCTCAGAACATACCAGAACTACACTAATGATGCATTAATTTCTGAGATGTCCTACCTGCTTGTTTCCAGAAGAGTTGGGGAGTCTGAATCGCACAAACGTTGCAATAACACTTGGCTTTAAGGAAAAAATGCAAGATAAGAGTTAATAAAAATCTATCTTTGTTTATGAAAAGGTTAATTTCACAGCTGTAGCCATGTTCTGAGATTAAAACCGGCTTTTCCTGACTGTCCATGCATCTCCAGTGTTTCAAGATTGCCAAACCATTAAATTAAAGATTCAAGAACTTGACTGGTGATTAAAAATAAAATACAAAAAAAAATAGTGGTCTGTATCCTTTTTTGCCTCCACTGAACACTTCCCACACAAATATGGTCAGCCAAAAAGGTGTGAATGAAGGTGAGGCATGGCAGGCAAACTTAGTTCCTTCTATAACATACATTTCATGATTGTGAATCCAGAAAAGGAGTATTCATGCACGTATAAAGCACATGTACACTTACCCAAGATTCTCATCTTTACTAATGGACATGCATATGTCTTGGAAACAGGCCATATTTCCTAATATTCCCACACAGATTTCCTGAAAAGTCAAAACATAGTGTAGTGAGGCAACTGCGACATAGTTCATGATTTTATTACCACAGCCATAGGCAAAAGAAACATTCAAAGATATCTTCCAGTTTGAATTCCGAGCTCTTATGACCCATCAATTTCAAGACAGAGATAGATTTTTCTATGGGATGCTATTAGACTAGCCTAAAATATGACTGGTACTGTTCAGATATTTAGGTGCTAAAGTTTTGCATAAAAGTAAATATATCTTGAAATCAACTTGGCTTGCATTTTCCATGTATACTGTTTCAAAACTAATCTGGCATCCCTATTATTAAAGTAATAAAAAGTCCTAAAACCAAAAATATCACCACGTAAGTACAACCCTCACAGATATTCACTTCCTTCCAAAAGAAATGGGTCTTAATACAAGCTACCAGCAAAATCCACTTTCTGATTGCAAAGATCTAAAAAAAATAAAAACCAAAACCAAAAGCAGTGTACCCCATTAGGATATTTATCCCTAGACAATTATTAAAAAGGATATACACTTCTATAAAGGGGACTGTGCAAGCTCAGAAATACCTGCAGGTGACTGGTGCTAACATTGAATATCCTGAGATTTTATCAGCACTGAATGTGCTGGGATTAAATCCAGCAATTCAAAGTTGGAAATCAACTCTCACCACTCAAGGTTATCTTCTTAATTACTAACAAGCTGTCACCTCTGCTAAATTACAGTAGACACTCTAACAGACACTATTTCAATGAAGTAGCTGGGATAGCAAATTTGCACTCACTTCCGAATTTTCATTCTACTTTCAAAGGACAAAGCAGTGAACTTTCAAAGCCCTACATGTCTCTACTTATCTCCTGAAGTAAAGCATCTTGTAACTACAGAGAAAGGGGAGTTATACCAACACTGAACACCTCTGAAAACCCTATATCGAACCCTATAGTGCACTGTGCAATACAAGCTGTGAAACAATGGCATCAAAATAAAGGGAGAAGAAAAAAAAAAAGGGTATTAAGTATTGGTGCCTAACAATTACAAACTGCCAAGATTACTTTTTGTACTAGGCTTGCATGGCAAGGGTTTGGTAGCAGGGGGCTGCAGGGATGGTTTCTGTGAGAAGCTGCTGGAAGCTTCCCCCATGTCCCATAGAGCCGATGCCAGCCGGCTCCAAGAGGGACCCACCGCTGGCCGAGGCCGAGCCCGTCAGCGACGGTGGTAGCGCCTCTGGGATAACGTGTGTAAGGAGGGGAAAAAGTTACTGGGCAACTGCAGCCAAAGAGAGGAGTGAGAATATGTGAGAGCAACAACTCTGCAGACACCCAGGTCAGTGGAGAAGAAGGGGCAGGAGCTGCTCCAGGCGCCGGAGCAGATTCCCCTGCAGCCCGTGGTGGGGACCGTGGGGAGGCAGGCTGTGCCCTGCACCCAGGGAGGTCCACGGGGGAGCAGGGGGATGCCCGAAGGAGGCTGTGACCCCGTGGGAAGCCCACGCTGGAGCAGGCTCCTGGCAGGACCTGTGGGCCTGTGGAG
Organism: Tyto alba; assembly: GCF_018691265.1. Lineage (NCBI taxonomy): Eukaryota > Metazoa > Chordata > Aves > Strigiformes > Tytonidae > Tyto > Tyto alba. The sequence continues at coordinate 5,121,607 of NW_024881329.1, read as the reverse complement.
AAAGGAGGCCACGCTGGAGCAGGGCAAGAGTGTGAGGAGTCCTCCCCCTGAGGAGGAAGGAGCAGCAGAGACAACGGGTGATGAACTGACTGCAGCCCCCATCCCCATCCTCCTGTGCTGCTGTGGGGGAGGAGGTAGAGAAAAGTGAAAGTAAAGTTAAGCCTGGGAAGAAGGGGTGTGAGGAAGGTGTTTTAAGATTTTATTTTATTTCTCATTATCCTACTCTGAGTTGATTGGTAATAATTTAAACTAATTTCCACAAGTCAAGACTGTTTTGCCCATGACAATAATTGGCGAATGATCTCTCCCTGTCTTTATCCTGACGCATGAGAGTTCTGTCATATTTTTTGCCCCTGTCAGGTTGAGGAGGGGAGCGATAGAGTGGCTTTGGTGGGCACCCAGCACCCAGCCAAGGTCAACCCACTACGCTTTTGTAGGCCTGACTAAGCAAATTCATAACCATTTCTGTTCAGCAATCATGAAACAAGCCATGAGAAAAAAAGGCCAGTCTACTGGTTTTTATAAGAAGCCATATAACTAAGTTTGACAAACTTAGTCTTCATCCGTAATGACATATGTCAGCTTCAGCACCACTGAAATACTGATTAGACCATATTAAAAACACTGCAAAAAAGCATTTTAAAATTTTATTTTCCATTTTCTCCTTGTTCCCCTAATGTATTCAGACATACAATGGGAGGAGGAGGGAGATATGTAAAAATGCATGTACAGAGCTATCTACTACTGCTATTAATATGGGACAGCTTTTTGACAGCCCATACTTACAGTGAGGCGAGGGCATTTTGACTTGGCAAAAACTCCCATGAATATATCAGGGGCATTGAACTCCTGAAGAAATAAAGCGACATCCTGTGGAAAAAGTGAATGGAGAAGTAAATGGACTTCTACAATCTTCAGATACAAAATCACACCTTTTCTCACAGCACAATGACTGGATCAAAGAGACGTCAAACACTACAAAAGATCAGGTACTTCCCAACAGTTAATATCAATAATCCTTGCTTTTCAACAAGAGAAGATCAGCAAGCCCCTGTGGTGATTCAGGATGCCAGTGATTTACTGTACAATGAACCAAAAAAATAATGTTTAGTTTCTTTTGCTTTCTGTCTCAACAGAGAATCAGAGACGCTATGTCAGAATTCAGCAAATACCATGTTTTCAGACAGTGACACCAGTCAAATGTACAAAAAGAAAGAAGGGACTACCATTAGCACTTGATCAGATCATACAAAAGAGGAAATCTCCTCCTTAGTTTACCACGTTAAAACACAAGATTAGTTCTCTATTTAGGAGTAAAAAACACATCTTCCATGTTTATTTAAAATATCTAAACAAAGAGCCAAGGAATAAAATACTAACAGTCTTTTAAAAATATATCTCTTACTCGGGATTTCATTCCAGCATTTGTGAATGCTGAGAAAAATACCAAAAAGTTATGTTACATTGCCACTGTAAGTTTAAAGCTACACTTTAAAAGATTATCAGAGAAAACTACGCTTATCAGCAGGATGCATTACAATTGCGAGAGGAAAATATGCCTATTTAGAGATGGCACCCATATTATCTTAATAATCAAACATCTGAAGATACAGGCTATGCACCTGAGCTAACTTCAGCTACAGCTGTCTTCTAATTACTCTGAGCTTCGGTTCAGCTCCTGCACACAATGCAGAAAACTACCAGGTATGAACACAGCCCCATTTATGCCAGCTGACCTGCACAATCCATTGGACACCTGGAGCAAAGGTCGGACAGACCACCTTGTTTCTTTTACATTCAAACACAGTTCTGCTTTACACCCTTAAACAGCAGCATGTGGCCCAGCAGCTGGGGCCCATGGGAAGGCCTGCTTCTGCAAACTAGTGCTGGGCTTAAGAGTGCACACAATGTGCTTGCTCATCTTGAAAAACAACTTTTGTGATGAGCCTGCTTGATGTCAGTCCACCACACCTGCCCTGCCTAACGACTCGCTGCACGCTCAAACCAGAGAATAATCGGCGCCATCAGAATCAGAAAGCTGACCGGCACCCTGTCATTCTGTGCCTCCTCCTACTTCTCGAAGGATTCTGACTGAGCACACAGGGCAGAACCCACCCGTGGGGTCTGGCTCCCGCACACAGCTCCCACCTCGTCCATCGACATGTCCCACACTTTGCAAATGTCATTCTCCATCTCTTCATCCAGCTCCGTCTGGATTCCCTCGGGGCTCCCGCCGGGCTCCGTCTTCTCGGGGCTGATGACCTGACAAAACGGAGGGCGGGAGGAGGGGTGTGCGCGCGGGGGGCAGCGGGGCGTCAGCTGCGGCCCAGAAACGCCACCCAACTTCAACAACGACCCACCGCTTCGGTCACAGTTTTTTTTAAAAAAAAAAAAAAAAAAAAAAAAAGAAAAAAAAAACACACAACGAGGGAAGCGGCGCGGCGCGTGTCCCCCAGCCCCCGGAACGCTCGCGCCGCACCCGCGAGCCGTTACCAGGCCCGCCGGCCTCGACCCTCACGGCACGCACACCCGCCTCACCCCACCCCACCCCACACACCTCGATGAGGCGGGTGAGGATGCTGAACAGCCAGTGCTTGCTGTACACCGTGTTCCCCACCGCGTCACCCTCCTCCTCCGCCTCGCTGGAGGGCGGTGAGGGGTTACGGTCCATGGCGGCCCGCCGCCACCCTCCCACCAGCGCCAACGAGGCGGCGGCCACCAGAGCGGCGCCACGGCGACGCCCCACAGCGCCCCCTGGCGGGGCGGCGGGAGGTCCCCACCCCCGAAGGAGACCCCCCCCGAAGGAGACCGGGCCGCGTTTTTAGGAGAATTTCTTTATTCAGCTTCACAGAACAGTTGTAAGAGGGGAGCAGAGATGGCCTCCTGTGAGGCAGCGTTAGTATTTGCTGGGAAGGCCCGCAGGTCTGTAGCGGTTGGGGTCCCCGCCGTTCCTGCCCCACACGTTCGCCTCCTGGTCAGCGCGGGTGTCTTCGGCCCCTCGGCCGCTCACGTCGCTTTGCCATTTTTCCCGGGCGTTACTAGCAGGAAGCAAAAAGGCCGCCTGAACCAACCAGGATTTAACTCCACTTTGTGTTGATTTCCTCGCTCATGTAAAACTAGCTTTTCCACAGGACTTCTCAAAGCAAGCACATATTCGGTCCTCGTCTGAGAACCGCAGTGGAATCTGTAGCTATTATGCCAGGAAATGGACCATCAAGAAAAGAGAATTCCCTATCACCAGAAATGCAGAGGTAAGAAATTTGCTTTCTCGGGAGGACAGGAAAGGTTCATGTGGGAGGAGAGGCACTATTCCTGTAGAGACAGACTGTTCAGACATTAGCTGCTTTCCCTCCTTTTAGCTCAAAAGCTGAGTACAAGTCAAAAAGGACTTCACTCTAACTAGAATGCCTGTAGCCATCATAACTCACTGTTAGTAAGACAAATACGCTCCATTACCTGATCACTCTGGCTGCCCAAGCACCACCAGGTCCTCTTTGGGCAGCATCATAATTCCCACGAGCGTGGAAATACTTGTCGGCCCCTTTATAATTTGCCTCACGCATGTCCTGGTATGCTCTGTACATATCCCGTGCCCCTGAGGAAAGCAGAGAAACCGAGATGATGTTGACTTTAAAGAGTCATCCCAGAAATAGTTAAGTACCGTTTCAGCCAGGAGCTGAAAGGCCCAAGGAGCAGTAACCAGACAGGCACTTCTCCACACCCGCCCCTGCACAGGGCTGCGCCCACAGAAGGGGCCTGCAGGGGCTGATCGAGGTTCTCCTCCAGCCTCAGAAACCAGCGGGGTCCCTAATGTGGAGCTGCGGACCTCCCAGCTCTGAGTACTGAGTCCTGACAGGGTTCCTGAGAGAAAGGCCCGTGGTAACAGCGGCTTACCTCCCAGGGCATCCCAGACAAATCGTCCACCTTCGCGTATTCGTGACAGGTCAGCACTTGCACACACAATAAAGGAGAGCAACACAAAGCAGACACACAGCCTCATGGTTCCTGGCCCAAGCCTGGCACAGAGCTGTAAGACAGATGAGCAGTTCAGGAGCACCTTTGAGAGACACAGCATCCATCCCATCCACCGCTGTGCCCGGGCAGCTGCCCCAGCCGCTGGTGGCTAGCCCAGGATCCCACCGCTCCCCCAACAAGGAGGGATGCCCTCTGTGTGACCACAAGCTCAGCTACAGACTCTGCAACAGAGGCAGATGGACATGAGAAACTTGCATTTTAGCATTCCCTGCTGCTCCTATCATGAGTACAGAGAAGCCCCCACATGCTAAAGCATTAGTCCTGTTCCAGAATACCAGCTAAAAACATTGCATATAGCTGACAAATTTCGAGTATCACTCACCACTGCAGAAAGGCAAAGCCAAAGGAGATGGAGCTTGTCTTGTGTGCTCTGAGAGAGTATTTATAAGCAATTCAAACCCCTCAAAAGAGGAAATTGGAAAGGATACCCACTGGCTGGGAATTCCCCACCGTCACTCCACTTTCAACACAGAAATCATTACGGTAAGCCTGTCCCTGTCCTTACTGAAAGCTCATAGCTCCTGTTAACACAATTTTTTAGAAAGTATGTGGTGGTGATTCAGATGTCCACAGGAGTAGTTGCTCCTCAAAACAAGCAGGCTGAGAAACTGCCTCAAAGACTGAAGCGTTCTCTGTGCTTGAAGTGTTACTGTTGGCTTAAGGGTGACACTTTTGTTCTGTTCCTGTGGACAGAGCTCCGTGAAGGTGCCTCATTGTCTGCACTGTACATTGAAGCACAAGGTCAGATCTGTGTCTGTGCACAAGGAATGGTCAGCTGCGTGACCAGAACGGCTGCAGGCACTGCTAAGTGAAATGCCCATGTGTGCTGGGATGACAAGATAGATCCCAGAGTTGATAGAATAGAAGAGGAGAAGCAGTGCTCTTAACTCCATTGCAAAGCAAACTGCATACACCTGTGTCCCTGCTGATAATGCTTTAAGATGGCACACACCTCCCCCCGCCCTAAGGAAGGCCTGAATGGTTCATCCTGCCTTCGCTTGCTCTCACAGATCCTTCTTGAGGGACTTCCACTCATCCTGCTGCAACAGCAGCTCAGTGGGGCTCAAGAAGGCTGAACTAAGACTTTTTGATGCAGTAGAAAACATTTTACCTAAGGGGAAGTTCAGATCCATACAGCCACAACTCTGGTAGATTTTGAAATCGATGCATTAACTGTCAGGCCCTACAGGTGTGGTTCACGGTTTGAGTACCCACTGTGCTCTTTCTGCTTAGAAGCCTGCTTGCTTCCCTTGGTTAACAACTGACAGAACTGTTTCCCCTGCAGAAAACTCTGGGCTTGACTGCAGTTGCACTGCAGGAATGTGCAGAATGCCTCCCTGTTGTGGGATTAACATGATTACCAAATCCAAGAGAGGTTCTTTAAATTCTCTGCAGAAGAGGTTTGTGTGTTTGCCCCATTCACAACTCTCTCTTTGAACACTGGGACATGCCTAGCCACTGGACATGAAGGGCAGAGGTATCAGGTAAAAGAGGTGCAATAACAAACTTAGATAATAAAGTGCCAGCAGCTGAAATCCCTGGCCATTGCTGGACTTCAGACAAGAATTCAGTCTAAGGGAAGAAGAGACATTCCACAGACAGGCCTGGAGTGGCAGGACAGATACTCTCTAGTACATGGTATTTCTGAATGGAACAATTTGGGACGAGAATCTAAACCCTAACCCAATGGACAAGGAAATCTTGAAAAAAAGTAGGTGGCCAGACACGTAATTTTGTCCCCTGCAACCCATAAATTTGATACTTAACAGCGTAACAACTCAGTTACTGCAGAGACTGGAGTGCTGTGTTTTGCTGCAACTCTGTTCACATCCTAGTGATGACTTACACCCTGACATCAGCTCATGTGCCTTTGCTGCTGGCCACAAGTAGCCCTGCCTGTGACCTTTTTGGTTTTGATTTAAAGGAAAAAAAAAAAAAAAAAAAAGACTGGAACATTATTCCCGTAACTTGGGGTACAGGCTCACTAACCATGTGGTGTTTTGCCCAGGGACCTAGGACAGAGCATTACCTTCAAAACTGACTGAAGGAACTTTCCCCTACAAGAGCTCAGACATTTTGAACCATAGAGGGTATTTCCAAGTCTTCTGATGTGTTCCACATTCTCTTCAAACCAAAATTTTCTGAAAAGAGCAGAAACATGAGGATAATTGCAAGAAGGTAGGTGCTGGAGGGGATCTTTAGATCTCAGGTTGCACCCTCTTGAATTTTCCCCAACAAGGAAGGCAGCAGCAGCGACAACAATGCTGGTGCTCCCTACCATAACTGAGATAAAGTGCCAGCTTTGTGCTCCAGCAAGTAACAGCCCAAGCACTGCGTTCCCGTATCCTCTTGGCCTGCATTCCAGGTCACAGTCCGCAGAAACAAGCTGCTGCCAAAACCATTGCTTTTGCAACAGAAATAGGCAAGCTGCCTCCGAGCACGTAAAAGGGTTTGAATGGAATATTCATTTCTGGCACATGGGCATGCTGGATAAACATAACACATATAGGAGCACCTGGGATTTTTCTGGGTTTGTACACTCTGATATAGTTAAGATAAAAAGAAACCTCAAAGTGATTGCCCTTTAATTCTAAGTATCTATATATGCAAGCTACGTTCTGTAAACATTCTGCAATGTAGGCATTTTGCAATCTGTGCAAGTCTCACACTGATAAAGGGGATGAGGTGAATTCCCAGCTCAGGCACAATAATAGATGCAGTTACTCCTTATTCTGGGAAGTAATAGCACCTTAGCTAAATTTACATGGGCAATAATTCACTTCAGGAGTTTTGCCATGCTGCTGTATGGATCATTTACTAGCATTAGCCTCCCTGGTATGAGACTTTTATGGTTTTTTTTTGGAAAAAAACAACCAACCAACCAACAATAAAGCCAACACAACTTCTATTTAAAGTTGCTTCAGGCAAAGCCCCCTTTGTTCATCTCTGCTTTTCAAGGGTCCCCTCCACCAACAGTCAGTCACCAAAACCAAAGATGAGCTGCAGGTCACCTGCTCCAGTGCAGGCTGGCTTAAACTATCAGTAGGGTATGCTTAGCTGGCTGACAGGAGCTGGTAGGGGCTGTAGCTTTAGAGTGAGGGCATTGCTCTGTACAACTGTAATTTCTAAACAGAAGACCATTTCACAGTCCCTTCACCTTACCCATCTGAGATGAAAACAGACATATCAAGAATAGCAAACAGTGATTTTCCAACTTTTCTTCAGAGAGTGAATTCTTACTCTTTATTGACAGCCAAGTTAGTGGAAATCGTCAACACAAGCTCACTTTAGACACCAAATGTGAACAAAATGCTTTCCATTATGTTAGCTATATGACCATTCTGACACAAAATTTTAAAAAGCTCTGAAAGGAAAATTATGATTTGTTGTGAAAAAAACCCCAACAAAACCAACAAAAGCACCCCAGCCCTCACTCAGAATTATCCAAGCGTACAAAACTCCCACAGAAGTAAGGAGGAGACTTCCATATACACAAAATACACAGAGCAAATAAAGTGGAACTGTTACATCCACAGGTAAGCCAGGTACATTCTTTGAAAGCCAGCCAACTTCCTCCAAGGAGGGCAACACAAGTACTCAGCTAATGCTGTATGACATTCACACGTTGTATGAAATGGAATTAAATGCAACAGCCACGGAGGGAGCAGCACGCTCATTTGGCAGGTAAGAGAACAGACACCAACATCATCCAATTCGTGTAACCTCACCATACACTGCAGGTGCCAGGCTGCAACTCCAAATCTTACTGTAAGAGCATGGGGTGTTTTTGATAGAAGGATCTGTGCTGTTTCCAATGTCAAAATCTAAACCCCAAAAGATTTAGTTTTATTTTTTAGAAGTACTGTATTGGCTTTTCCACAATCCACACTATTAACAGATGAAAGCCTGCCACCAATTGTTTCACTGTAACTTCATTTCCTCTAGGGAAGTAACCAACCCTCCACAATCAAGTCTTTTGCAGTTGAGATGAAACAGACTGCATGTCTCAAAAGTCTGAAAGTTGTATTACTAAGTCCTATTTTGATGAAAATAAAAGCATTATTTTGCAGCACAACTGATGCAAGACTACATAAAAAGATGCTTTATAAAGAAATATTTTCAAGGAATTTAATGACAAATTTACATATTTTAATAAAGTTTAGTTCCAATGCATGCTTTTTTTTGTTTAAATGACATTTGAGAAAAGAAAATACTGACCACACACTGTAACCTTCTGCTAAAAAACGTGATAGCCTGACAGTGAAGATGGCCAAAACTAGAAGCCTAGAAACAAACCTGTTCAAAAATGTATTAACTGCAGAAGGAGTGCTTGTAGAAAGCATAGTTCTGTAAATGAGAAAAACCAAGTGAATTTATGAATCTTCATATTCTAGCAGATATTTTAAAAGACTTATTTTTTGACAGCATCTGTCTGAAAATACTTATTTAAACCTTCAGCTTTTAAAAATATTGTTTTAATAAGACGTGGTCTTCTCACTTTCCAAAATGTTAAAATTCATTGTGGCATTACCAAAGTTTACCTGGACATTAGTAAAGCCTTTGACAGACACCATTTCCCACGGCATTTTGGAGACAGTGGCTGCTCATGGCTCGGATGGGTATACTCTTCACTGGGTAAAACACTGGCTGGGTGGCTGGGCCTAAAGAGTGGTGCTGAATGGAGTTAAATCCAGTTGGTGGTTGGTCACAAGTGGTGTTCCCCAGGGCTCAGTACTGGGGACAGTTCTAACATCTTTATCAGTGGTCTGGATGAGGGGATCAAGTGCACCCTCAGTAAGTTTGCAGATGACACCAAGTTGCACAGGAGTGTCGATCTGCTGGAGGGCAGGAAGGCTCTACAGAGGAGTCAGGACAGGCTGGAGCAACAGGCCAAGGCCAGTTCTGTGAGGTTCAACAAGGTCAGGTGCCAAGTCCTGCACCTAGGTCACAACAACCCCCCACAAGGCTACAGGCTTAGGGAAGAGTGGCTGGAAAGCTGCCTGGTGGAAAAGGAATATGAGCCAGAAGTGTGCCCAGGTGGCCAAGAAGGCCAATGGCATCCTGGCTTGTGTCAGAAATAGTTCAGCCAGCAGGACTAGGGAAGTGCTCATCCCCCTGTACCTGGCATTGCTGAGGCTGCACCTCAAATACTGTGTTCAGTTTTGGGCCCCTCACTACAAGAAAGACACTGAGGTGCTGGAGCATGTCCAAAGAACATGGGCAACAAAGCTGGTGAAGGGTGTGGAGCACAAGACTTATGAGAAACAGTTGAGGGAACTGGGGTTGCTTAGAAAAGGAGGCTGAGGGGAGACCTTATTGCTCCCTCCAAATACCTGAAAGGAGGCTGTAGCGAAGTGAGGGTCCATCTCCCAAGTAACAAGCAACAGAACAAGAGGAAGTGGCCTCAAGTTGCACCAGGGGAGGTTTAGATTGGGTAGTAGGAAAAATTTCTTCATGAAGAGGGTTGTCAAGCACCAAAACAGGCTGCCCAGGGGAGTGGCTGAGTCACCATCCCTGGGGGGGATTTAAAAGATGTGTAGATGTGGCATTTAGGGACACGGTTTGGTGCTGGACTTGGCGATGAGAAGTTTAGCATGGACTCGATGATCTTAAGTGTCTTTTCCAACCTAAAGGATTCTGTGAGTCTAATTCCACTGTCCTGAGGTTTGTTGAAATGCCACAACTGATGTCTATAGTCATGTTGCACAAAGATAGGGGCAATTTAGAAATATCTTGCTCATAGTTTAACAGTGAGTTCATTTAGCAAGTTCTTCTGTTAACCAGCATTCTGAACCATTAATCCACTTCTGAAAAATTATTTCCCTCCCATTTTGAGACTTCGCTCAATTAATGCATTTCAAAGGGGCAAGACCAGTCCATATAATTTAAGAGGAAAAAAAAAAAAAAGTATCATAACAAGCACTTCTACAGTAACTTGAAAAAGTCAGTGTAGTTTACAGGAAAATTAAACAAGTATGACCTTAGATATTTCTGAGGAATGGCTTCTCACATTTGCAAACAAACAAAAAAATTTTTACACTATTATTTAATACTTAGAAGCTCATATCCTTAACACTTAAGTCATACAGACTTAGAAAATAAATGCAGGAATTTTCATCTCAGAAATCTGAGAGCTTTTTTTAATTTCAAGATAAATACTGAATTGTTTTGTTTTAGGTTCCACTGTTCAAAACTCATCTCCAAAGGTGTAAGGAAGAACTGTCAACAGTAGTCAGGCAGACACCTGCCAGATGGAAACTGGATCAAGATAATTGAACTTTTAGACAGGAGTTGATTTCTTTAAGAGCCTATTAGGTTTAAGAGGCACTTTAATATACAGTCATTACAGTAAAAAATGTTCCCAAATTTTTCGAAGTTCTTTTCTATGCTTGCTGAGACCACAAAAACCGATCACACCTTTCCAACATGGACTGAACCAGCGCTCTGCAATTAAAGCAAAGGGGGGAAAAAAAAAAAAAAAAAAAAAGGTCAAACAGTAAAAAAAGCTACCAGCAGAACAACAGAGTTTTGGTTTGCATTTTAAAGAAAAGTTTGTCAAAAACATGATTGTATTTCAGAAGTAACATCACCATGCATGCCCCCTCTGAAAGGGATAGGTGAGCTCAGCATCTCTGCAGGGCTCCGCAATACAGCTATCTCCTTCAGAGAACCTCCCTCACATACATCATTAATGTACGATTTCATGTTTCCTCATTTTCCATTTTAAAATGCCTGTATTGCACAATACACAGCTCTTATAGAAAAACTTTCAGCTGAGCTTAAAACCAGGGGTAAAATGTGAAATATTTTTTCTCTTTTGTTCATGGAAAAGAAAAGTTTCTAGCACCAAAATGATCCCTAATGAATAGTGTGGATCTTCTGTTGACATGTCATCTTACCTTTGCCTTTTCTCAGCAATTCTCAGTATCTCACAGACACTAGTAAATCTCTCAGAAAATTCTAGTGTCAAGCCACACTCCTGCAAGAGAGGCAAGGCACGATTTGGGCCAATGGCCTTTGCCAGTAAGAGAGCTATGTTTTCCACAGTGATGCAGTCTGGGCAGCTCAGGCTACCGTTGCTGACAGCACTCCCGTTCTGTGGGCCATCGTGGTGGAGGGTTGTGCTGTGATTCTGTGCAAGATGCAGAAGAAACTTCCATTCTTCTATTGTCTCTGGAATGGAACCTAGATGTAAAATGTGTTTGTTACATTATATGTAGAAGGATTACTCTAAGCTTACTACATTAAATATATCTGTACTTAAAAGGAAAGCTAGCTATTTTGTTTTTCCTCTGTGAAGATTTAAGAAAACCAAGCGTTATCAAACAAGCAAATTGTGTACAGAGTGTACTGCCTTGACTGACTCAGTGTAAAGATTCTGTGAACTACACACAAAGCTTCACAACAGTTCAGTATTTAAGGCTTTGGATTAAGTCAAGAGACAAAGAATTGTTTTGTCTCTTTCAGGGCTGCTAGGAATTTTCTTCTAAGTTCTGCCATGTGATACAATGCTTCGCTCGCTATCACTTTGTGTGTGTGCACATGTAGTGGGGGCAGTTTTGTGCTGTGCAGGGAGGCCAATTGTTCCTCTGTCTACAACACCAAGTTTAGCTTTTACTACCAACTGATAAACAACTCTACATTCTTGAACTTTTAAGCATTTTCTAACACAACTGATTTCACAACGTACAGTGTGAAGATATAAGACTGTGACACCCATTTACGTGTTTCAAATATTCTGTGCTACACACAGTTAGTGCTACCAAAACACTTAAAAAAACCTAAAAGTTCAACTCAACTTTGGACAAATCAGTATATAATAAGGGCAGTTCCTATGTTACAGATGTATGTTTACACGACTTAAGACTCACTAACCATCTTCTCCATTCAAAAGGCTCAAATCATCCAAACGAGCAATATTAGTAAAGGCTTCTATTCTTCTATCCAGCTCCAGACAGAGAAAAAGATATCCAGGCCAAAATCTTGAATAAGAGAGTAAAGATTTCCAGGAATCAAATACTCAGTCTAAACTGAAGTCACCAATAATTAAATGTTCATTTAAATATCACTGAAGACAGAAGCAACAATTTCTTGAACACCAGAAATCACTGCAGAATAGGGACACAGAGAATACCCCTCAACCAAAAGAGGTATTTTGTACATTAAATTGGACACTCAGTATTCATCCTCAAAACAAGAAAGTTTTTTAAATAAAGCTTGTCCCAGTAAGGTGCAGAGGGGTTGTTTTAATTTGTATCTTTTGGGGATCAGAATATCAACTATCCAAGTACCAAGAATTACAAAGTTTTCTTCTTACCCATGTGATTTACAGATGTCAGCCATCTTCTCTTTCATAACAAAATCAGCTGGGAGTTTAACCAAAAGCAGAATGAGCTGGCTATAGCCCCAAGTAAACAAATGTGATCGTGGCCTAGAAGATGAGAAATTAAGTTTTAAAGCACTGATTTTCCTCAGAACGTTGTGTCCTCTCTACAGGAAACGCAGATATATGAAGAAAGAGAAGGAAAACCAAATGAAACACTGTGTGAAGTCTCAGCAGAGCAGTCACTGAAAAGCATTACAGGTGAAGTTATTTAACCCTTTGGTTGCCTCTGCTGAACTCTGCAAGAGCTGTTAAAGCTTTTTGCTGCACTCAGAATCTTGGGTGAACTCTACTTTACCTGGGATTTCCTTCTGCATCCACAGTATTTGCTCTTTGTGGTGCATCCTGAGAAACTGCCAAGCATAACCAATCCAGTCGTACAGATTCGGGCTGCAGAAGAGATCTAAGAAGAGATGACCTAGAAAACAAAACACACAGATAAAAGCCTACCAGTTTCACATATACCAGATTCGGAGAAGTAGAGATTGTGTGCGGACTAAAAATTAAAAAGGATGTAAAATTAAATATGGAAAAGTGTAGAATGACTTATGTTTCTAGAAACTGTGGAGACCACAGAAAACCATCAAATTTGCAGGTTGGGTTCCCCCAGGCATTTGTTTTGTTTTAGTTTTGTTTCGGGTTGGGTTTTTTTTGTTGTTGTTGTTTTTTGGTTGTTTTTTTTTTTTTTTTTTTTTTAAATGCTGCCTAACCTTGGTGTACTGAACTGCAGGCACAGAACAAAAACAGTCAGTTCCGTTGAAAGTATTACTTAGAAAAACCTTTTCAAAACTAGCATCTAATCTAACAAAAAACCCAGTCTGAGAGTAACTAAAACTGTCAGAATGACTCTGAACCTAGTGCTAAAGAACACCAATCAGATATATGCAGAAACAGTACAAAAAAGCCCCCAAAAGCCAAAATCAGTAAAACCCCCACACAGCTACATGATGAAGAGAACAGACAGATGAAAACAATTCTATATTCCCTTTACCTTTTCTCCTCTGGCTTTGATTTCACCAGACTATCTAAATAAACTAAAAAGTGAGCTGGATTGTTCCTGCAAAGCTGTTTGATATCAGAAGGCAAAATAGAAGGATAGAACTTGATCAGGGGCCGAAGAGCTATTTCCCCAAATTTTTCATAAAGCCTGGAAAGAGAGGATAAAAACTGTTTTCAGTACCAAACACAAAAATTATAATTTTTCCAAGACCTCTTGAAAGTTTGAGATAGTACTAAAAGGTGATGTCTTTAAAAGATTGCCAGAAGGCTTCATGGAATGTGAAGTGTACCAATTCCTGCTAGAAAGTTAAGAACACTGAAGAGAAAAGAAAGGACTTGGCTACAAACCTTTGAGCATGTACCAGTAACAGTGGGCTATCATCCCAAGGCCCCAGGTCATGCAGCTGTTTCAGTATTTTCAACATATCTTCATTTTCCATTGCTAAAGCCACTGGACTGTGACAAGTTAGTTCTGAAAAAAATCAGCACTCAAGTTACAGGATATGGGCAAGTGTTTTTTACTCACCATGCTCACAGCTGTTATTAAGTGTAAGAACAAAAGTTATCACTACTTTCATGGAACTCTCTATCTAACAGTAGTAACAAGTGAACAGATCCTACTTGTTCGTTTTATAGGAATTAACATCACTGATCTGCATTTACAGCAAATCACAGTTATAAAATGATACAATTAAGGCTTGGAATAATATTCTTGATATATTTTCCTTTTCTTTAGTCTTCTGAGGAGGTAAATTTTTCTCTCATGTGAAAAAAGCCCACAGCAGAACATATGGCTTGCTGAATATAATGCAGGTGCGCATCAGTTTTCATGTATTACAATTCGCTTATATTAATAAACAAAAACTTCAGCAGCTTGGACACTAACTTCACAGAATGCAGAACTCAAGCACAAACCTTGATCCTGATGAAATGCAAATATTAACCCATGGGCACAAGCACAGTCCAACTGAGGACAAACTGGGAATGCATACATTACACTTCCACTTCTAAGGCTCTCAGAATCCCAATAGTGAACAGATTCTCAGAATCGCAAATACCAGTTACCAATCCTCAAAGCAAAATTCTGTTGTCTGACTACTCTCTGTGGCATTAAACCAATGCTAAGACTTCAGTTCACTTTTAAAAGAAGAAATGCGCAAAGCAGAGGCTGAATGCAGAGAACCAATGAAGTTCTGTTTTCCAATATAATCAGGAAGCTTTGGTTCAATAAGGCCAAAGAGGTATCAAAAAGATCAGAAAGGATTTCTGTGGAAAAATGAAGTCTAAAGTGCTCACAAGCTGCTCATTTGCATGGCACCACCTACTCCATTCAGTTTTGTTTCACATTACTGCAAGTCAAATCTTCTGTTTTCAGTGCAAGTACCGAAGCTCCTCCCTTAGCTTTTGCTTTGTTTCTAGACAGACTAATCTAAAATGCTTTTGCTCTTTGAAACACTCCCCTGCTACCAAAAAACTCCACCACTCACTCAAACCCAGGACAAACACATATATTTGTTTTTAAATAAATCTTTTCTGTAATCACTACAGTGCTCAACCAACAAGGTCCACATAAATACAAAGGTTGAGGATTGAAAAGTGGGGGGAGTAACAGTCTCTCCAAGGAGCCAGCAGTTCTCCATAAGTTAGCCACTGGAGGAAAAAACAACCAACCAACCAATCCAAAAATGGCAAAAAACCTCCCACACACCGACCACCCATCCCCCTCCCACGCTACCCCCGCAGGAGGAAATTCTGCAGACACAAACAGGAGTGTCTTGAAGCTTTTTTCTTTTTTCCTCCCGGTCTTACTTTCAGTTTACTAGTAACAAATTTTTCATTAGTTACCTTTCAATCCTGCGATGTATGTTTCCCACACATTAGGACTGGTTGCATACATGGTTATAATACACTGCTTTAGTCTTTTTAAATCCAAAAGAAAGAAGTAGTTTCGCATAAACCTACACGCCAAGGTCCACGAAGCCGCTAGTGGCAGGCTTCCATCAGAACCTCCCTGTGTGTCACCATTTCCACAAGAAAGTACACGTAGCTCAAAACACAGCGTCGTCAACTCAACGAGATCTTTCTGAACATCCGGCTCTATGACACATGGAGGAGACACCTGAAAGCTGCAGAACAAAGGTCCCTTCACATCAGTACTATTTTCACACGTGCTTCTGCTTACACAGGTTTCATCAGTGTTTTCCTTTTCAGAGCAGTCTTCCAAGATACTACTCTGTTCTTTGTCTACTGGGTCTCCAGCAGTTGGAGCCGGTTGCAAGTTTTCCTCCAGTACTGCCCTCTGCTCTTCAGCACACACAGTCTTGGTTTTCTTAAAAGAGGAAGCAGAATGCCCTTTGCTGCCAAACTTTTCTTCTAGATAGACAAGCCATTCCTGTAAAACCCTTCTCATACACTGTGGTTCTAACAAAACCAAGGGATCCTGGAGTTTGGCTCTGCAGCACAAAAAAGAAGTTTGCTTATCAGTTATAAGATGCCACAAGTGAAGTATTATGTATGTTTTGTGTAACTCAAAGTATACTCCTAAGCTTGACTTGGTCAGTTGTTTTTTTGTGGTTTTGAGCGCATCAAACATAATTTAGGCTACTTACACTGCCTAAATTTGATACTAGCACATTCTGAGTTCCCCAAGGTTTCTTTCAGAATGGACTTTTGTTTGTTGGGTGGTTTTGGTTTTGATTTTAAACTATGCTTGTAGTTAGGACAAAAGGATAATGCTAGAGTACCTAAAAAAGCTTTTAGTGGGTTTTGCTTGGTTTTAAATAGGGAAAAACAAGTCATTAACCAAATGAGATCCTTTCAGATCATGTTAACAGACATTCGGAGCATTACTCTTAAATGTATGTAATGAATAAGAAAAACAAATTTAAAAATCAAACATTTTTCTAGCAAAGCCTAATAAATCTGTACATTAAAAAGCTTCTCCGCTTACATAGCTTCTGCTGTTGCAACCTTGAGATCTCTTAGATGGTCCTCCTCTGGAAGCTGGCAGCCCTGTGGTTCTAACCTAGAAAAACACATTAATTTCAGTCTTATCTGAAGTACTATGTTTAGTAATTTAAGTGAGGATTTGCTCACAAAATTTCCTCAAATTTGTGAGGAAACAATATTCATTCCTTTATTAATAAAATAAAAACAAAAACTAAGGTTTAATTTATAAAGAAGGAACAGGTGAACATAAATTATGACAAATCAGGCATGAAGAACAACTGATAATACTATTTTTGTGGCCTTCTATAATGGCTTCTACTCCCACTACAATAGATTTCTGCAGGTATTGAATAAAAATCAGTCGCATGCCACTAGATGAGAGTTAGTCCAAAATGGTAAACTAGCAAATCATTGGAATATGAAATAACTTAGCTCTGTATTCACTGGACAACCACTAAGGAAGCTCAATGTTTTACAGCTACCTTTATTATAAAAAAAAAACACAAACAAACAAACAAAAAACCCAACAACCAACTAACAAACCAACCCCCAAACCCAACCACACAAATTAAAAACAAAAAAGAAAGAAGTTTTTAGGGAGATAAAGTGTTTCCTCCCCATTCAAACAAGACAGGAAATGAACTGTTGGACTCATGTCCATAACTATAACGAGCATCACAGATACACTACACGAGAATTGCTGAATACACTGTGTTCTTGCCCTTTAGTTGTCACAGCGCTGTGGAGACTGCATGCTCCACCACCCACAAGTGTTCACTGCCTAATCAGCTTCTAGGAACGCAGTCAGGGCAAAGCAGTGAAACCCACCATAGTAACGAAGACAGATGGAAAAACCCAATGCTGAGCACCTTGTTTTACTTGAAACAGTAGTTTTTCTTTAGGTTGCTATCTCCAGAACATTCAGCAAATGCAACTGCTAAGTAAACGTGATTTCGCACTCACTCTTTCTCTTCCTGGGGAGATGCTACCAGATGAACAGTCAACTCCTGCAGCTGCTCGTCATCCTTTGCTTCTTGCCTCCCTCTAGTGTCAGGACTTATATGAAGTGTGCCAATCTTTTCAGTAGTTTTGCGTACAAAGCTGGAAACACTAGGAGTCAGAAGTTCAAACATTTAAAATTGGAAGTTCAAAACCAAAGAAATCAAGCACTTTCTTTCCACTCAAACTATGATTTCAGAAAACTTTATAATCTGAAGAACTCTTGAGAAAAGGATGACAGCAGCGACAACCAACAAGAACAAAAGAAAGAAGCTGCTCAAAATTCATGCTTCAGTCATGGTCCATACTTTCAGCACAGAATAAAAACCTGAAGTATTTAAGACTTGGGCTTTTTGCTGCTGGAGAAACAGGATCACATACTAACACTGGTGCATAGATTTTGACATGTATTTGTGTGGAAATAGAAGCAGATTAGTTACATTGCATTTTAAAGCTTGTAAATAGACAGCATCATTAGGAAGTTATGTCCTTCTTGGTAGTAAGAAACAGTTTTACAATACTCCAGATTATTTTTTCACATTACAAAGCTCATCAAAATGTCCTTCTCATGTCATCAGTCCCTATCCCTTCAGATATTTTATTCAAGAGAAAGCCCAGTGAACATACCAAAACTCAATTATTTCTACCACTGCCATGAAGAGAACTATGTCATCAAGAGTTGAACAGACAAATCAGCTTCTTACTTTCTGGCCAAGTACTAGTTTAAAAGCATCAAGAAAAAAGAAACAAGCAAGCCTTTTACTTGTTTGAGAGAGAATATGGCATCTTTTACTATACTGAGGTATAGCAGAAGTCAAAGGTTGGTGCAGGACAAAGGATTCAAATGCAGCAAAACAACTGGACTTAATGTATAGAAGGATTAAAGGCAAACTTTTAAAAATTAACCGTGAATAGATAGTATTTAATTTAATTATAAGTTGAATATAGTGAATACTTGAAAATTTAGTTCTCATTATTAGTAGAAACACTTATAACTAGGAAAGTCCTAAAAACTTGTTTATGGTTTAGAAAGAATTCAAAACATTGCATATACTTCTGAAGGTTATTCTGGGATCTTCACACTATTGATATGAGCTACAGTTTTTTGTTGTAGGACATAATTGACATACCTAAGTGATCAAGGGAGAGCTACACAATTTTTCAGACCATCGTTATGGACCAGCAACACTGTAGCTAAGAAACTAACATATAGATTTTTTTTTTCAAATTTTTAAGTTATGTATTTAACACCGTTTCCTTTATATTTCTCCCCTATTGCTTTTTATAAAAAGTTTTAAAATAGCAGTTTGATTTCTGCATAAAACAGACACTACAATATTGACTTGCACCAGGTATAAGCTACCATTATTCCATAAAAACTTGGGGAATTGATTATCCCCAAGCAACACAGGAAGCCTTCACTCATTCATCTAGGTACCAGAAAAGCAAAATCCCAAAACAGTATTCAGTAAATTTGCTTTGGATACAAGCCACAACCACAGTTTATAGGGGAATGTTAAACATTCTTACACATTTAAACGTTCTAAGCCATTTAAAAACTGAGGTTGAAATCTTGGCTCCACTGAAGTTAACAGCAGCTCTTCATATCTTCATTAGAGTCAAGATGGAAGCTTTCAATTGTCTAGCAAATTTGACTGTATCTCCGGTGTTTCAGTTCAGATGTTGCCTTTTTGCAGAACAGAGTATACACTAAACCAGACAATGCTACAAATTCAGAGACAGAAAAGGGAAAGATGTAATGGATGAGTGACCCTGCTGCAAGTTTTACCTTTCTTTGACAGCTTGGAGAGAGACGAGAGGAGATGGGGAACGAAATGACAAAGGAATACTGAATGGGAGAAATGTCTCATTCCGGTCAGCCTCAACCGTCACAGATGCATGAGATACGTTGTCTAACAAATGGAATTGAAATAAAGAGTCATGAAACAGTGGCTGGGCAAAAATGGAACAGTGAAACAAACTGCAAGTCACTAATTCATTAATGGATAATCTGCATGCACTATTTTCCTACTTAATATTCAAGAACACGGGGCACCAGAAAAGTGCCATTTTATTACCGACTTTGAACCTAGTAGGTCTGCTTTGTTAATAGTCTTTCGGCTCTGTGACAAGGCAAATGATGATCAACAATGGTATGAAAACTATCTTCTAAAAGTAGATTTACAGTCCATTTAAGGGACAAAAATTTTGATTTAATCCACTGACTGTTATTTAAACATCTAGGAAAAATAAGTATTGTGGCATACATCACCAATTTACATTGAATGATTTCCTAAAACTTGAATCACCTATGAGCATACAGAAACATAAGCCATGGTTAAGGTCTATGTCATCCTTTTATTTGAATGGACTTAAAAATGTAATTGAGCCCATATCTCTCTGGCTTTTGATAAGAATCACAGGAAATATAGAATCATTGACCATTTCCTTCTCACTGTTATATCCCTAACAGTATCTGCAATGTGTCTTGATTATTCATTTCCTGGTACAAACACACACCGTATCTTTAAGTGATGTGAATAAGAAAAAAAAGCATCCTTTTAAGTAAGGATGACACCGCATTTTGCAACAGTCAGCGCTATCTGCACTGTTGAGAGGAAAAGATGCTATGCTGTTACAGAAATTCCACCATCAGAATCCGCAGTCTCTCTAGATAGTGCCTAAAGGTCACAACTGATCTTACGACTGCTTGTAAATAAGGCTGCTTTTGTTCATTATGCAGATTAGAAACTTAAAAACTTATGACATCTTACGTAAATGTGAGCAGGGAAACACTAGGTCCATTTCTCTTAAATACCAAATTAAGTACACATGCTTCAAGAACTTCTCTAGTCTGAAAAGATCAGTAGATTTGTTATCTTGTTATACAGATTGAACTTTATCTTCTGACATTCAAAATCTACACCCCTTCATTTTAGAGTTTTACTAACTAACTAGAGTTTTGCTAACAGAAATTATATACTTCCTTACAAGTTTTCTCACTTGTTTTTACGTTGATGTAGGTAAAGAGGCACATGTGAATGTAAGTGCCACAAATAGCATGTAGCTTAGTAGCTACTGACAAGCAGAGGATTAAATACTAATTTCTATACACTCCCTTGCCACTGTGGTTTTCCCCAGCAAAGCATCCAAATTCTCTCCATCCTCAATTGTTATCTACTCTCTGCAAAAGCTAAAAAGCACCCTTTTTATTGGAACGCCTCTCTACCATACCTAGAACTAACTCAGCTCCTCATCATCCTGGGTTTCTACATCTCCTCCCAATCTCAACCAGAGCACTGAACAAGACTTATTACTGTCTCACTCTAGCTTTCGTCCAGTGACAGATATTTCATAAGAAATATAAAAAGCTCCCTGGATGACCTAAATGTTAGTTATTAACAAATCTATCACCCCTATCCTAATGTTTACACATGTAAGAGATGATCCCCCTTACAAATGAAACCCTGCAAGAAAGTTAAGAACACTTATTATAAGCCTACTGTTTTCCCTGAAGAAATATAAAGCCAGAACCAAGACTAAGAAATTCTTTCCTGAAACCAGTATGACTGGATGGACAGCAGCAGCAAACCAATCTCATTTGAAGCTCAATTAACACTGGCATAGTCACCTGAGAGAATCTTAGCATTAATGCTGAACTGCACAGGGTGAGGGACAGAATTGAGTGAAATCCTAGATTGGTAAAAGCCCTCTTGACCTTTTATTTTCCTTCTCTGAGTTTTCCTTGCTTTTAAACTTGAATTTGTGGAGCCAGCATTTCACCTCAATGTTTCAAGGAGTTTGACTGGAAGGTGGGATAACTCTGCTCCCACTGGTCAAATTAGAGGATTTAATCATGGATAACTTGATAGTGGAAAATAAGAGCTCAGAGCCAGCCCAATCGAATTCTTGTAGAATAAATAAAAATTGCATTCTGATAACATGCTTTCGTTAAGAAACATTACCAAGTTCTACTTGCTCATCTTCCTGGTGTGCAGGAAATTCTTTAAGTCGCTCATCTTCTGAGAACGTTTGGCTGTGGAGAGAACATGAATCTTCATCTGACTGACTGCCTCTTCGACTGATAACACGATATATTCCAGAGTCTAAGACACTGAAGCTTTCCTGTCAGACAAGGGAGAGGAGTTAGATATTGTGCAAGTTGTACTTCCTTGTTGAACTTCCTGCAAGGAACTCAAACAACCATACTCACACAAATAACCTCACAGCACTTCATAATTCACTGTCTGGAAAAGCCCTAAATAACAGCGTATTTTTGACATATTTAGAATGGAGAGGTACACAGATGCCAGTAAGTGTGCAGTCCAGTGACTTTATAAAGATGTATATGCTGCAACTGCTTTTAGGAAAGCAGCCTGCAGAACCACTGGTTTACTTCTTACAAGACCAAAACCATCTCTGCTTTATTCCTGCATCTGAGACTGTTACTTCACCCCCTTGTACCTATGATGCATACTCTTTTTGCTGGTTAACTGTACCTAGCTAACACAATTATGGACCCTGCAAAACTATTTAGTTCCAGGGCACACATACATTTTTTTGCTCATGGTCAGTCTGTGTAGTTTATTTTTCCCATCATCTGCTAATAAAAAAAACTTGTCTACCGCATCAAGATGAAATTTATGTTACTTGGTTTTTTAAATTTTACTTTTAAAATGTTGTGAGTGAAAGCAGCAACTGATATTGCATTAACTATGAAATATTTTCCCTTTCTTGAAAGGCTGCTGGGAAACCAAGATGATACCTAGCAGCTGTATATGCAAAAGAATATGAGAAACATGCTTTGATTTTTTTTTCTTTAGAGTTTTCTGCTTAAGCTCCATAGACTGAGGCAATTTTTTAAATAGGGCTAGGATAGTTCTGAGCATTTAGACATTCAGTTTTCACCACACAAAACTACAGTTACAATCAAGACAACCTATACTGAAGCATGTTAAGACACTATGCTCAGCTGTGGAAGGAGCCTTCTTCATCTCAATCTTTGAGCACATCTCAAATATTAGCTGGAAAGTAATACAGAAAAAAGGCAGAGGCCCAAGAGCTTAAAGAATACAAGTAGTAGTACTTCATACCTCTCCACCCCACCTAGTTTTAGAAAGTGGCATTATCAACTATAGTAAACATACTAAAAATGAAAACCTCATCTTCAAAGCAAGCAATGAGGTGATTTTAAGTCACAAAGATAAAATCTGCAGGTAGCGTTTTTGGCACTACCAGTACACGTACATGAGATGAAATACTGCTCCTTCTACTGCTGCAGGCAGAATCTAGAGGTTCCAACTTTGAAATTAGTTCTTCTAGTTGCGTAATGAGATCTTGTTGGGTTGAGGCATCCAGCTGAGACTTCAAGTGTTCCAGCTTGTCTAGAGGCAAATTTTTTCTTGCCTAAAAGTATACAGTGAAACAGAAGCATTATTATTTCTAATGCAAGTGTGAAAAACAAAAGATACCATACACATGGGCTAATTTTCATCCTAAAAGTACAATGTTTAGAAGGCTTTTTAAAAAAACTCCAAAAATATGAATCTCAGAAACATATAGAACTTAATGGAAAAGGGGGACAGGAAACAGAGTGAAGTTGCATTGCACATTTACAAAGAAGTATTTACTTACTCTGCAAGAAATAATTGAATTCTGGAAGAGACAACAGACCCTGGCAGCAAGTGTCCAGAACCCTCTTCTTATCAGACGCTCTATGCAGCGGTCTACCAGCAGGAGGGAGAGGTGCACGACTTTTCCATTTGTATGCAGACAGAACAACTCACTCTTGTAAACTGCAATATCCTGAATATCTGCAAAACCAGATGCACAAAAATATCAAAAGGACCAAAATTGTTAGTCAGCATTCCTTCCTGTTCCTGAGAGAAGGTGAAAACTTATTTCCCATCTGACTGCAAATGCGTGCAACAGTCTAATACACTGTAGCACAAATGGCACAGGAGAAAACACTGAAGAGTACTAAGCTAGCATCTAAGAACTATAAAGTACAGTTAAAGTATCAAAACTTTACAGAGTTGCATTTCTAGAAAGCATTCAAAAATTACACAAAAGTTACTGAAAAGTTTCCTTTTCCTCTGAAGGGGGATGAAAAATTAAAGACTGATAAAGATGAGAAATACATAATTATTAGCTTTCTAACAGAAGGAAAACATTTGCCAGTAGAAAACCACTTTGATCTTTCAGCAGTTTTCAAATGAAATAGTTATGCTATACACAAACACTCCATGACATATGCATTGGAAACTTAATACCAAAAGCGGGGGAGAGAAGGGGAAGGAAAAGACTGACTGACAATGACTAACCACTCCAGGACTACGCCTATAACCATACGCACAAAACTGTTTATGAGGGTTCTCACCTGCCAAATACATTCCCTGTCTCCAATTTAGACAGGTGTTCGAAAATTAAGCTTTTGGCAGCCAGATTATTTTTCACAGGACACCTGACAATAAACCTGAACAACCCAAAGTGAGGAGGGGATACTGCAGGTTATTACCTCTCACTATCCGATTACTGTATTTAAGGTTCACTCTATACCACGTGCTGTTTCTCAAGCATGTTTTGAGAAATACAGAGGGAGGGGTTGGCTGGAGGAGACAGGTAGAGGGTTAATATTCAAGGATATACCCGACAGATGACAAGGAAAGAGTTTTCTGATCTGTTCTGCAATCCAGCTGCACAAATTAAGCTTTAAAAGGTGCCACGTTAGCCAAGGACATCAGAAACGACAAACCTAATAGACAGTATTGCAAAATAAACATTCTTCAAGTTTACCTTTTACTTCACTCCAGAGTAAGACTTGAACACTTTGAGGAAGAAAAATATAAATGCCTCTTTCTGTCCAGGTCATCACACAGTGCTCACTGCAAGCAAAGCAAACGTTAACAGTGCAACAGTTAATTGTGGTAGTCACTGCAAAATATGCAGGGATGGCACTGGCTTAAGTACAGCAAGTGAGAAGTGAGACAGTTGTTTAGCACAATACTTGGAAAATTCTTATGCAAACAGATGAAGTTGGTAATATAAACTAGGAGAATATACAACTTCTTTATTTTTGGGTCTACTTTATCAAGAGGAACTATGCGGACAAATACTCACGTCAAATACAGTAGCTTGGGAAAAGATAAAGATTGTGGAGAGCAGCTGGAATTAGTATAATGAGGATCCATCCTGCAAAGTAAAAATTAGTATCCATTACAAGCATAACTACCTCAATATAATTTTCTTAACCCTGTAAATTCAAGGCTGGCTTATATAGTCTTATAACAGCAGCACTCATTGTGGTAGTCACACAGACATACCTACAGAATCAAGATTTTGGCATTTTAGATGTCAACTACTGGCTTCTGTTATTAGAGAAGAACGTATTAAGATGACAACTAGGATTAACGTTTGACTGCACTAGGAGTTTCTTTAGTCTTCTCAGCATTAATGCAGTTCTTTTCAGCTAGGTTAGAAGTCCCAAGGAAGTTTATCACCAATAACACTCATGCTTCTACCTGAGAGTAATAACAGGGAGAGGCGGTGATGAGAGCAGCTGCTTGAACTGATGTGTGCTTTGCACTTCCCCGTCAAAGTTCACCTCCCACATCCTTGAGCCAGGTCGAGCACAATATATTAATGGCTGCTGATTCCCACTGTTTTTTCCAACAGGGAAGAAACATGCTCCAAATTCTCCATCTCTCTCTTTATTACCAATTTTCCAGAACTTCTCTCTAGTGGAAAAAAAATGTACTTGTTAAGGCAGCATTAATAAAGCCTCTAATTAATTTTAGGTTTTCCTTGAAGAATAAAAGTACTAAATCCTAGTTGCTGAATTGGTTTTGGTGCTTAAAAAAAAAAATCTGTAATGAATATTATAAAGCCTGCATAAAATTTATAAGAGAGAGTGCAGAAATACTCATTAATTTCAACGAATGCTCAGATCATTCAGGTGTCTTTTTCAGCAGAATCAGACAATCAACCTGGTGATGGGACAAATGATCCCAGAAAACATTTCCAATCACATGAAAGATAAGACAGTGATTATGAACAGTCCACACGGATTTATGAAGGGGAAATCATGTTAATAGCCCTCTACAACAAAATGACTGGCTTGACAGATGAGAGGAGAATAGTGGATGTTGTTATCCTGACTTCAGTACAGCTTTTGACACTGCCCCTGCTAACATGTCTGGAGACAAACTGAGGAACCGTGGGCTAGAGAAACAGACTGATAAATGCAAAGCCCTGCACTGGAGGAGGAATAACCCCAGGCACCAGTACGGCCAACTGGCTGGAAAGCAGCTTTGCAGGGAAGAGCCTGGGGGTCCTGGTGAACAACAGGCTGACTATGAGCCAGCAACACACCCTCCAGGCAAAGGCGGCCAACAGCCTCCCGGGCTGCATTAGGAAGAGTGTTGCCAGCAGGTCAAAGAAGGCATCTTTCCCCTCTTCTCAGCATTGGTGAGATGTATCTGGAGTGCTGGGTCCAGTTCTGGGCTCCTCAGTACAAGAGAGACAGGGACATGCTAGAGCAAGTCCAGCAACAGGCCACAAAGATGAGTTAGGGATTGCAGTGCCTGTCTTACAAGAAGAGGCTGAGAGAGCTGGGCTGGTCAGCCTAGAACAGGGAAGTGGGGGAACTCATCTGATCCCATGGGTATAAACACCTGATGGGGGAGTAAAGAAGACAGCCAAACTACTCTCAGTGGTGCCCAGTGAAAGGGCAAGAGGCAATGGGCACAAATGGAAATACAGGAAATTCCATTTCAAGAGAAGAAAAGGCTTGGTTATTGTGAGGGTGGTGAATCACTGGCAGAGGCTGCCCAGAGACCTTGTGGAGTCTCCATCCTTGGAGATGCTCAAAACCTAACTGAACACAGTCCCACACAACTTACTCTACCTGACTCTGCTTTCAGCAGGAAAATTGGACTAGATAATCTCCAGAGGTCACTTCAGAAACTCTGTATGACTCTGTAAAGTCCAGTATTTCACAAGTAAAATATAACTTGCCTCTCGGTATCACACAAGTACGTGCGTGTAAGTGAAGATATGAGCAGTCTTCCATCCAAATAATCAAGCTGAACAACCCGAGAATCTACGGTGGTTATAATCTGAACAGGAAACATCACAAAAGAAGCAGCAGCCTACAATTAGAAAGAAAAAAAAAGAAAGAAAACATACTGGTCATCAGTTCAAAGTAAAGACTGTTTTATTAAGTTAAAATTGCAAAATTCAGAAGAGACTCACGTACACAACGAATACACAGCATAAGACAGAGCAGGACATTTCTTCTCTCTCCTTTATAAAACAAGGCTTCAATGCTTAGAGGCATAAAAGTCTAAATCTTCCTTTTCCCAAAACCATTATTGAAGGTTTAAGAAAAAAAAAAATCATATCCCTGTAGAATCCTGACATTTCTTTAAAGAATAACATTAAGAGGGTTTTTTATTCTTGCTTTTGTAAGCTTTGTGCTTTTGTCAGTTCTCTCAATTCTCCCTACAGGTACTTTCAGCCAGCAAACAGTTTTATGGAGATAGACCTGACAGATTACTCAATACAAAAAAACATTCCATTGGACTTAGGTGGTTTACATAAACTCACTTTATTACACTACAGCATATTACCCCAAAATTATTTATTACGTAAGTTTCTCAGTTTGCACGGGGTGGCAGAACAAAGTCACAGGAATACTTCTTACTCATAAGAAACTACTGGGAACTGCACTCAAATTTTCTAGCAGTCACCATTTCTGACAGCTTAAAGCTGTTTCCTTTGTTAGGAATGTTACATGAGATAATCAACAGTCTAATTCCTCTAACAGGCATGAGCAGACACATATTCCATGGGCCTTGCCCTGCTCTCCTCTCCTTCTCTTTCCACAGTTGAATTTTTTGCTCTTTCCTTAAATGCAACAGTCTTGTTACTTTTAAGGTAATTTTCAAATTCTTTCATGACAGCTAAAAATGACCTGGAGGAACTCACCTATTTCCAGGTCATGCTCCTTCTTACAGATTAAAAGGACCTAGTGACAGTAAAACTTAAACAACATTCAAGAGCTAGAAATCAGGCTGGTATCATTAATTTGTGTGTCCTCTGCACAAAATGTAATAAATGTAACTTGACGTCCACCTACCATTTATTTTAACTAATTAACATCTTTAAGAATAAGAGTATCCAGAGACAAGCAAAATTAGAGTCTGGGATCACCCTTTCTCAGACCAACAGCTGAGCTGAGGACTAAAACACACAGCTGAACCCATAGCAGGAATCTAAGGAATCCAACAGGCTCAGAAACACCAAGATCCTGGACTTGGATACTTATAATTCCAAGAGGAAGAAGCTCAGCCAGTTTTTAATTCTGTACCTTTGAAAGCATTATTTTGCATTACTAAAATAGCTAAGAGAGGGTCAGGGAAGTTCATGAGTTAGGATTCCTACTGTTGTCTCAAGAGACTGATTCTTCATCCTAACAGTCAAAGCTACCAGAACTTCATCAGCTGGCAAGCCTTCCTCTGTTCTACTTTACTAAAATAAACAAAGATTCCACACGTCATCCCTTGTGAACCTCTTCATCTCAAACAAAGTATGTGACATTTACCTTCCCTTGTTTCGATGTGTTAATCTTGATGGCTGATACTTTTCCCACATGATCTCCCACAAAAACACGAAGGGCAGCTGTATCCCAACATAGAGCTGTGACTTTTCTGTCCTTATGCTCAGAGGAAACATAAATCCGTTCTGGCTTCCCACGACGTTCCTGATTCAGCTCCCAGACTACTACAAGACCTTGGCTACAACGAAAGAAAAAAATACCATTTGAGAATAAGTCCTCTTAACATTTTATCGGTGATAAAGATGCATTATTCCAAAAGAAACAGAAAATCTATGCAAAGTAGTACATCTCAGAGCTGGTTGTGCTTGAGGCTGCATGCTTTCAAGAAGTGTCACATTCTTAATTCTGAAGAAGTGTCCTTCCTAGCATTACAATGCATCAGCAGCTTTGTTTGGAAGGTTACTCTCACATTTACTGTAATTGTCAGTGAGGATGTAGAAAATAAGCATTTAAATAGATTTTAAACAATGTAAGTGGTACTAAATACCAATCTCACTCTGCCAAATCAAGGAAGATATTTCTTTTGATGCTGAAAGGTCTCAGAAATGCATTTATCATCATAACTTCCCATGCACTGGCTCTCCCCCAGATGTTCTGTTACAGAAGTAATACTTATTCTGGAACAATTATTCCAGAAAAAAAAAATAAGCAAACCTTGCAGAGAATTATTCTGTAGGGACCTCTACCACTTAGTTCCCTGCCCTCTCCAAGTTCTCAGCAGATGCCGAAGTCTGAAACTTAGAAGTTACTTAAAAATAAATATTCAGCACTCAGGTTTATGAGTACATCACTCACCTGGTGGCCACAGCAACATAGTCTTCATCATGCAAACAACAGGCAACCCGGGATATGGCACCTTCCTAAAAGCGAGTATGGTATGGGAGTAAGTACAGGTAAAAATTGTTTTTGTACTGCCTTTGCCACTACATAGAGTTTATCTTTAAGACATAAACCAGATTCATGTCAACAGCTACTACCGCTTTGTTGTGATGCAGATGTTGGGGTGGGTTTTGTCATCGTTTGGGTTTTGTCTGCAAACACTGAGCTTACTCTAAAAAGACACAGCTGACAACAACATGACAACAAGAGAAATTAGTGACTCCCAGGAAATAGCGTCTGGCTGTAGAAACAGCAATCCCTGTTCCATGACCTCTTTCAGCAAAAGCAAGCCAGCCTATTTTTTCTTTGCTTATCCAGGTAGTTCATCGTTTGGGCATCCAAACATTGGTAGTTATCTACATGAGTTGATCTGGTTTCATATTCAAAGTTTTCTTCCAATTCTTAAACACTCAGGTGACTGTTGTTGCTGTTAAAAGTAAGAATCTGAAAAACCAAGGTCTGACCCTCTCAATTTCTTTTACCCCTCATGAAATCTATTATACCACACACCCTGGGGATACACTCCAGTACCACAAACTTTTTTTAAATGAAGCAGTCCAAAACTTCACCTATTTGGACAATTCAGCAAACTGAAAATGCTCATTGACTCAATAAAAATTAACTTGAAACAATGTCTCTTTCCCGGTCCCATTTTCCACGGAAAATTTTGTATAGAATTCTTTACCCTTACCTTATGAGTGAGAAAGAGTCTTTGCTTCCAACCATCTTTCTGTATAAGGTTCAGTCCTCCTCCTGAACTGCCTAGAGCTAGCCATCTCTTCGACACATCTATACACGTGCACTGAAGGAATAAAAATTGCAATGCACAACATGCTGCTAGTAAGTACTAATAACGTTATCTGTTTTTTGCATTATTAGGTTGTTTTTTAAAGGCTTCATTATTTGCTGGCTGTGCATACCACTCCTGAAACACTGACAGTACAGTTGTCCTAGATATTAGGATAGCACTCTCTGTGATGGAGCAAACAACGTAGAAGACAACAACTGTGTAAGGCTGTATTATTTACCCCACAGTGTCACTAAGAAAACACAAAGAGAGACTAATATGATCCTCTGTCTTCACTACTACTTCTTCCCAAAGTGCTCCGCCCATAAGCTAGCATGGACACAGCCAAAATGAATAAGATGAATCCTGGGGGTTAATCTGGTTATAAACCAAATAAAGTCATTATTTTCATTTTAAAAACCCCACCCAAACTCCACAAACTCACTTTCAGACGACTAGAATCCAGCCTGAGTGCAGAAAGCAATGGATCCAAACATTCAAACTCTGCCAACACATGGTTGTAAGAGTCTGGAATTGTTGGCACAGAGGCCATTGATGCGCACGGCTAGTGCTACTCACTCATGGGTGCATTACAGCTCCAGCTTTTAGCTGTACCTGCCAAAAACAAATAAGTTCTCGATTAGTTCACTTTTTTGTACTACATCTGTTTTTCTGTGTTTAAAGAAACAATAAATGTCTTCCCGTTCAAAAACCATCAGATTTCAGTTTGTCAAAAAGGCCCAAGGGCTACAAAATTAGACCAGTGATTCATTTATGAAAAGTTTTTGTTGAAGTTAACTTCAGAAAACTTAACCTATCAAGTATCAACTTTGGAAATACTTAAGTTGTAGCAATAAGATATATTTATATCCACCTGTGAAATGAGTTCTGCCTACCTATAGAAAAAGCCTTGTTTTATGGTAAAATGGACTTTTCCCCACAATATGCACTCTTGATTTAAAACTAATTTTCTCAAGAAAAACTTTTAGCATTAGTATTTTATACCTACATCATCTTCTTCTCTAAATCTAAATTTAAGGAGTATTATCTTCAACAAGTAACAATTTAGAATTACCTGCATTTGTGCATTTTTAATACAACTATAGATAAGCATGTATAAACTAACCTTTCAACAGTATCTCCTTTCCAGTCTACAGGCTAGATAACAGAGTGAAAGTTAATAATTAGTTATTGAAGCTACAACCTCATATATTTTTCCTAAACAGCACATACTTTAAAAGAATCTTTTGTTGAGAAATTTTTAAGGTCTAGGTGTATATGTTGCTTTAAAAAAACCCGCTTATTACACTTCATACTCAAGCCTCCAATTTCTAAATAATGTTTAGCATGCAATCCCATAAATTAAATAACTCTCTCCCAGAAATACTATTATGTGAAACCTTACACTTCCTCACAAGTAAACGCCTACCCTCACCAAGGAGTAGGAAAAGGGAAGACACGCATTTAGCCAGAGAGACTATAAATTATTTATTAAAAATTTTCAAAAACATCTTTAAAATCTTAAATCATGGGATTTAAGAATGAGTCTACTCCAGAGATAAAGACCAGACCATCTCTGATGACTAAAGAAGGACTAGTTTTGTTCTGGATTACAGTATTTGGTCCAGAAAGACACCCTACACTCCGTCGTAAGGAAGCTCGCAGATAACCTCGATCAAACAAAACCAGCTTGACATTTTAAACGTTTCCTCGGAACTCTGCTCTCGGAAACCAGCAACCGCCTCGGCATCTGACCTACCTCTGAACCGCCGCTGCCCGTTCGCCAGCCTCCAGCCTGCGGAAAGAGCTACAAACCCCTCTCATTTCCCCTCAGATACGGGGAGTAAAGGGGAGTAAAGCAAAGTACTGCAAAACCTCCGAAGAAGCCCCGGACTCCGCCAAAACCCACTCTCCGCGGGAGCGGGCGGGCGAGGCCGCTGGCCCACCCGCGTCCCACAGCCCCGGCCCCCGCGGGGCGCGGAGCGGCACAGCCGGCACAGGGAAGTAAAACTTCCCGCCGCGGCGTGAGGAAGCGCCGGCTGAGAAAGCAAAAAGCCGCCGCTGGCGGGGAAGCGGGACGCCGATTGCGGCGGGGCGGAGGCGGCCGCGGCCTGGCCGGGCCCCCCCCTCCCGCCGAGCGCCGCCGCCCCCCGCGCGCTCCCTCACAGCGGCCCCACCCCCAAACAGGGTGGCACGTGACCCGCGGGAGGGGAGGGGGCGCGCGCGTCCGCTCCGCGCTGCGTCACGCCGAGCGCGCCCGTTACGCGGGGAGGAAGCTGCGTCACGCGCGTCCGCCTGCTCCGGCCACGTGACGCTGACGCGCGGCTCCCCCTCCCGCCGCCGGTCGCGGCCGAGGGGACGCCCCTCCCCCGCGGCGCGGTGGCGGCGGCGCCGCCGACCTGGGAGCGGAGCAGCCGGGGCCGATGGCGGGGGACGAGCGGGGCCGGCGTGCCGCGGGGGCCGGGTGACGGCGGCGGGGGGCGGGGAGCGGGCGGGCGCGGAGGGGAGGGGGGTGGCGGCGGCGGCGGCTCCGTCTGCTGCCCCGTCGCTCCCCCCCCCCCCCCCCCTCCGCCCGCCAGTGTCATGGCGACGGGCGGGGGGGGGGGGGGGGCGGCACACGCCACGTGACGGCGGGGAGCGCGCCGCGCCGGCCCGCTCCCCTATCACGTGAGGCGGGCTGCCTTCTCCCTCCCTCGCCTTCCCAGCGCCCCGCAGCTTGTTCCGGTCACGTGCCCGCCCGCTGCCCGCCCCATGGCCCCGGCGGTGGCGGCGGCGGCCCGACCCCCGTAGCGCCCGCTCCCGTCCCGGGCCCGCCCCGCGCTGCCCCTCGGCACCAGCCAGCGCACCGGCCCGGAGCAGCGCCCCGCCGCCGCCCGCACGGTAAGGAGCCCGCCGGCGCGGGGGACGGGGAGGTGGCGCCGGGCGCTCCGCCCGTGTCTGTGTCTGTGAGGGGTGGCGGGGCCCGATCCGCCCCCCCCCCGGCCGCGCTGCCCCGGTGCTTCTCTCCCCGGCGGCGGCGGGGGGGGCGCCGGCTCGGTGGGGCGCGCTGCGGCGGCGGCCTTTGGCCTCCCGCTCTTCCTCCCTGTCCGCTCCCCGCCGAGGCGCCGGCCGCGGGCCCCGCGAGGGACGGGACCGAGCGGCGCGGCGGCAGCCGGCGGGCACCGGGCTTCACCCGGGTGCGGGCGGTAGACAAAGAGCCGCCCTCGCACCGCCGTCCCGGGCCGCGGCCGCCAGCAGCCGGACAGAGCCCAGGCGGTGCCGCGCGGGGTGTCCGCCGGCCACTTCGGCTCCGCGGCGCTCCCCGCGATGCGGGTGGCGGTGGGAGGCCGGACTGACCCTTCGGGTGGGCTCAGGGGCGCAAGCTGTGGATTCCCTGGGCTGACCGCCGTGCCCACCCGTGTCCCGAGGCAAGCGGCGCTTGGCACGCCGGTGCTGCTCTGCCATCCCCCGGCCCCACCCGCGGCTTCCTGGGCTGTGTGGCACAACCGTCGGGGCCTGGCTGCATCCCCGTGCCACTGCGGTTCCGTCTGGGCCATTGGCGTGGATATTTTGCTGTTCCCTGTGGGGAGTGGAAACCTAGCAGCAAGGCCCTC
This sequence comes from Tyto alba, assembly GCF_018691265.1. Taxonomy (NCBI): domain Eukaryota; kingdom Metazoa; phylum Chordata; class Aves; order Strigiformes; family Tytonidae; genus Tyto; species Tyto alba. Next base: position 5,088,365 of record NW_024881329.1, on the reverse strand, counting down.
GTGAAATCCATCGGAGCTTACCTGTCAGCCTGTGCCTACCCTGACCAGGTCAGGATTATTAAAACGTGTAAAGGTTCCCTTTCTTTCTGCTCAGAGCTTGGCAAAAGCATGCGGGAAGGGACTGGAATGAAATGCTGGTATGGGAGAGCGTTCAGAGCAGGTGTTGTAAGGAACAGAGAAGACAGGTACCTGGTTTTAAAAGTGGTTAGGAAGAGCTGCTGCATTGGAGGAAGGGTAGCTGTTGGAATTTGATGGTTTTTCGAGAAGCTGCATTTGCTCCTACAGAGCTAGGAAGGGAGGGGTTATAGGTGGATAAGCAAACAGGATCTTCTCTTTTTTTTGTTGTATTATGCTGACACTGAAGCTGCCGGATAGACCTTGCCAGTTGTAAAAAAGCAGCTGAAATTAACATCCTCAGGGCAGGCTTGATGAGGAGTCATACCCCATGGGTTAGGGCTGCTGATTGATCCAAGTGCTTTTCAGAAGTATTAACCATGACTTCAAAAGCTCTACTTCTGGAGAATTTAAAATAAAAAATGACCTTCCTATTCTGGAAGATACTTAAACCAGAGAAAGGTCTGTCTTCCAAAATCTGCAGCTGATGAATGCTAATGCTGCTCCTTTTAGCAGCAAATTAAATTTACCACTTAAAGCTGTAAAATAACAGAATTTCTCTGTATGCATGTTGCAGTTCTTGCCCCTTTGAGCAGCAGTGTCATCATCCACAGTGCTGATTCCTGGAAACTTCAGTTGTTAAATACAGAGGTTATGAGATTTGGGCAGGCATGAATAGATCATTGATGGCTCTCGCCTTTCTGCATAGTAAGCCTTAAGTGTCCAAAAAGAAAAGAAAATGACTGGTGTACTGTGTGTGCGTAGGGAGGACGTAGCCTTCCCCTCTGCAGTGGGTAGGAGACCATCCTCATTCTTCTCTAGCAGCTGGCCGAGATTTCTATTTTAGAATTTTTCCTGTACTACTTGTGACAAGAAGCCATCTTGTTTTCATTAGTGAAAGATGGTACCTTTGCTAAATCCTGATTATTAGTATTACTTAATTCTTTCTGACATACTGTTCAAAAGACAGTTTGGGGTTTTCTCCATTTTGGGTAATGCTTACTGTGCTTGTGAGTTGTATCATCCTACTGCTGCCGTAAATTACTGCATGAAAAAGGAAGCACGGCAATGACATAAATAAGAACAGCAGTGAGTGTGTTCACCCTCCCAGAAGGTAGAATGAGCCACTTGTGGGATAACTGTGAGTTCACAAATTGCACACTGCAGGGTACTGGGCTAGAAGCACCGTGGATGTAAAGGAGAAGTTGCTAGCTGCTGGTCGTTTTCTTCCATAGTTGAAAGACTGGTTGTAGGTGGGTGAAATAGCATGGTAGAAAAGCAAAGCAACTTGCATCAGAATGAGCCTAACTATGGAAATGCTTTCATTTTTTCTTTCTGTTCAGAACAGGTTTAAGTCCTTTGCATTCTGTGACTTTGTCTCTACTGCAATGGATAATAATGACCTTAAAGGACTGTAAAGTAACAAAGGGAGAAAAAAGTCAAAATCCTATCCTCAGTCTTGCATATCTTGAGGTTTCCAGTCTCATTAGGGTCTGTGGCCAGCTGCCTTTTTCCAGTAAGGATAAGGTGCTGATGAGACACTACAGACCTTCAACAAGAAACTCTACATAAAATGGTAGTGCGAATAGCACCGAAAGAGAATAATGCTGCTGGGGAGACTGTAATGGATTATGCTAGGAAACAGTCCTGAAATCACGCCATGCAGTTTTCTTTGAGAGAGAAGTATTAGCAGGGCTGCTCTGAAATGTGGCACAGCGTGTTCTAGTGACTGCTGCAGTGGTGCTGATGTGAAACCCCACGTTCAGCTCAGCATCACTGAAATCTTTGGCAAAGCTTTGGATGACTGAAATGACAAAAGAGCGGACGCTTAAGTGCAGAGCCCTTTTGCTGTTAAGTCTTTCTGGTTAGTATTTACTTCAGTCATCTTGGAGATGGGCTTGTAAGACTTTTGCTGAGGGGAATGCTATGCCAATGTCCAGATTGTCAGAGTGTCAGAGTAAAATATCCTATTTTATTACTGCTTTTATAAATAAATAAATAAATAAATAAATAAGCATTTAAATGCTTAGAGTTACCATTTTGTGATACCTACTAGTATTGCAATAGCTGATGCAGGTTGCTGTCTGAAGTTTGAGGTGGGCCCCAGCCAATATTACAGGTATTCTAAAGCACATGAACCATGCACGTCAGCATTTGAAAATACTATTTTACATATCAATAGTAAAGTTTATGATGTAAAAAATACAGCAGTTGGACAGACTAAACATGTACAGCAAACATACCGAAGATGTAGTTTTTTGATAGGTGTACAACAGTACTTTAGTAGAATGTAGTCGTACTTGCAGTGTCCTTAATCTCTTGAGAAATTTAAGGCTGTAGGGTTAACCTGTAAAGAGGAATGACAGTGACTGCTGGGGAAAAAAATGCAGCAAGTATCAAAAGGCGATTGGTGACAAAATGAGATTGGTGACAGAATCACCGTCATGTTGAAGTAGGTATAACATTAGTCCCTCAGACTTTGGGGGAGAGGGGTAGGAAACCAGCCAGCTGGAATCAAGTGAATCATTGTTCAAGTCTTGGGCAAAAAACAGTAAGAACAGGAGTGCAACTGGGCTACCTTATCTTTAGCACAGATAACTGAAAATCCATGATTTTTCACATACCTTATATCCTTCCCTTTTCTGAAATGACTTAACATCTACCATTCACACTGAAGAACAGAATTGCTGCCAAATGCCAGAGGAGATTTGGAATTTATGTCATTGCTTAGCTTCAATATTCTTCTGAACTTGAAAAACCAGTGAAGAACATTAAAACAGGAATATTTGGTTATCAGTTTAAATGGAAGATTTGCAGGTCTTTTATTGGAGCAAAAGCAGTATCAACAATATAATTAGATGAATTATTTAGGGACCTGGAAATATTTTGTTGAAATAAATTTGCTGATTGCACTGACGGGGGAGCACGTTTATCTGGAACGTTTCAAAAATTAGGTAGGCAGTAACAAGTAAATACAGGTTGTAATATTTTGATATAGATAGGAGTAGCGAAAGAGTTACAGCAAAAATAATTATACTAATCAGCTCAACTGTGTGTTTCTAACAGCTCCTCATAGCCATAATGGCAACGTCATCTGAAGAAGTGTTACTGATTGTAAAGAAGGTGCGTCAGAAGAAGCAGGATGGAGCTCTGTACCTCATGGCTGAAAGGATAGCATGGGCACCTGAAGGCAAAGACCGATTCACTGTCAGCCATATGTATGCAGACATAAAATGTAAGTGAACGCTTTTCCTATTCCAGCTTCAGCAGTCAGTATTTCAATGAACATTTAAGTACAGCCCAAAGCTGATTTTCCATGAAACACTAGTGGGGAAGTGAGGAAGGTTGCAAGGGTCTGGAGCTCTGACTGTATGTAGCAGCAGAGATCAGGACCATGGTGAAGTATCACTGGTTTATTAAGAATGCTGAAGACTGCAGAACTTCTGTAATCTTTTGATATTTAAGTTATACTGCATTTACTATTAGCTTTGTACAAACTTCTGCAATAAATTGAACAGAAAAATAATCTATGCCATATGCTTGTGGAGGGAAGGGTGGGAGGAGGCTTGAGGAAGAGTATAGGATTTTCAGGGTCTAACACAGAAACTATCTGGCATGTCATCTGTTAAACTGTTCATCTAAAGCTGTTGCAGTTTTCACATAAAATGAACCTCGCTGTTTTATTTTCATCCAACAGACCAGAGCTTCAGCAGTGCTAGCTTCTGTAGTTTGGCCGAACTTGGGTAACATTCCGAATAAGCATTTGCTGTTGCAATAGCAGGGTACTTGCAAGTCAAAACTGAACAATAAATGTCTATAGCGTGCTGCCTTCCTGGCTCCAATTAGTGCTCATATTCCATGTGCTGTAATGCCAAAGAAGGAATAAAAAGAAAGTTGTATGCGTCACTTAGTAAAGGTTTAGTGATTACTGCTGTTTAAAGTCACATGCAAGTACTGCAGCATGATCAAAAGTGTGTGTGATGAATTAGAACTAATATGCAGTTTTCTTAAATATGAATGTGATAAGGAGTTTAAAAGCTCTGTTCACCTATAATAATCAACTTTGTGAAGGTTTTATTTAGCTACTTACTTACATTTAAACAGCTTATGTTTAAAATGTTTACATGTATAGACATTGAAGTCTTTTTAACTTAGATGAAAGATGCTCTTTTTCGTCATCTAAAATAAAAAAATGGGGAGATGTTTGTAAATTTGTAATAGAGATTGAGATTTAGTGGTGACATCTGGGTTCTGTCTCCTACTTGCACTGGAGAAAAGGCTAAGATTCAAAGGTAGGTTAGTGCCATTCACAGTGCTACGCTGAAGTCAGTGTAGCAAAACAGTCCATAAATGTAGTTGTTCTCGCCTCTGCTCCCTCTGGTTATGAGAAAGGAAGCAGGAGTTAGGTTTTCCTTATGAGTCATGGGAGTGTAATAGCACCTTGGAGGCATTGGTGATCAACTTTGGGAGTACCAGTGGCTGAGCGCGCTTACCACGCCACTGGGAACCGGCGTACCTTTGCTGTCAACAGACGTGCTGTTACCCCACCCTGCATCTGCTTTCTTAACGCTTTTTCTGTGGGAACTGGTCCAGCTGGAAAAAACAAAAGGGGATTGCTTTTCATTTGGATCAGTTCCCCTGTTCGACTTGCTGCAGGAACGCTAACACGCCTACAAGAAAGGCATCAGGAAGAAGTGGAAAGATGGAATGAGGTTGTCACCTTTCACCAGCAGCCTGGATTGGTATCAGGTTAAAGTGTCCAGGTGATGACAATCTCATTTGCAGCAGTTTTCTAATGGAGGATGTGGGGGATGCAAAGGTGAGTCAGGGCTCCTGAGCAGCAGCTGAAGGATACCGAGCCATAGGCTACAGGTGTCAGTGCCTTGTGTTTTAGAAAGAACAAGGTGCAGGGTTCAAACTAATTTAAGGGGAGGATTGTCTGTTCCACTTTCACGGCTGGAATTCACACACAGGATAATGGTGTTTAATTGGATGATGAGGTTAACTGCTTATAAGCAAATACTCTAGGGAAGAGAGTTTCTTGTATAAGCTTACTGTCTGTTGCTAATTAATACTCTCTGTATTATCTAGGCCAGAAAATCAGTCCAGAAGGTAAAGCTAAAATTCAGCTTCAGCTAGTATTGCATGCAGGAGACACAACCAATTTTCACTTCTCCAATGAAAGCACAGCAGTGAAGGAGCGAGATGCAGTAAAGGATCTTCTTCAACAACTGTTGCCCAAGTTCAAAAGGAAAGCTAATAAAGAACTTGAGGAGAAGAACAGGTAAAGAGAAAGAAGCCTGAAAGCTTTTCTGGTGTTTTTTTAATTGTTACCTAACTGTAGTATATTTCTGCTAACCATTGTTGTTATTGCAACGTTGTTAGTGATACAGCATTTGTTTCCCTAGTAAAAATCTCTCGGTGTTCGATTTAGAGGCAGTTCCTTGAGACTTACAGAATTGTAACATGTTGAGATTTAACTTGTGTTCTCAGTGACACGTTCTTGAGGTGTAAAGGCTGCCACCCAGTCTTTGCTCTCTGTGGCTATGAGATGAAAGCATCCAACTGGCAGTCTGTCTCTTCAGTCTTCTTAAGTGTATATGTATCAGTTAGAAAAGCTGCTTGAAAGTTTTTTTTTGTTTTCTTTTGTTTTTTTTTTTTTCCTAGAAGTTCTCACCTTCCTTGATTTGTGATATTTTTAATTTTTTTTTTTCTCCCTGTATAACTTCTTCCCCCTCAGATCTTCTTTCCTGGTGTTTATTGCTAGGTATTTTAATGCATCTTGCTTGAGGTCCAGTAATTTGTTATTTGGCATACAGGATGTTTATTCTAAAGATTGTTTTGAGAAGACATTCAGGACCTAAATACTTTTCCCAAAAGGGCTTTTAAGACATTCTTCCGTTCCTTTAGAATGTTTATGTTAAAGCAGTCCTTGTGGCCATGGAGGATGCTTCTCTGCATCTCCCCAGATGAGTTTCACTTCATTCTAGCATCTGCTGTGATCCGGTATCTAATGGCTTCTGTTTCAAAGACTGTTCTAGCTTTGAACTTAGGTAATTTGAAGCTAGGTTTTTCAAAACATAGGAGTATTGCCTCATTGGGCAGATTGGATCTTTACAAGGAGATTTCCCAGCAGAAGTGCAAGAGCTCTTGTGCTGAAGCTCTGCCACATCCAGGATTAACTGGTTCCAGTACTGCAGCAACCTCTGGGGTCTACAGCAGTGCAGACTGCTTTGGCACTATTACTATACTGGTTCCTTAATGCTACATGCCCTATTTCTAACAGTATTAATACTGAGTACGTAGGCAGACTTAACTCTGAATCCTTGTACCCTTAAATGGAGTTTTACAGCATTATGCCACGTGGCATTAAGAGCTTTTCTAGTTACAGAAAACCAGAATCTGTGCACATACACAGTCACAGGTTCTTTTGATGATGAGAAGTCCAAGTCTAGTGATGGGGCTTCATCAGCTTAATTTGCAACAGATGAGGCAAAAAAGTTTCAACCCATGCTGGAAGGGTACTACATTCAGAGTCCCTGTAGTACTTCCTCCATTTGTTGATACGTGAGGGTCTGGTGTGTACCAAAATTCCAAGTTTTAATGAAGTAATTAGAAAAACAGACTCCTTCCTGATGCACTAATTTGTAAGAATTGCCACTAATCCATATTTATACCAACAAGAAAAACTGGAAAAACCTTGGTGGTTAAAATATAATAGGGATGTCCTGCCACAGAGTTTTCACTTCTACCTCATCCTACTTCATCCTTAGAACAGCTACAGATTTTCATTCAGTCCAGACTATGTACTAGGTGTTCGTAAGATTCCTTTGTTTTGTTTGCAAATGATCAGGACCCTGAGGTACATGTTAAAGATTGCTGAGGTTATTGACAGATTGTGAACACGCATGTACATTTCCCTGAAAACAGCCTACTGGGTTTCAAATTAGGTACACAGCTGTATGAAAAGCTGCTTGGACATGAATTAACTGAAGATTCAGGTCCATACATTCTTTGCATTTTGGACAGTAAGGGTGATACTTGAATTTGGATGATAACTTTTGTAAATATTATTCCCTGGTGGAAGTATTGATCCTGAATGTTTCTGTAGCACTTGTGCTGCGTATGATAGGAGATGGAGATCCTGCTGTCACCAAGAGAAACATAAATGAACAAATGACTCAGGGTAATGTGTGTTTTAAGGTATCTCATCCCACGCAGATTTTATAATCTGTATTCTTGCACTAGAAGAGACACCCGTAACTACTGAATTTTAAGATCTTAAACAAGAATTGGATGGTGCCGAAATCTCTTCCCCCCCGCCGTGAGACCTTTGTTATGGAAGTTCAAGAAAATTCATTGTGCTTTTACAGTTCAAGAGACTCTAGTCCTGGATGTGCAAAGACACAAGAGCACCACAGAATATTCTGGGACAAGACTTTAATCCCACATTAACTTTTTCTTAGGCATTACTGTTTTCTAGCATTTAATGCTATTTCTTAAACATTTTTTTAGTCCTTTCCTAAGCCTTTTGAGACAAATATGGCTATCGAGGTTTGTTGTTTACACAATCTTGTTAAGAAATGCACAGCATTTGAAAGAAAAGTTGGTTTCTGTTCCTTTTGTGAACTCATGTTAGTTATGGAAATCCTAGCTATCTATTCTGCAGCATTTCAATTCTATTCAATACATTCTTTTACCAGAATGCTGCAAGAAGATCCTGTTTTGTTTCAGCTCTATAAAGATCTTGTTGTGAGCCAAGTAATCAGTGCTGAAGAATTCTGGGCCAACCGTTTAAGCCTGAATGCAGGGGATAATTCTGCAGCACCTACTAAGCAGGATGTGGGCATCTCTGCAGCATTTCTGGTACGTTGAACCTCAAACTTTAAGGATTTCAGAGCAAACAAATTGAGGAAAGTGAGAGTTCTGCTCACCTACTTTATTCCCATATACTTTAATGTTGTTCTTTCCTGGTTCCTCAGCTTAACATGTCTCCCCATGCTTGTTAGACTATCGCTTGTCAATTTAAGGTGTTCAATTTGAACTTTAAATTGACAACGGGCAGATGTTTATACTGCTGCTCTGCCTTCCGTAGAACAGGAATAATGGTGAACTTACCATTACTAGATTACAGTATATTCACTCAATAAGTTAAAAAGAGTATCTGTTGCAGCATTGACATGCATAAATGATGCTGCAGAGACTTTCCACACAAAAGGCTTTATTCCCTCCCCAATTCTTTTAAACCAGTACCTGCTTTCAGCTACTTGAAGAACAACTTGCATATCTGAAAGCTCCTTTTATCTCTCTCGGTAATGTTAACCATTTGTAGAAATCATGCTTCAGTAATCTCAGTGAAGTCTAAAAGTAATCTAGATACAATCTTCAGATTCCTCCCACAGAAACATGTTTCTACTTCTGCAGCAAAACGCGTACAGATTATGACTCTACGGCTGGAATTCCATTTCCACCTTTGTAATGACTGTGCACACATCAAGGGTTTGGGAGGGAAAGAGGAGGTGGGAGTTGTTTTTATGACTTAGCTTCTGTACAAACACTTAGTTTTTATGCTTAGAAATACCTGAATCAGTTACCAAACAAACTTGATTGCTGTGGTTTCCTGTCTCCCATTATTCTTACACCTTAACATTAAAAAAAAAAAAAAAAATCAAAACCTTAAAAACTGAAGCTTTCTTAAAATAACTGATTGTGTTTATGTACTCTGCATTAGTGAAGAAGATGAGTTCAGATACTTGTGTGTCCTAGTTCAACTTAAAATAACTGGCTCTGCTCAGAGTGTTTTTCTAGGAAGAAGGTGGTATAAAAATTAGAATTTGGGTGTACAGGAAGAGGAAGGAAAGAAAGCAGCATTTGCAATCATGTACTTTTTCCTGTTACTAAGAATTGGACTAAGTGCTTGCTTGCTCCAGAGCTTCCTAGAGAGATCACTGAGATCTAACTTCCAAGATCCGATTAAGGCTTACCCTCAGTTTTTAAATTCAGTGTTATTTATCATTTATATTGAGATGCTTTTACTGTATAAGGAAATAAGGTGTAAGAGTTATAAGTCCTTATTTGTCACTTCGTTATCATCACTGATTATTCACTAGCTGAACTGCTGAATGAACAACAAAGCGTTGAAAACAACAAAAGATTAGGCATGTACAGTAACCATGCCCATTTTTACTCAGAAACAAGGATATATTAAACTAGGCATACCTTCTTTTGGCTGATGGAAGGGTCTTTGCTTTTCATCTTCTAAAGCTTACGGTCTACTTGTTGAATCATCCCTTAAGTGGCAAGTATAATAAAGTAATTAATGCATGCTCTTGCATTTCTCATTCAAAAAATACCTATTTATTATCAAATATGCTGTGGATTATTGGAGGAAGGAGATCATTTTATCTGCAGCAGCAGAATTTGATTGCAATATGCCAGTTCTTTTCCTTCTCCAGTTACAGAAGGCATTCAGATATGACTGTTTCTTCTCCCTGTCTGTCTTTTTTTAGGCTGATGTACGGCCTCAAACAGATGGCTGCAATGGTCTGAGGTATAATTTGACTTCAGATATAATTGAATCCATATTTCGAACATATCCTGCAGGTAAGAATAACGCTTTACACAACAAATACATGCATTTAATATCTGGTTTTTGGTATCTTACTGTGGGAAGACTAGAATATTAGTCTGCTTCTGGAAGTATAAAGGACCGTATCTTCAGTCTTCTGGATGATTTTCCCTGACTTGTTTGAGGGACGGGGAGAAGCACGTGTTAAAACATTCTTTTGAAATGAAAACTTGATTTTGTTAAAACATTTTAACCTGTTCTATTGATCTTTTTCTCTCCTTTTTTTTTTTTTTTTTGTTTTGTTTTTTTAAATTATGGGTAGATATTTGGTTCCCACAATACTCTCCTACTCAGCATTTCAATTAATGCTGATTTTTCATGAAATCACCTTTCGTAGGAAAAGAATACAGTTTCCATTGTTCACCTGCACTATATTGAACACTGACACCACTTCATTTTGGTCCCTAGCTAAAAAGACTAGATCCATTCTGAGAATAACTGGAACTCTGGTAAATCAGACTTATTGTGTGTGTGCAATTCAAATCCGAGTATTCAGAACACCGTTACATGCATTTCTTTTCAAAGCATTAGTTAGTATTGCAGGGCATAAAAGAGTACCTGTTCGCTCATGCTTAACTACTGTATTTCCTTACGTTTAATCAGCATAAATGAAGGTAGTATTAGACAGAAGGCAAGGAAGCGAGCAAGGAAATTCTTACATAAAATACCATATTAAGATTTGTGGAACAGTTTGTAATCATTATGGGTTTTGTTCACAGTAAAAATGAAATATGCAGAAAACGTTCCACATAACATGACCGAGAGGGAATTCTGGACACGATTTTTTCAGTCTCATTATTTCCATCGGGACAGGCTCAATACAGGCTCAAAAGACCTCTTTGCAGAATGTGCCAAAATGGATGAAAAAGGTAAGCTTTTTGACTTTGTTTCTGCAGCAGGCTGCTACAGTCTTAGCTACATCATAGAGCATGACACTCAAGAGGTATATCTAGTAAACCTAGCAAGCTGAAGTCAAAATTGGGCATCTTCTTTGTCAAACTGTAAAGTGAAAGCTACAGATTGTTACTGAAAGTTAGCTGTCGCTTTGCTATTCTCAGCATGTTTCAGAGTGAGTGCCTTTCTTGAAACAAATTAGCCTTTTGGAAAGTGATAGCACTAGAAATAAGTTTTATTACAACTCATGCAACAGTGAGTCTGTGATAAATTCCATAATATGTTGTCATGCTAGATTGATTATGCTGTGCCATCAGTTACTAGGGAATAATTTTGTTTACATAAATCTTCGTTTTGTGGTATATGTATAATTTACAACAGGTATGGCTTTTGGTACAAATCAGTTTTTAGTAATAGACAAATACGGATCTTGTTTAAGACTCTCCAGAGGAGTTGCCATCCCTGTTCTCGGTCAGGCTTTTTAATGTGAAATCTTAAAATACTATCTGACTTAAGTTTTTATTGAACTTTTGAGCTAGGTTTGTGATGATACAGAAATGTGGAGATTAGAGATTACTTGACACCATTCCTTAATACGTATTCTGACTAATGAAAGCATTCCATGAGGAATCCGTAACCCTTCACAAGTAAAAGCTATCACCAGATATGAATTACCATTCTAACCAAGACAGGGCAGCAAAACAGTGCCAGAATTAGAAACACACAATTAAGGCTTCCCAGTTCCCACTAATGCAACTAATATAACTGCATCTTCAACTTACTTTTTTTTACCAAACAGTATTCAGTGATGTGTAAGTTGATGAAAACTGCACTAACTAGTTGGATGATCTTTTACAATAACTTTCCAAGTTAATTGCTTATTTTAAATGGAACGTTGAAAACAGTTGGAAGGTCTAGTCACGGTAAAACTTGGGCATCTGCAGAACCTTTGTCTTCTCCTTGTAAAAGGTTAAATATAATCTAATAATCCCACAATTATTTCTATTTGTTTAGATATAGTTTTTAATGTTTTTTTCTTTGCTTCATACAGGATTAAAAACAATGGTGTCTCAAGGAGTAAAAAACCCCCTGATAGACTTAACAGCTTTGGAAGATAAATCGTTAGATGAAGTAAGTAATTGGAGAATAAAAAAAAAAAAAAAAAAAAAAAAAAAACACCAAAAAAACCCACAAGCCCCCACACCTTAGGTTTTTTTAAGGAGAAAGTGGATCCTCCTCCTGTTAAAATACCTACAAATACTAATTCTAAACCACATCACTTACTAGGCTGCACCAGCGGTTGGGTAGTCAACATTTATACAGTTGTATGTGCATAAAGAAGTGGAGACTGTGCCCGTGGACCTGTATGCTTCAGCTGTCTGCCTTAGTGTGCTGAGTATAAAAGCAGATCTTCCCTTTTTTAAAGAATTACTCATTCACTTGGATGGCTTTTTTTGTCTAAAGTGGACTCTGGTTTCTTCCTATCTTTTAGAAGCTGTGACAATGTACAGAAGAGTAGCACAAAACAGGAGAAAGTCTTTTCATTTGTTCCCACTTTGAACATTGCTGTTTGTTTGATTCAGCTTAGTTTTAAGGACACTTGATACAGTTTTCTTTGTTTAGCTTTAAATACCGTGTTTTGCTAAAAATATGACTAACGAACGATTACCTGCTTCCAAGTACAAATTCAAACAATTGTTATAAATGGTGTACCATAATGTGAAATAACTTAAAGATGCACTTTTCTGCAGTTGATCTGACTTAAACTTCTGAACTTTAATTAATAATTGATGCTGCATTTCTACGTTCGGTTGGTTTTGTTAGGGTTTTTTGTTTTCTTTTGTTTTGTTTCTTTGTAAGAGTTGTTCAAAGCTAACAATCCAAAACTTGGACTATTAGCTTAGGGATAGGTATGTTTCAAGTGCTGTGCAAACTGCCTGAGTTCACTTTTGAGGCTGGTGAACTGCAGGCATGAAACTGTGCATGGGGTAAACTGAGTTGCCTTCAGCCAGCTGGTACCTGGGGAGCACTGCCAACAGTAAGGCTTGAGGTTTTTTGAATTCCTAGTGGTATCACATCTTCCTGACAGGTGTCATTTAGCCTGTGAGTTGCTGATGTCCTACAAGATTTTAAAAAGAGGTCAGTAAAACAATTGCTAGCTCTTACTTGACATCAATTCCTGTCTGTTTTGTACAGGTGATCCTTAAATTTTTTTTCAGCTAGTTCTGTTTTACTTTTAACAGATCATGGTTGTATAAAACCATCTGTTTAAGAAGTTTTTTCTTCTCTCAGGCACCTCTAAACTGCCGAGTGTTAGCAGAATAAAACAGTATGTGGAAATTTTTCAAGGTGGTGGTGTGGCAAGGTAGGAAAACACTGCTTCAGTTGATGATGCAATATTACTCAGTAGATTTCAGATGTGGCGGCATATAGGCTTCCTGACTCAGTGAAAAACAGAGAATCATACTTCTGGTTTGGGGGCAGGAGATACCTAACGTTGTTTTCTTTGTAGGGCTATGGTGTTGCTTCTGTGGCCTCCACATCAAATGCCTCAAAATCTGCTAGAGAAAGTAGCAATGCTGCCATTATAAAACGCTTTAATCATCATAGTGCCATGGTCCTTGCAGCTGGCCTCAGGAAACAGTAAGTTTCAATGCTGTGTAAAAGCTTTTTTGTAACAAATTTTAAGGAATTTCCAAAATGAAAACACATGTTCAATTACTCATCCAACCTTTTAATTTTTATGAATTAAGTATTTTGCTCTAGAAATGAAAATACCTTTAAGTTCCATTTTACTTCATAAAAGTTCTTCAGAGCTGTCTGAGATGACAAATGCTATTTTTGGCTGAGTCATCATACAGAGGAGATTAAGAAACGGAAGGGCGTTTCTGCCTTAGGTCTCTATCCCTGGTGAAGGCTGCAGAAGTGGCGTTCTGTTTGCCATGTGGAGGTGAGGCCTGGTGCAGGGAGTTTCTGGTGCCTGCCTTCCAGCAGCAGGTCTGCTGGGGCACATGGACATAAGTAAATGAGGAAGCAAAAGAACAGCGTGGCATGGGTGGATCAGATGAAAGACTCCTCCAGTGCAGTACCCTGCCCCTGACCAAGAAAAAAGTATCAGGTGGTTATGTATATTTAGTGAACTTCACAAATGAATCTTAATAAGAGGCATGAAATGGGTTTGACGTGAAGTCTGCTTTACAGTGGTTTATAGACAACCACCAAGGATTACTGCCCTACCCAAATCCTACAGACCTTACATGTGAGATATCTTAATTAAATACTTCCTTCTTTGTAGCTGTGCTCCCTCATGTTGTTCTTCTGTCTTGCACAAATTGAACACTGGACCTTAACCAATCTCTTCTGGGTAATGTGTGTTTCTGGTTCTCAGTTCAGAAAGAGACAAAACAGTAGCTCTCCTTCTGAAACAGTTGTATGTCAGGGCTCCCGTAGCTCTGCTAATACCTGGTTGGCATAAGTGTGTATGCAAAATGTTTCTAATTTAGTCAAGATTTGGCTGTGTCCCACTTGCACTGTTAGCATGCTACTATTTCTGAAAAGAGGGAGAAGCACCATGCCCTGCTGTGAATTTCCTCCTTGACAAACAGGGTTATTTGTGGAGTTGGTTCCTTCTATCTAGATCAGCTGCTAGAAATGAAGACATAAGGGGGAAAAAGTTGACATACAGTATGTGAACATGCATATAAAATTTTTGAAATGTATGTATTTACTTTGTCTCTAGCTTGTATCTTAAGTTTCCTGTGAGGTGAATTCTTCTTAATGCTGTTTCTCTATTTTAAGAGAAGCACAAAACGACCATTACAGTGAGACCAGCAGTACGGATGGAAACTCCAGGGATTCAGATTTCTTTCAGCCACCATTGAAAAAGGTATAAAGTTAGCTGATGCAATTCTAATTGAATGAAACAGGAAGCTTCGTCTCTCAAAAGATTGCTGAAGGTTCCTTTCTTGTCTTATGACACATGTAAAGGGAAATTTACTTAGCTTTGCTTAGAAGCATATAGAATAAGAACCCCAGGGCCTGTAAGAAGCTTTGTACCTCCTAGTAAACACAAATAAATTACACCTTGAAGTATTGCTCTAATTTATCTCTTCAGTGGTGTCCAACAAAAGAAAAAGGTTTTCAACATGCTCCTGACTGAACTCAGAAATCTGTTTCTTTCTATTCAGTGCAGGTCTATTTTTGCCAGCAACTCCCTTCCCTCTCCTTTTTTTTTTTTTTCCCAAGTACCTGAAAACTTCTAGAGAATGTTCATCTGAAAGGGATATTGGTGTTCAAGCACCAATATGAACCTATCAAGTGTATTGTTTGTAGAGGGGATAATTAAACTGGCACGTGGCAACCTTCATCTTAAGGTCAGAAGCTGAAGCGGGGTTAAACTGAAAGCACAGTGCACTGAAATACAGGGCAAGAACCTGTTTTAGACTACCCGTAGCAGCTCACAAAGTGGAAGAGTACTGTAATTGCTACAAAACTGAATGGAATACTCTGGCTGGAGTTGACGGCCTGTATAGAAACTTCCAAGGGGATTCAAAACTTGGCAATTTTGTGAGAAAATGTTGTAGAACACAAGTGTTGTTAAATATTGAAGTCGTCAACAGCTCTGACTTTCCTGAAAGCTGCAGTTTTTACTGGGGAGAAGACAATATTCCAGGACAAGAATAAATGTGATGGAGTGAAAGAGTAGCATGAGACTAGGAGACTTCAAAAGTACTTTCCTCATTGTACAAAGTCCGATATCACTGTGCTGTCATCTCTCACCACTAATGCTCTAGCTCTACTGTCACGAGATAGCTTGGGTAATAACTGTGGTTTTAGTCTTACACTTCTGCATGCTAGTCATTAACTAAATCATTCCTATTTCTGCTAATCTGGAGATAGATGGACATAAATACAGAGTACAAAGAACGATCTACATTTAGCAGAATGCTTTTTGGAAGCGATAGGGACTGCAAGTTTTGGCCAGAATATGCAGAAAAAGCAGTAGTGCTAAGACTTCCAAATTGCACACTTAAAGCAATACTGGACACTGCTCCCTCTGGAGAGTAGACATGAACCATTCCACACTTTCATTTTTCTTTAAGGCTTTAGTAACCCTTCTGCTCAAAGTCATTGAACTGGAAAAAAGCACTAGTTGCATCGAAGTGTGTCCTCATTAGTAATGTGTATAATTATTTGGCTTCTTTTAGGTGAAACTGCAGGAGTCCATTGAATATGAAGATTTAGCAAAGAATAATAGCATTAAAACTATTGCACTAAACTTAAAGAAGTCTGATAGGTAAGTTAACAAATATTTCAGCACACTCAATCTAGCAGGTCTCTCATCACAGCCTGCACAGAATCAGCTGATTTAGTCTCGACTGTGCCACTTTCAAGTGTGTATAGGCTACGTTTAGAAACTTCGTATGATCTCCTGCATAAACCGGCTTCCAAGTAATTCCTGTTTAAATTTGTATCTTGATTTCATCTTGCTTTTTGGCAAATTAAGTCTCCAAAAGCCTACTTGAAGGGCTTTAACATGTAATTTCTGTGAAAGTCTAACAGACCTGTATTCACAGTTCAGCACTTTGCTGCAGCTTACAGTGGAAAAATTTGTGTTACATGTGAAAATATATACAATTCCAAGGAAAATCCACCCCCAGGCAAAAAAAAAGTACAGTCGGGATAGTTTGGACTGCTCACTCATCTAGTATTTTTCTAGTTATAGTCCTCTTGTTTTCTAGACTTTTGAGTTTGAGAACCATAGATGTAACACCAAAAAAGGAGAGAGAGCACAGGAAAGGCAACAGTTCCAAGTGTGCATTTAATTTCATTTAACTTGGTTTCAATCGAAAGTGGTGTGAATTCCTCCATTCTGACGATACTTCCAGAACTAGGTGGCACAGATAGCTTTCCATTAGCAAAATGATGCTCACAGATTCAAGAACAGAAGCTCTTCTGTTTTGAACCCATACCATCCCTACCCCAACCTCTTCCTATGTGGCAATGTATTTTGCTTTGTCAATAAATAAGATTTAGATAGTAGCATCAATAGTTGTAAAGCGTCTAAAAATGGGAAACTCTTGAAGAACTGTCCGCTGAGTTTGACTTCTGTCTACCAACACTCCTATTGATACGCTTCTCTCTTTCCTTTTCTCACTTCACAGGTATTATCATGGTCCAACTCCAATTCAATCACAGCAATATGCAACCAGTCAGGATATAATTAATTCTTTTCATAGTATTAGGCAAGAAATGGAAGCATATGTACCCAAACTAACTCAGGTATGGGTGAATACTCAAAAAAATTTCCTTCCTAATGTTAGCATCTTGTTTTCTGCATAATTTTCTGTCTTGTGTCTACTGGAATTTTAGTTTTTTCATGGTGCATGTGATTATCTTCAATAGTTTTATGTTATTCGATGTATTTTACAACTTTAGGCGATACCTTTTGAGCTATCCTGTTTAAAATCTAACCAATAGGAAATAGAGTCATTGCTGATACTCAGAGTTACTGTTACCATGTTCTTTTGTGGAAATGGCAAAGGTATAAAGTAGCAAAGCAGAACAGTCATGCAACATGAAGCAGGGGCCAATATTATTGATCTTACCCCCTGAAATCTAGGATATAATGGTATTAAGAGGTCATAGTAAGCAGGTTTATAACTGAACAGGTCTTTCACTCCTAAATGTGCTTAGGTAGGACACAGATCTCACTGTGGGCTGCACAGGAGCTCTGTCCTGGCAACTGGAGGGCAGCATAGCCACATAGCCAATCTCCCCAGCCAGTATCTGAGCTTCTTCTCTTAGTAAACCTAGATTTGGCCCTCAGTAAAGCAGCCACAACTGTGAACATGTCACATTTCTGTATAGTAATTCTCAGTCTCATTTCAAAGCAGCTGCACAGCTAGTTCACATACTAGGTAAAGAAAAGGTTTGCTTGTCCGTAATTAATGGGAAGGCTTTCACTGAAAACATGAGCTATAGCACTTAAAGGCACTATGTCTAATTCTGGAGAAGAGCAGACCCTTCATCAGAACTTCCATTGTATCTGCTCAACTGTATCTTTGCCACTGGAGTCAACTGCAACTTTTTTAAAAAGATTTTGTTGGAAAAAGTAATTGGAAATATTTGTTCCCTCTCCCTTCAGGTTCTTTCAAGTGGTGATGCTACTAGCACTATTGCAGTCCTGTCACCTGGAGGAGCACTTATGCAGGGTGGAACACAGCAAGCCATAAACCGTAAGGATTTAGGATGTGTAATACTTTAATCGTATCTTGCTGCATTATACAGCTGTACCTGGCTTGCTGTTTCATCTACCTCTTAGAATATGTTACAGTGATAAAGGAAATTATGGACACATGTAGCTGGAGTAATACTGGGTTACAGCAACAACTCAGTCACACCGTGAGGGTGGGACTGGCTACATGAGTGCTGAGGGAAGTGGATGAGAGAAAATTTTACAGAGCATGTGATGAAGGATGCACTTGATACTAAGTCCTCTTACAGATAATGGGGTTTGCTTGTTCAGCATTTCTCTTTTCTGATTATTTTTTTTTGTCTGGATTTTTAGAAAATTAAGTCATATTCTGGGAAAGCTCTAAGGAGGCAAAGTCTAGATAATTGTCTGGAACTAGGTTTTTGCAGCCTGTATTTAAGATCCACAGCTTGCCATGAAAAAGGACAACTTTCTTGTAGACTGCAACGGCAGAACAGACAACCCCTCCTCTCACATCTCCATCCAACCACCCCTTTCCCTGTTGTCAAGTTCTGGCCAGTTTGAGTTCCCTTCTCTTTAGTCTCACAGCAGATGAATGCCTGTTCTCACAAGGTGGGTTTTATAACAGTTTTCCAGTTTAACTTGTGTTACTTGGTCTGAAAAGCAGCACAAACTAATTCAGACAACTGAAAAAGCAAGTCTGGGTTCTTTGTGTACTGAAAGAAAAGGAGCCAACAAGCAGTAAAAGGCTTTCTTACCCATCCCAGCTGACATACTGGGTGCTACACTCCATTTCTTTGAGCCTGAGCACTTTTTTTTTTTTTTGAAACAGCCTCATCCTAGAGGTTGCTATTGACTGTTCAGCTCACTGTGCTCCTGTCATCCTCAATGACTGTTGCGCTTTTTGTCTTTGGTTTTTGCAATTGTAGTTCCTTCCCTGTTCTTGAACCCTGTCACCCTTTCTTTAAGAGTATCTGGGATACAGTTCCTTGTTCCTGCCTGTATTTTTCATCTTCTGCATGCTGTGACCATATTCTCATTGCCAACATGAGAGAGGGAAAAGCTTGCAGTACCCACCACAGTGTTTAGCACTGTGCTGTGAAGAGAACAAGGTGCTTGTCCCAGCAGCAGTACTACCACACTGTTAGAAGAATACAAATATACTGCTTCTAATCCTGGAATAAGTTTGGTGTCCATTCTTTGCCTGGCATAGATCTCCCTATACAATACACAAGCTTCCAAGCCTATAGCCCTGAATAGTGGCTGACCTGATCCAATACTGCTGATAGTCCTACTTCGGGTGTGAGGCATCTCAGTGTTCCCTCCCAGCCAACCTTTCTGTGAATCTAGCAGAAATGTATATTGCTGAACTCCTTCATTAGCTTTACGTTCTCATTTTTCATATGATAGTTTTGAGTGATGTGACTAAATCTTTTTCCCGTTGCAGAGATGGTGCCAAATGACGTTCAGTCTGAACTAAAACACTTGTACGTGGCAGTAGGGGAACTGCTACGTCACTTCTGGTCCTGCTTTCCTGTTAACACGCCATTCCTAGAAGAAAAGGTAAGGTGGAGCTTCCCGGTGTGGCCAGATCGTGGTTTAGAATGACTGTCACTAATATGAAGTATAGAACTAATACGCATGCTTTAAATCAGTGCAGCACTTCTCCGTAGAACTGAAGGACACACAACAATGTAAAACATTACTTTTTTCGGTAATTCTGATGGTGCTGTTGGTTAAAATCATCCATTTCCCCTCATGCCTATTAGTCCCCTTCAGGAGCAGTTGCTGTACACTAGTTTCAAATAGAATGGTCAGCTACATTCCAGCTGCAAATTTCTCATTGACAGTTTAAAATACATAAACTAAAGCCCCTCTTCCCCAGCTCTAAGACAAAACTTCCACAGTGACAAGAAAGTTTTCCTTACTCTTTTCCCATTGCAAAAATCACTCGCTCATTGCTTCAAAAAGTACACCGCTTTTTAGAACAAAGTTGCCTTTGAGAAGAGATGTCTGTCTACAACCAGGTATAGGATTGTAACTTGTATTTCTCTTGCTATTCTTTCTTGTGACCTCACATGGATCACAAAGATAAAAATTTGCATTCAGATATGTTGGATTTTTTACTGCAAAATGTGGCCTGAGAATCCACAGTACAGTCTCTGAAGAAAAAAAAAAAAAGGTGTTTTTTGTTAATATCCTACCTGTTGTATTTACTGACAAAGTAATATTGATCAGTGGCACACTACATTTTCAGTTATATTGCACTTGCCTCAAAAATAAATAGGCGCCCAAGAATTGCTAGAGACTGATAGTTTAATAACTTCTTCCTCAAACTATGTATACTCAAATTAGCCCCCAGAATTAGTTACAAGGTGTTTTATTGGAGAACAATTTGTTACAGGAAATGAAACTTCTGTGCAAGTGATTATAATACTGGTTTCTGTCTCTCTCTCAGGTTGTGAAAATGAGGAGCAACTTGGAAAGATTTCAGGTTACAAAGCTCTGCCCATTCCAAGAAAAGATTCGGAGACAGTATTTAAGCACAAATGTAAGGGGAAAATACTCTTTAGTTACATGGGTGCATATTAATAATTTGAATCGTAATTATCTGAGGATGGTAGCTTTGCAGCTTCTTATCCTAAGGCATTTT
The DNA here is from genome assembly GCF_018691265.1 of Tyto alba. NCBI lineage: Eukaryota > Metazoa > Chordata > Aves > Strigiformes > Tytonidae > Tyto > Tyto alba. The sequence goes on along the minus strand of NW_024881329.1, from coordinate 5,067,860 downwards.
AACTTTTTGTTTTGTTGTCTCTCTCCCTGTATAACTTGCTAAGTAATACCAGAAACATTCAAAAACTATAATTTGAAATTACCCAAAGGGGAAGAAGTCATGTTTCAATTTTCACTTCCATCCTGAAGCAGAACATTAGCAACTTCAAAACTTTCTCCTACCACATCAGACTTGAAGTGGTCACAGACTAAATACTGGACCAGACAGCACAATCAGGTGTCACTTCCCTGGGACCTTCTCAGCTTGGCAGCGCTCTGAACCGCTCCCTCTACAGATACTTGGCAGTAGAGCCTCAAAGTCCCTTGTCTGGCATGCCTCTGATTTTAGTGAGATTGCTCTTAGTGAATAAAAGAAAGAATCCAACTGAGTATCTGATCAAAGGGAGGGGAGGGGATCTGTTTTCCAGTAGCTGGGACATTGTTTTTTTTCTCTCTTAACAGTTGATAAGTCATATAGAAGAGATGCTGCAGACGGCCTACAATAAGTTCCATACGTGGCAGTCCCGGCGTATGCTGAAGAAGACGTGAAAATGCATGCTGTACAGGTTTGAGAGCAAAATCTGCAATAGGTATAGGAGTACAACCTAGCATATGTGCAGATCTTATAGTTGCTGCAGGAAGACCTGCAAGCTGTGGACTTCTGGAAACGATGCTAACTGAACTTGCACATTTTTGAAAAAGAACTGAGATTAAACTTGAAAACTGGGGAGAAAAACAAGGAAGAACCAAAACAGAAGAGCTGAGGCGCAAAAATATTTAAAAGACACTGTTTACTGCAGTTACTCAGGAACTGCTTTTGATTTGCATAAAGAGCTGCTTTCAGAAATAAAAAATTTAAAGAGGGTGTATTAATAAAATTTGTTTTTCTGTCTAACTTTTTTTTTTTTTAAGAAGTGTATGGCACAGGGTAGAACTCAAAAGTTTTTCCTCACTGGATTCTGACATTTTATTGGATTCTGTTTGTACTTTCTGCAACAGTTTTAACAATGATATTTTAAAATATAGCTGAGACTGGTTTTGCTTCAGACATCTGGGAGAGTGTAGCTGTCAGAAGACAAGCTTCTGCCGTATGTTTCCCCACTAATTGGAAGCAAGAGACATTGCACTGAAAGCTGCTTATGGTCTGGGGTCCCAAAAGGCACATAGGGGCAAACTTTTGCCTGAAGTCTTGGATTTTTATGCAGAATTTTTTCAGCCATCAGTTTTGCATGTTTTCCTTTGAGTGCAAGTGTGTGCTACTGCAATCTTTTTTTTTTACGGTGGCATTTGTTTTGAGGAAAGAATGCATTTTTAAAAACAAAGTTAAATAAAGTTTCTTACAAAAGTCTTTTATTTTAAATTCTTAGACATTTTTAATTTCTTCTAAAACTGTTTTCCCCTCATTGTTCCCTTTTGACTGTTACACTATTTTTGGCGAATTGATAATCATTGCAAAGAGAAAAAATGTGTTATTTACACAGTGTCCATAGATATTGGGAATCTGTGCCATACTTTGTTCTAAATAGAATCAGTTCACAGTTTCAGACCAACTTGTCTTGTACTAAATGTGACTTAAATGCAAAGTAAACCTGGTTTTCTATAAGATATGCAGTTTAATGACATCCTTGTATTTTGTTGTCATCTTGACTATACTAGAGCCCAATATGGGCTACTGAACTTTTTTACTTCTGACTAAACGTGACTGTTAAGACTATAAGATGCATTTACTACAAAGACAAATCAGAGTGACAATATGTATTCAAAGCAAGCACAGCAGTGTTCAGTACGGCAGAAGAAATTCCCATTAGCCTGCATGATGGCTTCATACTACATTTTGCCACCATTAGTATGATGCTAAAACATGATCATGTGATGTTGGGCGGATAATTCTTGCAAATTCCTACAGATGAAGAGATGTATTTGTATAGCCAAGTCTGTGCTTGTTCTGTGCTGCTGCTCCATTTATGCAAGAGGGGGTTTTTCTTTAACTGATGCGTGGAAGTCAGCAGCTTCTTTTTACCCAGTGTTTCTGGATTTTTGTATTATGCTAATATTTTGGTAAAAGCTGAGTTTCAGTTAAATGTCACTGTCTGCACCAGAATTCTGTTTGGAAATGTATGCATATTGTTAAGCCTAGTTTCCTTGTCTGCTTTTGCAGATAGATGCATGATACCTGCTCTGTGATGTTAATGTGGTTCTGCTACAAGAAATGACTGGGCTCGACAAGAGACGCCCATTATTTTTGACAGGGTGGAAATGTCACTAGGAATAAACAGAAGTACATACAGCATTTGGGGGATGAGGTGCACATCTTCTCAAGAGTTACCTCTTGTGATAAATAAACTGTTCCTCTAAAATTTAGATTTAGGGTATGGCTTTATTAAGCCTACTCCTCTTGTAAGTGCAGGCAGCTCCCAGAAAGATCAGGTAGTTTTGTTCTCCCCCACTTCAAAGCATTTGATCTATCAATTCTGTGGCCAAATTTCAATTCTTCAGTGAAAGCTGTAACACCTTTTATCGTATCAGAGGGCTAGGTTCAAGAAAATGTGTCTGATTGATATTCTAACTGTGCCTGAAGCTATGACAACGTGTTTGAGTATTAGGCTGCACTGAGACTTCATTTAAAAAACTCATAGACAGGAGAGTTTTGAATATGGAACTAATTCAGCTTTGCTTTGAATCAGTATTTAGTGTTCCTGGAAAGACCAGGCAAAAGGGTTAGCACGGTGGAAAAGCTTCAGTGCATCAGAAGAGCATTTTACAGTTCAAAGGACTGTTGTCTATAATCATTATGGGGGTGGTGTTGCAATAGCTTTAAGTTATTATAGCGATATCAGGCTATCAAAATGTACCTTAATTAACAGAATGGGGGGGGGGGGGGCGCGGAAAGAGGACTGATACTAAATTCAACAGTTTTGCCTAGAGACTGTACAGGCAAGGCTGCTATGCACTTCATATTGCTTTTTCAGGTATTGTGGCAATAAGGCACAGGCCCCTCCTGAAGTAAGGGAGGTAAACTTAATATTCTTTCTTCTACATTGTGTTCCCCTTTTCTGTAGCATGGTCCAAAACCCAGATTCATTCCTTAAGTTTTGAAACTGAATCATCATGCATTATATTACTATTGGAATCTTTATACTGACTTGTATTTTTAATGAGAATTCATAAAACTTGTATCATTGGCATTGATCTAAGATTTGTAGAATAAACCCTACTGAATTCTAAAGTCAAGTCTTCTCTAATGTTTAGGCTGTGTTTTCTGATGTTTAATTAAATCCCAGACAGGCTCCATTCAGGTCTAAATTAAGAGAGCTCTGTGTAGAGCTAGCTCAGCTGTCCCTTCATGCTTGTAGAAGAGGTCAGGAGCAAAAGGGTTACAATACAGTTACTATCAATTATTTCATTTTCAGGGGTTGAAAACGTTTTCTGCCACACAGGGAGTCTGCACCATTACCAGTGCTGCTGTCCCTCTGGTCCTCATCTTACCAAAGGCAGTTTTAAGTCTCCAGGGATTAGTGCTCTGCTTGTTCCATATACTGATCCAGCAGCTGTTGGTTCAGGAGAGCTGCACAGGCTGCTTTGTCAGCTTTGCTAGTAATGGAGAAAGGATAACTTAAAGCAGATATTAACGCAAGTCTGGCTCAGCTTAGTTTTAGCCTGTAAATTTCAGCAGAGGAAAATACTTAGATGCAGCACAAAAAAGGCTGGACTATTTCTCTCTCAACAAGAGCTCTACCCCAGCCAAGGACAGGAAGCAACATCTTTCCACTGGAGCCAGTCCTGCAAGTAGTTTCTTTATCTGGAAAGTCACTTGTGTAAGCAGGGGAAGTGACCACAAGACAGCCTAAGATCTGGTTTTCCATTATCCATCCTGTTTCCCTTTCTTAAGGGAAGAGCCTACCCAAGCATCCCTGCTCTCTGCAGGCAGTGTATTAAGTGGCTTTGGGGCCTTTGTACTGCAGCACAGTTTCAGCATGTGAGCCACGGTATCCCAAACCTGTTCCCAAGCTCTCCCTTACCTTGGGGCAAGAGCTGGAGTGCAATCCAAATGGAACACAGCAACGTCAGTCTGAATAGTGATCAGACATCACTGGTGATCTAACACTGATCGTCCATAATTGACCCTGATAACTAATGGCATATGTGTTCCTGCAGTAGAGTTTAAAGCCTGGGGAACTTAAATTACCTAACCCAATCTCCTGGATCTTTTTCAGGACACTGCATTTCCCCTCAGCTACCTCTAAACACATCATCTCCCCAGAAGATAACCAAGTCCTTGTCTGTAACACTGAGACCAAGCAAACTCATCGCTCTCCGTGGTAACAGCCTAGATAGATAGAAAACAGCATATCAGGGCTCTTTTGGGCTGTCTGCTGTGGGAAAGACAAGACCCAAAGGTGCAAGATGCAGCCAGAGCGGTTGGTCAGACTGAAGGAGCAGTTTGGCTGGAGAGTGACGGGCCCGCTCAAGGGCACGGGGCAGAGCCCAGACACCTCCACACGTCCAGCCCCCGGGCAGCCCCAGCTCGCTCACCAAGGGAGGCCACTATGTTTGCATCTCCCAGTTCCCGCCACCACACAGCATCCCTTTGCCTTTATACTGCCCTCCAGGCAGCTTTAGGATCACATCGGGGTGGCAGAGTGCCACAACAGTGATGTGACAGACACCTTGAGGAACGCAGCCGAGGCTGGGGCTCTTTGCTGGCATTTTCCCAGCCCACATGCCCTCAGCTGCTGTGTTTCCCACACAGTGAGCATCCCCATCCCCTCCAAAGCCTGACAGCTCTCTGGTCCTACTACTGCCACAGAAGTCCACACACCCTTTATCCTGGTAAAGCCAAACTACTCCTGTAGTTCAGGTGCCAGCATATCCCCAAGGAAAACATGTTCTAGACTTACACAGACCCTGTCCTCCATGTCTGCTAAGATCCCCTATAATGAGGTTGCTTTGTTATCTCACCCACAGATCTCACAAACCACAAATTCAATCTGAAGCTTTGAAAGGCAATGTCGTGTCCCCCCCCTAAACATCAGCTAAACCTGGACACAGCTTTGTTCTCTAGAGTGTTGGCATCCACACATCCCCACTCCACCCCCTTCCAACCTCAGTTCATTCACAGGCACAACATGACAAGCCATCACTTCACTACCATTACTGCATGCAGCAGAAGCAGCCTCCAGCACTGCTAACACCCCCCACTTCCAAGCACCACCCTCCCTGAGGGCACTGCTGCCCTTCATGCTCACCCACACGCCTGCCCATCAGCTCTTCGGCACAATGCTGTCTTCACCACACTCACACCATGCCTTGTACCCTGGGGATCCCAGATCCCTTCCGTGTAACCTCCCTGGGACTCAGCTGCCAACACGATCGCTGTGCATGCCGAGCCGTGCATTTCATCCCCTGAACCATAAGGGAAAATGTTGTCCTGCTCTTTGCAGCACTCATACCTCTCTTTTCTACCCTGCAACTACCAATCTGCATCACCTCAACAGGACCTTGACTGCAAGTTGCAGAGAAGAGGGAAGGATTTGAGCATAGCCAAGCTTAAGCTTCTGTTAAAAAGACAAGACCCTCTCTGGGAATTGGCCAGAGATGACCAGACTTTCTGGGGCAGGAGCTGCCTGTTTACAGGTACAGCACCAGGAGCATTGGCCTCAGGTGGGACTTCGAGCCCGTCACATGAATCACAGCAGCGTGTTCACTTCCTCCCTGACCTAACCTGCAGCCTCTCCACCTACAGCAGACGGGCTGATCCGGATAAAAGAGCGTTGATAATAACTTTATTTGACATACAGCGTGTCCCATGATCAGAACTGACAACTCAGAAGCAACAGCCCTATAGCAGCCACTTCCCTGTAAGCCCTCCCCTGTTTCTACCTTTGCCCTACTTCTGCAGATAGTACATTAAGGAAATAAGTACCAAGTTGTAAAGCCACGTGCTTGCTGACAACCCCAGAGCCCGGGCACGGCTCCCCTGCCTGCTACCTGTGCAGGCACCATGCTCCCCTCCCTTTCCGGGCACGAGCTGATCATCAGGTGGAGCCGAGGGACGAGGAGGGATGCTGCCGTCAGGCTGGTGCGTTTTGCTGGGCGTGCACTCAGCAGGGGCAAAGATTGCACGGCCAGAACCAGAGAGCAGCTATCCCAGCTGGTAAGCACCAAGCATCCTGTTTTGCAAGAACAGGCCACACAAAGTATGTCCCTATGAGAAATGCTTCGCAGCAGTGCGGCATGGGCACCCAGGGGCCCTCAACAAGCTCTGTATGGAGATGTTATGTCACCAACAGCAGAATGCTTCCTTTTGCTCTGCATCCCTGCTGAGCTCTGGAAATCACACCCTCAAAGGCTTTCTGCCTTCCTTCAGGTGACCAAATTGCTCCATTAAACCTGGCTTGGGCAGACTCTGCTATGATTCCAAACAACAGGAATTTCAGGAGTGTGGTTGTGGTGCTGTTAAGGTGGGCATGGTACCAGACGCACCTAATATTGTAACAAGGAGCCAGATGACTGGTTGAAAATAGTGGAATTAAGATGACAGCAATCTCATCGGTAATTTAAGGAGCCACAGCAAAGGCCAACTAGCAAACTAAAAGAGTGCTCGATAAAGACCACCCAGAAGCAGTGAGCTCACTGAGACTCCCAAGGCTTGTCTGTCTCACCAGCACCTCTTCTATCTAAGAAGAAAAGGGGATCTCCAGGTTTTACATGCTGAGTGACTGAGTATGGCACTCTTCTGCATGGGACAGATGTGGACAGCAAGGCGGCAGCTATGGGGAAAGACAGCAGTCCCTCAAAAAAGGGACAGGAAAGAAAGAGTTCAGTTGGACTCCAAATGCACTTCAAGTGGGGGTCTTGCCATAATTTAGAACTTACGTTGATCAAAAGCACACTGGGAGCTATTGAAAACTCAGGAGAGATCAGATATTCTCCTTTCCAACCCTCTGGCTAACTCCAGTTCACCAAAATGCCACGTTCTCTCTCTCAAATTCTGTCAACAGCTCCCAAACTGGCTTGTGCTGGTTTACAGCAGCCAGCAGAGTGCTTTTTTAGGGACCTCCGTCTTGGACAGGGATTCTGGGTGCTGCAGAAATGAAACAGTCTTTCTTCATGGCTTGCCACTCCCTTGGGCACAGCTCCTCAACTTATCTTAACAAAAGCAAACATATACAACAGTCCAAAGACGAACACAGGAGTTACTACTAGATTTTGTGATAGCCATTCTCAGGTGATAACCACTACTTTAGACTGAGTAAACACCAACACACCAGCATGATGAACCAGAACAAAAATCAGCTGTCAGAGCTGTGACCCAATCCTTAAATGAGGCCCTATTCAGCTAAAGTAACGGGGATCTCTATCCAGGGATTCGAGATCCATTTTTCCCTGGGGGGGAAATCCCTCCTCTTCATCATGCTCCCCCCATCAAGCACTCCTCTCATTCAAATTTACTAGTTACAGTTTCTAGACCTTACATCACAGAAGACAGACAATTCCCCTTTAGATCCAGAAAGGGGGATGATCCCAGGTCAGAGCCAGATCAAGGCACCTCCTGGCTGGAAAGCAGTCGGGAGATTGCCAGCAATCTCCTTGGTGCTGATCTCTCTCTCATGAGGAAAGACTCCATTGGCAGCACTCCCCAGACACACCAAGCCACACCACTGCCAGGCACCCTGCACACCTAAGCATGTGGGGGGCAGAAAACAAACAGCCTGCCCCCACCCCTCCAAACCAGCTTCCATTCCCCCACCAACCCCAAATTCACTGGTGCTGGTGATTCCCAGCCCCTGCTTGGCTAAGTACTGTGACAGTCATCTAGATAGTGACATCCAGTTCTTCATCTGCTGTACCAGCAGATAAAGGGAAATGCTGCTCTGTCACCTCTTGGCTCCCCCAGCTTTGGTGCAGAAGCAACTGCCTTTTGTGGGACTGGGATGGGAACATGGCCTCAGGGCCATTGCCCCTGAGGGAACCATGAGGCCGGAGAGCCTTGGCAGCATGGTTGGCAGAGCCTGGCCTTCATCCCCACCCCTCACCCCTGTTAAGTGTGGGCAGCCTGGCTTCCGAGGCCACTTTCCCCCACAGCCATGCACAGGACCCCTCCCTGAGAGCTCCCTGTTGTGCTCAAGCTGGATGAGAGCTGGGACAAAGCATTGCCAACACCCAGACTCGCATTCTGGGCTCTTTGTCTGGATGTACGAAGCCTAGGAGGAGACACGGAAGACCCAGCTAGTTTCTCTGCCACCTGGAATGGAAGCAGAAGTGACCTAAAGGCACAGTCCAGTCTCCCGGGGGGTCAGTAACTGTTTGACTACGCTTTGAGACCAGCTGGAAAAAACCCCTCTCCCCGCGCAGAGCTGCCTCCCGGGAAGTTCACCACATCACGCCAGGCGAGCGCAAAAGCAGGGCCCTCCACCCTGCAGCTGTTTGCTGCACCCAAGCAAAGAATGACGCAGGCTCCCGAAGCAGAAACAGCGGCGCTGCCGGGGAGGCAGGCACGGCGAGCCGCGGCGGCCTGGCACACAGCCCCGCGCCTGCCTCTCGGCGGGCACCGCAGGGTGCAGCCGGAGCCCCGCAGCACCGGCACGCACGCACGCGGCCCCCGCTCCGGCCGGATCCGCAGCGCCGGCAGCCAGACACCGCAGCACCCAACAGCACCGTTCGCAGCCTGTCACCCCTTCGGATTTGGCTCCGGCAAGGGCGGCTGTGGAGGCTTGGTGCTCTCCTCAAGACACAGGCTGCAGCTGGCATCGGGCAGCCAGAACCAGGTCCCTGCCAGCAGATGTGAGGGCTCTAATCTGCCCTGTCGCTCGAAGAAATCTTTGTCCACAGAAGCGTTCGATGGGGCAGTCTCGACAGCAGTAAGCCTGACTGTGACCAGGAAATCTTCCACTAGAACTACTGGACAGAGAACCTGCATGTTAAAACACAGTGGCTGATTTCCCGTCAAGTTGGTTCGATCCACGGTTAAACTGCAGCTCACAGGATGAGAGGAGCATCGTGCTTCATGTCTCTAAGTAGGACTACCCAATGCTTTTTCCACCACAGGAAAACTCACAGAAATTAGGGAAAAAAGCTCACAAAACTAAGTAGAAGCAGCAATCCGTTTTGTTTCCGTCCTAGTCAGGCTCCTATTTAATCCTACAGGACACCGCACGGTCATGCCCAAAAAACTCTACACTCAAAGGCTGACATTTTGTGCTCTGCCCCTGTAAGAACGCCTCTCCCCTCCAGCCCTGACTCACAGTTGTCTCTTTGCTTTATGCAAAACCGCTCCACTTCCTGCACTGCCACGATCGCTGGGCGCCAGCAAGAAACGCTGCCGCATCGGTGCACGGGCTGGAGAGACAGTCTGCTAGCAAGGCAGCTCAGCTGCTTCGGCACTCATGCTGCTGCCAAAGTTCAAGTTACTGTATTTCATAATTACCCTGCCCTAAACATACCACCCTTTTAAACGATAAATATCAAGCTATCTGAAATCATGGAATTATAGAATCTCTCAGGTTGGAAGGGACCCATAAGGATCATCGAGTCCAGCTCCCTGCTCCTCGCAGGACTAGCTAAAACTGAACCCTATGACTAAGAGCGTTGTCCGGATGCTCCTTGAACTCGGACGGGCTCGGTGCCGTGACCCCTGAGGGGCCTGTGCCAGTGACCGACCACCCTCCCCACAAAAAGCCTTTTCCTAATGTCCAGCCTGAACTTCCCCTGACGCCGCCTCATTCCATTTCCCCGTGTTAGAATCTGATGCTATAATTAGACACCCCTAAAGCACACACTGTGTTACACAACACAGCTCGGAGCTCCTGGGTAGCGGGTGAAGCTATATTGGCATTTTACATCACATTTCACATCACGAACTAACTCTTAAAGTAAAATCTCCCAAGCGTTCTTGGTTACTGAGCTCCAGTTCAGATGACAAGGCAGTCTCAGAGAACGCAGACAGACTTCCCTGGGAGATGAAATTCAATCACTAGTGGGTGTCAGTCCACAGGTCTAGACTAGAGTTAAGCAGAAGTAAAACCTCCAGCACACAAAGCCAATGTCAGGTCCTTACCATCAACTGTTTGCCCAATATCTGACCCCACTTACTGCACACAGCTTGTTAATGCAGACACAGCTGGTCACAGTCCTGTGCAAATTTCAATGTCAAGCATTGCTGCCAGACCAAGAAATGTCTTTCATTCATGTAAAAGATGAGCTCAAAACAAAAGCTGGGCTCCAAACTCCAAGGCTTCACTGCTCAGCCCTATTTCTGCTTTCCCTTCCCAGCAGCAACAGAGCAAGCTCCTGCCTGAATTTGTTCCTACGGCAGCACCAGGGAGCGTTAGACTAGCTGCAGTAAACTCACATTAATAACACTGGACACATATTTCGTATTACTCATTTTCAGCTCACTAACACGGTGGTAGCTCTGTCCTTTTAAAAGGACTAGGTGTAAGAGAATGCCATGCTGCAGCAGCACATGCTTTGCAGGAGGCCGATAGACACTGGTGGGAGTGAGAGCCATCTGGCATGTCCAGACAGCAGCGCTGCAAGCTCGAGCCATGAGCTCTGTATGCAGCTCCCCCACCTATCTGCTAAGGTTTATAACCAAGTATTTGCGCATCTAACTCCCACTAGATACAGCAGGATTAAAATACTTACCGGTTTCTTTTAAAATCCTGTCCTGGGGCCACCCCTCCTACTGACTTTACTTGGCAAGAGCCTAACTGGGTAGCCCAGGGCCCAAACCTTGCCAGCTGCAGACCCTGCCTGTACAGCTGCTTTGGAATCTGCACTTGCCAAACTACAGCACCAGGAAAAAACCCAGAGTCAACATATTCAATGTGTCATTTCCCAAGATTACCACCAACTGTTAAGAACATTTATGTAATCAAAAGGGCAGTACCAGGGGTCAAAGACAGCCCTTCAGCTGTCCCTAGTCAGCATCAAACTTTCTAAAGAAATGGAAGGCTTACCTAATTCAACCTAAAATTGAGAGCATTCTCCCAAACACAAGTTTTCTGCATTATCTGCAAGATGTGATCTAAATAATTCAAAACTTCACTGGATCTAGGTCACTGACAGAGGTTTGTTTTTCCGCAAGATGTCCCAGAGGGATTTGCTAAATTTTTTTTTTTTTTTTTTAAACTGTTGATGACTTCCAGCATCATACTTAAGGATACCCAATAGCAGATGGAGAGGATGAGATGAGAAGTAGGAAGGGTACTGACAAAGGCTAACTCACTCTCATGGAAGATAAAACCATGGCTGCAGAGGAGTCCTATCTGTGACCGCTGAAGGTCCACAGGTCAACTGTAAGAGATGCACAAGAAGTCTCAGGTAAAGCAAACTTATCTTTCATTTGCAGTGCTAGGATCCGCACACGCATCTCTAAGGGTCTCCAAAACCACAGTGCTTGAAAATCCATCCAAGAAGAAGAGAGACCCATTTCAGCTCTTTGAGAGGATGAATCCACAGAATGACTTCTCTTGGTTGACTATGGAAGGAGCCCTGGTGGAAGTGCCACAATGGTGGTGACCTTCCTGAGCACCTCCCAGAACAGCCCTCAGGCTCAGTAGGTGTAAACAGTTCACAGAAGAATTGCAAAAGCAAATCTTTTTTAACCCTGAAATAGCTTTTGCATGTTTGCAGTCACTACATCAAGCAGTCCAGAGTCCAATGCTTGACCTTACTTTTGGGTATGTTGTTTTTATCTCCCCTTTATTTGCATGAAATAATAGCAAATTACATCACAGAACCAGGAAATGGTGTCAGCACAAAATTCAAACTAATGTCCCTGTTAAAGGCCTTGCGCAACCATTTTTACAGCACACCTTTAATGACATCTTCAGTCCAGTTACAAGGCTGAGATTACAGGCATTATCAGGTAACTTAGGCAGGTCATCAGTACTTTCTGGAAAACAAGTTTTGGTTTTCACATTTCTTTATGAATGGAAATAGTGGTGGTTATGCTCATTTCAGAGAAACTAGGAAGTGCTATATCCTCAAAAGGATATAAATAATATGAAAAGCAATTTGTCTCCACTTGACACATAAATAATTTTTCAAAGCTGCTTTATCACAGGCAAGCCACTTCCATCCTAAGTACTAGCAAGGCAACTAGCTATTTAATGTATCAGCCAATATTAAGCATCTACCAACTTTATGACACACCTACATTTAATATTCCATATGAAAGTTAATTGCTCTGCTCAAGGTTTCCAGAAAGATTAAGTCAATCTAGGGACAACAAATTTCAAAGAAACACTGTGCAACAGCTTAAAAAGGCTCTGTTTAGAGGAATTACCAGTTGTCCAGACATGAAGTATCCAACTTCCAAGAACCTGATCTCCATAGGATACCTCAAACCGCACATAAGCACTGAGACAATAATATATGCTCCATTTAAAGATCCTAACATTTTATTCCTTGCTCCCCAAATTCTACGTCAGATGTTCAGCAGACAGCATGGGAAAGGATGAGAAATTTTAGATTAGAATTATCCTATTTCTATTAGTCAAGGAGCTCCAGCCCTACAGATCTTGAGGAGAACACTGTGGGCCAAATTCATCCCATGCTGTAGTATCATTGTTTCTAAAGATTATTTTTTCTTAGTATCCTAACTTTAATAGGTGTTTTATACCAGTACTTTCTGCAGATTCAGATCTTCAATGCATTAGATGCCCAATGTCTTAAATAGTTAAAAACTTAAAATGTTTGGAAGCATAAGGCAGTATAGCCATTGGACCTATTAAAATCATCAGCAATTAAAACTGAGGCAGATATTCTCAAGATTCTTCATCTCCAAAGTTCCTACTTCTTTCTCATCTAAAACCAGATCATAGAAGTAGAGTTCTGAACTTTAGTGCTGATATTTTTTTTATTTTTTTTTTTTAATTTAATAACCTACCCTGCTTGCATGCCTCTCCCACCTCCAGTAGTTACCTCGTGATTGGATTGCTGTGCACACCAAGAGCCATGTATTTGTGATACGCAACTCCCTGGAACATGCAGCCGTATCCACCAGCTACAGAAAAAGTCAAACAATGGAGCCACTGTTTCAGCCCTGCCTCCTGACCCACCTTCTCAGCTAAGGTTTTTGCCTCAGCGTCCTTTCCACGCTACTAGATCTGAGCAACCACTGCAGCTCTCCAGAAAGCTCCACTTTTCCAGTTCTAGGACTTTGTTAACAAATAAACAAGCAAACAAAAAATAGATCCTGGCTTATAGAAAAAGAAGCTTGAAAACGGGATATTAAGGTAGAAGTACACCAGATGGTAAATTCAGAATTTTTAAACCAGTCTCGTAACTCTGGGAGCCTGAGTCTTGTCTGGGGGAGGTTGGGGAGTAGACTTATGCATAGATTTGTGCAGCTGACAGATTTTTACCTGGCAGTATCAGAGGCGTGGGAAAAGCCTCCTGTTAACCTGCAAACCATTTATGAGATCTGCTCTTTGGATCATGCTGTCGCTCAGCCTCCAAGGCAGACGTAGACTCCCTTGTGTTTGGGTGAGCCTCCAAGCTGCCACACCGTGCACCATCCTCTTCCTCCTGAGGGCAGGATGCCCTGCACAGAACTGGCGGCTCCCCACGAGCCGGCTAACCCTGCAGCCACAGGGCTGCTAGCCATCTGCTCTGGCAGCGCTCCCACGCATGGGCTGCCAAGGCAGGCTCCTGCCCAGCACCGGCTCGAACCAAAGCTGCCCCTCAGGCAGCTCAGCTCTCTCCCCTCGCTGCCCCCCACGCACACACACCATCGACCGTCGCTCTCGCAGTGCCGAGGGATGCTGCGACCATCCCCTCCCACTGCCTGCAGTTAAACTGGAGTCCATCCCTACATGCCTCGTCGGCACCGGCAAGGCCTGGCCCAGGGCTTGCTCCACCTCGCTTTTTCCACAACGCTCGCCGGCCAAGGAACGGTTTCTGGTGGTTCATTTCCCACCTGTCTTCGTTCTTGCGGGAACAGGAGTCTGTGGCCATCCAGTCACCTCTGCTCTGCGCTGGGGAACATGTAAAGTCATGCCACAGCTCCAGGATTTACTAGCCCAGGTCTGCATTTGCCAACGCTTATGCTTTTGGAAGAATGTCTTAGCATTCACCTGGCTTTGAGCTACAAAAATGTTTCTGACCCATGCTGTTAAAGAGAAGTGCTAAAAATCTCATCTAACACACGTGTCTCAAAGGAACGACGCACCCTGCTCCGAGCACAGAAGCCGGCACACAAGACTGAATTAGGAGATGCTTGTGTGTCTTGGCACTTCTGGCAAAGCTGAAACACAAGCATAGGCTGACAAGCATCGGCTGATCCTGAGCCAGGAGAAGAGTGTTGGAGAAGCAGGGTTACATATAAACTCCCTGAAGCTTCATGATTTGGTCTAAGAAAGGTTTGGGTTTGAGCTTTTGGATAACTTCAACCCCAAAACACAGAATGCAGACGCAGACCTGCAGATCTACAACCTTCTGAATTATTTGCCATGCTCCCAAAAATCACCCAAATAGCAGCACTTAATTCTCCCATCAAGACTTACCCTACTTTCCTAAGCCTGCCCAGACCCAGACATTAGAACAAGCCATTTTTCACATTTCAGGAATGGTTCCAGGTGCAAGATTTGGGTTTAGACACTGGTCACAAAAGATCTTTGGACCACAGTTTCCCAGTCTGGTATTGCCCGTTGTAATTGGAGATGACAGCATATCCAAGGCATGCACCCTTATGAAGAACCCCCCAAATGTCAGCACACTCACAGCTAAATTCTAGGATCACCAGCCTTAAAGGAAACCTAGATTGACCAGCACACAGGTCAGTGGTGCTCTCCGTGTGTGCGCTGGCTCCCTGCTTCTCACAGATGTTTATTCTGGTGGGTCCATCTGTGCCATTTTTCTATGGCTTGCAGCCACATGTCCAAGAGGATGTGTGCAACAAGAATGAAAGACTACATGACTGCACAAAAGCATGCAGCACAGACAGCTCTGTATGTGCGTGTGCACACACTGACCCTGCCTCCCCCCCCCCCCCCAAATTAACCACTGCACTTCAGGCAGGTGCCAGGCAGAACGTGTTCCCCCAGGGACACCCGTGACTCCCTCCGAGGGGCTCTTAGCTGAAATGGGCTGTTGAGTGGGTGTTTGGGGAGGGAGCTGTTGGCCACTGAGACCACCAATGCCTCAGACCAGCAAGCTGCCCTCACTGTCCTTTGGCACATGGCCTGGGAAGCGAGATCACGCATGTCAGCAAGCATGGCAGGTCACAGAGACATCCCACAGCCTGGAGGCATCCTGCTGTGATCTCAGGAACCCTGCCAAAGCGAAGCTTTCATTTCTAAAGCATCCTCAAACCACTCTTGCTTTCAGCATGCCCTTCTCCTTTCCTTCCTCCATTTCTAGCAACACTGCATTCTGCTTGCTCCCTGGGAGAAATAGGGCAAACATAACCTGATTAACCAAGGGGATTTGGGCAGGAAGGGGCGGGGGGGGAGATTAATATGCAGAGAAACACAGAGCCTTTCCCTCTCGCATTAGCTTTTGCCTATTCAATAATTAAAGTGTTCTGTGGTGACTCTGGCATTTGCTATAAAAGCTTCTCGTAAACTCTGTCTCGGCATGCAGATATCAAAAAGAAAGAGAACATTCGGTCTGACAAGCTGAATTTTCTTTCAGACTCCAGGGTTAGTCAGAAGCTTAAAATCACTTGGAAGCGAGCCTATGGCTCCATTTTAAAACATAAGGGTCCCTCTTGCTGCTTTTCACCTACTGACAGCTTGAATCCAGCCTTTATTTGGTTAGGCTGACTTTGCAGCATGGTTTAGAAGTTAATGCAGGCTTTCTCCATTTCATGTATGGAAAAATCTCCAAGGCTGGCAGCAGTTTGTAGAGGCTCATATGAATAAGGAACACGTTACACAGGCTCTGGCTGCCCTCCAAGTCCATTTTGGTATTCTCTTTTCTTTCCATCCATTCTTGCTTGCTTACCACAGGACATATAGATGTTTCAGGTCAGAAATACAAAGCTATCCACACGCAGAAAAGGTGCCTTCCCTGACCTTCCAATGAGCTATTTTTGGCTGCTCTTAAACGCCTAAGAACTCTTACAGAGGTCACGCGCTGAACTAACTGGTCCTTGGTAACCTCTGCCTAAGAGATATAAAATGTTACAGGAATTATTTTTTTATTACTATTATTTTAATTCTCTCCATAAACTAACATCCTATTGACTCCAAATCTCTAGACATTGTTGTTGCAAGGGAGCATATTTTAAAAGGGGATGCGGATGCAAGACTGAGATTATTACCCAAGGAATGTATGTTAAACATTATGGCTAAACATATACAAACAGGAGAAATAAGGAGGAGATATCCTTAATTCAGAACTCTCCAAAATGTATTAAATACCTTCAGCCTTCAACTGCCTTCACGTCTCAAGACCAGACCTGGAGACAGAAATACTACTTAGCTCCAGAATTTTCAAAGTGAAACAGATTTCTTTACCTTATTGTGCCACTCTAGGGGCACAAACAATTGATGAGAATAAAAATGAAAGAACACTGGGCTAGCAGCCAAACACACACACAGAATTATACTCCACAAAGCAAGCAGCAAACCTAGCTCCTTCTGTCTGAACATGTAAATACACCACATCACATCCTGGCAGTCAGAGATCTGGGGTCCGGTCTGTCTCATGTCTCACAAATCCTAACATTTTTTCCACCAAACTGGCACTGACCTGTCCGCAACCATTGCGGTCCAGAGGCCGAGTGAAGCGATGGGCGAGCTCTGCTGCCCCAGCAGCCAGTCCAAAGGCTTCTCATGTGGCAAGGAGTTGACGCAGGCCAACGGGACTGCATATCCCTGTTGCCACTCGAAAAATCATTAGCCCTTACATAGTGAGCAAAAGACAAAGCATGCTGGTATCTTTTCCCTTCTGACATCAAAGCATTAAATATCAAAACTCTTCCACAAACACACAACAAATCCTCCGCAAACTACAGAATGTATAAAGTAGAAATTATGTAAAACTAGCAAAAAGGATATGGAGCAGATATTGGGGGTGAAGTGTTGGGGAGACTCAGACTTCAGAAATCCAGTAGTTGTGCACACACACACACGCAGAATCCATGACATTCACTCACAGCACCTCACATTTTCATCATACTGGCATCTTTTAAAAGGGTACCTGCACTGAGATATTGCCTCTTAAGGCCAGAATTGCACAGAGTCTACTGATACAAATGAATTTGGATGAAGTTATGAGAAAAACAACACAAGGTTGGAGACAGCCAGTGAGAGTGCACCTTCCATTTACCATCCAGGTCACAGGCATGCTGTTCCTCTTGCTATAAGGCCCAAGCTAGAGAATCAACAGACTCTGCGAGTATCAGGATTCCCCTATAGGAGCTAAAAGTCAGATGCTTGTTCCCTTTGGTAGCATCCAACTGCTTAAACAAGACTCACCATAATTTGCGAAACAAGGCCATGCCCTGCAAATGTTTGCTAAACATTTGTGCAATTTCATCCAAATACAGGAAATAGCGTCCACCAGACAGAAACTCCACACTTAGCATAGCACTGTGAAAATGATTAATTGGCAGACCATAGGTAAGCAGCAACTTTTCATTTTCTATTTAAGATCTGAGTGTCAATAAGTAAATTGAATTAATTGATAGAGATAAGGGTCAGTATTTGTGTAATGTTCTTGAAAAACACAGCATACTAAGACAAGCACCATATTTGGTAATCATTCTGCCTTACTCTGCTTCCACTTTCACTTCCCTGTTTTGTTCTGCCTCTTTAGTTGATGAGCTCTTTGCTGAGGAGCTGCTGTGTGTCTGTACAATGCCTGTGCTGTGAAGCTCTGCTCCCAACTCAGATGTTCAGCTTGGTACCTGCTTGACATATATTCATGATTTCACTATGGCTGCATAATGAAGCTGAGTCAAAAAGACTACTGCATGTCAGCAATGCAGGCTGCTCCTCTCTCTATCCACTTTTCCTTGGGAATCACTGACACAGTTTAGACCTTTGGTACTGAGTCATAGCACAGTGTATCGAATTTCATGGGTGAAACATGGGCACTTAAGAAAGGAAGAAAATTAAGACCAGAAAAAAAAACTATTTCTTGAAAAGAAGTCACCCCCCTCTTCCTGCCAAGCCACACTTTGAACCCACTTGTGACCATAGGGCTCACATCTAGCTTTGTTATGAATAGAATGAGGTCTCCAGCACCAACCCACAAGCCTGGGGAAAGTGTAAGTCACTGAATGCCCACAGTGGCCAACATACAGCTACAGCACATCTAGATGATGGTATAAATCCCTAACAGTACAAGCTAAGATAACTTAGTCATTAAAGAAATGGTGTGTGTCTTTCTTTCCCTTGGCTACCTTCTGCTTGTAAAATAAAATCAAACATAACAAAATTTAAAAGCCCAGGGAGCAGAACTTTTGCAGAGAGAAGGCCACAGCTTTCCCCTGGGGGATAGCCCCAAGTCCACTGCAGCAGTACACATTAATACAAACAGTATTTTAAAACTCTGCCTGGTAACCTCTCAGGACAGTACCTGCCTTTCACAGCCATGTGTATTCCCCCAGGCCTCTGTATTCACCCACAGAGATGCCAACAACCACCACCACAGAAACAAAGATCTAAAAGAGTACACTGTGCAGAAACAGTCAAGCTACCTTCCCCATCTGAGAACAGCAGAAGAATTCAACCCTAACACAAGCCAAAGTCACCTCTCAGGACCGCTATCCTAGGTCTGAGCCAGCCCAGCTGCAGCTCTTTTAAAGAGCCTCAGGTGTGGCCCAAGTGTGGGACTGAAATGGAAGCAGCTGGCTGTTTGCTTCTACTTTATTGCTAAGTTTGTTGAACTGCAAATTAAAAAAATGTTCCTTCTCCAAGGAATGGATAATTGTTTATTACAGTCATCTGTAGGCACACACATTTTCCATATCCACTGGGCATTATCTGAGAACACCAAAACGTGGGACAGACTGAGGCTGTTGTGGCATCCAGACTCTAAAAGGAGACTGAAAAAAACAGACTATAGTTACCTCTTGATCTCTGGCCTTCCCACTCCACTCCAGGCACAGAACTGGGTTTTATTCACCAGGACCCACAAAGAGCTACAGAAATTAACCCGTATGTTCAAAGCTCCAGAAGATGTAAGGAGCTGTACAAGTTATGCTTTATAGGACTGATGTCCTCAGTGAGAGCCTTGAGGAGAGGTATCCTGCATGCTGAAGTGTGTCCTTTGTGAAAACACAGACCAAACTATTTTCAGTGTCTAGGGCCTCCTTGACCCTGTAACTTTATGCTGCTAAAGTGAGAGCTTCCTTTTGCAGAGTCCCAACCGTGACGCTCCCATCTCATAAAGGGATGAAAGAGATGAAGGGGTGAATTCACACCTTTCTTGTGCACTGTTTCTGTAGAGTAGGCAGGGTAGGAAGTTGCTC
Source organism: Tyto alba (assembly GCF_018691265.1). Lineage (NCBI taxonomy): Eukaryota > Metazoa > Chordata > Aves > Strigiformes > Tytonidae > Tyto > Tyto alba. The sequence continues at coordinate 5,048,450 of NW_024881329.1, read as the reverse complement.
CACCAAGTCCATGTGCCTGTAATGTTGAATGTATTTTCAGCTTTCTACAGTCGTCATACAGCCCAGTAACTTCTCAACCATAGGATGCTGAGTTTCCGGCAATGTAATTTGGAATTTTGATTCACAGAAATGAAAGTTTGGCCACAGTGATTTTTGGATGGAAGAGAATACATAACTTCCTATCAATTTGAATACACAGAGGGTCAACCAGATATGTAAGGTCTGAAATGCTAGAAAAGTATCTCCCTCTGTAGGGGAGACAATATTGTGTCATTAAATGTGATGGGCTGAGAAGGGATCCTGGGTAAATCAAAACTGACAGCTGCATAATTAATAAGAATATTAAAATAAGGGCAGGAGGGGGTCTCTGCTCCAGATGGAATCGCAGGGACATGCCGCTGACCTTTTGCTGCTGAGCCTGCCTGCCCTCTCAAATTGGCAAGCAGCAGCAGCTCACAACCTTCCTCTCATAACCCTCCAGCTCCTTACTGTAATTTATAGAAAGTCTCCGCTTACTGCAACCTGCCAGGCACTCAGGAACAAGTTAGATAACAGTAATGGTTCTGCTGCTGCCAGTTTAGAAGGCAGTAATAAGGATGTATTAATGATTACACTCTTCCTGACAGTCACCAGGAGGCAGGTACTGAACTGGCTGAGATCTCTGTGACTTTGTTGTGCCAAGACTGAATAGTGGCCCCTGCCCACCGGCATGCCTTTCCATCTCTGCCCGTGTGATTGAGCTGAGCATCCCATTTCCTGCAGTTCCTCAGTGAATGAGTAAGTATTCAGAGTTGCATCAAGGGAATGGGTTTGGCTTGGCAAATCCTGCACAGTGACTCATGCTTCCATGAGTAAATTAATTTCCTTAGAAGCAAGACAAAATCATGCATTCGGCTTAGTCCAGCAATCTAGCATGATGTTAGGAAGCTACTGAGAGAAATACAGTTTTCTTTAGCTTGTATGGAGAAAATCATTGCAAGAAATACAGTTTTATCTAGTTTATACTGAATGCATAATCCACTGCCGTTGTACTTGTAAACATAACCAACCTTTTAAGGGCAAAAGAAAAACTAGTGTAACTTGGAAGTTCTGCATATTGAAACACGTCAGCTGGAAAACAGTTTGCAATCAAACCCGTAAGTCTGACAAAAAGGCATTGTGGAAGTATGGGATCTTTAAATTGACATTTTTTTACACAGGTCTCCATATATATTACCCTAGTGCACATTTTAAAATAGGTTGTAGAAACAGATATGTATTAATACCCGGAAATGAGAATTGCATCAGCCAGCCCCTCCCGCTCCACACAATGACAGTGCAAAGCAAAGGAGGGTGTGAAGCAGCAAGAGCCCGGGAGCTTTGCAATGCTGGTGTCCTCACAGTAATGTGCATGCATGGAGCATTCCAGGAGAGGGACCTGGAGGTGTGTGGACCATGGCTAATCAGTTATATGCAGAGATACCCATTAGTGCAAGCCGAGGTGAAACTCTGCTTTTAGCTTTCAGTTTTCTTAGATCAGTTCAAATGGTTTGATGTGGCTATACTATCCACATCTGAAGAACACAAAATACAAATTTTTATGGAGTGAAGCAGCTTCCTGTACCATACCCTGATAAGTATTTTGGAATTTCAAGAATTCTGGCTCTGGGGGTTTTTCTGATGTTGACAATTTAGCGGAGTATAAAAAACTTCTGGCACCAAGCTACTCCATTTTGCAGTCCAGGCCTCTCTGGTTTAGGTAAAGAACCTCCATCACTTTAATTTTGCTTTATGAATCTGAAGTGTTTCATAATTAACTAATCCCTACAGTACCACCATCAGGCAGGTAGATAAAGACCATTCCCATTTTACAAAGGAGAAATTAAGCCATTAAAGCTGGAGGAAGTTGTTCAGGTCGCAAAATAAATCCAAGGGTAAGACAAGACTGGAACATGATGTAGCTATGTCTAGTGACAGGTCTCTCCCTCACCCACAGACATCATACAAAAGCAAATCCCTTGAGCTTTGCGGAGCAAAAGCAGGGCTTATTGTGCTGGGAATAACACTTCTGATTTTTATGGGCAAATTAGACCTCAAATCTCAGGTCCAGAGATTCCACTGACCTTTCCAGGGCCGGACAGCATCAATGGTGGCTTTGGGTTACTGCTAACCTCCTAGCTGAGCTGTAGCTCATACAGCAAATATGTGCAGGTCTTGGTTTGGTGTCGTTATTCATCCCACCAGCACCATCAGATTTGACTTAGTCTGTTGTGAGCCAGGACCTGAGCAAACAGCAAATGTAGAAATGAAACATCACCGTGTAAAACCTCTTGCATATTAGCAAAATGGAGAGAAATTCACTAACACTTTGTGATTTATTGGAAATAGTGGGACACACACATGGAACTCACCTTGTATAACTGTCTCTGGACTTTATTTTTGTGATAAAGGTTTAATCGGTATCTCACAGATTAAAGACAGACATGTTGTGTAAGAAGAACGTTGCATCATTTGTTGTTGACCAAAGCCTGATCAAATGCTACCTGCGGCCAGTGGAAAGGCTCTGATTTTAAGTCCTATAATAAAAATATAAACATTTCCACATTCAGCAATTTATATTTCTGTATTTTTTATGTTTAATCTGTGAAAGCTGATATAGAAAAGAGAGAAGGCAGGCTGAGGAAGGGCCAAGCTTCCCTGGAGAGACCCTGTCACATTTCAAACATCCCCATCCCTCTATCAACACCACCTCCCGCTACTGCGATGAAAGGCGGCAGCGGAAAAAGAACAGGAAAAATAAAACTCCTTATGTATACAAGAGAGGAAAGTCATCACCATTCCTACAATCAAAGTCAATCACTTAAATCAAAACAGAGCTGGCCTCCATCTTCCAAGTGCAAGAAAGATGCCCTTAATTTGCTCACCCCATTCTGTTTGTGTTGTTCTGAGCCTTCTCTGATTGAAGCTCTCTGAGGCAGAAAATCAATGCCAGTCACACCAGATGACTCCTTTCCTCCTGAGCATCTACTGCTGCTGCTAAGATCCCAAAGGACACATAAAAGGAAAAATTTGGCAGTCCCAGCCGCCTTCTCAGTTTTGCAACCCAGGTGAATTAACACTGGCATATTAAAAGCTGACACTATTTTTTAACAAAAGAAGTCTTCTGCTCTGCTTATCATCATCAAAGACATGTTGGGACCAGGATGGTTTTGAAACATCCTGGTTAGCTTGCTTTAGCCTACTCCACTAAGGGTAGGACTTCTGACAGGCACCAGACAGCTAAGAATAACCCAATGCCTTATGTTATAAATAACAGAGATTTGGTCTTGGTTCTGTTCTCAATAGCAAAAACACAAACAGAAGCAAGTGAAATTTTATTGGAACTCACACCCTGAAAACCATGTCTAATTTTATTTTGTCTGAGCCACAAGATAGGAACAGTCTTACAATGCCAACATTCTTCTCTTAGAAGCCTTGGTCTCACCACAACAGTAGAAAAATACCACTTGCTCTGCATTAGTTACATATTTTAAAAATGCTCATTAATCTATCCAGCCAGTCTTGTCTTCAAAGCCTCTTATCTTACATTTAAACTCTCCAGAAGTAAAAATTTGTATAGGGAGAAAATATTTCTTCATCTTCATTCCTGTCAAATGTTCATTTCCTGTCCTGCCAGATGTCTGGAACCCAAACCCAGGATGAGATGTTTAGTCCCATTCATATAAAGCCACTGTAAATACAGATTCCTGGGATGCAGAACTAAACTTCCTAATCCATCCTTGAGACTTCTGATAGAACAAGATGCCCAGTGAACCCACCATAATGCAGAATGACAGACCTACATTATACGCTTTCCTTTTATTCTGCATTCATGCGGCATTAGGCCTACTCAGCACCTACACACACTTTCCCTGCCTTAGCTACCAGTCTCCTCTGACATGGCACATCTCACAAGCATCACTCATTCCTCAAGCAGCAGCAAGGGACAAAGCACATCTAGTTTTGCAACCAATAGGTCATTATATTTAACCTCCTCTGGCAGAAGTGCTGGCCTTTATAATAAGAACCAAAATTTTGTAATTTTCTGGCTTATTTAATGTAAATCTCCTTATTCAATGTTTCAAGCATTTTTTAGATGTTTTCTCATCTGTGTTTTTTGTTTGTATTGTTTTGCCAATGGACTGTCAAATAAATGATGAGGCTTTGGGCTACCATTCCCATTGGATCACCACTGCAGCAGGGGACTGTCGCTGGGATGGTCTGTGACAAGGTGTTTAGCGTGCCTTGAACAGCTGCAGAAAATTCCTTCAGTTGTAAAGCAGAGTTTGGTAGGTGAGTAAAAGCCTTAGGTGTGATGAGATATAGCCATCTTCACACCACCTGCTCTGGTCTAGCATGACCGAAGGGCATGTTTTATGCTTGCATGCACTGTGAGTGGGATGAGGTCATGGAGAGATCAGGACTTCCATGACAACCTGCTCATTTGTAAATTGTCTAACTCTAGTGATGAAGAGGTACACTAGAAAGTTTAGAAGAGAGAAAATACATCCCAGGCAAAATAGAGATGGAAAGGCTGGTACGGGTAGAAGAAGACAAAGGGGTTAATTAGTAAGGAAGGCCTTCTGCCATGTCAAGATAAGCACCTCAGAAGGAAGTCAAGTACATCCTAGAAGCCACAAATAGATATTGCCAAAAATCAGCTAGAGTTAGAATCCCAAAAGGAAACTAAGCCAAATGACACAAAGGTATAAGAAATTAAAAAAAAAAAAAAAAAAAGGAAGAAAAAAGGATCACTGTAAACCAAGAATGGGAAAATAAAGGTAACCCAGCTACTCACACAAGATTAAATGAATGCTTCCCTGATTTTCATTAAAGATGAACCTGTTAATCCATGGGGTAAGGACAAGACGCCTAAGAGGAAAGGAAGAAGGTAGAAACAGCTACAATATAATAAATGAACACAGCCAGCTGGCGTGCAAAACTCAGTGTCTACTGTGCTCCAACTGGAAGAAACATTCTCAGTCCCAGAATCCTGACCCACAGTAAATCACAAATCCAAGTGCAAAGATTTTAAGTAAATGTACTGACTTGGGGGCATTACCACAGGACCAGAGAACAGCATGCATTTAAGAAGTGAGCCATGGTGAAAGCGGTTTGGGCCTGTGCTTTTGATGTCTGTGCAGTTCTTCAGGAAAACTTGTGAATGAAAATTTAACTACAAACATGGAATTCAATGAATAAAGGGATAAAAGGTAGCATGGGTTTACTAAAAGCCAATTTTGTGGGACAGCCCTGTGGCATAGTATAAAATTAAAACTTCAGGCATCAGGGAAATAGTATTTTTTACTCTTTCATAGTATCCTAGCAGCAAATAAGTAACAAGGAGAAGGACTGAGCTTTACTAACGAACCACAGGCTGATAGGGAGCTGACAGCGTGACTGTGAAAAAGGCCAGTCTGAGTCCAGTCATGGTATTTCCAGTAATGACTGGGAAACATTAGCATTCCTGTCTGGGCATCACTGAGAAGGCTGAACCACTCCATACAGCAGCCTCTCCCAAGAGAAAAAACAGAGTCCCACTTAAAGGATGTCCCAAAGACCAGAGCACTGCTAGCATCATGCAAGGGTGGAACGGTTTAGCTTATGTAACTTAACAAATGAGTGGGAAGTGGGTATGTAAATACACGGAGAGGGGAAGAAAACGCTAGGGAAGGATGTTTGTAACGAACCCCCCAACCTCTCGAGATTGAGATGGAAATTGGAAGCAGGTTTCTAGCCACCAGACGAGAGGCTCCGGCGCGCAGGCTTGTGCCGGTGCGGAGCAGCAGCAGCGCCGGGCTGGCTGCCCCGGGGCGGGGGCCGGAGCCCCGCCAGCCCCGCTTCACTCTCTGGCGCCGGCCCTTTGCAGGCCCCAGCGCTGGTGTGCGCACACGGGGCACCCTCCTTGCCTTGGGGGGGGGCTAACGTTTCCAATCATTCACCCACCGCGGTTAACGAGGGAGATCTCCCCCGACGGCACCCGAGCCCAGCCCGGCGGCCCCGCTCCGCCCCCGCCGTGAGACGAGCCCGTTGAACGGCTCACGGGGCCGGGGCCGAGCTGCTCCCCGCCCACCACAGCTTCCCTCACAGCGCCGAGCGTGCGGGCCCAACCGCCCCCCCCCCCCCCGGCTCCCGCAGGGGCCCGGCCCAACTTCTCCCCTCTCCTCTCCTCCCTCCGCCCCGACGTGTCGGCGGGCACGTCTCCACCGCCGCGGCCCGCCCGCCGCACGTCAGCCGCCCGGCCCCTACTTAAGGCGGCGGCCGCCTCCCCACCCCGCCGAGACAGTTGCTGCGCTTGGGTGAGGAGGCTCGGTAGGTGCGATCGCCTTGGCGAGTTAAGGCTGGGGGGGGGTGTGTGTGCGTGTGCGCGATGCGGTGCGGTGCAGTGCAGGAAGGGGGGACGCGGGCGTCGGTGGCCGCCAGCCCCCGGGGGGAATCGGCCGAGTCCCCCCGGCCTGAGGAGCTGCCGGGCCCGGCTCTGGCCTTCAGCCCGGCACCACGCCCTGCTCGGCGGCCTTGTGCAACCGGCGTGATTTCCACACGCCGCACCCTCCTCGAGACTGCCGGGTGCTGCTTTGCCCCGCCATTTCCCTTCCTTCCCCCTCACCTTCCCCGCCTTTAGCCGGCGTGCGTTAACTCGCTTCCCCTCACGGGCGGAGCGGCCCTCGGGGACCTGCCTGTTGGGAAGGTGCTGGGAGGAGCATTAATTAATATACCGCCTCGGCTACTGGCTGTCCCCCTGCTTCTTTCAGAGGAATAGCGCTCTAAAAACAAAGATTCTGAGTATTAAGCATAACTGAGGAACGCTTGAGTGGGTGCACCTCACCAGACGTGCACGTTAAAGTTTTCCCAGTGCAAAGGGAGGCCTTGGCACATGGAGAGAGCGTGCGCCATACCGGGCCACGCTTCAGCAGGCTTCCGCAAAGGAAGACCTGACGCATCTTGGTTAGCTTTTCCTAAATATGGGCACTGCTGGCTTCCCTTCCCTCCTTCCCGCCCACCCTACCTGCTCTGCCGACGCTTTCCGGCCATTCCTGCTCCCAACCGGTTGCCGCCTGCTCAGCACTAACTTTAGAATCATGCTGTGCCTATACTTGCATCCGTCTGCGAGGCTGCCCCAGCCTCGGGCTCTTCAGGCAAAGCAGAAGCTGTGCTGCACCACCTGGGAAAGCACGGTGTTGGCTTCTGCAGGCAGCCTGGGGTGAGAGAGCAATGCTTCATCATCATCATCATGGCATTTCAGTACACCTGTGGCTGTCAGATTGGAACCCAGATAACCAGGCTGCCACGAAGCTGGTAGCTAAAAAAAAATGAGAGGGGGAGAGGTGGTAACACCAGTCTCTAGACATCTTAAAATTATGCAGTTTCACTTTAAAACGAATCCATAAAATTGACTTTGCTTAAGATGGGCTTTCTTCAGAGCACAGAGTAGCAGTTTTTCAGGGCAGTACGATGGAGATTGCCAGACCATGTTGTGCTTAGAAGTACTAAAATGGCTTCCTTTACCTAAATGTAATATGGATGATCATGTAGAACACTGTACGAATGCTGCTGGAGTGCCACCCAGCTACATAATCAGTGGTTCTCAGGCTGAATTTGAGGGAAAGCTAGAGCAAGCTTAATACTGAATTACTGATGACAATGCACTTTTTAAATCACTCTGCTGTATTCAGGCAGTACTGCCATGTGATTTATATCCATTTTCTTAACATCATGCAATAAAGTCTGTCTTGCTTGGTACAAATATTCTGCTGTCAGTAAAAGCTCCAAAGCCTAGAGAAATGATCTGTTGCTTTCCTTGCAGCAGTGTACCACCATGTCTCTCAAGGATCAGCTCATCCACAACGTCCACAAGCAGGAGCAGAGTCATGCCCACAATAAGATCAGTGTGGTCGGTGTGGGTGCAGTTGGAATGGCCTGTGCTATCAGCATCCTGATGAAGGTAAGTGTGAAGCTTGAATTGAAGCAGCACTGTTGTGTCTACCTGTGGCCTAAAAGAGGGGCAAAAAGTAATCTCCCTTATTAGACTAATTAGGCTAGCACACAAAATGAACTTGGTTGTCCGTTCTTCTCTTTGGGCCTGAAGTGAAGCAGCAACCTTTAAGCTATTGGCAGAGTACAAATAGCTGTAGTTCTTGTAAACTAGGTTTATCCAAGTATCAGACAGAACATGCTCTATGTATCATTTTGAGCTGCATTTACCTTTGAACAACTTCCAGAATGCCTTCTAAGAACTGTGTCATTTTGTCTGAAGCAGACTGTGATGGAATCCTTTGCAGTGTAGACTGGAAAAAGTGGTCTTAGACACTTTGGATGACATGTCCTCTGCACTGTATTATTATATTGAAAATGTTGTGTTTCAACACCAGGCTTGCTTTTTGTAACTGTAAAATAGGAATAGGTTGTTTATGAACAGCTATCAAATTATTATTTTTCTTTGTCATGTTAAATTGTAGAGCTATTCCACACAGAATGTGGATATGAAAAATACAAAACTAACTCAAAGTGGATATCCCAGGAGACTAATTTAAGTAGTCTGCTTGGGAACAAGTAAAGTAATACAGATGAGCAAAATTGCCTGAACAGATCACTGCTTTTAAAATACTTGTAACTTCACAGTTTACAAATTGGGTACTTCACTCAAAGAAGCAATAAACTTACTATTTAATCTTGGTTTCTTGTAGGACTTAACTGATGAACTTGCTCTTGTTGATGTTGTGGAGGACAAGCTCAGAGGAGAGATGCTAGATCTCCAGCATGGCAGCCTCTTCCTTAGAACACCAAAGATCGTCTCTGGCAAAGGCAAGTAGTTGGCTCTAACATGCCCGTTATTTCCAGATGGAGATAGCCACTCCAGATCTTAAACTGGTGATCCAAATCTAGCACTTAGCCTGTCATCTTAATTGTTAGGAGGAAAGGCCACTTAATTTCTGCTCAGCTGACATTCACTTTCATATACCTTGTTAAGGCCGGTCCAACTAGGAATCCTCTTTTGCAGAGTTCATCGCTCAGAGTAGGATGAATTTCCTCAGTACTCCTGCACCTTTGAGAATTTTATTTCACAGCCAGGTAGCCCCTAAATGTGGTGCTGCTTACTTCTGGGCCATGTCTGACAGCTTTAAGTTTAGTGGCAACTTGACTAGGGAAATGTTAGACATCTCGTACCTCAGTTAATGTGCCGATACAGTGTCCACAGGTAGCAGGTTATGAGGGCAGAACCTTCTTCCTTGTCTACACAGCACTTGCGCTGGATGCTATCCCGACAGCTACCCCATACCCATCTCTGCCCAAGAAGTATGTAATACCACTGCCCAATTCTACATGCTGAGATTTTTGACATGCCCTTAAAGTTGCTACTTGTGTTGGTGAACCACAGTCTTAAAAGTAAACTTAACTTTCTATAGAAGCAAAATCTAGGGTAACAATTACCAGGAGAATTTCCATACCCTCAAACTTGAGAATTTTAGATGTCAATACAAGAAGGAACTGGGAACTCCTGTTCTGAACCATGTGTAGCAAGTTTGACACAACCTTTTGTCTGCAGATTACAGTGTGACTGCACACTCCAAGCTGGTCATTGTTACTGCTGGTGCCCGTCAGCAAGAAGGAGAGAGCCGCCTTAACTTGGTCCAGCGCAACGTGAATATCTTCAAATTCATCATTCCCAATGTTGTTAAATACAGTCCTGACTGCAAGCTGCTTATTGTCTCAAACCCAGGTTTGTCTTGTGTTGCTTTAATAAGAGGATTTGGCTTAGAGAATAGTGTTTTCTTCATTAAGGTGGCCTTAGACTAATATGACCAAGCATGGGCTTTTAGAAAATACTTATGCCATATAAACACATAACAAGAAGTGTCATCTTCCCTCTCAGCATTCAGCAAGCTGCTCCTCTGAGAAATAAACCACATTGCCCCCAACTAGGATCTTCAGTTGCCTTTTAAGTGATCTTTAGCATAGGACAGAGTAAGGGACACTGATAATTGCATGCATAGCATGAACAGCCTCTCGGCTCTCCCTTTAAAGCAGTCATTATGTTATCTCACTGCAGGGCCTGGCAATGGGCATTACTTTATGCTCTATTCCATGTAACTAGCATAAAATCCTTACAGATGAATACAAGATACAATCATAGTTGTCAGACTGCTCATGAGGGGCACTTACCCTCCCTGTTCTACTTACAGTGGATATCTTGACCTATGTGGCCTGGAAGATCAGCGGCTTTCCTAAACACCGCGTTATTGGTAGTGGCTGCAATCTGGACTCTGCCCGTTTCCGCCACCTCATGGGAGAAAGACTGGGCATCCACCCCCTGAGCTGTCATGGGTGGATTGTTGGAGAGCACGGAGATTCCAGTGGTAAGGGTGAAATCTGGCTGGCTTTTACATAGAACTTTTTCTGATTGTTTGCAAGAAACCTCTCCAAAAGCTACAGCAAAATGTTGCTTAAAAACCTTTGCACTGCAAGCACCTTAAGAATGCAAGTCCTGCTTTAAGTCTTCTGCTGCATAGAGTAACCCTAGATGATCTATATTTGACCTGAGTTACTCTGCTTGGAAAAGGTCATTACTGTAACATGAGGAGGCTAAAAATTTCTAGGCTAAGTTGTTTCCATAACTCTCCAAAAAAAACAAACTGAAGCAGCAAGAGGGTAAAGTTCTCTGCAAGGGACTCCCAAAGAGCTGCACTAGACCTACTGGTAGTTGCTCAGTTGTCTTTACTGGCATCTCGTCATTACTTCAAGAGCTATATATAGGAATTGAAGTGCAGAGGCAAGTCTAGAGAACAGGAGGAGAAAGAGCAACTTTCTCCTCCCTTAACCTGTACTTCTCTAGCAGCACCAGAGCAGTACTGTCTGCTTCCTGACAGGACTCGTTTAGAATAAGTTCTTATTAAGAGTAACCTTTGCAAAATACAGTTACTGTAATTTTAGTTCATGTTGCCTAGGTCTTTTGCTTTACTAAAGATATAATCAAACATTGTGACAGGAGCCTGCAATTTAGATGGGCCTTATAGGTCATGCTGTATTTAAAGTCCTGTCTAAGTCATAGTGACACGTTGCAGATTAATCCAACTAGATCTTGTGTTAAATGTTAATTTGAGGACAAAACTAATTTTTTTCTGTGAGATAATTAATCTATGTGCAACTCTCAGTACCTGTCTGGAGTGGAGTGAATGTTGCTGGCGTCTCCCTGAAGGCTCTTCATCCAGACATGGGAACTGATGCAGACAAGGAACACTGGAAGGAGGTCCACAAGCAGGTGGTAGACAGGTAAATACTGATTTTTATTTTTTTTTTTTTTCCCCCAACATGAGAACCAATGGTGAAGAGCTACAGTACCTCTGAACTGCGGTACCTGTATCTGGTTGCATCTTGACATTTGTTTTGGGCTACTATGGTATTTATGAAGACATAATAGGACTTGAAATAATATTTTAAGGAGTAATGTAGATTTGGCAGAGTTAACTTTTTATGGTTAGTGAACTTTAAATTAGAGAAGTGCTTTAACTTCCAAGTTTGCAGTGTAACTGCAGGGAGTAGTGCAAAATGCAAGTGGAATTCTTCACTGCTTCATTCATTTCAGTCCTGTCAGGAAATCAGTCAAGCTTCTGATGTCTTCAAATTGACCAAGGCACCTCCAAAAGCCCTTCTTACAAACTTGAAATGTTTCAGTTGAGGGTACTTGTTTTCTAATGACTAACTTTGTCTCTGCAGTGCCTATGAGGTCATCAAACTGAAGGGGTACACATCATGGGCTATTGGCCTTTCTGTGGCAGATCTAGCTGAAACTATTATGAAGAATTTGAGAAGAGTGCACCCGATCTCTACAATTGTTAAGGTGAGCAGCCCCTTTTTGCTAATTTTTGTCTTACTGAGAACTAAAAACCTTTAATTCTGAAGAATAGTGATAATTTTCTAGTTAATTTCATCTAAGTTTCAGTTTTCCTGATGAGACATTCTATAAAATACATAGACATATGTGAATTCTAGCCTAACTATCCTTACCTACTTTTCAGGGCATGCATGGAATAAAAGATGATGTCTTCCTAAGTGTTCCTTGTGTACTGGGCAATAGCGGCATCACTGATGTAGTGAAGATGATCCTAAAACCTGAGGAAGAGGACAAATTAAGGAAGAGTGCAGATACACTGTGGGGAATCCAGAAGGAACTACAGTTTTAAATCTGCCCAAGCAGTTCACTCTGCGGTTTAACGGGTTTAGTGGTTTCTCCTATATTGCACTTTCCATGTAGGTCAGAACTTTCAATGTATGTATCTCAACTAGAACACACAAAAAGCTCAAATCTGAACAAATTAGTTTCTTGAAGATAACATTAGGAAACTACTCGGAACAGAGAAAACCCTAAACACCTATGTTCTTAGCCAGAGCTAGATACCCTAGTCAGTCTTGTACAGTGAAGTGGTGTAACAGAAATCCAGCATTCAAAGCAGCACTGCCTAGACAACCCTTTGCCTTTTCCTCATCTTGTTTAATGTTGGCTCAGAACAATAAGTAACTAAATATTACACAATGTGAAACCAAAGACTATTTTCTTGCAGTTAAAGGATTGTCAAGCCACTTGACCAACCTTTTCTGCCAGCTGAATAGCTTAAATATTTCACTGTTGGTAGGTCCAAATGTATTTTCCTAACACTGCTTTGGAATTTTTACATGTACTTTTTTGAGAGAACCTTATTTTTGTGTATGATACCAGCCTAGCTGTAAGTTTGTCTCCTGAGCATGTTTAAAAAATGTTAAGGTTTCTGTATGCAACAAGACAGTGACTGTCCAGCTGTAGTACCAGCTCCAACATCAAATAAACCACAAACTGTTTTTTCTGTCTCCCTTGTTTTCCTTTATAGGGGGTACAACTGGAGCTCCAGTTAGCTCATCTACATAAAACCTTTTTCTTTAGTCCCACTAGCTCAAATCTCACCTGTGTAATTGTTATGTGCGCAGCTACTCCGGTGTAGGCTCCAGCTATTTATATAGTGAACTTCTAAGAGCTTGAGGTAGGAATGAAGAAACAGTAACAGAAGCATTTAAATATGCAGATGTTAAACTTGATTCCCTTCTTTGTGCACAGAAAAGGCCTCTATTAACATTATGTTAGGGGAGTGAAGAAACAATGCACCAAAGGACGTCTTCCTTAACCTGTACACACAACAATGCATGTAAGAAGAAACCTCTCCCCCTCAAGTACTTGACATCCATAAAAGTCATCTTGCTGCCGACCACAGAAAAGCATCTCCTCTGGCAGAGTAGCCATGCATAGAAACAATGGCCAGTTATTCCTCAAAGCCAACAGTAAGTTACATAAAGAACTAACCATCTTCTGTCATCAATATTTTTAAACAATATAACTCACTAGAATAAAGAGGGAAAGGCCTTACTCTTAGCTCTTTCTAACACTAGGACACAACACGTAGCTTAAGAAGGGAAACAGAGCACCTGATTAAGTCCAGGGTAGATTTTTAATATGGACTGCAGCTGCTGAGACTTCTCAGAACAAAATATTTCAGCTTATTCTAAAAGTGCTCATGAAGCAACTTCAGTAACAGGAAAAGCTGTAGCTACCATACTGCTTTCTCTTCTATCCACAAGACCAAAACAGCACCTGAGAAGAGAGCAGAGAGCAGCAGTGACTACCAATGGTCATGGTTTATGCAGATGACAGGAAGATGGTATGAAATAATTTTCAAAACTTTCAGATGATCTTGGGGGACTTGAAGTCTCACCCAGCTTTTTAATACAAACTTCCACCTCTTCAGATTCAATGGTAACCTAAAAAGCCTGAAGACAAATGCTCTGTTTTGAGCAACGCTGATTACTGTGCTGAGACCAAGAACTTTGGTTTTCAAGCTAGCTTTGCTGGGGCAGCCCACACCAGCTGACAGCTGAGGACTGCAGCACACTGCTGAGAGGCGGCAAGAGCAGCATCGCCAATCCCTACAGCACCCCAAGGTGGGAAACACTCTGTACAACATGCCCTCTTCTGCAGACAGTGTGGTGCTTAACCACCAGATTGTCACTGCAAGCCCCTTCCCAGCTCACACAGCCACAACCCGTGCTTCCCACGGCTGCCTGACATGTAGCATTTTCTGCCTGGCAGGCAGTGCAACACCAGATGTAGCAGCCTCCCTTTTGCCTAGCATTTTCTAGTGGAAAAATGCAATATACATCAAGGCTTCTTAAGGCATCACAAGGTATACTCCACTACAACCATGACCTGATGATAGAACAGGCATGTTAAGGTAATGGTTATTAAGCTCACTTCAGGAAAACAATCCTTTGACATCAACAGCTAGGTCAAACAGCAGGGCCTTGAAATTTAGTTTTCAGCTTTCACTTGTCATAACAAAGGTTAGTTACACTGGAATGTAAATTTTTCCAGTCTGGGACACTGAAATGTCCGCCAGATCTCACAAGTAAGGAGAAAGTAAGGAGTTCAGCTGACACTGCATAAGCCAGGCTTGTTTGTAAAGGAAACGCACTGTACACCGTTCTGTAGAGGAAGAAAATATGCAACAAGTTTTATTCAGCGTAAGTCCACCAGCACAAAGATTACAGGAGATAGAAAGTGCATTAATAAAAGCTAGTCTTTACCAAAAAGAAAATATATTATTGATTCAAAATATCTTACACTTGAGTGATGTAATAACTTATTCTGGGCACCTACTGATTAAGAGAAATATCAAGAGAATGGCTGCTTCATAAGGAAATCTAACTTCCCAGCTGAAGTCTGAGAATTTAGTAGAGATCACTCAGTCCAGCAGTCTTCCTTGCTTTCTGCATTAATGCCCTCAGCTGGAACTGCTTGCGAGATAGAAGACGTACATGCTGCAGAAAGAAAGAAAAGCTGGCTATTGGGAAAGCTTTGATAGAATCTTAATTACATTGCAATACAGATTTTTCAAAGCATGACGCATTCCATGACCCAAACAAGTTATTAGTTGTTTTGGAAACACTAAATGCATTCGTCTACTAAATGGCATTTTTTTTTGGCTTAAAATGACTTGCAGATGGCTACTAAATGCAAGCACTATAGTATATTATTTGTGATTTTAATTAGTAACTCTGCACATATTCTTATCAAAGAGAAAAGTAGTAATATGTACTCCAAGCTGAAGTCAGACTAATGCATTTCCCATGGGGCAGAGAACAGTTCTTTTAACAGTTAACAGAACTGGCAAGCTACCTAAGAAGGACATAGTATGTATCTACATAGTGCATTGTACACTGGATGACAAAAGCAAAACTTAAGTTGTAACTTGGGAGAAACCTCAACTGTTAGAAAAAGGAAGGACTGGTAACTCGTTTCCCACGGGCCCCAGTACAGATTAATAACACTTCTGCACAACAATCTTTCCAGATCCAATGGCAACATTAATTACTCTCACATATACATTTTGTGTAGTTTTATTCCCCACTAAAAAGTGGTTTTAGTCTTTTCAAAATAACAACAGATCTGCGTTTATTTCATGTGCCATCACCACGCACATAAATTCAAAATAAAGGAAGATTATTAGATCAGACATTATGAAAACTTTCAGCATTAAGGACAGCAAAGAAAGGGAACAAATTTGTCTAAGAAGGTCTCTGCTAGAGACACAAACTAGTTAGTGTATTTTTTTTCCCCCTACGATTCTAACACTCCACTGGCTGCCTCAGCAGAGGCACCCACAGACTGCAAGGGAAAAGCTGTCTTAATACTCCAATCACCCTTAAAGTTAGCTTCTCCCGAATTAGGATGCAAGCCCAATGGAAAGCTTATGTTGACACTGTTCCACTCATCTAATGATAAATTACTTTGTATCTATAATGCTTTTAATATTGCTCTTTGATCTTAATTCTGAAATTCCTCTTTTAAAACTTATGTTTCAACATACAAGTATTCATGTTCTTACAGGATCCTCTTCAGTGAAGAAATCACTAACATTAAAAACCTGACCAAAAGAGTTCAAAGTATTTAAACACATTTAAAATGTACATCTTAAAAACCTCCCAAGAAACATACCTTTAGGAAGACATCTAGATCTATCACTCCACGTCTCAATGCTTCCCCAAGATAGAAGATGGTGTCTTCAATTGCATTTTCCTCTGCATATAAGTTCAGGATCTGCTTGTAAAGTGGTGCTGTAGGAATAATAACTTCATCTATGTCATTATTTTCTGACTGACTTTCCATTTTCTCTAAGGCAGAACTGAGTTCCTCATCCTTCTTCTTCAGAAGTTCAATGTTTTTGTCAACTTCAGCCTAAAATCAATTAAGATATTTATTTATTTATTAGGTCTCGAGAGCTGAAGGTCTTCTTGTGATACAACTGTCAAGATGAAAGATTTTTAGACATGCCAGTTGATTCTTTACTTGTTTCCATTACAATTTTTACACAGGAAAGAGCTACCAGTCTGTAGATTTTGGATTCTTTCCTTTCAAAAAAGTAAAGGCTGTTTTACGTAATGTCAATCCATTACCAATTTATAACTGCAGAGAAGGCATGCTAATAGTCTCAGTATTTTGAAGGTGCCACATAAGGAAAACCAACCATTTAAACTAGCTAAAGATAACAACAGCAAAGCCAAAATAGTTATTTTTCTTTGGAAATGTGTCTTTTGGAGTAAGCTCCTACACAAGTTTCCTAAGCATGGATCAAACAAACACTTAACTGTATTGACAGGAAACAAAATATGCTAGCTTTATCCACTAATGGTAACTGTAATTTAACTGCATCTGTATGATATATACCTCCTTTACTACTTTTGAATTTGCCTCTGATATTTTTGATGTCCCACAGCTAATACACTGAAAGAGACTGTACACCACAGTGGTTTTCCTCATATCACTCAAAGCTGTACAGACTATTATTATATATCACTCTCTCTGTCCTCACTGTCTTTTTTCCAGACTGAAGCCCTAGCTTACTCAGTCATGTTTTATATGTAAGCTGCCTGATATGCTGGATCATCCTTCTCGCCTTTGCAAAGACCTGCAGTTCTATTATGTCCTTTCCAAGATAGGAAAGACCAGAATTACACATTACATTTAAAGTGGGCATATCATAGATGTATACAGTGACATAATGGTATTCCCTCTTGTCTAGTCCTGACTAATAATTTCTTTTTTTTTTTTTTTTTTTTTTTTTTAAGCCATATCTGAGCACTGAGCTGGTTTCAGAAACTGCTCATCAATCCCAAAATCTTACTCCTGAGCAGTGACGCAAAGAGCAGATGGACTAAGCAAAAGATGTCAGGCCTTAATGGAAAAATGCAGGAATTTCTGAGCATACTGAGTAGGAGAGATTCTCATCTGGGAAAGGAAAAGTCTACAAGCTACACAAGAAGGCGGTGACTAAAATCAGTATCTCTGCACTAAGACACTGAAATGTTCTCCAGTGCTGCTTTTACATATTATTATTATCCAGAAACTGAGACACAGTTATGAGATAATGTCACACCACTGGCATCTTTCTCAGAGAGGATGGGGAAAAATAATACTGTTTGTCTACTACTGCACGATGACATCTGTAAGATACATGCAGGACAAATACATCTTACGGTCACTGCTATTTCTGACTTGCTTCAGTCTGAACACATGCAGCTCAACTGGGAAAGAGAACATATAATTAAAAAGCAATACACTGGAAGGTCTGATATTTCTATCATGCTTAATAATGAATTAATTACATGCTTCTGTTCACTACTAGGAATACTCAGATACAGAGCAGTGTTTAATCTTAGCTTACCACTTCCTGATCCAGGCGAGTTACCATCTCTTCCAGTTTCTGGTGTCCTTTTTTCAGGTCCTCTTCTGTCCGTTTCAAGGCATTGAGCTCAGCTTGTGCACGATCCATTTCTTCTTTCATCCGCCATCTCAGTTTATCACTGACTGCCGAAATGAGGGAAGCTCTAATGGTGTCCTCACTGATAGTTCCATCTCTACTGGGTCCTGAACAAGAAAATTCACAAGCATTAAAATAACTCTGTTCTGCACTGGCTTCCATATAAAGCCAGCTTGAAAAAAAAGTGGCTAACCTGCTGCATGTACTCTAGCAATATGAGACAATAAAATAAACTGTTTTCCATAGTAATTTCCAGAAGCAGTGAAGAGATTACAGTGAGATAAAACACATTAAGATGTACACAAGTCAATTTAAGAGTATGCATCCATTCATTCACTTTACTATTCCCACATGCACAATCTTCCTTTAATTTAAAAACGGGCTGGCCATTTCCCCTGAAGTCTACAAATGTTGTTAGTCTGAGACTTTAAAAGAAGAATAAATTTCTGGTAAACTATGGAAATAAATGGATATATGTACTCAACCACAATTAATGTAATGGCTGGCTTGAGATAGTGAATTTGCTTATAGGTACTCTATCATGAGGCTTGCCAATTATTGTGTGGTTTTTTTTTTTATATAAGATTAATAAAAACAGATGAACACTAAGCTAACAAAAATAATTTAAATTAAAAATATCTAAACTGCTACCCTTTTATATTTATGAAGATCTAATAGCAGGGTCTGTTTAAGTGACAAATTACTGAACAGTATCAAGTGATTAAAAAGCGAAAATATCATCTAGTCTTTCACAACTGGTTTCACAGTTATCATTCAACCATCCTAGGGCAGGTACAGGAGGGCAATGAAACAATCAGCATTAATACAGAACATCTGCTATTGAGGTATTGTTACTTTAACAAACAACATTTATTAAAAGATTATAAAGCAGAGAAATGCTAATCAAACTTATTAGCATACAGTTTATAGGTATGTTCTAGCAGTCTAAAATCAGACAGCTGTCTTTCAGGTACATGTTCAGTGTTATACTGGGCCTACCATTTATTTTTTTTAAACTTCTGCAGGATGGTACTGTAATGGGAGAGAGGTCAGGGGCAGTGTAGTTTATAAAATTAGGTAATGGCACCTACAAAGAACATGTAAAAATTCTCTCTGGATAAAATACTACTTCAATGTTAGTTGAATAAAGAGTATTAGTCAAGCATACAGAGGTTCTGTAGAATTACTTATACAATTTGATTCTAAGAAAAGCGAGCATAGCTATTTTAGGTAAGTGTAAGTACAAAGATGGTAACAGACAGTATGATTGTAGGTATACTAATTTGCCAGCTTCACCTGGTCCATTGTGTCCAGAAACTCAGGGTAGATTTTAGTAGTAGTGAAACAACCAACCAATATTGTTCCAGTATTACGTAACTAGCTTCCATAAATCATCGATGTTACAGTTAGGCAGCCAGAGGCTGCTATGTAACTGAGTTACAACAACTGAGGGTACTACCTTTTTCGATTGCTAGCTACAATTTGTAATTTCAGTTTATTAAATCACATTTCAGTGCAGCAATACTTGAAAATATAACAGAAGAAAATAAATTCTCTAATATATTTCATTAGTCCCTCTTCCTCTGAAGCACTTGTCTGAAGCTCTGAAGCATGCTGGAGGCTTCCACATTTAAGCCTGAATATTACTATTGCTTTTGCAAACCAGCCTTTCAATGCTATTACCTAATTTCGAGAGACTGACACTAACAGCTTTTTAAATAGAAAGGTAAATCCTTTATGCCTGTCACAGGAAGTGCTGTCTATCTGTAGACCAGGAAACTCGATTGCTCTAGAGAATGTGAAGTGGCCTCTTGTCGCAGAATTATATCCATATTTATCACAAACCACTTCAACCATTCTTCTATGAGAAAAAAATGGAGTGTCACAGTTTTCCCATGCTTGTGCCTCCCACATTTTAAATCAGTGAAATTTCAATTGGATAATAACAACTACTAATAAAGCAAGAATTATAGCAGGTTTTGTGCCTAAACTTTCCAACTTTTACAGACGAAATGTAGAGATTTTAAGATCTGTAACTGGAAAGAAAATTTGAAGAAAGAAGTCTTACCAGGGTATCTTTTTATCCAGAGACAGGGTTATCAAAACCCTGAAGTTGTGACATCACTAGGTACATTGTATTTCTCAGTACCCTAGATCTCAAAAAACTGCAAAGTGAAAAATCCTGTGAAAGCTACTGTGAATCTTACATAAAGAACAAGCCATTAGCATATCTTTTGTTCTTCCTTCCCAAAGGTTCAGAAAAGTGTCTTGAGTCAACTGAAATCCAATAAACATCTTTACCTTTCTTGATAATGAGGCCCTCAAATGAAGAAAAAGCAAACAAGCAACTCAAACCATGCATTAATTTTGCCATTTAAACACAGTAGTTCAAAGATTGGTATTTTTAGAGTAAATTACACTAAGATAAACAGTGATAAATGTATTTTTTTTGACATTTATAGTACTCAGTAAATAAACTACTATTAGCTAGAAATAAGATTGCAATAATTCTACTACAGTTATTCAGGAAAAGGGTTAGCTGTTTAGTGAAATTTCAGCATTACAGTGTTTTTGGGGTAGGTTGGATATCTTGACAATAATCAGCAACAATCCAGAACACAGTATAAAAATCTAAACTCTGCCTTTAGAAACAAGCATCTGAATGGAAAAATGACAACTTTCTGATAGGGTATCATCACCGTAATTTAAAAATAAGTAATAATAATAAAATCTATTTGGAATGTATGTTGGTATTGTTATACTAACAAATGCAAACTGTCATTGACAGGACTGCACACCTCAGAATCCTTAAAACATCCAGATGATTTTTTGGACTTCTGCTGCGAACAGAACAAGACTGCATGAATTCATATCCCTTCCCTATGCCTTTTATTCTATTCCTGTCCCCAAAACCTACACCAAGCCAAATATTTGAAAAATAAAGCTATGCAAATGACATGAAAGGAACCATGGGAAGAGGCACATCATGCTTACTAATCCATCAAATTCTTCTAAAATTAAGAAAACAGTAGATTTTGATTATTACTAATGTGAACATTTTACTTACATACTAATTGTATAAGAAGATGCATAATTAACTTAAAAAAAAAAGTAAATAAGCTAATTACTATTGGAAAAAAGAGACTGAATTATTAATTAACTGGTGTAAAGATACAGACTTATGAAAATATGAATGTCCCAACTCTTCATCTGATCTACAGTTCTCACTGAAGCAATTCACCCAGTTGCCAGTCAACAAGATAATTTTCATTATTTGGTTAACTATCTATTAGAATCAGCAACAGCAGCTGTCAAATGGCACCATACACACCAACCCAGGAATTGCTGCTTCTTATGAAAAGGAACAGTACTTTCTACAATGAAAAGTAAAACTTAAACCAAGTCAGTCAAATTATCTGGGACAAAGAGTTTATTCACTGTTTAGGACTTCCTGTTTAAGGCAGACAGTTGTAAATATACATGTTCTAAATGAAAACAAAAAGGTCAGATTTCACTCCATGAAGAACAGCATTAGCATGATTTCAGATACTATTTACTTTACATAATGAATTATTCCCAAAACAAAGTCAGAACCAGCCATCAGTTCTACTTTTTTTCTTCCTCTGATATCCCTCACTCTGGGAGATTCTATACAAGACTCACTTTAGCAGTAAAGTAGGACAGAGGAAAAAAAAATAAAATCACAATACACCTAACAATTAAAGTTCACACAGAAATGCCAACAGATAGGAAAGAGGTCTTTGAACATAAAAAGAATCATTCTAATACAGCTCAATTAGATTTTATGTATCTTCTTAAAGAGCATGAACCCTTAGCATTTTCTGTCACGTCCATAATTAGCCCAGCTTGGGGAAGACTTTATGGCATATAGCCACTAAATCTGCAGAGCACTGAAACCCTTAACCTTTACCAGGCAGAGTCTGATTTCAGAAGTGACCTTACAGAATCATCAAACTAGTAATTGCATCAGAAAGGTAATTAATGGCAGATGATTGAACAGAGAGAAAAAGCCTGAAGGACTATATTTGAAAAAACAGCTATTATTACAAGTTTAAGCTACTCTGAATGAGTATTTTCATTCAATTCAAACTAAGCTCACTATAAAAAACACGCCAGCACCACCCACACAAAGCTCTAAAGTTGTAGCACTTGATATGCTCCTAAATAAACTATCACAATAAACCATAGCGTAACAATCTGTATAGGAAATAAACATTTTCAGTTGAAAGAAAAAAAAAAAATACTGTTAAAATCCCCAAGCTGTACTGTAAATACAGTGGATGGTTAAAGAGACATGCTTGCATTTCATTTGGCACAAGAGATAAGCCATGCGTAACAGGCATATGACTTTTACCTAGCTGCATCAAATGAATCAGTCTAAGGTTAAATTGTCACTACAAAATCTGACAACATGGTATCAGATGATCTAACTCAGGACTTGACGAGCCTTCTATGATATCTAGCAGATATTCCACCTCTGCTCATTTTCACTGGGGAGGAAACGGAGAGAAAGAAATTAAATAAAACCCATCTATATTTTAAATTAACTCTCTACGATGTGAAAGAAAAACTGGATCTGTTTGAGAAAGACTATGTTCCCTAAGAAGGTTCTAATCACCTCCCTACATGAGAGCCGGTGGAGACTATTAATTCTCAGGGACTCAACTACAGCCCTCTAACACCAATTACTGTTTGAGCTACTTAAGTGGGATTGCAGCTTTCCTGCAGTGTGCCCAGGAGAGACATAACACCTCAGAAAGGAGCTGACCACTAAAAAATAGCCAGCAACTTTCAGAAAGAACGAATGGGATCAGGCACAAGAAGAATACAACGTAATTTCCAAACTCCATAACAACAGAAAAGCATCTATCTTCCCCTTACCAAGCTGTGAACTTGCTTTGTCCCCATGTGTGTGAATGGAAATTTCAAAATACACACAGTTGTGGAAGGAAGAGTGTGTATAATGTGTGAACTCCCAGTT
The DNA here is from genome assembly GCF_018691265.1 of Tyto alba. NCBI lineage: Eukaryota > Metazoa > Chordata > Aves > Strigiformes > Tytonidae > Tyto > Tyto alba. Next base: position 5,025,593 of record NW_024881329.1, on the reverse strand, counting down.
ATTTAACTGCTCTAAAAGGACTACCATCCAATTGGAAAGTTACTGCACCAACTTCCTTCTTAACTAGACGGCCTTTTTCTCCAGTTCCCAATCTGCTACACAAACACTAAAAACAAGGTGCAGAGTGGAGACCAAGCTAGTGTATTTTGCCAGCAAAGGGCCACAGAGCAGTAGACTAGGAAAAGATACACATTAATACCCTACATCTTGCTGCTGAAGGGAAAGAAGTAATAAGTAGGGACCATAAAGAACAGTGAAGTGGCTGGAGAAGAAACTTGGTAAAAACGAAGCTCATTCCAAACGCTTTGGAAACCTCTGCTTTAGATAGCTATGACTTTTGGAATAAAGGAAGTATAAAGAGCAAATAACGTGAGTCCAGTAGATGATTAAATGACGACAAAAGCATTTTTAGAAACCATGACCATAACACAGACAAAAGTCACATCCAGTTAAAGGGGAGAAAAAAACTTAAGGTAGTAACATGCAGTGTTCTTCAAAATATTCATAGAGCACACACAGTGCATTGCACAAAACCAGGAATTTATCAAGTTCCTGACTGAATAAAAGGCAAAAGACATAAAATCTATTTTATTCTTCCTCTGATTAACTTTTAAAATTGAAGATCAGTACTTTGGAAGGTCAGATTAAGAACAATACATTCCTTTTTCCATTTTCTTTCTTTATGTATCAGTTATAGAGGGAAGTTTCACTTCAGAGCAATCCTTCCAAAGCTACTCACCAACAGTAGTCACAGGAGGCTGAGAAGGGTAGTACTGAACACTAGTGGTTGCTGGAAATGGAACACCACCTGGGTAAGGATAGTTTGGGTAGCTGCTTTGACAAAGAAAGACATGCTAATGTTATGTAACTATCTGTAAAATATTATCCATGTATATTATCTTTATGTCACCATGTTAAACGTTTGTTTACATAATAAAATGTTTGAATTGCAGGCCAAGTTATACTTTTTTTTCATTTCCTGTTCACATTAACGTCTTTTGTAATTTATATTTCTGGTATAGTTTAAGAAAATACCATTTTATTTGCAACCCTATCTATAGTTATTGCCTGGTCAAGCATTTTGATCATTCCAAATGCTCTTCAATCTCTTAATCTTGCCATATGATATCCCAAAAGTATCGAAATTATTCTACCTACAAACTCATAAACAGCAATACGACAATAGTTAAGATAAGGACTACTGAACTGCTTACATAAACCTAAAAATGTTGTGCAACATATGGTTACAAGATGAAACTCCTCCAGAAATTCTTAGCCCTGCTCTGAAGGATGAAGGAAAACAGAAGTATTCATTTATTCACTGAAACAACTGCAAGATGACATATAACACGACAGTGTACAATACCTTTCTGAATACATTTACTATCAATTGAAACAAGAACTCAAATTAGTCAGTACTAGACTGACAAACACCCGCACAGAGCAGAATATTAATCATGGCTATAAGTAAACAAAATGGTCCAAGAAAACATGTAAAATAAGCATATTCTGTGACTTTGCAGATAATTACAGATTTAATAGTTCTTACAACCTTTCTGTTCATTCATAAATTACATTATTTTAAAACCAGTTCTTCTATTATTCATTTTTGTACAAACATTAAGAGCACTTTAAATAAATGTATTTAGGAGGAAAAAACCTGCCACAAGAATTTACAAAAATCCCCATTTTTCACTTCTTAAAACATAACACCCTCACCTTCCTAGTGATTTTTTTTTTTTTAAATCAAAATGTTATACACTACAGCAACTCCCTGTATGCTCCTAACACAAAATCAGGACATTAATAATAAAAAGAATTGATTATGATACAAAAAAATGTATGTACACACTAGGAGGCAGCCATCAGCATCTTACTATTTGCTAGGACAGAACTGCAAGTTTTCTGGAAAACTTTATTCCAAACTATTATATAATATACTTTAAAGTATTGTTTTATATTAATAAAAAACTTTAAAAATTATTTTGTACCCTTCAAATTCTCTTAGACTGCTCTGACCTAAGTCCACACTTATGTTTGACTCAAGGTTTTGAGTTCCTAATTACCCCAAACAATACGAACAATGCTAATAAAAAACTAATCCAATACACGGGTGAAGGAAGATAACATCTGAGAGTTAAGTAATCATTTTTCAAAATATATTTATCACTTAAGTATATTGTATTTGAAGCAAGCAACACTAAGAAATTTAAACCTCTCTCACACTTTCTTTTGGCTATTGACAAGAATTCAGTCCTCACTTTTAAAGAAAACTGCTAACAGGGTAATTATACAACAAATATACTGTAAGAAAATAGAGCTAGAACTAGATACTGTTCAGTGAAGCTGTCTATTATGTAAATGATGATGGTTTAAAGGGGTTTTTACCTTGGGTTTGGAGTGCTTCCTGCTGGATAAGTAGATATTCCACCTGGAATGCCTGGCACATAGGAAGCTAAATAAAATAATGATTTTGTATATTTTACTTTTCAGAAGTTTAATATGCATTAAGATTACATATATATTATTAAGCTGCAGCAAGATGCTTTTCAAAATACCACTGAACAATGAATACAGTGTAACACAATGAAACAACAAGAGAAGTCATTCTGTGGCCACCCCCACCCCCCCCCCCCCAATCATGTACCCTGCACCTCTAACGCCACCGCTTCACGCAGCTCCCACGCTGCTGGTGTGCAGCCTGGCCGGGGACACGGGCCGAGGGCGGCTCTGAGGAATCTCCGTGCCAACGGACCAAGGCAGCTGCTTCCCCCCAAAACACAGAAAGGACTAAACTGCAGGAGACCTTCCCTCCATGTACTAACCAGGTAGAATTTCCTTTCTGTATCCAACCCCATTTTCACAAAACGCAGGCAAATTTTGCATTTCTGAAGATTCTACCTCTACCTACCAACTGATGTTAAAGCATTTTCAAGAGTATTTTGTTTGGAGGGAGAGTATGAGAACTGTAATTGAAGTCAATTATACATTCCTTAGAACACCTAGCTACAACACCTTTCACTGCATAATTTTTCTTGATCATTACTTTAAACTAACCACTGCATGGATAAAAATGGATATCAATTTAAAATTCATGACGAGTAGTTGTACTAAGTAAAATGTGGATACACAAGAAAAAGTATCTGCAGCTAGGGAACTCAGAAAAAAATGCAGTGTTGTTACAGATGACACACCTGAAGAGGTGTCTCCATTTTTTTTATACAATAGCTCAAAAAAGAGAATAACCTTTCCAATGTATCAATTGTTCTCTCCTCACTAAATAGTAAGTGTATAACTTAAGTACCTTCAGAGTAGCTAGACTTCACAACAGTTGACAGATATTTAACAATCCAACCATGTTCTTATCCAGTAATTTCTCCTATTTAGAAGTTATATTTTAAAATCTTTTATCAGCACGTAGAAATGTCTAAGGCTTTAACAGTCTTTTAGCACTTTTAAGTTTCATCTTGGAAATCTGACAATTTTATTATAAAAATTATAGTTTGAATATATTTATTCCATGTTTCTAGTAATTACAGGAATATTACACCAAACAGCTTTTTTTTCTTTTGAAAAGAGATAAGCTATTTTCGTCTTTGAATGCTTTCAAATGATTCAATTTTTTTAAAAAAGCTGAATTTCTTCTTAAACAGTATCTAGAATTAAAAAAAAAAAAAAAAAAAAAACCAAACAAATTTAAACATCTGTAAAATTAGGAAAAGCCGTTTACATTGGTAAAACTAAGGAGCTATTAACAATGTGAAAATCCTGAAACATTTCCACTAAATTTACTTCAGCTATGCTAGCCCTGAGTAACTACAAAAGTAATCAAGTGTGTTTTAATCAATGGTCTTTCCCTAAAGCAATACAAGACACAGTCTCTACTAAAACTATACTTGTACTGACACCCACTGTTCTTGGAAAATCAGAACAGTGGAATGATCTAGTGCTCCTAGGGAGCTAGAACTGGACACTCCAAGTCCCACACACTTACCTTTAGCCAGCTATGCCTAGTGTTCCCATTAATGATTGCTAGACCTTTCCTCACATGTTAAGAATCTAAGACCCTGTTAAAAATGCTTTGCACTGAAAACTGTAATGAATAGTCCTTCAGCTTCTCAGCTGTAACACCATGTTCTGAAAAAAGCAGTATTACAACAAAAAACAGACATAGCCTTAAAAATACAGCAGAAATATATAACCTCAAATACAGCAAAAATATATAACCCCAAAATATTCTACCATTAAACTAATGTAGAACCATTATAACACCATTAAACAATCTGCAGCTAATCTGCTCCCCACTCCCCTCCTGCCCCAGTCTTTGGCTTGAGTAGGTCTACTCTACTGTTTTGGGGTTTTTTTTCCACACAATGAAGTCTCCCCCTGGAAGAATTTCTAGGACTTACAGTTTCCCACTTCCTTCATTTCCCCCACTCACGTATCCCCAGTCTTTAAAGTAAGATGCCTCCAGAAGTTTAAATAAATAAAAATTTTTAAAGTCTTGAGAATTTTTGCAAGAAAATAAGAATGGGTACCAAGTCACAGCACCAAATCAACAGAGAAGAATGAAAAATCACAAGGTGGGTTTTTTCATATTCAGCCAGCAATAAAAAAAGAGTGTGAGCACAGGGAACACAAGCAGTATGCTTACGCTTACGAAATCAATGGTTGCAGGAAACTTAACAGATGGACTTGTATTATTAGAATAAAAAAAATTTAAGACAGTTATCTGAATAATCTCTTTTTAAGGATAGTTCTGAATGTTGACAGGTTACTCGCTGTTTTGAGGGACTTGGGAGGTGTTTGTGTTTTGTTTTTAAATACAAACTTGATTTTTCCCTTCCTTCCAAAAGCCAAAACACCACACACATTCTTTCAACATAGTTCAAAAAGGCCAAGTACAACACAGGTGAAATCATTAGCCACTGATATAGAAAGTCATTCTTGAGTAGTATACATCAGTTGTTGATAAGCTATGCAGAGCAACAATCACTTTGGAGCATTAATATCAGTAGTCATGACCACTTACTAGTTGGTGGGCCTGTGGCCTGGTATGGTGGGTAGCTTGACGAAGCCGTAGGCCGAGAAAAGACTGGAGGTTCCTCACCAAACACAACGATCATGACCTGAATCAGTTCTAGCAAGTCTGACTGGGGCTGGGAGGGTAAGCAAATCACAAGTGGTTGATCTTGCTAACAGACAGTTTAACTGACTATAATAACAAAATTATAACATTCCATCAGCTCACAAAAGCCACCCTTTTATTTGTGGGGACTTAATTTTTTAAAAATATATATGTTGTAATTGAAAAAAAAAAAAAAAAAAAAAAAAAAAGGTGCATATTTAACTTCCTTCGTGGATTCCTTTAGATACCAAATCCAGTCAGCTGGTATTCAAAACGGTATAGCAAAATACAGCTGCAGTAGCATTTACACTCAGAATAAACTGGGTAATACATTGTTCTGTATCAACTGCAGGGCAATAAATCACTGAAGATGACTGTGCAGTGATGGATTACAATTAATTTTTTTAAAACTTAAATCCACTCTCCAACATAAAGTACTGATCACTGAGTTTTCAAAGATTTCAATTTCATAAAGCATACAGCTTTTGCCCAGGTTCAGAATGGCTCAACAGACAAAATATTCTAACCCACTAAGGAGTGGCACAAACCTCCTTTAAATATAGCAAAACCATGCTTCTTGGTTTATAACTACATTTAATATAGCCATGATTTCATTTTACCAAAATAAGGACAAGCATCACAAATGCAGCACCAGATTACATATCCTATTTCCAAATGTTCTTAGTTCTACAATCCACACAGTTGTTTTAATTTAACAAAAATTATTTAAGATATCAAATAAAGATTATAGTTTTTGTTAAGAATGATACAACTATCTAAAAGAATTCAGACCTGAGGAATTTGAGAATTTCAAGTTCCCTATACTTACATATTTCCACTCATGCAGATAAGGAAGATATATCTTTCCATTTGCATCAACATGCTTCCCAGTTTTTATTGTCATAGAGCTAGTGGGTTTAACAAAACAAATTGGGGGGTTGAAAGGGTAGGTGTCCAACAGCCACAGGCAAATTGGGATATTGTATGTGTTACCTAGAAAAGATATTTTGAAAGATTTTAAAAGTTATTCCAACTCTTCAACTATCCTCTTGTATATAGATTTACAAAAAACTCCTAACCCCAGTAAATTCAACTACATAGAATCAGAAGTCAAAGTCCACTAATAACATTCAAACAAGATCTTACAATATAGCCACAAACAACATTTTTCAGAACAATTTAACTTTGATTTACAATTATCATTTACTACTAATACATTATCTCATTTGCTCTACAATGCAGCATTATTAGACCCTAATCTGAATTATCGTTAGCACAGCAATAAATGGTTTGCAACCCTCACTCATTTGAGACGCTTGAAAAACATACAGTACTGAAAGAGAAGAGATGTTACAGACCTGTACAAGACTGAAGCAGCACTGCTCAATATTAAAATTTTATTTTGCAGCAAAAACAGTGAACAATTTCTTTAAAACATTATGCTCTGGACAAGTAAAGTATTTCAAGAAAATAGTGGTCACCGAAGTAGTGAAGTTGAACCAGGACAGATCTAAATAGTTTTTCATGTACTTTGGGAAAATAACGGTGGTGATGATAATAATAATAAATGCATACCTCTGTAAGGCACAGGAATGGTTCCACTGAGGCTCATCAACTCCCTAGAGGAACCATCGTTAAAAACTGAAAGGGAACAAACAGTATTTTTAAGACAAACCTATTTGCTACATTAATCTCTGTTCAGGTTATAACCCATACATTTATTTGCCTATGTTTTCAGAAGTTACACATATATAAACTCAGCTTGAAAGGTTCTGCTCATGCAGATTCATGGACTAGCAAATGATTGTCTACAATCAGGTAACGTCTTATGAATAACTTATTTCTGAGAAATGAGTGACTAATTATTGTCAAACTACCTTCATGGCAAATAAAACTGGTTTCCTCATTCAGAGACCAAGTAAAACATGTTGGAACCATACAAACTGCAAATCATACAAATCGTTGCAAAGATAAGCTGAACTCAACTGTCATTTAGCATTACAAAGAATTCCTTATGCTTTCTCCAAACAAACAGGTCAGCAAGAATATCAAAAATTACCGGGCCATAGATATTTATTACAGAATCAGTAAAGGTAATTTAACCAAACAATAGTACACCGAAGAGGAAGAAATGCGTAGCATTTATACTCACTGCCAAATTTTAGGCTTAGTTCACAAACTGCACAGAGGCCCTGACCTCCATTTCCTGAGTTCTGTATTTAGTTTTCCCATACTTTCAATCCAATAGATTATTCTTGACTCAATAAATCAACTTCTGGTAATAAAGCTTTTATTTTCCTAATTTCACCTGAAAGTTGCTAGTCATACTTCAAACATAGCTTATTGTGTACAATTCTTTTGGTGCTTATGTTCTGCAAAGGCAGCTAGAACATGCTGGGACTTAAATGGGGGTATATTTTTCATTATTAGCATAAACTTGAAAACTATCCCAATTGCTCATTTCACTACTCCAATTAGCTGTAAGTGGTTCTGTGCTCACCATTTCCCAGGCTGCTTAGAAAGAATTAGGTAACACAAATGGGATTCCTGCTACAGCTCAAAGCCAGCTGGAATTCTGACCACTATCATTATGCCAACTCATGTAGGCTATTCCAACCACAGTCCTTTCACTATTGTTTTTGATTCTCCAGTCACTGCATGAATTTTTATTTCAGAGACCACTGCTGGCTTTCAGCTATTCAAATTAAGACTAATCTATCTTTTACCTGTCCATGCTCCTTCTCAATACTTCTCAATCCAGATTTAGAATTTAGAAAGCAGAAGACGATAAAATCTCTGGTGATGTATTAGTAATATAAATTAGCTCACTGAGGAATCCCACAGGTGACAATAAAAAAAAGGTGATCAGAAGGAGGATGTCCTCAGCGGCTATACTGGGTCACTATACATTGTGAAACCATGCACTCAGCCTCTGAAGCTGACCCTAGATATCATCTTCATTTAACACACTCAAATTTACTCAGAGCCTTTAAAATAGCCAACAAACAGTGATTGTCACCATTAATTTCCATTACAACCCCCTCATACCAATTTTCTAGATACCTGATTGTTTTCTTCATACTCTTAAGGACTGCCACAACTACTTTTAATGAAGCATTTGTTCATTGATTAACAGTTCTTTCTAAATAGAACCCTAAAAAAATCTTTACATGACAGCAAAGCTGAATTTGTAAGATACCAGCAATCTCAGGACATCAACTGATATGACCTCACTGAGCAGGTAACTAAAAGTTAAGCTGTGAAAAATGCAACACTTCTTGGCATGTCAGACAGTCAGTAATACAGAAAGGTTGTTTTAGAAAATAACTGTGTTTCTAAGGAAGTAATGATGTCAAAGATCAAGAAGAGAAACTCAAAAAATTAAGTTTTCTAGTGTTAATCTCCTTTTTCCCCACATAAACTACCAAATATATCTAAACCATCAACAATTCAATAGCAAAAGCTTTCTTGTGCGCAGACTAACCATATGAATCCATGACAGGTTTGAGGTCCTTGTACTGTGTAATAACACTGGTTGTCTCCTGTACAGTTAGGTCTCTATACTTATACTGGAAAACAAAAGAGAAAAAATGACTTTACAGACCAAATTTTCAGTGTAGTTTAATTTTGTTTTATTTTACCCAATAGATTGCATCTGTGAGTTTACATGGACGTATAGACATTGTTCTCCACTCTTATTCTGGAACGAGAACTTCTTTCTCTATATTACTTAACCGAACACTGTCTATATAACTTACTGAACTTTAACAAGGTGTTAAGATGCTTTTAGTCTTAAATAAGGGTCCATATGTCAAGGGATCTGGGGAAAGCTACTGCATTTTCATTCACGTTCTACCATAACCAACAATATCTGAGAGATATATGAGAATCTTAAAAAAAGCCCTGCATTTGAACAAATATAGTGATGTTTTGAGCACTGCTGACACACAGCTATCTAGGATTTGAATCTCATAGCTATCTTTCATAGTACTTTTCAAAGCATCACAGTATTTGTCAATCACTGATCAGTACTTTCATGTATTTTATCAAGTAGAAAGCAGACGTTTCAAGGCACGGTATTATCAGTAATAGTACTGGTTTCACCCCCTTCCCTTTATCAGGAGCAGGGAATAATGCACAGTGCAGAAGATCTGTAAATTTAGCAGTCTCAGAACTATAATCCACAGACAACAAAGGAGATGCTTCTGGGCAACACAGAGCTGGTTTACCACGTGGCACAGCTTTTAACCTTGTGGCCATTCCTCTTGATAACTACCATTAAAAAGAAAAGCTAACAATGTAGTCCCTTGACAATGTTTTCATTGTAATAACTTTATTTTTTTTAAATTACAATCTTCAGGTGTCTTAAAGAACAGAAACATACAGCATCATTTCATTCAACCATGGTAGAAGACAAAGGGCCCAACACGATGAAATGTGCAATACCCAAAGCACGCAGATGCTAACATCTGAACAAATTAATTCAGACATTATCCAAGAGCAAAGTGTGGTGCTGCAGCTAAAGGTCACCTTTGTTCTGACAAACACTCATGAGTTGTGAAGCTTAGAAACTAACTCTTCTTCCTGTTATCTACAGAGAGTGACAAGGATGCTACTCCTAGGCATGATACTTATTTAACGAGCAAAGATGCACACACCATGCCACTTCCCATAAAGCCACCAAGTCTACAAACAGCACCTGTGCTTGGGGGGGATGCTGTGACTCATCTTCCTGAAACAACCAAGGCCAAAACAGCCATACGGTCAGTCTGCAAAACGCTGCTCGCCTGTGGGAACGCCAGCAGCCCCTCCGGCAGGGATGCCTGCGTGTGCAGGGGGGCAGCAGCAAAGCACCTCAGCCTCCTCCAGAAAGCAGGTGCAGGGTCCGGAGCGGGCGGGAGGGGCATGACAGAGGAGAGACAGCATTGCTAGCATTACACCCCTCCCTCCTTCCCCAACGCCTAGCAGAAGTGAGAAATAGGTAACAGGCATTGCTAGAACATGGAGACAGAAGTCTGTGAAATTTGGGCTAGGCCAGACAGAGACTGGCAGCACATACCCACATCACTGAACACGTTACTACAGTACGAATGAGAGCGTGTCACTAGCTACTGTAAAAAGAGGGGGTCTTTTTACAGGAATGTACCTTATGGTGCAGGATATAGGCTCAAGAAGACTGGCATAATCACTACTAGAAAAATAATTGGCTTCCACTAACAGAAGCTCCTAACAAGCACAAGGATTCAGAGTCAGCATTTTACTCCACTTTTGGCATGAGTGTCTCAAATTCATTTAGTCAAGCAGGAGAAAAAGCACATGCCTGCTCAGCAGACATACTGGGACTCTGGTACATGGGGGTTGATAGGGCTGATAAAACCCAGATTTGGTTATCCGAGGTGCTTTTAAAAAGTAGGCACAAGACCTTAAAATTAAAAAAATATTTTGATATGTCCCTTAAAACTAAGAAAAAGTATTCCTGCAAATAGTTTTTACACTGGGTGATAATTACTTCGTAGAGATAAGCTTTTAAGATCCCAGCTACTTCCACAAGCAAAATTAAATGCTACATCCGCTATTAATTTCAGTACTTTGATCCAGATAGTTATAGAAGATCAAAGTTCTGTAAATTAAAATGACATATGAAGTTTTTCCTAATGAGAATGATGGCTTTTCTAGCTTTTTTTTTTTTTTTTATTTAAAGTACAAAGTATGCTCTTTTGTGCTTATTTCTCTTTCCACTTTAAGGAGTGCTAGAATATCACAAGACAATCTTTTCCTGTGTTCATATAGTAAGTAGTTGAGCATTTCCAAGAAATGTCAAAATCTATTTCTAAAATATAAGGTCCTAGTGATATCTACAAAGGTAACTAAAACAGATTAATCTGAATTCCTAATTTCTAAGCTTTTTTTTTCCTCCTCCATTCTTGAAAGGTAAATACATCCTCTTCATTTGAGATACCAGGAAACAGATCACGGAGAGATGCTCTTCTAGACCAGACAGCAGGTAAATACCTGAAGTTAAATAAAGTATCATGTTCAACCAAACAATGGCTTAGGTCTTCTGTTGTCTCACACACTGAACTATTCAATATGGGAAATACCACTAAGCTTCCCTCTACAGATCAGAAAGTGTAACGATTTTTGAAAAACAGTCACAAAACGGTAACTTCATTTTTCATCAACTATTAGGTACACTGCACCTTGAGCTTACCTACACAAAGTCAGATGAGGGTATAATATAGGTGAATGTGGGGGAAAGAGGACAGGGAACTGCCTTAAATGCTCTTTGTTGTGTGGCATGGCAATAATTCATTTACGGAAGACAGGTGTATGCAAATATATACGTGATCTTGTTTGCTGACAGCAAGTTAGCATTCAACCCTGATTTTCCAGCTGATAAAAAAATTTGCTTATGATTCCATGCAGGTGAAAGATCCTTTAATAAGGTTTCTTCAGTTTTCATCAGATCTTCACCTGTTGTATTTAATTTTAAAATTGTGCAAATATGGCTATTCAGTATTGTTAAAAACATCCCCTCAAACCAAACCAGAACTTGTCCTAAATATTCAGCCTTAGCAGTTTTCATTTCAAGCTGCCGGACAAAGCTGTTTTCACCTTAAGAGTGGCACAACTGCACGTGGCTCTGTATGATTCAGTTGTTAATGATTCACCTTCCAAGGTTTTCTTGTTTCCTTAAACAAAGGTGATAAACCCCCCACCCTCATCCTAGCCAACGAACTTGCCTTCCACCTTCACTTAACCAATGGATGCAAACAATGCCACACGACCCAAGCACCCACATCGCCACTGACGCACCACAGCCTCAGCCAGGCAAATGGTTTCTATTCGGCTTTAACTGGCGATGTCCTAGCCCAAAACTAAACTTCCGCAGGACTACAAACAGCCACGTATTTCAGGTTTTGGTGCACCCTATTTCCCTTTACCAACCAACTCAATTTACAGCCTCCCGAGGGCCGGACACAGCCCTTGCACCGCTGCTCCGCCCGGCCTGGACAGACCGTCCCGGCGCTCCGTCCCCGCCGGCCGCCGGCCCGGGACAAAGCCGCAGGCCCGTCAGGAGGGATCGGGGAGCCCGGCGCCCCCGGGGCACAGCGCCGGCGCTGAGGTAGACGCGGGGCCCCCGCTACGCTCCGCCCCGGGCCCAAGCCGGGAGCCCCGCACCAGGCCGCGGGTAGGGCCGCGGCGGCGCCGCCCCGCCCGACGCCCCCGGGGAGGGGAAGGGGCTCCCGCTGCCCTCGGCCGCGCCGTTACCTTGGCGAGCATTTTCTTGAGCTGGCTCTCCGAGACCGCCATGGCGGCCGGCCCCTCCGCCGCCCCTCCCCACCCCTCCGGCAACAGACAGGAAGCAGCGACACCCCGCTTCCGCCCGGCCGTGACGGCACTTCCGGGGAGGGCCTGCAGCCCGCCCGCGCGCGCCACCCGCGCTTTTGGGTATCAAAAATATCTCAGAACGGCCGAAAAAGGGGTTCGTAGTGCGCTTTATTGTGGAAAAGCAGTTCTGGGAATCGCGTTCCCGTGAAAATCGTAAAGTGCTGTTTCCCAGCCCGTCCACCCACGCAGCTGCGGGCCTTTGGTTATTTTTCAAGGAGTATGACACAAATGTGAGGATGATGAGCGCAGAGCAGAAGCATCAACCTAAAAAACACCCCTGAGAGAAGTGGCACTATAAAAACTATTAATAAAAAGCCCAAAATAAACCACTTTGACTATTCAAGAGAATAAATGCTCAACGGATTGAACACAACACCCTGAAGAACCATGTAAAACAGTAATTTTACACTGTTTTTTTCCAAAGAGAGAGGAAAAAAAAACAAACCCCCAAGTCCAGTCATTGTGTTGGGTGCTTTTTTTCAATATAGCAGCAAAGTTGGTCACCTGCAGTCATCACTAATTTTGTCCTATCACTTACCGCCACAAAAGAAAGAAAAGCCTGATTTATTGAAGGTTTTATTCCTTTGTATTTTTACCTTAATTATGAGATCAATATAAACTCAGAATTCCTTGCAAGTCTAGCTCTTTGCGAGACAAAACCAGAAGGCACAAAGGAATAAATTTTTCGCTGACACAGATCCTACTTCCGCTTAGAAAGCTTCATCAATCTCTAACCAGTCACACTTCAAGACATAAGCGTGGACTGACACTCTTACACGCACACAGCAGGAGTGCAGCCCACGTCTCTTCTGCCTGAATTCTGGTGCTGAGGTATAATCAGGATTAATACAGTCTTTTACACCAGTGCAGTGAATCTAGAGGTTAGAACCTAAAACCTCTTTTATCTTAGAAAAAAAAAAAATCTGCTTTTTGGATTTATCTAAAAATCCACATCCTGCTTTTTCACCACATCCTTGGCCACCCCTGAGGCAAGTTACAGGTGCCGTTGCCTTCAAGTAGCTGTGTTCTCCTCAGGCTGATGTCACACAATGACATCAGCTGGTTTTAAATCAAGGCCTGAACTCACAGATACTTCTGCATTACTTAACTGTCAGATTTTATTCTTTATTTGAAGCTCACCCCCTGCTCTTCCCTTTCGGGAAGAGACCCTGTGCAGCACTGAACAGGTGAAGAGTGCTGCATGTGTGTACTGAGAACTGCAGGTGCTTTAGCGCTCTGGATATCCTTACAAAGTGAGAGCGAACAAGTCATGACCAGAAAGTCTCAGACATCATTAAACATACAACAGAACCTTCAGGTTTGAAGGATATTGCTAATGTCATGCCTTTAGCGTTTTTCCCCTTAGTAATAAGCAGGAGTCTACTGACATAAAAGCAGCAGTGATAGGTACAAAAGATCAAATTACCAAACCGCATCCCCTGGTGCCCTGAAGAGCCAGAGTGTGACCATATTCTAAGCAAGCCCCAGATGCAGCACTTAAAAACCAGGAGATAAAGCTCTAATGGGCTCTGCACACTGGAGTTTCTACAGAGCTGGGTAAGCCGCTCTCCTGGACTGTGTCCCAGTGAGGTGCCAAGAGCTCAGAATAACACAAGAATCACTTTATAATTAGCAACAAAAAAAAAACCACAGGCAAAAGTCACCTGAATTTAGATAAAAAGGTTTTGCACATTACCCTCCTGATTTGGCTACCAAAAGTGCACTTTTCAAACAAGAAATTACTGTGCAGTATTAAATAATTTAAACCAAAACTGAGAAAGCACTTTTTGAAAGTAAAGTAAAAAAACTTCTTGTTTTATATAGAAATTCATATATACCAAGCAACCCTTTCTGCCTAGCAAATCTCTGTCTTTTGTGAGCAGACACTGGAGCTCTCCTAGTGTTTGCTTACAGTTTCAGTTGCTGCTGAAGGTCATTAATTGATCCTGCACTGCTCTGCAGTTTCTCTTGCACTAGTGGATCTTCTTCTAGCTTGACCATTTCAATCACTCCATTGGTTCCAAGAATACATGGTAGACTTAAGAATACTTCACTGTTTATATTGCAACATCCCTGAAACAACATGCAAAGAACAGTCATACAGTTACTTAGGCTTCAGACAGAGCAAAGAACTACACAAAATAATTTGATTACTTTAATGAAACTATAAAGTATTACTGTTCAGAAAAAAATCTTGAACCGTGCTACACTTGGAGGAGTTTCCAATACAGGTACATCAGACCTTTATTACACAGGCAAAGTTTATACTACAAAACACCATTTAACCAGTTTCTTAAGTAGAACAAGCAGGGACACGTGATATTACAGTATCACTACTTCTTTTAGGACTGAAATAAAGAAATTAAAAGATGCAGCCAAAGAGAGCTATCTGGGGAACATTTTTCAAGTATTGATCCCATATTCATTCTGTGAGAGACTTCATTAAACTTTTATTTCTGTAATTGAAGTTTACACTGTACATTTTGTTTATTTTTAGGACTTGTACGGGAAATTTTACTTTGTGTAGTTACTCAGCAATTTAAGAGACTTGTCACTCCTCTATATCTGCATTTAGGTCGTAATAATTAAAAACTTGAAAACATAATGATGAAATTAGGTACATGTCTGTACTTGATATACTAAGCACCCTGCTCTGTTGCCCTGCACTGAGATATGCAAATCACCCTTCTGAAGCTTGTAAATAGATGGACATGTCAAGTAAATGTTTCTCCATGAGTTTTTTCCTCATATGATTTATTAATGCTTTAATGAAGTCTCTTAGGATAAACTTTAAATGAGGTTCAGTCTACAATTTTAAGTTAAATACAGCTTCATAAACTTCTCAATGTAAAGTACCACAGAGTAAAAAAGCAGCTGTTTCAAAGCTGGTCAAATAAAATGCTGGCAGAAAAAGCATTTTATACTTTGATAAAAAGATACTGAGCAATTCTGGCCCCTGGAAAAATCTACATTCAATTCTGAGCACTTTGAAACTGCAACACACATTTCTCTTAATTTGCCACATTCACCTATTCCAGGGGAGCTGGTCATCAACCTTGAATGTATTTTCCCTCTGAACTTCTGTCTTTTGGGGAGAATAATCCACTTCTAATATTGGTTTCAGAATAACACAGTAATTGATTTTTGCTCATTTTTGGACTAGAATTGAAAGCTGTTGGAAGAATGTAACCAAAGTAGTGCTGCTTCAGAACAGTAATTTTAAGTGAGATGTGTGTGCTACTAAAATGAATGGTCATATCCAGTATAAATAATAAAATTACAGTGCCAAAAGATATTAATAACACATTTACCTTTGCCAAAGTGGATACAGAATGCACTTTTCTTTTATCTTTCAGTATACTGTCAGTCAAATCAGCAACTGAGAGCCCAACAGACCAAGATCTCTGACCTTTTCCCTTTAGAACTTCCAAAGCTCTATATAAACCAGGAAAAGGAGAAAAACACGATGCTTAGATTTTAATTATTCCTATTTTGGTTTATATGTAAAACGCAAAAGACAGATTAAGTGTACAATGTAAGGAAAAGAATTATAAAAACATGATTCTCTGTTCTGGAAAACAACAGAAGGGAATTAAGAATTGCTTTAAAGAATTTATGTACATTTTACCCCCACTAGTAACAACTCTTTTCTGTCAGAGGTGTAACTGATGTGTGGCTAAATCAGGTAAATTGATCCAAATGTGTACTTTGCTTTGAAATAAACTTCTTCTACACAAACTCTGAGAAAAGTGTGCCAGAAAGCTTGTCTACTTTTAAAAAAAGCCACACAATATAACTCACAGCTCTAATGTTCTAATGTATATTCTACAAAGCTTGTCTTGTCCTTAGATCATCACAGGTACAGCATTATTAAGAATTTCAGAAAAACAGTGAGCATATACTCATATATAAGATTCAGTAACACCCAGACCTACAATTTCCTATAAACTCAATGTTTGAACATTTTAGAGAAAACTTCCTCCTCTTCATGAAGAGCTGAAGGAAAAAACCCTGCAAACACTGAATGCCTAAACATGAAGAAAAAAAATTTAAGATTATAATGGGATTACCTGTTAGCCATCTTTTCCCTTGAGTTACGAGCAGCCATTGCTTCTGTTTGATTTGCAACTAAATTACAATTGGTCCATGATGGTACTAGATAGGAACAATCAATGTTTAAATGCACATCTAAACAGTGACTAAAATAGGTACCAGATAAGGTGAGAAGAAGAAAAAAAAAAAAAAAATTCAAGCTTTCCAAACTTTCCTTCCCCCACAACCACCCAAATGTAGTTGACTTTCTAAGGTTCCCTGGACTGCTGAAATAAACCCTATAGTAGCACATGGCCAGAGACACTTACTTAAAAATGAAGTAGTATATAATAATTCTTACATTAGCAGTAGCGTACGGTATACTATACCACATTTCCTTCCTCTTTCAGTACCTCTAAACTACATTGTTATACCAGGTAAAAAGCATTGGAGACTGTGTTTTCTCTAGGTTTTTTTTTTCACAGTCTACAGTCTTGGGCACACAACAAAACTGTATTATTTAGAACCATTATTATGAAAGTCTACTACCTTGCTTATGACTACCTTCATTACTTTTCTCAATTATTCTTTCACTACTTAATTACTTAAGCACTGCCAGGACATTATATACTCCTAATCATAATGAAGTATTACTTTACCTTTGTCTTCCCCTTGTTCACCGATAATCCAAGCATCTTTTGCCAGCACCTGTGCTTTCAGAAGGTTTGTCAGTATATACTGAAATCTCTCAGTATCTAGGTTGGCACCTACTCCAATAACTCTGCTTTTGGGAAATGCGCTCAGCTTCCATGACACATAGGTCATTACTTCAACTAGATGTGAAAGGAAAATATGTTGACAATGAAGGACTGCCCAAAATTCAACACAACTGCGAACTATAAATCACAATCACAAAAAAATCAGGACCATGTTGTTTACTTCAGAAAAGGTATAAGCATGTAAGAACGTATCAGTAGTTTATTTCAACCTAAGACACCAAGTCAGATGGGGAGAAGGTGAAGAAAATTCACAGCCCAAGTAAAGTTTTAAGAGAAGCCAAGTAAACCTGCAGAATGAGTCACCATGCTTCCCTCCACCAAAAATCTCACATGCTTCTAAATTTAATTCAGCCAGTGTATAATTTATTTTCATTTGGCAAGCACTCTCTTCTCCATCTCCACAGCTCTAAATGATTAGAAGGGCAAGAAGCCCCTGAGAAATAGGCCAGGGCTGTCTTCATTGTGCTCACAGGACAGGGAGATGCACACTTAGTTCTTTCCCTTTTAAGTACTGTTTTTGCTTTGTCTTCGTTCACAGCATCACTGACCCAACAGATTTAAACTTTCCACCAAAACACATCTGCAATATTTACTATCAATGCTTTGTTATGTATTAGTAGTGAGTCTGATCATCTGGCACATAGCACACATGCATCTATCCTTACTACACAGGAGAAACATATACATACAAAACTCACAACTGACAAGACAACAGCCAATGGATGCTAATCTTGTAGATACAGTCAGGTTGAAACTATGTACAGAAACATATAGAAATACATACCTTTTATACAAAACAAAGTATACTATTTTCTTTTATCTTGGTAACAGTAAAGAAAAAACCCTCAAAGACAGTGTCCTGCTCAAAGCTGAAAAGGAAAACATCTTTCAGAGTAGCAACAATTTTCAACTAAGTGAGTGTATTCAGCAGTTTAGTTTTACAACAGGCCAAAGGGATAGTCAGCTGAGGGACAGAACATTAGGTGAAGTACCAACATACCTGGATGAGAAGCAACGAGGAGAACAGTGTTCTGACTGTAGTGTGATATTGCTGGGATAATTCCTCTGAACAAATCCACATTGCTTTGTATGACATCAAGATATGTCTGAGCATTACCCAGAGAATTAACTGTAAGTACTACAACCTTTGAATCAGCTGAAGCAGAAAAATCTGAAAATATAAAGAAAAATATATGCCTAAAATTTATGTAATTCTGTTGAGTGTTGGATGCAAAACAAAGAGCCATCCTAAAGGCTGAACTGCAGCATCCAGCCTGCTTATAGATTCTTCGCCTCCTGTCTCCCCCCATATCCCCCAGTGTGGAATTTGGGGCACTTCCACAGCACCTCTAAAACACAGCTCTCCCACAGAACTACTTTCCCATTTCATAGTTGGCAAGCATGGAAGGCAGACTGCAATTTGTCCAAGGTTGTAGAGCAGAGGCCAGAAAACATCTAGATGTGGTTGACAGGTAAGTTTTTTCCAAGTTTTCTTGGCAAGTAAGGAAAAAAAAAAACGAACACAAATATCCATGAAAAGGCCCCTTCATTTTTGTTCCAATGTTGAAAGAAAGGGAAAGACTTTTACTCCTTTATCTGAGGCTTCTATAATTTTTGATCTTATAGCTCAATTAAGGACGTGTCAACAACCATAAAAAGTGCTCCGAAAGCCTATTTATTAACTCAAGTAAAGGACATGTATTCATTAGCCCAATAAAACATACAACCACATTTGCTGCAGAAATTCCTAAGTCAAAGCTCCCTTGAGCAGGTAACTCTGAATATCTGAGTACCACACAGGTGATCAGCTTGGACCCAGAAACAAGGTAACTTGATTGTCACAGCACTTCTGGAACCAGCTGAAGCCAAAACAGAGGCCTACTGCACTGACAAACTGGAAGCATACTAAGCAGGATATAATTGATACCAGCTTTCCCCAACCTAGACACAAGCATATTAAAATAACAGATGACAGTGTTAGAAGCATTCTGTAATACTACTGATAGCATAGCCAGCAACAACATACCAGGTTTTTGTACCACAGCTAAATGTAAATATATAATGGGTAACCACAAAGGCAGAAACAGAGATTTGTACCGCAGTTGCACAAGCAGGGTTCAGGAAAAAATGTGCTAGCAGTAAAACATGCAAGATAAGATCAAAGGACATAGAGCAGGGAATGGCAGGTGCAAAATAAGCAGGTAAGACACCTGGTGGAACCAGAACAAGTCCCTGTCCCCAAAATAAAATAGATTACATCAGAAGCACAAGAAAGCCCCCTCGTATCTTCTTGCAGAGGGCACAAGGAACATAAAAACATGACACACAAGCAGGCAAGAATGGGGAAGTCGCTCAATTCAGTTCCAGCTTCTCCTGTGGAAGAGCTTTTGTGCTGCATCACCCTCTGCGATTAAGACCATCAAGGACAGTAGCCATCATCACTAATTACGAAGAAATGGCATTGACTCTTGAATTGCACACTCGCAGCTAACTGAGGACAAGATTGGTAAGAACTAATTGTTTGAATACGCAGTGATAATGATTAAGAACTAACTACTGACCATGTGCATGTTTAATGAACATCAATCTACGCAAGCAGCACTGTGAAACTTACCTTTATCTATCAGCCTTTTTAACACTGCTCTCAGAGCTATCTCTAATCCCTTAACATACATGTATATTTTTCCTCCCTTCCTTCCCTCTCTCCTCCTATGACACTGAAGTACTAGCTTGGCCTCTCTATATTTCTGCACAAGTCCAATTTCAGCATTAGCCTCTTACCCTGGAAGTACAGACTCACACACCTCTACCTCTATAAAATTAATGAAAAAATCTGGAAATGAAAGCGATGCAAGCTTTACTGAACCTTCCATTCCCATTTTTATCCTGAAAAGATGAAGGAAAGCAAACAGCAATGAAAAGGTAACAACGTAATTTTAAAAAGATGGCCTACATACCAGAGCCCCTGTATTAACCCAGGTGTCCTGATCTCATTAAAATGAGCACAAGCACATGCAGTACATTACTCATTCCCATTCCAGAAACATCCAATACCTTTGCTGATCTCCACATTTGGCAGAGCAAAGATCTCCAAGTCCACAGTCCCTCCTTTCGCTGCACCTTCAGAAAGATCCAAAAGAACCACCTTGTCTGCAGCACCCTGTATGAATAAAAATAATGCAGATCAACAATAAAACAACCCAAAACTTGTTCCCATGGGGGTGAGTAATAAAACCTAGTATTTCTCTAATTCTAGTGTTTGTTGTACTGCGTATAAAACAAACAAAATTACTGACCAAAATTACTGCCTAATCATAAGAATTTAGTTTAGTTAGTTTAATTGGAAAATAATGCATTATGAAACAAATAAACTCACAACACCATCTCCGGGACTTTATTAATAGTGATACTACTGTTGCCTCTGAGCATATAGCCACTATGAAGCACAGACCACCTACAGACTATCCTCTTCCAGGGGACTAGGAGATCCCAATTGTAAGAGGCTACCACTCCAGCAAGAATTCTTTAACTAAGGATCTTCAAAATAAGTGAATTCATTATTCAACCCTTTGTATTTAAAAAGCTGAGAAAACAGGACAGAAACTAACACTTCTGTGTGTCCATAAATTAACTGAAGCAAATGACATAATCAGTGACACAGCTATTAAAACTGATGAGTTATTTCTGTGTGTCAGATGCTAAGAAGTAGATTGGAAGCCTCTCTATTAATTGGGTCTTCTGCTATTTATAATAATCATGTACCTTTGCGGCAACTGCTAGCACACACGCAATGCCAAGATCTCCAGCTCCAACAACAGTTATTTTGTTAAAACATCCTTCATTTTTGCCTCCACCAATTTTACTCTTTGATTTCATGTCAGTCTCTCCTACGATTAAAAGAAAACCACAAATTTAAGTGCTGGTCCACGCTATACCAATACAAGGATTGCTGCTTCATAAAGGATCACAGTTGTGCCAGAGTTAAACCAAATTATACAAACTCTTCAAATTAGCAGTCAAGCCTGAGCACAGAAAATTCATAAAAACTTGCAAGGTGTAAAACACAAATATTCCTCTATGGATAGGAATATTTTTTCACTAAGTAGAAAATATAACAATAGTAAGAAGTTAGACACTAAGACCATACAAACAATACTCCTTTTGCTACTGTTACAGGTGTGAATATATACCAGGGTCGTAAAATTTGTAAAAGATTTCATAGTTTGAAAAGACATGAAAAATGGAAGTTGATTAAAATACAGTGATTTGAGGTTGTTTAGCCAATGCTACTGGTAACACAGTGATTCTCATTCTGAGTATAATCCAGGGAGATTTGTAACATTGATTGCCTAGAAACGCGTATTGTGTGCACACACGTCTGTGCTCACAAGCATGTATGTATATACAATTACCAGAAGAAACAGCAGAAAAGAGTTAAAGGTAAAGATTTTCACTAGTTGCCACAGATCACTATCTGTGGCTTCACTAATAGAAGGAAGAAGATTGACCTGAAGAAAATGTGTCAGGATGAAGAACAACGGACTAGAGCCATAAAGTACCCAGATAAGAGAAAAATGAGAACTGTGAAATTCAGGAATTTTGCCCATGACTCACAATGGGTAAGATAAAGTAATGAGGCAAAAATGCCAAATATCATCCACTCCTGAAGGGTGTAAAAGACAAGTCCGAAATCAGGTTATCACTGCTGAATAAGAAAAACCCAAGACAGGTGATAGGGACTCAACAGCCAGCACTCCTTGTCCTCAGTGCTGCACACCAGTGATTGTGGTCAGACGGGTCTCGGGGCTTGCAACTGTGGATGTAAGAGCATGAGTGAATGAGATCTGAGAGAATGAATGTGAGTGGGTAAAATCAACTTGTTTATAATAAAATCACATTTCCCTTTCACAAGATCTCACACTGAGTTTTGCTGCAGTAATTTCCAACAAATGAGTATTACCAAGTCTACAGCACTTTTCAGTAGGCTTAAATGCAAACATTCAAAATGAGCTGCTTACTCAAATAAAGAGAATGTGAGCTCTCTGTTCAAAATGTGGCACTTTTGAGAGAAAATACCAAACACTGTGAACGCGCAACCATTCAAAATTCAGATATTAAAATTGTGTAGGCATCTTTGTGGTATCACACAGTAACAACAGAAGATATATTGTATAAGAACATTACAAACAAATATGTGAAAATGTCCACACCTTCAGTAATCTTTGCTATGTAGGAGAGAAGTTCTGATTGCCTGGCTGCATCAGAAGAAGACAGTGAATACAAAGGGAGCTCTTCCTCAAATTTTGCAATCATCTCCTTGATTAATCCGTTAACAGTTGACTTAGGCTGAAATATAGCAACAGAGAAGACAAAACTGTTGACTAGCTATTTCACACAGTGGTATCAGCTGTAAACTGCAGTATTTCATAAATAACCATAGCTATACAAAATGTAATCAAATGATAAATACTGACACCCTTAACACTTACATAAACACTTAAGGGAAAGAAAAGCATCACTTTTTGAGAAACTACTTTCCAAACAGTAGTGTGGATTAAAAAGAATTTAACAAAAAGGAATTATAAAATTGAAATTACCAGTGCAACTAGTTTTTGAAGGCATCCATGAACATATGGAAGCCTTTGATATAGCCACATCCATTATAAGCGGGACAAATCATAACTAAAGGAAAGATAGTTCAGTCTTCTCAGACAAGCTTAACTGTGCAGAGGTTTGGCAATTCAGTCCTCCTTCGGGCAAAACACAGAGTCAAGTCAGTAGAAGCTCCCATGGGAATATCTGTATCAATAATGTATAATATATTCCATCCATTTCAGAAAACTTGCATTCATTAAATAATTTTTACTGGCCTGGCAGTCATACTTTAGTTATTTAATACAGTGCATAAAATCATTTAGCAACAGCACTGGCTTTTGAATCTCCATGTTCATGTTTCAGAGTTCTGCTGAAAGAGACATACTCAAAAAGTAGGAACTTCCACTGAACTTTCTTGAGGGATACTCAATTGGTCTAGTAATATTACCCGCTATTCACAGCAACAAAAGTATCATGAGGCTTACACTGCTTTGTAACGAAGTCAGTCCCTTTTTTCTTCAGCTTAAAATAATTTTCCTTACAATCACTTACAATTTTTTACATTTGTCTCAGACTGTCTGAAAGCTGTAATTTCAAGAGACATTATGCTCTGCTTCTCTTTGCATAATCATTACATATTTAACAAAAAAAAACACAGAAGAAAAAAGCCCCAAACTCCTCTCCACTGATTTCCATAGGACACCATGCACTACTCCCAAATACTTCCCTCCCCCGTCAGTCACTCCACCTCTTACATGGCTCCAGTTTTGGAGGTAGGGCAAATAAATCCTGCCATGAGCATCAACATGCTTTCCCACTGAAATGCCCATGTTCACAGTCGGCTTCAAGAAGCAAATGGGGGGAGCGAAGGGATGAGAATCCAGAATCCACAGCTGAATAGGTATGTTATAGAAATTACCTGTTCAACACAAAATAAAAACCATTACTAGCTTCTGCATTGAGAAGAGGCCCTAAAAGCCAGGCAGGTGTGCCTGTGATTCACACTTTAACAAAGAAAAAAAGCCTGGCAGATCACTTTCTAGATTCACACTAGAAAGCATGTATGTTACTAGGGCTAGTTAATAAAAACAGACTTGTCTGGATAAACCTGAAATGCTACCAACGGTGTATTTCTTAATAGAAAGCTTTGTTGGTTTGTTTCCCAGAATATTCTATCAGACAATGTGTCCCCTTTTCTGGGCAAAGAAATCTCCTACAGCTACCCATTTCATAGCTATTATAAGACTCAACAACTGATGCAGAGAGGCATCTATTAAGAGCTTTACCTCAGACTTCAAAGGCTTTAAGTTAAAAAATAAAAAAAATATCTACTAGTTATTTTTGGACACTGTCTATATACAAGCACAGGGCTTGTGGAGTTCATGCAACTGCCATTAGAACCAAAGAATTTGCCTACGTAGTCTCAAAATACATTATTTTTTTAATAGTTAATTGACTTATCTAATTAACAGCACCTTATTTCAGCACCTGTGCATGCATGAAGGCACTTGTTTATGCATAAGAAGTGGCTTCTTCCAATTAATGCAAAACCCTTTATAGACATCTTTAAAGAAGCTGCACAGAATATTGCTATGAGGCAGTACCCAACATATTTTACAGTTAGATTCATAACTGGTAAGGAAATTATATCAATCTTACCATATTTCACTGGAACAGTGCCACTAAAATTCAGGAGGTCCTTCTGGGATCCATCCCTGAAGGCTGAAATTAAAAATGTGATTTTAAGAAATAATAATAAAAAATCCTTTCAAATCTGGCATGGCAACCCCATCCACAACTACCAATATAAACCACTGATTTTTATATAGAAATCAAATACACTGCTCCTGAAAGAACCAACACTACAATGTTACTAAGGTCCCTCCTCCCCCTTGTGAGATAGTCCTTAATGGACTCTTAATGAAAATTGCATCGGTACAACTAAGCACATCATAAGCCTGAAAATCCCTTGTCCTGGGTACTTCTGGTGTTGTAAGAACTTTCATTCAGGCTGAGAGATTCTGGAAGTTACATTTGATAAGCTAAAGACATCAAAATGCTTTTGATATAATCATGGGATATGGGAAAAATTCTGTTACATATAAAGAATTTCAAAGAACATCCATCTTCTACAATTATTGACAAGTTAAAATCAAATGAAATTTAGTGAATGAGTTTGCTTGGGATTTTGTATGTATGCATTCTTGGAAGAGCTTTCAAAAATAGTCACACAGCATGAAAAATTTTACTGAGTCAAAATAAAGATAGGAACACCACTAAAAGATATTCACGCTATTTAGTTTTTTATTATACATAGTCTGAATTTATCGCAAATAAGAATCCCCACAATTAGTTCAAAGTAACTGTATCACTTCTTACTGTATGTGTTCATGGAGAACATGAAGTTTGGGTAGGTCTTGTTAACATTCTTTAGCTCTTCTATGGTCAGGTCTCTGAACTTATACTGGGAAGGAGGGAGAAAAAATATCAGAAAAAAAAAGTTTCACTTCAAAGGCTTTTGGTTTCATTGCCAGAGATACAGGAAAGGAACCAAGACAAGGTAAGAAACACGAGAAGTGGAAGGTAGTAATCTGAATTATTTGAAATGATCTGAAAGTAATTACTAGCAAGAATCCATCACTGCTACTTCATTTAGACTGTCCCCCGTCAGTCCAATACCTGAACTTCCAAGAGATTTGCATCCTCCTACATCTGAAAGTTATGAAGAATATTTTCCATTTCCTAGATTATAGCATATGCTTCTCATGTTAGGAAGCCTGGAGTTGTCCTGGAACCCTCACCCACACAAACACAACTGCAGCCTGACTGGCTTAAAGAGCTGCTCACTACACTAAAATACTTATCACAAAGTAGTAGCTAAAATCTACAGTCTCTTCAGAAAGTCACCCCACCAGAAACAGCTGCAATACTACAGCTACACGGATGGCAGGATTATTTTCCACTTCGTACAAGAAAACACAAAGCTGCTGAAAAGAAACACCTTTTAGTCAGTTTCTCCCCATTCAGTCTTACAGGATACTGTGAAGTCACAGAGTTAAAAAAATAAAATAATCATATGTCTACACAACACATTTTCATACGTGTTGATAAATCTGGTTTTGAAATCAAAGCCATCTTTTCCCAGCTGACCCCCTGCTTATTTGTAATGCAAAATTAAGCACTCATCAAGGATTTTGATCTTTTCTAAAGATTGTAAGAGTTATGAGGCAAGTCAGACACGCAACCCTTCCTTATTTTGCACCTTAAATTATTTGGCGTGCCCAAAATTTAAACACGTATTTCTTCAGTTTCTCACAGGGAAATTAAAACGTCTTTACCTCAGATGGATGCGATAAAAATAAAGCTGTGTTTCTAAAGCACGGAGATACTAACGCCGGGACCGCCGCCCCGAGGCGGGTTTCGGCGACAGGCAGCCGCCACAGGCGCTGCGTGTCCTGGGCCACGGGGACAGAACCCTGCGAGGCACCTCAAGTCCTGCATCCCGGGCCCGACAGAACTCTTTCGCGAGCGGTGAAAGTCACGACATTAAAGCCGGCGGGGATGGGGTGGGGGGGGGGGGGGGGCGCTGAGCGGCAGAACTCCCTCAGCTCTACCCTTCCCCTCACAGCACCTCAGGGGGTTTTTTTGACTCCCAGGAACTTTTGCCGACCGGGGGCCGCATCTCTCACGCCCCGTCCCCGTGTGCTTCAGGGGGGCTGTTCCGTTCCCCCTCCACCCCATCCCGCCCCCCCCCCCCAAAAAAAAAAAACAACAAAAAACCAAAAAACCAGAAACCCGGCATTTTCCACAGCCCCCCTCAGGCTCCCCGGCCCCGCGCGCCCCCGCGCACCTTGCCCAGCTGCTTCCGCAGCGCCTCCTCCGAGAACGCCATGGCGGCGGCGGCGCGGCGCCTCCCGGCAGCCCCTGCGCCTCCCTCAGGCGGCGGCCGCGGCCTCACCCCCTAATCACGGCTGTCTGCTGGGGAACCGAGGGGAGAAAAGTAAAAAAAAAAAAAAAATTCTTTAGTCATTTTAAAATTTTCCTTCTGATGGATCTGCGAGCGGGGGGTCGAATGAGTGCTTCGGTACGTTACCACGACAGGTGAATGCAAAGAGCTCTTGGCTGGGTGACTTTCCACCCATCGTGGGATGCACCAACCTGCCAGCCGGGCTGCAGTCTCTAAAAAAGGCTGAAATCTGTGGGAAAAAAAAAAAAAAAAAAAAAAAAAACCAACAGAAAAAACCAAACCCACCCAAACTTACAGCTGTCCGGGATCCCATTTAGACACGTTCTTCAAGATGACAGGTGAGGGTATGGCACACGAGGCACTTGTAGCCGGAGAGCCGAGTTCATGCAGGTTCCCCACACGCTGCTGCTGCGGCACCCGCTTGCCTGCCATTCCCTGCACTGCAAAGGCATTAGATGCAGAACTCCTAAAAGAACAGTCTTATGTTTTAAGCCAACAAGGCGGAACCTGAGATACGCTGTTTTCAAGCGGGACAGGCCCTGCCAAAATCAGTTGCTGTAGTTAAGCTGACTTAAAATAACTTAGTAAGGATCTGCTTTCTGGCACTTTGGAGCTTTCTTAATGAATCAGCATCTGATTATTTTAAAATATTGCTTATTAAGGCATGATGTTCTCCATATCAGGGCAGATACTTTAGTTTCCAGCTGTCCACATTCAGTGCAACTCAGTTTCAGGAGGTAGATATTAATAGACAACCCAGCTTAGAGAAGAGACTGACTTTATCTTTTTCTGCAACAGGATGCTAGGACCATCACATACTGGTCTTTCTTGCACTTGAGAATCCTAGCTAGGTGGATTCACAACAGCATCTTGTACCTAGGGCTGTGAAAGCCTGTCTAGAAGCAGGAACCATAGCTTGGCATTTGAGAGGACAGTGTCCCATGGCTGCAGCAGCAGTGGGAGTGGAGGAAGTTTGTCTCAGGGACTGTAACCATTATAACCTCACTCACTGCCTTCTCTGGGGTGGTGGGTGCTGTCGTAGAGACCCTCTGTAAACAGGGGGAAGTGTTCTGGGCAACCTGGGGTTTGTGGTAGAAGGAACAGGAAATTAAAGCTTTACTGGGATGATGAGAGCACTGGTCTGGGGTCCCAGTAAGGCTGCAGCTGCCTTCACCCTACCCTGCTACAGCCTCTGTGGCTACATGCTTTTTTGGAGGGTGAAAACACAGCGAATCCCATGATGAGCTGTTACAGAATGATCTGCCGTGAACATTTATCTAAACCCTTTTAAGAGACAATTTGAAAATCATTTTGTTTCACAAAGGTCCTAGCACAGACTAATGTTTGAGAACACAGCATTCCTTTTATATTTTTAATCTCAAGCATTTAAATTTGTAATTTCTCCCTTTTCATGGTAAAAACAACTAGGAAAGTCTGACAGATATTTGCGGTATCAAAATAATCATAGAAACCAGAACCGTAACAACATATCCATGGTAGCAACACACTACTATTGTCTCAAGAGTGGTGATACCCTTTCTGTGCAAGGCTTAGTGGTCACTCTTGACTAAGCCTGCACCCAAACTACAGATCCAAATTTCTTAATACTCACCGGTCAAACGCTTCTTTAAATTCAGAGCTGCGTCTGTGCCCTCTGACTCAAAATCTGCTCTAAACATCATCTGCAATGAATAATTCCGTATTAAATGGATTTATGCCAACTAATCTCTAGGTAATGAAATATCTTGCTAGCAGGCTGACATTCTGCTCACAGAGAACACAGTCTTGCTACCCCACGTACCCATTCTCTAGTAGTTCCTCTCACCTCTCGTCACTTGGATCTCTACCTTTTGCTACTAAAGTTCCCTTCTCCCGCAGTTTCAGAAGCTGGCTCTCAGCTCTCCTAGTCCAGCACCTCCCAAACATTAAGCAAGAAGGAAGCCAGCAGTACAATTGTTCTTTCTGAAGATATTTTCTGCCAGTTATTTACTTCATCTGTGTGTGTTTACACACTCGCTTCAACTTGCCAAAGTAGGATGAGGCAGGTCAGAAGCACTCGGGGTAGTGCTGAAGTTGAACCTGGTCAGAGAAAGAGATAGCGATAGCTTCAGGAGCAATGAGGGTGCTCTGTTAAATGCAGTCTTGAAGATAAACACACCTTGCCTTACACCATCCCTGGGTGGTTGCAATACAGTAATGAATGCCCTTTACTGGACGTACTAAATTTTAATCTGCTACAAAAAGGTTTGTTGTTCTATTTGATTGTCTATTGGTCAAAGTTTTGACTAACACCTCATTGATTTGGTGTCAATTCAAAGTTTATACGATTTCTAGAGGTAAAAATATGAAACTTAGTTTTCAGGATCAAGTCATATTATCAAACACTATCTCTAGAGAAGCTTTCAAGTGCGTATCAACTTTCAACACAAATAACCTGGTAACACCAGCATGACTGGTAACACTGTGCTCTTCCCAAATGAGGCCATAGCATTTTGCATGTATTCTTACCAAACAAGCTACAGAAAATTCCCCAAGCTGGCATTTATCAATCAGTAAATCCAATTCTTACTTTATTACAACTCCTTTCTCTATAAAAGGTCACCTTATGTATTCAAAAACCTAGTACTTTGTAAGCAGTATGGGTCTCCTTACTACTGTATTTGAGACTTGGTAGAAAAGTTAAGATGTTTAATTACACAGAAAATAGGCTGCAGTTTCTGAGATGGTAAGGGAAAGGGCAAAATAAAGTAACAGTCTCATGGAACATGGAGATAGTTCTACAGTGTGTGGCTTTTAAATTTTATTCAGCTCCACCCAAGAGGAAAGCGGCATCATTTTTACTGTCTTAAACTTTCATATTTTAAATATGTCTCATTTTTCTGCTTACCCATGGGCATTCTGTATCTCTAGGTACACTAGTATAGAGCAAAGCCAAGGGAAAAGGTTCTCAATAACATGAAACTACAATTCAGGATGCATTTCAAAGAATTTTCTCCCGTGGAGAAAATCAAATAATAGTGTGAGTTGTCCAAATTAAAGGTAATGGAATGGAAATTACAAGTTGAACATAGTAAATGGTACAGTCAAAATTTGCACTTCTCAAATATGCTCAAGTGATCATCCTAGATACTGAAGTTCAGGGAATAAATGAAGACCAACTGCAACACAAGTGGCAGGAGCAAGTTTCCTCACAAAACTCAAACTGGCTTCAGCTCTGGAAATACCATGAGTAAGAATATTACTTACCTGAGTGTTTTCCTTTGTTCTGAACAAGTAACTTACTCATGTGTGTGAACTAGACTGAGACCATAGTATACATGATAACTATCAGTTTAAAAGCATCATCCAGCCAAGGCTGGATTTAAACCAGAAGTTTTGAGGTACATTAGATCTCATTGCCAACTACATATGGCAGCAAATGGTCTTCCATTAAAGTTATTTTTTCCTGCAAGTTCCAGCATCTCTCACTGCTCAGAAACAGGGCTCCCCATAGCCCTGGGCCACATCACACACTATACACTGCCATCACCACGTTCCCTTTTTAAATACAGCCAGCAAAAAGAAGCCAGGTTAATAAAGGGTTTGTTGGTTCACTCATTTCAGCTGGGGGAAGAGGGTTGTTAACAACAGCGCATCACTCTGCATGAACTCTGAAGATTCATCTTACATGTCCAGGCTGCCTGTCTATGCATCATTTATGGTCACACTTGAGACCGCTGTAAATGTCTCAAAAACAGACTTCCTGCACATTCTATAGAAATCAAGAGCCACATGAGGTGGATTGACTCATATTAGTACCCTACTGTGGAAAAATAATAGTAAGCAGAGTCCTTTATCAATTGCAGAGCAGCAGGTCAATCAACAAGTGTAATGCTCTAACATGCACACCACTTCTTTATCTGGACAAGTGTCATGACAGTGGATGTGTTGAGGGACCACAAAGTATTAATGCAACGCAAGAGCTGGAAGAGGCTGGCATAGAGGAATAATTATTGTGATAGGGAGGTGAGGACAGACCCACAACAAACATATCCCTACCTGTATCATTCAAGGAAGCTAGTTACCTCAATGAAGAAGTCCACAAAAGAGGTTAAATACATTGAGAAGCACACGTAAAGCATTCATGTGCTTTATATACTTTTACAATCAGTGTGTGCATAAATATGCTCTCCTAGTGATTCTGAGTGAATTAGAAAACCAAGAATACTACACTCAATTGTTTTTCAAGTCAGAATCAAGCCCATTCCTTTAACAAGAAAAAACACAATCACTGAAGCTCTTGATTCTTTGTCAATTGCTATCAACTTTCACACACAGAGTATGATAAGGAGATGGCATCAGATACTTGCCTTTCAACAACTGTGAAATGTTGAAAAACTGGGCAGAAGTTGCATCCAGCATACCAAAAAAAAAAGAGTATGAATTTGCCAAAGCAGGAAAAAGCATATAAGCAAAAACCAGGACTCCCATGAAGAACTTGGAGAAAATCCCCAAAGCAAGTTAAGCCAGATGGTTTGGAAAAACAAAACTATTAATCAGTTGTGAATAGAGAAGTTAGGACTAAACTTGTGACATGTTTCATTACTTCAGGAACCTCTTCTGTCTTTAATTTCATCCCACAAAGTATGTTAGGCATGATATGTCAAAGGCTCTTTGGATCCCCAGGCTCATGGAGAAATAAATGTTTCCATATGCATTTGAAGCAGTAAGAAAAAGCTATCTATGGGATAACTAAACTGGAGTTCTGGCTTGTGGAACTAAAATGTTGATTCAAATAAGTTATAACTAAAAACTGTCCTCAAATGAGGGAAACCTGTAATTATCTTTTTCCAAACCCGAGTAAAATAATTTTATTGCTTCCAGAGAAGTACAGCTTTAGTGGTTGGATTAAGATAACTCAGTGTAGAATCATCCTCCACCTGAAGAGAATATATTTGCTTTGAAATAACAACTGATGACTGATTACAGCTATAAAAGACACATTAAACATCCCAAGGAATTCCATACAAGGTAATTCCAATCAAGGTGAGATTTTTTTAAGCACAGGAGTTCCAAAGGGAAGGCAAATGGGCTTACTTGGATGTGTATTCATTTATCTGTTTGGAAGTGGGTCACCGCACAAGCTGGTCAGAACAGTCACTAGTATTTACCTCCACCTGCTGAAGCAGTAAACCATGGCATAGGAGACAGCAATTGAGGAGGTTCAGATTCTGTACATGGCAAGAGGAGAATCCAAAAAAGATGCTGCTTATGAAACTGCAGGATGAAACCCCACACTCCAAGTGGAGAGATTAAAGGCAACAGGCACACTTGTGTATATTATCGTACTAAAACACACATACCTCCAAATCTATATGAATTAACAAGTCTAAACCACAGGAGGCGCCAATAATTTTCAGATCTTTTCTAAACACTTAAGTGATTCTGTTAATTTTTCATACATTCTTGCTGGCTGCATGAGAACAAGAGAACAATCCTTGGAGAACATTCAGCCTACTGCTGCCGTATGTGACAGGTCAGAGGAAGCCAGCAGAAAAGCATTCTGAGAAATCTTCCATAAAGTAAACCAATGAGAAATAGCAGTAGAATGTTTAACGCCTGTAATTTATTGGATACGCACTCTGCAAAACTTAAATGCATTTGGTGTGTGCAGAAGTGTACACTTTCTTGACAGCACCAGAAAACAGTTAAGCTATGTATGAGTTAACCTGATTTGTCACATTGTGTAAAAAGACATTGTGCACAAATGATATCCCCAAAGAAAAAAAATCATTGGCTAGAACTAGAATCACTTATTTACACACTAACACTTTAATATTGCATCACACCCACTCACCAAAATAAATAGAAGTACATTCATCACAATTTAAACACCAGTCTCTCCATATATTTATTTTATGACATGTTTTGGTCTCCAGAAATATGCTATATCTAGAAATATGCATCAGCTACTAGATTATGTTACAAAATGCAAAAAAAATAGAAAATTAGTTTTCCTGGACAATATTTTGGACTTTACATAAAAATAAATCCAGATTTCCATAGAGATCTCATATACTTCTTGAAAGAATTTTATTTTAAAGCACAGCACAGAGTTGCACACTAAGGCTTGCTGTGATATGCAAAACCCTGGCCTCCAAAAGACATCGCTGTAAAGTGAAATACAGCTCAAGTGTAAATACAAGACCTTTTCAAAAAGTAGTCATCAATAGAAAGTGCCCTTCATTTGATTTAGCATTAGCAGTAAAGAAGTAGCTACTGTAATTGTGCAATCAAAGCCAGACCTGGAAGGGTTTTATGAAAAGTATGTCATTTCACACTATCAAGTTTAAGGATATAGAATCTGAGATAGCAGAAACCGACCAACCTTTTTATACTCCTACATTCATTATTTTTTGACACAATTTACTAAAAAAGGCACATTATCAAACAGTGAATTAAAAATCTAAAAAACAAACCAGAATTTCATTAAATACAATTAAATCATTATCTTAACATCAGCTCCTCAGAAACCGATATAAGCATTTTTCCATTTTTTTTCTTAACCTCAAATTCAGATGCACTTTGGACAAGTACTGAAGTACTCTCCTTAGATTAATACTATTATCTGGCAAATAGTAAACATGTTTTATGGATACAAGGTCAGGAACTGGAAACACAAATTTAGTTCCTTCCTAGCCGATTTACAAACATGCAGCAAATGCAAACACATTGAAACCTAAACATTCATATAAAATTTGAAAACCATTAGCATCCCATGCCAATTATGAGAAAGTACTTCTTGACTGTAAAATTACAAATGTGTCCTTGACTAATTTTGCATACGAAAGACAAAATTTAAGCAGTGATCACTGTGTGAAGAAACCGTTCTACAGTGTCTTAGGGAGGCTAGCAGAGTACATTCCAGTCATCAGCTAAAAGACAAATGACAAAGTGCTTTACAGATTAAGAAATTTAACTGATCTTGCATGGTTAAGTAATCAGAAAGTGGTGAAATAATCAAGTTTTATTTAACCTATATTTATGTGAAATGCAGATTAAATTCCCAGATGAACCAATTTTGAATATATTTCTTTTGCTTCATAAGGGACTTTTTTCCCAGCCAGGCAGGAAGTTGCTCACAGCTGATATAGCTGTCTGGGTTGACAGACCTACAGCCTTTTGTCATCTAGAAAGGACTATGAAGTAAAAAAACCCCAGCAACTTGATCATGGTCCCAATGTTCATTGTCTTGAATGGATAATTCTAGGAACTACAACAGAAAATTTTAGATGGTCCCAATGAAGCAGAGTGAATACAACACACTTCTAGACAAGCAGTGAGGTTACACTATCTTGCATGGTCTCAAGCGCATACACTGAGAAATGGTTTTTGTTAGTTGATATGGAAAGTTAAAAGTACAGAGCAGCAGTGGTGGTATTTTCATCTGGGCTCCATGTCAGCTAATACTGAATTATCTATCCCAATAGCTTACTCATGTCACATGTTTTACTGAGGCAGTGAAATGCTACACCATTGACAGAAGACATCTTAAAAAGGCAAATCTGTTTTTTCTTACATTAAGAGTCAGATGTTTAAACTTCAGCAGCTTCCAAGATTGTTTCTTACAAGTTGCTATCTGAACTGCTTCCTAGAAGCAGCATTGTTAGGAATAGCCCCCTGATAGGAAAGGTTCCTTTGTTGTTTTTTCTACAAGGTAATTTCTCCTTTATTCCTTTACTTCCCTCCTTCCCCAAACACACGAAGCCCTTTTTGTACTTTTCCAAGTACTTCTAGCATTAAAACACATCAGCCTCAGCAGCTGAAGCCAGAGGTACTATCAGTGGAGTCCTGGAGCATGAGGCAAAGCTGAGTAGTGATACTGGTGAGCTTTGAAGGGCAACCCGGGGAAATAAAGTAGATGCAGCACCAGCTTTGAGCTTCAGACTCAGTACAACTCCTGTAGACTTACATGAACCCTGTACTGACTGTAAACAAATTCAGTTACTGAAAGAAACAGTCTTTTAAGTGCATAGTTAGAAATAATGTGCAAATATGGGCAGTTAGGTAACTGAACTAACTCTCCTGCTATTCGTAACAGTTTAGATTTTTGGTTTGATGAAATTAATTACAAGTATTAACTAGTTAACATGAAGTTGTTAATATTGAAGCGCTGCAAATACTTTTTAACAAAACTTAATTCTGATGTGCTTTCTAAATAGTAAGCCTAATTAGATAAATGACTGCTTCACATTTTAAATCATTTAACACATCGGATGTTTAATGCAAGAAAGAACATGTGTACCATACACAATTTGTAAAAGCAGCAGAAGCTGTTAAACAAATGTGAGGATTTACAGGGCAGGAAAAGAATTCCCAAGCATACGCTTGAGCCCAAAAGCACTAGGTTAGACATACACTAGAAATTCCTATTTTCAGGGCGTGTATCATACTGAATTACACTGGCACTGGAATTCCAGACACAGCAAAAGCCAACATAATCTTTTTGCTGTATCTATAGCTGTAAAATTTGCAAATGACATGCACTTTTCTGTTTAGAAATAGAGGTTCGAATTATTTTTATGGGCCCTCAAATCAGAAAATATGCAGCACTTTATTGCTTTGAACATCTGTGGCAATGGCTGAATTTACACCCAAGCTGCTTCTGAACAGAAGATGACACTTCAATACTTTGAGGCTCAAGTTGGGAGGCGGAGTAGGATATAAAGCAATTTATCTAAGTCTCAAGAAACATCAGGGAACAAGAATGCTATTCCTTTCTTTCAAGTGAAAGCAGAATTGGTTTACCAGTATAGGGGGCCACACAGTTCCGAGTCAGTGCATAGCTAGTCAATATTTCTGCTGGCATCTTGAACTGGTTTAATTAATGGAAACATCTATTAATTTTATTCCACTTAATATGCATTAGTGCATTAATTTCTTCATAAAAAACCAACCCTGGCAAGTATTAAAAATAAATATCTTATTTAGGTCAAACTAAAGACTTGCTTTTCAGTACTTTAATCCCTTTAAATATTCTTTTGTCCTCTAACAAGCAAATGGAAACTGAAGTAGAATAAGAGATGTATGGAGGCAGAGGGTAGCAGAAATACAAAGTCAACGCCGTAAGTCAGTTAACGTGTCCTCAGCTTCTTAGACTGTCTCTTGCGTTTTAATTCTTCTTCTTCCCGTCTCAATTCTTCTAAGTCCTCCTGAACACCGAGTCTCAAGCTGCCAAATAAGATTAAATCCTTTACACAGTGCTACCCAAGAAACATGAAATTTTACTTTTACCCCTCCCCCAAGAAAAGCAATCCTGAAATTACAGCTGATTGGAGCAGAACTTTTAGATCAGTTCAACAATCATAAGTTTTCTTTAATTATAGTGAGAATACAGCTTTAAGAAAATAAATCAATATTTTATCATTACATTACAATAAATTAAAAAAAAAAAAAAATCAAGATTGTGAGAAAACCTGGTTTTAATACAAAAGCTCATTTTTTTCCAAAATGAAGCTGATGAAACACCCCTCAATTCTTACTAATGTATCTCTTACATACAAGTGATAGCAAGATTGCCTCTCATCAACTTCTGAGCGCCAGCTAAACCTTTTACATGGGCAAGGGAGAGAAGGGACATGTCATACAGTAGAGAAGAGATCGCTGCAACTTCCTGGCTTGAGGCACCATTCAGGTTGCTACAACGCACAACATCGCTCCCCCCTCAGTCCATCCAGCTGCCACGACTCTGGTGAACAGGCCCACAGGAGAGACTCTGCTAATGTGGCCTGTTCTAGATACATCCCTGTGTAATTCCTTCAGCCTCATAGAAGTCAGTATGTTGAAAGTGATACTTAAAACAGAATCTGCAATCACTGATCTCCATTTCAATAAATAAGGGCTGGATAGTCTTGCTGGTTTGACGCTAGGAACGGGTGTGGCAAAGTTACCATTTTGTGATCAGCTACTACCTCATTTGCAGCCCCACTAAGTGCATTTGTTCATCCATAGTTCTTTATGAAGCAACATAAGGCAGTGTAGCATGCACCTCAATGCAAAAGGTTCAACCCCATGACAATGAGGATTCAACTGTTCTGGGCTAAACTGTTCCCGTACAGGCTCTAAAATGGATTTTATGCCTAAACAAACATAGCAAAGTCGTCCTGAATTCAGGAAATTGCAATCATCCAAATTAAAATTAGAAAGAAACACATCAAGGATCTATGTGATAAGACTCTGCCTCAGAGAACAATTTTTCATTTCAACTTCAAACTTAACTATCATTTTAATGGACTTGCTTGTTTAGAAGTTCCTCATTTCAAGGGTCACAATGCTTTTAACCAAACTCAGTGAAAACTAGCTGAGCACTAAAAATAGTTAATTTTACTGAAGTTTAATTCCTTCATGCTGCATGTGTAGCTAGAAGTTAAGCAGGTATTCAACTCTGTAAAACCTCACTCTAGGTCTTCAATGGAATTCTGTCAATAGCAGGATCATGAAAATTCCAGTTGTTCGCTCTAACTCCATTTAACAGACTATAGCTTTGCATGAGATGCAGCTACTCCCCAGGAACACAGAGGAGTTAGGACACTGACTACAACTTCAAAATGATACAAGTTTCCAGTGTTCAAGGTACCTTCTGAACAACAGTATCAGAATTTCAGTA
Source organism: Tyto alba (assembly GCF_018691265.1). Lineage (NCBI taxonomy): Eukaryota > Metazoa > Chordata > Aves > Strigiformes > Tytonidae > Tyto > Tyto alba. The sequence continues at coordinate 4,988,055 of NW_024881329.1, read as the reverse complement.
GAACAAGAAAATTGTTAACTCAGTGTATTCCAATATTCTCCATTATCTGTAAAAAACTCATAACTTTCACAAAGCTTGTTCCACCAGCCATTAAAAAACAAAAAGAAAATCAGTTTATGAACACCAGGCTTTATAATAGCGATGTAAGAATTGTGCAGATCTGGAAGCCAAAGCCAATGGTCAAAACCAATATGAAAATATAATCTTTGTATTTGAAATCCCTGATTATAAGTTTGTTAGAGTACTTTGTAAACATACATAGAAATACACACACACACACACACACATATATGTAGATAAAAACAATTAAGACTTCTTCCAGTCCTTAAACTAGCAGAATACTGTAATGTTTGGGACAAACTGAAGGGGTTAGCATTTCAGCTGACATTTAAAGTATTTTTAGAAAGATCTTTGGGCATACATTGGTTTTGGTTTATTTTTTTTTTAAACAAGCGAAGTTTGTAATGTATGAGGATGAGCATACAAGATTTACTTACTGTACCAACCACTGGCTGACTAAGTTTCACCTTTACCTAGGCTTTCTTATAAAAACATGGTAAGGCTTATTTACCTCTGTATAAAAAAAGCAGCAAATATCCACTCTTAGCCCCATGATTTGGGCAATAAACAAGGTTCCCACTTTTTATCTGCATTTACATCTGTGCATACCTCCTAGCTTCTTCTTTCTGTTGCTCTCTCCAGCTGCTCTCCATATAACGTAAGGCATAATCACTTTCATCTTTGTATCTGGAAATTAAACATTAGTTTTTAGCACACTAACAAACATGATAACGTACAACTGAGTCACGAATTCGCATCCTTTCTTAGAAAGGACAATTATCTTGCTATACACAGATTTTTATGTTTTGAAAGAATCTAAGTTACAAGCTTTTAAAATGCTTGTTTTCTTATATGTTATTGTCAGACAAGAGGGAAGTATGTAAATAAGCCAAATAAAAGCCTTCATCTTCTAGCAGTTGCTAGTCATAGCAAATTAGATCCTCTTACAGAACAAACACTCTTGCATTTATCAGGTCATATTCTGGTAGCTACATTTGATGGATTCTGAAATACTGCAGACTGCTAAAGAAAGCATTTCCAGTAATAGGAAAGAATCACTATGAATTATACAGGTGAGACATAGAAGCAGCTGTGTTTTTTCCAACTATGCCCTATTGCATCAACTTCTATTGCTCCCCAGAAGAGCGTGGCAAGCAGTGTGAAAATTCAAGGTCTCTTCTGCACAGAAGCAGCTCTAATGCTTGTTAAATTTCTGCAATGCAAAACCATTTATGGCTACCAGCACTTCCCCTATTTTTAAAACATTTCTATTCATTGAACTATTTTAATTTCTGTTGTTCTGTTGCTTGTTCTGCAGTATCTTAAAACTGACATTTTTCTTACCTTTTCCGGTCATAGCCAAATATTTCCCGAATATGTTTTGATATTTCTTCTTGGGGTTCCCCTTCATCTTCAATGAAGTCATCCATTTCAGAGTCATATTCATCATCATCATCATCTTCTATTTGTCTCTTGTAACTAATAGGTGGTCTTCCAAGACCTAAATGGCAGGGGAGTGAAAAAAAGTTATTAATAACATTAATATAAATACTTCTCCTTGCTATACCTTGGGCACAGACATTTCACAGCTCTGGGCTTCAAGGTGGAAAACTTCTGCCTCAAGTTAACTAGCAATTCTTCCTCTAAATCCTGCTGTAGAAGATTAGATATCAGTATTGCCAACTGCATTCTGAGGAAACTACTAGACAGAAGCCCATGTCCTTGTTCAGGGTATCTAGGCACTTATTTGCTAGAATCCATGCTGCTTGTTCCTGTTCAGAAATAAATTTTTGAAACTGCCTGCTTACTGATAAGGTGAATTAGCCAGAATACTTAAATATCAGTCACAGGTTTGCTGTGTGGTTTTAATTTTTATGTACCAGTTTACCCATCTGTTACTTAAGACATTACGAAATTTGAAAGACTAAGCATAATTAAGTAATGCAAGATGTGAATCCCTCAATTCTTTTCCTTCTAACAGCATTCATATACCAACATCAAGCACAGGCTGCTTAGTTTTCTTCATGCCCCAGACTGGTATTTCAAGGCATATGAGCACAGGTAAAAATAAAAAGTTGCAAAGCAGAAAAAAGCATTCTACTGTTAAATGTTCTCTGTAAAAGGCAAAAAAGGTATTTTGTCCAGGTCTTCCTAATTGCATCTATAATTGTCAAAGAGCCTCACTGACCTCAACTCAGACATATAAAAAATACAAACCAAATAACTAAGTGAAAAAATTATTTGCTCTAGAACTTTACCTTGTGGATGAAACACAGGTCTATGCCCTTGAAAAGATCTCATTCCATTCATCTGTCCATTGCTAGGTCTCGTGACTAGGTTTTTAGAAGAAATAGTTTCCGATACAACAGTACACTTCGGTTTTACAGCTGTGCCCAGGCTGCTGCCTGGTCGCCCGGCTCCTGTGCTTGGGCCAATTCCTGGCCTGCCTGGTCCCGTTCCCAAGCTGCCGCCTGGTCGCTTGGCTCCCACGCTTGGGCCGATGCCTGGCCTTCCAGGTCCTGTTCCCAAGCTGCCGCCTGGTCGCTTGGCTCCCACACTTGGGCCAATTCCTGGCCTTCCAGGTCCTGTTCCCAAGCTGCTGCCTGGTCGCTTGGCTCCTACACTTGGGCCGATGCCTGGCCTTCCAGGTCCTGTTCCCAAGCTGCTGCCTGGTTGCCCAGGTCCAGTGCTTTGGCTGACTCCTGGCCTTCCAGGTCCTGTACCTGTGCTGCTACCTGGTCGCCCAAGTCCTGTGTTTGTGCTGATGCCTGGTCGCCCAAGTCCTGTGCCCGAGCTGCCGCCCGGTCGCCCAAGTCCTGTGCCCGAGCTGCCAGCCAGCCTTCCAGGTCCCACACCTGCGCCACTGCCCAGTCGGCCAGGTCCCAGGCTTGAGCTGCTGCCCGGCCGTCCAGGTCCTGTGCCTGAGCTGCTGCCCAGTCGCCCAGGTCCTGGGCTTAAATCACTCCCTGGCCTTCCAGGTCCCATGCCAGAATTGCTGTTTGATCGCCCAGGTCCTACACTTGAACTGCCACCTGGATGTCCAGGTCCTCCTTTTCCTAAGCTGCTGCCTGATCGTTTCGCATTGGAGTTGATTCCATGCTGAAGGGCTGCAGCATTGTCTGATTTTGTATGGACAGACTTTTTCAGGCTGGATTCTTTAGCAGGTGGTAGCCTCTGAGCCCCATTGGCTGCTGGTTTTGAGGGTGGCACATGAGAGCTTGAGCCAGACTTTCCAATACCATTGACAGGTAACTTACTATGACTGCTACCAGTAGAGCTTTTTAAGGAGCCATTTTGTGAGGTTTTTTGCATTTGATCACATCTGGAGGAAGATGAGGACTGTGAGCGTTTTTCAGTCAATGCTGGTGCTTTGGATTTCTTATCAGTACCACTCATAGAAGATGACAGACTGCCTTTTGGTGCAGAATGTTTATCTACTGAGCTTTTGTTAAGTTTTGCATTTACATATTCTTTCTGAGAAATCACTTTTTTTGAAGAACTGGATAACCCTGTATTTTTAATCTCCTTCTCACTTTTCTTATGCATTTCTACTCTCTTGTTTTTACGTCCCAAATATTCCCTCTCTCTCAATTCTTCTGCTGTTCTTGGTCTCTCTTCTACCTTTTTCACTGCTTTTATTTCCACGGGTTCATACTGTTTTTTTTCAGCAAGCCTTAAGAGCTCTGCGAAGTTCAGAGGTGCTGGTACACTTTTGTGAGGTGCCTTTGGTTTCACTGCAACTTTGGATGGTTTCTCTTCATATTCTTCTTGCTCATGCTCAGATTCAGTCTGACTGTATTCAAGGTGCTCAGTTTCATCTTCTGTTGCATGCTCAGCCTCTGGGGCCCGAGCAACATTCTCGCAAGTCCTCTTCTTTTTAGGCTTCTCTTCAACAGGAATGCCATTATAACCATAAAAATTATCCTTTGTTCGTGAGGCCATAGCTCTTGCCTTTCTGTCATGCTTCAGTTCAATACGTCTAGCCAAGAGCTCTTCTTTCTTTCTTCTTTCTTCCAGTGCTGTAAAAGAAAGCCAGGAGAAAGTTATGCAAAAGCACTATTTTATTTCAGTTTCTTTCTCAAACTGATAAATCATTTAGGACAGTAATTTAAGGGTATCTGGCTAACAGCTATTCAAAACAGACCAAGAAGTGATCAGAGGTACGCTAACAGGGCAAGGTAACCCATCTGAATTAGCTACTCTGACAAACCAAGGTGAACAATTAAGTCAAGTGCTGCTACTGTAAATCCCACTAAGGTGATTCAACTGAAACACCTTTCCAGAATGCTATGCAAACTAAGGAGAATTACTGTGTAAGGACATACAGGATTTATGGGGGATCGCTGGGTAATGAAAGGAGTTGTGAGACTGAGCAAGAGAATTTTGAGACTGTACAGAATTTACTATCAGATGTTTAAGGGAAGATGAAGAAAGGGAGGTAAATCAGAGTACTGGGGGGAATAAGAATTGGTAAACAGGATGAATGTGTGTGTAGAGACACAGAAGCAGCCTGCCACAGATAAGCAAGCTGCTGGTCACTACATTTGTCTGGTAGAGCCCTGTGCCCTATCTCCATAGTCTGTCCTGTATTCTTCATGAACTGTTTTTAGCTACTTTGTGTGTGATCTGCTGACAAAATTCAGGCTAAACTAGACAGTGAATAGGATGAGAAGTCTGAACGGCAGATACTGGAAAGAGCAAGGGAGATGAGAGCCAAATACCAGAAAGACTCAGGAAAAGAACCAATTCCTAGAAAAAGGATTGGGCTATTCATGCTTTGGGTGCCTGTCAAGGTACCATCCCCTTCCTATGTTATTCTAGTGTCAAGGGCCGTGACTGTACAGTCAGTATGCATGCATGCCTATGGGGAATTCATGCTCAATCTTGCTTCTGGCTGGATCTGGCACCAGGGATGTGGAGCAGGCTCATGACTAGCCCAAGAGAGGAGGTCCAGGGGATGACCCTGGGTCATCCAGTCTATCAGATTTGGTTACCTTTAACAAAGCATTAACATCGGAAGCAATTCAGTATTATTTTATTCTATAGAGTATTTAAAGGAAAGATAATACAGTGGAAAAAAAATGTAGCTCAAAACCCATCATACAAATTTAAAATTCAGACTGCATTGATACACTAGATTAAGACACAACAGGAACTCTTACCATTTTTTCACACAGATAAAGCTTTTCAAAGTTAAGTTACCAGCAGTCCAGATGGTTTCTTGCAGTATCTCTTCACCATAACTACTTCATTTCCAACAATGAATTCTAGTGTAGCTGATTAATATTTAACTCCTAAGGAAAGCATGCAAACATCCCTCGTCCTTACTTAGTCCTGGCTTTCCCTTAGGATCAGTTATGTGCATCAATTCCAGAAACAGATGTGTAGCGGTATTTGCAAGAGCTTTGAAGAGGGTGTCAAAGTCTCAAAGAGTCAATGAAAGTGTCCCATAGGAAATATTTTGGGCTATTACCTTTTTTTCTTTTTTCTTCTTCTTGCCGTCTGAGAAATGCTTGCACTGCTGCAGACTCTACACCCTTGACTTTTGGAACCTTTTTGGGAGGACCAACAGCCAAACTGTACCTTTTCTGCAAAGAGCAAAGAAACACGTCAGAAGTTAATAAATGTAAAAATCTCGACATTTTTAAAACTGAGGAGTTGTGTAGCAGTTATGTACTTGACTTTAAGCATAGAGATGGTACAGAATAAGCAAATAATGAACTCCCACTGAAGCTGAGAGTTGTGACAGATATGCTTGACTCTCAGCTGTACTTTGGTTCAGGCTGACTAAGGAACAACAGGCCTTACATCCTTGGGGTAAATTTGCAAGCTAGAAAGCCCCCGGCTCACATACAAAGGAGTAAAAGTGTCTTGAAAAATATTTTGAGAGGTGGTTTCAAAACCCAGAAGTACAAGATAACCAAAGTACGGAACAAGGTATTAGAGCTAAAACACACACATCTATCTTGTCTATTCTACTGACTAGCAGCCAAGTACTTCACTCAATAAATATTACCATCAGGATGGGCCCAGCTGGAGCTCTCCCTGAACTGCAGCTGGACTGCACACCAGGTGACTCTCCCCTTGAGCATGGACACCTCTCAAGGTTAGAGATTCCTCACCTGAGACTAAGAGATCCTTTCTTACCCAAGGCAGAGATCCCTTACCTGCGACAGATCCTTGGTAAGTGACTGATAGCATGCTGAATTAGTATTATGAAACATTACTAATCCAAGTAGCTACTTCATATTAGTGTAAGCATTGTGCGGATAATGCCATTAGACATAAACCATCGACCAAGATTGGATCCAGCCACAGCTAGGCTCCAAGGGGACTACAGAAAGCGTGAGGGTCCACTCTGAGCTGCATGGCTCAATGGGAGGGTCCTCCTTACTCTTTGCATCTCCTGTCTGTGTGAATCATTCTCAGTTAATTCTAACTCAATTTTACTCTGTATGTTTCTTCCATGCAGCAATGAATAAGGTGATCCTTGCCAAACTTACTGAACCTTGTCAAACCACTCTTAAAACTTTGTTAAATTCCATTGAACTTATTGAACCCTGTCAAGTTATTATTTTCTCTCAATAAAATGTATTGCTGCTGCTCTCTGAGGGAGGTGCATTCCATTCATCTGCAACAAGAGTGCACTCAGCTTCCTGGAGAAATGAACAGGAAACCAGAAGATGGGTAGGGAAACCAAGAGAAATGAGTAAAATGCACTAGACTCAGAAGGAATGCAACAGCTGCATCAGTAATGGAATAAAAATATTTCAGTGCAGCCTTAGTCTTTGACCAAGCAGAAAACAAAAGCAGATTACAGCACAGGCTGCCAGAGTCTGCAGGTTTACAGGTCCACTAGCGCTTTCAGCTTTTTTGTGCAGACTCATTTCAGTTTCCAGTTATCTTATTCAGTGAAAATAAACCGACTGAAGAAAAATGTAACTACACCAACTGAAACTGGAGCTGGTGAGTTCCAACTCCTGAACTGACTTCACCAGCATAATTACTAGGTTGATCTAAAACCAGTGACACTGATTTTTAGTTCCTGCTCCAGTGATCTTAAACAGAAGACTATTGTACATGAAGGAGTTGGTGATCCGCATACCAGTTGACCTGAATAGGTGCAGGCCTGCACTCCACTATGCTTATTGCTTGAGACCATTGGATGAACTCAGCAGAGAAACTGTGACAGAATACACAGCTCCCACTTGGCACCTGGCAATTACACCACTTGCATGTGGTATAATTTGCCTGGAGAAGGGAAGGCTCCCGGGAGACCTTACTGCAGCCTTTCAGCACTTAAAGGGGGCTTATAAGGGGACAGACTTTCTAGTAGGGCCTGTAGCGATAGGACGGGGGGGTAATGGTTTTAAACTGAAAAAGGGGAGATTCAGGCTAGATAGAAGGAAGAATTGTTTTAAGATGAAGGTGGTGAGGCACTGGTACAGGCTGCCCAGAGAGGGTGCAGACATCCCCATCCCTGGAAACGTTCAAGGCCAGGTTGGACAGGGCTCTGAGCAACCTGCTCCAGCTGCAGATGTCCCTAGTTACCGTGGGGAGTTGGACTAGAGGAGCTGTAAAGGTCCCTTCCAACCCAAACCATTCTGTGATACTATGTCTTAGCGTATCTTGAAAGGAAGCAGCATGTTTCCATGTAACATCCTTTTTCTTGCCACTGAACATGATAGAGCTGTTTACTTCCAAGAACATCCTATAAAAGCCCTAAAGATGACAATGCTGGTGATCCTCACCACAGACAGGATTTGCACAGCTTGCCATGCCTAGATGTCTGTCCAGTGTTGTACAAGTTGGGGTTCCAGCAGCTGAACAGATGTGAAGTTATTTATGTTATCCCCTTTTTTCCTTCTGTTATCTCCAATAAACATTGTTTTAATCAGTATGTTAAGAGTCTGAGCGCCTTTCTTACTGGGATCTATAATGAACACTTGCATTTGTGTGCTACACCTGTTCAGACATTACCTTTTGTAAATGTACCAATTATCAGATTGGGCTTTAGAATGATAGAATGGAAAGGAACAAATACATGTTTGTTTATGGCAAGAAGATCAAAAAAGTGAAGATAAACAAAGCAATGAGGACAGACATTTGCAAAGAAAAAAAGTATAGAAGCCAGTTATACCCAGAAGCAGACGGAAAGCAGAATAATACATTTAGGGAAAAAAATAAAAACAACAACAACAAAAAAAAACACACACCACACACAAAAACCCCCCAACAACTCTGAGTTGTTTTTTTTTTCTGAATTTCAGCAGTAAACCAATGAATTATAACCTAATATCAAGATCTCCCACACGGAAAGTTAGAATCCTCACTAAATGAAAGATCAGTGAAATACGGTCCCAAATAAAACCAATATCACTAATAAAAAAGCCACACAAGTCAGCATTCCCACAAATACTCATATAGCTTTATGAAACTTATCAAAAAAAATTAAAATATCTGGTAAAGATACCTACATCCAGATGGTTTAGAAGCAATAATCAGGCAAACTAGTAGCGTAACTCCCTACAGATTTCAGTATCACCCAACAGAAGCCTTTGTTCTAATTTCTGATTCATTCCAACAGCAGCATACAATAGATCCTTGAATTACTTTAGCTACTAATGTGCAAACTCATACCCTATCTTGTATATACATGCACTAAGAAGCAAGGTTCAGAGACTCATTTCTAAAAATGCAGTCCAAGAACTGGCTCCAAGAAGGACAGCTACAATACCAGCTACTTGTAATCACCTTTAGTAATTTCTGAAATGACTGAAACAAAATTCCAAAAATACACCATCCAGTACATTGCAGTAGTAAAACATGACATGTTGCTTAATCCCATTAAAGACCTACTACAGACAAGCTCATTTACCAAGATTCACCTCTGTGCAAGAGAATTTACCGCAATCTGAGAACTGGTTTTGTAAAATCCTTATCACTAGAAGCTCCAATTGCACAAATTTTGGTACTTACAATTGAAATAATTGGAATTGACCATCATATCTAGGACTATTTAAATAAGAAGGTGATTGGAGCTGGGCCACTCTTCTGGGAAGCCAAGATCCTTGCCCCTCTAACTTGCACCAAAAAGTTTACACCAAAAGTATTCCAAGACCTAACTATTCAGGAAGCCCAAACCATGATGCAGTGCTACCTCTCAGTTTTTGCTCAAATGTAGCCCATGACTCAGTGGCCCAAAGTCATTTGGCATGCTCCATCTAAACTGGAACAGAGAGAGGCAAAGCAAACCAAGCATTATCAGTGAAAATCCTTTCAGGAATAGGTTGAAAGAAATTAGTACTTTAGAAACAATTTGAGGTACTGTGTCGTTTACTCAGTATATCTATGTAAATTATTTTACTCAAACATGTCATGTTTTGCCACTGGTAACAGTTTCATAAAGCCTGGTTTAATAATTCAATTTCTACACTTTTTTTAAAAAACAGACAAAACACATGATTTTCAAAACAGAGAATGTGGTTGAACCTGAGCTTGAGGGTCTTTTCCAGCCTAAATGATTCTATGATTCTGAAAGACCTTTATGCCTAAGGAGCACCTTTGAAAACTGCTAAACAGCAGGGACAAATGCAGATTGATCCATCCTGTTAGGAGGCTTTATAAAGAATTAAAGTGAAGGGGAAGCAGTTTTCAGGCTTTGTTTTGCTGCACTACAACCAACAATCCCATCCAGGAGCAGGTTTGTAAAGCAGCTTGGCAAACGGTGCAAAATTCAAGATTTAAAAGTCTCTATCAGTACCATTTCTTTATATTAACAACTGAAAACACAGCTAAACAATTAATAAATACCCATTTTCTGTACTGTGAGTCACTACTATTGTTAAGTTTTTTTCACTTTCATTTAAAAATAGCATAAAATAACCAGCTTACACGTAGTCTTTTTAAAAGCACTGAACCATGCACATGTTCCACAAGCACTGATAAACTGTTTTACATGCAGTGCAAATGAACATATATCAGGTTCCAGGTAAACCAGACAAAATAAGCCAGGACATGTCACTACTTTATCATCCAAGCACCAAACTATAAAAAGCTGCACTATTCTGGCTTTTTATAGCTATTTTCAAGTTGCTTAAATCAGAGAACCATAAATATGCAGCCTTTCAGAGAGAGCAGGTCAAGCTCTTCCCAAACACCACGCTACTCAAGTTGTAAACCTGGATTACGTCTCTCTGGGCAGCACCTAGTGCCATCTCTAACTGAATACTGGTGAGATACACACAGTGGGCACTGCTTTAGCCAAAGCAAAACATAAAGGCTGTGGAAGTGCCTTTCTTCAACTGTGTACCCTCAAGAAATAACAAATCTTTTCCTACCAGGGAGTAGTATTTCTCCTGAGGCTTCTAATTTTTTACCTTAATCTCTGCAAACCTTGCCATAGCTACCTGCCCAATAACTGGCTCTCCCTGAATCTGACTAACAGTACTTTAAGAATATCGTGGAAATTCATTACCAAATCTTATTTGTGTTCCACTTACAGCCAGAATAAACTGTTTCAGTGGCCCATCTAGTATACAAAGTTACATGGCCGAGAAAGCAGCAGATTTTTTTTCTCTGAAAAGCATAACTCAAATCAAAGAGATAAATTTAACAAGATTGGTATTAATATGGTAAATAGACCCACAAGGCTGTACGTGCCTATACATTCACATGCATGCATACTGATTTGTGAGGGATCTGTATCAGATATAGTTTATATACATATAAGGCATCCATCCCTTAAATGCAGAGTGCCAGTGCCTAGGATCCAGCCTCAGTCAGCAGGCAGGCTCCAGGTCACAAATTTAACTGTGTAATCTGCAACCAAGGTTTTGCTCTTAAATCACTGACTTCCTTTGGAACACGGCACACAATCCTGATACAGTTGCATCTTTTTTGATGTCAGCATCCAAGTGCCAAATCTTGGATTTTAAAACTGATTTTATAGAGTAATTGTAACCTTTGTGGCATGCAGATGAAGCCTTAAAAGGTCTAGACCAAATACAAGACCCAGACACAAGCAACAGAAGTACGGTCTTTAAGGATGAGCATTATTTACACAGAGAAGGATTCTCCTTAGTTTCTCCTTAACTAACCAGGGTAAAGGATGGTCAGATACTGACTCCGTGACTTTAGGTTCTTAGGGTCACCACAGCAGCCAAGCAGAGAGAAGACAAACAATACAGATTTTCACAATTCAATAAAAAAATCTCTAATTGCAGTGCAAGATATGAGTGATCAATTCTCCCAAATCTGATTCTCAAATAGAGCACCTGTGCAACTAATCATTTTGCTATGGGCTTGCACTCGCAATGTAAAGACAATTCCACTTGTGCTATCCAGTGAGGGCAACTTGCAGAGGTTCTCACAGAGTGGGGCTTTTTTGTTTGCTTGTTTTTTCGCTAGCAAGTTATGACCCCTGTATGATGTTACAACACTTGTTCTTTCTCACCATTCACCAAGACATGTAGCCTTCTCCAATGGGAAGTCCCTGTTTCCCCCTAAATATTCTTCAGGGTATAACTTTCTGATAACATCAGTAATGGTTCATTCACCCAGTTAAGCCACACGTACATCCTTGTTTGTGTCACTCCTCTCGAAGTGCCCTAATGCAAGTTCCTCAAAAGGCAGCTTTCCAAACAGAAAGTAGTCACCTGTGTTAACTGCCCAGGGGTCTCTCTGCTACCACCCTGTGCTGGTACTTCCAAGGCCTCTGCTACAGCCTTATCACTGTCCCCTCTGCAGACACCGTGCTGCGGTTACCAGCAGCTCGCTCAAAGTTAGACTTTCTTAGAATACATGCACATAATGCTTTCTCAACTACTATTAGCAAGATCTAGTTGTGACAAAGTAAATGGCAGTTACCAACCATGCTTAAATTTGTTTGACTGTCTTCAGGTTCTAACAACCCCTACCAAGAGAAAGGCTTTACTGATAAGAGTATTTTAGCTGTCAGCTCATACTGTTCTCATTTCCCAAAACCAATCGAACAAGGTCATACATTTTACTCTTAAAAATGCAAAAATAATTTTCTTAAGATTTTGCAGCTGCTGTCACAACAATCAAGCTGAACCACTAGCTGAAAAAAAATGCAGAAATTCCTTCTGTTAGATGTCTCTTCACACAGTTAAAAAAAAAAAAAAAAACAAACTAAAAAGCATACTTTATGCTTTCCTTTATGTAGTGGTATTGTGGTCGCTGTTTTCATCTGCTTAAGCAAAAAAGAGACCAGGAATAGGAAAAGCTGAATGTTTGACACATTTTAGTCAGTGTTTGCAAGTGCCACCTAGAACTTAACTGTAAAGTTCAGATCTAAAAGCCCTCCCTCACCCCTTACTGGCTTTTTACATTGCGTATCTTGCAGTTCTTCTCATGTGGATGCTGATACAATACAATGCATTTCTTGTCCCTGTTTTGAGACAAGTTTTAACCGCATAATAAATGCATGCACACCAATGGAATAGCAGGCTGATTCTACAACAGCAGTCTGTACTTTGCAGCCACTTTCTGTACTTCTCTTGCAGTGATAAACGTTCATTAGTTTGTAGGTGACAATTTTGGGGGCAGGCTCTGTAACACACAGGGTCCTCTGAACAAGCTCCAGGATTTTGCTACTGTTTTACTTCACAAAGTCTTAATTTCTGGTAGCCACCTGTATCTGTCAACTTCACTGGAGGCTATTTTGTAAGGATTCACACTCAGAGAATGTATCAGTCTGACTTAAAATGACACTTCAACAAGTGCTGACGTGGATGACAAGCTGTTTCAGTTCTGGGTAATCTTTGTGGTTAAATGCTATTCTATATCAGATTTATTTGTAAATTCAGTACACCAAAGAATTATCCTCAGTTAAAAGGAGTAGGGAGCTCTGTGAGATAATTTCTAATACATTATTAATGACAATAGAAAAAAAAGGTAAAATAATTACTTGGTTCCAATTAGGCTCAGTGTTTTTTAAAAAACTGCAATAGTTTCATACTTTAAAGAACATCTTCCATGCAAACATCTTGAAGTGCTTCACCACATCCATTATGGCACGTAAGACTTGAAGCATAATAGTGTACCAATTTCACCAAGAATGACATAGAAAGTATTTAAATCTCACTAAAATCAACATCAAATCTTGTAACTGGTATCATGTCTAATCAAAGCAAGTTCCCACTGGAAATCTAACAAACTGCTAATGTGAACACATGTAACAAGATATATACACACACACACACAAAATATTGAAGCCCCTATGGAACATTATGTGAGAGAATCTGGGGCTCTTTTCAGCAACTGCTATGAAGATTATTAGCAACATGTCATTCATAGCTTATAACACTAGCTCGTGTCAGTATTGCTTTATTTAGAAACAAAACTTGATGCAACTAATAGGGAACTGAAAGGCTGATTTCAGCAACGTTCCTTTTGAATCTGGATTTCCATGGGGAGATGAACAAGCAGATCTGTTTTTACAGGGACATGATGCAACACCTGTTTTATGCAGGTCCCTCTTTTATGATACAAGACCATATTATTTCTTAAATAGAGTTTCTCTACAGTTTCTACTTTTGAGATATATAAATACTACTTGTGCACATTACTCTTTTTCATTACAGTAGGCATGGATTTCATACAATAGGCACTTAGTTTAGTGCACTGTGAAGTTTTTGTACTTCACAAAGGATAATTTAGTGGATATGCAGGGACTAACATTTCCGGAAACCTGTTAACTCTACATACCAGTAAATTTTGCAATTAGCCTGTATGGTATTTTTAGCAAAAATAAAAATTATATTCTTCTATGAATGTATTTTTATGTATTAGCTTTAATCTAGTGGAGTTACTTTGATGCCCATTGATCAGAAAACCTCCACAGGCCCTCTTCTGCAGCTTAGCAGCTGCAGATAACCTCAAGCAGTGCCCACCCAGCACAGCTCCACTCATGTTCAGAGACTCAGGCCAAATTTAGAGTTAAAAGCTGCACCACTAACATGCTAGAATGGCAGGAAACCAAACTGCTTCTGCTATGAAATGGACTGCACTCTCACCATATGAGTTATCAGGTAAGCAAATCCTAACCCTGCCTCTTCTAGAAAGGGTATCAAAACCCCTCATCCATTGCACAAGTAGGATTGCCTCCCTCCACCATCACATCTGCAGTAGAGAACATGGCAGATATTTCTTCAACTCATCATGGTTTATAAGTATTTGTGACAAAAAATAGTGGTAGAGTACATTAAAGCTGCATGAGAAAACTAAGAGGGTAAAAAGTTTTAAACATCTAAAGCAAGAACAATAATAAGCCAAAGATAATTTAGTGAATCAGCTTGTTTTGAGTCATAAAACAGGTATTTAAATATCTTAAAGTATTTATATATCTGGTATTTTCATATTTATGTTACAAACCAGACCTCTATGTAAAGTCAGAGACAAACTGTATCAGGCTAAATATTAAAGAGCACGTTTTATAGATTCTGAAAACACGATGGAATCTGAAGAATTAAACATATCTAGCATATGGTTGGTCTGTATTATCAACTGGTCACATTGTTAGTGACCGTTACCAGAGTTTTACTAGTGATACGGAGAGACTGAGATGCTCTCAATCCTAGTGTCTCCATTTCAGCAGTGTCAGAATTGAAGAGTACACTCTTTCTGTTTTTCCTATACTTTATGCTAAAAAAAACTACTCCTCTCATTTACACTGGTTTAAGCATGCTAAACATAGAAACATAGAACTCTGGCACTTGGTTACAGAACAGACAGGAAAAGTGTTTCCCTAAACTGGTGGCTACCAAAGAGAAAATATTTTTTTTATCCAAATAAGCACAACTTATAATTTAGGTCCTGCCAAAGGAATGAAACCAGTCTACTTATGAACCAAAAGGCGACAGGCCCTTCCTACTGCCAGACTTCATTCAGGCAAGTAAGGGGGTTATTTCATACTGAATCAACATAAAACTGATAGCTTGAGTCAAAACGCAAACTGCTCAAAACACAAACTGTCTTCATAACAATATTCATGATAACCCAAGTGCCTTTCACATTATAATCTGCCCCAGACAGCCGTTGCAGGCTGTTCCTTGGCAGTGAATACAGAGGTGTTGGACAACGCCGCACGCTCACCCCAAACTTGTCACTCTTTGTCTCCGACCCGCATTTGAGACGTGGCAGACTTCTGTTTTCAGAGCAAACAAAAGGACTTATTGCGATTTTTAACCGCAGCCCCCGCCTCCCGGTACTCCCAACGGCCGGCCGGCCCAAGCCCCGAACCCCGCCGCGCCGAGACCTGTTGACAGGAGCAGCCCCGCGGCAGACCGCCGCCCCCCCAGCCCCAGCCCCAGCCCCCGCCGCGGCCCGGCCGGGCTCCGCCGCTGCGGGTGGGCTCCCAGGCCCCGGCGGGCCGCCCGCCGCCCCGACCTCACGGAGTGTGTGTGTGGGGGGGGGGGGCCGCCAGCCGCCGCACGGCCCCGACCCGCCGCCTCGAACGGCCGCCGCGCCCCGGCCTCGCGATCCCGGCCCTCACGGTCCCGGCCGCCCCCGAGCTCACCGGCACCGTGTTCAGCCCCTGCTGCTCCGAGGCCATGACGAGGATATTGCGGAAATCCATGGCCGGCTCGGGGAAGGGGGTGAGGCGGCAGGCGCCCCGCTGCCCCCCGCTCCCCTCCGCGCCCGCCCGCCCCGTCCCGTCCCCCGCGCCGCTCGGCTTCCGGCCGCCGCGTCCCCCCTTACATCACCTCGCCTCGCGCCGGCGTCACACAGCCCGCGCGTCACTTCCTCTGTGACGGCCGCCTACGACGCAGGAACCGCGTCCCCGGGAGCCCCGGGACAGCAGCGGCCCCGGCGGCGGCCTCATAAAGGGCCGCCGGGGCCGCCCCGCCCCGCCCGCCGCGCACCTGCGTTCCGTCTACAGAAACGCCTCATCCCCGTCCCCCCCCCCCCCCCCCCCCCATGGCCGTGCCACCGAGACGTCTCAACAAACCAGCATAAATCCCGTTGCTTATTTATATATCTGTTTTTAAACAGCAGCTCTTGCCGTTTCGGCGGCGCGGAGGCTCGCGGCGGTGTGAAGGGGAAGGGCTGCGTGGGGCGCGGCGGCCCGCGGCCGGCCCGGGGCAGGGCAGCAGTGTGTGTGCGGGTGGAACGCGTGTGCCGTTTCTGCGGCCGGCTCCCTCGGCTTACCGAGGCTCGAAAAACGGCGCCTGGCTTCGAGGGGTGCCCCGGTTCGGGCCGCCCTGAGGAACGGGGCTCCCGGGAGCGATGCTGACCGCCGAACAGCGATCTGCGTGCGTTCAAGTGTTTTTCCAAGTCCTTTGACAACCCGGGGAATTGTGCAAGAATACCAACTGGCAGAAGACTCTTCCCTTGCATCGGTTGTCAGTTCTTTTACAGTTATCCCAGATCGATCTGACAAAAATTTATCTAATCCACACTGCTCTGCATAGAAACCTGGGCTTACTTGTTTTTCGCTTTATCCCACTTTGACATAAACTCTTTTTTAACACGACTATGACTTAACCACTCTTCACTTTCAGTTCCTCTGGGTTCCTGACTTTTCCAGTCTCCCTTTGCCTCTTCCCTGCCCTCACTTTATTTTTTCTGTATCTGAAATTCCGTTCTGGGTGTAGCGATTGCAGCCCGGTGTAAAGTGGTCCTAATGAACAGGAGGAACAGGACAATTTATTTGAGTGAGGCGTTGCACCAGTTAGCTGGCAGGGCTTTTGTAGTTCTTGAGCTACAGGAGTATCTGAAGTTGTTTCTGTGATGCTTGCTTTGGTATCTCTGTGTGGCATTGCTCTGTGCAGGGCAGACACTCCTCCTGGTCTGCCACTGCTTTCTCTTGGGCCATGGTTCTGATTTAACCCCTTGTCCTGTAAGAACATAATATTTCTTCCCCTTACAGTTCTCATCTCCATAAGACACTGCACTGACTTTTTACTTCTGACTCAGACGTAGATCACCTCTTCTGGTTTCCGCCCTCTTTACAATATTACTTTCTTTAAATTAAGTATTTTTACATTTTAAGACTTTCTACTCAGTCTCTCTTCACAGGCAGTATGTGGTTCACCAGTTTTTCTCTCGCTTTTGTCGTTCTGTTACCCCCTGTGGTACTGTCAAGAAGGATAGGGTGCCATTTTCTGGTATTCTTATCTGCCACCCCATCACTCCTGTGGTGCTTCTTTAATCAGAATTTCCCTACTCCGTCCTGAATTTCTTGTATCTCCACTGTGCCCTTCCTTGAGAGACCTTTCAGTATGACTCAGATTCCTGTATGACAGCAACAGTATTGAGAGAGTGATGATTGTTGCTCTTTGGCTTTTATGGTTGCTTACTTTGGTCCGCGTTAGACTTGGCAGGAGTACTTGGCTAAATGCAGTCTTCATTCTGCTGACTGCAATCCTAGAGATGAGTGGAGAAAACCCCTCCCTGCATCTAAAAGAGGTGCTACAACCAGGCCAGGGGATGGCGTTGCAGTTGTTTGTTGCATGCCGCTTTGGAAACCTTTAACCACAGTCGTCACCTTTTCTTGTATATGATAATACTGTGGTATCGCATGTGCTTCAGCAGAGGGGATTTGCATCTGTGTTAGGGCCAACGAGAGAAATAATAGCACTGTGTAAATGTTTGCTGCAGGCATTTCATAGGGCAGTAGCGAGCGACGCTGGGCTGTGTCAGGATTCCTGGGTTGCACCCGTGGCACTGAAACCCACATCTGGCACGTGTTACACGTCAGCGCAATGCCTTGATGTGGTCCTGTCTCTTTTTCTGGCAGATGTGTAACTACACATGGGAACTTCTGTGCTGCGTGTGCCTACAGCCCTGTCCTATCTGTATCTTAAATCTCTCCCCAAACTCTGCTCACTCTTCTTTATCTTTGCACACGTTTACAATGTGATGAACTGATCCAGATGAGGCTTGCCAGGATTCCCAAGTACAGCTAGTCTGTCAGGCACAGAAGAGGAAACAACACTTGTGCTTTTAAGCCAAACTGATATTTCTGTTAAATAAAAAACAAGATAGAAAATGTTTCTTCCTCTGATCTGTCTGATTCCGTGCATGTTTAATCTCAAAGTTACTTTGAAAAAATTGTAAAAGTCAGTGAATATAAACCTACATCTTCCAGAAAACAAAAATAACTTCTCACAGCTCCCGAGAACCTTCAATTTCTGCCTCCAAAAAAGTACATCTCAATTTATGCTTTTTGTGTATAACTTTTTAAGCAATAACTTGGTTAAGTTTTATTAAATATCTTCACATTAGGAAATTACTTAGGACTAGAACTGTTTAGAAAACACTTAGAAAATGTGAGACAATATTCTACCAGAAAGTGTCTTTTTTGCAAGTTTTTAATCAGCTGTACTCAATAACAGTTTTTTGCCCCAGCCATGCACACTTCAGGCACGGGATTAATCCTGTTAACTTTAAGTGAAGTGTGTTTAAGTGTTTAAAGGATTAGAGTCTTAATTACAGGCCATCTGCAGAGGTCAAATATCAAAGGCTGTTCAGAGCCTGAGTTTTAGCATTTTCTGAATAATATTTGCATGAGTTTTCCTTTCCCCTTTTTGTCCAGCATCCTTTCTGCAGTAAGTTAAATGGGTCTTCCAATATGGCCTTTATTAAATGAACGGAATCATCCTAATGTCCAACAGACAAGTATCTAGACCATCAGCCGTTTGGACATTAGCAGAGCTGGCAGTATGAGCTCAAAAGAAGCCTGGGACTTGGAAAACACGGGTTTGAATAGATCAAGTTTGCATAGCATGGTGCAAGCCTACATTATAGCTGCTTCTGATTTGAATTATTGATCACTGGGATTTTTTTTCCTAATGATATATTAAATAGAAATGGAAAGCAAGAGTCTTGGGATGATAATCAGCTGGTATTGACAATGTATAATTTAGACATGTAACTCAGATGTCTACATTATGACCTTTGGCTCCAAAAAGGAATATTAGAAAAACAGGGATGGGCATTGTCTCCTTTTGCCCACCCAAAAAACAGGATCGATTATATTTAGGTAATTTCTGACAGATACTTCTCCAGTCTGCACTTGAAAAGTCAAAACCATGGCCGTCGTACCCCATAGTAATCTCTCTTCTTGTTTTATCTGCACCATGAAAAAATTGTTTCTAACATCTAACCCAGATCTCTTTTGCCTACTCATCTTTTTCAGCAGGTGAGAGAAGTTTATTGCCCTCTCTCTTAGAAATACAGTTCACATATTTAGGGCCACCCTACCAGGTCTCCCTTTTCTCTAGGACAAACCTCTTCAATTCCTCCAATGTTTCCTCATAAAACCTCTAATTCTCTGTTCTAGCTGAAGCAGAATACAATACTCCAACTGAAGGTTTACTAGCCCCAAGCATAACAGAGAATATCTTCATTTGCCTGGGAAACAATATTCCTTTTTATATAGCCCCTGGTGCCATTTGTTTTTTTTTGTAGTGGCGAGGCTGACTCCTGTTTGGTTTGTGATCCACGCTAACCACCAAGTCTGTTTACACAGTGATACTATCAGTCTAGGAATTCCACAGTCTGCATTTGTGATGTTGGTAATTCTGCAGAGTGTGAATGCATGTCCTTCGAAGCATATTCTTTCTCCTGACTGTAATTTGCCAAGTTCATTGAGATCCTAGCCCTATGCTCCAACCCTTCCTGCCCCTCACAGACAGTGGGTTTGGTAAGTAAGTGGTCTCTTCTGCCATCCAAATATATTCAATGAAAATATCAGATTAGTGCTAAGGAGATACTCCTGCAGAACTCTGCCTGATGCATCCAGCCAAGTTAACAACTTACTCTTCCTAAATATTCTGTGAGTCCAGTTGTGTACTCATGCATTCATGTTTTTCTAGACTTGCTTGTGAGATGGGTGGTCATGTGAGACCATGTTAGAAGTCTTTCTAAAACCAAGGTATCTGGCACCTGTGGCTTTTCTGCTATACACAGGAGCAGTAACCTAATCAGAGCTGGAAATGAGCTTGTTTGACATGATTTATTCTAGACAATGTAATCTCACCGATACTGATTTCTCATTGTTTAATGGCTGAGCTGGTCGTGGAATGGGTACATCATCCTAACTCAGGAATGCAAGCTAGACAAACTAAGCTCAGAGAATGTGAATTCCTCTGTACATGATTGAAAATTATCAGTCATCTAAAATGCATATATTTCAAATCCAGAGCAATCACAAAATATCAGTTTTATATTGCTGTGCACTGGGGACAGAAACAAACGTAAAATGACAAGAAACAAAAATTCTCTAGTCTTTAAAATTGATTTCAGGTAAGTGTCTTGGGTTTTTCAGGACAATTTTTAATGTCATGCTTTAAACAACAGCTATGATACTTTCCGTTCCAGAGATAAGTGCAAACAACTACAGTTGCACCCCACCAAGCAGTCAGCCATGTAGCACTCTGTAACTGCCCGTGAGTGTTCAGTATAACCTAAAGCCAATGGAAGAACTGTACTACAAGGGTGAAGAACTGGGCCCTTTGGACCACCTGTCAAATCAGGACACCACTGATGAAAATGCTAACATCTTGTTGAAAAAAACCCCACGTGAACAAAAAGTAAGCCTGCCAGAAAGTGAGGACAATGATACTGAGTAACAGCAGCTGGTGGAATAGTTGTATTTGCAGTGTTTTCTTTGCCAGAGAAGACAGAAGATTAAGAATGGAAAAAAAAAAACCCAACAAACATTTAATTTAGTTGTTTAGTCTATTCAATAGTTTAGTTAGCTAAAGTATCTTGAAAGTGTTTGTTGCTTAAATGTATCAAAAATCCAAAAAGGTAAGTGTATGGGAAATAGACAAAAACCCTCTCTATAATATGTGGTATAAGGATATATAGACAGTAGGTCAAACTATTTAAGGAAACAGTGTATTTGTAAGAATTATAAAAATAAGATGCAAAGAAAGGATTGTTTTATAAGAATAACCTCCTTTCCAAATGTCCTGGTTTCAGCTGGGATCGAGTAAATTTTTCTTAGCAGCTAGGATGGTGCTGTGCTTTGGATTCAGTATGGGATTTTTATGAGAAGAACGCTGATAATACATTGATGTTTCCAGGTGTTGCTGAGAGATCAAGGACTCTCCAACTCCCCGTGTCCTGTCTGTGTGCAGGTGCACAAGAAGCTGAGAGGGAGCACAGCCAGAGCACAGGACCCAAACTGGGCAGTGAAATATTCCATACCATGTAACATCATGCTCAGTATGTAAAGGAGGGGTGGCTGGGAAAGGCAGGGTTTTCTCCCACCCCTGGGATTGCTATTGCAGGATCTTGGTATTTTGGGATCGCTGGCCAGGAACAGGCTGGGTATCAGTCAGCAGGTGGTGAGCAATCACTTTGTGCATTACCTGTTTGTACTTCCTATTATTTCTATTTTTTAATTTTTTAAATTTTATTTCATTTATTAAACTGTTTTTATCTCTACCTACTAGTCTCTTCACCTTTATCCCTCCAATTCTCTCTCCCATCCCCAGGTGGGGGAAGGTGAGCGAGTGAGCATCTGTATGGTGTTTGGCTGCCAGCCGGCTTTAAACCACGACACCAAAGTTGCCAAAAAGATGGCAATGAAAAAAATCACCATCACAGTAAACATGGAAAACCCAGTATTTAAACACTGAACAGCAGCCATAGTGCCCAGATATTACAGAGTTAATAGGAAAGCAAACAACACAGGTAAGACAGACTGCAAAGCAATAAGAGCTTTCCTCCATGATGGCATTAGGCTGATTTAGATCGCTGCAGAAACATGAGCCCCTGGGGAGAGCATCCCAGATAAGAAAACCTGGCCTGAGAGACAGCTGCCCCTGTTCAGCAAGCTGTTTCCACCAGATCCATCACTCGGTACTGGCAAGCAAGAAACCCGTCTGCATTTCATCCAAGCTCCCAACAAAGAGACCAAATATTTGCACTGAATATAAACTCTGAGAAAACAGTATTTCAGGTGCCTATAAAGCAATAGTTATAGCACTACTGGGCAGCTGTGAGCGCAGGCATGTACATACAGAGCTATAGGCGTACGTGCTGGCTGCATGGTTCCTTTGTGTAGGCCGCCCCCGCCGTCCCCACATCCCAGGGCCGGTGGCATCCCCAGGGGACGTGGCGTGGTGTCACCGCATGCAGCTCACGTGGCCAGAGACGGGACGTGTCTCCTCCTACCTGGAAGCAAAGAAACAAATAAGAGCTAAGTACTTCGAGCAGCGCTCGAAATGGCAAAGCTGCAGCGCAGAAATGAAGGCGCGGGGACGGACGGACGGACGGACGGACGGACGGATGGACAGACAGACAGCCCCAGCCCTGTCGTGGTGTGGGTGCCCGGTGGCAGATGGCAGCCGTGCCCCGGGGCCGCCGTGGCTGCGCTCTGCGGAGCTGCCGCACCACCGCACCTTCAGACACGGTTCTGGCCCCCCCTCCTGGGGCCAGCCGTTGTTCCTCACGTTGGCCGCTTCTCGGGCGCTTCTGTACACAATGTCTTCTGCGCTGAAGGGCTCCGCATGCTGTGTGTGTCCCACCCTGTCCTGTCTGTCCCCTGTCCCCCCACCCCAAGCCTTCCAGGAGGAGATCTCTCCGCAGAATGCTGCCGAGAGATAACTAAACAACAAAAAGAGCAGACCAAAGGTTTATCTATTTTACTGAAAGTATTCAAAGCTCTTCATAATCATACGTGCTTGCGAAGCTGAGAAATGTGTGTTTGCCACATGCAGTTGCAGATGGTTGTGGCATCTGAAGCAGATCAAATGGATTGTACATTTTCTCATATTGCTCTGGAGCCAAACCATCTTCTTTTCAAACATTGAGAGAAATATTTGGATTTATTTCCCAAACAGTGCTGAGAGCCTGATTTGAAGATCTACTTCGTTTTTTGGGGCTAGGGCATTTCTGAAAGTTAGGCTCCTAGCTGTTATTACAGATCTCTACTATATTACACATGAAAATAAAAACAATATCATGATCTGCCAATTTCAAGCAACCGAAAATGAACTGTTTCTTGAAACTCTGCTCCTCTACCTATTGCACCTCTTCATCTCATCCTCTCTCTGCCTTGAAGAAACTCATGCCCAGATTATCAAGTACCCCCTACCCTCCAAGATTAACAAATCAAATCTCTTTTGCATGTTATCAGGGAACAAACTCCAGAATCAAGGGCACGAAAAATCCAGCACCTCTCTATCAGATCCATGTTATCCTGAGTATCTCCTTCACTTATGTTTGGCTAATGTAGCAAAGTTCAGTGCAAAACCACATAGAAGGGGAAGTTTATTCTATTTTAAACTGATTTCACGCATTCTTTTGCTCACAGACTGTTCTCACTCCTTCTTTCATGTGTATGAGGAAAGGAAATGTGCGTGGCCATGTTGCCTGGACAGGACTCTGTGGTGCAAGCCAGGCACTGAGGGTGACCCAGCACAGACAGTGCCTTCACCCACTGGGTGCAGTCCCTAAACAAGGCCTGCGGACCTGGGGACTGATAACAGGGTCCATCAGTGGTCCCAAACAGCTAATGAGTCAGGTCCAAGGGCTGTCCAGGAGTAACTGCAGGAGATGGGACCAGAGACAAGGCTCGAAACAAGGCTGCAACGGAGGTCTGCAGTCCACCCAGGAGATGGGGCTGGAGTCAAAGCTGCAGCATAGGTCCAGGGTCCACCTAGGAGACATGGCTAGAGCCAAGCTAGCTCCAGTATAGATCTAGGAGTCAGGGCTGGAGAGAAACTGCCTCCAACATAGGTCTGAGATCCACCCAGGAGGCAGCCCTTGGTTTTCCAGACCCCGATGCCTTCAGAAGCTGCACATGCCATTCTTTTGCCCCTTCTTGCTGTTTCTTGATGATTTCACACTTGCACATTGCCATTCCTACCTCATTCATACCAAGATTAATGTTTCTATGTCAAATCCCTACGAGTGTACCGTCACGTTAGAGGAGAAGTCTTTACCTAGTGGCCAGGTTGTAAACAATTTGATGCAAACTAACACTTCAATCATCATCAGGAAGCTAATCAAAAGCTAGCGCAGACTGAAAACAGCAGTGTAAGATGTTACCCATGTGAAACAGAATTTAGTGAACAGGCTGCTGCCTCCTACATGAGCTCCATATTGAGCACTTCGTGGTAGTGTAATCTCACATGCAATTTTCTCAGCATGGTTCTTTGCAGTGATAAACTGTATTTACCATGCAGTTAGCATAGTCAACATTTGAGAGTGTTTTATTTAAAATAAAGTAAGTTCTTGATTATCATCTTCTGGTAAATCTGTCTTTGTGCAGTGTGCTGAGCCTCAGTGCAGGGATTGCAGGCTCGGAAATAAAGAACATAAAGCCATTTGGAGCAATGTAGGTTCAGTTAAGTAAATGTGAGGGTATATTCATTCCACTACACTCTCAGCAAATAATTTGGCTTCATATACTTAAGATTTTATGCAGTTGATTGTTAGCTAAACTTATTTCAACCTCCATTCTCCAAATTTATTTCAGATTTCCTAGAAGGAGGTTTTAATTTCTGAGGCATATTGTACTGATTTAATGTAACTTTGAGAAAAAAAAACATGTGGCATTGTAATGAATTATACTATCACTTCTGACTTTCCTTACCAAAACTATCTTATTAACAGTTCTCCATTGAAACAGATTGCCATTTTATCCCTGGCACAAAAATTTAAGGGAAAATCAATCAATTTTGTCAGAACACACCTTGGTAAATCTAATTCCATTCCAATAAATGAGCAGTGCAAAGAGGATTGGCACTTACCATGAAATACTGAAATCAAGGTCAGATTTGTAGCAAGCACAAATCAACATTCTTACATGGCTTAAGTGGATTTATACCCATTTATAGTAGGCAAGAATCTGTCTCTACCACTGGATGAACTATAGAGCATCAAGCAGCAGTTTGAGTTTTAACACTTATTTCCTTGACTTGTTAGCTTAAATTGGATTCTAAATACTTTGAAGACTTTTTGTTCACCATAACTGAGCAGGAAGTTAGTCCGGGATTTGGTTAAATTTCCTCCCTTGAAAGTAAGGTTTTCAAACAGGGTCTGTGCAGCATTATTAAACAGCTTGAGCATAATGAATTGTTGTCAGTTTTCCCAATCCATACATTTCATGTTTTGAAGTGTAGCCTTTAGGGCAACATAAATAACAGAAAATCAGTTGATCGATTGTCCAAGGTTGTGATGATTTGGTGGTGCTCAGCAGGAAGTTATGTGGTGTTATAGACTCATTCCCCTTGGAAGCACTCTCCGCCAGATAGTGCCATGTGAATACTTTAAATGCATGCAGCACGCCGCAGCTGAGCAGAGTGCGGCACAGGGAGAAGCAATCCCATGCTGGGATCTGTGCAGATTTGCAGGAGGGTCCGAATAATCATCTCAGAGGGTTTTACATTCAACATGGTTGCATCAGGCTTTTTTGGAGCAGGCATCTCACAAGTGTTTGTGGATGGCCTAAGCCAGCGCAGCTGCTGAGAGAGGAAACCTCTGCTCTGCCTGCATCGCTGGCTTTTCCATCGCCCCATATTTGTGCTGGCATCAGGATTTGTACAATTGCACAATGAAGCTGACCGGGAATCATTCAGCTGGAAGCAAACCTAACAACAACAACAACAACAACAAGTTAGTTCCCCCAAGGCCATGGCTTTCAGCAGTGCAGTCAAACTGTTGTTCATTGAACTCTGCTCTCCCAGTGGGCTGGAGAAGGAGGTTAAGGTCACTGCTCTGCAGAAGGATGGCTACCTGCCATCTTCCCTGTTAGATGGGCTCAAGTGCAGCTGGGACAATGGGTTCCAGTCCTGAAACACTGACTCTGTGGCCCTCAGCAGGGCTAGAGAGAGGAGGGGGAGGGACACACAGGAGAGAAACCTGGGCCACGGACAATGTCCCTGTTGGGCAGAGATGGAGGAAATCATAGATCAAGCCCTTCACCTATGGGACCTCTGCCTTGAGGTCAGCCAGGCTCTGGCAAAGTCAGATTTGGTTTGTGAATCCCAAAAACTGCTCACAGATTTTTTTCCCCTGGGTATCAATTGATGAATAATGAATGCTTTTATGCTGTTCCATTCTCTCCATTTCCATTGCTGTTACTAAAGTTGTCCGACTTAGAGAGGTCTTCTCCTCTCAGCTTGGTGTCTGTAGTCAGATCCTCTAGCAAAGTCAAACTCCTCGGTATTGTTCACGAGCACAGAAAATGAAAAATCCCAGTGTTTACTGCATATTACTAAGAAGAGTGAAGAAAACCTCTGAAAAAAACCACCATTATTTAAACAGAACGATCTGTTTTAACTAGCAAATGTGTTCAAAAGTATTTTTACTGAAGCATTTGAAAAAACATGCATATTTGGGAGCAGAATAGCCTAGCTGCAGAACTGTACTATTATAGCTCTGAAACTTCAAGGCAGGTCTGTGGCTGGAAGGGAAACTGTGGAGAAACAGCAAGAAGCTGTGTCGATGAGCAAGCAGGAACACCCTCCAGGGGATCCCTTGCCCACCTGATCTGTCTCTTACATGAATTACAAAGCAGAGGCCACTTCCACTTACAGATGTCAAATATCTCTTAGTATTTCCCACAATCATAGAAGTTTTAGCCTTCATGTCCGTCTTCGCTAAATGCTGCTCTTACTAATTCTGCTTCCCTTATACAAATTCCCTGGCAGTTTTCAGTTCAGTTAGTTAAATAAACCATCATTTCCTGCCTCAAATGTCAACTATTGTGGCCCAGGGTTCCCTAAGGGTCCCGCTGCCTTTAGATCAGCTGCTTCACAATCTGAGCACATTCTCTTCCTTCTTTAAAGCATTTTCTCTGCTTTTTTACATGAGGACTTGCCCTGCACAGGAAATCCAGGCTTTAACAGTAAAGATAATAGGCAAGTCATTTTCTTCAGCATCAGAGGGATTGCAGGAAGCAGTGCAGCTATGGCACTGAATTGTAGATTTAGCAAGATTCAGTTCATGTGGCTCAAAAGAGACATCCTTTGATTGGGGTTTCAGATGGTTGAGGGGCATTGCAAAGTTATGAGTTGAGACTTGTACTCTCTTCTTGGGAGTCGGAGGCCTCCACCATGTTACAACATCTTTTTGGGCCTGTATTCCCAGGCTGCCTCCCTATGTGGGTTTCTGCACTTCTGCTTTTTGGTAAACAACCCTGAAATCTTCTGAAGATAATCTTTGGACTTTCCCCTACAGGTGAGGAGGTCAGGGCTCCTTTATCAGGCAAACTGCTGACCCAACAACAAGGTGCAGATTTTGAGGTTGCAGTTACAATTTTAACTCTTTCCTGAGAATTAGCATGCAAGAGGTGGAGAATCAGTACCCTCCTTTCTGGTAAATAATACCTCATATCTCTGGTAAATAATGTCTCATGTACATTGCAAATACTACTCAGCATTCGCTTAATAAATGCCACTTCCTCCTGAAGGTGTTGCTGCATTTTGATCAGTGGAACAAAGGACCATGATCCATGTTGGGTCCAGTGCTAGAGAAATGCAGTATCTGACATAGACTTTTCACTCTTCAGAAGCTTCCCAATTTACTTGTTCAGTAGTGCCTGATTTAGCTGGTCTGCAGGTCCCCTCCTGCCAGCCAGTGTCCCCGTCTCCATTCAGATCCACACAACACTTCTGCTGGGAGCAAAGGCCACAGGTTTGTTTGCATGTTTTGAAATATGATATAAGCAGGCAGTGTTAGTCAGCATGCTGATTGTGACTCTTACCTAATGCAGCACTAATACTGCACTCCAGAAGCAATAGTATCTCTTTCTTAAACAGGGAAACACTTGGCTCTTGAACATTTTTCCAAATGTCCAGACAGATGAAGATCCCAGGCAAAGGCTGTCCTACACATGGATCTGCAGGGTGCTGAGGGCCCCGGCTATAAGGCTGGGCAGCTCTTCACCAGTGTGGTGAGGTAAGGAGATCTCTTGCTCTCAGAGGAATCACCAGGCTTGGGTGTTACAAGAATGGCCTCTGCCTGCTGCTTACCTCCAGGTGCTTTCCATGTGAATGGTTTTTGTGACAAGTGCAGTGCAGACAAATTGTGATGGCTTGTTTATACAGCCACGCGTTCAAAATTAAAGGTGAAATCCCAAGGTCCTTGGGGAGGCAAAGCTCTTAGCCAAGTGTGTTTCACAACCTAGGCCACATTGGATAACCAGTTTGTCAGTGGGAGGCCTCACTGATTTTTGTAGAGTTATCTGGATAATACCTGGCTTAAATCCTATCATCGTTGAGGCCCCTGTCAGGTTCAAAAAAGATGACGTTCCTGATGTCTGTTTGGTGTAAACTCTTGTCCCCAAATTTTCACAAAGGCTACATAAAAGAGCAAGCCACTGGGTCTTCTAATTTATGCTTTTTGAACCTAAAGCAGTGAGAACCTCCTGATGTGCAGAGCAGAGCAACTTAGCAGGGCCAGGGCACTCCCTGGTGCTGGCCATGCCCTCTCCTGCACTGCTCATCAGTGCTGGCAGGAAAGGGAGCTGTTGCTCTTTGCTAGCCTCTAAAGGAATTTGATTTTCTCTACCTCACTCTAGTTGTCTTCAATTTTACGTCACCTCCTGGCAGCTGTCATATAATACACGAGCTGCTGTGATATTAAAAAAAACAAAACCCAGTAACAACAGCATCCTTCCTTCCAAATTTGAGTGTTTACTGAAAGTTTGCTGCTTCCTGTATCTTCCATGTTAAAAAAACTCACCAAAACCCACTTAGAAGCCCTATCACTTTTGCAGTGTAGGGGAAAAGATTTGAGGCAAATGTGTCTACGTAAATGCTTACATTGCTGTATAAATGAACATTATAAAATAAAAACTTGGTACCAGTTTTACCAGCATTTAAATTCAAATTTATGGTTTGGGAGCCTTTGCTTGAGAAGTACCTGTAAATACTTAGGGAAAAGTTTTACCATTATTTGGAATAAAAGGAAAAGTTTACAGCCTGGCTTTGTGGCACAGAAATCTGGTTCTGGAGCTAGAGCTGGGGTATGGAATTACTACTGACATCTCTTCTTATTCACCTATTTACCTGAAATTTGGGGGCGAAAATCACCTGCAAGCAAGCTGGGCCACATTCAAGCCTTTGCTGATAATGCCTGGAGCAAATTCACAACTCTGACATTTAATGAGCACAACTGATGGCTCTGAGGAGTTTGACTAGCTGCCAAATTGCTATGTCTGTGTATCCCACCAGCGACTGTTATATCTCATTTGTTTGGTTTTGTGTGTTGTTTTGTTTTGTTTTGTTTTTTCTGATCTCTGTCAAATTGATTTTTGGCCAGTTTGTTTGTCAATCTTGCTGAAGCACTGCAAAGTGGACATGAAGTACGAACAATGCTAAGCAACCAGATGTAAAAAGACTGAAGCAATAAGAAAGTGTATTTGTTTTCTGCTGTTTAAACATGATCTACCAGCTGGGAAACTGTCTTGCAGGTTATATTGCAGTTCCATTAAACTAATCCAGAGCACAAACACATCACACAATGTGGTCTTACAAACACACCTCATGCAAATACCCCTGCGTGCAGGAAGTGATATGGCAGGAACGGCTTAGGCGACAGTCACTGGAGACAGAGACAGGAATGAAGGGCTGTCTAGGAGGAATGGGATATTACATCAGATATGTCACATCTAGGTAAGGCTACACTTTCCCCATGTGTGAGGGATCTCCATCTACCTGTCAGCAGCTGCTCTGAGGTCCTGTGGGATCACTGGAGCAGCGAGGGCCAGAGCTGG
This sequence comes from Tyto alba, assembly GCF_018691265.1. Lineage (NCBI taxonomy): Eukaryota > Metazoa > Chordata > Aves > Strigiformes > Tytonidae > Tyto > Tyto alba. Next base: position 4,958,288 of record NW_024881329.1, on the reverse strand, counting down.
GCTGAAGAGAGAGATAAGTGCCAAGAAAGAGGGGCTGAAGAGAGGACTTCAGCTGGTCACCCAGAGTATTGCATGAATGCCAGATGTCTGCCATAAGCACAAAGTTAGGACTCTAAATACAGGCAGCTAAAAAACTAAAGCCCTGCCATGGTGGATCATGACAGATACTGCATTGCTCACTTCTGGAGTTGTAAAGCCTGCCCCTTCTCACAGTATTTGTCCTGCCATACGTCAGGCTGTCAGGCAATGTCACCCTGTTGGCCTCCCCTCCATCAGCCAAGAAATTTCCGCCTCTCCCCCAATTATGAAAAAGATGGGGACTGTCAGAGAGCAAGGAAGAATAGGCTACCTTCTGCACTGCTGTTGATTTTACTGAGGAAGTTACTTGGACAAGTAACTTTAGGTAGGCACCACTGGAAAAAACTGGGAGAAGACCGTTAACGGCAGAGATCTCCGCTATGTCCCCACCCTACTGGCTGGCGCCCTCCCAGCTTAAAAATGTTGCCTTTCCTTGCACAAACCCAAACCCTTTATGCTTTTCCTATGAAAGCCTCTTCTTTTCCTGGTCTGAGAAAGAGAACGTGCCAATCAGAACAGTATAAATTGCATCATGAGGTGGGATAATGTCACCCAGACCTTCACTTGCCAGTCATGAAACTGCTCCCGGTTGCAATATCAGAAAGTAGCTTCTGAGGCAGCAGGTCTCATTAACTGGCCCTTCTTTGGCCTCTCCTGTGTTTACTTTGACACATGTGCAAGATTAACCACCTCCACGCTCACTATTTTAGCCCTTCCTTGACTTCCTCCAGCCCTATCCCCACCTCTTGCAGCTGTCCTGTTCCTCTTGGCCCAACACCCTGGCTTAGTGGCCGCTCTCCTGCCCCAGCCAGGCCACCTCTTCAGCTCAGTTACCTGGAGGACAGCAGCAGGGAGTGGGCAAAACACTGGCTCTGCCACTGCCAGCCCAGCTGGAAAGGTCCCAGGCTGCTGGCTGAGCTGCTCCCGGGGCACCGGTGCGCTGCCCTCTGCGCGGGGCGCCCATCGCAGACCTCGCTTGGAGCTCCCCAGGCCCAGCAAGGTGGGCCAAGCCCTGAATAACAGAGCCTCGGGTTCAGGAGCTTAGATGAGGTTACTTCCACCATCACTGAATTAATAGCTCTTCTTCAGAGCTGTTTTATACTTGATGGTCTGAAAATTTTAAGGACAAAAATGGCCACCACCCACTATTTGAAAGGGGAGAATTTTTTCTTTGCTTTGTAAGAATTATTTCTAGGCTTGCGACTTTGCAGGAAAAAAATCCATCAAAATCATATCGTTCTGATTCCCATCACACCCTTTTCTTTTTTTTTCTGTCTTGATTTTAGAGGCTGCTATTTTAATAACTGTTTGCAGTTGAAATCAATGCCATGCAACACTGAAAAGGCTGAAATCCTAGCTTTCCCAAAGGAAAACATTTCCCCACCCATCCCTATGGGACAGGGCAGTGTTCAGCCGTGTGTCTGTTCAGAGGCTCAGGATGCCCCTCAGACATGCTATTTTCATCTTGTCTCCTTCCCCATGTTACTCTGGACACGGTAATTCACAGCCCCACCAGGTTAACATGCCCCCAAATACACAAATCTGCCTAAGCATAGGGACTTCAAGGAAATAAAGTATAGGGAAATGTGATGGTTAAACACTCTTGTATTACGTTATTGCAGTCTATTTTTAGCAGATGTGGTTGCTGTGTATTGCAACCCTAAGTCACCCCTGAACTTATAGTTGCAAAAATGAAACTGAAAAACAAATTAATTTGATCCGCAGATTGGTCAGAAAGGAAGTCTGTCTCAATATTTATAGAACAAATAAACATAAACAACTGTAAAAATGTCTTTTTTGCTCTCTTTGGTTAAACATAAACCTCCTCTGCTGCTGATCTTTTGGCTGTATAGTAAATGTCCTGTCGTCTGTGCTGTGAATAATTGTTTCTGAGACTTTGTGGTTTTTTAGGTCAGTGCCACAAAAATATTATGGCTCTTACCAAGTGCAAGGGCTGACTGCCAGGTTTTGCACCTATTCTTTTGTCTCTGAACCTTTCTTTCACTTAAATAAGTTTTACTTTAGTGCACCAGGGCTGAAATGAGTTGATTGAGCGTTGTTGCTTCTGATCTGCATCAGTGGAAGTCAGAAGAGCATCAGCCCACTCACGTTCTGTTTTCTTGGCCAGTTTGAAAGAGAATCAACCCAAACCAACATATTTCTCCAGTTGGTGGAGTGCTGTGGTTCCTCATCTCATGCATATTGATTTGTTAGCTTTGTTCTCCACTGTCTGTGAAGGCAGAAGGGCTTTTCCACATTTGCTGTTTGACTTTATGTTTTCTCATGCCCAATCTGTCTGACTGCCTTTGCTTTTCAGTTTCTCAAAATGTCTCCAACAACCCTCTTTTCCCATCTCAGAGGAAATGCATTATTGTACTCAGTGAATGCATTTTCTCATACGTGTAGCTGAATGGGAGATTATTTAAATATCTTAAACACTCTCCTAATTGGAATAATGACATGCTAGGAATGGGAGTGTGAGGAGAATTTATATTCAGACTCCTGAATTTTGGTGAATGAGTAATCAACACTCCATCACTTCCTACAAGGTTAAACAATTTTTTAAGCAAATGGTTACTGTAGAACCACCATTTGACTGCATTAAAACAAACAAACAAATGGAAACCCAAGAATGGGTATTTCTGGTGATCTTTAGATCACATGAAAGCTTTGTGGACCCCTCAGCAGAGGAAAAGCTGGCTTGAAATGCTGATGGCTGGCTGGTGCCTCAGGGCTGCCCCACCAGCCCCTGCCCCATGCCTGTCCCAGACATCCTCTCTCTCCTCACCTTGTGCTATCCTGAAAGCCCATGCTCAGAGACAGATCGAGGGGTGGCAATTTGAGTTAAAAAATAACCTAGCAAAATATGTTCACTTGTCTCTGTGTGTGCATGGTTGGAAGCGGGCTCAGTTTCCCCGTGTGATTCATGGAAAGGCTGTACCAAGGTTTGTGCTGGCATGAGGGCAGGCAGGAGCAAGGGGAGAAATGGAGCAACCCTAGGAGCTGGGAAGGAAAATAGTGCTAACTGATACTGCTGACAAATATTCTATTTTCTGAAGCCACTGCCTGAGACCAGAGCAGTCGAACTAGTACTTGCAGGCTGTACCTTACCAAGACTGTCCTATCTTTACATCTTTGCTTACAGTCTTATTCTTATCAACAGGTTGGTCATCCTCTTGGTCAGTTTATTGCTACAAAGTCAATTACATGTAGTTATTCAAAAGTCTTGGTCTAATCTAATTAATCTAATAATTTTTATATACAAAATCTCATTTTCCTGTCATCATATTCACAATAATCACATCAACACTTTTGATCATTTCACTAAAAGCCTTTAAGCAGTTCTGAGTGATTAAGCTTTGTTGCCACTATTCTCTTTTGCATCCTCCAGTACTATGCTTTTCATTGTTTCCTTCCTGCAAATTGTTTTTGTAAGTAATTTCATCGGGTTTGATCTGAAGCCCATGGCGGTGAATGTACAGACCTTCATTAACTTGAATAGGCTGCAAATCAGACCTCCTGTAACTGCTTTATTAGGCATGGGTCAAGAAATTGAAGAACACCTGTTTTACCATGTGTTTCTATTGTTATTTCAGCTAGCTTCATCAAACTAATGATATTGATGCAGAAATGCAAACTCTTGTAAGCAAAACACTGGAAAGTAAAAGTCTATACTACATTTATTACAGCAGTGCTTAGAAACCACAGCACAGGTCACTTATGCACCCAGCAAGAGACAGATGGTGAGAGACAGAGCTGAACTTAAATCCAGACAGCGTAAGTGCAAGTTTAGTGTCTGTCCCCCTCCCTGCTCCCAGTTATGCCTCTCATTCTGCTGAGGCACAGCAACAGAAGTATCTGTACAAGTGCAATATTCTCTAATAATTTCCTTGTCTGATAATGTCACAGGAGGCAGAATATTAATCCAAAAGGAAGAGCTGACTCTTGGGTAGATCTATCAGCCCCAGTGCTGTTTGCTTGCACAGCAGCAATTATGGACTCTGCTACTGACAGCAATGGGTAAGTCTTTCCAGTGTTTCCCCGATAAGACGACTACTTGCAAGAGATCATGCATACATGTCTGTCAGGGCTCAAAGTTTCCTAATCCTTTTGCCATTCCACTTTTCAGCACTGCGAGATCCAGCATTGGAGGAGAGGCTTGAGCTGAAAGGTCTCTTGCTGCCCAGTTTATGTGGTCCTGCTAGAAAGCAGCCATCCATGACTGAGTGCAGTAAAAACATAAAAATTCCAGCTCAAGTTGAAGCAAATCCTTGTTCCCATTAATTAGTCAAACCAGAACATTAGTGTTAGTGCACCGTCCCTGCTGGAAAGTATACCGTGCTCTCATGTAACTACAAAGTTAGTCTTAACTGCTAAAAGAGCTGTATTTTTTCACAGCAACAGCATGAACACGCATGAGTTATCATGAGATAAAAAGCAAGCACTTAGCAGTGTACCCTGAAGTCAGCAGTTCTGGACAGACATATGAGCTGATCTCAGCACGTTTACTTCACAGCAAAACCCCACTGTCGTCTTCTGACTGTTTCCACCTCAGGAAAACAAATGAACATCAACCATCTAGAAATTTTAAAAACTAAAAAAGCTTTAAAATTGTTTTTAAAACCTATTTTTAGCAATGAAGATAAGTTTCAAATCTCTTATTTAAGCTTCTCAAACATTCGTAATTCGCCTCTTGATCTAAATCCAGATTCAGTTATTTATGCTGGATTTATTGTTCATTATGCTTTGGCCAATTGCTGACCCTGTCTCAGAGGCTACATGAACTCTGGGACAAACAGAGCTTCCTCTGTGCCAAACAGGAAAATTTAAAACTGTTTATCTGATATGACAGTACTGATTAATAATAGTGCAGAGAAGTACTTTGGACTTTTCCTGAAGGGTACACTGATCTTCATTATCTTCTGTTTGCATTTCTTTTTGCCCTAGGGAAGAAAGATTAGGTGAAAGCTAACAGCTCTGTGCTTAGCAGAAATACCGAAGATGATAACTGCAAGGACGCATTATTTACTTGATCAATAACTGTGACTTTGGAGTGCAGTCTAACATGCTTTCTGAATAACTGTCTTAGACTTGAGTTCCTAAACGCTGCCTAACTCTCAAAACAGGGATTTTTAAATTACTTGCTTCCTACTGCCGGTTAGTAAAAGGGACAGGGATTTGTCGGCACCATCCAGATCTTCCTCTCTAAAACAATTTTTCATCTTTAGCTAAAAATCTTCAATAGTCTCAATAAAAATTCTGGTTTAACCATCTCAGTCTTGCAGAAGGTGAGGCATAGGGCAATCAAAAGGGCAGCTGAGATCACACAGATTGGCTATGCTCCAGTGAGCAAGGTATAACTGTTGTATTCTTTCCTAAAATGAAAAGTGCTTGTTAAGAAGCAATCTGCTGATGAGGCAGTCAGAGACAGCCACCCCAAGAAGGGAACTACCAATAACCAGATTTTTATGTGTCTCAGGGCCTGAAACTGTTTTCCGAAGAGGTCAGTTAACATCAGCTTTGCCTACTTCTGATCTTCTTTCTGATGTTCCTCTGTTTCACCCACAGGCAAGTGTCTGAAGCTTGGACATTTTTAAGTTATACCCCTGGAGGAGCTGAAAAAAGTCCCAAATGAGCTTAAAATATTCCCATACTTGCAAGAACAAACAATAATGATCGAATTACCTCACATCCCTATGCTCCTGGCACAGAGCCTCTATGCAGGTAAATGCGAGCTTGCTGTCCTTCCTCTACCTGATGCCCCAGGAGCGTGGGGTGGGTTGGGAGCCCGGCAGCCTGGTTGTGCCAGCCTGGCGCTACTGCACTGATGCTTAACCAAAAATCTCCCCTTGCCTTCACTCTCCGCTCTTGGCAGCTGTGGTAAAGCTTCGGTGCACTGAGTGGAAAGGACTGGCACCAGTGCCAGCGTCTCCCTTTCCCATCAGAAGAGTCGTGCCCTCTGTTTGCAGCATTTGTCCTTCCTGTGCAAATGTGGGAACCACAAACACTAAGGTACTTTGAAGTCTAATGGCTTGCTAGCATACTGAAATGTTTAAAAAAAAACCACTAAGGGTGGCAGGGGAAAATCATTGTCTTTGAGGCTGCTATCACAGGTATTCATGGTAAAGAAATGCTGGCCCAAATTCAAGGTTATGCTTTCCAGCTTAGCAGCTTAAAACAGGTGAAGCACAGGGGCAGAGTGGCTGAAAAAGGAGCTCCTCCCAAGCTTGTGTATTGCAGCATCTAGGGCACTTGTAGACAAAAAAGTGCTATCCCAGGTAAGAGGGAAATGCTAGTAGCTATTCTAAGCTACTCTCCAGACTCTCCTTTCCTGAAACGCTGTCACACTGGTAGTTTCTGAGAGGAGCTGGACATGGATCCTGCTTCACTTCACCTTTCCGAACATGCTTCTGATTAGAATGAGCAACGAGCATCACCACGCATAGCTGCATGGGTGCATGTCTGTCTGCATTTGCTTACTGAGAACTGCCACCACGCAGTTCTGGCTGGAGGAAACTGGAACAACCATGCTGGGAGCAGAAGTTCCCTGGTTGTTCATGGTGTGACCAGCAGTGCTGAACTGCACTGCTGGCAAAGTGCCCACGGCCTGACAGCATGCCTAGGAAAAGAGAAAACCCTAAGGGAGAGAAAGCAAAATAGACCAAAAATAAATGCGAGCGGAAGGGGCCTGCGAAGGCTCCCTTACATGGGCTGATAGCTGCTGGCTCATGCCTTTGGTCCAAGGATTCCTGGGGGCACCTAGGCCTCAGAAAACCCTTTCCACCACTGACTTTGTCCTCTCCATCAGTCCCTGATCATGTCATACAGGTTCCTGCCTGCCCCGGAGGCAGTGTGTTGGCCTTGGACAAGGGGCAGCCTCTAACATTTGGGCTGGGAATCATCCCTGTGCTCCAGAGCAGGGTCTACACCATAATTCTGCATGAGCAGGCACCTCGTTGCAACAGCACCTTCCCATGTGGACTTGCTCACGGTTCTGCCCAGGCTTCTTGCAGGTTCTTGGCAGATCTGTGGGCTGCATGGAGAGATGCTGACACAGCAAGTGGGAAGGGATGATGAAAAGGCTTGAGAGGTCCAAGCAATCCACCATGCACATAACGGAGCAGCATTAAGTTTGTTGGAAAAAGCAAGCGCAGCTGCTTACTTCTACTGTTTTTACTGGGTCGGTACTGTATGATGCTGTAATGTTTCTGTTCCTCCGCTTCTTTGTCCTAAACACGAATTTATTGTTTCAGGACAAGATGAAGGAGTGGGATTTGGGTGCTGAAATTTCAGAGAGAGAAGGAAACACTGTGCCTTGTCTTTCCAGCTCTTTATAATTACTTGGCTTTCTGGGTCTTACCTGAGGGAGTCTTCACTTCCTTCTGCCAATTGTATATGGAAATTAATTACTCTGATTCACATCCTGGAGCCTGGCACCTGCTAATCAGGTGTCTGTAAGGGCTGTGAGTGGGGTATACCCTACACAGGGCTTCCTGAACTCATCCCAGAAAGGTAGTTAAGTGAGGATTTCCTCTAGTGCCAAAGTATGCTCAGAAACCTCCCTCCCTCCTTTTTCCACCTCAGGCTGCTCACTGCTCCCCTCCCAGACTTCTCTAGCCCTCAGTTTTTTAACTCAGCAGAGCCCCACAGAGAGTTAAATGGGCACAATGATGAAATCAAGGAAAGGAGCAGGAGTGGCAGGGAGAGAAATGCCTGTCTTCACTGTGCCTTTGCAAAGCGCTTTTAGGTTCCAGTGATGCCTTCAGGGCTGAAAATACAGGTTGCAAGTGCTTTGCCATACCCAGGAGACAGTGTTAGTGTCAAAATTCAGGTGTGGTTCTTTAATGCTGGGCAGTGATGCATAAATACTGACCATTAAAATGAGTGCTGTGCCACCTGGTCTAGTCTGGGACCAGAACCCACATGCAGGCCTCTTGTGTGCTTTTTGCAGTGAGAGGCCTAAAACGCCATTTTTTTTCCCTCACGGCTGGCTCACTGGAGCCAAGCATGACCTATCCAGAGCGTTATGAACACAGCTAAGTCTGAACTGTAGGCTCCAAAACAAAGCCATTTTCAACAGGAGCTTTTTATAGCACACACATGGGAAAAAAAAAACCCTTTGGTTACCCTCATTGCTGATGGGTTTGAATTAGATTGTGAAGGGCTCAGCAGTCAGGTATGCCGAGCACATACACAGGGGAGAGCCCGCCCACGACATTCTCCTGTTTCTCCCATAACCACACAGTTGTGTTTGCTCCCATATCTAAGCTTTGGCAAAACCATAGAGAACAAAGCAATTTAAAGAAACGTCTCCTGAAGTTGTTTAACACTCTCAGATGAACCTGTCTGAGCCAGACACAATTTTATCGCATACCCTGCGGCTGTCCCTGGTGGGCCACATAATGGCAGGAGGGACAGATCATGCTGTGTTACTTTGACACTGGTTTTGGTTCCTCTCAAGCTATTTTGAGGGGTCTTTCCTGCTGACTTAACAGCTCTCGTGGTTTCTGCCCATATCTGTGGAAAGATCAGCTGCTGATTCAGCTGTGGCTCTCTCACAAAAAGGAACCCGAGTTTGGGTTTTGAGGAGGCAGGCCAGCCTCCAGGAGCCTTCCCCTGTTCCCAGAGGAACACCAGAGCCAGGGATGAAGACAAAGCACAAGTTTCGGTTTCAATTCACTTTTTAAAACTAGTGCCTTTTCAAAAAACAGTTTCCATAGTGACAGGGAACTGTGGCACCATTGTGAAGGTCCAAGAAGCCCCGACCGGGTATTAGCTAGAAATTCAGCAGTGCGGCCAGCTCCAGAGCCGCCTGCCCCCAGCCCCTGCTGCATTCGCAGCAGAGCTCTGCTTCTACTGCCTTCCCTGCCCACCAGCCACCCTTCTAGCTGCCTGTGGGCTGTACTACCCTTGAGCACTACAACTTCCCTTAATCACAGGTAAAAGGATGTATTTCCAAAAAAGGAATATGCTTTGGTTGGGTTTAGCTGTATTCAAGCTTACTTTGGTATAAAGGGAAAGCCAGATTTGAAGACAGCTTTCAACTATTGTTTCCTGATGCAGACTGGTGTGAAAAATACTAAATGTGCTCACGATCATCTGGCAAGTCAGCAGGGGAGCTCGGCTGAAAACCCAGGTCCCATTTAATTCTTATTTACTAGAACGCGCTGCTTCCCACCTTCCGTCTTGTTATCTGTCATACGGGGTACTTCCACCCATGTGTATAATCCAGACCTCCCAAAAGGACCTAGGAAGTGTCACACAATCGTGTTATTCTTCTGGTCCTTGCTGTAACACATAAGAAGCGTGCCAGAGCGGCTCAGAACATCCACCAGGTTCGGCTCAATGCCAGGCGGTGGAGGTCTGCAAGTGACGGATGCCACCACTTACTTATTCAAAGTGCTCATTTGCCCTCATCCTTCGTTATCTGCTGGATTATGTTGCAGTCTGTAGTACGCAAAGAAATACAACCACAGCACTCTTACAAGTCAAGTCTCGGCTAAAATTACAGGTACCTGTCAAGTGCTTATGTTACTTGTAGCTTTTAGGTAATGTGCATTATGCATGTGTAAGAAGTAGAGAAAAGTGTGGTTGTGCTATTTGTACAAATCTCAGGAATGCTTTCAGCAGCTCTGGCACTTACTTATTTCCTCAGGAACACCCAAGGCCATGGGCATCAGTGAGGGTCTCTCTGGCTTGTGGTGCCTTTCGGTGTGCGTACTGCTTGTCAGCAGGCCCAGGCAGCCAGAGGGGACAAGGACACCTGCCCGAAGGGCACAGGGGTGTGATGGCTCCAACAGGTACTGCTGTGCATGCAGCGATTTCAACACAGAAGGGAGCCAGCCAAGGCTCTTCTGGTGCTGAAGGCAGGGCACCAGCCTGACTCGAAGTGTACACCTCCTCCAGCACCAAACCAAGCACTATCCCTTTCAGTTTTACGAAACTAACATTTTTCTTAAATATTTTACAATGATTATTCCTTTTCTACTCCTCCTGTTTTTGCCCTCATATATGTGCAACACTTTCAGAGCTGAGATCACACACAAGAGAACAGAGTGAGATTGGTAACAAACGTAGTTTTTGTCAGAGAAGAACGTTTTGCATGTTGTTTCCTGTTAAACCATTGAAAATGGTATACCCAAACAAAAAATTGTCCTTCTGGTGCAAGAGTTTAGCTCAAATGAACAAGGCCATGTTCTATATGAAAGAGAGCAGAGAGGTGTATTTAGACCAGTTCTTATAACAGTATTTCCAATGTAAGGGTAGATGCACTGCACCAGACTAAGGGTTTATCTACCCTAAGGCTGACAGCAGCTAACTGCTGCAGAGCCCCAAGGGAGGCCAAAAGGCTAGACATATTTGCTTTGCATATTCCCAGCCTCTAGCAACCAGCAGCTCAGGGATTTAGTAAAACAGAGTTGAAACTGTATATATTGCCAGGACAAGCTGAATAAAGTAAGAACTATATATGTCTTGAGAATTAATCATTAGGAATCGCCAAAACTTGAGAAGTGTACCACTCCGTCTCATGATTGTGAAGGCACTGTCTTAGGGAGGTGTTTCCTGCAAGAGATGAAATTTTCCTTTGCTTCCTCAAGACCTTCAAGTGACCCTACTGAATTGTTAAAATTCCATTAGAAAGTGGCTGCTGGGAACATGTGCAATAAATAGCTGCTAAGATCAATGGCAATCTTGCTGATTTAAAATCAATGTATTGCTTGCTGATGGTGCTGGCAGTGTTTTCCTCTGAGAATAAACATAGTGGTAAAAAACTTTATCTGAACTCGTTAGTGACTCAGACTGATTTTAGGGTAATTCAGAAAATGCCTGTTGCCCACGGACAAGACTTTGAGGTGATCAGTGACTTCGAATACTGCAATTTATGGTGGGCCACTAGAAAATATCATGGAGCAGAGCAGAACTTCTGAAAACGCTCTCTGAAAAATGTTTACTTAAGGTGATTAGACCATTCATTGAAAGACACCGGTCACTTTTGGAAACCTGAGGGGAACAACAAGAGGCTACTACATCTCTAATGACCACCAATTCCAGGCCAATTCCTTGTTCCCTCCCAGCTTCTGGCTGGCCCTTATCCCATCTGACAATATGCATTCATGATGGGTATAAGCCCACCAAAAGCTAAAATGCCATCAAAAGTTGATCTTATCCACCAGCCACCAGCACTTAGCTTTGGGTTGGGCTGGGATCCTCTCCCTCTTCTTCCTTAAAGCTTCTCCCTCACCATGAGTACAATTTTTTTGTCAGATGCTCAGATAGATTGGTTTAATGAAAACATATTAAAGCATTTGTCCTACCCATATTCTGTTTTGTGATCAAACCATTTAACTGCATCATGTTCTTACCCCACAAATCATCTGATGATGTTTCCCAAGCCTTTACCTCTTTTTATGAGTGTTGTAACACTCCAGCTATTACCACCTCCTGGTTGTAGAGAAGTACATCGCTAAATAACTAGCAAAGTGATCACTATATAAATCAGAGCTCTTTTTGGTGGGTTTTTAACCTGGGAAATGGGGCATCTGAGTGAGGAACAAAAATTGTACCCAGAACTTTTATTTGAGGTAGGCTGTTCTGGATTTTTTAGCTTATTTAAAAGCTTCTATTGAACCTTTCTCGATTTCTTTTAACTTGTTACATGTAATAGCTTTAAAGGATAGTACAGAGATACGAAACTGTTGGGTAACAAACAGGAGGAGTTGAAAGCCATTGTGCAGCTAGAAAGCTACGATCTAACTGCTATCACTGAAAGGTGGTGGGACCGATCACACAACTGGAGCCCTGCAGTTGATAGCTATAAACCGTTCAGAAGGGGCAGGCAAGGACAGAAGGGCAGGCAGGTTGCCCTCCATGTAAGGAAATGGATTGACTGCACAGAACTGTCTTTAAAAAACAGGGATGAACAGGTTGAGAATTTATGAGTGAAAATTAGGGGCCAAGCCAACAAAGGAAACCTCATGGTTGGTGTTTACTGCAGGCCACCCGAGCAAGGGTAGCCTGTTGACAGTGTTCTTACTTTAACTACAGGAAACATCGCGCTCACATGCTGTGATCCTGCTGGGGCACTCCCCTGGAAAAAGTGGCACAGCAAGCTGTAAGCAATCCAGGAGACAACTGGAGTGCATTGAGGATAATTTCTTAATCCAGGTGATAGACAGCCTAACCAGAGGACTAGATCTGTTGCTTACCAACACAGATGAAATAATTAGACATGACAAGATTGGTGTCAGCCTGGGCTGCAGTGATCATGCCCTGGTGGAATTCACAGTCTTGAGGGATATAGGCCAAATGAAGAGTAGAGTCAGGACCCTGAATTTTAGGAAGGCAAACTTCCATTTGTTTAAGGAATTAATGAATGGAACCCCCTGGGAAACTGCCCTCAGGGAAAAAGGCGCTGAACAGAGCTGGCAGCTATTTAGGGACATTTTTCTTAGAGCACAAGACCTCTTGATTCCCATGTGTAAGAAAACAGGAAAAGAGACCAGCATGGCAGAGTAAGGACCTCCTGGTCAAACTAAAGCGTAAGAAGGCAATGCACTGGCAGTGGAATCAGGGACATATCCCAGGAATACAAGAATGCTGCCTGGATGTATAGAGATGGAATCAGGAAAGCTAAGGTTCAATTGCAGATTAATTTGGCAAGAGATGAGAAGAATAATAAGGGCTCCTACAGGTATGTTGGGCAGAAAAGGAAGTTTAAAGAAAATGTACCACCACCATCAGGTAAATAACTCAATCCCTTTGAGGGACTCTGGATTCTACGGCAATGCCATTAATTTATTCTGCTTTCTGTGATCCTATCCTATAACTAACTTTGTAAAAAAAAGGTTAGTATCCCTGAATTGTTCAGGAATCCTTTAGTGGCACTGTCCTCTGCTACTGAAGTACCCAAATCTTAACAAAGCAAGACATGAGCAACACCTTGTTTGTTATAGTGAAAGCATATTTTCTGGCTCTGTTTTCCAATATGTCTTGTCTTTAACAGATACAGGCACAGCCACTTTTGGAGGGCAGGTGCAGTAGCCCTGTTGTCATCTACTAGGCGGTAGTTTTAGCAGCTCCTTTTCCAGTAAGACTGTTCATGTTAAATCCTGTGTGCATCCCTAGAGGCTGTACCAAGTGCCTATCCTCCCCGATGCTCCTGCAATGCTGTTGCTGCCATCTCGCCCAGGGAAGCCCAGGCATGGGATGAGGAGGGGCTGGAGCCCAGGCACACCAGGAGGGGTGGAGGGCAGTCCCTGTGCCCAAGGGGCAGCAGAAGGTTTAGCTGATCCTGCCCCAGGAAAGGAGCCCTCAGCCCTCTGACCATCCTCCCTCTCCCACACCAGTCCATCTTTCAGGCCACGGGCCCCCAACTCCCAGAACAGCCATATTTGACCCCAGGCCTCCCCATGACAGTGACCTCCTGATGTCGCAAACCACCTCGCTGCTGTTTGTTTCTGGCCTGATAAACATGGGGACCCCAGCAGCTGGCCCACAGTTTGCTGAGCTTCGAGGCCCTCGGGTTCCAAGGATGCCTGGAAGTGAGGTGCAAGAGCAAAGCTGGTGGCTGCCCATCTTTGTGTGTGGGGAGGGAAGGCGTGTGGCTGCAGGAAGCGCAGAGGGAGAGGAGACAGTGCCAGGCGGGGGGTACTGTCAGCCGCAGGGTACAACCTGACCACGTGGAGCCCACGGAGGTGGGTCAATCCACGGATCAAGAAGAACCGATGGAAGAGGATCCACCTCCAGCATGGCTCCCCACCATGACGCCACGGCAATGGTGTTGCAGGAGCACCCAGCCCAGCCTCCATGCCTGCTGTTAGCTTGGAGGCCCAGCCTCCACGCCTGGTCGTCCTGTGGGCTCACCCATGCCATCTCCTGGCATCAACAATTAGCCAAGAAAATAACAGTAAAAATGCTTTCCTCCACTCTTTTTTGGTACTTTGGCAACTGCATCTGGTCTACCCAATCCAGGGAAAACACTGACGCGTGGGGTGTGGGCCCAGCCCAGGGCCTTGGGGATGGTGAGGGGCCGGGGCACACAGGGAACTGTGTGGTGAGACACTGGAGTGGGTTGCCCAGAGAAGCTGTGGATGCCCCCTCCCTGGAAGTGCTCAAGGTCAGGTTGGCTGCAGCTTTGAGCAACCTGAGCTGGTGGAAGATACCTGCCAGCCTCGCCTCTGTGCCTGGGATGAGCATGGAGCAGATCCTCCTGGAAGCTGTGGCACACAGAGGACAGGGAGGTGATTTGAGACAGCCAGCATGGCTTCACCAAGAGCAAGTCTTGCCTGACCAACCTAGTGGCCTTCAACGATGGAGTGACTACACCAGCAGACAACTATGGATGTCATCCTTCTGGACTTGTGCAAGGCCTTTGACACAACATCCCTCTCTCTAAATTGGAGAGATATGGGTTTGATGAATGGACTGGTAGATCGATAAGGAATTGGCTGGATGGCCACATCCAAGGAGCTACAGTCAATGGCTCAATGTCCACATGGAAATCAGTAACAAGCAGTGTCCCTCAAGGGTCTGTATTGGGACCAGTGGTATTTCATATCTTTATCAGTGACATAGATGGTGGGATCCAGTGCATTCTCAGCAAATTTGCAGATGACACCAAGCTGAGTGGTGCGGTTGACACACCTGAGAGATGGGCTGCCTCTTCTCTGGACAAGGTTGAGAAGTGGAGCCATGTGAACCTCATGAGGTTGAACAAGGCCAAGTGCAAAGTCCTGCACCTGAGTCAGGGTGGATGCCCCATGATCAGAAATGCTCAAAGTAAGGATGGATGGGGCCCTGAGCAACCTGATGTAGTGGAAGGTGTCCCTGTCCATGGCAGGGCGTTTGGTCTAGATGATCTTTAAAGGTCTCTTCCAACCCAAACCATTCTGTGATACTATAAACTGTAAACATTTTAGATTTTATGATTTACTTCCATGCTGTAGAATGAAGAATTTAAAAAAACTGAGAATATTTTTCCTTCCACATTAATCTTTTTAGTAAGATTTTAATGTGCTTGTTTTCATGGCTATAAGGGTATAAGCCAATTACAAACAAGCAAAGTCCCATAATGGACCTGCATTCTGGATCCTGCTTAGCTATACACGCACTCGTCTCTAGAAATACTAACTATTCCATATACATGTATGCATAGACATACACATGGCATTTATTAAGCCCAAAGAGCAAATTGATTTTATGCCTGGGAAGAAAACCTTCAAATACAAAGCCTATAAATAGATGTTTTGTTGCCTTCCTGGCTCAGTAAATAGCCTGAGAAAGTGCCCTCAGGAGGCGTGAATTTGTAGTGTCCTCCCTTTATTTCACTGAGAAGTTAATTCTGCAGTGTAAATTTAATACTTTATTATCATTATGGGAATTGCCATCATGAGGGTAGCAAAGGCACTTTCTGAATTTCTCTAGGCATCAGAAAATAAATCTGTACAGAAAGGAAACAGCCCAGTATGTCCTTATGCACAGGGGGAAACACCAGATTACTTGACATGAGAAGTGTCAGGAACTAATGCAACGACCAGTACGCAAACCACAAACAGGCCTAAATAGAGTTGGATATGGCAAAATAGGAAGCCCACAGCGGCTGACATGAACGCTGCTGTCCTGGGACCTGGGCGCACAGTGCTCGGAGCAGCCAGCAAGGAGCATCTCACACAGATGAGTCTCAAATAAGACTTTTCCAGCACTTAACAACACTCGTGTTTCTGGTTCCTCAGTAGTTTAATTCCCAGGCACTTTTGTCTTAATAGTAAATCTGAAAGTGCAAAACGAAGCATGTGCCTCCATGGTCAACTGGCAGAGCTGGTTCCAGTGTAGAGCAGATGGGCCCCCCTCGCTCCGCAGGCACTTGAATGTAAGAAATGTTTTGCTGCTCTTCCAGCCATTGCTGGTGGAAGGACAACCTCCTGGAATAATAAACTGTTGGAAAACATAGAGCTTTATGGTTGTCGCAACATTTTCCTATAAATACCCATATGTTCTTTTTCATGCAAATATCCACAGACCCTTGCACTGTGAAGGCAATCACTTGTTGAAAGAGAGTGTCTTTGTTGGACATGTTTGAACTGTCTTTCACAAGGTAGAGTTGTGAGTCTTCCTGATGCACTGGGCTTCAGGGAAGGACCCAGCTAGGAGGGACTGGTGAAGTCCATGGACTGGCATTTCTCCAACAGGAGAATAAACCAGTGGAAAAAAATAAAGAGAAGAGAAAGATTCAAGCTATTATTGAAATGCACAGTGGTTAGTTTTAAAAAGAAATAATATTCCTGCATGAGCCACGGAGCTACTGCACACAGACAGAACCACAGGGTATGTACAGTAGATTGAACAACATGGGATCCTTCAGAAAAAGTTTGGCTGTGTAGCAGCCTTGTTGAAGATAGGACTTCTCTTGCTTTCTTTTTCCCCCACCACAAACATGGCCCAGCAGAAGCATTTTCAAGCACAAACATGCACAGAAGTACTTAATGCTCTGTTTTGCTACACCCAACCCCCATAAATTTATGATCACGTAATTACTGCGCTCTGTTTGCCTACTGATAGCGAGTTAAAAATACCACACACACCCCAAATTAGAACTGTTTTCTATTTTTTGTTAAATCCCTGCAGTTGATATAGAACAAAATATTGTGATGAGCCACATGAAATCTCTCTTGCTTGCACTAGTCAGGAGACTGCAATACCACCATCAAAAAAACCCCACCAAATGCATGGCATGCACAGACCAAGACAAATTTGACTGCGTTATGAAGCCATTGATCCTCCATTCCCTTTGTTTGCTTCATCTGTTGCTTGGTGTTTCTACAGTGGGAATGGATTTGTTCCAGGACCTGTTCTATCAGAGCTTGCATTTAGATAAAATGTAAAATATTCCTGCTCAATCCAAATTCCCAATTTATAATCCAAGGTGCCCCTGATTTAGATTAAATGTAAAATATTTCTGTTATTTAGATAAAATGTAGCTAAAATGTAATTTAGATAAAATGTAAAGTGAAATGTAAAACATTTCTGCACTATTCAAATTCCTAATTTATACTCCAAGGTGTTCCTTACTTACAAGGAATTACTTATCGTTGATGTAGCACTTGTTTTGATAGTGGAAAAATGGAGATCATCCCATCAAAAATCTTGTGAGTTACATTAAATTAATCTAGTATTAAATAAACAACAACAAAAAATTTTCACCTTATATTGAGGTTGTAAAATCTTTGTCATAGAAGCTATCTCCTTATTACATATAAATACCATATTTGCCGTTAGGGCTTCTGAATCTATTTTCAAAAGGTCTGTGGAAGGAACCATCTGGAGATCACAAAAGGTCAACCTCCTCCCAAGCAAAACTAATGAGATTGAGCTCCCCAGTGCCCATCTGAGATGGGAAAGTCAGGACATGCAAACAGTTTCCCCTTCACTTGTGATAGGTTTTATTTAGGCTAATAACATAGCATGAAAACCCACCCCAAAGCGTTCACATATTTTGAATGTTTGCATCAACAACCCAGAGAAATACCTCATTTGCGAGACCAGGTGAAGCTTCAGCTGGCAACCAGTGGAGCCAGATACTGCATTAAAGAACAAATGCAAAGCTGCATCCACCCTGCTATCATCTCCCACTTTTGGAGCAGCAGAGACAATACTGGAATGCAGACGTGCCCCTACCCCTTGCGCTGCCTGGCTCGTGACTTAAATAAAGGCCAGGATAAGCAGACGAAGCGTTTGGCTAAGGACCAGGGAACAGACGATTTTTCTTTTTTTTTTTTTTTTGAGGTATTTAAATGCCAAGACATAATCAAGCTCCCAGAAGGATTTTCAAAAGCAATTAGGAATGCAAGTTCTAAGAGTCCATTGGTCCTTCTGAAAATCCTGTATAGTATCAAATCAACTGCATCCTTGGACATCTAAATATCTCTGCTCCCTTGTGCTTCTTCTGGTAGGGACCATCTCCCTTGATTTCAGCAGGGAAGAACCTTCATTGTGAAAAGCTGTGAAATTTATTCCCATTCGCTAGCTCACCTAGCTGTCCCCCCAAAAAAGAAAGCTTATCTTTCTCTTCTTGTTTAATGAAAATATTATTGCTCTATGAACTATTTTAATTGAAATGGTAAGAACAGCACTCGATCCCCTGACTGCGGCCATGTGAGACTTTGCTGTAGAGAGAGCAGTTTGCTTTGATCTGATTGAGGTTTACTTGCCACAGATTTCAGTGCAATGCCCCTCTGATCTGCTAGTGCAGATTTGCAGTTTCTTTTCTTGGGTAGAAATCCCCCTCAGATTGGTAAATGACGCAAATGTTGTAGCATCCATCCCAGTCCCATTGGATGGGGATGGGCCAAACATGGCCCTCTCCCTCTTATTTACACATCTCTATTGATATAGATCGTGTTGCCTGTGTGGGGTCTTGGGACTGCTGTTTGTTTATATTTTGTCCTCAGAAACATGATACCAATCTATTGCACAAAGACTGCAAGAGAATTGCACAGATATATTTTTTTTTACTTTATAGAATAAAATGTTCCCTTGATGTGATACTGAACATGACTTTTGCTCAGGCTGTAAATAGCAGATTACTTAATCATCTACTATTTAAGTACCTGTTTGTTTTGTTATGAAGTGCAACTTTTGAGCAAGATCATATTACACATAAAGTGGTTTCCTGCATCCTTAAGTATTAATCCTCAAGTAAAACCAGGTTGAAGGTAGTCCCAGGGTCACTTCAGTAACTCTGAGCTGCTGTGTTCCACTCTCGCTTATCCCCCATCACACGTTCCTCACCCTGTCTTTGTGCCAACACTAACATTTGTGCAGCCCGTGGATGACCTCGGCAGGAGGATGGGGAAGGGGAATGAGCTGGGGAGGACCCGCTCCTGGGGGGGCACAGCGGCCACCACCAGCTGCTGGGAGCAGGCACAGGGCTGGAGAACACGCGTCTGCCGGGCACCTGCGGGTCTGAATATGGCGGCGTGAAGGGGGCAGCCGTGAACTGAGAGAAGCCCTTGGAAAGGGAAAAAGGGGGAAGTGCGGGGCGGTGTGGAGTCAAGGTGATCAGAAGGGGTGGAAGGACGCAGGGGTCTGTGCAAGAAATGAGGCTGTGAAAGGAAAGGGGAGGAGACCGGCAGGCGGGCAGGCGCAGGAAGGCGAGGGAGGCCAAGGGCAGGGGCCGGGGGGCCGGAGCGCTGCCCCCCCGCCCCGGGCCTGGCCCCGGCAGCTGCGGGCAGTGCCGGGGCGAAGGCGGCGGGCCGGGCCGGCCTCCGGGCGCTGCCGCCGCGGTCCCGACACCGAGGGGCGGGCGGCAAGACCCGGCTGCTGCCGCCCCTCGGCACGCGGGGAAAGCCGCTTCGCTCAACGGGCCGACGCTTTTCTCGGCCGAGAGCGAGCGGCCGGAGCAGCGAGCCCTCGCTAGCGCCGCTCCGGCACGGGGAGCGCGTTTTCGGGAGGGAGCCCCGCCGCCTCCCCCCAGGCCCGGCAACGGGCTGTGACCGGGGCTCGCAAGGACCGGCGCAACCCTGCCGCCTGTCCCCGGGACCCCGCGGGACCCGGCGCTGCCGGACAGGCGCCTCGCCGGGAGGGGGGGGACGGCGCCGCCATCGCAGCCGCCGGGCGCTGAGGGAACCGTGCGCCGGCTCGCGCTGCCCGCCCCGGGGGCGGGGCCGGGGCCGCCCCCCGCCCGTTCCCCGCAGCGCATTCGCCGCGGGGGCCCCCTCTTTGGTGACGTCACCGCTGTCTGAAAAAGCGCCCCGGCAGGCAGACGGGCAGGCAGGGCGGCAGCAGTGACAGTAACAACAACAACAACAACAACAGCAGCAGCAGCAGCAGCGGTAGTGGCAGCAGCAGCAGCAGCAGCAGCAGCAGTTACAGCAGTAACAGCAGCGGCAGCAGGACGCGCCCCGCCGCCGCCGCCATGGTGTCCCCCGTCACCGTGGTGAGTGCGAGCCGCGCCGAGGGCGGGGGGAGCGGGACCCGCGACCCCTTGTCTCACAGCCGCCCGGCAGGGACACCCCAACCCCCCCCCGCCCGGCGCCTCCCAGGCGCTGTCCCGTGAGGGCGGTGGGCGCTCCGCCCCGCCCCGCGCGCGCCGGGGGTGCGAGGCAGCGGCCGTTGGCGGAGCCGCCTCCTCCCCCCCCCCCCACCTCCCCCCGTGGCCGGCGCGCGGTGCCGGCCCATGGCTCTCCCTCTCTTCTTCCTCTCGTCGTTTATGTTTTCTTTTCTTTTTTTTTTTTTTTTTTAAAAAAAAATATATAAGAAAACCCCAAAACTCACCCATCTGCTTTCCGTAGAGCGCATCCACTCAGCGGCAGCGGGAGCATCCGCGGCAGCGGCCGGGAGCATCCTCCTGCCCCCGCGGCCGCCCTGCCCTCACAGGCGCCTCCGCCTCAGCACCCACAGCCGGTCCAGGTGACGGCTGGGGCTCAGGCTCGTGCCGGCCGCCGCGTCGGGCAGACCTTTCCAGAGGCTAGGCGACCTCCCGCCGAGACCTCCTCGCCCCTGACAAGCCGCTCTGGCATTTGCAACCATCTAACGACGTGAGACGGGGATGGTGTCACCTGCCCGTCTCGTGGGAGAGTCACGATCCTTAATTAGCATAACCGGCACTCAGGTAGCGACTGTCCTGTTAGTAGATGGGGTGTGCAGCAGCACAGCTGGGTTGATGGAGCAAAGCCGGTAACTGAGGTAGGCACAGCTCATGCCAGGTCCTGGCCTGCAGGTGAAGGGGGGGTGTTTCAATGCTGAGAGAAGACAAAATGCTTTCAGCCAGAACAGCAGAGGAGCTGTGCTGTTGGACATGCTGCTTTGCATTTTCGTCTTTCTAGAAAGCAAGGGATTTGTCTGAATACACCTGCAGACTAATGTGTGCTGTAAGAATAGCTGGCTGTTGGTGGGAAAGTTGCCTGGTGCTTCACTGCAGCACTGAACACTTACTGCTGGTATACTGGTTCCCTGTGGATCTATTATCATCCTGTTTTGAAACATTTTGGTTAATGGCCAGTCCACTGCATTCTCTTTTGCAGGTAGAAATCCTGTCCTTTCCCCGTTCTTAATGCACAAAGCCAGGGTTCAAAACTTTTAAATTGCTTTGGCAGTTCTGCATGACAGCTTGTATTGTCTGGTACTTCAGATGAATTTTCCCCCAGTTATTAACATGTACCTGGTAAGTTCATCAGCAGCCTGAGGGTGACTTTTATCTTCAGAGACAGAGGGAAGTAGCTTGTAAATTATACCACTGTAGTGCCAAACTCTCTTTTTTTTTTTTTTAAGCTAAATTCATCCTTAAGTAATGCTTTTGGTTATGGTCAATTGTGTATGCATACCTTGGAAGTAAAATCTTATGCTGGGACAATACTGGGATGGCTTAAAAACTGTCAGAGTTTGTTTCATAATTCACTGGAGGCAGTACTTGGCTCTTAAGGCCAGTGAATCAGAGTGGCCTTGCGGAGTATATTTCAACCAAGCTTTGAAGAGGAGTCACATAACTAGAGAACGAGTATGTGTTGGGAAGTGTGTACATAGTTCAGACCAGAAGGCTTTTACTTACACCAGAAATTACACTTTAGGAAGGTGACTTGGGAAGGAAAATTAAAAAAAAACCTGCTTTCTTCACTTGCCCTTTTGACATGTAACAAAGCACATTTCTGCTCTGGCTTCATCCCTGACATCTTGACTCTTTGCTTCACTAAAGGCACGTAATGCAGGTGTGAAGCTGCAGAGGGCTGGAGGGATGATGAGACCAGGAGCTGCAGCTCTTTACTGTGGCTGTAGAGGTGGGAGGGGAGGACTTCTGATCCTCCAAAGAGCTCGTAAAAAAAGGGCTTCCAGTCTGTTACGGAGCAGTTCTTTGCACATCGCCTTCAGTGGGTTTTCACCTCGCTGTTCCTCTGAAGGAGCGCACCGTGCTGCTCCTGCATCGGCTGTGCCGCCGTCCATGAAGGGCAGGATGAAACAGGAGCGTGGTGCTGCCCTCGCACTGCTGCCGGCCGGAGCTGCGCGAGGGGTGAGGAGCAGGGTGGCTGTACAGCCAGCGGGCTCCCTCCGGCGCGTCGCTTGCTGAAGGGGACAATAGGCAATCGGTCTGGCCACAGCTAGGTGCTACCCTTGGGGCCCAGACCTTACCTCTGTACCGTGCTGCCTTTTGCTGCACAGATAGACCAGGTGTTTGGAGCCAGCACGGCTGTCACTGCTGTGTCGCGTGATGGGGATGCTCTCTGGGGGGGCAGCACCTGAGACTTAATCAAATTAGCCAGAGGAATTGTTTTGTCTACAATGTACATCCTATCCCAGTACACTGCAGCATCAGCCTCCATGGGGAGGACACTAGAAGAGCACAGCCGAGAGTGACATGATTTTGCTTCCCATTTTCAAAGCGATTTGTACATAACTGCAGCAGATGGCCCTGATTACTTACACACAACCTGGTCTCCTGCATCTCCCCCTCTTTCCTTCTTCAGGACATTCTTGTAAGAAGAACGAGAAACCCTGAGCTCCAGGTCTGCTGTACAACTGATAGCTGGAAGAAACCACGCAAGGAGGCAGAGACCATGGAGAGGAGGCAAGGGAGAGAGCGTGGCTAGGGGTGCTTGTTGGCGCTGGCTGCCAGGTGTGCATCATGGCCTGGGGGGTTTAGCATGTCCGCCCCAAGGGCAGGGAGAGACCAAGGCATTGTGCAGAGCTAGCCAAGCTGTTGTCTCTGGTGCTGCACAATTCAGATGTGCTGGGGGGGACACATGCCCACAAATAAATGAGTCTGCGGCCAAAATACCTTTTAACGTATTGTGCGAGGTCCTCAGCTGGGATAAAGCTCTTGGGTGCCGCCGATGCCAGAGTCTAGGCTTGCATGGTGCTGGGCTGTGGCAGGGAAGATGCATTTGTCTGCCAGTCCTGTTCCAGCTGGTGAGCAATGCTCACTCTGGTTGGAAGTCACCTTGGAGGGAAGCTTTCACTGCTTACTCTGCTAGGCAAACAGGAGCATCCTGCTTAAAAATTATTCTCGATACTGCTCTGATTAAGAGCTGTTTTTTCTGCATAAAGCCGTGTGGGCTGGGAGCCTGTGGTTGGAGAGCAGTATTAATAAAAGGTGCATTTGCTTCATGGATATGTGAGGTTTAATTCTCTTCTTGTTCAGTCATCACTGGTCCCATCTTAGTAATGTCCTTTTTGAGACTGACTTGTTAGTGACTTTTGTCCTTTTTTTTTTTTTTTCCTACTATTGGTTAAGCTATTTTTATTGTGAGCTTGGGGGAGATAGCTCTTGCCATAACAACCTTTCTGCCCAGCAGGCACCATGACTGCAGGGGCCACAAGTGTGCAGACGTGCCTGGAGATGTTCAGTCATTCTGGCATTTACATAATGCTCCTTTCTCAAAGGGACCCTATTTTTCCCCTAAAGTTAGGGCTAAACTGTATATAGGGCTTCACACCACCTTGAGGTGAACAGGGCATAGGAAATATAAAGCCATTAATTGGTTGAGAGTAGGTCTCTTTTGGGGGGCAGTTATAGATGATATTGGTGTCTTTTTGAGCAGATGAATATGGGCTCTCGTCCCTACAAGATCCCTTCCACACTTGATTTTTACTTGGCCTAGCACAGTCCTGTGTGTGGAAGGGAGACAAAACTCCCTGTTTTAGACATATTTTTGCCCAGAAGCCGTATTTTAACAATCCTCATCCCTTCCCTTTTGTCCTCTGATGTGTTTTCATCTTTAAACAGAGATAGCTGGGTTGGGGAAGTATATGTTGTTTTGGCTGCATCAAGCAGGTGGAGCCCTCAGCGCTGTCCCCCCAAGGTGGGAAGCAGCCAGCAACCCTCCTGGGAACAGCCCTTGTCGAACCCCTGGGTAGATAGATGCTGGATGTCACTGTAGGGGAGTATAAAGGTAAAAAAACCCTGAAAGGTATGATCTGGAAAGGTATTCACAAGTAACAAATATTGAATGGGACTGGAGAATTGGGTGGGTATCATTTGAGAGTCTGAAGAGGGGCCAAACCACAGTGA
This sequence comes from Tyto alba, assembly GCF_018691265.1. NCBI lineage: Eukaryota > Metazoa > Chordata > Aves > Strigiformes > Tytonidae > Tyto > Tyto alba. Next base: position 4,934,212 of record NW_024881329.1, on the reverse strand, counting down.
TCCAGATGAATAAAGAAACCTGATGTAAATCACGTTGCTTAGAGACTCAGTGCTGTGGGCAATTGTAGCAGTAGTAGGTCTAAGCATAGTTTTAAAGGCTTATTATTAGAAAGTGTGCTCCATAATCCTCACACTGCTGTTGAAAACAAGAAAGCCAGATCACACTTTGAACTATTTCAGCCTTTGCTTCTTAAACAGAGGATGTATTATTTCTGCATTAATGAATGAAGTGTTAGCAACCAGAAGTAGTCAGAAGTAGCTCTTACGGCAAAGAGGTTAATTTCACTTGTTCTCTTTGTTCATATGCAACATTTTTGCTTTCATTGTAATTTTGCCCATTACTTAAATGCATCATAAATTGTGATTTTATTATGCGGGAGGCTTGTAAACATGCACATTTATATACCACATAGACAATTATGGAAATAAGACATTTGTATAAAAACCAAGCCAATTTAAATGAATTACAGAAAAGATTTCTGAACATCTGAACTCAGTGAAGCACAGGAGGGATTCATCACCTTAGGTAAGCATAGCGGGATCTTAGTAACTTTTATGTCAGTCACACCTTTTGGGAGAAGCCTAAAACCTTTGGGCCTACTGAGCAAAAAGACGTGCTGATTTATGCCTGCTAGAGCCCAGGCTTAGTGTTACATGCCATGATTTATTTTTTCAGACTGAACTTGCACATTTGTGCTATGACATTGATATTCTTTGCTGTAGCTGTTGCTATGAGAGGGTGGGCTTAGATATGGGTAACTGAAAGGGGAGGCTACAGAGTGAGGGCTTCTCACCCACTCTTCCCAGCCCCAGTGTGGTTGCATTAAGCAGTTAGTGCCAATCACTGCTGCAGGCAGTGCTGTAGATTAAAGGCTTCATTAATTCAAGTTTATCACTCAAGTCACACACGTCTGTTGTTCAAAGTGTGCTTTGTGCATTAAGAATATGGGTCCAATTCAAAAGCCTGTACTTAAACATAAGTCCTCTGAATGGACGGAGATACATTTCTTCCATTTTTTCCTGTTCAAGTATCTATATCCAAAATACACTGAGTGCGACAGAAGAACCAAAGTTATCTTTCTCTGTGGGTAGCTGCGTAATACTGAGGAAATAATAACTCCAGTGAAATTAGACTCCTAGGAAAAGATGGCATCTGGAACCCATATTCTGCTAGCATGTGGAAACTCTTGAACAGTGAAAAGATTATTAGTTATATAACTCCCTTCCCTCCCAGAGGTCTAAGTGGCTGCTATATTAGCACTTAATTTTTCTACTGCCTTTCATGTCACACAGTGCCCAATAGATTTGTCATTGAGATGGAGGTTTTGCTTACTGCAGGATGCCCAAAACGAAGGTGAGGGTTATTGCTGCTTCTAGCCTGCTTGTGCCCTTCTTGCATCCATTTCTTATATTGCCATAATCTAAATAGCATTTATGCTAATGACAGGTTTCTGTATGACAAATGTGTCAGTCTAGAGCATCCCACCATGTAATGCTGAATGTGAACAAGTATCCAGGTGACATGGAGCAGAAAACTGTGTCTAGGAGATTACATGCCACCAGAGCTCAAAGGCGGTGGATGGGCTGGGCAAGAGCTTTCCTGGGAGATCTCAAGCGTCCTGGGGTGGGAAGGGTTTCAGATAACCTCAGAGAGCCTGGCGCCTCTCACCGCAGCCTCTGACCCAGAATTGCACAGGGCGCAGTTTCTTTCTGGCTAAGTGCAACTTCTTGCGTTAATTTAATGTTGTAGGCCAACTCCTGTGTTGCAAATCTGCCTGTTAATGTGGCTGTTTTGATTCACCTTGCTGAAACATGTACTTTCCAAGACTCAGAGGGGATGAGACAAGCCATGTTACTGAATTGTCATTGGGACCTTTGTTAAGTTTGGGTGGTGAACTTTTATTTCTTGCCCCTCACCAGACACCAGCTTTGGAGACAGATATGGTGCTAGTTGGCATCAGGCATTAAATTTCAGAATATTTATCAAAATTAATGCATTTCTGCTAGTTGCAACTAGCCTCTGATTGAATTGTTGCTTGAGATTGAGGGCAAGATTGATGTTGAGCCAGCTGCATGTTTTTCAGCACATACTAGACACATTGGGCAGATCCTCTGCCTTACGTGAGTCATTTTGTCTCACATAGCTTCAGCAGAACTGGGCTTGTGCTGGCTGAGACTGTAGCTCGGCTGCTGTACCCCTGTTTGCTTGTGTCTTTTGGTTTTGTTATAGCATAAATCAGAGCCAGCCAGGGTGCTTGGATAGCAGTCCTGACTTGCGCTCCATTGCAAGAGAAACTAAGCAAGTTGCATGGCTTTTCCCTTCAACCCTTATATAAAAGGAGCGTGATGACGTGTTTATCACTTAATTGATGTTTGTGAAGTTTCCACTTGGCTAATGTACCACACATCTGTGCATGCATCAACATGCTAATGTCCTGTTGCACCCTCAATATAAAGGGCATACCACTGGTAACCAGCTGCATGCTAATTTGTGAGCATGGTCTGTGCTTGTATATGCAGCCTGATTACAGCAGGGGTTTTGCAAGTGAAGTCCTTGATATATTAGTATGAGTCCTGGGAGTGTGTGGGTTAGTGTTTGTGCAGGTTAGAGTTTGCACCTTCCTGCTCCACGTCTGTTGAGATTGGCTGGGACAGTCCAATTTATCTTCATGCGATTTGTGTCTGGTACTGGCTTGCATAGGTCACAACATTTTGGCACAAGAATAGATACTGGAAATAAAAATCTGTGACTCCCCAATCATATTTTGACCTTACATCCTCCTGACTCTTACAGCATATTGGTCCCATGAAAACATGAGGAAAGCTGCCTCTTTTTTTATAAGGTACCAGAGTGGCATCTCTCTAAATACACATCTTTATGGGGGTACATTGCTATTTTCCCTTCTAATTTTCTTTAACATTGGTGTTTTGCAAGCTTTCAGCTTGCAGGACATTATACAAAGGTAGAGCTTTTCATTCAGCTTTCCATGAGGCACCAGGCAAGCTGAGCTGTCCCTCCTGGGTTTCCCAGCACAGCCCTGCTTGCTTTTGCCAGGTTTTGCTGATCTTATTGCAGCCCCTTGCGAGGATTCGTACAGCACAAGTCTCTTGAGTAGAGCTGCCAGCTTTCCCAGCCACTGGCAGCCGCCTTCCCCTTCTCTCACAGTTCTGTCTTTCCGTTGCTTTTGCAGAAGTTTCACCCACCAGATGTGCATCTATCCGTTGTGGGAGCCAGAAAGGTGAGCTGCAAAACTGCCTTTTGGGTGCTGGAGGCAGTTTCACCCTTGGCACGTTTTTGAGAATGGCTGGTAGGGCTGGTACAGGCTGTCATGTGCCACCTGCCTTCTCTGCTACACTAATGGCTCTTAAACTGTTACCACAAAGGGCTGTGACAGCACCAGTGCCTGCAACACTCTTCATTCAGACCTGCATTATTCGCCATAGACTGTAGGTAAAATGAGGTCTTCTCGGCTGAAGAAGCTGCTTTTGGATGGAAGGGCCTCCCTCTCCTCCCCAATACCAATCCCTACCAGCAAAGCAGCATGTGGCAGGGTAGAGCTCTGCCAAGCACCCATTTCCCCTGAGCACTCATTCTTCCATGCATGTCCTGTGCTGTAGCCAAGCAAGGGGGTGGCCGGTGGCCTCCAACAAGTACGTCAATGTTACAGTGGGTTGTGGGGAGCAAATAAAGCTGGAAACGGGACAGTGAAGACAAAAGTTGGATTTCAGCCCTGGGAACAAAACGCTCTGTGTGCAGACCCCTCACTGCTATTACCTAGAGGCTCCGCCTGCCCTTGGTGCTAACAAGGAAAGAACTGACAGTTGTCCCTGAGGCATTTTATTTTGGGTCTGCACCCATCTCAGAGAGACTAGGGAGAAGCCCCAGCCTCGTCAGACAGCTTGTGGGGCAGATGTCAGTGGGTGGCACTTGTCTGCAGCAATGGGCCTTGCAAGGGGGTGCTGCTTTCAGCAATGGCCTTGTGACCTGCAGCCTGCCGGACTTCCCCAGCCCCTCCAAGATAATGCATGAAACCTAAAGCTACTTTTTCCCTGGGTAACTGAGATCTGCATTCTCTTTCACAGGAGAGTGTGATATAAATAATGACAAGTCTCCTGAGAACATGTGCTCGTAGCCTGGAAACCATCCCCAGGATAAGTTGCAGAGACTTTTCCATAAGCAGTATAAATTTTTTATCTGAATTTTAGTGTGACAGGCTGAATAACTGCCCCTTCCCATGCTGAGAGGAATTGCCTAGAACAGCCACTGACTGTGCATCCCAGGGTGCTGGCTGGCTCCTGAAGCTCCCCGTGGCTTCACATCATCCCCTGAGGTCCTGGGCAGCATGAGGGGACACAGCCCCACTTGACCTCGCTCACCGAGGTAGTGGCACTGCAGCTCTGACAAGCAAAGTGAAAAGACAGATCCATTGTGGTACAGGTTTTTAAACATCTGCAAGGGGTTCTTTTGTGAGTGTTACAGCAAAGGAAATACTCGGAGAGGTTTGCTTTCTGCTACACAAAAAGGAAGATCTGGAATCCCAGGAGGGAAAAGCAATCTTTGCTCTGAAATAAGATGCTGGCAGGCAAATGCTATTTTTTTGCTTTAATTTCTGAGAGCCAGTGGACTAGCCTGAAAGCGTTTGTTTGTGACAGCTCCTTCAGCCCTGCAGAGACATTTGAATTCTTGACTGATTTAACGTTGTTGGTCATTGACAATGGTACATTGCTGATGGCACTCAGAAGGCAATTTCCAAAACTGCTGACAGCTATAGGATTGCTACAGGTGTGGAGTCAATTACTACCATTACAGGTTAATAAAAGGTTGTTAAAATAGCCCTACTTGTGGTCCTGTGCCAGTCCAGTAGACAAGACAGATGATGCTTGCTAATGGAAAAAAGCAAACCCAATCCGAACAAAACAAGCCCTAGCAAAACAACATATAACCAAGCAGCATCTTCAGTTCAGGATGAAATGTGTTGGTCTGTAATTTGATTTTTCTGAGTTAACATCTGATAAAGAAAGGCTTTGCCATCTTGAAGGTTTCCCTGAGGTCCTAGGAAGCCAAGGGCAGATACCCGAGTGACTTTCTGAAGTATTGGCTGTTGTAGCAGTATCTCACTTTGCCTGGTATCAGGGCTCCCTGATGATAACAGTAGGTCTTGCACAGTGGAGGCAGGTCCCAGACATGGTGTTGCACAGCTTGTTGACCACAATCAGCCAAGCTAACCCAACTTTTTCTATTTAGTACAGGAGATGGAGGGAACACTGTGGTCCAGTGTCTCAAGATAGCTTTGGGCAATGTTGTTAAAAAGGCAAGGAGCAGGAGTGGGCTTCTGGTGCAACAGATGGCACAGGCCCTGATGGGGTGGGGATTATTTCCTTGGCTCCGTAAGTTACCCGCCTCTACTTTAGGCTGTTGTGGGACCATTCCCTCACATTTCTAGGGCATCCTGCAGGAATATGGTGAAGACGAGACTCCAATTTCCTATTTGTGGCTTTCCCCCAGACTGTTTTGTCCCAGGTGTTTGCAGATGCATTTTTATAACTTGTGGCTATAGAGAGCTGCAATGCTCAAGAGCTCCCAGGTCACGATGGCTGCTGAGCCAGGCTGGCCTCACGAGCAGCTCCGTGAGCATGGTCAGGGTGACTCTCCGCAGCCAGCGTTTCTTAATTTCTTCATTAAATGACTGAAGACAAGGGAGTACTGCTGTTGTATTCGTATTGCAGCTTTGCTAACACGGGCTTTGCTGTTTCTGTGAGTGGCAGTTTGGCTCCTGCCTTAACTTGGGAAGGGGCAGAAGTGAAGGCTGCCTGCCACTTCTGTTACCGCTCGTCTCCCTGACCACTGCCCAAGGATTCATGGTTGTAGGTATTTTGCTGTCCTCTGGAGAAGGCCACAAAGCTTGTCTAATGCCTATCATCTCTTTTGCCTTCTCAAGCCATTTATTTAAATATCCTTCACACATTGTGTGTTTGGTACAGTTTTGTCATAAAACCTATCCTAGACAATCCCATTCAGGAGTTTACTCCCATACAACAGATGGCAGGGGGTTTTGGTGGTAGATTATGGCATGGCTAACATAAAGCATTCGGTAGCACAGACTTCTGAGCAGTGTCTACAGCTAGAGGCAGACAGCGGTCTGTGGTGGAGAAATCGCACGCGGAGAGCAAACATCGGGAGAGAGAACTTTGCAACAGCCGCGTCTGCAATCTGGCATCGCTGGCACTCCCGTGGCACGATGAGCCTTGCTCACGTGCTCCCCAGCTGGCTCGGTACAAAACGTCCCGTTCTTGACGCTTGCCCGGCGCTCTCAGCTGGGTGGCCGTGCCGTGCCCCGGCGTGCTGCCGCGCTGCGGGGTCGGCGGCAGTGGATTCCCCGGCGAGAGCCTGGTGCTGCGGGCAAACGGCCTCCTGCTGCCAGGCGGCTGCTGGGGAGCCGCCGCTCCGAATTTCCTCCCTTCTTTCTGCATCTGGGGGGGAAGATGCTCATCTGGAAGATTTTAACCTCAGCGCTGATAGGTTTTCATCCCCACCATGGTTAATAAGGAGATTAGGTTGAACATTGATGCAGCTGTAAGCCAGGCAGGATTTTGGCTTGGAAATTAAATTTTTTGTTGCGGTTCTCACTTCTGCGTGCAGCTGTGTGTGGAGAAGCCCAGTCCTGCACAGGGGCCCTTGTTAGAAGCTAGTTTGATTAATTCTCACCCACTGCCTGCTCCCCTGTGCCTCTACCAAAGGGTGATTATTCTGTTGCCAAGAACTTGAGCAGCAATATATTTGAGTTCACCACCCAAGGACTGCGAGGGCCCGTGCCAAATTTTTAATTGTATTTCTCTGGCAAATAGCCATAGCTTGATCTTAAGAAAAAGAAGTCAAGTATTTCTAGCTCTCAACTCTGTGTCAGTCTGTTGTGAAGCAAAGCTGGGAAGTGTGGCGGGAGCTTACTTGGCCTAACTGGGGGGAGGAAGAGAGTACCCAGGCTGCTGGGGTAGAGGAAGGGATGAGAGAAGCCGACAGCCCTATTTTTCAGGAGGAGTTGAAGAGACCCTGGAGGTGGAATAGCTGCCTTGGACACTGCTCCTGCCACATGTGGCTGAGCTGGGAGCATGGAGGATGGTTCCTTTTGCAGGTGGGAAGCATTCAGGCTGAGCCCTGTTATTCTGGTGATTTTTGACCACTTGCAAAAGCCAAGCACAAGATGAGTTTCACTGCATTACTCTTGTTGGAGAAATGGAGGCCCTGAGTTGTGCTGGGCAGTGCCACTGGCTGGAATAAAGGACTGCAAGGCCTGGCAAAACTCATTATCGGCACACACATTCTCCCAAAGGCAAATAATGTACCATCTGCTGGGTGATTTATTAGCTGTTTTACAATTCCATTTTAGATGGATCCTCTATGATCTTGTCTCCACTTGAGGGGGAGGAGGGTTTATCTCTCACCCTGAGTTTCCTGCAGCAGGTGGAGCCTGCTCAGGAGCCATCTGTCTTGGATGCCTGGCCCATGGCACCTCCAACACAAACATGAACCCTCTTATTAATTGCACAAATACATTACAGCAACACAGTATTTCAGGCAGGTTGATTGGCTGGTTCAGTAACTCTTCACCACCCTCCGTAAACATGCACTTTTTCTCAGACTTTTACTTGGGAACAACTTTGGGCATTTAGGAGCCAGTGTGTTCCTTGACAAAAGGCAGTCGGTTCTCCCCCAGGAGCATGTTTGCTCCTGCAGGAGAGCAGAGTTGGAGGTGAAACACTTTGTGCTCACCTACACTCACCAGAGCATACTAGTTAGGGCTGTCCCAGCCAGACCTGATATTTCAGCAGTGTTTTGGAGTGAAAAGTGCCAGCTGGCTGGCCCCTTTACACCCCATCCAGCTCTGCCCCCTCGCCTCCGCTGGCCGCCCAGGAGGGATGCAGAGCTGAGCGGCCGCAGTGGCCACCGAGGCCTTTGCTCTGTGGCCAGGTGAGGCCCATGCCAGGGCTGGTTGTTGCAATGGCCCCTGCGTCCACCCAGGATAAAGAAGATGTAAATGGTGAATCTGGGTACAGAACAGCTGAATCTGCCCTATTACGCACACATCTTCCCCCCTGCCTAAAATTTTCCTCCTGTATATCAGTTTCAGTGTTTATGCATTCAGGAGGCTTGATGTTGGACCGTCTGAGCAAAGGTGTGAATGTGCAAGCAAGCCCAGGAGGATGGTGGCTTTGCAGCCAGCTCCTGTGGGTTTGTGGCCAGGAACTGCCCAGCACTGGTGGGTTCCTCCTTGGTTCAGCAAAAGCTGATGTATCATTGAATTCAGGGGAAAATTGACTGCTTCTGGCTAGGATCTGTGCACACACAGGCTTCTCCTTATAGTCTACTCATTTTGGTTAAGCACAGAGTGGGTTTTCTGTAGGCTCAGGCTGATGGGCAATTGTGTTGGTTCCCTGTTGCGCTGTAGATGAGAGCCTGTTGCACATACATATACTTTGTCCTAACTGTGGTCTATCCCCAGTGTGAAGCAGCTCTCCCTCTGTGACTCAGACTGCACAGAGGATTGTCAGTGCCTTGCAAAGAGTTACATATTTTGGGGAATGAAAAACACAAGCCATGGGCTTGCAATGGCAGTGTAATACATGGCAACAAAGCCACATAAATATTTACTGGTGCATAACTGGGGGTAAGAGCTATTGTCACAGTAGGGCAGAACCATGATGCAGGATGCCAGAAGCCAGGAGAAACAGTTCAGCTGTGGATACACAAAATGGTACTCGGCCAGCCAAGGCCACCAGAAGGGATGGTGCAGGACAGTGGCCCAGCTTTTTCTGGCTAGTGTGTACAGTCGTGCTCAAGTGTTGCTCAGTGGAATAGTTGGGGTATTATTTTTAAAACACTTTTCCTGGAAAGCAGCATTCTACAGCTCAGTGGGCACGAGCCATATCCCCACAGCAGGTTGGCACACAGCTGGTGTCTGGAAGAGGCTGTATACTCATTTCTGTGCAGGCTGATTTAGGGGACTTGCAGAGAGAGGAGCATTATTTGATACTCCACATTGCTTCCTGAGACCAGTACGAGGCTTAGGAACAGTGAACTTCATCCAACTTTAGCATTTCAAAGCAAAAAGCTTCTGATGTTCTGTACCTCAGGAGCAAGATGTCTCCCTCCCTGTGGCAGCTGGATTTTCTTCATTCCACTTGTGATGTGATGTAGATACAGACAAGTGGCTCCAAAATGCCAAAGAAAATCAGGGCACTGTCTTACAAATGTAGCCATTCCTCTGTGGATGCAGCTTATTCTGGGGTAGAGGAACTAGCTGTAAATTTTTTGACTCGGTTATGCACCTGCAGCAGTCAGGACAGGATGTCTGTGCTGCTGAGGAGCAGCATGGATACTCCCCAGGTCATACCCCATAGTGAATATTGGTTTATGCAGAGGTGAATCGTGAGCATCTCTTAGCACTGCCTAGCAGGGAGGCGTGAGAAGAGATCATGCAGCAGGGACCCCTGGCCTGCTGTCAAGTCACCGTTAACTAATTTGTGGATATATCTTAGGAGCTGTTGTATGAAGCTTTTGGTCATCTTGGTGTGCTATATCTTGTATTTTGCACATTGGGAAGTTTTTGTTAGTCCTTATTACCCAGAGTTACTTCTTCAGGTCTACCACTTCTTGTTTCTTCATCGGCTATCTTAACCTCTCAACGTGTCTTACAGCAGTACCAAATCACAACATGGTTGGAATACTTGTGTGATAGTGTCATCTGTCACTGTGAACAACAGCAACAAGGAAATGAGCAATATTTCAAACTGGAGCAGAATGATAACAGGCAAAACAAGAAGAGATACTGTAAAGCTAGGAGTCCCTAGCAGGGAGGTGGAGGATATCCAAGCCCTCAGCCTCCAGAGAGCTGTATGAGCCAATACCATGTTCTGTTTGAAGATCAGAGAATCACAGAATGGTTGAGGTTAGAAGGGACCTCTGGAGATCATCTGGTCCAAAATCTCTTGGTGAGAGCCAGGATGCAACTTCTTCCTAGTCTGCCTAAGTCTTGGAGGGTTTAATTGGATTTGGTTGGATACAGGTAATTTAATAAATTATATTTTCACTGTAATTCCACAAATACAGTGGTAGTGGCTTTACAGCAATTTAAACTATTTTTTAAAGGCTCTAAGTAACTTAGCAGTCATAGCAGTTGAGAAAATGCCCTAAATTATGCTCAGTTTAGAAATTCAAAACTTGGAAATACTGTCTTGTAATTGTATTCAAGATGTTTTCTGTACTGCATTTCAGCACAGAGTCAGTTAGCAGTGGAAGAAGAAAAGAAGTAGGGAGAAAAAATGCTATAGAATTTGTAACAAAATGGCAAAACCCAGCTTAAATCCATGACAATCACATACAGGAGCAAAAAGGATCTTGTTCAGCTGCATCAAGTGCTTCCTTTTCCAACACCACGTCACAGCCCCATCTCACATTCCATCTCTGAGACAGAGGTGCAAAGGAGATGGGTGGTTTGATGCAATTCATCCATACAGCCAAGAAATAATGTTCCCTTCCCTGAGGTACAGGCAAGTCCAGTCATGGATCGTGCTTGGCTTTCCTCAAGCCACAGTCTCCACTCAAGATAGTTTCCCAATACCAGCCTTGACTTGTCCTCCACGTGGCAAGTTGTCCCATCCCCTCTTCCCAAGCCTCAGCCGCAGGTGCAAACAGAGGGCAGTCCCCCAGCCTCACACTCTGGTTACCTCAGTTTTTCTAGGGAGACTTCTCCCAAGTATTTCCAGTGAGCTGCAGCATTCAGTAATGGGCAAGGGCACGTCTGGAAATAACTCATTTGAGATACACTTGTAGAAAAAGTGTAAAGGAATGAAGCGTTAATGATGAGAAGCCTATAGCCCTTCTAGATATATGAGGTTATTCTTATATGAGGACTCCATAACACCATAAACTCCAGTGTTACGGGTGAGTAACTGAGACTGGAATCTGACTCCTTATGCCTGAAAAATTCCTTAATTATTGTTATTAGGACGTAAATAATACAAACCATTATTTTAAAATAATGCTGTCTGGGTGTGGAAAATTCACATTCAAAGAGGAAGATATTGTAACTTTAAATTTACCAAGCAAACATAATCTTTCTGCACAAATATATTCAGTAAGGCAAGGTTCCTGGGGAAAACGACAAGTGTAATTAAAACCTGTCTCATCATGCATGCACACAGGGGAGGGCAAGCTGTGATTGTAATGGTAACTGCGCCTAGCAGGTGTTTTTCTTTTAATAGGAGGTATTAAATAAAACTTCTTGTGTTTATTAACCCAAATACTCTTCTGTATGCTTCTAACGGTGCCTCTGTGATGTGTTGCAAACAAGGCTGAACTTGAACTATATCTTTCAGCATGAACTTTTGCCTTCAGAGATACAAAACTACCTACATTAGCTGATGCTATTACAGGGACCTGGAGCACTGTTGATGCTGCAAATTCTTTCACACTTTGTAGCTCTGGAGTGTTACTTTTCTGTGCTGAAGATCTTGGGTTCCTTGTGGCATGGTGGGGATGCTCCAGAACTGGTGGGGGGAGAGGAGGAAACTGTGCCAGAAGTGCTGTCATCTGTTGCCTGCAACTGTGGGAGGATGTATGTGATCAACTACGTTTTTAGTAAAAGAGTCAGAAGTGGGGGAAGCAGAGCTGGAGATGGGCACTGGCTTTGGATAGTCTGAGCCTGATGTGTCACTTCAGAAGGACAAGGTGCTGGGTCTGAAGGAGGTGGAAGCTTAGCTCCACTTTTCTTCCTACAATACTTTATAGTACCCAGGCACTGCCAGTGCTGTGAGACTATGTGGGCTTTTATGACTTTTATTTCAAGTTCATTTGTTATTTGCTGCCAGAATTCTCCCAAGGAATGTAGACAAGAATTGGTAAATGGTGATTAATTTAGACAGCCTAAGTAGAGGACTCATGACGGGCTCCCCATGTAATACAAGAAAGTTAACGGCTTGCTGATGTCCTTTTGTGAGTGAATTGTGTAGCCTGGTTGTTTAATGGAGTGTTTAAAAATTGTGTTGGCAGTAGCCTATGAATAATGTATACAGGAATAATGAAATACCTTACTGCTAAGAAACTGCTGATATGCTGGGGAAATTTCCATCAGATGTGAGAACAATTTTGAAAGCACTGTCTTCTTGGGATGCCCTTTATTTATGGTCTTGCTGCTTCAGAGATTGCATTCCCTTTTTAGATACTGCCTGTGAAGATGCCCTCCACTGCCTCTGCCTCTGTCTTCCAGGTTCACCTGACTACCCCTCCTTGTGTCTGTAAAAGCTCCTGAATTTTGATGAATTTAGCCTTTATTAACTGAGCACCGTAAGCACAGAGATACTTGCTGTGCAATCTTCAGCCATTCTTGGTATCTGCACCAAGACACATTGCATCAAAGGAAGATGGATACTGGTTTTGTGTCATGGCAATGTCCTGTGATGCAGGAAGCAGAAACAGGGACAAGTGATTTGGAAAAAAAGACCAATGTTTCTTTTGCAGGTTTTTAGAGCACGGGCTTCTTGCATGACGTAAGCAACCCCAGAGTGTCACACATGAATGTTCAGATTTTGATGGACTTTGCAGTGTGAACCCAGATCTGATGCCTCTCAATTTTCCCTCATGTACTCCTCCAGTGCATGAGGCCCCTGTGTGCTTTGGCCATGAGTAGTGAGAAGTCATCGTGATACTAAGCAACTAAATTTTGCTCGACCAAAGAAACGAGAAGATTGAGAGTCAACCCCTGCTTGCAGGAGAGCTCTGGAGGTTGCACTGCCTTAGCTGCAGGAGGAAACAGGCCTCCAAAAAGACCCCAGAACATAGCCCAGGCAGGCATATGAGGCAATCACAGTCTCTTCCTTTGCTCCTTGATTTGGCCCTCAGCTGTACTTCAGGAGAAAATAAAATCATAGCATTGTTTCTCATGCAGGGTTTTTGCCACCTGCATTCAAATGCAGAAGTATCACAGGAGGGCAGGTGAACTCAAGATGTACCTTGTTACTGTCCAGAGTGATCTCAGCCAAGTGTATGGTAAGAGCAGACCCTGCTTGTGGAGTCTGTAGCTCTGCGCCCTGCCTCTGCTGTGGCTTTGTTATGAGTAGCCTAGTGCTCAAGCTGCATTTTTGTGTCTAGATTTACACAGTAGAGCCCTGAGTCAAAACATTTCCTGTAATATGGACAGTATATTATTAGTGTAATGCCAGAACAAAGCAAAGCGTGATTGATGCTGATATTAGTCACCTGAGGAAGTGACATCCTCACCTGGGAGTTTGATGGGATGGGTTTTGAAGTCATGTGGTGATGCCAACACTCAGCTCCAGGTATGAGGCTACAGGGCAAGAGAGAGAATGGGTTAGAAGAGAGGTGGTATCCTCAGGGTGATCTGCAAATGGCCAAGCAAGAGAATTCTCCAAAATGTGAGGGAAGATTTGCACTTTTATTGGCTTGTTTGCTGCTCGGATATTCCTAGGGAGTGCAGTATTTTCACAGCTACAGGAAAGGAGGTGTATGAAGGGTTAGTCTAAACATAAGATGGGTGGCAAGGATCACCAGAGGAGTTTGACTGATGGCCTAAATGTTTTCAGTAGAACAAATAAAGAGAAAAGGTATCTAAAACTTCCTTCATCTTCACCACCCAAAACCCATCCTACCAGCCAAGAAGTGTTTTCAGCAGAGAGGGTCACAGAGGTCTAGGCTGAGGATCACGGTCAAGTTCAACCTGTCTTTCTCAGAGTACAACTGCCGCTAGCTGACAGTGTACATTAAAGAGCAGCTTTCAGAAGGAAGGAGACAGTTCTGTAATGCAGTTTATTCCACTGATGCTTCTGATGATCCTATTAATTTCTCTTTTTTTAATGTTTGTTTCCTTTAGGTGAAGAGTGAAGGTCCCAAACTGGTGCCCTTCTTTAAAGCCACTTGTGTCTATTTTGTCCTCTGGCTGCCAACTTCCAGCCCCTCCTGGTTCAGCGCCCTCATCAAATGTCTGCCCATCTTCTGCCTGTGGGTTTTCCTTCTGGCTCATGGAATTAACTTCTTAGTGTCACACCGGAGCGCCAGCCGCATCCTAGCGGGACTCATATTCTCGGCAGTGGGAGATGCCTTTCTCATCTGGCAGGAGCAGGGCTACTTCATTCATGGTGAGTGCGGTGTCAGTCCTAAAGGGATGCCATGCTGTCCAGCTGTTACCCTCTTTATTGAGTAATGAGTTGCTGGGCCACGTGTTTTGTTTATTCATGAAACAGCTTAAGCCCTAGGCAGTGGGAAGCACTCATCCCTTGACTAAAATCCTTTGTGGCTAGAGGAGTCACACCATGGATGAGTCTTTCTTTTGAGCTTCTCTTTGAAGTTAGAGAGGTAATTGGGGCAGGTTTGGTTCCCCAGCATGTGCTCATAGCATCTCAGCTGGCTGGAGCTATGAAGGTGGCATGGGCAGAATCCCTGGGGAAGAGAAGGAAATGCTCATGACACTCAGCAGCTCCCATGAAGCTACGGGAAGTACCTCCCTCCTATCTCTCTGCAGGGATATCTGTCAGCCCTTCACTACAAGTATCAGAAATAGGACACATGATGCAAAGGTGGAGAACAGGTAGAGAGGACCCTTATGTTTTGACAGACAAGCCTGTAGCCTGGGGGAGGTGTTTAAGTGAATTCTAGAAACTAAAGCATCAGAAATCATGCCCGGCTTGCAGGTTCATCAGTGTGAATCATGCAGGCTGTTGTACAAGTCATGTCTGTTTTGCAAGACATGTAAATGATGGGGAATCAAGGACAAACCTTACCACACAAATGTCTGTCTTCCCTACAGAATTGTCCACATCTCTCAGAGCAAACCAAGATTGTTTTATTTTGCTGGTTTGCAGACTAGAAGAGAATGATTTAGATTAATAATTTAAAGCCATGTTGAACCTGCCTGCAGCAGCACTCTCCCTGGCCTTGGACTGTCACAAGAAATCAGTAGCAGTGCAGTCCTTCACTAAACTGACTGGTGGGGTTTCTGTAGTTAATTTAACCAGCACAGGGATCTTGCGTACACCCACCCATTAACTGTCTGCTGTGACTGTCCCACTGGAAAATGTGATGAGATGAGGGAACTTCTCTGACTTGTGCTGTGTCAGATCTGAAATCAAAGGCTTATTTTTTCCCCCCTCCCATGAGGTCAGTACTTAGTTTTATTCTGGGATTCCCACAAGCTCTTTCTTTATGAGAGGGAAGTGTGTGCAATGCCAGATATGAAAGGCCAAATGCTCTGAATCTGGTTTTAATCCTCCTTCCCACGGGCTTATCCCAATCTCATTAAAAGTTCATGTACAAATTTTTACTGATTTCAGTGGGGTTTAAATTAGGCCCTGATGATTGGATCTGTCTGTCTGAACCTTGGGCACGTTGCTGGGGAGCTCCAGGCTTCTCTTGGGGTGCCATCCCCTCTGTGCTGAGTGTTGGCCTTCCCACTGACGGGCCTCCTCCTACCAGCGGTACCCAGCTCAGCACAGGTTGCCTCAGCCCGGCTGCTTGTGCTTCTGTTTTGCCTCTTGGAGTTGCTCCTTGAGCTGTGGCTTGGAAAATGTTCAAGGCCTGATTCTCACCATGACTGTTTTGTACGTGGACTGTTCCAAGCTTCTCCATTCCCACGTAGCTGGGATATCTCTTGAGTTCCCTCTCCATTTTAGCACTAGAGGAAGGTCAACCAGTCACAGCAATTCAGTATCTAGTTAATGTGTTTTAATCTGCAGATAAGATGGATTTTCAACCCTAGTCTCACAACTGAGAACTGTTGCTTTGTGGGTTTAGACACATTTTTCTTCTCGAGGAGAGGAAAAGCTCTCTTGGAGCATTTTGAAAAATCTTGACCTTCATCCAGGCTGTCTGTTGCCTGCCTCAGTCCGTGCTAATCCGAGCTACCATCTTCTGTAGTGAAGTGTTAACATTTGCGTTTCAGCTGTTAGCAGATAAAGCGCACCACCCCACTTCATCCTTCACCTCTCCTACAAAATGTATTTTCTATTTAAAACTCAGCAGGCTGCTGTTGTTGACAGCTGACAGTATTCAATCTTTTGACATTGTCATTTGTGGGAATTTGAAATTTCAGGAGAATAAGAAGAAATACTAGATAAAAATGTACTTTCTGTTCAACTTCTACAGCTTTGGGCTGAAAAAAAGATTGGAAACTGGGCGGATTTGAATAGCTTCCGAGACAATGAGTTTAGAAAAGGACATTTGTTCATTACTTTATAGGGGAGTGAGGGCCTGGGAACCTACTCCTGGCACACTTGACTTTTGTTCATTTTTGCCGTTTCAGTCCACTAAGAACATGCTATTTTCTGACTAGTGTCTTATTGCCTGTAGAAGATACTTTACAATGTTAACATCCACCTCCTTTGATAGCAGGCAGCTAGAAACAATTTATGCATTTGTTGAAAAAGATAGGGACTGACAAAAAGGTCTTATTGCCAGCCTGAGGGGAAACTCCAGGGGCAGGGAGCGGGAAGGAAACCTGGAGGAAGGAAGTGGATAGGGAAGAGAAGGACTGATTTGCCTGATGTGGTTGGGAGGACGAAGCCAAAGGCTGAGAAATGCAAGAGAAATGCACCCCTATCTCTGTGCAGCCATCACAGGTTTCCCCAGTTCCTGACTTGATTTGTGGGTGTTGAATGAGCAAGCGTGGGAGCTGACTCCCTTGTTTATGACCAGCCTCACCACGTATCACAAAACTCCACCTGTGTTTGTGGGCTTCTGCTTGGTTGCTGCATCCTGTCCTCTCCTCCTCCTCCTCCTCCTCCTCCTTGCCAGCTGCCTGCATGAAGGACAACACATTCTTCAGCTCCCCATCCCAGAACTCTCTATATAATGCCACTGAAGTAAAAACCACTTCTCACTGCTAGGGCAAAGTACCCTCCTTCTTACTGGCCCCAGGGCTCAAACCCTTCCTGCGCTATTACACTATAAACAGCTCTTGTCCTAAATCCCTCCTTGGTTTCCTCAGGGCTGTGCCCATGATGTGTAATAGCTCTGTCAAACATCGAATTCTTGTTGCCCTCCTTTGCACTTACCTTCCTTCCCCTTCACACTGTCCATTTTGTCTGGCCTCACCTTTCTGACCAGGTCCCCACCAGTCCCATCCCTCCTGCAGGTTCCCTTCTCATCCCACCGTGGCTGAGGATTCAGTGGATGTCAAAGGCAGGGAGACACTTCCCCTTCTTTGAGCTACCGCAACACCAAGGCTATTAGGATGAAGAAATGTCTGCCAGCAGCAGGTTTTAGTGACTGCCCTTTACACCACAGCGTCATGCTTTAAACGTAAACAAGTGCCCTGCTGGAGGACTCAGCTTCCCAGATCCTTTTCTCCATTTCATGCTTCAGAGCTGCATGAAAACTTTCAGCTACTCTAACAACCCTGCCAGGGTAAAGTGGGACAGCCTGCAGCTGCACCATGTGTGGGGCTGGAGCTGGAGGACCAGAGGAGCTGGACTCAGTTTGGGGCCCATTATCTATGACTGGCATGACAGCTAGTACTCAGCAGCTGTACCAATACATTGTGACATTTTTTGGCAAATGGATTAGTTGCAAGTGAGTAACACATGGGCTGGACCTTCCAACACCCACATCTGGCATTTCTTAGGGGTATTACACTTCAAAGGGAAGCTGGCATTTTATTTTTACTGATTGATTCCAGATAAGGTTCATCTGAATCTTGCAGATAGCCATAAAATTGTTGGCAGATCATATTGGTGCAGTGCCTGAAATATGCCAGCTGCTTCTTTCCAGCTTCAGTTTCTCCTCCTAGCTATGGGCAGAGATGGAGTAGAAGCCAGATTTAGTCGCTGAGTATCTTCGGGTTTGTGGCTAAATACGGTCAGGCTTTGTGTCTGGGTTTGGAGGGATTGGCATCTTTTTTCACATTTTGTTCCTACACTGCTCTGATTCCAGCCTTCCTGTTCCACACGTGACCTATGAGTAAAACACCTTGGATAGTTAGAGAGGATGATCTTTGGTCTGCCTTGCCCCCACCCTTCCGACCAAAGCAGGGGAGGAAGAAACACCTGAAAAACAAGCTTTGTTCCTTCTGCAGCAGCTCAGTTCACAAGCAAAGAGGCTTGTAGCACCACGGAGTTGTACTTGGCTGCAGCTGTAGATGTGCTGGGGCTTTTTCTTAGGGCGGGAGCTGGGTGCTAAGGCTGATCTCCTATGCACAGATTTTTATCCCAAGTGGTCAGTATGGTTCCCACTGAAAGTGTTAAGGGGTGTAACACTGCAAGGACATCGGTGCTTATTGCCATATATTTAAAACCCAGTATAACTACATGTTTTCTTCCGCTACCAACTGCCAGTCACTGATGAAAGGTCACACTTGCTGTGTCAATGCCTCTTTCCAGGTCTGCTGATGTTCGCCATCACACACATCCTGTACTCTTCAGCCTTCGGCATGAAGCCTTTGGACCTCAAAGCCGGCTTGTTGATGGGCCTTGTTTCCAGTTCCTGTTATGCCTTCCTGTACTCCTACCTCTCAGGCCCATTCACCTACCTGGTAGCCGTCTACATCGCCTTGATTGGCTTCATGGGCTGGCGAGCGGTCGCCGGCATGCAGCTGTGCAACGACCTCTGGACGTGGACCAAGCTCTCGGCCTGCATCGGCGCGATGCTGTTCATGGTGTCGGATCTGACCATTGCACTTAACAAGTTCTGCTTTCCCGTGCCCTACTCGCGCTTCATCATCATGGCTACCTACTATGCAGCCCAAATGCTTATTGCACTGTCAGCTGTAGAGAGCAGAGATGAAGAAGACTTCAGAAAGAGGAGCTAGATGGAGTGCTAATAGTCTGTGAACAACTTGGGTTATATCTCAGGTGCTGTAGCTGCATTCACCCCTGAGAGAGATCTCCATTTCTCTAGGCACATTGGTGATATTGATTTTGCTTCTTTGAAGCATTATCTGTGGGGCTTTTTTTTTTTTCAATGGCTTTCTCTGAATACAGCTTACTTCAGTGTGGAGTCCACATCAGAAAGCTTAGACTGTCCCTGCAGTAGCTCATTCAACTCTTCTTTCTTGGAAGTGCTGTACTACTGCATTCTACTTGTTAGTCTTGAAACTGATGCTGAATGTCTGGGAAGAGGAGGGTTGATGGAAATGAGGTTTGGCCATGCACTGTGCTAAAAGACTTGCTTTCAATAGTAGGGAGTCAGGCACAGATCTCTGCTAAAGTCATAGGTAAAAATGAATTTAACTGACGTTTGTCTCTTTTTGTGCATTATAAACTCAGTACTCAAACTGGAACTATTGCCTCTGCTGAAAGGAAGCCTGGAGGTAGAGTTAAAACAAGATATCCAGATGAGGGCTGAGCTTTGGAGCCAACGGCAGCATGTGGGGCAGCCCCCAGCAGAACCAGAACGAAAGCAAAACACCAAGCAGAGAGCACAGAGCAAGGCGTGCGCTGACGTGCAGTGCTGTGTGCTTTGATCACTGCTCCAGGGTAAGCCTGTAGGTGCAAGTCAGCGTTGCCGTGTGTGGCAGAACGAGGAGATTGGTGGGATTTCATGGACACCCAGGTAGCCAGGCCAGCACGTTCCCCACGCCTTGAGTGCGCAGGTACACAGTGTCTGCAGCCACCAGTGACAGCTGAAATGTAATGGGCACATGAGGAACTTGTGATTTTTACAACAGAACTTTAAGCATATATTTTACTAATATATGCCCTAATTGTCCTTAGTACATCAGACAGGGATCTAACCTTTATGCCTTTCTTCCCCAGCATCCTAACAAATAATATTCCATATACTCATTAAGCTTTACAGTACTGCTGCTTGCAGTATCTCTCAGATCTTCGTGTGAGCATTTCCTGTGGTCAAGGCTCTTATTTTGGATGTAGATTCTTGTGTTTTGCCAGCTGGTTGTACAAAATCAGCTTTGCACCACTTGTTTTTGGAAAGACCCTTTTCAGCAGAGCTTCCTGAAAAGCACTGTCTTGTGCGTTCACAGTGTCTGCTGCTTCCTTCTCAGACCCACATGGACGCAGTGAGAATGTGCCACCAGTGCTGGGAAAGCGTGTTTAATTCTGATCCAAATTCTTTGGTTGGTTTTTCTGCCCATCTGCTGAAGCAAGATTCCTTCTGACTTCAGACTGTCTTTAAAAGATACAGGATGAGGTTGCTCCGATTTTTAATCATTTGTGATCATATGTATGTTTTTTCCTCTTATTTAGGATATCTAGCAGCAAGCTCTGTTTCTGTCTGAAACTATCGTGAATGTGCTTTTCCCTTCTGTCCATCCTAGGGCCACTCTCATGGGCTGAGATGCTCCCCCAGTGGCTTATTATAAGACATGAGTGCGCTCAGGTGTGCAAAGGAAGCTTGCTGAGGGTTCCTGCACCTCTTCAAACCTGCAGCCAAATGGGAACAGCCAGAGCAGACTGCACAGCTTGAATCCACGTGCATCCCAACAGCCCCTTGCACGTGCGCTCATGTGGGCAGGAGGGGCAGTCCTTCAGACCAGCTGAAAATCACCACCACGCTCTCCATACCTAGCGTGCCCAGACCATTCTAGGCAAAAGCCAGGCACTGAGTCCCTGGCAGTTGGGGAGGAATTCCTCTTTGTGAGGAGTGTGGCAGGGTCGGGGGCAGCTGAGGAAACCCTACCAACCCTGCTAGCTTTTCCCTTGGTGTTGAGAGGTGCTAAGTGGGTCTCCTGCTTCTCCCCGGCCTCGCGTGGTGGGACTGGGTGGGGAACAGGCATTGCCTCCCCACAACTTCTGCATTAGTGCAAATTCAGCCAGTATTACAAAAATCTAGGTTAACCATCCTGACCCTGTGGAGTCATCTGCTGCTTTTCAGAGATCAGAAAGGTCAGCTGCATTATTGAGAGGGAAAGCATTGTAAATAGCCCAGCCCTGTGTAATGTCTTCCCTTTCATGCTGTTGTGTAATATTGTCAGTATTCATTCACTGGGGCCTGCCTGGAGTAAACTGCTAAGGGGATTTAGAGCCATAAACATCTTCATTCATCAGCACCGCTTATCTCCTGGCCGCAGCCTGAACCCTGCAGTGTAACTCTCTGCGGATGTCACCTGCTGTTACTCAGCTTGACTGTTTGCAAATCTCTTCCTGCAACAGACTGACCCAGCTAAGAGGAAATCTAAGCACTTGGGGTGAACCCCGTATCCTCTCAGCATGTGAGAAAACAGCACATTTCAGTCTGATTTACATCTCCTTGTAAAGGGAGTCAGTCCAGCACATTCAGTCCTTAGCTGGCAGTTCTTCAGAGAAGCCTCCCACACCCTGAGCTTCCCCTTGCTTTGAGGAAAATGCACGTGTGATAAAGTAAGCTTTATTTAAAAGTCAGTATTTCGATTAGCTTTTTTTTTCCCCTCTAGAAATGAATAGTCTTCAACTTCCCGAAGATGGCCAAGTTGCTTTTCTGCATCCTTTTTCATCTTGGCTTGCTCTGTTACCCTGCTCCACCATCAGCCACCGGATACTTGCAGAAAAGGATCTTTGAAGTGTTATTAGGAGGCCTGTCCTCTCAGCTGGCCATCAGAGGTGCAGTTTCTGGTGGCAGAGCTCTCTGGGTGGCTCTAGCCCGGCCAGCAGAATCAGCTGCAGCCCAAGTGGGCTGTTGCTCCCTCGCTGGGACACGTCCTGCCAGCCACGCTGGCTCTGTCCCAGTGCTGCAACGGCTTCAGCCTTCCCAGGAGCATGAGGCAGAGCGCTCAGCACACAAAGTCAGGGAGAGCCCTGGCTGGCTCAGAGGTTCACCAGTGAAGGCTCTGACTTTTCAAAATCTCTCTCCTGCTCTGCATTTCTCCTTTTAATCCATATTACTTGAACGAGACCATTTTCCTGGAGGCTCTTTCCTGCTGGGAAGAGATCAGCTGCTGTGGACACTGATTTGACACAATTTTGAGTTTCATAAACCCTGAGAAACACTAATCAGTTGCTGACAGTCTAATAAATACCTTTTATTGGGATTACAACTGTACCCTCTACCCCAGCGAGGGCAATCTTCACTTTGAAAGGGAGTAAACAAGAAGTGGGAGTGACGTGACTGTCTGTGGCACTGCCTTTGTGGACCTTACTGTTCTCTCTGCACTGTAAAACTGCGAGGTTTGATCCATTCTTCTCCTTTTCAGGGGTAGTCTTTGAGAAGCACCTGGTCTTTGGCCCAGGGACATTACAGAGGGAATGAAGCACCCCAGCGGTATCAGCTCCTTTGCTTGCTAAGTACAGAGGCTTTCTTTTCACACTGCTGTGTTCAAACACAATTCCTGTCTATGATTACTTGAGGTTAAACACATGGTCCAATTACTTTTGCTCTCTTTCCTTTCTGTGGTTATCGCCCTCTTGGAGATCCTTCGGCTCCTTATTTGGACATACAAAAGATGCAGCACATTTCTTTCAGCCTCGTATCTCTTTCTGTAGATAGATCCTCCTCACACAGAACTCCCAATGAAGTCAAAGCAGCAATGCTAATTGAAACTGTTTTTTAAATGCTAGTGATGCTTCTGGGCTGTGCCAGTCACACTGATGTCAGCAGGGTGGAGCTGGTGTAGAAATGGTGGGTTGAGAAGACCAAATCCAGAGGGTTATAACAGCTTTACTCCTACTCTACCAAGAAAAATGTGCTTGTGCTTAATGCTTGGCTTCTTACTCCATAATGAGGCAACTTTAAGACTGGTTGGTTTAAGAATTACTCTAACATGGCTTTTAAGCAGATTGCTGAAGGTTTCATGCTGTAATCAGTGGAGGAAATAGATATATTTTTACACAAGGATATAAAAGTCCCAGGACAAACTTTGCAGAATTTTTAGTGGCTTTTCAAAGTTTTCCAGTCCCGTAGTTTGACATAACACCTGTATGTTTTCAGCTTGCTATCATGGTAATTTTGGGAGCTGTTCTGGAAGAAGCAGATCAAAGCAAACAGCAGCTGTAAAGCTCAGTGGCAGGTGCCTCTTTCTCTTTGCTTGGTTTCTGGATGCATACAGGGGCTCTTTTAAGCAGAGGCATCATAACTGCATTCCTGGAAGAGGACGGGGAGTTGCCAACTTCTCATGCCAGAAGTCCTCCTGGGTACTTCTCCTGCCTTTTATCCATGCTTGCTCCTTTTGTGGCCTTGGGTAAGTCAAGTTACTTAAATTTTCTGGGGCCAGGTCCTCATCTGGTGCGAAAAGGCACATGTGTATGAGGGCCAGTGCTATGCCAGGTTACAATGGCAGGGGACCACACCCTCACCCCATTTCTAAAATGAGGATATTAACACTTACCTACCTCACAAAGAAGCTGTGAGGATTAATGTTCATACAGCGCTTTGAAGATGTAAAGTGCTATATAAGTCCCAAGAATTATCCTACCTTAGGGTTGAAATGCTTTTAGGGATCTGCAGGACTTCTCTTAAAGCATGGAATGTGTGACTGCCTTTTCAATTTGCATCAGATGGAAAGCAAATGTAAAATATTTATTTGTACTGGTTAACAGGATAGGCTCAGCTGCACTTGAACTCTGAGGAGGGTTTAGCTTAAAAGTCTGAACTTCAGTTTTGTGAATTTCAGTTTTGCAAATGGTCTTTAGTTCTTCTAAAAGCCTCAACCAAATTCTTAGACATGAACCTTGTATCCAAATTTTGCAGTCTGGTCTTATCCCTGACTGTTAGCTAGAATAAACCTAATCCAGCCAAAACACAGTGCTCTCACAGCCTGCTATGGCTGTTGAAAAGACTGGAACAGAAAATGAAGTCATTCTATTCAACCTTCATTCTGCAGAAGGTCAGCTAGGTTTCATGAGACAACTTGCAAAGGGATGTTCAATTTTTGTGATTGTAAGTTTTACTGGCTTTAAAATCAACAGAGA
This sequence comes from Tyto alba, assembly GCF_018691265.1. Taxonomy (NCBI): domain Eukaryota; kingdom Metazoa; phylum Chordata; class Aves; order Strigiformes; family Tytonidae; genus Tyto; species Tyto alba. The sequence continues at coordinate 4,910,371 of NW_024881329.1, read as the reverse complement.
GGGAAGGCCTTGATGGAATCAATAAGGTTGGCACTTCCTTCTTGAATTACTTCCTTTTTACCCGAATCAAAGAAATAGCAGGTTCTGTAGCAAAGGATGTGCTTGTACTACCAGTCCTAGGGCCCAGAACAAAAGTTCATCTAGAAATACAGCTCTGAACCATCACCATGTTCTCAAGTAGTATAAAAATGACATGGTTCACTGATTTCAAATCTGGACCACAGCTAGAAACTACTTAGTTCTGGTAGAACTAGCTGCTGTACAAACACAAATGAAGGCAAGGAATTACACACCAAGGAAGGTGAGCTGTGAACATGTGAAATGGACCATAATTCTGAAGCAGCTGCAGTAAAATCTTATCTTAATATGAACTCAGAAGCAAACACAATGCAAATTTTTATGGTTTCTTTAAAATGTTTGATGGGTTTTAGTTTTCTTAGTTTGGAGGAAATTTTCTTAATGTTATTTTATTTTTGCTCTTATTGTAAAGAATAAAAATGTACAACTCTAGATAGACTACAAATGAAAAAAGGTGGCCAGTTGGCAGGATTGCCAAAACTTCTGTGGCTTGTATTGTTTCTGTGGTGACACTATGCTGCTGTAGGATGAGCTACTGGAGTGGTGTGACAGCTCAGCAGTGAGGCCGAGGCACAAGGCCAGTCTCATATAAGAGGGGTGCTGGGGCCAAGCCACTGAGGCTGCAGTGGGAGCACGACTGGGCCGATTCGGATCAGTCAAAAGACAGAGCATCGGGAAGTAAACTTTTCCTGACAGCTAAAAAGCAAGAAAGCAAAGCCAGCCTGTTGGGTGACAGTGCTGAATCAGCACAGACACACGTATCTGGACCTCGCATGTGCAGGCTCCTGCTGGAGCAGGCCTTGCTCCTAATCCACCTCGGAGCCTACAGTGCGGGCAGGGTCAGGCCAGCAGAACTGGATGCTTTGTTAAATAAAAATCCCAAGAAACCCCAAACGAACCAACCAAACAAGGAAGGAAAAAGCAAATACCATTGTGTAAGCAGTAGTTCTGCCTGGCTGAGACTGCAGGCTGGCTGGTCTGTCCTGAACACCAATCTTTGTGTCTTGTACCCGCGCGAGCCTCTCGCTCCAGCCCCTCCACGCATTCCGGGCAGAGTGCACTGAAAGATCTGAATGAAGCAGCTGCTCTCCCCTGGGGAGTCAAGCATTTTGCCACGTCTGAAAGTCACTAGCACTTACTTCCTCTGCCGTGATTGTAAAGGTCACCACATGCAGTATGGCCACTTGATCTGGGATCTTTTCTTAACATATTTTTATGCTGATTTTACTATTTTAATTCTATGTTTGGAATGTACTTTTTTTCCTCATTTCTTCGGTGTGTAACAGCAATTAAAAATATTAATTTACTGGGTATTTTTACTGTGCAGATACAATGTCTTCTTGCTCGTTTTCTGTTCCTGTGACAGTTTCGGCATGGAGTATAGAGCCAGCTGGACCTCTGTGGCAGGCAGTTTTGTGCCACTGTTATGCCCATCAGCCGTGTGGCTCTGCCCTGGAGCTACCCAGCGCCCCACTGAAGCTGCCTGACACTGCCACAGCTGGCTGCACTACTCCTGTCTGGGGAACCCTGAAACGCAGCCACCTGCACCCCACAGAGCCCGTCCAACACAAAGTGACCAGGCGCCACCGCGATGACGGCACCTGGCTCCTGTTACAGCACATCCCGGGTGCCCTGGGATGCGAGCCCAGGAGCACGCTCGCCCCTCGCTGCTACCGCCAGTCCCACATACAATGGCCATTTGTCCACCCTTCCAAGGAGAAGGCAGCTCCTTGCAAAGGATTGCTCTGGGAAGGCTGCTCGCTGCCCAGAAGTCCCAGACAAATGGCCAAGTGCCTCTCCACCCCCACCGCAGAAAAATTTCCAGGAGGAAAAGGTAGGATAGTATGGACATTTTGCTCTGGTTGGAGCTCTAATACCAGTTTCTTCAGCTGTTTGATGAAGTGGCACAGATACTTCTTTTCATTAATCCTGAACCAGGCCATGTGTCACCAGTGGAACAGGTTTCAAGGATTTATAGGATAGAAACACAGAGTGTGTAATTGCTCCCAGTCTATTAAATGGATATGCTCACAGGCTTAACAGAGACGCCTTCATACTCCCCTTCTGAAGTGGAGTGGTTCCTGATGTGAGAAAGAATCAGTACCAGGCAGAACTACTACCAAATTCTTTTCAAAGCAGCCTAAAAGGGTTAACGGCAGGAAAAAGTGGGTGCTTCTTCCCTCTTTGTTTAATTTGGTCTTTTACAATTCCTTTAAAAAACTAAGGCCTGTTGGGAGGAGTATCCTGTTTCCTCACACCTCCTTCCTAGCTACAGCTGGAACAAAGGTGGCAAAATATTCTCAGACTGAGTGTGTGTCTGTGGCTGGCCACTGTTATGCTTTTGTTCCACAGCTGGCTCCTGGAAGAATTCACTCTAAATTAAAATAACCAGCACCAATGCGTATGTGTGCATATTTATCTATCTGTCAATCTGTTGATCCTTCCATGGTTCAGATATTCTGTAATTCCTTATCTAGTCTTGGTCATGAGCAGTGAAGTTCCTGGACCCTTCTGGATCTCCAGTTTTACCTTCTATGGCCAGCTCTTTCACAAAGTGACTCCCTCATTTGCAAAGCTGCAGACTGTATTTACTTTCTTGGTATTGCAAGGACTGAAGTACTTCAGATTTATGACTTACTCTATGTTTATACACAAGCTGACATAATGAAGCGTTGATCATCATGGAGGTCCTGCTGGGCTATCTGGGGACACGGAGACAGAGCTCATCTCCTCCTGATGTCAGAAGCAGGATTCTCATTGATCAGTGTGGAAGCAACCTGATATGTAAGAGAGAGAACTGCAGTCTTGGACTCCTTTTATTACCATTAAGATACATTAGCAGATGGCATTAGAAATATCACCTCTGACATGTACCCTGCTGTCCAAAACCACTCAGAGGGAAGGAAGACAGAAACATCAGTAATGTCCCTGCTGAGGAAGCCCCGCTCAGCCACTTGGTTTAACCGACCACTACAGAAGCCAAGGGCAGTTGCATTCTGAGCCACGCAAACAGACAAAGTACACGGCCACAGCAATGCTGTTCTGCATGCTGGATGAGGCAGATCTAGTTCCACTAACTACATCTTGAGTTTTGACTTCTGCAAACTTTCTGTCACTGTGTCCAGGATGCTTTTATCATTTTTTTCTTAAGAAAGAAATTAAAAAAAAAAGTAAGTGCCATAATTACTGCAACCAACCCTATGTTTTGAGTGCAAGTCTCTCAAAGTTCTGGTTAAAAAGCTTTATAAAGCTTTCCACTGCATAAATGATAAAGTTGTCTGGTCACAGTTTTCATAGGAAGTGAACAGTTCAACTTTAGGGAGTTCTCGTTTTCATTCTCATTTCCCCTTGCTCAGTTCATCACTGTTCTGAATAAGTCACTTTGGGTCTAATAGGCTTTGTGTTTGCTGCAATGCGCCATCTTCCAGCCTAAGGGAGATTCACCCCTTCTGAGCTACAGCAGGAAAGATGTTGCTGTGTGTCACAGAGCTGGAACAATGCCCTATTTGTTTTTGCAAATATTAAGATAAAGGCTAAAACTGTTAACATGGCTAAGTACAAGAATGCAAGTGTCCTTCCTTAAAGAAGAGAGATAGAAGAGCATACCTGTATTGGGTTTGCGTAGCAAGGCTTTGGTAGCAGGGGGCTGCAGGGATGGTTTCTGTGAGAAGCTGCTGGAAGCTTCCCCCATGTCCCATAGAGCCGATGCCAGCCGGCTCCAAGAGGGACCCACCGCTGGCCGAGGCCGAGCCCGTCAGCGACGGTGGTAGCGCCTCTGGGATAACGTGTGTAAGGAGGGGAAAAAGTTACTGGGCAACTGCAGCCAGAGAGAGGAGTGAGAATATGTGAGAGCAACAACTCTGCAGACACCCAGGTCAGTGGAGAAGAAGGGGCAGGAGGTGCTCCAGGCACCGGAGCAGATTCCCCTGCAGCCCGTGGTGAGGACCGTGGGGAGGCAGGCTGTGCCCTGCACCCAGGGAGGTCCATGGGGGAGCAGATCTCCACCTGCAGCCCAGGGAGAACCCCACGCCAGAGCAGGGCAAAGGAGTCTGTGACCCCATGGGGAACCCACACTGGAGCAGCCTGTTCCTGAAGAGCTGCAGCCCCGTGGGAAGGACTCACATGGGAGAAGTGCGTGGAGAGCTGTCTCCTGTGGGAGGGAGCCCACGCTGGAGCAGGGCAAGAGTGTGAGGAGTCCTCCCCCTGAGGAGGAAGGAGCAGCAGAGACAACGGGTGATGAACTGACTGCAGCCCCCATCCCCATCCTCCTGTGCTGCTGTGGGGGAGGAGGTAGAGAAAAGTGGGGGTAAAGTTAAGCCTGGGAAGAAGGAAGGGGTGTGGGGAATGTGTTTTAAGATTTGATTTTATTTCTCATTATCATACTCTGATTTGATTGGTAATACATTAAGTTAATTTCTCCAAGTCAAGTCTATTTTGCCCGTGACATAATTGGTGAATGATCTCTCCCTGTCCTTATCTCAACCCATGAGACTTTAGTTAATTTTTTTCTCCCCTGTCCAACCGAGGAGGAGAGTGATAGAGCAGCTTTGGTGGGCACTTGGTGTTCAGCCAGGGCCAACCTGCCACAATACATTTAGAGGAGTGGAAACAGGTATTTGAGAAACAGAGGTTTAGCTCCCATGGAATCAGCACAGAAATCAGCAACTGAGACTCCTGCACAGCTATTCAAATCACAAGATTTGCTCATCCCTTAGATCACTCCTTACTGTCTTCCCTTAGGACAGCCTGTCACCAAATAAAAACTATTGAGAGTCTCTAAAGTACATCCCTAAAGAAAGTCTTCCAAGCCCTGGTCTGAAGGAGCTCCTGGCCTAAAAAAGTGCTTTCATATGCAGTACAGTGTCCTCTGGCCTACAGTGTCTGACTGCAGGCAGTAACTTCCCATTCTTCCTGAACTAAAATCAGCCAAGAATATCGCTCCTGAGATGCAAAATAAACCTGCAGTTAAGCTCAATTTGACGTGAATTCCCTATCCCCTAAAGTCAGTTTTACAGTCTGACTCCTGCTCCCCCACCCCCAAGAGACTGCCCAGGTCTAGGTAAGGAGGAGCCTCAGAAATAGGCTCCCATTAAGGAACCTGAATATAAATTAGCACCTCAACCACGCAGTGCTTTCAGAAGCCTGGGTCCTCAGCCAGCTCTGCTTTGAATAACTTTGAAGAAGTACGTTCGTATTGTAGCAGCCCTCTCTGCGACGCGCTGTGTGTGGGAAGGCAGCAGGTCAGTGATCGGATCTCTGGGGGGACAGAGAGCCGTCCTCGTGGCCCTCAGGCCCGGGCCTGCCTGCCTCCCTGAAAGAATTGCTTTCAGGGGCTGGCTTTGGTGAAAGAAATGTTGCAAGCATCCTACACTCAAAGACAGATGAGATTGCTTGAAAATCAGAGCAGAAAATGGGTGTGCACATCCTTGGCCTCCTTGACCCACTACTTCTGCATTAGCAGAGAGACCCAAAGGCAGGGGTGGGGTGTAGGGGGGTGGCTCAGCAGTTGGCAGCAGGCTGTCCAGAAGCAATGATCAGAGACAAAAATAACCTTAAAAGATCTTTCCAAATATAGTCCCTCGTTATTGGTGCTGTATCAGTTTCATTTCAAGCTGTGCCTGTTCCATTTGAGAGAACGCCAACAGGGCCGGAAGCACCAGGGCCCTGCTCTAGAAAGGGAGAATGGAGGAACCATACTTCAAGGTCATGACAGACAAAAGGATGGCAAATGCTTGCTCTCAAATGCTTAACCTTGAAGGCTCTCTAGTTAATCATAAGCAGTGTGAGCTTACCAGGGGCTGGTGAAATGCACAGGACACAGCTGTTTCAAGGCACTGCTGTACATATTGTAAGATCACTCTGCAAGCTCCAAGTTTGGGCATGGTGACATGGGGAAACCACGTGTGGGTAGTGGGTTACTGTTAGTAAAACCTCAACCCATGCACCTGGGAGTGCTCAGTCTCACAGGACCAATTTGAGCCAGCTGGAACCAAGCTGTGTGTTACAACCTGATTTAAAGCTTCACCAGGTGGGATCTTCCAGCATGGAAAAAAACAGGGAAGGGAGAGGGGGATATGAAATGTCTGATTTTCTTCCTTTTAGTGTCTTGGCATTTTTTACTAGCTTTCATACAATGTTGGCAAAATCCTGCCATTTCACAAAGGAGGAGAACAGATTTACCCCATGCAGTGTCTGCGGTATCTGCAAAAAAAGCACGAAAGCTGTTGTCAGAATACATCAGCTGACTGCTTGGAGGTGCTAAGTATGCCAGAGGTGCAGGGTAGGCCTGGGTACAGACTGAGAAATGGCCATATTTGCTTTTGATCCATCTAGGAAGTTCACAAGACCTGCTAGCCAAAATATGCCATTTTAAGGACCCAATAATGCCTTCAAGCAGCTGAAGACAGGTCTTGGTGACTTCAGAGGAAGACAAAGTCAGGCTAATTTTTGGATATGAAGGTAAGTTCTTACAATGTGGCCCTTGCAGCTCCAGCTGCAGTACCTACAGACTGAGCAGTCTCTGTGGACAAGGATGAGAGCCAAACTGGCCCAGAGAAGTGTGATCCACAGTGCCAATCCCAGTAAGTGCACTTGCCCTGGAAAATAACAAGGCATGAACTATACTCAGACATGATATCTGTGGTTACACAACCTGGACCGAATCACCTCCAACAGTGGCTGCAAATCTGACTGACCACAGATGATCAGCTTGCAGCTGCAAGTTGTAGGGATAGTAAGCAGACAGGTGCTACTTGTGGAGTTGAACCACCACTTAAGACTGGGATGTGATGCTAATATCGCCCTTCCACAGGTTCACTGTTGGGTGGAGGCTGCTGATGAAAGCACAGCTTGAGGCACAGTCACTGCCATGACTCATGCTGTGGTTCTTCAGTGGGGCGATGAAATGGGAAGCACAGGCCTTCCTGGGACACTTGTCTTGAAGTCCAAACACTCTGATGAAGACAGTCGCTCCGGGCTGCTCTGCACTGTGCTGTTGCACACACAAACACAGAGCCAGCACCATCACGACAGAGAGTCTTCCTGTGCACGAGTACAATGCAAAGAGCTTGGGAATGACATTTCATGACCTGGGCTGCCTTTCCCACCAGGGAAAACTCAGGGAGGAGGAAGAATGAACAATACACCACATTACACTCAGCATCTGACCAGCATACCTATCTCAACATGTAAACAAATACAAACTGAAAAGCAAGAGAGGAAGGAATCAGAAATCTAATTCTCCCATTAATCTGCTATGCAACTGTAAGCAAGCAATTAATTAGTTTCTTGTTGTGTAAATAAGGTCTCAGGTTTTTGTTCCATTGGGATATATTGATGCCTTCTCTCACTAATGCCATTAAATTGTTAAGTGCTTTTGGATATTTAGCTCCCAAGGCACTTTAGAAATGCATGATTAAATTATACTCAATTATAAACCAAGGCAGGTGATCTTATAAAGGAAGGGATATTGTTCTGCTGGTGTTGCTCTGAGGCATTAATAGTCTACAGAATGCTCGGGGGGAATCAAGGGGAGCTGCATGTACAATTTAATCACCAGTGTCCACTGTAAATATTCCATTTTCAGCCTGTATTTAAACACATTTCTTGAGGTCCTTATTATCTCCTTTTGCATTGGCATGGGGTCTCATCAGGTAAATCCCCTGGATCCTAAATGTAGCACTGTATGGCAAAATTCTCTTATGAGATCTTATTCTCAGAAAACAGCTTATCCCCTCCTTATCCTTCAGAGTTTTTCTATCATCTCTCAGTTCTGTGCAAATAAACCTTGTGATTTGCCATGTATAATGACGAATAGGAAATCAGTTCACATCTGCTTGTGTCCTGCTGTCCTGCCTGAAGACAGGCAGGCTGCTAGCAGGGAAATGTTCAAGGGCATGCACTGCAAGGCACAACTAGCCTCACTTTTCTCCATTTACTACTCTTTTATACTCATCCACATACACAGAAGTTACTGAAGTTATTTCAGACTTCGTAAAATCCAGGCCTAGATTACTCCATACAAGAACACAACTACAGTCATGTAACTGAAGTGCTCTTTCTCAGCTGCACATGTAGCCAAAGTAACATACCTATGGTCTAGTTACATCGATCAAGGAAGGCTGATTGTTAAATACATATACACAGTTTGACATCTGATTGCTCATTTTAGTGTACTACTTACTCTGTTATTTTAATGCATTGCCCATTACTCTTAATGAAATTATACTCGGAGCAGCATGTACATAGGCTTCTGAAGAAATATATGCATAGTCTGGTAATATACGTTAATATATAGTTCGGCTTATATCACTATATGGTTTATTATCACAGCCATAGGCCAAGCAAAAAAATTTGGTGTGGATTTTATTATTCAGAGTTACTGCATTCTGTTTTGCCCCAGAGTGGGCAGAAGGATCACTTACCATTTTGATTTGATGAGCATGTTCAGTTTTGTTTGGGAGTACTGCTAATGAGACACCTTTGTTACTGATCAGGCCCGAACAGGGAGCGACTGAACAAAGGAGAAGGTGTTTACCTGATGGGATGACCTCTAAGTGTTAATTTAATGTGCTTTGCGGGACTTTTTACAGCTTCTGGCCCAGACAGACTGTCACACAGTCTCCTACATGACAGACTTTTTTTGCTTTTCATCTAGGAAACAAATCCCAGTTAGAGTGGAAATAGGCTACAATACAAGTGACTTGTAATGCCAATCTTCTGTTATGTCAAGACATGATAATATCACCCTCCCTGCACACAGATGGCCCCTACTGTCTTGAATTGTATTTTAAACAGCATCTGTATGAACTGCTGTGCAATGTGCTACATATACATGTAATAAAAGGAAGCCTGGTCCTGAAGAGGTTGCCAACAAATGGATGGGATAGGACAGGAGGTATTCTTGTGTCTGTTCCCTGGGTGGCGACCTGAGGTGTGGAAGAAGTTAGTGATATACCCAAGGCCACAGAGGGAGGCTGATCTTAGTCCACAGTCTTGCAGCCATGTTCCTCTAGCACTGTCATGAACTTCTGTGCTTACCTCTGTCTTTGGAGATGTACCACTGCTCCTATGAATCCACGGGGTCAGTGTCCCCAGTGTGATTGCAGGCAATGACTCGGAAGTATTTCCTCCCTGGGAGCAGGCTTGTGTCAGAGTACTTATTGCTGTAGACATTCTCTGATGCTGTAAACCATGTGGTGGTTCTGACATCACATTTCAGGACACCATCATCAGTCTGCCAGTCATCTTCTACATCTGAGCTATGATTTAGGGTCACAGTGTTTGAGACTTCTTCAATAAGCTGCAAGATTAGTACGTGGTCAGGGGAAATTTAAGAATTAATGAACACATTTAAGTATTGGTTTCTTCTGTTTTGGACCCTTCCTCTGTCCTTTTATGGGGCAAAACATTTTCACTTCAGCTCCTCCCTTCCAAAGTCCTTGTGTATCTAAGAAAGTACTCCTTTCCTTAATTTCTTCTACCCTGAGCAACCTGAGAACCAATTTTCCCTGTGCATGTAACTCCCTTCTGACGAAAAAATAAGTCTGTTATCTTCAAAAAGCACTCTGAAGAGAAAACAAGTACAAAATACACTGAAAAGGTCCCTGACCCCCAGCAGATCATTTTAGTAATAGGAGTCTCTCTAAGGAGCAAGCCAGCCTGCCTCTGCTTGGCTGTCATAGACCCACTTGCAATGTAAATGATGTCACCAGACTGCTGAGGGGACAGACAGCTGTGTTAGTGCTGTTATGGGGATTTGCCTGATCAAATAATGGCAGGAAGCACAAGGCAGCATTTGGGGATGTCTGGAGCAATAACTGCCTCACCCTTTCCCTCCACACTGGACAGAGTGAGCAAAGCCCCAGCAGCACCTTCCTTATTCCTCAGCTCTGAACCATGCTGCTCACTGCTTGGCTCAGCTAACTGGCTCTGAGCTAGCGTGAAGGTGGGACTTGGGAAACACAGTGACAAGAGGTAAGAAAATCTTTTCTGAACAGGGAGTCTCTCCTCTTGACCATAAACATAACATTTTGGATCTCTCCTGTGACATTTTTTGGATAAGAGGTGTGTATGATTGGGATTGTTTTTTTCAAGAAAAAAACGAACCTTCCCAACTCTAGTATTGATGCAACAGTTGCGTGACATTTCTGTCAGCAGAGGAATACCTCCTGTTGATACCCAGAGGTAACCGAGATGCTCAAGTTTGTGCTATACCGTACCTGCAACTTGCATTTGAGTGTTGTAAAGGGCTTCTCCATAACTGCTCTCAAGGATGATCTGGTACAGCTCAGAAACAAATTGCTTGGTGCTGTGGATAAGGACTGGGAATGGTTCTTGCCCTCCTTCTTGCTGGTATGCCTTCTTTCTGCCACCTCACCGGTGGTGGTGGGAGCCCTGGCCAAGACAAACGTGCAGCTATAAGGTTCTGCTTCCTGACTTATGTGGCAACAGAAACAAACTACATCTTTGAGCACAGAAAGGATATCTGTGTCTACAGGAGCCACTTGTACATGATCAGCCCGACAGAAAAATGTTTCAAGGACAACAATCCTAGAGATTTCTTCAAGCTGTAAAGGCAGCAGCAGGCTTTGTCCCCAGCAAAGTGCATAGAGTTGGCTTGGCTTGGGAGATGCCATGTAAACCTTATGCTACAGTTCATTAGCTTGATCATCTTGAAAGCTGAGGGAAAACAGCTGGTGTGATACAGATAAACTTGTACAAATTAGACAGAGATACATTACTACACTGGAGCTGATTCTGCTTGTGGAATAGTCTAGGCTTATAAAGAAGGAAAGCACAGAAATTGACCTTAGCCTCTACAGAAATGAGCTCAACAACCATGTTAATAGAAATCATACCTCAGAAAGGACAGTGTTGGGACCTCAAGTGTTGTCTTTGCAACCTAGTCACTCCCCTAGGTCACTCAAGGTTTAATCAAGAATGATTTCAATTCAGTTAGCACGAAATGTAGTTGCATGCTTGAAAAATTCTGCTTCTCATGATGAATCAGAGAGTTTCCCCAATGTTTTAGGGTATGCTGAACACAGCTGCTCCAGCTGCAGAGGACTGAATTGAGCAGCTGACAAACTTGTGTGCACAGAAGTCCCTCTACCTTACCGCCACAGGGAGGCTTATAAAAAGACCAGCCATAAGAGTGAGCAGTTATACCAGACTTGATGAACATAAAGCACTGCATGAGTTTTCTTCAACAGTCAATTTCTTTTAATCCAAAGTGACAGCTCATGTGATAAAGGCCAAAGGACAACTACAGCTTCCATAATCCTGCAGCTGTATTTAACCAGATGCCCAAGAAAACCAACTGCAGGATTTCTCCTCTGACAGGACACAACACAGAATCTCACAGGGAAAAACGTTTGAATGCATGGTGCTGTCCCAGCACAAACCACCATGTGGCTCTTCAGCCTCACAGTCAGATTGAACCTATGGGAGGGATAAAAGAAAAACAGACAGAGGGAGAGAGAAATTAAAGAATTAAAAGAGTGAGAGATTGCACAGAAAAGTAAAGCCATTCTTCAGTCTGTTGGGTCACGTGCCTGGAGAGCGGAAGAAACGTAACTGTTTTAGAAGACAGTTTGTGTAAGGGTTGCAATGTTGCCAGCTCTTTTCCTAATACCTGTGCCACCAGAAGAGAAACATTAATGCCTCAGCCATCAACAGCTTAGTGATGAGCACCTAGCCAGGACAATTTCAGGTGGGGCAGGTGGAACTGGAAGATTTAAAAATAGTTGATGTAAAAAGTGAATGAGAACAAAGAAAAAGAAGAGGCAGCTTTAATGCCTCATTAGATGATTTTTACTGTCCACCTTCTGCCACAAGCAATTTTATATAATGTCTGTGTTTCTTACAGGTCTTTTCACACTCTTCAGTACAGTATTGCATGTTGCCATTCCACATGAGAGAAGTTTGTCTCGACCCTGCAGTCTCTCTGTGATTTTTTGATGTTTCTCTATGTGGAGATGTGGTAACCAAGCCACGCTGCATGGACAGGTTGTGTACTTCCAAAGTGGAGACTGAGAAGAAAACCAACAATTTTTTGTATCAGTCACCTGGATGTTGCCTTCTGGAACTTCCTCAGTCAGTGCTGAATGTCCTCCTACTCTATGGGAATCAGAGCTACATGACATGACTCCCATATCATGCATCTCTTCTTGCTGGCGTTACTGCTACTGAGGGCAGTCAGCACCATGCTTTGTTACCTGGGAGTACCTCAGACATAAAAAGTCTGAATTTCCCAATTAATAATTAAGCAATCTAAGTCCTAAATGATAAACATTTAAATACTTTGCTACCTCAAATAGTAAGCTCTCTAGGGATTTCACGGCAGGTCATGATACCTTCATTCTTAATACATAATTAGTGTCTTTGAATGATGAGTAACCTCTGATAACATTAATTCAACTTTAGCATGCTGGCACTTGACTGTTCATCCTATTCAAACTGAGCACTTGAAAGAATTACAATCCTGCCTCAGTACCACCATATTTACCACAAATGGGTATTTCAAACGTCATGATTTGCTGTATTATCTACCCTTCTAACCCATACTCAGACTACAGTATCCATGGCAGGAAACAGAGAATCTTCCAGCAGTGACCTCTCTAATCATATGTGAGATGTGATGCGAAAAGTCAGATGGTGGAAGAAACAACTGCCATTATACCTGACATACTCATTCAGGGGACAGCTCAGCAAGGACGGCAGAATGATTTTAATTTGGCTCAAGGACTGCACAGCTTGTGATGCTCTCCATTTCCTCTGAGCACCGCTGAAAACTCAGCAAAAAGCAGCAGAGCTGTGATGTTAAATGTTTTTTTTTTGTGCAAGATGAAGTTGATAACCCTTTACAAAACGTGGTATAAGTTAAAAACAAGAGAAAGTAACAGCTGATAGATGGGATTCCATCTGCATGAATACTGCATGTTTTACCTGAAGGTGGCATTACCAGAATTCCTTCCTGTAACTCCATTGTTTCCCCCTATCAGCCTCGTTCACAGCTCAGGTTCAGAAGTATTTGTCTCTCCTGCAAGCCTCCCCCAGTGTAAATGGTACTAGAGATAAGGATCTTGGTGCATTTTGTCCATTCCTTGGTGTCCTCAGCTGACATCTCTAGTATATATCCTGACAACACATCTCCCTGGTCTGGCTCCTGCCAGGCTAAGGAAATCCTGTAGTTGGAAAAATCCACCACCTTCAGCAGTCCTGGAGGGTTTGTGATGGCAGGAGAGCTGTGACACACTATTGTACCCACAGGCCTATGCTTGCGTATGTGAATACAGAGCTGTTCCTATTTCAAGATGCCAAACTTGCAAGGTTTTACTCTAAAAGGAGACTTAATAAACACAGCAAATTCTGTCCAACAAAACAATGCAGTTCCTTGATACTGTAAAGTCCGGTCACAACAAAACCCTCTAAAACTCAGTTTTGAAGTTTATAAGGCAGGCATTCTGTCTTGCAGCACCGGATGCATGGGGGATCCTTCCACCTACTGTGCATGCCGTATGCTACCTCAGTCAAAGCTTTTATCACCCTGTACATAATATGCATCAGATTTCCCAGAAGGATGCTACATATTCATTACATTTCCTGGAACCAACCATCACATTTACATAGTCATTATGCAGTCTCTTAGGGTCTTCCCTGGGGTCTTTGGTGGTCTTCCAAGGTCATTCTGGAATGTCCTTTGGATGAATCCTTCTTTAGAGCATGCACAGTGCAGATCAACTATTAGCAAATTGGTTTTGGTTATCTAGTCCTGTTTGGTTGTGAGCCACAGGGTCTGGTTTCTCAGCCTTGAGGTGATAAGATCAGGATGTTTGTCATCCAGGACTCTGATAAGGCAGGTTAGCATGGCTGAAAAGCAACTTGTTTGACGAGATTCCATTATCACCTGCTGTTAGCAACTTTACAATGGTTAGTGTCAGTAAGTATCATCCTAACAGGGCACATCCATGTGGACCCTGTGCCAAGGTTGGCCATTTAAGAAAAATCCTCACAACATTTGACATGGGACCATCTGAATTCAGCTTGGAAAGGGCACCTTCTATGAACACTGACCACCGCTCAATCTCCATGTGTTTGGGAGAGGTGGCTAGCATTAAAGATTTACTTCTGTCTCTTCCCAGCTTCCTAGCAGTACATTTTCTACGTGTCTTGTATGGCTTTGAGTGCCTTGCGTCTCTTCTTGATTAATAAATCCCTCTTACAGTCCTGTGTAAAGTGGTCGGGTGCTATCTGCACTGCCTGGATTAGTGATTTGTTTATTGGCTTGCAAGATCCTGTTAATGTTCTTCAAGTTTATTTGACAAAGATTATAGTATCCCTAATTAATAGTTATTTTTGAACATATAAATCTTACTTTTTGCTCTTTTGTCCATCTTGCAGCAGTCTAGTTAGATCTCCATAATATATTAAGAGCAGCAAAAGATGAAATATTTAAGAATATCCGTATGTGTTTAATCATAAGAATAGGGAGCTGTGTATCCAAATCCATGTTCTGCTTTGACAGTCTCAGCCAAATGCAATGACCCTCCCCCTCACCCCAAACCAAAAAAGCCAACCACTGCAGTATGCCATGACAAATTTGATGCTAATGGCTTTTACAGAGAACATGCATATGAGCACACAGGGTCATAAGGACTATGGTGCATATAGACAGTACATATTTGCCTAGGTCTAATGCAAAATAATGCAAGTCTTCAAATAGGAGAAGAATCATAGCTTCTGGCTTTAAATTGGTTTCATGTTGTCTTCTGATGTAAAGGAACCTGAATGCTTTCCCATCTAAGTAACTATTTAACCTCAAGACTCTCATTTACTACACAGAATTCTCTCATTTTTAGCTATATCAGCTTCCATATTTGGTCAGGTTTTTTTCAAAATTATTGGCAGCTACTAAGGCCCACTCCTGTATCTATTACAAAAATAGTTTAAGCTATTTATTGATGGCCTCTGACAGCCTTTTGTTTTTAAAATGCTTTAGTTATATGATCATATAGAGTAAGAATTCTCTGTGACTGGTGTAAAACAAAACTTGCCCATTTCATCATTTATGAGGCTACCATAATAGTTTGGAGCTTGTCTGTGATTTTGATCAGTCTAGAATGAGGCACAGATTCTTTACTACTAAAAATCCAGTATTAAAATAAAAGAATGTAAGCCACTTTCATGAATTCCACAAGAGTTTTCTCTTTTTTTGAAAGGGTTGATGGGGGACTGATGAAAGGAACATAGTTAAATGTATGAGAAATTATTTTTGTAGTTTTATGTTTGGGCCTTTGGCAATCTCTATGTGTACATTAAGCACTAAAGGTATCTACACCTCAGAGCACCTTTAATATGCTGATCTCCACTGTTTGCATATACTCAGTTCCCCCCAGGTGGGAATCTCTTTCTGTCCCCTTAATAGTTACACATTTTAAGTGAATAATATCACACTTTCAGTCACTTAAAATATAATTACATTTATAACCAACAGTATTAAGGCCTTCCTTAACCTTTAGTTAAGCTGTAAACATAATGCAGTCCATTACATTCAGCCAGGCTGGAACTGTCACACTCCCTCAGACTTCAGTCATAAATGCATAGATCTGGTGATCACATACATGTTTAGGAAAACTAGACATTCAACAGTGAAAGAAACATACTGATGGGATTCTTTGCAATGAGAGGTTGAGGGCACGCTGAGAAGTCCAGGGCCTGGACAGTTCACAGCTATCACACAGAACTCATTCCGTGTTCTCCAGAAAACCACCCCCTTTGAATCTGGTATCCAGAAACACGTTTCAATTACACAACTCTCTAATCACCCATAAAAGTGTCCCCAGGTGGTCACTAAATTTTTTTTTTTTAATTGCTTTTGGACTGAGATAAACCAAGAAGAAACTTCAGCTTGCAGACTGATGGAGAACAGTATAAATTTCAGGGGTTCAGGAAGCCCTTTAACTAGGTCAAACCTTTACTCTCCAATGGCCCGCTCCATTTTCATATCTCTCTCCCTAAGGAGGAGATGGAATTTTGATCCATATAAGAAGAAGAAAAATGCATAATTTGCTTTCCACTAGATTATGATCTATAGCCTGGTATAATCATACGTGCTGGGGAAAAATATCTGCATGTCTTGCTCTACTGACTTCAATGGGATTTCCCATGATGTAACAAACTCAAGAGAGTGGCCAAGCCTTCCACAATCTAGCCTTCAAGCAAGGTTAAACCTCCATTAAATTTTCAAAAAAACCCTCAGGAATTGAATAATTTGCCTTAAAAAGTGTTACCATTATTTGCCATGAATAATGTTGGTGCCTTAAGGAGTATATTTTTGGACAGTGTTATTGATTGTAACTTAATTAATATGGAAGTCCAACATTTTGAATGAGACAGATGAAAGAATCCAAAAAGGAACCAAAATATTAACAGAAGAGCAAAAGTCTCGTTAGTCAGATGCTGCTGCTGATGGGAACACTCCCATGTGTGCTCCAAGCTGTGCTAAGCATGGATCATATGGTTGCTATCTGATGGATACAACAAAATCAGTCACTTGTTTAATTTACTTCTGGTCCAAGTCAGGCAAAAGCAGTTAAATTTAGGTAAGTAGAAATGTAAAATATAGATGCTTGAAATTAGGCACCCAAATCCATAGGTGTGACTTTCAGAGATGCTGAGGGTTCTGCCCTCTCATTGTTGCTTGTGGGTATCAAGCCTTTTCTATCTGAGGGCTGAAAAATTCACTTTGAATAGCATATGTCAAAATGTGTATCTTGCTAGATGTCATGACGAAATTTTCCTTGATTAATCAATACTCCACTTTCTTTTTGCATTCAAAGCTTATCTAACTTTCCTTCTGCCTACACAAAACAGATAATAATCTTGGTCTCACCTTGGACTGGTTCCTTGGTGATTGGGATACAAAGTTTGCTGCCCTTCTTCCTTTTTTCTATGATAAAACCTTGCACAGGGGAGACTCCATCCTGAGCTGGGGAGTTCCAAGTGATGGCGACAGCCTCTTTCCTGGCATCTACACCTTCAGGCTGAGACACCTGTCTCAGAGGCTCTACACAGAAGAAAATTAAATTAGCACAGTGCAATCAGAATTCATTGACTCTAAATTGCGTGTATGTGTTATATGTGTGTATAAATATGTATGTATGTATGTATGTATAGCAAGAAGTCAAGGAGGGTAACTTGTATGTTTAGGTTTATTCATGGCCACAACTTTTTCTACGGAGTCTTTCTTTGCCATCTACTTCCCTTTGTCATTTCAAATGTTGAAACATTTAAATCCTTCTACTTACTCTGAAAATGAGCTCTTTCTGTGATGACATAACAGAGTGGCTCAGAAATGCCTTCCCTAATCCATAGGAAGTTTGGACAAAAATGCAAAGTTTCAGATGAAAAATTAAATATATTACTTCAAGTTGGTGATACCACATTGGGATATACATCTATGATCATGATAAAGATAGTAGAATCAAAGTTAGGTACTGCTTGTAAAGAAAATGCTCCCTTATTTGTTACAGAGTAATATGGGAAAATGATAAAAATGTCCTGCACACAATAAAGAAAAATAGCCAGGTTCCTAAAGATATTTGGTGGTTTTCCTTTTATTTTAGTCACACATGTACGTCTAGAAATCATAATCTTCTTTTTGAAAGTCATAAAAAGGCATTCAAAAATATTTTCAAATGCGGGAAAAATCAACCCTCCCTTTACCAAGGCTTTGCTGTGGATGGGTTTTACTGCAATACAGGCATGACAAACATTCCGTGTTGCAGCCGCAGCAGCCGCCGTGCTGCGCACCCCGCTGCCCGGGCAGCTGTATCCCCGGGAGCCTGGATGCAGCGCCCACGGCGGGGCCGATCGCCGGCTGCAGGCGCCTCTCAAGCTCCATCTGGCTGCCAAGAGCTGAGTAATTTATATACGTATTTATATAGTTCTATATATAATTGCAGAAAACGTGTTTTTCTTGTTGCTCATGACAACGTTTGAAGTAAAGGCTCAGGCCAAAATTCTTGATCACTGATTTATAAACACAGAAACCCAGGCTTAGTCACTTAAAATCAACCGGTACGACTGTTCAGTTTTCTCCCCACAGGGAACAAAGCAGCAGAAAGAAGAGGCTTTGCTCATGCACATAGGTAGCCTATACAACAGTACGAGCCCAGGTAAGGAGACCTGGTGATTCTGGAAGTGTTTGTGTACACATGGTAAAGAGCAGCAAGGAGATGGGGTGGCTACCTCCAACGGCAACTGTTGCTCTGCTCTCTGCCCCCCTGGCTCTGAATGTCTACCTCCTTTCACACTCCTCTCCCTTGCTGTCAGTGATGAATTTGTGGATGGCTCCCTGCTTCACTCTCCACATCCTTTTCGTGTCTGTAATCTGACAAGGAGATTGAGGCAGAAAACAGTCAACACTGCAACATACACCATTTCCAACCCTGTCCCTGAATCCTCTGATCAGAGGCTCCTGCTCCAAGATGGCTAAGTGATCAGGATTTCTAGTTCCTACTCTGGTACATTGCTCTGTGATCTATGGACAAAACAAATTCAGTATTATGTGGACAGTGTGACCTGTGCATCTGCCTAGATGAGCCCCAGGGCATGTAACAAAGGGTGTGTATTAGCATGCAAAGGATACATTTACTGATTACTCTGAAAATCAGAGACTGGGAGAGGGAGAAGGGCAAGTGATGAGAAGCCAACCTGGTGGGAAAGAATGCAAGTCTGCAGGCTGAGAAAATGGGTTAGCAAGCGTAAAAGCATCTTTACAGGAGACTGGGAAGGAAAATTTTGAAAAAGCCAAGATCCAAAGCCAAAACTTAGTAAGACTGAAACTAGTAGACTGGGAAAGATTAGGTCTGTTCTTGTCTGATCTGTCCATCAGTCCTTAGTCAGAAGCCCTTTATTAACATCAGGCCAAGTCCCACAGTAGCTATTTCGAGAAAACTTCCCATTAGGGTTTTGCAGTCTTTCATTATACTGATGATACCACAGTTCATTGTACCTATTTGCCATCCCTGAGCCATATTTATTCCACTTTCACATCACTCAGGACAACACAGAGCTCGACAGGATCCCCGGTGAGATCATGAATGTCACATACATATTCTTCATGGTTCCCAATGTCTCTGGAAGAAATGCCAGTGGAAGCATGTGAAGAGACAAACTCCGCAGAATGATTGTCAACTGAGCACTTCAAACACAATAGGGGTATTTAATGGCAGGGAGACCTCCTAACAAAATGGACAGGCCCTCAGGATGAAAGCAATTTAGTAAATTGGACATCCTGAGAAGAAAGGGGGATGGAGAAAGGCTGTTCCTAAGTGGGTTTTGCCCTTTATGCATGTTCACTGGAGGGAAAACAGCTATCGGAACCCAAAAGCTGAAGCAGAAAACAGCCTCTTGACACTGCTCCAGACCCTCAGCTGGCCCAGAGGAGCTGTCAAACCAGCTGAACACTTCCTCTACTGCCTACATAATAGTTGTATCTGAACCTGAACTCTACATGGGGAATGATGAATGTGTAACTGAGGCACCAGACTGCAATTCCAGTGTGCACAGGAGTCAGAGGCAGCTCAGCCACGGCTTTCCAGGTTACTTGTGCCACAGGAACGGTCAGAGAAGGCCCCTGCACTCACATGCCAGGCCTGGCACCCATCCTGCAGGAGCCAGGACTTCCTTGCCCACTGCCAGCCATGCTCAACCCGGGACCACAGAATCCTCTTGCCAGGCTGCACACCGGGGAAGCCCAGGGTTGGGGATGCCATTGGAAAACAGCTCCCTTCTGGCCTGATTTGGGAAAACAAAATGAGAAATACATGGCCAAAATGCAACAAATGGAGCGACCTCCACCCAAGCCAGTACACCAGGACAGGGCTTGCGGGGCATTGACTGACACAGAAAATGCAGGACTATTAGGAAGAGACCAGTCTCATAGACACATCTGTGAGCAGTGGGCACTATGGCAGATCAATCTTCCATGGGAGAAAATCTGCCTGATCTTACAACCGAGCTTCTTTTGGCCCCCTAAGTTTCCTTCACACCATCCTACCAACTGAATATTCAGTTTTTCCTGAACCTGTGGTAAAAGATACACTAGTATAATTTTATCCTCCTTCCATGCAGTTAATTTTAAAATGGTCTTAAAATGTTGTACTTTTCATGGAAGGCACCTGGGCATACTTCAAAGCTGGTCCACATCTAACAGAAATAATCTCAAATACTAATGGCCACTAAAATCCACATCCTAACTCTGAAATTCTTCTCCAGCCCAATCTGAGAGCACGAAGCTAAGCTTTCCAACTTTTCTTCTTGCTCTTATCCTTGTGTCTTTCTGTAAGGATCACAGACTTAAGTTTACATTATCAGTAATGCTACTGCAAATTAATTCACAAAAGAAATGTGATATTAAATATTTACCAGCCTCACGTTGTGCTGCTGGTCCTCAGCAGACTGCAGTCAAACGTCCCATGGGTTGTTCTGAAGAATGAGAATAAGAATTCATTAGGACGACCCTGATTAAAATAAAAAACACAGTACACTTTACTAGGCTCTTTAGGTAACGTGCAGGGACTTAAATGGAAGATATACTGCTTTATGCTTCCACCACTTTATACAGCAAAGTGAAGTCCTTAAATTATTACCTTCATGCTACCAAAAGGGGGCACAGACTAATGATTTATTCCATGTTAAACAATAAATAGGCTGCACAGCAATGTTATTGCACATCAGTTTTCTAGCTGCTGTAGCAAAACGGCACTGTTCCTCTGCAGAGTTCACCGAAGAACAGCGTAAAGACAGTGAAATTCCTCCTCCTCTTCCTCTCCAGCCATTCACACTTACCTTCCACAGTTACACTGGCACTGCTGTACTACTCATTAGGGTCACTGTCTTGCGTAGGCTATGTTCACTGTGCAATCTCCTGAGTCGCTCAGCTCAGCAGCATTAATGATAGATAAACTCTGCTCTCTTTGCTTCATGCTGTTCTTAGGAGACCTCTCAATCACTCGTCCATTCTTCATCCCCTTCAGGGTGACATCTTCAGAATTCAGCACATACTCCAGGCAGGCCTGTCCCTTCTTTTTCACTTGGGTGTTCTTAAGATTGCTGACAAACTGAATTGGAACCCCTGGGAAAGGGGAAGGTGTTGGCAAGAAAAAATGGCACATAGCAGCAAGCACCTAATAAATCAAAACAAACGGCTTTGCCTTTGCAGGATATAACGTGGGCTCCTGTGCAGGAAAGGTTCCAGGCTCGGGTCATTAATTCCAGTGTGAAAAGGAGGTCTTGATGCTCCTCTGCTTAACCATCCACAGAGTAGCTTTATGAGACTGCAGCTTCCAGTTTTCTCAGCCCAAACTCTGGGATTTTGTGTTTTGGCTTTATGATTTGGCAGCTCAAACCCTGCTATCTTGCTCTTAATCCACCCACTGCCCAAAGATGCTTACTTTGCATTAATTATGATCAATGAAGAGTGTTCTGCACTACATCTCCAGTCTCAACACTGAATTCTTTACAGTCACTGGACTGAACACCCTTTGTTTTTACAGTGTGGGCCAATCCATCATCAGATGTGATCATGTCATACTTATTGTGCCACTTCTACTCTTTCCCATTAAACTTCTAACTGAACTTTTGAACTTTCTTTGGCAGGTGGATTTCAAACAGTACTGTCTGTCTTTCAGTCACTTCCAGCAGTTTCAGTTCTGTCGGGAGCTAGGGGCCCATATGTTAAAATACCTAAAAGATAAACATTCATTCTGTTTTTTTAGTTCCTGATCTCCGATTTCCTACACTAAATAGCAAGATGTCAGTGAAGTAATTTTGCTTTCTTTCTTGAGTGGCAGAAGAAAGATCAATTCATTCCTTCAACTTGAGTGGAAATTAAGCTAACTATGGTTCATAATATTCAGTAAGAGTTGCATGTAATCCTACAAAGCTGGTTACCAACAGACACGCTGCTTTTCTGTTCAGTTCTTCTGTCTTAGCTCTGCTTTTTTTTTCCTCTCCTTTACTGTAGGTCACTGTAAAGTAAATGGTTTCAAGCAGCTGCAGATGACATCTACAAGCATACCTGGAACCATCTGGCAAGCTGAAGGAAGACTGACATCCTTCTGCATTATCTGTTGAGAGTGCTGCAGTGCCTGGCACAGGATCGCTATTTGGCTTAAGTAAAATAATCTACCACACTACCAAATAGCCCGTGCTCAAGTCCTGCTAAGGGCTTTTTCAAAAAGACAAATGTTTTAGTTTTTAAATGGTACTTAAAACAAAGATTATCTTTAAGAGATGGTCCTACTGCAATAAAAGGTAAGGCAGGTGGCAGCATTACTTTTGCTTCGTATTGCTTTAAAGCAAGTTTGCTGTATATAATGTGGTTGGTTTTCTTTTAAGCAGCAAGCACACATTTGGCTGGTTGTAGGAAGCATATGCAGATGAAAAAAACATCATTCTCATTATGCCCAGGCCCATCCCCTTGCTCCCAAGTCCTGTAACATTGCTTGAGCAAAGTTCACTTCCACTAAAAGAACAGTGGCAAGGTGCATTTTATCATTCCCATCTTTTCCACTAAAACTGGTCCAAATTCAGTAGTGACTCACACCCCTGCCACACTGACGTCAGTGGAGAATTTGGCTTATTATGTGTAATAACTAGGCTTCAAACTGAAATTTGCTACTCCGTGGAAGGTGTTTTCACATGGGTGCTCTGGTAATTGTGGGTTGGTTTATGACTTGTACGATGTTAGATTTATGTTTGAGCCTAAAAAGTCCAGTGAATCATGAATGTTGCAAAGACGTTTAAGAAAAGAAAGTAGGTCACAGTTTGGTCTGCTGGTTTTGAACCTCAAATGTTTGCCTGCAGGTGCTGACATTGTACACAGAACCTCATGTGTCTGAGAACAAAGACTACCTATCACTCTCAGCGTAGCAGGGAGTTTCTCACCAGCCACAAGAGGACTGTACATGCCTAGGTCTTTCCCATTCACACCGGTGATGCACAGCATATAGTTCATTCCCATATACTTCATATCATTTTTTCTCAGGGA
Organism: Tyto alba; assembly: GCF_018691265.1. Lineage (NCBI taxonomy): Eukaryota > Metazoa > Chordata > Aves > Strigiformes > Tytonidae > Tyto > Tyto alba. The sequence goes on along the minus strand of NW_024881329.1, from coordinate 4,887,234 downwards.
ATACAAAGGCTCTTCCTCATAACAAGCACTGCTTGCACCTTTGTAAACATGTTTGTTTTGTGCAGCGGACACAGAGGGCAAGACACACAGTACTCAGTTTAAAGTCAGCAGAGGGTAGATTCTTTTATCCTGCTTCACCCCACTCTACTTGCAGAAAATCTGCACTGCAAAGACTCTCCATTTTGTCTAACTTAAAAATTCTTCCAATCTTAGTTGTTAGTAAGTGGTCTAGTCACTAGTCAAGCCATACCCCTAGAGCTTACCTTTACTTGTGATCAAGGATACCGTGTAGATAGCATCAGCTTGAGTATTGGACACCATACACTTGTAGTTATCTGTATCATCTCAGGAGAAGCATTCAAATTGGAAAGAAAAAAAACCAGAGAAAGCAGTAAGCAAATGCTCCACATAGGTTGGGGTGGTGATGAGTGGATATGGCAAATGTATGAGTGGATTCCTCTATTTATCTGTGTTTAAATCAGTATTTTCAATCACTAACAGAATTGACTTGCTGAAAATCCAGGATCTCTGAGGGCAGAAATTTTGAGGCCAAACCCCATGCTCCCTCCTCCTTAAAAATCCCTCACAGCCTTCCCAAAGCCCCAGAAACACAGAAGTGTTCCCACTGACAGTGATGTAATTTGGATCAGGACCATTCTTGCCCTAAGGCAGAAAAATTAAGCCACATTTCTTCTGTGCTCTGCACTGGAAGTATCGCTCCTGAACTGCATAAGCAATACGAAGGAAGGTGAATGGAAGCTGTTGGATTTAAGATTCTAGAGTACTGTTGGAACAGAAAAAGAGAGTTTGACCTGCCCTGGCTGGCAGACTTGTAAACGAAGGACTGCCTGAGAGAAGAGGTGAATTAGAATGGACTAAGAATTAAGGAAAGAGCAGAGAAAGGGACACAACAAGGGAAGCAAGAAAAAGAACAGAAGGGCAGAACTTCTGCAGCCATGGGACATCACAAATTAAACAGGGCTGAACTGGAAAACATGTCCTGAATAGTATTATGAATTATTAAGATTTAGCATTGGTTTTGCCTGAATGACACTCAAGAGGCATTAGGGCTTCACTATGCTAAATACAAAACGAAGTAACAAAAATAATGGCTCCTGCTCTGATGATCATCTGTTGAACAGAATCACTACCCTAAAAACATATAACAGTATTTGAAAGTAGCACTATTGCAGTAGGCTGACTGCAAACGGAGACATTTTTATTGCTGCTGAGGAATACTACAGTGCTTAAGCTTTTTTACAGTTTTTATTGTGAGAATAATTAAAAAAAAAAAAAAAAGCTAGTGGCAAGGAAAAAAAGGTGTGTTACCTTACTACATACTTCTTAAAAATACTGTCAAAAACATTCTGGATCCTTCTTTCTTCTATTGGTACCCATTCTCCCTTTTCCGTATTACATTAGGCTTTGGTTTACTTTTAACTTTAGCTCAGAATATTACTTTGTCTCCTAAAATTCAAGAAGAAATAGTGGAATTAATGAATGAATGAGTGAAATGGAACAGGGGCTTACTACCCACTTTCTCTGTTTGGGTTTATTTTAAATGCATGGTTTCTTTTCCTGTCTGCTTTATGGAGACTAAATTAACCTTGCTTTACTTTACTTACTGTACTTATTACAGCTTTACATTCATCACCATTCTGTGAATGAAATTTCTTCATTAGCAGTGTTCCGCACACTGACAGGAATAATTTCTGATTTTTTGTGACAGATAATGAAGACTCATATGATCTTTCTGTCACTTTAGACAGTCACAGATCAGTCACATGGAAGATTATACATGATGGAAAGGCTTATTTACTTATGCATTAAAGGTCACATTCTTCCAGTCTCAGCTAAATCATTCAATCATGAGTTTTGCATAAACAAGAAGTGTTTTATTTAAATCAATAAGGACAAGTTTCCAGCAGCAAAAATGAATAGCAGCTTTTCCACTGATTTTGACTGAACCATGACAAATCTGTAAAAACAGTGAGGATGGGTATAGGTAACTTCAGTTTGCACCTGTGTTTGTGTACCTCTCTTCCAGTTGTAGAAGATGACACAAGATTTCCTCACATGAGGTGGGTGAATATATGTAAGAGCACCTGAAAATGCAGTCAGTTGTTGGCATGTACTAGGTAATGAACTGTTTCACCAGAAATTGTTGTTACTCACCCTCAGGTGTTGTCAGTAGACAAGGTTTTTCCACAAATTCAGGAGTGCTTTCTCCAGCAAGGATCTCAAAGGAACATGTCACCATGCTAAAAGATTCCAATAAGGCAGAAGACTTCTTAGAAACAACTTCTTTGGTTGGGAAAAAAATACATTAATAAAGCAGAACAGAGAGGTACTGTTTGAAGCATTTATTTATCAGGAGTGGGAAAGGGTGGATACAACAGGAAGCCCTGAAACATAAAGACACATAGAGAATTACCCCAGTCAGTTGAAACTCTTGGGAGAGAAAGGTTTGTGCAGAAGGAAGAGTGCTAGCTGTCCATAGGAGACTGCTGACTAATTCCTTGCTTCTTTCACCTTTCTGCAGGATTTTGGGCAAGTAATTTGCACTCTCTGTACCTCTCTTGTCATCTACACAATGGAAAATTGGTCTGCCTTGCTGCACATGAGTACTGCAAGGTGCTTTGATGTTAGAGATCGTTAAAAAAAGGTATCAAAACTGGATGTATGAAAAGGCCCATTAGGACTTACTTTGTTCTGCACAAGTTGTACTAAGCTCCTGAGTGCTGCTTATGCCTTATGTCTAGACAAATGCCCATAGTTTAAGACAAATCCTCTTCCTTCAAACTGTTTGTTTCAGAAGGCTCCAAAAAGCTGCATTTTTCTATCATGATGAAGCCATTCGGTTTGATTTTATAAGAACTAGTTCTTCAGTTCAGGTAAAACGGTATTTTTTTTTCCAGCCAGACTGACTGGTAAGAGCTGGCCCTGAGTACTCAGAAATTTCTAACAGCTCCATGAAAATGCCTCACTGGAACAGAGATAGTTTTTCTGTGGTTAATAGCAAGAGGTCTCTGTGCTACACCAGGAAAATCAGCAGAAACCCTACTACCAGCTTGGATTATTCCTTCTTATTCATTTAGACTATTTTATTGCACTTTTCCTCAATCAAGGACCTCCCCAGCTCTCCCAAGTGTGTCACATACAGTGGGATATGTGAACTCTACGAGGGCCTGTGCACACCCTGCTCTCAGTGGATGTGGCTGGGCACTGCGTCATTGTCCTCACTGCGGTGCCAAGACAGTCAGGAGGTTGCGTTAAGCCAAGGTAATCAAAGCAAGACAAAATGTTTCTCATCAAAGGCTATGGCTGGTGCAGGGGCAATACCTGTAGTCTTGCAATAGTAGATGCTGGCCTTTGAGAGTAACAACAATCTTCACTTCCCGCTCAGCAGAAGGCAAACCCCACCACACAGATGCAGCCCACCTTCTGTCAGCTTGGCGTGCATCACCGAGGGAAGCCATGTGGCCATACTATGGGAAAAAATTCTGTCACCATATAACCTGTTTATAACCTGTTTCCAGTGTGGCCTCGGCTGCCTATAGCTACACCAAGACTGGTCCCAGTATGGAAGGCAGTTTGGAGAAAAGGGACTATTCAATTCTAGTCCTTGAGGGACAAATACTAGTCATCTAGAAATTGCAGCTCCCTAGTTTTAAAAGATTTTACTTGGAAGTACAGATCCAGTAAGGAATGGTAGTCTCTGACACAGTTGTGTGCTGCTGAAGGATCTTGGGGCAGAAGGAAATCAATCCAAGACACAAGTCTTTCCAAAATTTGGGGGCACAAATGATAAAGCTATAATTATGCACTGCAACCTAGAAGATACAGTCCACAGGGAAGACAATGTTAAGACCATATGACCTTGAGACTTTGTTTTGTTGCCAGCAGAAATTATAGCTATGCCAAAAGTGCTCTGTTTTGGGCATCCTCCCAAGGAGATCATTTTCCTTATCAGAATATATACATCCTTGTCTCCTTGCAGAACCGGCCTTTGTCTCCAGCCTGCCCGTTTAAGAGACAAATGTTCTCTTACTCTTTATGCACAGAAGAAAAGTGAAGAGTCTCTACCCTAGACTATATCATATACCCTCTAAAATCACATAGGGATATCATGCATCTCTAGACTCTGCTACGTCTTTCCTTTTCTGCTCAGAAATTTTATCAGACATACAATTTTTAAAGTCTTTTCTACAAACCAAGAAGCCAAGAGAAAGAGATCACTCTTGCTTTTGCCTGGTCTACTCAAAGGTGTTCCCCCCCTTACCACCCTCTCTCACTGCTCTGTTCTCACCCTTTCACTCTTGCATTGGTGTTGGTGACAGCAATGATTGGGGCTGGTTAGGAAGAGATGAGAGGTTACTCTAATCCCAAATTCCCTAGGAAATAGTGCGTTTTGCCCTCAGTCACTATGGGGCAAATCCACACCAGTAGCACAAAGTGTTAAAATGAAAAGGCATATAGCATGCTCCTTTACTCACCTGCTCCACTGCACAACTCTCTGCATACCTTTGGATTTATCTGGATTCTCAAATCCTATAAAGCTCACAGTGACATGGTTTAAAAGCCAACTCACCATTTTAACAGTTCCTCCTTTCACCCTAAAAATGGAATTCCCTTTACTCTTATTTCTTTTGCCTGATCAAAATTTTCATCCTTGGCCACATACTTTTTGTACATGAAAATGTTATTGGTTAAGATCTAGTAGCTTGAGGCAGTTAAAGAGCAGAAATAACTGGGAAGAAACAGATTTTTTTCTGAACTGCTTGGCTATTATCTTTTGTTATCCTTCAGTCAGGAAAGCAAGCACTCTGTTAGAAAAATTGCCCTCAATAGTAGGCGATGAGTTTTTGGAAGCCACCTCAGATGACATGATTTCCTGTTTCTTGATGAGACTGGAACTGACTTCCAGAGCCCAAAAGGTTGCACTCGAAGGATGTGACATTGTCTGTTAATGCCCATCACTACGACTCAACTTGCCCGAACCTTGGCTGTGGTCAAGAAAGAAAACAAAATGACAATGCAGACAACCCTCTGTACATAGGAACACAGACACCATGAATCAACCCACAGACACTCTGCAGAGAGATTAACTCCACTCATCCCATAAAGTGTGGCTATCACACTGCATTTACTACGGCTGCTATTAACAGAATCAGCACACATTTACAAAGTAAACCAGATCTCAAGAAAAGACCTGTCAGTACCACCGAAGTACACACAACAAAGGCTTGGTGCCAGCAAACAGTAATTTTAGTTTCAGTTACAGAAGACAGAGTTGGACAAGTCTGACTAATGCTTTTGTAGGCATCTGAGTCTTCCCTACATCATACTCTTTGCAGCTCTTCTACTCCTGGTTTTAATTGTTTCAAGGAGTTACACTCCAGAATGGTACTTCACAAGGTTCCTTTCTTGGAAAGGGAAGGAAATAAAAAATCAAAGCAGATATGAGACTAGAGCTACTGATCTCACACAGCCAATTTCCATCCTACCTGCCCACAACCACAGAACAAAGTATTAGGACATTCTTAAGAATGATCATTTCTACTAAGAGACAGGAGCTCTCAGGACCATCACTGACCCTTGCATGTCCCTCAGCTCACATGAACTCCTGCAGATTGTTGCATTCCTAGGAAGATGCCTGCATCCCTTTACACTGGACAAACACAGCTTTGAGTAGTTCAGAATTTAAATACATACTGGCCTCTTGTGGGCTATGTTGTTACATCTTTTGCACTGGCTTCAGCAGTTTCTCATTCTTAGAAAAACGGGATGGTAAAACTTCACCTATGAGGCTAAAAGGAATAAACCTTCTGCAGGCCAAAAGGATACCTTTTTATTTAAAAGTAAACATTACCTCCTCAATCCGAGGTTTTCTTATGAATGATTGTGACACCATTTCAAAACTTTGTAATAAACAACTTACCAGTCTTGTTTTTCATGTTAAAAACAAAATATGTGGGTCCAGGTTTCAAAAAGTTAAACAGGCAACAAATCCTGCTTTGGTGTTTAAGTCAGGCCCCAGTGCTCCTTTCATACCTCAGTGAAACAGCCAGGCTTTGGCTCTGTTTATTTTTAAGTTATACAGGCAGCATTTTCCACCCTTTCCAAGTCCAGCCAGTTCATTCAGTTACTCAAACAGGGACTAGGCTTGTTAGAAAATTGTTTTTTCTAACTTAAGATTACAGAAGTCAATCTTTGATTGATTTTCTACTCCTTAGTAAGTCTGAGATTCTGTCACCCTTCTTCATATGAAGGACTTAATTCCCAGTGAGTAAGGTGCTTCTCAAGAAGAGAATGAATTACAAATCTCAGCTTGTGCATTTACCTCTCTTCTACTTTACAAGTGTTAACAGCAGCAGTGCTGAAATAGTGCAGGTACAAGATGCCATTTTACATGTATACAGGTCTATCCATTCTGAAGGACACAAACTACGTATCTTGCTTGCGATGATGGCTGAACTAATGGCAATAAACTGCTTGTCTTAACTGACCACATTTGATTTCCATTTGGAACAGACTGTATTTATGTGAAATTCTATTCTGTATTTATGCTAAATTCAAAGGAAAAGGGAGTCTAGTGCAGGAAGCTCCTGGGTTATGCTTTGCATAACACAGGAACTTAGAAAACCAAGAACATCAAAATCTAGCCAGCTTCCAGAGGCTGAAAAGAATAATTCTAGGGGTAAACTCTGGAAAAAGCAATGGCAAAACCTTGCAGGAATATGGCATCTTTCCTGATGATTTTAATATGACTTCTGCTGGTCTAGGAAAGAAAGAGGAAGGTGAAAAATGTAACAAAAAAATCAAGAAAAAAAAAAATATCTGCAGAGGTTGAAACATTGTCAACTTTTCCAGTAAGCAAAAAATACCATATACACACAGCCAAAATAAACACATGCTGTAGTTCACAGACTGAAGAAGGATTCCAGCAAGAGAGAGGCTCTGTACTCCCTTCTCTTGAGGTTAGTGTTCTTATTAACACAGATGCATTTATCAAATCAAAAGTGTGTGGAAACAGGATCAGTCACGGTGTAAAGCAGATAAAGTATTATTTATTGCTTGTCTAATAAATCTATCAAGGAGCTAACCTTCACTTACCTCTTCAATATTCTAATTCAGGAACAAGAGCCCAACTTAGACACAGAGAAACCTGTTATCTGTGCTGGAAGTCACATTTTCCCCAACAAAACCAAAACACTGCCAAACCAATCCAATTCCTCCCACCTATCCAAACTGACTCAAAAACCAGGCAGTCCCTTTCCATGTTCATTTGACAGTGCTCGTGAATCCTCCCTCATGCTTCTGTTCTTACACCAGCTACTCTGGCAGGTTGAGTGGGCATGTGCATACACACACACACGCACACACTGCTGTGGGGGAAACCAATGCATATGGATGAGGAGATCTTTCAGTTTGGATTGTTTTATCTGGCCACACGGCCAGACATAGGCCTCAGGAAGGGGATACGTGACTCTGAATGATCTCTTCATTGCCTTGACCTTTGCGATGCTTGAGTGTTTGCTTGCTATATTCCTCACACCAGCCTAAAGACCAAGGAGACAACAGTCGATGTAGTGAAACCCATTACATCTGGTTTCCCTTCTTTTGAGACAAAAGGAGTCAAAGCTAATTTACAAGAGGAGGTTTCTGTTGTTCTGTTGTGCCTTGTTAGTTTTGACTTAATTGCTGACAGTCTTCCTTGTGTCCACTGCAGAGGCAAACAAGCTAAGCACGAAAAGGAGAAAGAGCAAAAGGATCTACGCAGGATTTTTCACTGATCCTTGAAGACAAGTGTTGCCCTTGCCTTCTCACAGGAAAGAAGACACCTTGCAGCTGCTACTGGGACTAGGGGAGTTAAGGTCAGACATAAAAAGAAAACTTTGACTCAAACAAACACTACCATTTCCCAAAGGAGAAATGCCTCTAGTAAGATGTATAGTACCGCAGACTTCTCTGTCCCCAAAATTCTGAGATGTACCAAGATCAAAAGGTAGGCAGAAAGTGATGAGCCCTCTGAAGAGCATCTAGCAAGTCAGGCTCTCTCCAAGGGAAGAGATGATCCCTGGAAAACACTGTCTGCCAACATATTGGGATAAAACTAGTGCAATACGGTGACTTATTTAACCCCATTTTAAGCCTAAGAAGCAACAGGCAGATAAGAAATAAAGAAACAATAGGAACACAGAAGTTGAGTAGCATGGTCCAGTGGAGAGAAGGGGCCAGGAATTGCAATATCCAAGTCCTCAGAAGACTTCATCTTCTTAAATGCTCTGAGCCACATTGCCAGCTCTGGTGCCGACGCAGCTTTTAATTTTAAGTAAATAATTTAGCCTTTCTCTGCATTCAGCGTTGCTATCAACTGAATAAACCTGACACTTCTGCCCTGATGGGGATTACATGGCACACAAGTTTGGGCTGGTCTTCTGCACTGAAGTTAATTGTATCCCCTTCTGTGACTTTCACACCATGCCATAAGAACGTGGCATCTGTTGTACTCAGGTGCTGGAGCCTGATCTGTATTAGTACTCAGAGGAGAGTGGACTCTTCTCTTTCCTTATGTATAATAGAAGGAATTCACCTCTCTCTGAATATGTGAAAGTCACCCCGACACATTAGAAATCAATGCTTGTGTTGTCTAGAGCATGCAGTTTTTCGACTGCCTGTCTGTTACACACAAAGCTGCAAATACTGCTTTCATTCACATACTTCCGTGCTTTGGAATGGAGCAGTATTTTTTTCTTGTAGGACTCCCGAGCTGCCCTACATTATCCTAAGTTGATAGTCGTTCTCACAGACATCAGCAAATAAACATTTACAGACTTGGCAAAAGAAATAAGGTTATCCCCAATGTATCTCAGTAAAAGCATTTTGTTTTTAATCCCTAGCAAATATATAAAGCATGTTTCACGTTAAAAGCAGGCAGACACAGTTACGATTAACAAATTGAAAATTTACCATTTCCTTTTGTTTAAAATGGTTTCCAGGGAAAGAACACATCAAAAGTAATAGTGCAGGTCCGCTTCTAGAACCTGACAACTCACCAATCAACAGACATACACTTTCTAAGACCACCTTATATGCTAACCCACCTGGAGAGGGGGATTCAGTCCTCTGGGAAACAACTGTGTTGCAGGTATCAATGCTGTAGTCTCTGGTACAAACAGGCCTGGAGAGCTGGAGAGAGCAGATGAAGTGTGCTAGGAATTTTCTTTTAATAGAGTGCCCAGTAAAAAGAGAAGTCTAGTAAGACATATAGCTTAGCTTAGTTCCTATTGTCACCTCAGTTTCAATCCTACTGATTACAGAAGCAGCAGCCCCACTCATCTCAAGTGCTTCTGCATGGCCAGAGCTCCTTTCTGCTAATCCTAAGCACTTCTTAAGACTACATCTGCCGTCAGAAGAGATCAGAAGAGCTGATATAAGGTCCTTCAGACCTCAAACTCTATTACAAAAAAAAAGAAAGAGAGAGAGACAGAGAGATAAGTATGTTAATTACAGTAAGGCCAAAGAGTAAATAGGAGGATTAGCTCCAAATCTCTTAGATAAAATAATGCTTCAAGGGGCATTTGAATATTTTGATCCTGACCAAGTGGCCTGCTCTTGCCTGGTGTGAGAAGGCAGCAGTGCAGCCCTCATAACCAGACTGGGCAACTAGGCCGACATCTGCTTTGTACTAGTGAATTGATGCAAACCAGTCTGATTTTATCAATGATCACTCTCTTAGGACATTCCACATATGCAGCATGGAAGTGGACAGCAGGCTAGATTTCCTTCATCAGTACAAATCATTCAGTTCTACTGAAGTCAGTGAAGTACTGCCAACTAATACCTGCTGAGGATTTGCACAAGGACCTCAAAGTCAGTATTTTAGAGCCTTTTATACCTTGTTTGCCATAAAGCAATTCTCCTCATACAGGAGGCAACTTACACACTGCACTTTGCTCCTATATGCACACTCCTATCAATCATCAAATATTTTTTAGCAGATGCACAGGAAGCTGATGACAGAACAAGTAATTTTATTCACTGAGTCAGTTTTGACACTGAAGGTCACTGAACAGCTGAAAACATTTATAAGGAGTTCCACTTACAATGTTATGCAGAACATCAGTGATGCTTTTGTTATTTCTAAGGAGTGCTTAAATGGAATAGTGTTACCCCTCCAAAAGAATCAGCAGAAGTGGGGAGAATATAGCTAGCAAAGTTTACATAAAACTAACAGTCATGTTATGCTCAAAAGCTTAAGTTTATTGCTCTATTTAATGACTACCACCAGTATTTTTAAAAAGAATGCCAGTTCCTCCTGCTAGTTTCTCACTGAAGGAAATATTTTAAATACAGCAATAAAATCAAGTAGTTTAAAGATAACACATTTTGCCACACATTCATGCAAACCCTGCTGACAGGATTTTTACAGGTTCATGGATACAGAATAAACACAAAGGATGTGTACTGAAATATTGGGAAACTTTCCCCACAGTGATGAAGTTGTAGGCATAACATTTCAGGCCCTACCCTGCACCTACTGACGTCAATGGCAAAACCTCAGTGGGAGCAGGATCAGCCCTTATTGTTCTGAGAGCTGCTTTACCTTCTCCTGATTAGGAAGTGCAGTAAATTCTCAGAATCTCCTGCACTAATAAAAGCAGTGGGTTTTGGTTATTGTTACAATTAAAGAGAAGCAAAAATATTTTTAGTAGATCATTACAGCCTCTATTCACAAAACACTCATCTTTCATGTTAAGGGTCCTGTGTACCTCCATTTTTCTTTGCTCAATAAAGCACTTAAACCTGTGCTTACCTCTAAGCATTAAACACAAACTACAGTCTTCACAGCCTGACTTAGGTCTAAAAAGAACAGCATCAGCAGCAGTCTGTATTACTGAAAAGCAAACACTGCTGCATGGACTAGTGATTAGAATGGGCTAGTGATTGTCTAAATTTGTTCTGAGGGCACATTATCAAAATACCAATACGTTCAGACTGATTTTTTTTAAAGCTGCCTTTAGGCTTTGGGTTAATTTTAATGAGCCCTGGGCACCCTGTCACCCTCAAAGCTTTGAAACCAGTTTAAATTCATAGAATACAAGTGATTTCATTATTACATTTTTAATAAAGATTAATTTAACTCACAAAATTCCTCACCTGATTTCAAACCCCAAATTTCAGGGGAAATTGTATTTGAATTGTGGTCTGACTATGTAAAAAGAGAAAAATCAAATCTGGTTGCAGACTGAGATGCCAAAATATTGACAAAGAAAAGGTAAAGCATGAAGAATTCATGTTCAGATTAACTTTGACTACTCACCTCATATTCACCCAGCTGTCATGATACTGGGGTACATTGCGGGTAAGAATCAGAGGTAAGAATTTGACTCACCTCATTGAATTATTTTTTTTCCCCTTAGTTCTGATAACACTGGTGGTGGACTGCTTTAGAAAAAATAAACAAGCAAAGATGATGTGTGAAACATCATTTCAATATGAATCTACTTGAATCTTTCAATGCAGAGGCTCAGAAGGTTTACAATATACACAGTATTCGGTAATTTTATATGTAAAAACAATCAAAAAGAGGCAAAAAGTTACTTTCAAGCTTAGTCAACATACGGCACATTTCAGCATGACAATTCAAAAAGTTTCACACTGTATTTGGATATATTAGCAATGATCTTTTAAAAATAGCAAACTGAAGACAGTGGATTTTTTTCTGATTTTTTTTCTTGCTTTTGTAACAAATGAAGCTACTATTCTTATTTACAGTATAAATAAGCCTTTTTTTGGTGAATATTATGTCCTATCACATATGTTTAAGACAAGGTGTACCTCAGCTCTTAAATGTCAATGCAAACAAGAGCATAAAAGCAATATCAAAGTAAAATAATATATCTTTCTTTCCAGCTAAGACAGCCAGGTTACCATGTGTGTCTCATCAGATCTGAAATATATCTGAATACAGTCAAAAGTTCTCTTGGTTTTAGCCTTTAGGAATATCATGAACACTTATTCTTCTGCTGCTCTAGAAAGCTGTTTTCCGTACAAGCTCATGACATGATGGACAAATTGATACTGTTCACAAGTCTGGATCATTCCTCCCCTGAAAAGGAAAGAAAAAGAGGGGAGGGAAACAGCAGCCTTATTACATGCAAACATATGAGGAAATGGCACAGATAACATGAAGCTTGTATTATGCACAAAAGGTCTAGCCCAAAGCTTCCTGAAAGGAGTGAAAAGTGCCCACTGATTGCAACCAGCTCACAATCTGACCTCACACTCAATTTTAAAAGTCTCTGCTAACCAAGGAACAGAAGGCAGAAAAGGAATGGGCTTTATGTTGATTTTTCTTGGCAGAGGCCCTCATCCAGTAAGGCAACGCCATCATCATTTACATTGATATTACCAGAGCACCTATGCTCCAAGCACCATTTTAATCACCATTAAAAGCAATTCCCACCCCCAAGCTCTAGACAGAGAGGTGGGAGCATGGGAAATAAAGAGGGGAAGCATCTTATTCAAGACAGCATGGCTCCCCTGGTTACAGAGGGCCAGGCCAAGCCAGCCCAGCCAGCTGATGTAGCACACAACTTTCCCACTGTGAGGGTTCCTTCCTCCATGCCATCCTGCGTTGTGATTTTGGCAATTTCACCAGGGAACTAGGGAATGGCCAGCAGGATTTTGGAACAGACAACAGAACTTTAACACCAGACAACTCAGATTTGTAACTGCCATGCACACCTTGATCAGTAAAGGCCTCCCAGCACAGAAGTCTGTTTTGTTTCAGCTTTTATTTCAGCTTTTGCTGTTCTCTAAAACTGCAAAACTGAAAGGAAATGCAAGCAGGAGCAGAAGCGGTTTGATTTTCCATGTATCATTAGCCTGAGTATTTATTTCTGCAAGTAGCATATTAATCAACATGAGTACTACAGCAGGAGACAGACATTAAAAAAAAGAACAAGGATAAAGTTGTCTATTTTAAGCAGATTTTACTAACATCTAAAATTTGAAGAGTACCTCATCAACAGTGATATGTTCTCTTGATAATCCATTATGAAAATAATTAAACCACACAGCTCAAACTCACAAGAAGGTGTATGCAGAATTGTGTCAGGACTGGTGCTGGTGCACAGACCCTGGGAACACAGTGCCAAAAGGAGGCTGAACCAACAAGGGCGTTTGAAGAACATGGGAACCCGTGGATGACCAGAGCCAACCACAGTGTCAGTCTGAAGAAAAACATACGTGGTGCATTCCCGCAGAAACCTTCACCAGAGGAAACTACTGGTAAGTTGCTTCCCCTCAGCCAAATGGATGGCAGACTGCTAGCACTCTCTTTGGGGACTGCCCTCTTCTGTGGGGTCCAGCTTAACAATCGTGGGTCACACAGTAACTGTGTCGGTAAGGGGTAGATGAGTGGGCAAGACAACCTCCCCCTTCAGCCTCTTGCAGGTATTTTGTTAAGCAGCTGCTCGAAATAACACTTAACAATGAGCAGGGAAGGGCAGGGACCCATGCTTCAACCTCTCATCAATAAGCAAAGGTGGGAAACACACTGTGTTTCTAAAGAAACAATTTCCTAGCTAGGCATCTCCTCCCCATCTGGCCTACTTAATACAGGCTCACAGTTGACCAGTTGACCTGTTTCTGAGTTCTTCTGTGCTGTACACAGCATTGCAATATATTTATGTCAGTCCACAACACACAAGGAACGTTAGTCATATCTGGCAATTACCCCCCATGCAATTCCATTAACAGTGAGGTTGCTCCCTGAAGTTGTAGCAACAGAAGCACTAGGGTGGCCATCCAAGTTTCAGACCACAGGAAATTATTTTCCTTTTTATCTGGTTCCCTGCTACGTGGTGGCTTCCTCCCCTTCCCACACACATGCACACCATGACATGTGCTTGCTGTCCAGGCTCTGGCACAGAATAGAGACACTATGTTTTCACCCCTATTTGCCACAGAAACCTTTCAAATCTGTGTTGCATTGTGGGAAAGGACAGCAAATGTCTCTCAGCACTGTGGGAAGGATGCAGGAATGATCACTTCCTCTCCTTAGTCATACAAAGTTATTTTAGGACCGACTTCTGGCCACTGGTGCAAAGCCCAGTGCACAGGATTTTTCCAAGGGATGTGTGAGGGAACGAAGGGTAAGAAGCGTGTGTTCCCTTCACCGCCACCACAATCTCAAAGGTGGTTCTGGAGGCTAATGTCAACCCCACTACTGCAGTGAGGCAGTGAGGTGCATTCATCTACACGTCTGCTCTGGCATGCATCCAACCCTCTTCCCCCAAGTCCATGGTGACTCCTTCCCATCTATCCTATTTTTTCTAGCCAGTAACCACCAGACAGCCTTCCTTCCTATAAGCTGCTTGGACACTGCCTCATCCTCTCCTGCTGCTTTTGAAGTCACCCGGAGCTTTTGTGGCAGTGTAGTGAAAATGACAGTGGATGGCAGCATGACTTCCAAGAGACTAGAAGCCACATTTTTCAGTCCTTGAACAAACCATGCTCTTCTGTAGCAAGGATGTTGACTTGACTGCTTTCCATCTTGAGTATTTTTGCTCATGACATTTAAGTGGCTTTTTCCTATCCCATCCCACTCCTAAGAGGTACATGGCAGCTACAGAGGTCCCTGCAGTCTTTCTTTTCCTCCATGGCATCCTAGAGGTGTGATCTCCCTTCTTCAGCCTCTGCAAATGACTGCCAGTTCCCCTCTCCCTGCAAAGCTAGTATTTTTAATTGGCCTTCCATATCACACACATTTTTAAAAGCAGGTTTCTTCAACCTTCTATTGGCTATTTTGCTGTGTAACATTAGCCACAGAGATGAGATATTTCAGATCCAGCCAGATATTTCACTGAGCCATGGATAATCAGCACTCACTATTCATATTCTGGTTTTCTTTTTCTCAAGAATCCTTCCTTGTCTGGCCTGAAACCCATGGAAATAGCCAAACCTTCAAGCCCCTGCAGGTCCCTGTCTATCAGAGCCTCAGCAGGGCAGCAAGTATTTCATTTTCTGCCTCCCACTGAGCATAATTTCTCCTCTGAAATAAAGTTCAGCGTGGGGTTGAGGCTCTTTATTTTTTTTTTTCCTCCTCAGAAAAATCTTTGGTATGTTTTTCGTGACATCTCTTCCCCCGACTACATTTATCATTATCATTAGAGAGAGCACTGAGACATGTTTTGATGGCACTTGAAACCAGTGGGAGAGTAAAAATAACATCTCTGGTGCAAAATTCAAGTCTGTTTACTTCATAATCAAACTCAAGGTGGTGTGTTAAGAAATGCTTGACTGGAAACCATTGAATTTCTGGAGATTTTCACATCTCCTTTTATATGTCTGCAAACACTTGAGACTGTGCATGCTCTCCCTCTCCACTCAACGTCCCAAGCAGTCATGCCCTCCCAACGGTGCTCACAGCTCTAAGTATGCAAGGCCAGTTTTCCTTACTCCTCCTGGGAGCAAAGTGCTGATCTGTGGCTCTGAAATTAAGCACAGCAGACCTCTGAGCCTTTGCTTCTGTATGAACGTGGGGCCAACTCCTCAGCTGGTGAAAGGTCATCCCTTGCTGCACCGAGCTGTGCAGCTATGCAGATTTTGTTGCCAGGTGTGAATCTAGCTCAGCTCTAGGGCCGCTCATTAAGGTTTACTGCTCATAAAATAGGCAAAGATTACAAGTGAGAACCGCTTAGAAGATGACAATTTCCTTTGAGGAATGTTCTCTCTTGGCCTCCATTTGCCTTTGTTCCTCCCCTCTTCCCATTTGTTTCTCCTTAAACAAAGGGAAAGATTACGATTTTTCTTTTTATTTTTCTGGAAAGGAAACAGGCTTTCTTACCTGTCTAACCGTAACTGGCAGGCTGTTCGCAATATGTCAACTATGCCCTCGCTCTTCAGCTGTTTACAGCAGACACTAGTTGCAATAAAGCAGCCAGTCCTCCCGATGCCTGCACTAAGGGAGGGAAAAGCAGAGAGAGGCAGTGGAGATGTTAGAATGGCTTTGGAACTTTCTTGTTAAATGAGTGCCATTAAACCAGCAATCAAACCCCCATTATCCCTTTCCTCCCTCCAACCTTTGCCAGGTGGGTTCTTGTGAATATAAAGCCATAACTAGGAAAAGATACTAACTTCAACAGGACAACACAATTCAGTGTGAGCCACTCACAGCAAAAGTGTGAACATTGCATGTACAGTGCTAAAAATGGTACCATTTGACCCAATATATCACTAAACCTCTCATGGAACCATTGAAAATAAGTAGTTAAATGGTATTTCTTCGTTAGATGTGGCTTGAGGGCAACCTTTGCTTTGAGATTCTTAATCCTAATAGCTTTTTCAAATGATATTTTCATTCACAGGTACAGTAAAAAAAACCACTTGCTTAAATAATTAGAGCTAACAGCAGTATAGTAAGTGTGATGCCATTTGCTGATCAGATCTACAATCTAGTAATTCTCTGAATTAGTGCAGGATGCAACAAATTCACTATTAAAGAAATTTCTTTGTCTTTCCTGAACAACTTTGTATCTGATTGAGTCCTTGCTTAATGACCAGAATTGATTTTATTCTCAAAGGAACTGTGCTATCGAAGCTGTGAATTCTTATTACCTAATAAAAAACTAGCAGCAAAAGCTGACAGCCCTTTTTATGCATTAAATAATTAAGTGAGCATACTCAGGAATAATTACTTGACACAACAGCAAGAAATCCTGCTTCCATTTAAATTGTGCTAAAGTTGTAATACAAAAACACTGGCAACAAACGTACAAGCAACAATGGAATTTGCAGTTTGCTGCTGCTCGCAAAGTCCTAATATTGTTTGACTATACGGACAGGTTTTTTACGCTGAGTTTATGCTTGTTGGGGAAACAGCTACACTGGAATCGTTTTAACTTGTATTACAGAATGATTGATGTAATTCAATTAAAGTTTGGGGTACGGTCTTAACAAGAACTCATCTCACTCTTCAAATAATTGTGATGGAGGTACCTACCCGACTTAAAATTTTTGTCCCTGAAGCTCTCTGTAGCTCATTGTCCTGACTTTCCTTTTCTTTACTATATCTAGTTTGTTCATCAAGACTTCAAATATTTCAGGTTTTCAGAGGACTCTTTGCTGCATATGGATGTACATCAATGGTTTAAAAAAAAAAAAAAAAAAAAAAAAGGCCCTTCACCTTCCAGTTGATGCCATAACCACACAGGCCACAGTACACAGCTCTTGTATACTGTTACCTACTGATAGAGCTCAGTGTTTCACAAAAGGAGGGAACAACACCCAGTTTTACATAAAACAAACACCACCACTGAGGCAGCACTTGTCCCAGGACAAGCTGCAAGTAAGTCTCTCAGTGGCCAAGAAAATCATAATCCCTCCAAGACTGATCAGGAGTGACGCATTATCCATAGCACCTTAATCAGACTTTAACACAAAGCTGCTTTTAATAATAGCTTCACGATTATTAGGTTTCTATCTAGTTTTTCTTAAAAGTGCATTATTTCACATCACTGAGGGCCAAAACCACAGTGATTATGTTCTACTGAGGATCTCCCACAAAGGGCAAAGGAGCTACAGTACTCAGCGTAAAACAGGCCTTGGTTAATGTGTTGCTGCATATACCACTCTCAAATAGAGGCAACGTATTAAATGCCTTCAGATAAAATGACTGCAACTGAGAATAATCTGAAAGGGGTCTGGTCCACAGTTATCACATAAAATACTTCATAATCCTATCACCATGTCTCTTAGTAGTTATTTCAAATAAAAACGCCCCATTTCCCCCCAAATTATTACCGTGTCATGGGGATGACACCATACAAGAGGACAAAACAAGTATGCAAAGCAAGAGTGACATGGTGACCAGAATCTTTACCTGCAGTAAATACCATAATACTTCAAGGAGCTCTTAGAGAGTCACAGATTTCCAAGGACAAAGGGGACCTTCTTACAAACCATTTCTTATTTTTCTCTGAACTCTCCCCAATTTGTCAAAATCTGTTTTAAAACACAGGCAGAAAAACTGGACATGTGGCATCATACGAACATTTTACTAGCGATTACTCCATATAAATTTATAGGTGGATCTTTGATGACACCAAGCTACCAACCATTCATGTCAAGAGTCTCTTTAAAAACATTCCCATTGTATGGTAATATTCCATTTACTAAATCTTTCGGATAGCAACCATCTGCCATCTCCTAGAAAATCTTACGCATAACTAAGTAAAATTCCTTACAAAAATCCTGAAGATCAATTTAGTAAAATGTATTTTATTGAAATTATAGAAGATTAGCCTGGCAAGATTACTGCATTGCTCATCAGGCTTTCTGCTATTTACCTGGAATAATTGTTTTGGGAACTGACTTGTAGTTTTCAAGTAATCACATTTAACCTTTCTAAACACTGGCAAAACAGGACTTGCTTTTAGGCCTCTGGAATTTCTCAAATTTTCCAAGAACTAGAATCTAGCTATAGTAAACTTTAATGGTTTAGAGCCTGTGAACCTATTTTTTTAAACATTCTTGGGTGAAAATCATCCAGCGTAGCTGATTTAATAATGGTTAGTACTTGTTGCTTGACACACTCCCTAGTTAGCAGTGCAAAGGAACGTACATCATCATGTCTACAAGTGATAAGTACCTCATCCTACTTCTTTCTGAAGACAGAAGAGAAGTATCTATCTTTATCTATTTTTTCTGCTCTGTGATTGATAATTATAATTTTCTCATCAGGCTTCAAACCACCGTAAAGATTTTGCTTCTTCCATAATAAGAAATTTTCATCTTTGCCAGGGGCTTTTCATGGATACTTCAGTTTTACTATCAATTGCATATATTTCCTGTCTGTTGATTAGTACTTGCTGCAATCAGCTTTGCCACTGTTTCATTTGTTTTATGTATTAAATTATTGTCTTCGGCCTAATGAAGATTTGTTAAAATCAAAGAAGGAATCTACAAAACAGGGGGTTTTGAGGCTTAAAGTTTAATGTTCTCTCTCATTTTAATGATTGCATGTGTCTTCTTACTCAGTTTCACTCACAGTATGTTAATCTTTGGTAACCTGGCCCTTTTAAGATCATTAAAGGCATATAATACTGTTAAGGCAAATGAAATTAGACTGTTTTTACAAGTAACTGAGCCACCACCAGCTTCTGTGTTCAGCTTAGTCTTTATCTGAATGCAACACTTGGTAATAGAAAATTATCATTAAATTTTAGAAGTTCCGAGCATATTTCAACAGCAGTTGGGCAAGATCTCCCATGTCTGACTGATGGCCAATATGATAGTATCTGCACTATGCCACTGCGTATGAAGAAGCCCTGAGAAGTCGGACACATTTATTTACCTGCAGTGAACAATCACTGGGGCATTCTTCTCTTCTGCACTCTGCATGGCCTCTTCCACTTCCAGTACAAGCTGTAACAGAGGTGGGGCTTGATCTGGTGTCTTCTGGTCTGGCCAAGATGTGTACCAGTAATGTTTCAGGTTTCTGACTTCTTCTCCTTTCTGTAATCCATTTAAGACAAAAATCACAGTTTTAAAAGAAATTCTGGTTGTAAATTGATGTTGAAACTTGGCCTTCCCTTTAAGAATGATATGAGTAAATCAATGCTAAATGGAACAGCAGATCCAAATGGCAAGCCACACAACACAGAAATCTGGATTTCAAATATCACATCTGCACTTCAGTAAACTGCCTTAAACTGCACCCCCCTCCCCTCACCCCCCCCGCAAAATATTCTGCTCTTTTAGTGCCAAGAACTGTGTGCAAAACACTCCAGGCAGTCTGTTCTCTCGACAGATTCATTCAGCAAAGCCAGAGCTGTGCTTGTGACATAATTGCTTTCATAATGTATTTGACAGACAGAGAGCCAGGAGCCATATCTCTGTCTCAGATAGATAGATAGATAGATAGATAGATGAGGGAGAGAGATGGGAGCTTATTTTTCTATCTCTTCTGACAGACAGACTCATACCAGTTTCCTGTCAATTCTACTTTTCTCTTAGATATGGTGAGAAATTCAGAAACACTATGGAAGGCGGGAATTGTATCTAGACACAGTTCAGGGATTTTTGAGACACAAATTCCAATTCCCTCTCTGTCTCAGCGTGGCTATGAATACACCAAATGTGCTGTTACCTTTTCTGAGTGCCAAGTAGCACTGTGTGCTTGTGATATTGTGTGTTCAAAGTGACATCCTTCTGCCCGATTTCTAAAGGTGCCAAATAGTAACATGGAGCTCAGGGAACTGGCCTTACCCTTTCAGCCATTACATAAGCCAGCTGGCATAGTGCTAAGCAAATGTCTTCAAAAGGTCTGGGAACAGACGTGTTAGCTTCCACAACCTTCCCTTAAACACGTGGCTGGCTAAGTTTAAGAGTGGAGGAAAAAACAAAAGCAAAAAACAAATTCGTCTCTTTCTAAGGAACCAATCACAAAATCTGGAAATAGTTTATCACCTAAACTCCTAAATCCCTATGACTGTCAGTCTCTGGATGTTAAAAGTGCTCTGTGGTTGTGCCACTCTCCATCCTTCTCTTTGGTTGACAAAGCTGTTGCACAGCTTTACAATGAACTAAATTGGAGAAGTGATCTAGTTAAATCTTTTTTCTTCCTCATGTTGGATTAATTTTCAGATGGATCTAACCATTCTCCCCCTTTGGTTTACCACACAGACACATAAACACTTGTGTGGGCACATGGGAGATGATACAAGGGTAGGAATAAAGGAGCCGGACAAAGGGTGGCTGGGCTTCATTGAGTTCCTGTTTCAGTTTACAGTGGGTTTAAAGTGCTCACTGAAGCACAGCCACAGGAACCTTAAGGGTATGTCTAGCTCAGTTTAGGAAAAAAAGAATCTTACTATCACAATGCAGAGCCTGGCCTTAGGTTATTTACTGTAGTGAGAAGATATTGTGGTTAAGAGAGCATAACTAATTGTTGTGAATAGCACTTGAGCTCACTACAGTAAATCTGATCAATGCTGCTTTGAAACATGAACATACACAGTTGCTTCTGAATGTGTGACTATGTGTGAGCCACAGAATTTATGAGCACTGGATTCTTATGTGGGTTGTGAAAAATTGTAATATAAATGTTGTAAATAATACTGAGAGAAAAGTAAAAGATGAAAGTCATCTGAAGAAAAACATGAATCACTTCACAAAGTCAATCATTTGACAGAAACAGAAAACAGCCAAAGTTCTAATGATGAACCTGGAATGTCTTTAGTTTTGTCTATGCTGTTACCAATTTTACGCTTCTGCTCAGAGAACTCTGACATCTGTGGTGCTGTACACTTCTGTTTTGATTTTAACAAAATATTCTCTATTGGTGCTTCCTTGAGACTGAGAAGACTTGGAAACACCTAGGAGGAAGCAAGATTTAATTGATGGTTTGAAGTCTACCATCATGTATGCTGTAGGTGAAGCTGAGACCATGAATCAGCGGCTAGACACTGGCAGGTTCCTTTGAGAAAGGAAAACAAGCCTTGCCCTATTGTCTGGGCATTTCCTAAATTCCTAAATCTTGCCAAATCCCCTATTCTGAGAGAAGTATGACAGTTCACCCTGTAACACATGCAGTAGTCATATACTGCTGGTGGTGGTATCACATGTCTGACCACTCCTGTTTAAAAGAAAACAGGAATCAATTCATGGCTTCTGTAGTTTTCACTACCAAGTCATTTTATATACATATGGTCTACTCCACTATTGCTATTAAATGACAGATGTATAGCCCTAGGCAATGCCAACTTGACAAATGGAATCTTTATTTGAGCTCTAGAACTCAACAGCTCACCTCCTGATGTTTGGGGGTAGAGGGAAAGGAGACACTGCCCCACTAGTACTGAAAACAAAGACATTGTTTAACCGAAAAACAAACTGGGATGATCTTAAAGAAAATAATCAAAACGATCAAGTAATTTGAGTAGCAAAGGAACTACATCCTTGGAGATGCTTATGTCCAATAAAGGCTTTTGTATCATTTATGACAGGAAAGAACTTGTCTGTCTTGGCTATGATTGGCAAAGATGTGTGGTATCTATACTTTACTTATGAATTTACTGTACACTTTGCTACTCTAGCTATTCTTTTTTAGTTTCTGTTAGTGCTGGAATGTACTGGATACACCAGCCCTGACAAGTAATCTGGCTTTCAGTTACGTATATATACAGAAGAGATATATTCATATCTGGCTCTCAATTCTGAAGCTCCTTCTCTAACACTGAGAGCTTCACCTAAGGAATAACTGAGTGGGGACAAGAGAATCTGGGAAAACACAGAGAGGTTGTTGCTGGAAGAAAACATTCTGCAGGTATGAGTATTAGCATGAAATGTATTTGTGAGATGGTAGTATGGCTTATTATACTTGAATTGTTGTATGTAAGCTTTGCAGGACTGTTTCTTTGTTTTGTGTAACACCTGTTAATGAGATGGGGTTTTGAATATGGTACTGCAATATCACTATTAAAAGCCACTCCCTTGCAATTCCCATCTGAAAATGGAACTAGATATAACCTTCCTGAGAAGAATTTGAATGATCATTCCCCAGGGAGATAATCAAATTTCCTTCCACAAATATCGAAGGAAAGTGTTGTTGGTGTGTGGGAGAAAAAAAAAATTCAACCTAAATCTCTAAAATTAATGTCAGGCTGATAAAAATTGCAATATTCACTAATACTAATATGCTGTATTTAACAATTTAAAACAATTATGAAAACTCTTCAGGCAGATAGTGTATATTTTTTTTTTTCATTGAGAATATTTTGTTCTGTCACCATAACCAAAAAGTGACCGATTCTGTTAGGTATCTGCATTCCAGCAAAATCAATCTGTGTATTCTTGCTACTGCACTGAACTGTTTGGGATAAGTTGTATTTAAGACCTCTGCAAGTCTGCAGCATACTTGTAAATATTCTTTACTTCCCACTTGTCAGGGAGTGTGATTTTCTCCTTGCTGCCTTTGCCAACAGCATGAGTGACAGACTTTCCACACTCTCAATTCAGACATGGGATTTCATATGTTGGCTTTCTGCCTATTAGCATATGGCTGAAGAGACTTGAAACTGGTTAGATAAAAGGAGAGTTTTTTCAGCTTGGAAAGAAATTGTGGTGTTATACTGAGGTCAGGGATAGATCTGGTAGATGAAAGATGTATGAAGTTTATGTAAATAGACTGTTCTTATTAACACATGTAGCTTGAGATTCTAGAATCTAGCAATGAAAACAGTTGTAAAATAGGACTCTGGTACTTTAGAATAAGTACTTAAGAAATGAAACCTGTGATTAAGCTCTCTATCCACAAGATGATAGAATGGTTACTGGTATATAAAACTACATATTTAGTTGGAAAGATACTAATGTTTAGAAATATAAGCATGGAGAACGCTGTGATAAAAGTTTTTTTAAAGATCATCAACAGTTTTAGTGTCTTGGAGTGGGATGATCCCTTAAAGCATCTTCAGCCAAATCGCTCAAAGAATAAACTAGCATGGTACCTATTAAAAGGGGTTCAGCCATGATGAACAGAAGTGGTGCTACCACACCACTGACAAGTGCCAAGCAGACCAGTAGTCTCACTGCTGAGAGAAACTGAAAACAGGTCAGCAAAATTAAAAGGCCTTTTGCTCAGTTCTCAACTCTCCAACTTCTTGTTAGAAGCACAAGTCATCTTGGATATAAACAGCTGGTGGGTATCCAGCACTCTGACAGCATCCTAATAGCGATCATAAAAAGACAAGAAGCACAATCTGAATATTTCTTAGGGGTCTCCCCATACTACAAAATATGTAAGCTGCCATGCAGGTAGAAGTTCCCTGTTAGTAATCACTAACCCTTTGCCTAAGCACCATGGCCCAAAGAATAAACAAACCTTTGAATTCTACAGAACTTCATCACAGAGTTTAGCGGGTTATTCCACAAGTGTTGTCTCTAGTATGACCTACAAAAGTTGGTGAGAAGCTATCTGTGAGCTAACGTGTCACTAAATGACCAGTGAACACACAGGACAGGCACAGAATGAGTCACTGGTTTCTTCCACTGAGTGAATCTCACACTACTACAATTGGCTTGGTAGCTTTCAGACTGTACATATGCAGTCTGCATCTCTGACTGCTTATTTTACCGTCGTCTGTATGATGATGAACGGGGCAGAGTGATAATGACTTCAGTAATGAAAAGCAGTATTTATACAGCAGTACACGGTGCACAAGATTTCTACACAACTCTCCATGAACATCTCCATTTAAGGGTTTAGGCAGCTAAACTACTGTAAGTACATCAGAATGATTTACCTTTAGGGTGATGAGCCTTAAACGGTAATCATCTGCTTGTATGACTCGGTTAACTGTGATTTCTATTCCTTCATAGGTGACCTGTTCCTCTGGCCAATATTCTGTGCATTTCTGTGTGAGATATAAAATAAATCTAGTTAAGCATGTATCAAGGGAGCTTCATTTTTACTCCTCTGAAATTGGATATAGGACATAGATGAATATGAATAAACATTGTTTCTATAATAAGTACAAGTTTTCACTTTCTAAACAGGGACCACATTTCAGGTGATTTTTGCTGCATTCATAATAGCCTGATTGCGTGATTAGAAATGCACAAATCAAGTAATGACTAACCAATGCTTTTGAATACACACATCCTTATTTATCTTCATGCAACTGATGTGCATTTTGAAGGCTCATTGGAAAGGCCAGTGGCAATGTGCTTGTGTTTAATCCTTTTCTTAAGATAATAATGATTACTATAATATACACTAGCTACCAATGTTTCTGTGATATGTATATGCTTATATGGAAACACAAAATAGATTTTATTTTTTTATAAAAGGTCAGTGCTCTCTAAATTCAAGATGATCATTTGCGTAGGTTTTTGTACAAAACAACATGACTGGGGATGTTTTGGGAATTAGATTATATACCAAAATCCACTTTAAATGGACACTGGGAATCTTTCAAAGCTAAGGAACTAAAAGGAAGCAATAGCTGTGAGAGCTATTAGACTACTACATTTGATTTTGCAAAAAAACCCAGAGATGCAGCCAGCACAATCTGACAATTACAGAAGCAGAAACTACAGTCCATTTGCAAATCTACATTGTGGTACTGCTACATTAGAGGTGAGTAGGTGAGAATTTGTAAGCACTCCCATCCTGGAAGGAGGACTGAAAAAGACTGTGTTTTTTGGTATGCAGTCTCTTTAAACTAATCAATATGCAAAGGAAGAGACAGGCACTTCAACATGGTGCATGAACTAGATAATGGACAAAGAATGACACGAACAAGGCAGGGTCTGAGAAAAAAGCTCCCTTGTGATAATGGAAAAAGCAATCTTATTATCACAGGAGAATAAATATCTGCTATTGGACAAACCCAGTTAAAGGTGATGCTTGTAAGCTTCTTCTCTTACATAGCTGTGTGCAGTCTTGAAGGAAGCAAGTTAAATCA
Source organism: Tyto alba (assembly GCF_018691265.1). Classification (NCBI taxonomy): domain Eukaryota; kingdom Metazoa; phylum Chordata; class Aves; order Strigiformes; family Tytonidae; genus Tyto; species Tyto alba. The sequence goes on along the minus strand of NW_024881329.1, from coordinate 4,861,753 downwards.
TTCTGCTTTTCCCCACAAAAAGAATTTCACTTCAAAAGAAAACTAACAACAGAAAAGTATCTTGCAAAGTTACCGAGTCAAAATTCTTGTGTGGGAGAATGAGTGTTGTTCTATCTGCATAGTGCATCAGTTAATAACCCTCTGGGAGCGTGGCCCACTGTGTCTCTGAAAGTATTTACGCAGATTGTGTTTTTTCTTCCTCTACTCTTAAACTGCAGAATCCATTGTAAAAATTGTCAAGAGAGCTAGCAGCTATCAATAGCACAGACGTTGCTCTGCTTAAAGGAGTGGAGTAAGATTGCCCACTCATTTCTGTGGGCTGTCTGTTAGTTCAGATTAGATGTGACAGAGGGCTGAGATACAGAGCTTTTAATACATTAGCAAAATCATTGCACTGAGGAGGAACACAAAGCCTCTGCTACTAGCATCATTGCTGAACAAAGATTTTGGTTTTGAATCTATGTACTTCTGAGTCCTGTTATTCATGTATTAATATATGTGTTATGGAAGAAAAGGAATGACTATAGAAGACATTTACATGAAAGGACTTACCCTATATTTACAGCTGAGATTCCTGACACCATTTAATTTCTGACACAAAAGGTATCAGAAAAGAGTCAGCAGCTCTGTTACGATATACAGACTGAAGCAAGCTCTAGTTATACAGTATATGAGCGCTGCAGTGCACTGCTTTCCAAGACTGCTATCATGGGTAAAATACCTGGTCAGTGTGGATAAGAGGAAATTCAGATGCAACGGTTATTTTACATTCCTGTTACACAATCTTGCTATGACAACTATAGCGGAAGAACTTATCACCAGATATGTCATTCAGGACCAATATTCCCTCTGCATCTTCCTTAAACCTCAAAGTCCTTAAAAGATTCTGGCACACTATGTCATGACATTTTAACATCTTATTTGCCATACACGGGCAACCCTGATCAACAGGCAAGTTATCGCTTCAGTGCTGCCTCTCAGATAGAAGCAGATGTGAGTTTAAAATGTTAGTGCAAACAAAACATTTAGATCAGCAATACACTATTTTGCATCAGCAATGCATTGACAGTATGTGACCTATCAGCAGACTGTATTAACTGACCAACTTTAACATGCAAAACATGATAATTTCGTGTGTCTTGTTCATGTCTTTTTTCACTGAAGTTCAAGGTTAAATTTATTTACTTTGCAACTGGGGAAAGCTAAAGGTTTTTGCACATGCATAATTATGGGCACTAAGCATCCAGCTGGCAGTTAGGCCATGCTAACTGTGTGTATGATGGAGGTATGCCCATATTCTTGGGCTTCTAAGTGTCTAAAGCCTCTTCTCTTAAGGAAAGTCTCCCACCTAAATTACTAATAGGTTCTCAGGGACATTCTCAAGGGCAAGCTTTGACAAATCCTGCTGCTGCAGCTTCAGAAACACCAGTCGGATCTCTCCACTACACCTTGCTGCCAGTAGTGAGGGAGGGATGCAGAGCCCAACACATGCCCAGACGACTCTCACATCTTACACTGCCGATAAAGGCAGACGTAAGCTCAGCTACCTGTCTATGAATTGAAGCCGAGGGACACAGTTCTTGCAACTCTGATACAGGGCAAATATTTCAGCAGGTAACTAATGAACAGTTGGAGGGCAACAGTATTTTAAACTGCAAACAAAAATCACATTAGATGGATTAGCAGAAACACCACAATGGTTTATATTTCTGAAAGTAGGTGGTGAATACACAATTTCAACATCTTCATTTCAATATTTCAAAAGCATTTCCTAGACACATTCAGGTAAAGGTCCTCCATATCCAAGTCAGCTCTAGTTGTAGATTATTATAACTAGCTTCTTTCATAAGTCAGGAAAAGCCTCAAGGAAATGTGGATATAGACACTGAATCATAATAAATGCAAAATAAAGCGGCGCCAGCTCTGGTGATTAAAGACATTCAACCTTAGCAGCTATGGGGTACTATTGTTTTCGATTCCTTTAGAGAGAACTTGAAAGAGTGTCTGCAAATGGAACTCAGTTTGTAGAGGTTTCAGGTCAGTTGGGAAGAGAAAAAAATGGCAAAACCAGCATTAGGCTAAGTCAGATAGCAAAACAAGACTTACAGTAAACTGAACTGAAAGAGAAGCCCACATCTTCTCTGAGCCTGAAGAATTTAATGCTGGCTCTGATTGCTCAGGCCACTGAACTAACTTCTGTTCACTGACTTAGCATCTATGCTGAAAATACCTGCTAGAGTACAGATAAAAATACAGACTATATGTAAAACCATTACCTCATTCATCTCTTCTATATTGGTAATCATGACAATGATGGGAGAACGCTCCTGCCACACCATTCTCCAGAAATCACTGACAGTATTAACTATCGGTCCCTGAGTAGCAATATATACCTTTTCCTCTCCTCCATAGCCCTGCCAACAAAACAAGAAGAGATCAGTTTTAACAGGGATGTCCACCACAACCTTGAAGGTTCAATCAGAGAGCTACCATTGATTGAAATAGTCACTCCACAGCTTCAGTTCTTTCCCTCTCTCTCTCCTGCATATATGTACATGGAACAAAGGCACAGTATGGACTCAAGTAATCCCAGCAAATCAGTGTCCAACAGCATTGAGGTAACTCTGAGTAGGTCAAGAGCTTTATTCAGGCCTACTGTCTGGTGCCTTGGTCAGGCCAGCTGACAAGTAATTTACATCAAGAAGTGCAGAAATGTGTTTTTGTCTCGTTTGAACCTGTACACAGTTTCACTCTGAGATTTGGTTTTCAGTTAATGTAAGCAGGAGAGAAGAGCAATCAGTTCAGCTAGGGTGACTTTAAAGCCAGTGCATGTTGCAATTCCATTTACATTGGCAGTGGCTGATAAATGACAGGCAAACACACTGGACTGTTGAGCTCTTACCCTGATGTAGTTTGCATTGATGTAAGAGCTGAGGGGGTCGTCCTGATCAGCTGAGGTAAGGCACACTCTGCTGTGAGGATCTGAAAGTTGTAAAGAGATAAGTAATAGTTTATCAGTTGCTCAGAGAAGAGAGACACAAGATTATTTTGTACAGTGAGCCATTTACATGCATTCATGGCCATCACAACAGATGTGAGTGGCCTTGGAGAGCTCTCATGTTAAAATGTTACCACAAAAAAGGGGCAAGAATGGTTGGGGTAATTTGGCTTCTTCTGATAGTTTTACCTACTATCTGAAGTGTGCTTAATTGTTCCTGTTGCAGAGTCAGTGTCTCAGAGTGATTCTGGAAAAGCAGTTTTCTGCTCTAGGAAATTTTTTCTCAATTTGTTAGGTCAACAGACTCATTCTGGCTTGTAAGACATGAGAATATTGTTTGTGAAATGACAGCAAACAGCTTTTCTCTCAAACCATAAACACACATTTCTTGCACATGGGCAAGCCAGATGACAATAACTCTCTCCCTGTTTTGTCTTGCAGCAAACTAAACTCCAAGATGTGCTATCAACAAATATAATAGTTAAAGAGAAATTAAAGAATATTAACAGTTTTTTGTACTTTGCATGAGTCTCTTCACTACTTAAGTTTTCTTCACCAGAGCCATTTATGAAGCATTACTCTTGTTTTAATAAGATGACAAATGAAAACATTATTCCACCTGAGAAGTTCAGTTCAATTCTCACTGAAGTCAGTGGGAGCTGTTCACTGATTTTAATGTGACCTGACACAGGCTCATGCTCATCCACTTTCACCAGTACTACACAGTTTGTTATCATTGACAAGAAACATCTTCCTGATAGAAGCCTCAGCAAACAGCAATAGAGTATATCACCAGAATATTAAAAACAAACCACAGATGACTTCTTCATAAAAAAAAAATAATTCAGCCTGCTTAGAAACCAGAACAAAATAAAAAGTATGCAAAAATAGCATGATATTGGGTAAAGCACAAAAGGACTAAGCACACAGTAATTTCTACAGTACTACAAACACAGACTCAGCATGAAATGCTGTCCTCAGGCAGAAAGGATTCATGTTATCTACTATGTGATATATAAGCACAATCCACAAAGCAAAAATATTAACAAAGATACTGATTTATAGCACAGAAGTACTGAAACCAGTGAGTTCCTAATACAGTTCCCTCCTGCTCAACTTTGCTCACATCTCTAGTGCTTGGGAGATGGTGAGACAAGAGAAAATCTACTTTTTAATCAGTAATTCTGATAGCCTGCAATATGTCACACCACTGAAAAGGTGACATTAGTTGCCAGATGTTTATTTAAAAGGCACTAGACTGGGTAGTTAGACCCCTTGCATGAAGTCCCTTTGCCTGGCTTTTATGGAGTCATCCATCGAGTCTACTGAAGTCTGAGTAACGATTACATGATTTTTTCCCTAAAAATAACAGCAATAACACCATGTTGTCCATTTCATGGTGGGTCTTTAGGAAGAAATAAAATGGATCTCAAGAACTCTATCAACAGGTGCCACAGACTTTTAAGCACAGGCTTCTTTCAGTATTCTTCAACCACAGTAGAATTTGAGTTACTTTTCACAGTGGATTTTTTATTGCTGTATCCACAAATACTAAAACATTATTCAAAATATGATTTTACTTTAAATTATAATAAGTGGCCTGTGATTTTTCTGTTAATGTAGTATTTACATTTGTTAAAGTAGTATGTTAGTGAACAGTTTCAAGCTCATTTCATATAAGAGAGGCCTACTAATGCACTGTTGATACAGGAACGTGCACTGTTTTGCAGAAAGTGTAGCTGAAGCTGACTCGCATCTCTTAGAAATATATAAACAGGAATAAGCCCTCCTTTTTAAAAAAAAAATAAATTCTGAAAAGATTAATATAAGAGTTTGCAGTCTGAATTTCAAATTTTCAATAGAGAGGCATTTAAGCAAACCCAAATCCCACTCTTATTGAAAACATTTCTCCCAGGACAAAACCAGCGCACAGGCCAGGTTCAGGAAGACACCACATCTTTAAAAAAGCAGCAGTAGTCTGCATCTCTAAGAAACCAAATGATAGGTCAGCTATTTCTTCCACAGTCTCTTTGATGGCCATTTTGTGTTGATGCTATGTCTGACATTTTACAGAAACTCACTAAACTTAACTGAAATGTTTTGCATAACTTAAAATGGTGTAAAAGCAATAGACCAATGTAGAAATTTTAGAAGTCTGTCATCTAGATATTACTCTTGAGGAAAGGATTCAATGAGACTATATACAAGATGTTTCAGTAAGTTCTTGCCACCCGTGGAATTCTGTAACAAGAACATCCTTTTATATATATTCAAAAAGTGCCTCCAAACTTCTTAGAGAAAAGTTATAATCTTCCAGGAAATGACATAGGACTCATTCCCAGAAGAGGACTGTCTGCAAACAAATTCATAGTTAGGAAATACTCAAATCAACCTCCTTAGCTTGGCATTTTCCCAACAACATCCTTCCGCCATCAAAAAAGCCATTTTACTACCAACAGCAAAATTGGGAGAATCTGCAAAAAGAATTATTACAAAAGAAATAGAAATTAAATTAATTACAGATTATTATAATGTCTCTCACTTATTACAATCAACTCTACAACAAGTAACTGTTCATTATGTTAAGTGACTGCTTACCTTTTAATGATAACTGCCTAGATTGCTTCTGGCGATATAACTGGTAAAGGAATTTCAGTTACTTTTTTAAATTCAGATTTTTGTTTTGACTCCAGTTTGTTAATCAAGCACTTGTTGTTCCCTATGATAATCGGTTGTCTGAGTCTGCTGTACTGCACTTTGTTCAGCAGTTCCTGCCATTACTATTTTCTGCAGCTAGAAGTTGCAAGAATGCTAGGTAGATACTCAAGGCAGCATAGACTACATTTGGTCAGCTCAGAAACAAAAGTCAGTGGATGATAAAAGCCTGAAAAGCACGGGACTCTCCCTCATCTTGCCTCCAGTTTCCTCTCCTACTTTGTTCATGAATAGTTTACTGGGACCCTTGGCTTTGAAGGATAAAGGGGATGTTTAGCTCTCCTTGCTAGCCTCTTTACGGCCAGCACCAAGCACTTCAAAATGGAGGTAGTTGGATAAAAGTGAACAGTCAGCCCTCTTCTTTCCTCAGCATATCAAGTCATCATTTGGTCAGACCCAGGGACAAAGTTGCACTAGGAACTTCTGTTACTAGTTTAGGGATTCATTTGGAAAAAAATTTCAGATCATAATGACCTTGGAATAAGCTTGTTAACCCTTGGAGGCATGGTAGGTTAGAAACTACTTATCTGGAGAGATCAAAGCAACAACAATGGCTGCTAGCAGATACCCATATGGCTGAGATGAAATTTGCAGTAAATAATTAACCCATTGAGTGATCATTCTTAAAAATATAAGGTAGTGGGCCAATTGGCATCTGTTAGGGTGTTCAAAACGGCATCAGTTCTGATGCTTCAGTTTACACATCCAATATGAGATATTTAAAATGGATCCAGTTCTCAAAGGATACATTAGATACCAAATTCAGAATATATAGATCACTTCAAAATCTAGCAGTTTGGGCATCTGGAATCACTAGCCACTTTTGCAATCTTCCCTTTCCAGTAAAACCAGTGAATTCATACTTGAACAATTCACCTCAGTCATTAGGCACAGCAATAATGAAATGTGGCTGAATGTTTTTACACTTCTGGTCTAAGGTGGAGTACAAAGTCATCAGAAGGGTTGTGCACATTGGATCATTAGCTGCAGCTGCCAGAGTTGTAAGTCTAGATTAAAAAAAAAAAAAAAAAGAAAAAAAGAAAAAAATCTTTTCTGGAACCATTTCCAATCCAGGTTAATTGACTAAAATGACAGGTATAACTGAGGACATTTCTGACTTCTCTGCACTTACCTTTGCTAACCTGACACTGAACCTTCCAGGCTTTGCAAACAGAGCTACTGTGGTTAATGGTGGCATCTTCCAACAATGGCTTAGAGCAAAAAAAAGAGGCATGACATCTAATCGTATCACTTTTCAAAGTAACTTTAAGTATGACAGAGGGGAAAATGATGACACTTGTAAAAATTTGTACCAAAATGTTTCTCAAAACTCCTACTCCTGGCTACAAATCAAAATAGCATAACAGAAAAGAAAAAGATTTTGATTTTCTGTACCATCTTAATGCCATCAGGCCAGTTCCCAATATTTTCAGTTTGCAGTCAAGGCATGATTCTGAGAAAAACATCAGTCAGGAAAATAACATTGCTAGAATTTAGTCCGTCTAAAGGAGTTCAATCAAAGAAACCACTAAGTAACATCTGAATAAACACATCAAGTTCTTGGGTAAAATTTTCAGGCAGCACCAAATTATGTAAATTTTAATGACTTAAAAACTGAAGTGCTGCTGATGTTCAGTGAATCTTAGGTTCTTCATGCTCTGTACCAATTCTGAAACGTGATTTATGCTTTGAAGCCATGCTGGTGCTTCATCATATGACCTGTGGACAATACACTGCAGCAACAGCACACTTCGTGTATTCTGGAAAGGAAAGTGCAAAGTCCTTCAGCATGTGGAATAAACCACTCTGCCTCAGTGACTTAAAAAGCAGAAACTTACTTGGGAGAATTGTTTTGTAGCGATTCTTACGCACTAAGCCTGGAATATCATATTCCTTTGGATCAACAAAGTTCATTGGAATTTCCTGTTAAAAAAAAACAAAAACAAAAACCACCAAACACAAAACACAGTGGGTAGTATTATTAGAGTCACAAGAGGAATAAAGATCCCAAGCCCATTACGTCCTGCCTGTGAGTGAGGCAAAGTGATGAAGTTAACTGAGACATATGGTACAGTACTTCCAGCAATTTACCACCAAAATATGATTGATGTTTCCTTTTACTGTCACAGGCTTTCTTTTCTGAAATCCTTAATATGAAAATGCTCATAGTGACTAATTCGTTGAGTAACACACGACAGCTATGTTAGCTCCTAATATTATTAGAACTGAATTGCAAGTGTAGGCACAGAACTAAGCAAAAGGTGGCATGTAAGATACTCTGCTCCAAGAGCAGTGGACCTCAGACACCATCCTTTTTGACTCACACTCCTTTTTCCTGAGGGTGGAAGGGAATAATTTGCTAGTGACTCTCACCAGCAACAAATTATGACACACGTTGTGACAGGTTGTCATACTGACCTGACTCTGGAGCTGGGGGAGCATCACTGTTTGCTCAGCACACTTTAATGCTCCATGGGCAAGGACAGCAAACCAGGTGTTCAGGGATTACCTCCTCTCTACACTCTCTCATTGCTGATGTGAAGAATACACAAAGATGGAGGGGATTCTTATTCTTTGCTACTCATCTCCTGGAAGTAAATGGCCAGGCAGGAACAAACAGGAACCTTTCACCAACTGGAGTCAGTAGGCTTGTGATGAGATGGGATGTGTTAACCAGGCTCATCAGAGAAAGGGCTCTTGGAAGCTTGGGAGCAGAGCTGGTCATCCCAGCTGCTGCACACTGGATTGAGAGGTCAGCACTGGACATAGCGGTAATGGGAGTCAGGTCTGAGTAAGACAAGCCTCACTCTGGGAAGAAATTAAGATGAGCAGAGCTATGGACTCTCTTAAATTCTGGAACTTTAGAAGGCTGACTACCTGCATTCTGTTTCTTACACAGCATTGAGTGTACTGTTAGGCTTAACCAGAGTCAAACAGTAATAAAAACATTTTGTTAAAGTAGTTTCCTATCAATCTGGGGAACTGCACAGGAATTAAATCTTCATGTTTTCCTCAATTATCACTTGGTATTTAGTCACCCAAAACTCTTCTCGAGCTAAGCTCCATGGTCTGCTTTTTGGGATTTTGTCACTCACTGGTCAAGCAAATTCTTGGCGAAACCAAGAGGACTTCTGCCTAAGTAAAAACTCTAAATCTTGGAAGAATTTCAGGGCTCAGCCCTGCAAGTGACATCCCCTCTGACTTGTCTTCCAAAATGAAAACAGCTGTTTGCTATTTCATGGATCAGAACTCAGAAAAACGAGTAGGTTAGGCAGACTGAAAATACATGAGGCAGAGCTAGCTGATGGTAACTTTCATAAAAAAAAATTACTAGTTTATAATTTTTAATTACAGAAGTGACATTTTGATTGCACAGCATTTTTGTCTACGCTTTTTCAGTTTTCATTAAAGAATGAAAATGGCTTGGGATAGTTTGGCTGTTAAATGATTTTCTGAACACCAGGAATACTAATTCAAAATCTCTCACAGAAATGAAGCATATTTTTTTCTTACTTCTAACGTTATTTTCTTTGCTTGAAAGCTACAATACACCTCAGAGACTGGTGAAACTGTATGTGGACTTGTCCATCAGTCAATTCAGACACTAAGTGAACATTTCCTCCCTAGAACAGCAATAGATGCTTTAATTTAGAAGAATCAGGGCTTGCCTCCACAAAAGCTGCTTTTCTTCAACTTCTACAGCACTAAGTGAATCAAGGACCAGAGATATCTAGTGGTCTGTTTTATAACAGAAGTCCAGACTATCTCATCTCCCCCCATGCTTGTAAACTGAAAAAAACCCTGAAATTGCACAAGGATGGAGGACAGCAAGCGATACAGTGTTACACCTGCCCTTTAAGACCCTTACAGGTCATAAAGAGGACAGGCTGAAAGGGCTGTTATGTTGCAAAACATAATCTTCCTCCTCCTCTGCCGAGATTCCATGCTTAAGAGAGTATTTGACTTGGCAGAATTAACTTCAGTAGCTCTTGATCACGTGCTCCGAAATACCCCAGCATGCAAATGCTGTGCCCTGGTTACCTTCCATCTTGTGCAGGAATTTACAACACTGACTAGTACACATAATATACATAGCCACTGCAGCATTTTCTATGTTTTTTTTCCAGATATAATAAACATGACAATGCTTATCACACAGACACTCAATGAATAAGGGAAGAGACTCAGAGAATGTAAAGAACTAAAAAGGCAGTGTACTCAATACACTGAAATGTATCTGTCCTTTATCCTAAACTACTCAAAAATCCAATTTTCAACTGCTTGCTTCATCTGAATATGTACATTTTTTTCCAAAATGAGGGGAAGAATTCTTTCTCCCAAAGCAACACTGGATACAGTGAAGCAAGAAAATATACTTTCGAATTCTAAAAACAACTGACCGAGCAGCTTACAACCAGTAAAGAATTTTTGTGCAGAAAAAACCCCAGTAAGACATACTTTCTATGGCTCCTGCTGAGTGACATAGATATCCTGTGCTTTGGTTAACTGGAGAACATTGCGGCTTGGAAAGTAGCTCCATGCCAACTGTTCAACAGCAAAGAGCATGCACTTGGAATAATCTCATCCCTAGGGCATCTTTAGACACATTGCAGGAAGTTATGCCTATAGTAAACTTGACTTTTCTTCTAGTGAAGTTTCACTTTCTCTAGTGAAAAAGTTAGGGTTTTTTTCTTTTGTTAAAAAGTACCAAGTCAACAGGAAAAAAAACCCAAAACACTAAACTTGGGAAAACTAAGCTTTTTTTTTTGCATTTTTTTTTTTTTCTGCCAGAAGCAATTCTCTAGTTTTTAAGTGACAATAACACTGAAAGCTTTCAGACATTGTCATTTCAAGGGATGAAAAATTTGGGAATTGCATTAAATGTTTCACTGATGGTAGTGGAGTTCATACTAATTTTAGACTTGCAGAAAGTAACAGCAAGGTTCATAAAAGAGAGACAACATCCCATTTTTCTGATGCTCCTACAAGAGAGGTCAAATACTCACAAAGAACTCTGCCTGGAGTATGAAAGGATCCAGTGCTTTCTTGTGCAATTCCTCTTCAGTAAGAATGTTTGATGCTGTCTGGAGGTACTCTCTGGCTGACTGTTCCCGCGGTGACATGACATAGCCAAAACCTTGCTCAGAACAGCCTGGGGTACACATATCCAATGTGAGTGAAACATTTGAACCTCTCCTGCAAAACAGAGCAATCAAAGTTTGCTTACAACAGAACAGACTGACCCATCGTTGTCAGCAACGGATACAGTCCCAATGGAAGATAAACAGCAACTTTAGAAAAGCACACAGCTGGTTCTGCTGTGTATATTTTGGGCACTAACTGTGAAAACTGGGTGATGCTTCTTGTGTTGACAAGACCAGAAGATGATTTTGTACAATGGAATATGAAGACCAACATTTTCAAGTGTTGTCTGTAATGAGGTAACTGTCTACTTCATCACCTAAATAGAAGCAGCTTGCTTGTCAAAAGTGCTGAGCAGGCAACTGCAGGAAAGTTTTCATGCTTGTGTAAATCACAAAGTATTTTTGTATGCCAAAATGCAGACTGACATTTTAGACACCATGGGTGAAAATCTTGATCTTAGTTTCTGTCAGGCCAGATCCTACCAAATAACCATTTATTAGGAGCACGGGCAGCATTAGTGGGGTAGGATTTTGGGGTAAACATCACCAGTTCAACATTAATAAAGACATGAGAAGACAATCATTACAACAAGTACTTTTTCTGTCTGAAAAACTTCCTTTCTGTAACAGTACCTCATGAGAAGGGTAAAATAAAGGTCCCAACATTTTAACAGTTACATTAAAAACACAGATGCTGTTGAGTGTAGGATTTTTAGTGGATTTACTGTCAGTTAGCCACACAACAGAAGTCAAAATGCCTGCACTGTTTATTGCATGCAGTTTTAAAGCACTTCCGAGCTTCCAGCAATCTTGCATATCACAGACAAGAGTAAGATTCAAATGCCTTCAATGAATCTATATTTAAGTATCTTTAACATAATAATAGTATAACACAGTATGATGATTACTAGGTGTAATGATCTATGCATCCACACAGTAAACTTATTTTTGATGACTCTCAACTGGCAAAATCTAGTTTGGAGGTGTTTGCAGGAGCTGTTGAAAAACCATGTAAACATGCAGGCATGACCAGCTCACGGAGAAGACAGTAGAAATTGTTACTTGGATTACTGCCCTTTTCTGGATTCAGGAGTTTTTCCAAAATAATGTGTAGCCAGCCTCCTGCTATGATTCACAGTCACGGGGAAACGATTTTGAATGAAACATGACCACTAGTGGTAGACAATGTATCTTTAGTGCCACCTTGTAAAAGATTTTGATCCTATGCTCCTGTGTGCTGTTAAATAGCTACCACATCCCTCCCAGAAACAGTTGCAATTGATAACGAATGCTTTTGATTCTTTTAAGGTAGAAGAGGTTACATACATTAAGATATTAATAGTTCTTCAGCATGAGAAAATGAGATTGTTTCTTTTTAAGATAATTTTAAGAGATTTTTAAGAGATTCAGTGCTGTTTGCATTTAGCTAGTGACTACCCTTCTAATGGCATAGGTGGTTAAAGAATGAAAGGGAAGTAAGATGGGGAAGCAGAACAGATGAAGAGAGGGACAGGTCAATAATTCAACACAACACCAAACAAAGGAAGAGTGACCAATGCTTGATGTAAATGACATCTGCCAGAGCACAGCTCAAACCTGAAATGATGTCTGGCTTCTCAAGCACAGTGTATGTTGGAAACAAGCTTATTTTACATATTAAGTGTACATGTTTTACCTAGTGTAAGAACTTCAAGCAATTACTCTCTTTTACCCCATCTCTACTTTTTTGACAGTTTTAAAATTGTAATTCATTTCTTGAACCAATTGGTATTTCCTAATTCTCTTAAAACAGTGAATATCTTTCCTGTAGTCTAGTGGTCACCTGAGAAGAAATGTCAGCATCTTTAAAATGAGGAAGATGAACTGAAATCAGGGATAGTGAAAAGCACAAAGAACTGATGCATTTCAAGCCCAATCTTGTCCATAATGAAAAACAGCAGCAAAACTCACTGACAGAAACAGGTTCAGGGACAAGCTCCAGAGGTTACTGCAAGCTCATATTTAAAGTAGAATATAACAATAAATGGTAGGACATTTTAGGACAAATGCTGTAACTAAGAATAAACATTCTAACCTCACAGAGTGCAAATTAAAAGCATCTTCTGTAACATCTCCTTTTGCAGTGTCACACGGAGCTTTAGAAACTCAGCATCATACTTTTTAAAGATCTAAATTCTGCCCCCCCTTCCAAGTTTTAGATATGAGAATTAACTATGGTTAGCACTCCAATTAAGCTTGAAAACCTAGATATAAAGTAAGGTGATACTTTGCTATGTTGAACCCTTCAGTAACCTCATTCGCATTCATAACATGGTCACCTTTGCAGAATTTGTCCACAGGATTTCTATCATCAAGATCTTTATTCTATTTAACCAAGACAACTGAAAGAACACAAAACAGTAAAAGATCTTCCTTTTATCTTAAAACTGCATTTTCCCAGCTGTGACTCTCTCAGAGAACCTCAATTGCCCTGATAGCTCATGCAGTGAACACCAGCTCACCCCAAAGTTTCATTACTGGGTTAATTTCAAAGGAATTCATTTACTTTTGGACTAACCCATTTATATGAGAGTTATTGCAGGTTACCACTTGTCCTATGGTTTGCTTTTGGAGAAAGGACTAATCCTCCAGCATAAGCAACAGAAAAAAAATAACAAGATCCACCTCTTTCAGAGGTAAAAGCTTTCATCGCCTATAGTGGATTCCATGCTGTGCAGTTGCCATCTCGGGGAATGGCAAGAGACTGATCAAACACAAATGGATATTTCAAAGGAACGAAATTATGTTTTTGAGTAACACTTGTTGACAGCTGTCTAGAAACTGTATGGACTTGGCTAATATGTTTATATTTATGACTGGACTGAAAAGACAACAGGAAGTAAAGCAGGTGCTTGGCTTTAAAAACACATTTTAAAGTGACATTCATAAAGGCAATAAAGCTTCCTACTAGGCGCAGAACTCCTAAATCCACAAAATCTGGGACCAGATTTTGCCCTGTTAGTCACATCTACCCTACCTTTCTTGCAAGCCCACGGATTTAACCGTTAGAGTAGCTGGATCTGTCTCCGCTTTAATGTCCATTACGCAGTCAAAGACCGGAGTCTCCGGTACAGGATCCAAATCTAGGAAGTCATCCTCATTTTTATCCTCTGTCCACTCTGAGTACGTGAATGAAGGCTGACGGCTCACAGATTGGCGTCTGTCCTCTTGTAGCGGAAAGGGGGGGTCTGGACGGGCTCTGAGTAGATGCCAAAACTGGAGGAAACAAACATTTAAAAAAGCTTTCTGCTTGTTGCCAGCCCTTCCATACAGCCTAGAGGATGGGTCTTTTGGGCAGTGTCCTGGCTCACTATAATGTACTAGAATTGGAGAGTACTGAGAGGACAGGAATGTTCCACGCAGGAGTAGCTTTGTGGTGCATGTTACAAGGATTCACATCCACCCATTCAAACCTGCTTTCAGCCACAGAGGTTTCCACAGAGTTGGCCAGGCTTAACTCAGGGATACAGTGGAAGCGGAATGTGCTTGTGATCATCATATGCAAGCCAATGTGATATCACTGTCCTTTTGTTCAGTTTCTTACCCTTCCTAGGCTTGCTTACAAAATAAAAATCTACTATACTATTCTACAAATCATACCTCTCCTGACTTAATGGTTTTCCATCTAAAATTTAGATATAACTGGTAAGAAAAGTAAATACGATTTTCCTGAACTGCGTATCTTTGATAATCTGGCACTGTACCTCCAATTCATGTATAAATCATTTTTTAAAGAGGCCTTGGTTTTGAAGTACCTGATTTTAAGGCCCAGAATGACCATATCAGTTTTTGGCCAGCAGCAAAGACTGGTTTGTAATCTAATTATCTGATTTAAACATGGTATAGACATTAATTAATAAATCTTGTGAAGTTATAGGACATAAATATAATATTCAAGTTTATAATATAAATTAATGAAATGGCATGAATTTAAAAAATTACTGTATCATATTGGTTTGCATGGATGCTGTGGCAGACTACAAGATTTGGAGATTGTATCAGTAGACTGTTTAGTCTTCCAGTTAATCCTCAATTAAAAACTGTAAGCCCACCTCTGAATTCCAGGATCTGGAACCCTACCAACTTCAACCAACCTTGCCAGCTTCATCCTTCTATCACTGAACTAGGACCAGTATCACTGAGGCTGAATGTTATACAAACCATATTTTACTGTCATACATCCTTTTGAGACTAAGAACAGGTCACACTTTCCAAAATAAAGCCCCTTCCGTCCTTTTATTATATGGCTTTTAAATGGGATGTAGGAGTTAGAAAATATGCCATTTAAATAGGTCAAATTTCTCTTTCTGGGCTACTAAAGCACATTCGCTTTAGGATTTTAAACAACAATCTTCTTGTGCCTGTGTCTTCATGTGATCGCATTTCTCTGAGCCTAAAGAATGAAAGGAGGTGAATCAAGTTTTAATTTCTGTCCACAGCCAGCTTTAGCAAATGTTAGTCTCTCACAAACTTCAAACAAGATGTTTTTTTTTTGTTTCAGTTCATGAGAATACACAGAAAGTACAAAAGCAAACAAAAGAGCATGATTACTACACTTTTACACAAATTTGGGGCCAAGTCTGAACCGAACCTGTCCCAGATGCTTGGCCTGTTGGACGACAAGCAAGAAGCTTGAAGATCTGATTCTATTTTCATTCCCCAAGATGACTTCTAGAGCTTGGTGGTCCCACAGTACAAGCCATGGTTCTTTCACACACTGCAAAACTGTAACAGCCGAGCAGTTCACAGTGTAAAGTATCTGCTCAACAGCTTTGTACCGCTGGAGAGTGCCGCTGTTACTAAAAATCAACATTTGTGCTGAGGGCCAAGTGTCAGGTCTAGGTACCAATTATGCTGGTATGGTGATAGCAGACTGATTTTACTGGTGATTTAACACACTGCAAAACCAAAGGAATAAAAAGTTCACCCTAGAAACTAAGTAGTTTTTCTTTACGTTGAAAGAAGCGTGTGGTAAATAAGTTGCTGGCCAAGACATAAAGAAATTAAGTTATTTAAGTTATAAAGAAATTAAGTTATAAAGGTGAGGGGGTTAAACTAAATAATGGAATAACAGCTCTGAAAACCTGTTCAGGAGGACTAGAGAGCTCAACGCTAGTTCTCTGCAGCAGCCTGGGTCTTAACACACCATTGTATAAGACAGAACACAGACAGCATCACTAATACAAGCCTCAAGCACTCTATCCAGCCCTTTATATTCACTGTGTTTGCTAACCTCCCAGTGCATCCTGGTACCAGGGTATTCTCAGAAAAGTGCTTCAAATGTTAGCTGAGGTCTGAAAAAATCATTCCTAGTGTATTAGAGTCACAAATTTCCCAATACAGGAATGAGCTGCCTTTAACACGTGCACAGACCAGACAGGGCCCCCGTTCTCTTGGTATCAATTCTGAGAATCTGCTTGACCACCGTTCTCAGCCTTGTTGCATATTATTGCTCTACATTAAAGCAACAAAGTACCTGTATGAACAGGCACGTTTTCTCTCTTCCCCAGGGAACTACCAAAGCATTACTGTAAGTTACCACAGTTGCTGAATAAGAAAATGCAAAGCTGCTTTTCACTGGTATGCCA
Source organism: Tyto alba (assembly GCF_018691265.1). Classification (NCBI taxonomy): domain Eukaryota; kingdom Metazoa; phylum Chordata; class Aves; order Strigiformes; family Tytonidae; genus Tyto; species Tyto alba. The sequence continues at coordinate 4,845,269 of NW_024881329.1, read as the reverse complement.
TCTAGTATATACCTCAGTGTAGGACTGAGGTATCAGGTCCATCTATAAAGAGAGAATGGTACATTTCGGGAGAGAAAGATTTCATCATAAAGGTACTCTTCGACATAAAAGACCCCTTCAAGTCTCTTCTAGGCAGCACGATGCGTAAAACCCAGTGAGAGCGATAGAATGAGAGATCACTCAGCTAAGACAGAGGGAAAATAAAGAAAACTGTCCTTGTGCAACTATCTGTTGTCCACCAGGCTGGAATTCTGGAAACCCTGCTTAGCTCCGTCACTACATTCTTTTCAATGTTCTGCTAATGACTATTTTATACCTTATTCTCTAGATACTAGTAGAAGCAGATGTTTTCAAACTGCAAGGCAGCATGTCCTGAGATGTCAGAGTAAGGTAACAGGTAGGTAGGAAGGGACAAGGCTCATACGCTCTCTCTGAACAGCCTCTCCTTCCTAATGCCACTGTTAGAGAGAACATATTGCGCAAGATGGACTGTTGGTCTCAACTCATAGGACATTTCTTATATTCTGATGCTCTGCAACTTGTCCAGAGGACAGGCTGTCACAGTGACGTTTGTACCTCCAGTCTAGCTACACTGTTAGCACAGACCACACAATACAAAACAGAGCAAGCTTGACTACATGGAAACTGTTATAAAACTGCTTTCTGTCCAAAAGTTTTAACCAATACTTAAAAATGGGCCAAGTCAGCTCTCATTTACAGTGGTATAAGCATTCACTTGCAAGGAGTTACGACATATGCAAAGCAGTTCAAACTGAGATCAGAACTTTTGGGCACAGAGAGCTTTCATTTTAAGTTACTTTCTGTGCTAAGAATGGGTCAGCAATAAAATGTTTCCATCCACAAAGAAATAGGTTGGGTATGCAGAAAAATCACACCCCTGCTATTCTGATTTCCAGCTAATCACCCCCTGCTATTCTGATTTCCCTGCTATTCTCATCCAGAATTTTGGGGCATAGAGAGCTTTCATTTAAAGTTACTTTCTGTGCTAAGAATGGATCAGCAATAAAATGTTTCCATCCACCAAGAAATAGGTTGGATATGCAGAAAAATCACACCCCTGCTATTCCAATTTCCAGCTCACAATGTTTTGTTGCAAAATTACCTGGAATTCACACAGTTCATCACAATTCATTTTTGTTCTTTAATATTTGCAATTACAAAGTCATCAGAAGTTTATTATTTGAGGACAAAATTCATCTGCATAAGGGACAGCAGCAGCAAAAAAGCAGAAAACTGGATAAACCCAGCTAACTTCCTCGACTACATCAGTGATCACAATAATGGAAGCATTAACACGAATTACTTTGCCTTGCAAATGGTTTTAAAAAGTAGATTCACCTGACACATTAAACAGAAGATTTTGCCACTGTGCTGCCTCTGAGTGAAGTTAACCATGGTATGTAATATGACAAACTTCCTACCAGGGCATGTGGCCAGCAACTCAAAGGAGGTACCCCCTTCTTGGCACTGATGCAGCTGCATCTTGAATACTGTGTCCGATTTTAGGCTCTCCAGAATAAGACAGATATGGACAAACTGGAGTGGGCCCATTGGAGGGCTACAAAGGAGGTCAGGGGTCTGGAGCATATGATCTTTGAAAAAGGTGAAGGGAATTGGGCATGTTCATCCTGGCAAAGAGGAGGCTGAGGTGATCAACAGCATCCTGCAACTAGTTGAAGGGCAGCTCCACAGATGACGCAGCTGGACTCTTCTTAGTAGTAGCAGCTGGTACCACAAGGGTCAATGGCCACAAGCTGCAGAAATTCAGCTCGGACATTCAGCTTTGGGAATTTCAGATCAGACATTAGGAAAAAATTCTTCCCCAAGGGCGCCATGCAGTCATGGCACAGGTACCCAAAGAGACGATACACCTCCTTCCCTGGAGGTTTTCAAAACCTCTGTAGAAAAATGCAAGGCTGACCTTACTGAGGGTTGGCAACAGTCCTGCTTCAAGCAGGATGTTAGACTAACAATCTCTAGAGGTCCCTTCTCACCAACAGTCCCATGATTTCATGATAGTCTTCATTATTCTGCGCATCACTCAAATGGCATGGACAAAGTACAGCTCCAGCTTCCTGAGCTACCTGAAGGTGCACTGCCGTAAGGACAGGAGGTGACATTCCACCTGCATGTTCAGTAACTGCATTCCCACTCTAACAGAACAGTATACAGGGGTATGAAAAGCCATGTTCAAATAGTGGTCCCTAAAAAGAAAGAATTCTCCACAGCTTTCCCATCTACCACACAACTCTGTGCCAGTTACATGTCAACAGAGAAACACAATACACTCCTGCTCCCAAACAGCTAACTAGATTAATTGTAGTCACGTCTCTAATCTTGATCTGCAGCTGGGGCCTTGGCTTACACCTACAGGGGCATTACATTCACAAGTACGCTGGTGCTCTGGAACAGCTCTTTCTGCCACTTAGTCAATGGATGTTCTGCAGGTAATTCATAAGGCAGCAATATTAGATGGTCCCATTACTGGACCATATCTCTTCTATTTAAGTAAAAATAGTTTGCCCATTTGTGGATGGAAAGAATAAAAACCATCAGTGTAATCCCCAATTCATCAAGAAACTGAGTAAGGATAAGTGTAGTTGTGATTCCTCTATAAAATTCCATAAATATTCCATCTTATAAAAATGCACTGAAAAAGGGCATGAATATAGTTTGCACAGGATCATAACTTACCAGAGATCCTAGAAATAACAGTCCTAGAGAAGCTAAAGACAGTAGGATGTACGATACCACAATGCTCCCAATTCTAGTCAGGTCCTGTGAAACAACAGAATTGACAATGATTCAGAAAGCATTTAGGACCACAGTATAGCATCTGCATGCATGTTCTTGGCAAACTGTGTATTCATTCTTGGATTCCCCATGCAGATTTAGTCATACCATACTCTTGTCTGTGGAAAAGCCACAACCAACAACAGAAAAAAATGCCAGGCTTTAGGGAAGACCGAAATTGAAAACATCTTTAAGCCCCAGCATCTCTGAAAGTCTAAAAACCAATTTCACAGTGAAGGCAAACATGAAATCTGCTCTCTACCCTCATGCATTGCCAGAATTGAGATCTGGATCCACAATTCAATTTTGCAGCCTGTACCAATGTTTCATTGCCACAGTCAGTGTAATTTTATACTGTCGCAAAGGGCTCTGAAGAAAGTTTTTGTACTGCTCCCGTGTTTGTGGGTCCTTACATAAACCCCAGCCACAGAGGAGTTTTCTACATTTTCTACATATTTTGTGAGATGCCAACAGGTTCATTCATTGGCAATGAAATTCACTTCAATGTTTTCATCATATTTAAGTAGTTTAGCGTTCAGCCTATTCTCAGTAGTAGGTACAAAATTGAATTCTAATGGGCTTCAGTGGGCAAACAATTTTCCTTTGTTTCTGACCCACTAGTACAGCTCAAGAAAAATTCAGAGGTAAGAGCATTCATTTGCTTATTTTAACATCAGAAGATCTCTTTGCCATTACTGTTTTCAAATCCAGCTTTGCATGCTAAATAGTGCTATAACAACGTCCTCAAAGATATGCATGAACATCTGCACAGTCATACTTGGGGTGTTCTTGTGGTGCATTCTAGGAATCTGTTTCCTCCACAATGAACACTTATTTTAAGTCAAAACCCTACAAATTGGGGGTTTTCTGTAAGAAATGATTTGTTAATGATCGACCCTCTGCAAATAAGATACAGGCAATACTGTATGAAGAGTATGCAATACTGTATGAAGACTGTGCATAATAAATCCAACTGAGAAAAGGCAAAGAAAAGGTGCTTCTTTCAAATAACAAAAGAGCAGGTGACATGCAGCTCAAACATTGCTAAGAAAACACAGAAAACAGTCTCCACTGTACTTCAGCTACAAGAAGCACTGAGTCAGATTTCCTATTTGTTCTCCATAGTCTATGCTACAAATTTTACGTACAATTAATCTAAGCATTTTGATAGCAAATACATTTCATCCGATATCTGAAAGTAACTGCTTAACATTTGATTAAGGTTCTGTCCACACGAGAGAAATCTGCACTGGGTATAATTACCCCTGTAATTTATCAGATGAATCATACTGGTATATGTATCATTACATCATGGTAAGAAGCTAAGCAATTTTACTGGGGTAGCTTTGTAGATATAATTGAATCTGTACACCTAGTAAACCTGAAATACTTTTACTGTACATAGATATGCTCTAAACACTCAACAAAAATAGACTTTTGTGACTGAGTACCTCATGATTTTCATCCTTTATGTGGGTTGATCCATTCTTCCAGAATTTAAGCTTCTATCCAGCCTAATAAATTAAGTTCCAGCTCTCCCTTTATTGCGGGCAAAACCTTAGTGGGCTGATTCCTTATTGCTTTGTTTCATTTGCACATTATGAAAAATCTGCTGTACTGATCTAGCATCATAGCCAAAAATTCAGTCCTGTACCTTGAAGATAAAATATGAATCTGTTTTCTGAAAACTCTTTTCACTGATTTGGGACACATACAATGCAGCAGTCACTATATTATATGAAGTGCATATATATTATACTTTTAATCAGAAGAGGTAATAGAAGCACCACCCAAGGCAACTGACATCAACTATATAATCAGAGAGGAGTAGAGAGACTTACCTCCCCTTGATCTGACAAAAACTGTTTAAATGGGGTAAGCAAGTAAGACAGCAGGTCAAAGGCATTCTGAGCTGCTGGGATGGTCCCGTAAGTGCTGTACCACAGCATCATGCAGAGAAGCTGTGCAATCAATCAGAAAATACATAATGAGCATCTCTCATTATACAAACATTCATTTTCATTTCAAGACTGCATAATTAACTAATTTAGTTCTCATTGATTTCATGTTGATCATCATTTTTGCTTGAAGAAGTCAGGTATTTTCTAGGCTGTAGCTTAACAAGAATAAAAAGACTGAAGGCTAAATGCTCGGCTACCATTAACTAGACACGTATCACAGAATTAAACAAGCTTACTCTGGTCTACACGAGCAAAAGGACTGCCCACGGTAGCCTGTATGCTGAAAGAGCAACCGATTCCTCTGACTTCTGAACGTTCAGTGTTATTTCTTTTAGATCAAAACTAAGTCAATGAACTTTGTATGTTACTAAAATACTATTAAGGCCTATCTCATGCTGTGCAAAGCTCTCACAAATAGACATGTTCACACAGGCTTCCCTATAAACGGTTATAAACATAGACATGTTGAAACATTTCATTTAAACCACATATCACAGTTAGCATAAAACTACAAAAGCAACAATGCTATAACTTAACACCCTCACAGAGAGGTATACTCTCATCCCCAACCATCAAGGGCACACTGCAACTTTAAAGGATATACCTCCCAATCCACTTTTCAACAAGACAGTTACTTACTCCCATACATATCAGATACAGAAAACTGATTTGTTGGGAGATAGGTCATTTGGCAAAGGAGGCATTTGCAGAGGGGTAGAGGACATCAGAGGCTGGGGCTGTTTGCAAAGCAAGGGTGGGAGAGGTGGCTGCAGAAATGAGAGCACTGCAGCTATGTCCACTGCTACATCTACAATGAATGAGGAAACCTCACAAGTCGACAACGCTTAAAAGAAGGGTTCCAGCATTTCAAAGCAAGCACAGGCTGCCTTACCAGTATCTGCGAGAGGACAAACAGATACATGTTGCCTCCAGGCATTAATCCATTCCACCGAGCAGCCCAACCGAGCAGTGCCGTTTTCTGGGAGGTTTTCAGGAACTGCTCCTTCCTGTTCAGCTGTCCTTGTGCTTCGGCTTCATCCATTGACTCCATAACAGCTGGATTGGAAGGACCTTCACGTGAAAATAACACGTGCAGGGAATGAATAGTATGCAACCCTGCAGCCCCCGCGGAGGCTGCAAGGGCTATTGTTTTCCTAGAGACGATGGTTACCTCTCAGTTCTGCATCAGTAAGTGCGGCTCAGGATTGTGAGCGTCACACTATTAGTGCAGCTGTATTCACCTGCCTTCGTCAGAAAAAAAGTGAGTGTGGGCGGATAAATTATTTTCCGTTTCTTTCTGGAGGTGCAGATTCTGGGCTTTGTTGTTAATAAATTCTCATTTACATTGCTGCACCTTTTCGTTTCTACTTTTTAAAAGAAACCATCTGTGCTATTTCCCAGCTTCACACTTCCTGGCTACACGGTGGCAGAGAACCCATTTTGTCCCTCCCTGCCTCAATTTCTCTTTTCCCCCTTACTTGTCAGCTTTGTCTAATTTGATTATAAATTTCTGAGGTAGAGACTATTTCATGTTATGTGTCTGAATAGCGCTCAAGGGCTCTGGGTTCTGGATGAGTGTCCTAAGGCACTAATAAAATAGACTTTATTCTAATAACCTACTTCTTGGATGAATTCATACTCAAGAGCTGTTTAATAATGTTGCAGTACTACTCCATTCAGTGAAAATATGCACTGGAGTGGCTAGACCCTCACTAGCAGTATTTTAAACACAGTCTGTGTAGATATAAATTAATTTACAAGCTGAAAGGAGGGAAAGATCAGACCCATCTGATGTAAGTACTACTGATTTACATCTTTCTGAATGAGGAAATCCCCAAGGCTGCCCTATGTACAACCCAGTAGCCTTAAGCCTAAGCCAGCCACCTCATGCCCCAGGGAAAGGCCGCATCGGTGGCCCTTCTGTTGTTTGTTGAGGTCAGGTTTCTACAAAATATTCCTTATACATTTCTCCAAATGTCTCACGATAGTAACCCTAAGTCAGATAAAAATCCATAAACTAGCCACAGCTCTAATTAGGCAAACAAAGCATAGGATCTGTGTATCAATTGAGGGTCTGGACATTGGTACAGTAAGGATTCATAAAAATATCCCATTCTGATTTCTAATACACAAAAATGTGAGAGTGGAGAGGAACAGGAGATGTTTCTTCCCACTCTGTCATTGTTCTCAGTCCTCTCATTGAAACAGACGTTAGGACATCCTTCCCTACATAAGAGAACAAGGTCTTTGGGAAATGCTGATGGCTTCCTCTACAAGGTTCTACTTTCCCACAGCTGCCCAGCAACAAAAGGGTCATCACTAATAATGACAGGGGAGACCCAGAGACACAAGAAGGAGTACTACCAGTACACAAGGAAGCAAGGTGCTTCCCCAGGAGCTCCAGTTACTGTTTTCTCATTTTCAAAATATCTCTAGTCAGTTTATGACCAACAGTGGTTTCAGCAGGGTATACTGGGTATGAGTGGTTACTTGAAACTATTTTCATTGTCCTTACACAGGTATTTCTCTGGGAGTATAGAGAATATGCATCTAGGTAGACATACACCTGTATACGTCATACCATAGGTATATGCTGAAATTAGCTGGCTATTTGCCAGGAAGAACTCAGCATGGTAATTTGCATGAACACTATCAAAATATCTTATAAATACAGGTCAATAAAACTTGGAAAAATATGGAGCTAAAGAGGTAAAATCAGAAGTGTCAATAATCCCAGCCTGTATCTCTCCCAGTGGTAAAACTTCCTCCACTTTCATCTGTATGTCTTTAATGCTAGAAGGCATCTGCTTGCAAACACCACTTTTCAAAGAAAAGCAGTTTCTGGAGCATAGCTCAAGAGATCATGGGACCTCTACCTGTTTCTCCTTCAGGCTCCAGCTGGTAATCTGCAGTCCATGACAAATCCTGCTAAGAAACCCTGAGAGCCCAGACACAGTCCTTGGTGTCCAGGGACACTGGACATATGCTTAACAACTGACTTCTGATACCACGCCACAGAGAGTTGGACTCCCAAGTTCTCCAGGAGGACAACACAGTGGCCACATTAAACAGCCACAGTTAAGGCTGCCTAAATACTTTCAACACTGACCTTTGTTTTCATTTTCTATAATGTGCTAAAACTCAACAGGTAAAGCAAAGAATTTTCAAGCTTCCGAACTGCTTCATGCATCACTGGATTTGGACAAGAATTGACGGGAAACCCCTTGCTAATGATTGCCATTTTTTTCCTCTGTTTTTGTGGGATGTTTACACTCTGTGATTTGCAACAGGAATTTAAAATTTAGCAGGGATAGAATCTTGATGTCAGAAATTACTTTTGCCATCTGTGCAAAAAGACATGCACTTGTGGCTGAGATACAAACCTTAAAAAAAAATCTATTCACATATAGTTTATTATGGCTTCCTCCTAAATTCTCTAACCTTCTGTTTTCACTAGGCATGTTTTAAATTCTACTTTTCCTTTATCTGAATTAAATAAAGCACCTCTGTCCCTAAGAATGGTTAATGGACCTGTTTACTGTTTTTCCAAATCCTAATGTCTTCTCTTCTCGGATACTCCTCCCCAAGGCGCAAGATAATATCCACAGAGAGCAGAACTAAAACGTCTTTGGAAAGACAACCAGAACAAGGAGCAAGGGAATGCAAATTTCAAGCACAGCTTTCAATTATTTTTTTGTAAGTCATAATATTTCTTATTTCAGAAGACCTTTTTTTTTTTTAACTGATCAAAAGCTCACTCACCTGCCTTATGCAGCAGGTAAACAGAATTTTGTTTGTTTCATATCTGTAAAAGCCTCAGATTTTACAAGGTCACTTCTGTCTAGGTTGGAAACAGAACCCTGACTGCAGAATGATGATGTGAAGACCCCTTAACCACATGTCTTCCGGAACAAAGACGTCAAAGTTAGGGGACCACTCTCTGTCTGTAACCATGGGGATCTATGCCTCTCCACAGCCAGAAGCCCAATTCCTGGTATTCCAGTGTTGTCTAGCAACAGCTGTGCAATTTGTAGGAGTCACATTCTCCATCTTATGACTGCCCTAGATGAAGGACAATAGACTATTACCACTTTCAACTATTCCCTGCATAAGGTAGAGGTCTGGTCTATGGACCTAGGAGCCCAGAATTCCAGCTCTACTGAACTGATACTTTTATCAACAGGCATTTTTGTTAATACAGTAAAATACAATGGGGGCAAGAATTAAAATAATGGAGAACTGTCTGAATTCATACGTATAACTGTACACATTAAGATTCATGTCTTGGGTATACAAAGACAGTGCCATGGATTATAGTCCACTCAAAAATTTGCTACTCCAAATCACAAAAAATTAGATTTTAAACATAATGATGCCCACCTAGGGTTCTGTATTGATTTAACTATGTCAGCTTTAAACAGTACTTCAATTACCATTCATACTTCATCTTGCAATCTTATATTCCTATATTATTTGCCCTAATAGGCCCTAGATTCTTTCAGTGCACAGATTAGGTGATAAATGAGTGAGACATCAGTAAAGTTTTGTGTCAAGGTCGGTGTGAAGGTCTTGAGACAGCTGACAAGGACGACTACATCCAGGAAGAATGAATTAAGCCTCTCCTCCACTAGTGATTTGACTGACAGTGGAATCTAACATCCATGTGATATCCTCCTGAATTTCTGCATCACAGAGATTGGGATTCAAGTTCTACGAGTAATTCTGCTTTGACGCAGGACTATGCTTGCTAGAAAAAACCTTTTGGCAGAAGAATTAAAAGGTCTCTGACATCTGTAGCAGCCATATGGCTTGTTAAAGCAACTTGAAATTTCAAAACAGCACCATAACTTAACCTCATCTTTACTGTTCAAGGAAGGGAACTTTCTGGATCAAGCCCTTCAATGTAACCACCAGTACAAGCTGACAAAAATAAACAGCACAACACTTTGCTATGGAATAATCTACACAGGGAAACACCTTTGTCTACTCACAAGGTAACAGCTGGCTTCCATAACTCAGACAATGCCCATTTTAAAACCCCTGTGCCTCCCTCTCTTTTCTGACTTCATATGTGGGTACCTAAAAGGCAGAAGAATAAAACAATACCTATATATGCTATCAGAAAAACAGAGTACTAGAATTAACTGAAACACTAAGTGGCACTGTAGTAATGGTCAGTCAACAACGCCTTGCAGTAACAAATATGCCATGATCCAATCGAATGCTGCTGTGGCAAGGCATCAGCAGCTCTGTAACTCAACTGATCCATACTTAGGGTCTTCAGAGAAAGACAAAACAAAACACCAAGCCCCCAGGACCATGTATCCTGGCTGTGTTTCCTCATGAAGTTAGCACTTTAAAAGGTGTGTTCTCTTGTGCATGGGTGCTAATGCTCAAGGAATTTACACAGCTCTACTGGGAGACTTAATTGAACAATGAATTTTTGAGATGAAAAAAGACTTGTTCCTTACCAAAAGGAATTTTATAATAAAGCGTACCCCAGCCATGAAAATACAGTGCTCATGCAGTTAGTAGACTTTTACTTACATCCATCACACTGTGCCTGTGGGAATTATGCTTCTGGGGGATTGGGTGGTACTGACTTTTCACGGGGAAATTTTGTTACGATTTTGTTAATGGTGGCTGCTTCTTCATTCATGGTGGAATCCCCAAGCTCTGTGGAACTACCTGCCAGACACACAAGACACGAGGGAAAACAGGCCTCAACTGTTCTGACAACTCTCAAGCTGCAGCAGTCAGCACACCACAGCAGCTCAGCTGTATTGTCTCATATTTGTTTTATGTATGTGGAGATCTATATCCCTCTGAACCTATCTATATCTTCATGATGGCTGTGCATGGCAAGAATTTACTCTGTAGGAAGGGACCACAGTGTGGAAGCATTGCATAGTACGAACATGCCAGATATACCCCACATCCATTAAGATTACCGACACTTCACACCACAGTCCTAAATGCATGTATAGCCTTTACATCTTCAGATATCAAAATACAACTGCCTATTGAAATCACTGTCTCCGATTTCCATATAACTGCTAGGGAGACCTGCTATTGATCAGAGAACAGCAGAAGAATCTGCAAAACAGCAGAAGGGTCTGCAAATCAATTGCTTATTTTTCACATGCACCTAAACTGCATATGCAGAACATAGCCCTGGCCTTGTATTTCACATATCTGGTCAAGACCTTATTAAATCTGCAGGTCGTAAGACACACTGATTGCAGGCAAGTCCAGATGCTGGCAAAACACAACAAAGCTGAATGAAGCTGCCTCAGAGCGCACATGAACAAGTCATAACTTGTGCTGTAGGATAAAAAGACAGCTCATCTAATCAAAGAATGGAGCTCTAAAAGAAAGGTACTGGCTGAAAAGACATTCTCTTTTTGCTTACCACTGCAGTATGAGAAGGATGAAAAAAGAATAATTAGCTTTTGGACCAAAAGTAATTCTTTCTTTTGCACTGCAGTAGTACGGGAAGAAGTGGGTAAGAGGAAGGGGACCTTTCGTACTTGTATGACAAACACAGCTTGCTTTCCTGCGGAGAGAGGAATGTAAGTACACACTGGTAGGTCACTATTCTACAACTCAAACTTTTACTGAACTTCTTTATAACCAGGAAATCTCAGATATTAAAGAGCTTAACACAACGACAGAGGTTGCATCATTACTCTTTACAGGTGGATACAATTCACCACCTAGGAAAGTCTGCTTTTTCTTGATGTACTTTTAACTCATCTGACAAGTTATGTTAAAATTATACTCAAGATCTAATGAGCTGTGTTGAAAGCTGCGAATGTTATTTCCAACACTTGCTGTAATCCTCAGAATGCATCTCTTTCTCCCTGGCTCCTTCACTATCAATTTTTTTTTGACCTTCCCAGTCATGATATGGTACTGACTACTTCTATTCAATCCCTGACCTGCTCTGTTTACAACAGTTTGATACATTTACCTTTTCCAAATGGATGAATAAAACACTGATTGGGAGGAGAGCATCTAGTCCCTAAAAGTATTCAGATTAAGAGCTGCAAAGAAAAATCATTCCCAAATGCAGCCTACAGCTACCTACTACTGCCTGACTGGAGATAGTAGGGATTTACAACAATGTAATCGCCTCAATACTTCCAATTCCACTCTGGAAAAAGTCCAAGTTTTAGTTGCCAAGAACTTGTGGTTGGTAGATCTTGCATTTGCAATGCAAAACCACATAGAGAGCTACTTCAGAAGTTACCAGACAGCTTAATTCAGATACTAGCAACAATCCAGACAGATCTGCATATCCCACTAGGTTTACCACTAAACACTGCAAGGCACTAAAACAATTCTAAAATCACTTTGGTATCTAACTGGAAGCCAGTTAGATTAATCCAGCGGCCCTTCGTAGGACTGCAAACTGTAACTGCAGACTTTGTTCTCTGTGTAACAGAGCTTAAAGAAGAAACAAGCCTGACATACCATTAATCCAAGTAAGAGGTTCAAGCAACTGTAACTACCATCTCTGACATATTGCAGACGAATGAAAAACTCTTCACCAAGACTCACTCTACTTACCAGTAACTGGGTTGTCAGTCTCCTATGTTACTTATTCTGAGATGAAATTCAGCTTATGATTTCTAATGCTTTCAGTCGCACTAAGCATATCTACCTTGGACCGTAAGAACTAGTTGGGCCAAGCTACAGGTATTCATAGCTGTGTGGGGAACAACTGACACGTATAACATTCAGGGATTCTATTTGGGAAGGCTTCAAAGTTTTGCTAAAATTATCACACTGGAAGTAGCCAAGAATACTGGAATTTAAATCACTCCGATTCCTCAGTTGATATGCCCATTAAGAGGAATTCAAGTGACACTGTTTCAGGTTCACACATTTTTTTTTTTTTTGGGGGGGGGGAGGGAGGGAGAGGAGGAGGAGGAGAGGTGTGGTGATGTGTGGGTGTGGTGGTGGGTTCTTTTTGCATATCTACATCAACTGAAAGGGAAAAAGTTCATCTGAAAGATCAAACTCTGAAACACAAGTCTGGTAAATCTGGTGACAATGATACACACTACAGCTTTAAAACTGAGCTCGTAGCAGTACGACCACTGATATGAAATGTCCACCTGCTGTTGCTTAGTCTATAGAAGAAAAAAAAAAATATGCTTCAGTCCTCCCTTCTGAAAGAAAAACACAGAAACTGACAATAAAATACCACAACTTTTTGCATCATTACAAAACTGCTTAGAAAGACACTGCAATAGCCCCTCCCTAATACTGAGTGAGAAAATGGTTAATTTACCCTTGTGTGACAGAGGACAACCCACAAACATCATCAGTTTTCCTTTGCACTCACATGTCCATGAGTGGCAGCTAGCACGCTAAAGCCAGCAGCCTCATTCTGAGAAAGGCAAACCTCTGCGGAGCTCTTGAAAGAACAGTGCAGAGGGAAATGGGTACCACCTACTAACTGGGAAAAACACTGGAGTCTTGCACTTTTCAAGCTCAGGTGGTAGAGTCTGGCTGCTGCTTAAGCCAAACTGATTACCAAAATGGAAAGATGCATCAAGAGGAAAAGCAAGCAAGGAAGAAAATCATACAGAATATCTGTGAACACGCAAGGCAGCAAACTGAGGTCTATGTATTTCTAGTCCAATGCTTCTACCCTTTCACTGGCAACATTTTTAATGAACTTGGAGAGGCAACTTTGCTCTCTACTTGAAATAAGTTCTGCTGAAAAGAATATGCAGCCCCTTTTCGCTGCTGGTGGGCTGCACAGCTCCATCCATAAACGGCCTATTCTCATCTCTGAGGGAACAGGAACCTGATGCCAGAGTGTGCAAGAATACTTGCCTTTCCACTCAGCAGCTCCCTGCTGAACTGCTGAGTCACACATTTTCTCTGCATTCATTTTCACACAGCTCCCACTCAGTCCACCTGCCACTTCATCTGGGATGGGTGGGAGGAGAGAAAAAGAGGTGAAGGCAGAAATAATGTTCATGTTCACCCAGGACCATTATTACAATACTGCAGGGTCACATATAAAAGCAAGCCTGCAAGCTGCTAGAAAGGGATAGAGAACAGAAATATCAGATTGCAAGGCAAACTGCCTACCCCTCTTCAGCAAGAGAGGACTGGCCAGCTAGCAAGTTGCAAACCTCATCTGATTCCCAATCAGTCACTGATGTTATGTGCTTGCTGCTATGTTCTGCAAGTTTCAGGCTTCAAACCAGGCCCTGAGGTTTTCCCTCTTCTCAGTCATTTAGAAGAGCTTTCAAGCTGCTCTGATTTTTTTCAACAGTCCAAAAGGTACTGTGTAGTAATTGACTGGCTGCCACAAGGAAGTGCCACAATGGTAAGTGCCAATACCATCTGGATAGATTCCAGTTCCTAAGGGCATCTTCAGCTGAGTTGTTGCAGTGGAAAAGTCCACCAGCCCCATCTTTCATCATTCAAGAAGATGAAGAGAAAATCTTAGCCATTTTCTTGCAGCTTCCATAAAACCCAAGCATAACAGGAGCCAACATCTACTACCTACATAAATCTTACGTAGAAAAGGGACTCTGCCATCAGTGGTGGGCTATGTTTATCATATCATCATATTACAGAGGGTCCAGATTGCTCTTAGGTTGGACTGTACATATGGAAACATAGGAAACATACACTTAATTAAATTATCAAGGTAGTAATTATTTGGACAGTACAGTTTATAGGTCATGAAAAAAGAAAATTAAGATAAGCATCCTCGTTTATTAAATCAACGATCTGAAAAAGTGCTTCTGGAACTGACTTTCAGACTAAACCAGGACAACTGTGATTAATTTTCAGACTAATTCTTAAATCTACTGCTACTGTTAGTATTCAGTATAAAAACTGAGGGCTTGTTAGGAAATAAATAAGGATTTTTGTTTCATTAAGCAGAATTAGCAATTCAAAAGTAAGCCTGTTTTTCCCTGTGAGAAAGTCTGTTCTTAGGTAATGTTCAACCTTGCTTCTCAGTAATTCTTCTGGTGCAAGCCTGTTCACTTGACAACACGCTTGTGCTCTACAGGCCTGAAGTGCAAAGACAAAACCCAGTCTCATAAGAGTTCCATGATATCACATTAACATGCTTTTCTATATCAACTTTCACTCCCTACCCTCTTGAGTGTCTCACTGTTGTGTTGCTCAAGAAATAGTTAATGAAAAAACATAACAACTGCAGGGGAAAATAAATATGGGAAAGGTAAAAGCAAAACTCAAAACCTTCTCAAATTTCTCTGCCTCCATACAGGGTTTTTTTGTTTCAAATAATGAAAAGAATTTGCAAAACATAATTTTACAAGACAGGACTCTGGTCTATGAAGTCCTTCCTGAAGAGGGAAGGATGCAGCCTGCCATCAGAGACCGTTTCACTGAAGGGTAAGACCGGGAGACTTCATTTCAGCTGCCATCAAACTCTTCCTTCCTGCAAGAAACCAGATGTTGAAGACAGCACTCCTCCCAGATCTGGAGTACTCCACAGTGCTACTGGCTGCTTAATATACCTAGCCCATCTAGTATAGATAAAGTAACTCGATCATCTCACCAAATCTCTAGTTCATACATAATAATTCATATGAAACAGTTGCAAGGGCCAAGCAGCCCACAGTACACTTGGCTGACACCTCTCTAAATCAGGTTTAAGCCTCACTTAATAGGAGCAAGAAGAAAACAAAATCATCAGGCTCTCTGCTCTAGAAACACAGGCCTCCTGGTTCAGCAAAGATGAACCACCAGGAGCCATCAGAAGCAGTAAGGGACTGTAAGATAAAGTGGCCATATGGGAAGTATACGAGAGCTACTGTACCATCTGCTGGGGTCCAATTCTCCTCCAATACTTGTTATAAACCGCTATGTCTCTACTAATAATGGGGGAGTTGCTCTGAATTTCCAATGCAAGATTAGTTATGCCCTTGTCCACATATAAATCGTACTCCCACTACTAAATCAAATACACAAGAGGTTTATTCTTAATGGCTCTACTTAATGCTTACAGGCCTTAAACACAAGATGTGTTGTTAAGCACCGTCCTTTTTCCTTTTCTCCTGCGAAACATGTCAAGTGAAAGAATACGCTATTTCTCATTGCAGCTAGGGCCCCTAGAGCAGTGTTTGCTTCGAAACAATTAAAATATTAAATATGGTGTCAAATTACAGCTCTTAAGTGAATGTAGACCCTCAGCGGGCAGAGACAGTGAATATTAACTTCTATCACACCCACACATAATTAGCATTTGCCATCTTTCAATCAGGGCTCTATTCAAAGCTTCTTTTGTTTTCTGCATAAGGCTCTTTCCCCCTTTCCTATTAAACCCCTTACAGAAGGTCCATCTGATTACTGCTTAACAATCAGGTGCAATTTTTCTTTATTTTTTTAATAAAGAATACATTTCTCTGTTATGCTGTTTTCTTCAGGGAAAGTTCTCAAGTGCCTGGTGATAATTTTGGAGGTGCCTTCAGCTTTTGTAAGCAGATGGCAAGTTGACTTTCAGTGGAGTTGGTTGTCCCAAATTATTCCCAAGCCTGCAAACTGCCTTTAACACTGAAAATGGAAACCCACAAAGCCACTCTGTAATTCCACAGTTAAAGAGCTATGGCTTTGACTGCTCATGAATCAGCCTTGCACAGACAACATAGCCAGGGAGAATTGTCAACAGCACAACGTTGCAGATTGAGATGTACAGGGTTGAATTCTCTTTCTGAAACAGGATAATCAACTGTCCCCTCCCAAACCCACATTACAATTTTTGTGCCTTTAGACTTTAACTACAGGATATACTTAAATGTGCCTGAACGCATGATCAAAAAATAGCAGCAGCAATAATTTAAAACCAGTCAAATGGTCTCTGCAATACAAGAGTAAACATGACAAATAAAAGAAACAAGCACAGTCCGGTCTCACACATTTTTGAAGTATTTACTATTCATACTACTATCATCTGAAAAGGGGTTAGCACACTTGTATTGCTTGAAAAAAGCGTATTTCTTCTCCTAAATTAATAACTTCTACAGTTCTAATGCTAATACCATTGTGTGTTTCTAATTTATCTTCAGTGACTTACTAGCCTAGTGTCCTGTAAGTATTAAATCTGCTTTCTGCTCTGGTGAGTGAGTGGGTTTGCACCTTGAAGCAGATGGGTGATATGCTGGCTTCCTGTCAGGCTCAAATGGGAACACTTTGATGACATTCATTTGGGGATAGCCTGCTTTACCGAGTGACTAAAATATTATGCCCTGAAGCCTTCAGCAAAAACATCTAGGAAAGCCACTATCACATTCAACATTTATTTCAAAGACATTGTCTTTCCTGTGCAAAGTAAATTATATCAAGACCAGTCTCAACAATCATCTTCAGCCACAAACCTGATACATGCCTCAAGGGTACTATCCCAAGTATAAGCATTTCACTTTCTTTCACGCGTTGAAAAAGGCTATGCTTGCACTGCTTGGCTTCCTCAGAAAGCAATGGTATCATTCACATACTGTAACTTCAGCTCCCGAATAAGCACTAGTACAGATAAGGGTGTGGACATCTAGAAACAGGTTGCCAACACTCGATTTTAATTCTGTACTAGAGAGGTATTTCCACCCAGGACTACCCCATTATGGGCCCAAATGCAAGGCCTGCACAATTAAGTAGCACTGTTTCCAGTTCAGTGCTCTGCTACCTCTGTAACTGCAGTCCCTTCATGTCAGGGGCCTGCTCAGGTTATTAACATGTGATATGTATAACTGTCTCAATCTCTCCTTCTCCCTAGCTAACCACATAATAGCACGAAAAGTGAACAGTGCATGCAGAAGAAGGTAACAGTCCACTTTGTTTACTTGTGTCTAGTCTACAAGGGTTCCTATACTGTGCTTATCAACATGGATATAGTGCCTTAAGTAGTGAACTAAAAAAATACAACAGCTTGCCTTCTCATCCTCTTCACAGTGAGGGAACATGCACAGAGCAATGTTTTGTCTAGATAGATAAGCAGACATGCACAAGTTGTTACGTATCTATGTCAGAGAAGGTGAGACAAAAAAAGCACACCCTGATGATGAGCTTTGCAATTATTCTGGGAGGATTTTGCACCACTTGCCTGTAGTCATGAGCTTCACTCTATACAACAATCCAAAGAAACAGATCTCTCATGGACGCATGCATCCCAAGGCTCTGCTTCGTCTGAGGTGATTGTGCCTCACGCCACACAGTCTCATGCTGAGTTACCTTAGGACAAACTGACATTAATCAGTAGGTCAGCAAGGCGGTAAGCAAAGTTCTGTGGAGACACCATTTTGGAACCTGCACCAGCATAGCACTTCTAGCTCTAGGGCTACCTTGGTATCAGCTAGCCTAGGGATTTTTGTTCTGTACTCCAGCAAACAGTGCAGAAATGCTCTCTGATACCTTAGACCAAGATCATTCTGGAGAGGATGTGAATATGATCTGATGTTACGTGGAAGCAGGTGGCAGGTATGCTGCATTTGCAGGAGGCAAGCCTGCTGAGGAGGTACACTTAAAACCTCCCATTGCTACAGGTATGAAAGGTCTCATGGCATCTCTTATTCTGAGGACAAAAAACCAGCAAGTTATTTTATCATCTCATCTATGCAACATAAATTGGGGCTACTAAAAAACATTGTTTCCTCAGGACTTGATTAAAGCATTTCTTCCTTTTCAGAAGCTCCTGATTTCATAACAGTTCTAATTAATTTATAACTCACAAAGGCACTAAACACATCCTTATGGACTCCCAGTTGCCCCACTGTTCTGTCTGCATGTTGAAACACTGCTGCGGGTAGAGTATGTTTTGAAATACAGGTAGTCAATTGCCTTCCATAGCTTGCTCTTTATGAAGTGTGGGTGACAGAATGTGTCAATGGGAAGCAAGATTTCATCCACACAGCTATATCGCTGCTATGTTATCCAGAATACTTCATCTGCATTAACAGGAGATGCCAAACGCCTCATACCAAATCTCTTCCCACACTGAGGTATACACTTGACTTCAATATGAAGAAGTTAAACCTGCACTGAGTAATCCTGTAAATGTCATTCTTAGCTTCTAAGGACTAATGCAGTGCTTTCAAACCCACCTCACCTTTGTCTTCCTCCACAGAGGCCAGATTCTACTAGAAGATTTTTCTCCTTGCACCCCTCAACCCCCAGTGACAACTATGTGCAAGACATTCTCTTGGTCCTTTCTTCTGAAGATAGCATTATTTATGCTGGGAAGATCATAAGAAGACTGGACAAGAGAGGGACACATTTTATGCATGGCCCAGGTAAAAACACTGTGATCTATTTCAGATATGCTGAGAGGAGACACAAAAGATGAATCAAGAAAATATCAAGTCCTACTTTGGGGGGATAGTTATAAAATTATAGTCTATCCTTTCATCTCTACAGATCTTGAAATGATCTTACCAACTGCAAAGATATAGCGTTACTGAATCCGTATGTGCACCCAATAGGAACATCACTGTAGTAGCATGCAGAAAAACCTCAAGAACAAAGGAAGGGTCACCTAAGAGCTGTTGCACAAGTGTTTTCCCCTATAGAAAATAGCACAGGCTCTTCAGTGTCCTCACAAAGGACATTCAGAACCTGCCAGTACCAGTGAGCACGCAGGGTGCTAAAAGGGGCCATTTTTTGAGCCCTGCATGAACATGACAAAAAGAAAAATGAACTATTCTGAAAAAGCTTTCTGTATTTATCTTCGTTCCCACAGAAGGCATACAAAATGGAAGGTATTTAGTGTCTTTCAGGAGTGCCATCCCTCTTCCTGAAAGCCTGCAAAATTGGTCAGATGAAACTTTTAGCTGTTTCAGCAGGAATGTTGCCTGTGCAAGGAAGTTGGGACAAAGCCTTGCAGCCTAACACCTCCCCTCCCATTTTCAGGCTCAGAAGTAAGAGACCTTTTCAACATACATACAGAGAAGACAAAGGCATTCAAACTGCTAAAGACTTTGCAAAGCAGCAACTTTGGACTGTCATTTGAAGGTCAGTCTCCAACATACAGTATTTATCTGCCTATTGTCAAACAACTGCTAGAGCAGAAAGGCGTTTTAATAGAGTATGTTAGTTAATTAAATCTGGAACGTTAATGGGTTTTTCATAACACTGTGGCATTCTATCTATGAAAAGCAATGAAAAAATGGTTCTATTTAAAAGTGGCAATAGCTGTAGTCTTTGAACATATGCTTAATGAATAAATCTGTTAAGAAAAAAGGCCTGTGTGTATTGGAGGGGGGTAGTATGTTTGTTCTCACTTAAAGCATGCCATGATGGCAATCATCAACAGCAAATGGCCTCCATTGTCAGGACTAAATAAAATTCCATTTGGCCATTTACTTTCAGGTGAAATTGCTTTTTTATTTTAAATTACACATTCTTTCAGCTAAAAGGCTGAGTTGAAAATAAAGCAATGCCAGATTCATGTTATTAAGGACACCTGATAAGTGTTCATGCTCTTTGGTAGGTGCAAAGAACCACAATATAGTAATATCCAAGCAGCTTGCTACCACAGCATGGGGTGCAGCACGCAAGAAGCCAAATAGACTACAGTGAAGAGGCATTCAGATCCCATGGTGAGAACAGTCTAACAACCCAGTGCTAGCACATGTCATAGTGGTGGGCGAAATTTCAGGGATGAAATTATACAGAATACAGTGCAACACAAAACCCGAACAGAACAGACTATATAAAGGTTAGATGACAATCAGAAAGCTATGATGGCAAAGTACATGAGGATAAATTCAATCTACTGGGTTTCCATTTCCATGAGCAGGTGGATGAAACTAATAAGCTGCTCAATTTGTTTGTAAAATTAAAATGACAATTCCTTACACTGGGAAGCAAGTATGAAAAACATCCAGAGTTAAGCCATAGCTGGCTGGGTATTTTTAAAGGAAGTTTGACAGACATTGCTAAAATGCACCCCAAAAAGTCAAACGTGTCAATATTTACTCAACTCCTCTTCTGTCCTCCCAAAAAGTCTTCTCATGGAGTGCCAGAATCTCGCTTTTCTCCACTGAATCTGAGAATTCAAGATCCTCAATTCCACTTTGAAAGCTCCTAAGGAAGGTTCACCAAGACAGACTCCCCTTCCTGTTCTTTTCTTCAATAACATGCTTGAGTATGACACTTTTTTGCAACCTAGCCAGATCTCAGTTGGAAGGCACATTTTGTGGTGAAAGGGCCTTGGGGAGCTCCCAGGTTGCATTCAACCAGACTTCCTGGTGCAACACACTGCTGCTGGAAATCTAACAACCAGGTGAGACCATGCCATGATCACCGCTGCTTTGACAACTCTTCTCAGGCAGCAGGGTTGAGAGACTGATCCTCACTGCTTTTAGACAGTTGAGCGTGACTCAACGCCTGCTCTCCATCAGGTTTGCTAACTTCTCAGTCCTTGCAGTCCCTCCTCTTTAAGAACTTTTCCCTGTGAACATGCAGAGCAGATCCAGATTAACAAATATCAGAGATCATGAGTAGGTGGAAAGAGATAAGAAGATGCACAAAGATAAAGCCAGTCTGAGGTTCCCAAGACTTCTTCTATGAGAGAGAACTGTGATACAATGAAAAAAACATTCCATCATTAAAACCTCTAATTCCTGGGGATGGTATTCCCCTCCCACTCTCTTCTTAATGCTATCCTTACTGAAACACTTTTCTCATTGAGGTTTCTTGCATTTTTCCATGGTGACAAAGATGTCACCAGCAGGCATAAGGAAAGCATGAAACCTCAATTTGCAAACTGGTAAGGCAGAGGTCTAGATAGCATGATTTCCAAAAGCAGTAGAGGTTTTAGATATTGTGACAACAGACATTAAACATCTAAAGAGTGGTTTGCTTCAGCTAAAATAACATTTATAAGACTGTTGCAGATGCACAAGTGTCAGCAAGGTTCTGTTCTCAAAAATTACTAGCATTTTTACCAGGCTGATTTTCAGCTTATTTCAATGTGTAGTAATGTGATTAGTTTGTCCATTAATCAGTCAGTCCACCAACCAGAACAGTGACCATGAGGCATGCATAAAATCTGGTTTGTAACAATGTGCCAAATTCAAAACTCTGTAGAGTTTTGGATCCCTGAACCAGGCCCTTTGGTATTTTTTACCTCTAAAATGTCTATTCTATGACATTAAACCAGGTCTACAAAACCAGTCTCACCAGGTAACACGAAAGATGAAAGTTAAGCTAGACAGTGGACTAGCAGCAAAAAGCAGAGAAAGGAGAAGATAAAGATGACAAAAGAAGGTGTGAGTTTGTTTGAGAATAATGGAAATAAGAATATCTGATGAGAGAAGAGATGAAAGAAGGAAAATAATACAAGGCCATAGAAGAGAAGCCCACAGGAGGAGGAGGAAGAGTGTGAAAGCCTGACAGAAGGACTGAGCGGAGACTAAAAACAGCATCTGGCAGTAGCTCAAATCAAACAAGGCAGCATATGCAAGAAGTGCAGTACACTGAAAACTTCCTTCCTCTTGGGAATTAAGTAACCTCAGAGTTAGAGTAGAGAGTCTTCCCTCCCTCTCCTCTGGAATAACTTGCTCTAAACTCCAAAGCAGGAAAAAATCTATTTAAAATTTTCTGTGACTGTCATTTCCCAATTGCCACTGTGAAATCTTCATGGAAATTTTTGAAGGCAAAGCTACAAAAATCAGACACTGATTTTGATTCATTTTTCTAGTGGGATACATGATGGTGGGTACCTCCTCCCTAAATGATTTAGCGTCAAGGGGCCACATTTTCAAAAGGTCTAAGGAAATTTCCAAAATCCCCAATCCAGCCAGATAGCACCCTAGTTCTGTTGAAACAACTTTAATAAATTTTCAAAAGCAGGTTAAAAATACGGAGTGCATTTCACACTGAAAGACAATGAGACAATACTGCACAGTTGCTTTCTAAACTGAGACTGGCATGCTTTTCAAACTGCTGCCTACCATATGCTTTTGCTTCCTTTAATTGTGTGTCTGTGAATATAGCACACAAATGCTGTTCATTTGTCACTCACAATTAAGGAAACACAGGTGCAGTTGCGAGAACATCAAATGCTATGAACTGGGCAGTCTGAGGACAGCCCAGCATTCCAGGTCTTCAACTGAAGCAACGTTTATGATATTTGCACCTGCCCAAAACCTGAGAAAGTCCCACGTGGGGAAGTATTACAGCATTAGCAAGGGCCTAACATAACCTGAGTTCTGTCAACTCCTACAGGGGTGAAACACAGTCTCACAGGTAAACATGCCAAGCCAAGCAATGCCATTGCAGGGAATATCCCACCAAACTGCACCTGTTTTGTGTCATGGTGCAAGTGCATAGGCTGCTACATCTAACTGCACAGCAAGAATAAACTACAGCTGTGATTCCCCCCACTATGACCATCCAGAGCAGGGTTGTAACTGGAGTTTGCTGTTGCTCTCTTCAGGTCCATATGCCTACAATTTCCTTCACCAGAAATCAGGAAAAAACCCAGAAAGGTGATGCCACCCAGATCTCACTCCAACATAGATAAAGCATATAGTCAGATTAACTTCTGTGACAGTCCCTATTGTTGAAGATCAGGCTTAAAAGGTGGGAGCTACATACAGAGAGGCAAGAGCACATGAGGGGAATACTGTCCCAATATGAATGGTGAAAGAAGGACTGACAGAACAGTCCTGAATAATCCTTGGAGGAGAGTGCCCAGAGATACTATTTTGCTGCCTGCATAGTAGTGGAGACACAGCAGAATGTACTTTTACCTTGGTCTTTAGGATCCAAATCACCTAAGGACTGCCAGAAACAGTTTTAAAACCCAAACTTTGTGATCCACCTTTGAAATACAGCTGCCTACTTCTGCTAGCACTCCCGGGTCATACCATATTAAGTATGCCTCAATGTTCTGCCAAGATATGTTCATGGTTCTTGATAAATCTTTAAACTTTTCAAGCGACATTATTGTATTAAGGTCTAAAGACTGAAACCAAAACAAAAAATTGGTGTGGTCAAATGAACATGAATATGTGAGCCCAAACTCGGGTGCATTCCACTTCATTTATTTATTTTTCATTACAAGCACAGTACAGCATTATCAAGCAAACAAGAGGCAGCTTCATCCCATCAATTTGGAAAAAAAAAAAAAAAAAAACCACACCTCTCTCACTGCAAATGGAAATGCAGTGCTTATCTGGGAAAGACAGAGGCAGGGTGGAATGCACCTGGAGGAAAACAGATGAACATCCTTTGGGAACCCACAGAAATAGTCACAGATGCTGGGGTAGCAGCAGCATAGTAGTTAGAATACCTTGTTGTGGAAATCCAAATCACCAAGCTGGAGCTTTGCACCAAAACACTGTGTTAGATCAGCCTGTGTATATCTTTTACTTGGGCTGCTAGGTTGAAGATGACAACACACATTCCAAAACACCACTACAAACTGCTGTCTGCAGAAACCTGTATGATCCAATCTGGTTGATGTGGCATGCTAGGCCTTTTGAAGTTCAAGATAAACCTTTGTAGAGGTTCATAATTTGAAAATGCATACACCACCAATACCAAACTGTCAGCGTTGCCACAGACCAGCCAGCTTCACAGTTTTTCAGTTACAATGACATGATGAATAGCAATCTCTCCATAGTGTCCTAGAAGGTCACTTAGTGATACAGAGACCAAGGGATATATCAGCAAATGGATTCTGTTGTGTTTTCATGTAGGATGCCTGAAAGGTGACTAAAGGATTCCAATTTCCACTGGAACTTCAGTGTAAAACAAATAGTCAGTTTCCTTAAATGCCTCATAAAATCCCAGTGTTATCTTTGGTATAAAACAAAAAGATATCCTTGATATTGTGATCGATATGCTGGGCTAATAGAGCTGGCACAGGAATAAGCATACATTGGGGGACAGTGTCAACTGGTTCAAGTCTCAAAGTTACAAATGCCAGTTTACCAGTTATACCCCTTACTTGGTATGAGGCAAGAAAACCATTTTACGCACAGATAGAAGAACGAAGAACATCAAGTCAACTCACCTGTACAGCTTGAGAAAGGGTCAAGTACAAGAAGGATTTAGTAAAAAATGTCTATGAACTTGTCTAGCCCTTCATAAAGGTATGCTACACAAAAAAACCATCTTCCAAACGTTACCTTCCATGCCATTGCTTATCCTTTAGGATCTTGACAAAGACAAAATTTTGCTATGAGTATTTACCCATGTTACCCATATAGCATGTAACACATGGTAAATACAGGTTACCCACATATTTAATCCATTGGTAAATGCTAAACTTTCAAGCCATGGTTACATTTCTTTTGATTCTCCTCATTGTTGCAATTGACATTTTCACCGCTTTTATTTAGGGTGCTGTGAATGCCACTTCTCCATGATTTGTAATGGAACAGGAAGAAAAACACTCTTACAAGAAAATGGGTGGGATTTTTCATGCCAAAGTCAGAGTGGCTTTTTTCATGGTTCTGTTTGCATTCCACATGCAAGCATATGGTTAGCCAAACTCTGTTCATGTTACTATACAAACATCTCATAAACACAAATCTCTTTCTGAATCAAGCAGTCATTAGAAATGCTGACTACTGTTTATAAATACTACAGTGAAATCATGGAATGTCCATGTAATGAAAGCTCAATGTTAAATGAACCATCTCTCAACATGTATTTGTCAAACCATTAAGTAAAGAAAACAATCTCTTCTTCCTTCCACTATGTTCCCAGAAAAGTGTTCTTTCCACGGAGAGTATATTGCTGCATTTTGTTTCTCAAACAGAAGCAGTATAAACCACATAGAGCCAGACTAAGGCTTCCTTATTCACTACTTCACTCTTCTTTTTGTAAGAAATCTCCCTGAAGTCATCAGGATTATTTGTGAAACACCATCGAATGAAACAGGGATTACAGTCTGGCCCACTAGAAACAACAATTACTCTCTCATGTACTGCAGATCACCAATACCTTTCTTAAAATTCCCTGAAGGCTAAGTGTATGATATAATCCCGAAAGGAAGTGTACTAAAGCAATAAGGACCATAAAACTAAAACTGGAACATGATAATTTACCAAATAGATACTTGTCAAAAAGAATAGACTGACTTTTAATTTAACTCTTTGTTGAAATCAGGTTCCCTGTAGATGCAGTGTACCTTGGCACTGCATACTGCCTCATTTTCGTCATCTCTGATTCTTAGATGTTCTTCAGAGAGGGACTGAGATTTTCATCAGTTTCATTTTCTTCAGTGTTTTGTGTACAACTGCAGAAGAAACTTGCTTTAACAAGGATTTAACTGAAAGACTTCAATTTCAAACTGTCAACCCAACTCCTTCAAAAATAGCACGTTATTTTCGCTCTTCCCCACAGACTCATGTGACCTCTTTTATCTGTATCCCATTTTCTACCCGCACCACAGCAGCTCATGGCTGTGTCACACAGCTACAACAAAACTCTTCATGCCTCTAGGAACACCATCCAGTTTTATTTCACTCTGCACACTTTTTCCTTCATGCGCTATGCTGGATGTGAGCACACACAAAATCTAACACGAGGCAGGTCTGTGAAATAATTAGCCTTCTGGTTATTTAAAATTACCATTTTTCAATCTAGCCCATCGTTTGATGGTTTCACCATCCCTCTTCCTTGGCTAGCACAAACACATCCTAACAGTTTCCAAAGGCATTTCTGAAAATTTGAAAGTGAACATTGGCTTAACATTTGCCCCCCAACCTACCCTAACCAAGCAATACATTAGAAGTTTCTCATTAGCTCACATGCCTTGCAATGAAAACAACAATATTTTCTTTGTATGTATTTTATTGATTGCTCAACTTCAGCACTGGAACACTGGACACCTTCAGCCACACTCTACATAGGATTTTCTGCAATATTGAAGTTTATTAGCATGTTTGTGACAGCTGAACAGAATGATACCTTTTTCTTAGCCGAAGTTGAAACAAGGGCCAGTCTACAGTCCTATGACAACACCTGCACAATGACTTTTACTTCAAACACTTACTGGAGCACCTTCCGTCAATTTTAAAGACATAGATTTGAATTTCATACACTATTTCCCAAGCCTTCCCTCAAATTTGTATCATTGATACCTTCTAATTGCCTTTGCCTCCTGTGTCAGAACCAGTCTGTTCAGGCTGAGGACTTTTCAAGGTACCTTTCCAGCAAGCATGCTTGCCAGAGGCAGCCTATACAAACAGACTTTCTTCCACAGTACTTCACCAATGCTTCCATAATAGCTGATGCTATTATGTTAACACGAAGGCAAGTACATGACCTTCAGCTCACATTCAACTAGAACACTTTACCACAGGGTTTTTTTGTTGGAACTATTCCACTTTGATGTCACATGATAAATGATTGTTGATCTTTTCTTTCTCCCCTCCCACATCAGGTTTTCCCAGGCTAAGCTTTTCTGCAAGGCAGATCTACCCACGCCTTATTCTTCAATAAAAACAAAACTGTTTGAAAAACTTCCCTTTGTGTTGCCCACATATAAAGAGTAAGCCAGTATCATTGCTGAATTAAAGATCTTTTTGACGAACAACCTGCAGGCTATGTGCATGAACACACGATTATTTTGGCCAAGCGGAATTCAATGGAGATGAGGAGAAGCAAATAAAGAGAGGAACGCTTCTCTTACAGCAATGTCAAAGACTAAGTGAAAACACAAGGGGAAGAAGTAAAGTCCCATATAAACCAGGAGAGGAGGGGGGGCAGGGGGGGGAAAAAAAAAAAAAAAAAAAAAAAAGCACTCCTGTCCCAGAACCATTTACACATTTCCCCCCAAAGCCTTCATACTGGTGGACAGGAAATAGGAAATGAAATGTGAAAGACCTCTGAACATACTCAGTATCCGTAAGAATCATATACGGCATTTATAGCACATAGATAACATTTTTTTTTAACTACCCAGTTAAAAATAGGATGTGTGCATGGTTTCTATGTTGGTGGATGAATCAAATTCACTCATGGTTTAACTCCATACTTTTAACTACATTTTTACAACAAATTTCAGTGCAGCATTAAATTTGATAAACTCTGCAATGTGATTTCTGAATTCATTATTTTGTATAAGCAACAGAATTGCATTTACATCTCGCTTTGAAATTAATATAGTCTGTGACTATAAAGATGAAGTAACATACAATATAAGGTTTTTACTCATGCTAAACTATCAGGAGAAAATGCTTTGAGGCAGAAAGTATGTTTGTCATTTACTACATGTCTGTACATGTCCTACCATTATGAGGTACAATTACTTGGCACACCTACACACCACATCAATATAAAAGTAAATAAGGCTGGTGTTTTCTGGCCTAGGTTTAACACTGTCCTCAAAGGATCTGGACAAGACTATGTAACACAAAGGCTGTAAAGAACATTAGCATGATTCTCTGAGCTTATAGAAAGGAAAGCACATCCCTTCTGCTGTCAAATGAGTGCCAAGCATTGACTATCAGCTGGCCAAAGCTGACCACTTACATCTGATCCGTAAAGAGAATGTGAACACCCAGGAGAAATATCTGTAGGTTACCTGAAGCTTCTCAGGATTCTTATTTATGTAATAAAAGGTCACGGCTCATAAAGGGCTTTTCAGGAGTGAAGCATACAATGTAGAACGAACCCATTCACCTTACAGCTTGTCTGCATACAGAACATGTTTTTGCCCTCCAAACACTCCCTAATAAAGGCTTTCAGCATCCTCTTTCCACAAGCTGGGCCTCCTTCACAGCGTGGAGCTGATTCCAAAGGCACACCCACATCAGCTGGAGTGGCTCCTGTACCATGAAAACAACCACAGACTGCAAAAGCCTGCAAGACTGTCTGAAAGGCTGGTCCAGTGAAGCATTAAGGCACATTTAGGCTGTGACCAGGAGGTAAATAGTTCAGCTAACTAATAAAAAGGAAAAAAGGTTTAGTTATATCAGATGCATGACTGAAAGTCCAAAGTCCAGTACCTCTAAGAGCCCTCATTGTGCAGATGGGAAACACCTTCTGGTAAGAGACAGAATATGCTTAGAACTAAGTCCAGAATGACATGAAAACACCCACTTCCTTGATGATTAAACAAAACTAATTTACTTACTGCTTACCACAAATACATAAAAAACATATTTGAGACAACTATGGACTGTATTTAAAAGGACTTTCTAAGGAGCTTTTAGGAAGCAAAGCCTTCCTTAGGAATCCTAGTTAAAATGAACTTCACAGACATCAAGTAGGTGATGGAGGTAAAATGAACTCTGCATGATGTGAGAGCCACAACTAGATTAAAAGATGTACTCCACTACAAAAAGATCTAGGAAAAAATACCTTCTATGCTAACTGGCCTTTGCAAAACATTTACAACCTGCAACAAATTTCACCCCCCCCCTTTTTTTTTTTTTTTGTTCCTTTCATTCTCCAAGAAGATTAGGACAAGTTCTAAAAGAGTGTATGACTTCATTTTTCATCTGTACTAAAGTGACAGTATGATATATCTGATCTTCCTTGTCTTACTTACCACCTGACATGCACTAAGTAGCTCAGTTCCAATGTCTGCTCCAGGACAGATGGACCTCTGGAATTATCATTTATGTCCTTTATGCACTAGAATCCTAAAAAATAAGTGAAAAATCTAAGTTTTAACACTATCAGATGACGAAGAATCATTCAGGGCTTTTACGCGTAATTTTTCTTAAAAAGAAATTCTAAAAAACCATGATGTGATGTTCATCCATTAATTATCAAGCCACTGATCTGTGGAGTGGGGATGAAGCATGGAAAGCAGATGAAACATATTCCTGTGTTGTTATTGATCCATTGGCTTTTGCTTATTGCCTTCATACAGTAACTAGGATCTACCTGAAGCCTTCCAGGTATCCAAAGGGTATGTACCATAAAGTCCTTTTAGTATTTAAGGAAGAGCGGAGCAATCCATAATCTAAGCTCTCTTAGGAGCCATCTGCTCCATACGGAAAAAGCCTTCTGCTGAAATTGTAATGGCCAATTTCATTAAAATCTCAGAGAGTGCTTAAAGTTCTGTGACTAAAAGACATAAATCCTTGCTACTTACTTGTGAAAGACTGTTGAATGTGTCATGCCTACCACACAGTGGAGCTAACTGAATACATAATTTGGAAACAGTCCATCGTAGTCTCAGAGACTGGGGGTTCAACATGCCACTCAAAACATAGCAAAAACATAGGTAGAGGGTCATGCAGGCATGCAGAAATTTGCTTCTAACAAATCGCAAGGACTTGTTCTTTCTTTACAAACTCTGCTAAGGGAGGGGCCACAGATGTATTCTCTGTCCACATTATGAAGTGCTCTGCCTCCAAGGCTTTTATGATTTGTCATCTACTTCTAAGCACCTCTCACTGTGAATATCAGGCCAGTTCATTCACAATCTCATCCAAAGCCCACAGAAACCAATACACTCTTTCTACTGATGCTAACACACTTTGCATCACAAACCCAATCAAGAAGTCTCCTGAAGAATAAAAGTATAAAGGGCTTAATCCTGAAAGTGCCCTCTCCTACAGATGTTGAAATCAGAGAGTTCATTTCATTAGAAACTGATCTTTACAGTTTTGAACAGGCTAATAAATCAAAGACCGCCTAGATATCCAGACTTCACCCCTGACACTGGGACATGAGGTGACCACTGAATATACACATACCGTGCATCTACATGTAAAAGAAAAACATATTTAAAAGCAAGTCACGTTCCACATTCTTAGAAGACACCAGGATACAACAAGACAGCACCCAGGTAAAAGCAAGTCAGCAGAGTCAACTGTGAGGCACTCAAAAAAAATCACCTCAACCAATATAGCATTTCTTAGCATTAAACAATCCTCTGCTACCCAGCACAAAAGACTACTAAGTCAAGGGAGGAAACTTGATGTAAAGGCTTGAATACACGCTGTGTCTTTTGATTGTAATATAAACACAGTATGGAGGAACTGTGCAGGTCCAAGAATAAGAAATACGGTCTGTCTACACAGTGTGCGTCAAAACATAATCCAAAAATTATTCTTAAAACTAGAAAAATCAGGCATAAAGCACACAGATGGTATTTATACTTTTATAGCTACTTAGAAACACCTCTCCCTCCCTCACAGGAGAAGATGACAACCAATTATCTTCAGCTAGATGTTTTTATTAAGTTTGTTTCCTGATGTGTTTTCTCAAGTCAAAGCTCAAACACAGAAAATATGTCTTGCAGGCAAGTCCCAAGGAGACTCAACCTTCTTTTACATAGCGGGTGCCATTCAAAACAACTAACAAGCAGCATAAAAAGATGGTGTGGATAGTTCTGAGTCCACCATCAGCACTCCCACTGCTCCTCTGAAACTTCTGTTGATGACATAATCACCAGCTCAATGTACTCATTCCACTCCAGCACCATGTCCATGAGCTGCAGAACAGAGAAATAACTGCATTTCGTAAGTGATTGCCAGAGGAAAAAAGGAATCGGTGCCTCTTGATTCACTGCTGAAGGCCAAATTATATCCCCCAAACTACATGAAGTGGTCTAATAAAAGATGCTATGCCTCTCTATATGGCTCTCCTTACACTATCTTGTCTTTACATGAAGAGCTCAGGTATCTGAATAGGTTGCCCCAGTATATAAAGTTATTATTTCTGTTAAGTGGAAGTGTAATTGATTCTGCATGCTCTCAGTCCAATGCAAATAGAAGACAAGACTGCTAAAATTCCAAGCAAGAAGTGCTCAGTACTTTCTTAAAAGCAGACTAGGAACATGTACACATAGTTACTGTGGTTCAGCTGATACAAGGTAACTTGATCATACATCTTAGTTTTTAAACTTAAAGCTGTCTGCAATGGCAGTAGCCCCAAGTGCTGTTCTTTGACCTTCCTTAGTGTCTGCAGTCCACCACAATATTCAAATGCTGGTATAAAAGTGTTTTCTTTACATGTATTGCTGTGCAAGGAACTTGGTATCATGACATTTCCAGAAAGGCCAAATGAGTAAGAATTAATGCTGAAGCTCTAGGCACAAGGCCTGTATCTCTAGGTCCTTATAGCTTCTAGAAAGAAAGAGTTACCTCTTCTTAAGCTATACGCAGCTGTTGTAGTCTGCCTTCAGTACAGGTGCCTTGCCAGGCTCCACACCTAATTCCTTTCTCTACCCTGTCTCTAAATTCAAGCTTAGAGACAGACGTAGTTTTAAACTGTTGAAGGAAATAAGCCCGTCTATTGCCTAACACGCCCTAGCTTTCTGTCCCTCCAACAGCATGTGAATGATCAGAAGAAAATACCACTAAAACAAGGACAGTTAGGAATCACTCCTGTCTCTGAAAACGCATACAGCCTTATTCTCAATTACCTTACATCTTCCAGATATTATCAGTGCAAAACTATATGTGAAAACAATATTCAGATATGGTAGCATTTTGCACTGATGTAGAAGAAATATGCTGCCATGTGTCTACGACTATGAGAAAAACCTTGAAGGCAGAGCAGTTTTACAGAAAGCCAGTCACCTTAAACAATGAAGGCAATATAGCTGCATGACCTTGCTTTTAAAACTCTTGCGTGTCCTTCATTATACTGACATGAGCAGCTAAAACTAGTCACAGGAGCACTTACAAATGTGCATAAGTGCCAGTAAAATCAGGCTCTGAGTTAAGAGAAGATTTCAACACTTCATTTTGCTCTGTGTGAAACCTCTAGAGGATGTGCCACAGAGGACTGATAAGCAATTGCAAAACTTCTGGTAGTGAGTACTCAGCGGCACATTCAAACTACTTCATGGAAGCAAGAGTAACTTAATCTTGTGCTCTGTATGAATAAAACCCCATGTCTTTAAGCTACCACGTTAATTTCTACTGAAAACACTGGTATAGTCTTCCTAGACAAAAGCAAAAATTGTGCACACAATTATCTGGATATACACCCTGGCAGTGACAGAGTGGCAAAGAAGGTTAATGTGCAGGAGCATCATCACAGAACAGTAACACAAATCCAGAGGGTGGAACACAAAGCAATAAAATGGTTTATTGCTACTGTTCACTTTTTCCCTGTTCTGGGAAGGACGTAGAATCTATTCTAAAGAACACATCATTCAGGCAATCTGTAGCGATGTTGTAAGATGTTCCCTCACTCCATCTACAACCCCAAATCAGACAAGAGCATTTGCCTGAAGAGACTACAGAGCCACACACTCTGATTTCATCCTTCTAATCCCTTTTCTCCAGCTTAAGAATGGACAAACCCAAAGACAGGGCCAAGTCTCCTGGGGAAAAGGAACAGAAACATGTTATTAAAATAAAGTGTGCCCATAAGTGGTTTCTGTCTTGGGATCTGAAAACCAAGTTTAATTCATTAGCCGAGCAAAAAATCACAGTTTATATAATGCAGACTATCTGTAGACTCTCACCCTAGTCATTCCACACAACCTTTTGTAACTGCTAGTACAGATAATAGGAATTTTTGCTGGAAAAAATAAAGTAACTGGATGAGGGATCTAGATGCCAACTTTCACAGAGATCAAGAAAGAAGAAACAACTGTTTGAAATAGAGGAAATTGAGACCAATCCATATCGCACAGGCTACTAAATAGTTTTGTAAGTGAAATATGGCTTTGTTGCTTCTTGAACTTGTAGAAATTAGTTTCTCCTCAGATAGAAAGTTATATAGTGCTAAAAGGATATTGATAGATTCTGCCACTGTCAGTGAAAGAGTCCATGAAAAAGCCTGAAGACTTCTGTCTTTCTCTACCTGTACTCTGGAAACCTGCTTTCTGAAATACTGTATGCTTATGAGATAAACCAGTGGTTGTCAGGCCACAGAACTGTAGCTTGGCAGTCTGGGATTCTGTCTTTAGTTTCCAGGGTCTCCATTTTTTAAGATTCAGCTCAAGAGACTGTCTCCCATTCTGTGTTTGTAGAGTTCTTAGCTTGGGGAATTTAAATGAGGCTACCATCCAAACAACCAAGACTTAAGGTTAGCTTCATGTTACACTTAAGATGATCTAACCTTATGCTGCTGCAGAAAGAGAGGGGGCTTGCTTCATCCTGTTCATTCTCTTTTATTGCATCATATCCATCTATCTTATCTATCTATGCAGCAACAAGGCTGCTGCTTCAGCTTGCAGAATTGATGGAAAACTAATTAATTTGGGGGGTGGATTAGTCATCATTGGAGGAGTGAAAAGGGGACCATATTCAGTGGAAGCTCACTGCTAGATTAAATGCAAAGCTGAACTGCACGCTGCTTACATGGATTTACAGAACTTACCCGGGTGTTCAGCTCAGTTGTACCTGCATGTATATTTTACAACTATGGCTAAGCAAGCATCAAATGGAATTCAACTCCTTTGTTACAGCATACTAGTCCTTGTAAAAACCTCACACCAATTTTATCAGAGAGATCAAACCTCAAACAGGGCAGTTAAATACAAAACTTTTCAATAACATTCCCACTGGAAAAAACAAGAGGGTTTTTTCAGCCATTAAAGATAAACTCAGATAATTACATATGATATGCACAGTTATCCTAGTGAACATTTATAGCAATTACTTGAAATTCTGATGTCACTTGCAATAGATATATCAGCTGCTAGTTTTAAAAACTTGATTGTATATTAAAAACTATGACCAATACTGTTTTCTGTGCAAAGAGATAAACATCCTGCTCAAGGATCTGAACTCCTATTTAAAAACAAAACCAAACATTAAGAATAAAAAGCACTCAGTATGGTTCCGAGACACATATGTGGCTGCATTGCATATTCCCTGCCTACACTGACAGTGTGGGAGCTCTGTTAGTCATCTAATGCGCATATTTGCTTGGCACAATGCCTTTACTTTCTTATGCAGGCAAGAAAGATGATCACCGGTTTATTGTATTCTTGCATCTTCATTGCATGTTCATCAGTCAGCATGACCAGGCCTTCCCAATTCAAACTAAAAGCTGTTAGGAGACAGACAGTTCAAAGTGAAGCCCGAGGACTAGAAGGTTGTTAAGCACATCTGTAAAGACAAGGGTGACTTTTAGATTCATGCTGCTTAGACGTGTTTTTTTGGTGGGAACTAACAAAATGTTTATTTTAAGAATAAGAACCTTTTAGTGAATAGAAGCCTAATTTAGTTTTGCTCTCAACCCCAACACAGATCCTTTGACTATCTTCAACGGCATTAGGGGTTCTCAGTTGGCTCGTTTTAACTGTCCTTCTCTGCCTCCATTCTGGAGGAAGCCAGAGCAGAGCCTGAATTTAATTCTCATGTCATAAGACCTCCTTGCCTACAGCAGAATCACATGGGTCCCATCCTTCTGGCATCCCAATTTCATTTAAATCATACAAAACACATAGAAGAAAGGTGTGCCTTTTTAGTGTAATGTTGATGATGAAATCTGAAGAGGAAGGGAAGAAGGCAGAATTTCCAGGTGCCTCGGTGTTGTCAGACCTTGAAGGAGTGACTGGCCATTTCTCCTCACAATGGCCCTGGATGCTGCAAATTAGTATTTTACCATGAGATACTTATGTTACAACCTGCTTTGTATAGGATCAACAAAGTACCAATTCAGTCATTTTCTGACACAAGGGAAGAAGTGCTTTGAGGGGAGGCAGCTCACGCTGTTTCTTAGATAGCTCAGTGGTGAACTCACTTAATACTGACTACTGTATTTATGTCAAAAAGTCCCATGCTGGCCTGCTCCACTGTGGAAACTGGTAAAGCCAGACTTCAAGGGCAGTCTGGGACTGCCTTGCAGAACCTCTTCTAGCCTCTTACTTATTTTACGTGCCTTTGGCAATACAGGCTGCCATGTCTCTGCTGGTTTTCACCCAGCTATGCACAAGTGTGGATTTCTGAGGACTGCGGTGCTTTGGTATAATGTCCCCTGACTGTGCCCAATGTGTTAGTATCTAGCTGAAGGGAAAAGCTTTTGACAATCAGGAATTCGGAATAGGTAAGATCTGGTCTGATTTAGTGAAGCTCTGTCTTTAAATTCTATGATGGTAAGACAGAAGAAATATGTGGGAAGTATCCACAATAATCAACCATCTCAAGTTAATTAGCAATTAATTTAGTGAGCTACTAAAGTCTAGCAAAGATGAATCCTGAGGGATTCTGGTCACAGTTACCCTGATGTAAATCTAGATTAACTCCTAGAGAGAACATCAATCTCCATGACAGTTACTTCAGATTTACACCCAGCTACTCTGAATTTGTGCACTTGTTTTCATAGCCGTGTGGGAGATCTGTCTCAACACAAATCAGTTCTGCTCTCCTGCAGATTCTGCAAGGTACACAGAGTTACATTTCTGTAAAAATCCAACCTCAGTGAAATAGGGAAATTAAATTCTCCGCTCTGATGAAACCTAAGCCTCCCACATAACAGACAAAAACCCTGCTACAGAGCCAGCCACTATAAGTGGTCACAATATCATCCTCACATCTCAGTCTTTGGGCAGTAAGGATAATTCCCTCACTGGATTTCATGAAGTACAACACCAAGCATCAAAATTACTACATTCTTCTGCCTAGGATTCTTATGAGTATCAAGAAT
This sequence comes from Tyto alba, assembly GCF_018691265.1. Lineage (NCBI taxonomy): Eukaryota > Metazoa > Chordata > Aves > Strigiformes > Tytonidae > Tyto > Tyto alba. The sequence continues at coordinate 4,808,964 of NW_024881329.1, read as the reverse complement.
ACCAGATCCATTGAGTGCACAGTTTTGACTCCAGTCTCACAACCCTATCAAAATCCATGTAAGTCTTTCACGATCATCTTTCTAAGATAGTAAAGAGGGGGTAAACACCTTCTGGCCATCAGCACTGCCCCACATGATATACATTGCAGCTTCATCAAAGAAATTTGATACGAAAAAGGAGTTACTGTCCTGCCACACAGCCTTTAGCCCTTCTACCAACTCTACTCAGCTCCGTATCCCCATCTCTGGACAGCCATCCCTTCCCCCTTCCTTTACCCCTTAAACTAACTGCTGGATTTAAATGACGTAATGCTCCTTCTTACCCACATGAATCTCAATCCAAGTAGAGCAGCATTGCTCATGAAATTCTAAGCTGATTCAGGTAAGGAAATGTTAGTATGCTTCTGGGTGAGCCAGAGTACAGGTCATAAGTAACAAAGAGCAGAAACATCATAGGCAACATACAAATGCAAGCGCTGTAATTCTGAATTCAACGTATGTGCAGAGAGCTTGACAAATCATTTGTGGAAACATTATGGAGAGATACTTTGAGCCATTTTTGCTAGATGGTTCACATTAAGAACTTGCATCAAACTCATTCATGTGAGGATTTTTTTAAGCAAAGTATAAATCTTCCCATACCAGCCTAACTTTGGACACATTCCTACCCCCATTCCACTGACAGTTATGTTTGCACTGCAGATCCTAACTGCCTCACCTAGTTTTAGCCTTTGCAAGAACTGGATATCTGAAGGAGCCCAGAATCTGCTTGCAATTCCTTTGTTTCTCGCCACAAGCTGGGTTGACAGGGTTACTCAAGATGATCCAGCAAGCCCAGAGCACAGTCTTCGTGCATTCATAAGGATGTTTCAGAGCTGTATTTCATTTTGGAATATTTTTTTCTGCTCTCACATGCAATATCATTCTGAAGACTGTTTTGTCATTAAATATTAGTGTGCATTCATGATCTCTCAGCATTGAGCCTTCATCAAAACAGCCTGATCAGCTTATGAGCAAGCATCATACTAGCAAAGCATATGGCATAAGTAAAGGTAGCCAAGATGTTCATGGTTCCCAGCATTTGCAGAGTTCAAACAGCTTAAGTCAAATACATCCCCAAGTCAGTCAATCCACAGTAGAATACACAGAAGAATACATGTCATCACTAAATAAGCTTTTGTCTTCAGCAATATTCTAAATTTTTTTAAAAAATTAAGCTATTTTAATGGTTAATGCTAAATTGGAGGGGGTATTTAGAATCTATAAAATTGCTGGAAGAGTTGTTTTAAAGGACTCACTCTCAGAAAAAAAAAAAAAAAGAACAAAAGATAAACAGGTTTTTACAAGAAAGATTAGTTCTCATTTAAGTATTTAAATGAAGTGGCTGGAAAGTATGTTGCAACCAACAACTTGAAAACAAAATGGCAAATTTTAGGGTAGCACATTTTGAAAGGTAGTATATAATAGCTAAATAAATGCTGAGCTTTATAAAAGATGACATTTTATCTAAGCAATTCTGCACAAAACAGTTTATTCTACATAGGCCAGTTTGATTCTTATAATTAGACCTCTCCAAAACTATTAAAGTTTTAGAAACTTGTCCACAGATGCAAGTTTTGTCACAGTATAGGATGAGTATTTTAAGACTAGCTATTCCAGAATAGCTATGGCTGTACATGAAATTGTTTATAAAGTTATTGCATAGTGATGTTATATGAATAGCCTATGAGTAGTACAGAATATTGTAGCATCCCACAAATAAAAACAATTCAATGTTTTTCTGAGATGAATCAAAATAATCTAGCCTTCAGATGTACCAAGAACTAAGTAAATCCCACAGCTCCCTATAACGTTTATCTCAACCTCCCTAGAATTGCAGGTCAGAAATAAAGCTAGAATTACACATAAATCTCAGGTGTGTTTTCTGTACTTAACTGAGCTTCACCAACAGGTGAGAGAGGAATTCAACTGGTTACTGAGGGCTGGGCATGAATATCCTGCTTAATTTCTAGAAGACTAACTGGACACAAAGCAATCTGTCTTTGTACTGTTTTTCCAGGATCTCCCCAGCTGACTCATCCTCCTGCCTAAAGTACAGCATGAAAGTAAAACAAAATCTCTCACTTTATCAGAATCAAAATTGCTTTATATAGTAGCAAGAGATAGACTAAAAACAAAGTAGATGCCAATTTGCAAACTGCCATTAAATTTCCAGGAAGCTAATCCACCAAGGAGCATACTGCACCCTAGAGAGTCTTTAATGAATAGTGTCACATTTGCAATAGGCTAGTTAAGGTTGTGTCAGCATTTACATTATAAATCCCTAATTATACGTTAGCAAAACAATCCTGAAACTTACTGAAAGATGATATACAGGGTTCCAGTGCAGGAAGACAGACTCTGGGAGGGAGGTGGGGAGAAAGTGTTAGTATCAGGGTAGATTGGATTTCAGGTTATAATTTGAAAAAAAAGAAAGAAAAAAAAATAAATAGAAGCTTGAAACCTTTTCAAGTTCCAAAAGCAGAGAACATTTTGGCAGGCATTTAAGGCTGAATCTTGGAGGTGGTAAATGCCCTTAACTCTAATCTCAGTGGGACGTATGGGTGGTTAGCATGCCCCCAAAGAATGAGGGATTGCCAGTGTCTAAGTACTCATTTATATCAGTAAGCGTTAAAGCACGTAGCTGTCTTTGTGGTCTGGATCACAGTCCACCTGTACTTGCTCTGTTGTTCTTAGGTTAGAGAGCTTGATTCTGCTTCCATCACAGGGCTGATGATGTCTACAGTCCAGGGCCAGGAAGATAAGCACTATTAACTTCCAAACATGATGAAATATACAGCATATGTAAGAGCTTTATGCCCAGAATACACTTTGCATTAGATGGAGCATTTCTGTCCCCTTGATGTTTATATGTGGTGTATTTCACAGTATCTTGGCATTGTTTCATTAGAAAATATATTGTACCAAATTTGGAGCTCCTACGGTTTTCAACCCCATCAACTGGAGCAGAGTGCATGACTCGACCTCTAATTCTTGGAAATAGATTGGAGTAGCGGGGAGGGGAAGCAGCATTAGACTCTGTTTACAGAGTGGATGGAGCAGAAGAGGCACTTCATGACCATCCAAGTCTGCACTAAGTAGTCTCAGTACTAAAGTAAGGCTGGTAAGGTTAAAAGTAAGGATGATAAGGTCAAAGTAGCCGTTTCAGTAACAAATGGAGGCACATCTGCTGACAGCTTCCATCCTTCATTGTCCTGAGGTCCAGGCACTAGTGCCCCTAAACATCCCATGATATCTCACTGTATCCTTCAGTATTTCTGTTACCTTCACAGACATGTGCCCAGGAACAGCCTTCAGAGTGCCTCAGGCCTTGGCTGCAGCCAGGTCTGTCCCAGTTGTGAACCCCAGCCAACCGGCAGCGGGACATGGGAGGATCCCCCTTTTATCCTGCCCCATACACTGTAGCTGCATGTCCAGGTGACAGCAAAATGGGATCAGGGCCCCAGGGCCATGCCACAGTGTCCTCTCCTTGGGCTTTGCCAGCTCAGCATTGATGACTCCCCCTTCAAAGCACCTACACATGGGAAAAACAGTATGTTTCTTCTAGAGTCCAGGGCTGTAGCTCAGAAGGCAGTGGCAGTCTGTTACAACTTCTCTTAAGAGAGGAAGCTAGGTATAACAACTCAGGTCCTAGATCAGGACTCGGGATCTCCCCACCCTGTCTAATATAAGACTTCCCACATTAAGACACTATTGTCTTAATTTTACTTAATTGTATTAAGTATTTGAACACTACAAGCCACAAAAGGGCCATATATGCATATACATGAAATATGACCACCCTCAATGTACCCAGGTTTGAAAAGCTTATCCCTTCACAACATTAAGACCCTGTAAGTCAGCAATGAAGACACTCATCCTGACTAGCAATTACTGATTAGAAATCATACTGTAACTCAGAACCTCACCTTTCACACTCTGTTGTCTCCCCAGAATAAACGATGGTGAGCCTGACCTCCTTGGATAATTCCTTTCTACAAATAAGCTAAGTTTATTAGCATGGTGTTGTGGTACATGGACACATGGTAAGTTGATCTTAAGAAGGATTCAATCAGAGAGCAGACAATGTTCTAGAAAGAGAACAGTTTTCTTGTTTCCACCATTGTACCAAATGGCATCTTCCTGTCTGCTAAACAGCCGCCTTCTCAGGTTAAATTGCCCCATTGATCCTGGGGTGCCACACATCACTGAAGGGAGCAGAACTGGTTATCCCAAAAGGACGAATGCAGCACCTCAAACCACCAGTGTATCACTACTGTATCCATTTAGCCTACTGCTGCCACAGCCTTAAAAATTAATGAGTTCTCTAGGGAGTATACAGACATAATGCTCAAAGCAAAAGAAGCTGCTACCAATACCTTTTTCCTCTCCCTAGACACCACTTTAAGTCAAAACAGAATAGCAGTTTTTGCCCCCCCACCCCGAGTATCAGAATCTCTTCAGACAGAAAAAAAATAACTATGCTTGTGTGGACAGGCCTTGAAATTTCACAACCATTACCATGTAGTCTGATCTTGTTCCCTCCACCATCTGGGGAATTTCTGCCATCAAGTTCCAGATGAATAGAAATTAAGTTTCATTTTGGGGTAACTTCTGCAGTTATCCTGGTCCAAGTTTTGTGAAGATGCTAAACCTTGTTTAGAAATAGTGACCTGCATACAACTAAAGGGGGTGCTGAGTTTCTCCAGCTCTAGCACTGCTTTTCCTTTTCTGTGCAGCAGTTAATAACACACCCACAGATACGATATGGCATATACACAGAAACACAGGTCAGCAAAGCCATTTATGTAAATCCCCTTCTTTAAGGAACTATCTCATGCAAAGAGGGACATCAGCAGATGGGGCTCTGCTTCTGTATCATACTCTTCAAATGTGAATGCCTGGTGGGTGCAGAGGAGGATAGGAACAATCATTCTCTCACCCTTTCCAGCCCTTGCTTTTCACTGCATCACTGCACACAAAAGACGCAAAAGAGAAACTGCGTCTTTTGACTTCCAATCCCTTTGCTTCCCCCAAAACACTCCCCATATCAACCAGTGTCACTGAGAAATAGTCTGCCAGAAGAAAGTTTAGAAATCCTCAAACAAAATGGGTTAAGCATTCAGAACTATCATCAATTAACAGCTCCAAAATGATGCAATAAGAAATCAGCACAGCAGAGGAGCTTTAAAATTTACACTGATCTAAGGCCTGAGACCAGTTCTTGAACCACAGAAAAAAAATGCTTCTCTAGGACAAAGGACCAATATCACGTAAATCACTATGACGAGCAAGCAAGGCTTTATCTAGCTTGATATGTTAGCAGGATCTCAGATTTCTGCTCATCTCCAGCTCTGGTAACTTATGAAGCATCAGTTCCTAAATTCATGCAGCAACCAAAGTTGGCAATCACAAGCACGTAAATGCAATGCTTAAATTCAATATTTCAGGAAATGGCTGGCTGGATTAATGTGGCATTTTCCAGGACCAATACTGGTTTCAAGATGGTATTTCCAAATACCCACTGTGTTCTCAGAATCAGAGAACATGATGCCCATGGCAATCAGTTGCAAAGAGGAACAAAAACCAGAAGCAAGTGATTCTTTTATGCACCCTGTAGGGGTGGCCATCAGCTCATTTCAGTCCATGAAAGTCCCTTACAAGCACGGAGTTCTATAGCTTCCATGGAAAAGCCTCTTCTTTCATACTTGGACAACATCAAAAAGAAGCTGCTAAGCTCAGAGGATGTAGTGGACAAAGAGGGCAGTTTGCACTTCCTTGGTTTGAAGCCTTTGTGGCAGCTCTTTGTAAGAGAAAGAGAGAAATACATAACTAGAGGAGATGACACTTGGGCTGGAGAGGTGAGAGACACAGATGGAAAGGATGAGAGCCATGCACAGAGCAGCAGAGATCGGTATCAGCTGAAAATATTAAGGAAGAAAAGCTTGTAGACACAGATAGGAACTGGAATAAACATCCAGTTTCAAGGACAGTAAATCGGCTTAGAGATCTGCTCTCAATTTCTACTTCTGTTCAGTATCAACAACCAAGGGAGTAAGTGGGATGCCTTAATAAAGCAAATTCCCAAATGACAGCAGACACTACTCCAGCTAGCTTTGGACTGCCTTCTCTTCCCAGTATAATCAGCAATCTCACAGGCACAGCTTTACAAATCCCAGGCCACCAGATAAATGCCAGTAGGCTGTGACAGAACACAGTAAAGCCAGAGACAGTGTTAGCAGGACTTAGTGTTAGCAAGCTTGCCAAGCAGAAGAAAATCTTTTTCTAAATCCCGGGTACACAGGTAATGGTCTCCTCTGTCCAAACACAGCAAGCAGCACCATGCCTGAATCAGTATCTTACTACTGGCACAATTTTGGGGTTAAAAAATCCTGTATGTAACACTGAAGTGATGCCCAGGACTAACATAAAGCAACAGTTCTCAATTTAATCTAATACAAGCTAATATGATGTAATCTAATCCACTTGAGGATAACAGACTGAAAACTGATGTCCTGAGCTGTACCGAATACACTGCAGATAAAACATATTGTTGCTTGACTGCTGGTTCTCTCATTATCTAGCATCACTACAAAACTTCAGAGCCCTGAACCCCACTGGCAACATGCAGAACTGCTGCAAATAGGTGAAAACTATATGCAGTAGCAAGATCTACAGTGTTTCCAACCAGGAGTTTGAGGGTTTAGGGTGCCAAAGAGTGCATACGAAATTCAAAGGAACAAAGACAATGTTTCTTTCTAAAAAATTCAGACATACACTGTTGCACATGATGCTTAAAATTCCAAAGAGTTAAAAGTTAAGAACAAACGGCAGTGCTTACTTCAGGGAAAAAACACATAATTAAGAAACTAGAAATGTTATAAAATGTACATAGCATGGAGAATGTTACACATTCTTGCAGTAATTTACCACAAAGAATAGAGCACTTAAGGGCCTGAAAACCTGGCTTAAGACAATAAATAATGGGCTAAAATACACACGGCATTTGGGCACTCAACTCCTGATGTCTGTCAGTGCAAGTCAGGCATCATGTAGGTATGTGAGAAGTCACACTAATTTAAAAGAAAATATTAACTATTTTAATTAGATGGCCATTCTAAATAGGCTCTGAAATGCAGAAGCAATCGCCAGCAGAATAAAACAGCCATTACATGCTTTTTAGTCACAGCGTTTGTTACAGTAATTCATGAAGCTCCCAGCAGTTTCACAACAAAGTAGTCACATCTACAGTTTCACTGAAATGATCATGTCTGTGCCAATGTTTCATTTTACCAATGTTTGCAGGCTCTGATTTCCATGTTTAGAAGAGGACTGAAACAAGACAACTACTTAAATTATTCCACCTCTCTGGCTTGATATTCTCAAACTTAATGAGCAAACGCTTCGGTCTGTACTGGCAAGGGAGGCTCTGCTCCTAAAGGAGACAGCTACAGCCAAGCCCCAGGCTGGTAATATGCACTGAGACTGAAAATGAGGGAACAGATGCTGTTGGAGTACCAAATGGGAGATGTTCTGTAAAAGAAAACAAACAAATCTAGCCATACTCAACAAGTCAAGGTCCAGGAAGAGAGCAGCATGTCTGTGTTCCTAAAAGTAAAAAAAGCTCTGCAGAACCAACAGAAAAAAATGTACTGCCTGATGAGTAAAATGGATTCCCTTTCCCAGAATCTCTGGATGATGCTAGAAAAAAATATTAAGCATATTTTATTTACCTGTATTAAAAACCAAACAAACAAAACCCAAACAAACACCAAAAAAAGGAACAGACAAGTGTAATTCAGTAAATCCAAAAGTTGTATCATATATCCAAGGGAATGCTTCAAATACCAACTCTGGCAAAACACGTACTCTCTTACAGAGGCTGAATCAAGATGCCTAGCTTACTTCTAAGTGTCCTGACCTAAACAGTATGACCTAAATCTTGCAAGAGAGAAGGAAAATTAAACCTCATGCCCATAAAGATTCTTACTGCCATTAGCAGGCCTGCAGTAGTCTGCCTTCTTTATTATTTTATAGCAGTACATGCCTGTATTTTAAATAGCCCAAATTTTGGTCAAGGGCAAGACACCACTATGAGATGTAAAATTTCATCACTGATTGAGGAATGCACGGAATGCATCCAGGGAGATCCAGCTGCCTGCCTTCTGAGTAGGTAGCTACTCAGTAGCAGAACTGTAAGAAGAGGTCTCCAGAGGGGCTGTGTGGAAAAGCTTCTGGTGATTCTGTGTTGTCACCACAGCTGCACATGACAACTGTCAACCTACAACCCACGGACTGCTTGTGACAACCCCATTTGTGAAGACCAGCTGGGATCACTGAGCAGGTTCAGTGGACTGTTCTGCTCGGATGTACTTTTCTCAACCAAAGAAGGAATTTCTCAACTCCTCCTCTCCCTGTCCTCTTACCGTCACTTACAGCTGTCATTCTACATATGTGAAATAAAGCTGTGGTCCTGGCAAGCTGGCGGGAGGCAGGAATGGGGGTACAAAAAACAACCCTTTAAGACTGAAGTTAGGTAAGTATCTGCTTGACAAAAAAAAAAAAAAAAAGGCTAGTTAGAGTCTCTTTAGCCCACCTCAGCTTTTTGAATCCTGCCTCCTAAAAGGATCCAATGCTTGTTATACTCCAATGGAGCCTTCCCCTTACCTCGCATCCCTAAACTACTCACCTCCACCTATAAAAGTCTGCAATGCTGTTGGTTGCTAAGTCTCCTGCCATTGAAGCAGCAGGAAGAGAAAGAAAGTAGTAATTGGAATGACCTGCTTTCATAGACTGCAAGTCATCTATTATGAAAATAGTTATTATTTATAGCACCTGAGAGATACAGTTCAGAACAAATACCCTCACCATGCAAAGCTCTGAGCTTTTTTTCAGGAGTTTTGGTTATTCAATGGTATCTGAAAAAGCTCTCTGCATCTTCACAAAATGCCAGCATTTGTGTTTCCTAACAAACTCTAAGATACCATTAGAGGCTCATGATATTACTGGTGTTACAAACAGAGTATATTCTCCCACTGAAGGCAAGTAGCAGCTATCTGCAGGGAAAAATGAAATGTTTGCGTCTCAGAGTAGAAACCACCAGGATTTCTACTTTCTGGCATGTGGAATCATGGAAAAAATGAGATACAAACTCATTTTGAAAGTGAGGTGTATGTTCATCCAAATGAATTCATCATCTATATTCATCTAAGCCGCCCTCCTAAGAGGTAAAATCAGATGAGAATTAAACTATACATTAAACGGTATAGTAAGTACTGGTGCTGTACTTTCAATAATGAAAGAAGGTACACACAAATGTAATATTAGTAAATACAAATGCTCTTCTAAGCTTTGATTGAGTCTTTAAGGATGTGAAAGTTACAAGTTTCTGCTTCTAAGAATGTCAGAAACAATATTGGTAGGTTATGGGAAAAAGATGATCTGGAAGGAAGCATAGATGAAATAACTGAAGGTAATCAAAACATTCCAAATTATATGTCCTCAATAAAAATATTATTTTCTAAACAATTTTCAATTTAAGTTCAATCACAATTTTAGAATATGTTTTAAAACACAGACTAACACTGAATTTGTAATACTTCTTTTGACTCTCATTTGCAATGATTTCATAGGCTGATGTGGTTCCTCAGTGCAAATACTCCACTGTCAAATACTTAGCTTCACATGAAAAGTATAACTTATAGCTTGTATATTACAAAGACGATCTAAAATACTTACAAAAAAAATACTTTACCAAAATTCCTACAAATTACTTAAGGTTTTTTTTTTTGAAAGGACAGTTTCCTTCAAGCAACTTGCTGCTGCTTTGCATGCATCCACAGCCCCCACTGTCCCATGTCTGCTCCTTTGCCATTTATTTCAAACAATTTCGTACTTTACTGACTTAAGTTTACAAACTATTGCTATTCTTACACCAACTTTCAACATCTAATTTTTAATGACACATAACACAAGTCATCTTTACCCGTACTCCTTGCATTTGAGTAAGGGGTATGCATCTCCAGATACACGGAACTTACGATCTAGGGAGACTGTGATTTCTAGATATAATTCTGATTTCAGTAAACATGCATTTCAAGAAGTAACAAATGTCAGGGTCACTTCTCTGCTGCACTAATAATACAAGATGCATCATTATCTGAATAAACAACTACAACTGTAAACAGAAAGTGTTCTAGATAGAAAATATTCTGTTTACTATACAGATCGAGAACAAAGAAGTGGATATCTAGAAGGACACTTAACTTCTCATATTGGATTTACAGATGAAAATATGTATCTTTACCAAAGCACATGTACTTTGAAGATGCTTGTGCTTTTGTTACGCTTCAACTTGCATTGTTATTGGGCTCCTTTTGTTGTTTTATTCTCCTTTAAGTTTAGATGTGATTTCACCAACTTCTGCAATAGTAATTTAGACCTCAGAATCTGACTACAAAGTGCTGCTTACCAGAATAGTCATTCTGAATATTCAGGCATATACATTTCCATGTTCACAGTCTGCTTCTGTAAGATGTGTACACATGTGGAAAATAACATTTGTATGCTAATGTTAGCAAACTTCCATATGCAAATTAGCCCTCTCTTTCCCAATTAAATACATCCTTCTCCTGCATCTCTCGGGGTCACATAGGAATGAAAGACAGAATTTGACCACTGCCTACTTACAAATAGTAAACATACTTTACAAGATTGCTTTCTGCATTTAGTGTTTCTTACAAGAACTGTGTGAGGTGAAAGGAAATTAAGGTGAATGGAAATGGAAGCCAAAGGTAAGACTCTTGCACTTTCTGAAACAGAAAAATGTAAGTCCACCGGACTTGTCCACTAAAATAACCACTAATATTCTTTTTTTTTTCCCCCCAGGAGCAGCTATCAATCTTATATATGCTAAGGATAGTGTTATTTTTGTGTTTAATATTGGAGTTACAATGGCGTAATGTATTTCTAGGCATAATATGCAGCGTTAGTGTCCCAGCCTCTTGACTTGTAATCTGTTCCCTACCGACAGGATCCTGTACTGCAAAAAGCCACCATGATAAAAAAAGGCTTTGCAAGGGTATGGACATCATTCATATGAAATATTTTGCATATTTCATTACATCAATGATTTCACGACCTTTGAGAACCGCAGGTTTCAAACAGCCTTCTGCACACGAACATCTTCAGAACACACAGCTTTCAAAATAGAGACTCCTTTGGAACCAGTAGTTTCAGTCATGCTGTAAAGCTTACACCATCCATTTCCTAGACTTCCTAGCAGTTCTAGAAACGAAGTAGTTCAGAAATGATGGGTGCAGATCTCAGGTTCACCGAGGTAAATAAAATCACTTCCTTTTATGTAGAGGGATTCAATTCACACTTGCATGCAGGGGAAACCTAGTCGCTCCATAGTCATATTAGTGTAACTGAACAGAAACAAATGCATCTACACAGGGCCTGAAAGCAGACTCTAGCACACTATTAAGTTTCTTCAGTTCAATAACTTCTTGCAAAGTCAAGGACATCTAGTCCTCCTTAAGACTTACAATTTCAGACTAGACTATGGTGCCATCTTATGCTGTCAGTGTCTGGCAGGAACTCTGGTGCTCTGTCCTCCATCAACTTCTTTAAGGAGCATTCTTATCTTGCACAAAACTGCTGTCTTCAGGGTCCTGGGTACTCATCAGCACTTTTAATGAAACACGATCTGTGGACAAATGAGTGGTAGAACAATTCTAGTGATATATGAATTACAACGTTTGAATGGTTTTAAAAAGCAGTGTAATTAAGACTGGTTGTGTCATAGCTTATGCAGTTTGATGAAGTTACATATGCACAGACACATCAGTTTGTACAGTGACATGTTAGCTGTGTGAGTGACAGTGGGCAAAACTAGAGAGCATGCTCTTCACGCTGCAGTTATTAGTATCTTCCACTGAAGCTTTCAATATCCACCTGAACCGCTGGCACACCTGCAAGTATCAAGTTTGCATACACAGGATTATGAAGATAGGTATCATCCTAAACAAATGAATGCACATAAAAGATATAATGTGCAGTTGTTACTCTTACTAGCACTCATTGCTACTTGAGCCCAGCATCACATATTCAATTATTTTAGAAAAGATGTCTAAATGGTCTTTTTAGTGTAGTGATTGGCAAGGCTAGTCTGAAGGAGTGTTTATCTGGTGATAGATAAGGGAGATCACAATCTCCCTGTAAAAGGAGTTGCTTATACCTGAAGAGTGAGTAAGTGTCAAAAACTAGAGTTCCTGTTAACACACACAGCTGTGTCCACAGGTCAGCACTGCTATAAAAATACAGAAGATCGCACTGCCTAGCTGTCATACCCATAAAAACAGTAGTAAAACACAGAATGAAACTAGTCATTTGATAGGAAACTAGTCATGATAAGAATCACAAAGAAAACAATAAACATTTTTTTTTTTATGCTAGAAGTCTGCCTCTTAAAAATACTAAATATTTGGGGCAGCTACCCTTGATCTTAATCCAGGGTCAGACTGCTACTTTCTATTACACCAGTTTCTTAGAGCTGCAAACAGGGGTTTGAGCCCCATTGAAACAAGATATGAAAGGCTGTTCCTTCCCCAGACAGGTTAGGAATCAGGTTACATGCAGCAGATCACTGAGCAAGGAAGGGCTAAGAGGAAAAAAGACACAAACCAAGAACATACAGAAACACTTACTGTAATTTTAGCTGGTCACAAATCAGGAGTCTCACAATGCAGGAGCTTGAATCTGACTTCTAACATGCAAATTATCACCGTACTAGCTCTTTAATATGTTGCTCAAAATCACAGATCAAGTTGGTTCCGTACCATTAAGGGAGGAGTCTGAAAAGAGCCAAAAAATAATTACTGTGCCTGAGCTCCACAGTGAGATAAAAAAATCCTGTCACCCTCCAGAGGCATTCAAGACCCTTGCCCTTCTTGAATATCATGGCTTGCTCACTATGTGGTAGCACACATACACATACATGTACCCTGCATCTCCTCTGGCCTTATTCTGATAAAGCTGCTTTAGTACAAATCAACTCTTCAGTTCTTAGCTTTCACTTGCATGTTTTATTTGCAGGGAGTCTCGAATATCCTCTAAAGTAGAAACACTTTATCTCTGAAAACTAAAACTCTTTAACGCATCAGCTTAAACCAAAACCCCATGCCCTATCACAGGGATATCCTGGATCCCATCAATCACACTTTGCTGTGGTCTACACAGGATAAGAAGAAAGAGAACTGTGATATCAAAATTCTCAGTGATTTTAATGAAGATGGCATTCTGTCATGCACTTTTTAAAAAGCTACAATTCAGAAAGCCTCTTCTACAAAAGCCTATGGAGCTCTAGTGCCCACTGTCTCTTCTGCCTTTTGAATCAATACCCCACAGGACAGAGTGATCTGGTTAAGCAACTAACAACCAACAAAACCAAGGAAAACTCCCTGACTTTTGGCAAGGGTTTGATTGTGGACAATTGTGAAGTAAAGTCAAGCAAGTGGAATTCTTTAATGTAGTCTGTTAGGGAAATTTACTCATTTTATCCTGGAAACAGAAATTGCATAATATGTACATTAACTTCACTCCCTTTGTTGAACAAACTTAACTTCCCTATCTTCCTATCTCATCTCTTCTGTTGAAAATACCAAAACAGAGCTAAATGGCTGATCTTTTTAGGCAGAGGCAGAAAGTCAGAACAGATTTTTTTTTTTTTTTTTTTTCTTTCCTTTCTTTTCGGTCCTGTGCTACAAATCAGTGTAATTGCTCCTGCTGCAGCAACATCTGCCTTTCCAGATACTGAGAAAGCAGATACTGGAAAGCATCCTGCTACGTAATGGAATTTTGAGATCCAGAAAACAAAATAAATGTTCGTAAATAACTTTACTGCCCACCCCCCCACCCCCCTTTTTTAAGCATAAACTGCGTAACAGAAAACAGCTTGTACATTTCAAACCAGTTTAGGTACTTAAAAGCTGAATGTGTTTATTAGTTTTTCTGCTTTGTATGTTATCAAAATTAATATCGAAAGGTGCATGCTATAATCATTCAGATTTGCATTCTTGTTGTGTATTCTACCATGTATCACACTAAATTATTACTAAATTGATGGTCTTGCTGTTTAAAGGCTCTCGTTCTCGTTCTACATGCATGACATCCAGCTGGCAACTCTCTGCAGTGGAGTGACAAACATTTTAAAGCTTAGCCTTTAAACCATAACAACAATGCTAAATGAGAAGTAAAAAAAGCTCCAATAAACCAACAACTAAACACTACAAAGAATAATACCTATTCCATTAAAACAAAATGAATAAAACAAGTAAACATGATGCTCTTACCCTCCTGCACATACCTACTGAAAACGTTGGGACTCATTATATGCAAATGTAAAGTAAAAGTTCTGGTATCCATTTTATTCATGTTCAAGTCAACAGGCTAAATTTTCTCTCTCTCAATGGACATGTACTGAGCCCCTGAAAAATCCCTGGCTTCAGATTTACCACCCTAATTCAAATATATCAGTGAAAACATTGGCAAAAGCACTACATTCTGGTACTCCAGAGGAACAAATTGGAAAACAAGTGTAGGGCAGGCAGAGTATTTTTTACTTCAGATATTCCACACAGTAGAATTCAGCACTCTGTCATGTACCACACAACTTCTGCTGAAAACAACATGAGCATTTGGTCTATCCAAGATTCAAACTTAATCCATCAACTTCTTTGTTGTATAAATCATACAGTTATCTCAAACTGCCTAAGAAAACACTGCGGTCAAGCCAAAAAATTGCTTCCTCAGTACATACAACACTTGACAAATAACAAGAAGGTAATGCAGCCACATGTCTTTTGAATCCGTAATTTACTGGTCTAACATAAACACAGAATCTGATCCTCTGCTGTAAATATTTGCCAATCAGGTGGCAGCCGGTGGAGCTGGATCAAAACCTCAGAAACTTTGTAAATAACACTGTAATACAAAGTGCTCCACCTACTAAATTTGTTTCTGCTTTCCAAATATAAGGTAAAAATCAGTCTCACTAAAAAGTAGTCGCATAACAAGAAAACTGTATGTAAAGTTTGAAAAAATCCTCTTCACTGCAAACAAGCTCACAGGGCACACGTGAAGCGTCTTCTGTTCCACCCATAACTCCACCAAAACCCACCTGCACCTAAATCTCCAGCTTCCCAACACTTTATTACCTACAACGCCAACTATCCTGCTCTCAGCACTGCCATCTAGTAGAAAGCGGCAGCGTACCACGGGCTGCCCGTCACATCAGCTCAAAGGCAGCAAAATTCCCGGAAAGCATCGCAAAGCTGTTGCTGCTAAAAATTTTAACTGCAGCCTGTAGTTAACTACCGACTATGCCGGTCGGAAAGCAGCCTCCTCCAAATCCCCCCCAGTCCTTCTCAAGCGAGATCCGCTATGCGCATACACCAGCGTCTGCTCCGCGTACCTTGGCGTGTTTTTTGTGTTGGTTTTTTTTTTTGTTTTTTTTTTTTTTTTTTGGGGGGGGGGGGGCAGGCGCGGGAGGAACAGGGGAAATTCCCGTTGCGAGCCGCCAGCCTTGTGCACGCCGCCACCACGCCCCGGGCCCGGCGGCCGGCTCCGGAGGGCCGGGAGGGGAGCGGGCGCCCGGGGAGGCGGGCTGCCCCCCGCACCCCTCGCGGGTTCGCGGGCAGCTGCGTGGAGCCCGCGGGTGTCGTCCCCCCCCCCCTCCCCTGCCCCTCCGCGCATCGGCCGGGCTGATGCGGCTCGCCCACCTCCGAGCATCGTCCTTCCCCGGGGCACCGGGCTGCTGGCGCTGCATCTCTCTCTGCGCGGCAGGACGAGACGGGAAGCGGCTGCAAGAGAAGCCAAGCCCGGGACCTGCCCTGCCCTGCCCTGCCCGCCCCCCCCGGCGTGCAGCCGCCCCCCGCAGCCCCAGGAGCGGCCGCCGCAGCGCGGCGCGGCACAGCCTTACCTCCCCCGGCTGGCTCCGGGGCTCCGCCGCTGCCCCCCGCGCCCGCCCCTCCACCTGCGCCGTCACCTCCCCGCCTCGCCCTCAGGTGCGGAGGGAGCAACAAAGGCAGAAGCCGCCCGCTGCGGCGCGGCGAGGGGCAGCGCGCCCTCACGCGCCGCGCCGCTCCCCCGCCGAGCGCTGCACCGGCGCCCCCGCTCCCGCCGCCGGCAGCCGCCCGCTCCCCTCCCCGCTACCGACCGCCCTGCCCGCCTCCCGCCCGCAAACCGTTACGGCCGTTAAAAACCGTTACAATTTGCCCCGCGCCTCTCCTCAAACACCCACTCCCCCCCCCCCCCTCCTCCCCCCCGCCAGTGCGGGGGGTGTCGGCGCGACGAAGCGCCCCTCAGCCTCCTGAGGGAAGTTCCCCAGCCGCGGGGGGAGCTGAGGGGGACCCGCCGCCCCCACGTACCCCACCGCCATTGACACACACTGAGCTCTCCCGCCGGCGAGCGCACCGCCCCCGCAGCCCCCGGCAGACACGTACTCGCAGACCGCCACGGTGCCCTGCCTTCCCCGCCGCCGCAGGCGCGGACCCTCCGCTCGGCGCTCTCGCCAGACAGAGCGGCCGCCGCGCCCCCCCCCCCCCCCCCCCCGCTCCGCGCCGCTGCCGCGGAGTGGGTGCGTGTGGAGGGGGGGGGGACACACAGGTGATGAGCGGGCAAGAGAAGAGCCGCTCCCCCCACGCCGAGGCGGGAAGGGCCGTGGTGCAAAACCGCTCCCGCCTTCCCCCCCCCACCCCGTCTTTGCAGATGCCCCCGGGAAGGGCTGCGAGGCTGGCAGCGACAACAGCCGCCCCCTCCCCCGGGAAAGCTGTTCTCCCTCCTTCTCCCTCGCTCGCCTTCTTTGCAGCTCGGCCGCTTGACTGACAGGGAGCCTTCCAGCGGCCGCCCACGCGCGCTCCCGTTTCCCCTCAGTCGGAGAGGGAGATGGCGAAGGAAGAAGCATGAATGAAACAGCCAGGCAGCGAGCGGGAGCGGCCGGCGAGGAGCCGGCCCCAGCCCCCGGGAGAGCCGGAGCCGCTGCCGCAGTGAGGGCCCGGGGGGGTCGGGCGGTGTGTGGCGGGCGGCTCTGCGGCGGGGCGCCCGCGGCCCCAGCCGCTTCGGTGGGCTGCTGCTTCCTGAGGGGGGGAGCCGGCGGCCGCGGGCTGCCAACGCCCCCCCCCGCCCCCAGTCTCTCTTCTTCAGAGGGGGCTGAGAGGCCATTTTAAGACGTAGGCACCCCCCGGGAGTTTATTTCTGCCATTCAGCCCCCAGATTCCCGGGGCCGCATCAGAACGGTGGCTAGAGCACGTGTCTTAGTGCAGGTGCTTTAGCTACGTGGTTGACT
This sequence comes from Tyto alba, assembly GCF_018691265.1. Lineage (NCBI taxonomy): Eukaryota > Metazoa > Chordata > Aves > Strigiformes > Tytonidae > Tyto > Tyto alba. Next base: position 4,791,578 of record NW_024881329.1, on the reverse strand, counting down.
TTGTGCTGATGGGGATGTGGAGCGTGCCCCCCGTCAGCTCAAGTTTGGGTGAAAAGGCTTGGAGCAGAAGGTGGAAGGCTCATGCCTTCTCAGATCAGAGCCATGGCCTTATATTAAGGCAACGTGGCTGATTCCTCATCTCCAATAAGCCTGCTTTGCTCTACCAAAAGCAACCCATTTTATACTGATAAAACCCTAGTACCTGCTACCTGAACCAGGACTCTTGTCCAGAAGTAATAGCAGGGAGGAAAGGATGTCAAATACTGCTTTAAGCCCACTTGGTTTTTCCAGTGGTCACTTGGTACTGTGGGCTAGCCTTGTCATAATTTTGTTCCTTAGATCAGTTGTCCCTAAAAATGTTGTAACTTGTTAAACACGTACTTCACAGCCTCTGGCTGGAGACCAGAGGTTTTCCCGGTGTTTTGGCATGAATATTGAGTTTGATTTGTGATGTTAGTTTTAGTAGCCTAATTTACTGAAGAGCCAAAGGATTAAATGGTCTGGTAATGGTGGCCTGCTAAGTCTGAAATTACCTCAGTATCCGTTCACTGAAGGTCAGCAATTTCTCTAAGTTACTTAATATTTTGTATATATTCTAATTTGTGTTTATTGGAATCCTTGATTGCAAAACCCAATAGTATTTATCTATCTAAATCTCTCCTACAATTTAAATTGAACAGGGCATTTTCCACTTCTGAATATGCATGGAATATTTTGTTATAAGCTGTTAGATACATTGCATGCTGCACTTAAGACATATCTGCATTTGCAGTTACATAATCAATAAACATGGGTTTTCATCCCATGAATCTAGAATCAGATTCTGAGCTGTTTTAAATCAGTATGCCTCCACAAATTTAATGCCTGCCAGAAAATTTATATCAGCTAAAATTTTAGCCTCTGAATTTAAAAAGCTGCTTGGGATTCATATGATGAGAAGTGTCTTAGTAACTTCAGTTTTTAAATTTTGCATTCCTGAAAACTGAGTGCACAATAAAACATCGTCAAGTCGTTTGCTATAGAATAACAAAGGTAAGATTGTAATTTAGATGGGTCAGTGCAATTCTTTATGTATTTGTTTTATAAGGTTCTTATGTTTGCACTAATAGCTCAACATGACTCACCTACAGTACATATCACTGCCACAGCTGTTGTAAACCTTTTTCTGAGTCAGAGAATGACTTTATGACCTGGAATCCTGGCAGTGAGTACTATCCTAGCGATTTTCCCAATTAAGAGAGAATTGCGAGTTGGTATCAGTGCAGGGTGAGTCAGAGTTGGATGTAAGAGGCAAAACTGGACTCATCAGTTATTACCGGACTAGCTCAGTATTCTCTTCTCTTTCAAAAGTCAGTGACATGAAAACCTGGAATGATCCTGTGATGGAAACTCCTCTTAGAGTTCAGAAAGACTGCAGTGGACCAGGGAATTAGCTCTCCTTGTTCCCAAATGCTTCTAGCTGCTGTACCAGCCATCTGCAGATCCTTGCTGTGGGGTGCACAGTAGCTTTGCAGGGGAATGGGGCCAGCAGCAGTAAACAGTTGAGAGGCATCAGGGCATCTCTGCTTTACTCTGCGAAACCATTTTGCTTCTTGGGCTTACCAAAGTGCGGGAGGTATGACATTAAAACCACACGTGCTGCTGCATGTGGTTCTCTGCATTTTTTTTTCTGGAAAACCAGGGCAAATCTGTCCCAACTAGTTTTGAATAGCAAGATTTGGGTACCCTGTGCTCTTCCACCTGCTTGCTGCAGAGAACGTTGGAATCAGTCAGCTTTCAGTTACTTTCAGTTAAAATTACATCGGAAGAGAAGGGGCCAACATGTAGGTTAGGTATATGGCTGAGCCATGAGGGCATGATGAGCTTGCATTTTGTCTGGTTGCAGTCTGGCATTTGGGTTTGTTCTGGTGTTTGTCACCCTGCTAGTCAGGGTCTAGCAGGGTTAGGGCATGGTTTGAGTCTGCGGAGGGCAGCAAGAAGGAATCATTGCTGAGGAAGGTAGAAATCACTAGCCTTCCACAATTAGGAAGGGTATAGGTGTGAGATTGGGGTGAGGTTAACATCAGACACGAGCCTGAGGATGAAGGTTAGAGATTCAGTGACCACTCAGCTAGGTTTATTGCTAGCTATGCTAGGGACTTCATTGTTGACTCAGGCAGCAGCTTTCTGCTAGGGAGGCAGAGGTTTCTGACATAGGTTTACAGCTGGGGTCAGGGTTGAACTTTGGGTGAAGCCCAACTGATGAGCCGGGTTTGAAGCAGCATTCAGAAGATGCTACCTAAATAATTTTGAAGCATCTGCTGATACGGCTGTGGAGCAGAGGCTATAGCTGAAATTTGGGTTAAAGTTTGATCTTGCTGAGAGTGAAGAAGCATTTAGGCTAATCTGGGTCTGAGGCAGCTGTTGGAGCAGGTAGAGGATCCTGGATAAGGGTTAAGTTGGGAATAGCTGGGAATTTGTAACATTTGAAGTTGGTACACTGCCATATTTGTGTCCTTGTTAATGCTATATGTCTCTTTGATGTTGTGGCTCAGGAAGTAATTAAAAAATCTAGTCCAGCTAGTTTCTAAATTACTTTGTTTTTTATTTTCCTTTTGACCTTCCACCTGCTCACAGCAAGGAGCAGTCAGGCCCTCACAACATACTTCTTTTGGTGAAATTCCTGTTAGTGGCTGAGGGATGTGGTTGAAAGTGCTCTTTGGGACTATGTATGTACTTATTATTTTTTCTAAACCTCAGGTTCATAAATGCAAATCAGCCTTCTGGAGGTAAAAAGCCAGTGAAGGTTTTAATTGTATGACAAGATAGATGCACTGAGGTCAAAGTGTTACCTGGGGTGTGATGCTGAGGTTGCTTCCTTTCCCTGCGTTTCATCTGCAGCAAAACAGCTGACCTGCACTAGCACCAGCCCAGTTCTCCTTAGATGTAAGAGCAAGCCTTGTGGAATCACAGGCACCATTAAGAGTAGTCCTTGTGGGGTTTTTTTGTGGATCTGTGGCTGAAAGAATAGGAGCAGCTTCCTGCGGCAAAAGCCCTCTCCAAACGTCAAGGTGATACCCTCAGAAGAACGATGAGCTGTTCAGCTGTAGCTTTCACGCTTCTCGTTGCCACTCAGTTTTTCTTTTTAAAAAGAGAAAGAGGGTCCCACTGACAACATAGCAGATTAAACAACACAGTCCTAGTGGACTGACATCATCTTGGGGGAAAGTAGCAAAGGTACAGTTAATAAATAATGCAACAGCTCTGGGCCTTGCTCCTGAATGGCTCAGTTCTTTCAAATTAGCCAAACCTGCTGAATTTATCTGGCCATGTTGACACATATGGGCTGCATCCTTCCCCCCCTACTTTGCTGTGTAAGGAAAGAATTAATCCTGCTTCCAGTGGGAAGAGTCCAGTGGAACCTGGCAGGCTTTTATATTTCTTTTCCTTCTCTTGGTTGCTTCAGCCTATGTCTTCTTTTAAACAGGACAGATCTCATGCAGAGGTGGTGGAATAAAAGAGCCAGAAGGCTAACCAAAGATGGCAGAGAGAGCTGGTGAAGTCCATTGTGTACTGATGTGAGAAACATTTCCATCCCAGTGTAGTAGTTCTGCATCAGGTATGTGAGATCATACAAAAATGAACATATCCACATTTCCTTAAGGCTTCTCCAAACAATATGAGGGCCAGCTTATATTTGGCCTCAGAGTCAGGTCGTATCTCCCCATCTCTTTCCTGTCCTAAGGTAAGGCAAAGTAGAAGTGATGGAGATGAATTTACTCTCTCCAAGTGTCCTCGAACTAACTAGAACAGGTCCTTCAGTAATGGAGTGTTCGTTGGGTTTTTTTTCTACAAAAGGTTATTCCAAAAATCCTGAACTGTTGCATATATAGTTATTTATATTCTGACTTTGAGCTGTGCCCTACTGTGTCTGTTGTATTTTTTACAAGTTTACCTTTCGTATAAAAAGTATCTATAAATAAATGTCCATGGGACCAGACAAGATGCATCTCAGGGTGCTAAGGGAGTGGGTTATGTCAGTACAAAGCTGCTTTCTCCTATCTTTGAAAGGTTGTGGCAACTGGAGGAGGACCTTGATGACTGGAGGAAGGCAAATGTGATGCCCGTCTTCAAAAAGATTAAGGAGGAAGATTTGTGTTACTGCAGGCTGGTTAGACCCACCTCAGCCCCTGGGGAGGTTATGAAGATTTGCCTGGAAGAAAATTCTAGGCACGTGAAAGAGAAGATGGTGATTGGGAACATCAGGGATGGGCTTACCAAAGGCAAACCATACCTGACCAGTCTGATTGTTTTGTATGTTGAAGAGTTTGGTTCAGACAACAAGAGGAAATCAGTATATATTGTTTACTTTGACATTAGCAAGGGTTTTGACTTAGTCTTTGATAGCATACTTGTAGACAGTTGAGGAGGTATGGGATGATAGGTGAGCTGCAAGGCAGGTGAAATATTGACTGAGCCCCGGGGCTTGAAGGGTAGCAGTCAACAATTCAAAATTTATCTGTTGACTGGCTATTAGTGATGTTCCTTTGGGGCTGTTGCTGTTTATCAGTGACATTTTATCAATGACCTACCTGAGGGGACAGACTATACCCTCGTTTCACAAATGAAACCAAATTGGGGCTGCTGTTCAGAGGGATGTCAAGAGGCTGAGGAAAGGGCTGATGGAAACTTCACAATGTTCTGAGGCAAATGTAAAGTTTTGTGCTTTTGTGCAAAGTCTTGTGTTTTTGTACTGTATTGTTTGTATTGATGGAGTAATCCCATGTGACGGTACAAACTGGGGACCATCTGGTCAGAGAGCAGCTTTGCAGGAAAGGCTGTGGGAGTCCCAGTGTATGACAAGTTGAACCCGAATCAGCAGCGTTCCCTTGCAGCAATGAAGGCCAACTGCATAGTAGGTTATATTAGCAAAAGCATAGGCAGCAGTTGAGGGAAGTGATTTCTCCCTCTGTGAGGCACTTGTGAGGCTGCATCTGAAGTTCTGAGTCTCCCTATACAAGAGAGAGATTAACAAACTGGCGAGAGTCTAGTGGAGAGGTCCCTAAGATAGTTAGGAGCTGGAGCGTGCTGCTGCAGAGGGGTCGAGAGAGCTGAGGTGTTTTTATTTTTTTTCACCTGGATAAGAGGAGGCAAAAGGAGGATCATAGTGCTGTCTTCACCTACCTCACAGTGAGTAACAAAGACAGAATCAGACTCTGCATATCAAAAGTGCAGGAGGCGAGTACTCTTAAGTTGTAGCAAGAGCTATATTCTGACCAGATACAAGGAAATTGTGTCTACTTTTGCTTTCACAGTGAGCATGACTAAAAACTGAGACAGGCTGCCCAGAGAGACTGGTGTCTCCATACTTGGTGGTGTGCAGAACTAAGCTGGACAATGCTGTGAGCAACTTCATTTAACTTCCAAGTTGGTCCTGCTTTTAGTAAGAGTTAGACCAGATGACCTCCAGAGGTCTCTTCCAACCTGAATTATTCTATGGTTTTAAGGGGAATCTTTGCAGTTAGCCTTTGACAATGACTCTGTATCCCGATTTTCCAAGAAGGGAGTGTAAGGTTAAGGAAAGGAAATTCAAAGATCTGTGTGGAACAGTGGGGTAAAAAAATCAGGTAGTGGGTACTAAAGAGGGACTACAATAGAAACTTGACAGCCAGAAGCTTTAGGAAGAGCCTATGATGTGGATTCTGGTTAGAAGAGGAAGGAAATATATGTGAACCATCTGCAGGAACTGACTTGGGTTGGTGTGGTAACATTTTGTTAGGCAGAATGCAGGGAGCTTTGTATGAAATGCTGCCTGCTTAGTTGGCTCCTTTGTTTTGTAGTACCCTTCATGTCTTCCCCTCTGAACACGTTTCTTATATCTGCATACATGATATAAATTAAGATAGCTTTACTGAAGTGAGCAGAGCCACGCCACATTTGTTTTGGTTAAATATGAAATTAAAATTAGAGGGTTGTTTTCATGCAGTAAACTTGGTAGGAGCGTAAGGGAGAAAGGCGACTTAAAATAGCATTTGGGAAATATATATAGCAAAATGAACAAACAATATGCAGTGAGTCATGTCCAGCGGTTCTTGCAATAAAAGAAAAAGGAGCTTCTCTCAGAAAACTAACAGGGAATAGCTTTTGCTTATCTGAAGCTGGAGCTACCCTCTGGGTACAGCGTTTTGGCAGTGCCCATTTGCCCTGTAGCACTGCTACATTGGGGTGTTCTGGCCACAGGGGAGGGTAGCACTTGGTGTTCACAGCAGTCAGATTGATAGTAACAGAGAATCTGAACTAATTTCTGAATTGCCAGCACTCAGGAGCACTCATAAAGACAAATTGTGTGCAACTTGAGTCACAGTGTTGTTTTGAGCCTTGGTGCCTGCTTCAGCACTCTTGTCCTAGAACAGGCTGGGTGTGATGCATCTCTGTACTTAGCTAGTACCCCCTGGAGCCAGTGGATCCCTTTGTGGGTACAAAGCACTCTCTGGGCAGACTGGACCACAGACTATCATGCATTGGGAGACCCTGCAGAGGTTAGCAAAGAAATCTTCTAGCACAGTTAAGTAAACATGATTTAAAATCTGGTTTATCTGGCAAGTGAAGACCAAGAACTGCCATTTTGCACATGGCCACAGGCTATACTGGAGTATGTCCTAGGGACATGACAAATGCCACTGTCTTAGGGGAATCTGCTACAACACAGTTATTCTCTTACCTGGCTGCTATGTAGTTTTATAAGCTGGTGGCACTACTGCCCTGAAGCAAAACTAACTGTGCTAAGGTGGAAGGCAGCATCGCAGGGCAGCTTTGCTTTTACAGGCTTTGAAACCCAAGTGAAGCAGGATAGAACTGGCCAGGCTGGGTGGCAGCAGTTTGGCCATCTCTATTAAATATAAAACTCAACACACAGCAGAGAGAAGGGGCTGTGATGACACTATTTCAGCTTTGTTCTCATGGTAACCATTATGTCATCAGGATACCATGGTTACTATAATACTCCTTATATTTCAAATGTTAAAAAAGGCCGAAAGAGAAAAAAAAAAACTTTTCCCAAAGTTGAGGAAGAGGTCTGTTTATTCAGAATTAAGTAGTCATAAAGAAGGATTAACTGGCAGTTGTCAATATTTCATGGAAAAGCCATTTTGAAACCATGAAGAACTGTTTTAATTATTAATTGCTGTTTCTGCTGCTGTACCTGTGACCATATGGTGCGTGTACTGGGGTTTCCCCTCTCTCAACTTGTGTCACTAGCAGCTATTTTGATGAACGCACACTGCAGAAGGTTAACATGGTCATATTCAAAACTTTGGAAGCATAATTTCTGCTTGAGGTAAAAACCTCAATTTGTACAAAAGTCAGAAATAAAAAAATCCCAAAGTTTAGATTGGGATTGTGAAGTTATCTCACTTCAGAGGTTCAAGAAAAGCAAAAGAAGTCTTGGCTTGGATGCTTTCAAGATGCTGAAGCATATGGCTCAAAGGAAATCAGAATGGCAGCTTGCTATTCCTTGTTTGAGGACAAAAAGTACACTGATGGCAGTGTGCTTTCAGGGGATCATGCCTGCAGACCTCTACAGCTACAGCATGAAAGACATCTTTACTGAAGGAGAGAACATGTGCTCTGATTCTGTGAGAATGTACAATTTTGAAAACGGTCTGATAATGAGAAGTAGAAGAGCTTTAGACCAATTTATGTCTGAATATGAGAAGGAACAAAAATAAAATAGACAATTAATATATTTTCAAAAGCAGCTTGTGTTCATGGAACCTTTGGTATTAGTAACTGCTCAACTTAAGACTGCTTAAGGAAATCAGTGGGCATCTGCGCACTGTCAGTATCAGGGCCTGAGAGATAGTTCAAGACAGCATCTACAAACACGGCACATTTAAAATTTTAAATTCACTTTTGACACTCCTGTGAGTTCTGGATTGCTCAGGGATTGCTGCAGGGCTGATTTTGAAACTAGAAAAAAAAGATTAACAAAATACTAGGTATTAAGATTTGATGGGGAAATTCTAAAATCAAAATAATTTTGTAATTGCTTGATCTTATCACCTGTATTGTTCTGCCTCCATTTTCCCCTGATATTTCTTATCAATGATTAAAATATCTTTTTCTAAATTGGATAGTAAATTCCTGAGGTTGGGACTGTAATTTTCTATACCAACTCACCAGAGCTCAATCATAACAAAACAGGTGAGACTCTTACAAAAACATGAAACTACATGGGCTGCATTTTAGTTGCTAAAAGACGTCTTTTTTTGCAAACGGAAATGTAATCCATTGAGAAGTACAGTATGTGACACACACATATATATATACTCACAGCCCATGAAAATTTGTTGCCAACAAAAAAAAGGACTAAAGGCTGCTGTGGAAACTTAACCATAAAATGATCAATGAGATATATACAGTTGACTCTCAAATATTGCCTTTTAATACATGTCAAGTTTCCCAAAGCGTTAAAGTACCGCAGTTATTCCTAGATTCATTTGATATATTCAGGATCTCTTCTGTCCACATCTAGCATTCAAAACATTGGCTCTGCATGCTTTTTGCATTCTTGCTGTTGCATATTTTACATACAAATAGTGAAATCACAAAAGTTTTGGCAAAGCTGACAGCAATCACCAGCCAGACCTCCCTATATGTAAAAATCTGTAGTCTAGCTTCAGCTGCTATGATTTAAGGGGGAATAAAGGGGGACAAAAGCACAAATCTGAAAGGAAAGGCTGTCACTATAGGGAATATTGCCTCTTGACTATAAAAATTTCCATGCCAGCCAACAGCTAGCGGTGTTTCTAACAAAGTCTCTCTCTCTAGATTAAACAATCAGCTGCCCTGTCTTAACGTTCACTGTAGCCTAGCTGATTTTGTACATCTGTTGTAGTCTTACAAATATTAGTAAACAAGCATATCACAGCAAGCGCTGCTGCTAAGCAGAATTGATAGGCACTTGAGATAGCTGAAGTCTATATAATTTGGTATGGCTAAAGGCTTTCACCTATTTATTTCTCTGATTTAATAGTCCTCTTGCTCCAGTTTGAAGAAAATTTATGTCAAAAGTCATCCTTGGGAACAGAAACACAAGCTCTGGTAGCAAGAGACTGCATGTACATTTGGTCCAAGACCCCCATAGAAAAGTGTTTCATAGAAAGTACCTTCTGACTTGGAATAGTCCTACCAAGGTCAGAAATATTTGAAAACATGGCATTTCAGATAACTCATTCAGAAATAATAATTTCAGTACTTCCTAAACTTTCCATGTATCTGGGATAAATAAATACCCTTTGCTACTGAAGTTCATTCATTGCCAGTATATACCAGCAATTATGGCTGTAAAGAGAAATGTATATGAATATGTACATGAATAATGATGGCCCCAAGGGATCACTCTATGGCAAGCCAAAATACTAAACCAATTAGGGCCTCATGATCAATACCCTGAGCAGAGTTAAGTTTGGTATCATATTTCTAAGAGATTGCCACCATAGAAAATAACTTTTTTGATTGTAATAGTGTATGTCTTAAAAAAATGCCTTCAGTGTATTGGAAAAAGATGAGGTTTGTCTTTGGTTTAATTAGGTTTCAGGGCATATGATCAGCTAAGAATTTTAACTTACATGTCATGGCAGGTAACATAAAGACAGGATAGATATCCCTTTGCTGAAAATAACTTGATTAAGAAACCAAGGACCTGCATATTGTATGTAGTCATCAGAAGTTGGCATATGCTTTGCAAGACTGCTTTGTCTGGCACCTGAAGCTGTTTTCAAGCTTTTTCTTTGAATTTTTCTAGTTGGTATTCGTTCCCAGTCTCGTTGTCACTTAGCATTACTGAACTGCCAGCAGCAGCAGCACCCTTTCTTTCTGCCTGTTGTGACAAAGCCTAGTTCATCAGACAGTGCTCAAAAGTTACTCCAAATTCTGAGATATGGGAGCTTATGAATTAAGTTTTCCCCATTTGAAAAATATTAATAACGGAGAATGGCAGTTAAAAAACCTGAATAGGAATAGCCTATGTAAGGTGAAAGTTTTCTAGTGCAACTTTGGAGTTTTTCTTGCATAGATACTCCTTTTTCAGTAAATGAAACTAATTGTTTTTCTAGAGTGCTATTTACAGAATATGTACAGGAACCCATTGTTAATGTCACCAGTCTTCTTAATGGATACATCTGTCTTTAATTCTTACACAAACCGTTTCTGCACAAATAACCATAACATAGCCTGGCTTACTTTTGGTTGGAAAAAAAATACAGAGAGTATGAACGCACAATTTCAAAAATACTTGATCTGAGCCTCCCTTACTAAAACAAACCAGTTGGGAGTAACTGTCTTTGAAAAGGCTTGTTGCTATTGCTTAACAGTACTGTCTGCCATGTAATTTAGTACCTTTCTACATGCAAAATATGAATGCTGTTAAAGTTTATATACTGCAAGAAACATAGAATTTTAATTTTCTGTAATAACTATTCGAGAAAGTACTAAGCAATTTCCATTATTTAGTGCTTGGGTAATGCACACCAGTTGATGTGTATGATACTCACAGTAGGAGTAACTGACATAGGATCCATATGGCATTCAAGCATAGAATTCAGCAAGAGAAACTGAAAGGTCATCCAAACTTAAACTGGAGGGTGAGCTAAATATTAAGAAAAAAAAATTACTTACCTGTGGCCAACTGTTATATCACTGTATGTAGTGATATACCATCTATATCTGTATATATGCATCTATATCCTTACCCTGTTGCTGTATCTTCTTAAAAATGAAGCAGGGGATGGACTGTCAGACCTTTAGAAGAGGAGGTACAAAGTAAACAGGTATTACTAAAGAAAGCATGTGCACTTACTCCAGCCTATACAGCTCTGACAGTTACTGGTTGTGCTGGTTTTGGCTGGGATGGAGTTAATTTTCTCCACAGTAGCTAGTATGGGGCTGTGGTTGGGATTTGTGCTGGAAACAGTGGTGAGAACACCGGGATGGTCTCGTTGCTGCCGAGCCGGCTCACACAGAGCCGAGGCCTTTCCTGCTCCTCACCCCACCCCAGCAGCGAGTGTTTGGGGGGCACGAGGAGCTGGGGGGGCACGGCGGGGACACCCCAGGCCGTACGGTGCCGTGCTCAGGGTCCAGGGCTGGGGGAGGAAGGAGGAAGGGGGGGACGTTCGCAGCGACGGCGTTTGTCTGCCCCAGTCACCGTTAGGCGTGCTGGAGCCCGGCTGGGCTGGGGAGGGCTGAGCCTGCCTGCCACGGCGAGAGGGGAAGGGGTCCCTTCTGCTGCTTTGCTTGTGTGCACGGCTTTTGCTTTACCTATTAAACCCACGAGTTTTTTCACTTTTACCCTTCTGATTCTCTTCCCCATCCCACCGGGGGGGAGTGAGCAAGTGGCTGAGTGGGGCTGAGCTGCTGGCTGGGGTTGAACCATGACACTGGTCTTCATGTTCCACGATACCGACTCATGACTGGGTGGGATCAGGTAAAGAGTTTTCTAAAAAAAGTGTCTAAGGCCATGACACTGAAGAGGGTAAGAAGGCAGACTTTTTGTTTTCCCCTTCTTTCTTTCAAGTCCAGATACAGAGGCAGGATTCAGAGCAAACTGGACTACTGCTCTGTTCCCGAATGGCAATAGCTACATTTCATCTTTCCTTCTACTTTCTGTATAAAATAATGTAATCAGAACAAAGCACTGAAGAGGCTTGAGAACTGTGAGTAGTGGTCATTAGGGCCTACTGCAAAGTTCTACTTTGTCAGGGAAATGGAGCCTGGTTAATTGAAAGTGGGCTGTTGAAAACTGGTTTGGTTTTACTTGGCTTGTTAATGCCCACCTGATAGCTTGGTACTGCAGGAGAAAAAGTGGGGATTCATTTCAGCTCTGTACCTCTTAGCTATTACTTGCTGACAAAAGTCTCCCTATGACTGGAGTTGTCAAAGGGACAAGCTGCAGATCTAGCAGACTGTCTCTGGAGATGTAGCTTGACTTCCCCATAGTGCCAGAAAAGCCCTGTGAAGACTTAGACAAATAGCTAATGGTGTTTAATGACTCAGTGTGCTCTCAGGCTTTACCAGAGAGGGCCCCAGATGGGGGACCTCACTGGAAACCCCTCTGTCATTCTTCAAGCTTGACTACCTGTTTTTTATTTCCACATAAACCAGGTTGTCAGGTAAAGAAGATAGTGGGAAAATAGCACCTGCCGAGATATCAACTCAGCCTGGAGCTGGGAGACTGCTGAAGTTTGAATCTGGAACATGGAGAGGGGGAATGATCTTGAATCTTAATCTCTCAGCATATCATTCTTTTATCTATGGAATACTGATGAAGCTTTACCTCAGAAAAGTGTTGCATTGATTAGCTGTTGATGTGAGAGGAATCTTTGTGCAGAGGTTGTTGCCCTGCAGGAACTGACTGGGAGAGAGGCATTTCCATGAGTCAATACTTGTGATATGACAGTGTCAAAAGCAGTGTCAAGAAACTGCAACATTTTACTGCAGGTCTGGCAGCATTTGATGCTGTTATAGCTAAACCATAGCTACATTTTAAGAATCTTAACTTTTAAAGTAAAAATAATCTTTTCTTCTGGGCTGAGCCTTCAGGGACCACAAACCAGAAGGAGAACAAAAAGAACCACAGTTCATGGTTTTAAATGTTTACCGGTTTTTGGTTTGGTTGGATTTTTTTTTTTTCCCCTGCCATTATGGTTTTGGATTGCTTGGCTGCAGTGAAATATGAGACCAAAACTGAAGTAGGTCAGAAAAATATAATATCACATGTAAATCTCATCATATTAGCATAAACTGGGCTAACTCTTATTCTAATTAAATGCTTTCAATCCTGCAAACTTCAGCAGGGTTCCACAGCTGTAACAAACAGCAACATTTACCCATGGATCTTCAAGTCTGGGGAAGGTGTAGTAGCAGAAGCAAGAGGAGGCACGTGAAGTAGTCAACAGTAAATGGTGGGAATGGAGTATCCTGAATCTAAAAATCGAAATGTATGTGATTTAAAACAGTACCACAAGGACAAGGTGACAGCACTTCTTAAGTATTGCAGTATCCTTATATTGTGTTCTGCATTTTCCAGATTGATCCTACTCTGACTGAACCTTTGCAGATTCCCTTGCTTTTACTTCCCCATAATTCCTTCTCTCCAGATCTTAGGTCATGCTCTGGACCATCCAAAACAGCCACTTGGCCTCTCAGCTCTAGCCACAAGGTAGTAAATGAACTGGAAATGGCTCTTTTTCTTGTAATGTGCCTCCATCTTCTTAGTGAAGTTTCAGAGCTTCCATACCCATTGGAGCAGTGGCTACCTGTGGATGCCAGGGTGTCACAAGTGAAGGGCTGAAGGTGGAGGGTTGTGGTGAAGCGCAAAGTCTGAGGAAGCAGGAGCTCCAATGCAGTTGTTATGCTGAAGTCCTTGATGAGATTTCAGCTTCCAGCAAGATCAGTTCTCTGTGGAGTGGATGGTATATGAGGGAAGAAAAAGTCCTCATAGCCTGGAGATTCTGTCTCATTCCTGGTCTGGAGGGTCAAGATAGGGCATTCTATGATGAGTCTGCAGTACTATTTTGTGTATTAGTGTCACTGAAGATTCAAATATATCAGCAATCATAGCTGAAGTAATAGGAAAATCCCTTCTAAACTGAAATGACGGGTCAAAACTATTAAGTACTGGAGTTTCTTGAATTCTTCTGAGCTTACTTTACTTTGAACTTTTGTAATTTATTAAGATGGTAGGCTGTGGACAAAGCCTGCCTTACAGCCTCCTTAACCTCTTGCCCCCAGACCCTAACTTCAAAAGTGTTATTCTGAGCTCATACCTGCATATATTTGACTTAGTATATAAAACAAATATGCTCTAAGGTCACACTCGTCCATGGCATAAGCCAGGGCAATTCCTTTTGAAGTTGATGTAAGTTCTGTCTGCTTACATCCAGAGTGGACTAAGTCTTAAAAATGTCTAAAGCTTGTTTTTATTCTGTGTTCTTGATGTGACTGGCTAGAGCTATTTGTATTCAGGTAGCTGTTGGTACAGTTCAACAAGTGAGAAATGAAAGAGTTAAGAATAAGTTTTTCTTTATTTGCTAAAGTATCAGCTGAAAGCTCCCTTCCCAGTTTTCATTGCAATGTGATGGTGAGACTTGCCTAAAGGAGTACTGAGGCACGACTAGATCCATATTTCAAAGTAAATTCTGTCTGAGATCCATTTTTTCTGTTACATTTACAGCATTTTAATCCTTTCATTTAAATGTCAATTCTGTGTACATTAACTCTTTTATAACATGGAAGTCCTGTTTGTATTTATTGATGCAATGTCCCCAAGAGCAGAAAAGTAACAAAAGGTGACCTTCAGTTTCAATTTAATGCCACCCAGGAATCAAGCAATCTAATATCTCTCTTGTTGATTCAGAGTAGTGACACATGTCACTAATATATTGCATGCACACACACAAGTAACACAAGAGATGCTTTTGCTTGCGTTATTACTCACTTCCTATTTCTAACTTAAGAATGTGTTAGTAAGAGTGTTACACAAACTGTTGATATGGTTTTAACAAGAAGAAATATAGTACAATGCATCGTAGGAGTATGGAGTGTTACAGTTTTCCTGTGTGGGTTGGATAAAGTATTTTTTTAAGTATTCGTATTCCACAGACTATATATGATTAGCCTAGTTGTTGCCAATTACAGGTGTTCTGACGCCCACCTTCTCCTGTTATGTGGTTTTTTTCATGACTGGCATCATCATTTAATCATTATAGCAGTGGACAAAGAGTCAGAATTCCTGACTCCTGAGAGTAATTTGGATGATTTACTGTTCTTTTGTCCTTGGATCAGTCAGAGTTCAGTCTCTTTATGCCTCCATCTTTCCATCTGAAAGCAGAAATAATCTGGAGGTTGATATATTTATGCTTAAGGTTCTTTCCCACTCTGCAGTAAAAGAGAAAATAAATGTAAGCATTTTATCCCATGTGAAATTCTGCTTTTTGAAAACTTGTGTTTATCAGGAATTGGGCCAAACATGATAACATTGTTATGTTTTTCTTTCTGTGGGTTGAAAAGTTCCAATAAATGCTGGTTAGGAAATGGAGGCCGCAGATATTTCTGTAGTCCCAAAGTGAATTGGTTGTATTGTATTTCCTGAACAGAAAAGAAACATTTTGATTTTAATTCAGTTTGACTTGTTTCTATGTCATTTAAATAATTTGGAATTGTCATGCCAACCCACTGGGTTTCTCTAGATTGCCTAGGGTAGGGTGAGTCCTGTGGCATATTGTGTTAGTTGCCCTACCCTGTGTCCATTCAGTGTCAGCAGGACATCTCAGATAGCTGGGACCAAAGAGAAAAGCAGCACAAAGCAGCTGTCCTGCAGTTCACGTGAGGCACCACAGCAGTGGACACACATGCAATTTAATATTTATATGACTTGGAGCCATTCCAATTTGTCTCAACAACCTGAAGTTTATTGGTGAGAGGGAAAAAAGGCTGGGACTTGTGGCATCAGAAGACTGAAGCAATCCCTTTGTCTACCATGTTCATGTAAACACTAGTGATGTCAGGGTGGAATCCAATAGAACATGTGACAGAATAAATGTAAGAATGCAAAATATGAAAGAACAGTGCTAATATGAGTTTGGAAACCTGGATGGGGTGAAATGGTGCCTGGTGAGGGAAAGAACAGCTAACATAAAATTCCAGAAGCCTGCAATTCTGTCACAGGCTCTGGTACAAACCCGTGGTGTAAATGATTCATGGTGCCTGAAGCTAGTCTGTATTCTTACCAGGAATTTACCTTTTAAAACTTAAATCACTGACTCCAGCAAACTGTCCCCATTCTCCTAAGGGGAGCTGGTCATCAATTGAGAGATATTTATATAGGTCTAATAAGAGTAAATTCAGTGATCCTTTATGCTGTCCCAATATTTTCCAACATGTCAAATGCAGAGACATTTCAAAAAGCTTGCTCAGAATACACAGAACCTATCTGGACCTCCTAGAAAATGAACATCTAAGGAGAGTATGAACTAGGACATGATTCTTCAAGAAAATAATAGCATATTTTCTTGCAGTACAAGATTCAGTATTTAGCTGCCAATTCAACTGCAAGAAGGAGAATAATTGCAACTGAGATTTCCCTGGGATGTATTTGAGGATGGCTTCTCAATTCGTGCCTCCTATCTGAGGAGGGCTGTAATTCTGCACCCTGAGGCACTCTGTTTGTGCCCAGCATTCAGCTACCAGCCAGTGGGGTGTTCTCAACCTCCTGGTTTGTTCTGCCTGCATCTAAATGTCACAGCTTCCTCTGAAAGCCACTTAAGGTGCTTCAGGAATACTCTCTCAAGGCAGCTGTGACCTCCTGGGAAAAAACAACGGCCTCCAGTGAACAGCACTGAATGATTAGAAAAGCCTCAGAAGAAGAGGGAGTGAGAAAAGACATTCGCTGATCATTTTTTGTGTTTTGTTTTTTTTTTTTTTTTTCCCCAGAGTGACATGGTCACATCCTGTGTTTGAATGCTGTTGTACTGGATCAGAACAGAGAGTGTGCAGTTGCTATATTTTAACCCTGATACCTTTAGGAGCCTGAGCAAGAGAGGGGAGCCACAGAGGGATTTTTATATGGAGTTGTCAATACTTGTGACCAATCATGTGCAAATTGCTTGAGCTTTCAAGGTCAGAATTTCTGAGAAGCTCTTCAGTGGTCATGAAGAATTATTGTTCGTTTTTTTTATTTGCATAGATAAACTACATTCTAGATGTTCCGGGGACCTGCTCTGTGATGGTCATATTGCTTGACCTGGGTACTTCTACCTCATCTCTGTGCAGAATTCCCCAATCTGTTGTGATTCAGTCCCAAATTAAGAATTGGCAATTTCTAGGGCTTTTGGAAAATGGCTGTTTCTTAGTGTGTGGTGTGTTGTTTTTTTCATGCTGGAGGTCTGTTGGACCTTAGTCTTTCATGTTACACTCTCACTTTTGATGTGGGCTCTAAGCAAAGGTTGCTGCTCTGTGTATCTACTGGTTTTGCCTTTCTGTTATGCTGTGCTTTTAAATAATCATCAAGAGTGCCTAGGGCACAGGATGAGCACCTTTCCTATCTGGTTTTATAAGCATAAATAAATACTTACAGAAAAGACAGCTGTGGCAGTTCCCCATCTTCTCTGATAGATCTGTCTTCAAAGCTGTGGATCAAAAGAGCATTGCAAATATTCAGCAGCAGGGACCATGACTCTGAGGACTGGCACAGAAGAGTCACACATGAACTTCTAAGCCTGCATAAGTAACCTTCCAAAATGCAGGTTGAGAAAATAATAAACACACTTATCTTGCCAGCAGGGAAAGCAAGTGCCTCCTGTCACTCAGAGCAACTCTCTGAGGCACATTGCAGTCATGTATGGAAGCTGAAGGAGGCCTGTCTGAGGCCCGCTGCCTCAGAAATGTGACAGAAATTCAAGTCTCCTTTCACTGAGACATTAGAAATGGCACTGCAGAGACTCAAGAGATCTAAATTAAAATTCCGTCTCTGACACAGGCTTTTGGAGTGTATGAGCAAATTACCATGTGCCTCAGTTCCTACTGGTAAAAAAAAAAAAAGGATGATAATATTTCTTCTCTCCGACTTTGTCTTCTATCAGAGCATCAGACTGAGGCCTTTTCTCTCTAAATAGATGTATTTGAACCCCAGCCCTCCTGGGGCAGCTAAGCAGTAAAAATAGAAGTAAAAGTAGTAGTAAGTAGGTAAATAAGTGATTTTTAACATCTTGGAATTAATGTGAGATGTCCTGGTATTGATTTTGTATTCTAAATAAGTAAGGTTTATCTGTTTATGAAGACAGGTGAGCTTTTATTGAACAGTATAAAACTTACCTGAGAGACAAGCAAGTAAATAGATTTGACTGTAGACAACTATTTTGTTCATATAAAACCAATGAGGCAAGAGATAATTTTATAACTGCATATGTTCTTGAAACAGCTCATCCACTATCCTGTCTTTAAGCCTAGTGGAAGATCAGTAAGGGAAATGATCACAGACTCCCAGATTTTACTATTGTGCTCCAAATTTTCTTCTTTTTCTTTCCATAGCTCATTACAGTGTGACTTTGGATGTCAAAGGTTGATGGCAACAAGACATCTGCTGCTGTCCTGAAAGTACGTCTCTGGTTGGTAATATTAACTTTGTTTCCTTAAATGTGTTTACTAAAAGTGGTATTTTACAGTAGAGAATGTATCTCCTTCCCAACCAACACTCCTCACTGATTTGGACTAAGCAAATCTGGTTATTCAATGTCTGGCTACTCACCTGCAAAGAGCATTTCTTAAAAAACAGTAATCTGGTTAGGCACAATTTTGCAGTGACATAAATAAATGAGGCACTAGAGAACAACAAATAACCAGACTGGTGTTTTAAGTGTGGAATCCCACACTGAGTAAAGGGTGGTTGTTTCTCAGCCTGAATGACTGAGGAGAGTGAAGGGCAAAGGAAACTGCAGTAACTCTGCAGCTCTATAGATGTCACCAGCCTTTCACTCCAGCCTTCCCCAGCCGTTTTCTGGTTGGTACCTATCTCCCTCCAGCCGTTTATTTTGTAGCCCCAGAGGGACTGTTGTTTGGATGATGAAATACTGCATAGTACAAACTAAGAGCTGCCAGCAATGAGCTGTTCCTGGACAGGAGATACAAAATGGAAAATGTAAACGGTAACACAGTACTTTTTCAATTACATCTTAAGCAAACATACTTACTTACCAGGAGTCAGAGAACAGTGTGAACTTCTTTTTAGATACTGCCAGTTAAATCATTATGGCATTTCCTGAGCTTTGTTTAAAATGATTTATGGAGGTTATTTGCAATATTCTGCCTTCTCCTGGAATTCTCATGTAAAAATCCAAACCACATAATTTCCGTTCACATAACACCCACAGCAGGCATGCACTGTTCTCCTGGAGCTGGGAACTTGTCTGCAAAATGGCAAGAACAGTTCCAAAAAGGGAAAAAAAAAACAAAAACAAAAGCAAAAAACCAACAGTACAGAAGGAAAATGACCCCCTTACATCCTCACAGAGGATGACATAGGTGCTAACTTCACATAAGGATCCAAAGGTGTAAAGATAGGGCAAGGTGGGAGGGGAGCAGAGAGCAAGGAGATGGGTTTGCTTGTTGAGGTGAGGTTTTTGGAGCATAATGCGGCCTCTTGAATTAACAACTCAATTTAGATGTTCTACAGCAACACCCCAGAGATTCCAGGTTTGACTCCCTAGTGGGGCAGCTGCAGCTGCACTGGAGAGGGTGGCTGTGCATTGGCTGTGCCACTGTCCCACCACACAGACCTCTACTTGGTGATACGGGGGGTCTACTGCCTCCTGTAATCACACCCCTGCTTAGGGCCCTGAGCACAGCTGATCTCTGTTACATCAATGGAAAAGAGCTGTAGCTGATTGCTCTTGTGTTCATAGGAAGAAGCAGATAGATCAAGGTCAGGTTTGTACCACAGTATTTGGCTAGAGTAGTTGCTAGATGGAGGCATGGGGAGGAGAGGAGGAAGGCATCCCGGTGTAGCAATGCTTTCAGAGAAACTCCTTTAGTTGTTGTATGATGAGTATCTGCAGGGGACTTTGCCAGCATAGCTAGAGCTTGGCCATGACTTCTGGAGGCCAGCCCTGGCCAAACAGGCTGTGCTCAGAGAACATACACTCATCAGTCCCAGGAAAGTGTTTCGACACATTTGAGACTTATTTTTGATGCTGCCCCAAACAATGGTACTTTCCCAGCTTGAAGTTTAAATAAGTCACAGGGAGCAGAGTGGAGAGATCAGAGACTGAGGTTAGGGGAAGGGCAGGTCATGGCAGGGGGGCAGCAGGGCCTGGCTGCTGGATCCTCAGGCCAGTGGTTCATCCATGAGATCACACAGTTGGCTAACCCATAGTAGTGCATCTGGGGGGATACAGAGCAGGGCAGTGCCTTCTCTTGAATTTTGAGCAAATTTCTCAGAGCAGTGAGGAGAAATACTAAAAAACAATTCATGCTTTCTTCAGGATTTCCATTTTTTAAACTCATATCTTAAAATATATTTAAAAGCTCTGTTAGTAAATGATCCTCAAAAATTTGAAAAGACATATTAGCTCAGCTGGTAATGACACTGCAGGCACTCCACTTTTAATAAGTAATCAACATTTTCCATACATACCTTCCACCTTTGGATGGAGGGCCATACCCTAATTTGATATACAAGGGTATATTTCAATGCAAGACCACCAACGTCAGTGCTATTGCTATGAATTTACATTGGTGTAGATATGAAGTAGAATTTGTCCCTGAGAGTCGGTAAAAAATGAACATATACTATAATTCCCCGGGTAGGAGATTTTCATATTATCTATGTTCATTCAGGAGATGCATCTTGGAGATTGAATTAATTTCGGATCTTCTACCACCTGACCCAAAACAAAAAACAGACAGCTGTGTTTGTTACTGCTTGGCAATATATTTTTCCAGGAAAACACAGCTTAAGCTCAGCTCTACTGAAATAGCTGGTGCTTCCTTGTGCTTTACAACAAAGTGCACCACTAACTGAAGAGAGAACAAGTACCTGCCTACCCCAGGGAACTATTATTTAAATTTGGTGCAGCGCAACAGTGTGTCAAAAATGGGTTTGAAACAATGTTTTTAAATCCTGTTCAATGAAAAGGAGATAAAAAACTAGAAGAGTATGGTGAGGAAGTGCTTGGTTTATTGTTTGATGCAGAACAAAACACACTGTTCAAGAAAAGGAGCAATGACCCGAGAGACTGCAAATGTACATGCAGGATTAGAAATTATGAGAACAGAAAAGTCCATTTTCTGCAGCACTATGTAAAATAGGCACCAAAATATAGGCCCATTTATCATATTGACTGTGACACATGATTTAATCCTTGGAAGACATCTGTTATGTAGATTATGCCTGATCTCAAAATTTGAAAAAGCACCGCAGGACCCAAAGCTGAGTTTTTAGAAGGAGTCAGTTTTACCTGAGTGCTTGTGGTGGCAGGGAGGAAGCTTTTTGGCCTGATCCACTGCAGTCAGTCCTTTTGGGATTCAGGCTTTTCTGTGTGGGAGTAGCAAAGAAGTTGCCTTTTATACTGAACTCTGAAGGTGGAAGACAGCAGAGATCCCAAATAGTTTCAGTAGTTTTACACAAAGGGCAGAATGGCACAGTGACTGAAAACAGAGCTTGTTGATGGACAGCCACAAAGAGCTGGTTTGCTGTGTTCTCTTGCATACAGTCCAGTGAGGTGACTTGGGACTATTCTGGACCACTGCTTTCTGAACAGGATAGTTCCTTTTTTACGTGCAGTGATGCTTGGAGATGGAGATGGGCACATATGTGTACAGGAAATTCACAAATTATTCATAGCCATCTACATGTTTAAACAGCAGAAGAAAATAAGCTTTTCATCTCCTTTATCTCAAGAAACTCAGTTCTGGTCTATTCTTTTTATGCAACTTACTAATGAGCAGACAAAAAGACTGTTACATACTTCTGTAATGTGTAGATTATGTGATTGAAAAAGGAAGCATTATTTCAATTAGTTATGCCAATCGTGAATTATAACACAGTTTTAATTGAAGGGGAGATCCACATGAATATCTACTGCATTAATCTAGATGAGATGCATTGCACAGAATACCAAATGAATAATAATGAAACTCTGAGAATAAAATGTCACCATTTAGAGATACTATATCTTTGCTCTTCCATGTACTAGACTATCAGAATTAACTGAACTAGTACAAAGATTTATGGTTGGTGGTATGTTCATGTTGCTTAAAAGGAGTGAAAGCATAGGCATGTTGCTTGTTTAAAACTCAGCTGATTAAGTTTTCTGAGTCAGTTTTGCCAATTGCTAGTTACAGTAGCATGGATCCATCTTCATTGGATACTCTTGTTCCACAGTTCATTAGAAGTAAATGTATGTGTCTGAGGACACACAGACAAGCATTTACAAACTATATTATTTGTTTGTAGAGAAACATATGTCTTTTTGATGAGAAATCATTTTAAACTAGCTCACAATCTTTGCTCTCTGGAAGAGATTATGGGCAAATGAATGTCTGATGTGAGTATTATTTATGTTGAACTTCAAAGGTCATACTTTATTGCAGAGAGAGGCAGATTCTACCTGAATGATTTGTGTCAATCTCTTGCAAGTTGGCTGAAATCTTAAATGGGATTAAGCATCAGAGATGCAATAGTAAAACCAAAGTGTTGGGGTCACAAATTTTGCCTGTAAATTAGGCTTGGTCTTTGTTATCCAAAATCACAATGCAGAGCAAAGGTACTAATTCCCAAAAGGAAGATAATTCACTTATAACCAGTTTAGATGAGCTAATGTGAATATCAAATGATGTGATTATAACAGCAGATGAGTTATGAAAAAAATGAACTTTGAATCCCGCATTGCAAGTATTTACTCCAGTAGACTGGTTCACGCACCTACCTGAGAAACAATAGTGCAGGGCCCAATTCTCCTTTCATTTGCTCTGACTGTTACAAGTTAATAAAATTGAGAGCCAGATTGAATAGTATGTTCTCTAATCACAGACCATAGACTGCTGTCCTTGCAGTGAGCTTTGTGTGTCTCACTTAAACACAGCTTGCACAAAGCAGGCATCCAGTTTGGGCGCAGAAAATGGAGAATCTGCTGCTTCCCCTGCTAGTCTGTTCCGATGGTTAGTCACTCTCACTCTTCAAAATGTGTTACTTATTTCCCATCTGGCATCCAGATAGGGGAATGTATGTCAGAATAGCTCTGCTGACTTTAATGTGCTACTCCTGATGAGAGGAGAAACAGGCCTGAGGTCTGTTTGCTCCTGATCCTGAATTGGAGAGCCCATTAGTGCTACAGGTCTGAGCACTTAGTGCCAGCTATTCCAGTCAGCAAGCTGGGATGTTCGTTACCGTCTCTTCTGTTTGTTCCACTAAGTGAACATTTGTTCACTGAGTCAGCCCCTACATGCCTGTTCTACTCGCTTCTTTTTTTCCCTTCTGCAGTGGAGAATTGTTGCAAAGTAGTGATGCACAGTGTCTGCTATTTTCATGAGCAGGGCACGAGTTCATTCTGCCCATTCACAAGTTATTCCTGCTCCTTGAAACGCACATGCACATGCGCACACGAAAACATGAGCAAACCCACTCAGAATCTGTCTCAAAAAATCCTGCTGAAAGCTGTCAATTATCCCACACTGAGGTAACCTTCCTTTTAGTCTTTTAAAGGTCAAATCTATCCTGTTACTGAGGATCAGAAAGTCAGTACTTGTCAGATCAGGCAGTTGCTAGAGAGTGACAAAATTTTCGTTTTGGATCAGTAATGATATATGAAAGTGTCTAGATAATAATTTTAACACTTCTACTACAACATGATTTTGTGATATGACTGCTAATCTTGTAATTACATCGCCACCTGGTGCCTGCTAGCATTGTATACTAAGCTGCAGAAAATGCAGTGTTTCTATGACAATATTTGTAGCAAATGCTGTCGGTTTGATGTAAAATATTGGGCTTGAAAGCTTTCTTAAGAGAGGGGCAGAATGGGCACAGTTGATACCAAAATGCTGGAGCCCAGATGTCTGATGATTTTTGAATGTGCTGATTGCCAGAGTCCTCACTGCCATTTGTAAACCCAGTATAACCCCGTAGTTTGCTGCAGTGGTGGGTCTCCTGGGGGACACTGAGATGGTGGCTGCACCCCCTGTTAGAACTGTGCAGTACAGCATGCTGCAGGTCAGTGCATAGGGGGTACCTCTTGACCCTCTTCATCCCAGTGTCCAAGAAAACTGATTTTTTAATACTCATCACATGCAGAAGAGTTTCTTTTTTTGTTTATTTTGGTGTTGGAGGGAGAGTGAATCAGTAGTTAAGAGCCAGTTTCTGCTTCCCTTAGAGTGAATTTGTCCTTGATTGTGGGAGAAGTCCCACCAGATTCCAGAGCTAGGATTTACTGTTTGCTATACTGCACATACAACGAAGGAAGCAGAAGATAGACCTTCGGGACAGGGGTGGTAGAGCATTGTCACTCTCTAGATATGCTGGACAGATCACACCTATAGATCTGATTTATTCTATAATTTTATTTCATGGTTTAGGATCACCTCCTTGTAGGCTCAAGACAGAGAGGACTCCATTTCCATGTCCTAATATGCTGTGAAGCCTGCATCCACACCAACTTGACTGAAGGGGTCTGTGCTGCTGTGACAAGCAGCTCTCTTCCCTCTGAGTCAAGAGAGTCCTGGAACAGCCTCCTCCTCACATCCTCTCTGCACATTGTCTTGAAGGGAATACTTTTGGACAACACCCCGACACCATCCCATGCTGTGCTGTGCTACAGAGAGTTTCACAATTGCCTTACTGTGCATAAGGGAACCGGGAACTTGGCCACAACCATTTCCTAAGCTCCTTACACTGTGCTGTGGTTTTCAAGAGCTTTTGTGTCATGGGCCAAGCGGAGGTGCCAGCTCACCCTTCTACCCTAAAATGCATGCTTCAGGCAAGAGAAGTGTTCCCCTGTGTCTTGCTTCCTGCTGCTGCTACCAAAAGCCTGGGAAGCATGAGGCCATGTGATGTCACGAGAGGGATGAGCAGGGCAGTGGGGTGGGTTGGTTGCTAGCAGCAGGGAAAGGTGGGGCAGCTAGGAAGCCTGGAAAAGCAAGAAGTCCTAGAGCTCTGTGACTTTTTCTAGTGGGCTTTCTCCTGCCAGAGAATAATTAATCAAGTTAAAATTTAGAATGAAGAAGGCTGATCAGAGCAGTGGGAGTTGGAGAGGAGGGATTAAGTTGGGGCTGATGGCAAGTCCAGTGCTCAGGGGTCACCTCAGAGAGGAACTGCTCCTGAAAACCGTGCTTGGTTCTTCACATCCTACATTCCCCTTTCCCTCCCAGAGTATGCCATGGGGAAGGGAAGAAGCATCATCTACCCCCATCAAGACCTTTTCAGGATCTCTGTTGCCCAGCTGTCGTACCAGCCATGGTCTGTCCATGGATGCAGGCAGACCTTACTTCCAGATGCTGATTGCCATGTTCAAAGTGATTTCTTTTCTCTTCCCATTCCCCAGCATCTTCTAGGTGGAGGAACTGCACTCCTGGGTCTTCTTATGCTGGGTCCTGCAGGCATACTCGTATGTATGTAGGTGGCTCCCTCCAAATACTAAGTGGAGCAGTGGAGTCACCCTTGATCCCCTTGATCATTTCTTTATGCTTTGTCCTGGCTAGAGGTCAATACTCAGCACTTCCTCATTTCCTGAAGCCTTCGTTCCTCAGCACTCCACAAGCAACTCTGGCCCACCTGTGTTTAACCTGGAGTACCCCTCTAGCCAGTTAGGGCACTAAGCAAAAATAAGTGTTACCGTCTGGTTCCCAGACCCGAATTTCAGAGGTACTAAGTACTTGCAGATTTGATTGACTTTGTTTGGAGCTGCTACGGTTCAGGAGGTTGGCCACCAGTCTTCCAATGAATAAACCGACACTTCCAGCCAAACCTGATCTTACAGTCATCAGCCAAGTGAAGGGGATTAAGGCATATTGACACCATATGAGAATCTGGCCCTAAAATATCTGTAAGGCAAAAAATGGAAAACACGGAAGGCTTTCACAGATATTCCATTTAATGTTTTGTAAACTTTCCTGCTATGTTGCTAGGGGGATTTTAATATATCAACGCATTTAAAAAAGATCTCAGTGAGTTGTTTGAAATTAGAGCCAATTCTCCCCCCGCCCTGAACTTCCTTACTGTTCCTGTCACCATTTCAGCTCTCTCCCATCTGGAAAAGACCCTCTTGCTGACCCACTTCCTGCCCCTCTAGCAGTGCTAGGAACTGCACAAGGAATCCTTGTTTTACTACACTTCAGACGCTGACATTGCAGTTTGCAGCTAGCCAGGCTTCATCTGGAGAGTATAGTTCTTGCGTTTCCTGATGTGAGTCAGTTGTGAGGAAAGTGTTTAACCTTTTTGTCAAAGGTTAAACATATAAAAGGGGAATGTGAAGCTCTTGTGTTCCTGTTGTTGCCACATTAAAGAGAGCAGCTTTCACGGCTGAGCTAAATCTAACTTTTCGGGGGGAATATTTCTTTCCATATCCAATTCAAAGCTGCATTTTACTGCACTTGTTAAAGAAAGTGTATGTTTGAACAGGACTATATGACAAGGGTCATTCGCTGACTGTTTTTTAATGTTTTTTTTCTTCTTAATAGTCCTCTCTGCCTCTCTCAATGGATTTGAAGAGGCTTGGACAGACATTTGTATTAAATGAGCCAATTAGACATTTTCAAAGTGGTCCATTTCAATCAAATATAAAGAAATTCAGACACAAATAAATGGCAGGTATTATTTTGATTTAAAAAAAAAAAAATTGTCTCTACCTTTTCTTACTGACGCCATATTATTTTAATCCATCTTTCTCCACTGCTTGGCTGACTACACTGTTTCCTTATCTGTAATTACCAAGACTGATGACTTAGCTATGTTACCTACAATAACATGCCTCTTCCCACTGACTAAATATTTAATGGCATACCCCTTCATGATCCAGATGACTCTGTCAGAAAGCTCATTCCAGTTTTACTCTGTGTGTTGGCTGCTTCTGTCCTTTGTGAAGCATAAGAACACACCTATTTCTGTTTAGAGACAATTCCACAGGTGACCTGCTGGTTGTTCTGCACCAATTGCACTACTGATAATTTGTTGATATTTATTTTTATGGCTGGGTCTGAAATACCCAACTGTAATCAGTCAGCAGTGGTTATCCAACGAGCCCGTGAGAGAGCCAGGAATAGAGTCAACAGTAACCACTAACTGCGGGTTTGCTCTTGGATCTCTGCTGCTCAAGGCCTCCATTCTAGCAGATAATTAGATTGTTCTTCCCTGGTCTGGGTTCTTCTGCAGCTCTCTAGGGTTGTGTCATAAGTAGACAGCTTCACACAACAGTTTTGCCAGGCTGGAAAGATGTAGTATTGAAAAGGGAAAAGAGGATAAACAAAAGATAAAGAATAAAGAAAAAATTAGAAACGTCATTCTCAAGGGCGTGTTCCTGACAATCCGTTAACTTTTCATTGGCATGTTCATAACCACTTCCAAAAAAATGTCACAAACTTTTAGCAGAGCAGCTTGAACTTCTGCTGATGAATTGAAGGAAATTTGTTCTAAAGAAAATACATCACATGAAGTTAACCCACAATACTGGATCAGCCAAAAACAACACCACGGAACAGGAATTCCTTCAATTTAACAATACCATAATCTCATTGCAGGCTGAGCAGTAACACCAGAAACTGCACATATAACACCTTCCCTTACAGTTAAAATTTGGCAGTGGTGACTTTTAAAAAAAAAATCCTAAAAACAACCTTAATCTTGAGTCTGGACACATTTGTTTGATTAAGAGGATTTATGAGTTAACCACTTACAAAGTCAAATCAATGTAGTGTTAAGATTCCTATGTTTTATTCCAGGCATATAAGTAATGTGTTATTCAAAATACACTGCAGAATAGTTCAAAGCTGACACTGTGAGTGCTTCATTGCATGAACTGTGGAGGAGTGCTGATTTTCCATCGTGCTGTTATGTGCTTCAGTCACTGTAGTTCTGTCTCCTTCTGGGAGGCAAACTTGATCTGACTGTGCTTTCCTTAATTACATCGCTTTCATTGAAAGGACACAAGTAACCACTGTGAATCACGCTGTCAAAAACCTAGGCACCACCTTCCATAGTTCTTCATTTACATTATAATTAAGTGCCTAATTTCTTGCAAAGCTAGGGTAAAAGAGCACCATGTGAGGATCTCCTGGGCTCAGGTGATGCAATGTTACTGCAGACACAGCACAGAGCAGCTGCATGGTCATCACTGCAGCTCCTGGCCTCCTCTGTTCCTGTGCAGAGGGACTTTGCGAAACGGGCCTGGTTGCAGGTCAGTAAGACAAATCCAGACCTGCCTCCGTGGGCACATGAGAGTTCTTGCTGTTTGCTACAGAAAGACTTGCTGCATCAATACCTTAAATTCCTGCGCATTGCTTCTCTGGATGGACCTTCTGCACCTCCCTGTCTCTGAGGCTCCAATATACCAGTAATCCAGACGTATACTTGGACTGGGATTTGTTCCATCTAACTTAATGCCTGAGTTAGGAGTGCAGTAACAGCAGGCTCTGTAGGTTGATGGTTCAAGATGTCATTAAAATCGATGACACAGATTCTGTGATATCAGCAGGTCTTTTGGGCAGTGAGGAGCAGGAACAGGCTGTTTATTCGAGCAGGGATCTTTTCTCCCTTTCTCCCTCCCTGCTCAGATCTCCCCACTGCCCAATCAGGTCCTGAGATATTGGACAAAAAAAGACAAACAAGACAACTGAAAAAGGTTCCAAAGGTATTTTTCTTTTGTAAATCTCAGATTTGGAGAAACCTGGTTCAGGCATTTTGAAGATAGAAGGTTGCTAGAATGGCAGTAGGTTGGGTTTTATATTAGGGAAGGGAGAAAAAGGATGACAGAAACCAAACCGTTATTTCCTGTAGCACAGGAGGCTTCACAGGGAGAGAAGTCTGTGTGAAACAGAGTGATTACTTCTGCTGCTATCACTCTGAGCAGTGCAAGCTGTAGCAGAGCCTCCACCTTCATTCGGCTTAAATGACAATTTAGCCTTCCCATTCACAGCATCTGTACATCCTCCTGTGTTTAGCCACAGATGACTAAAACCCTGTGTGTATTAGTCAGTGATATGGACCTTTTTTCCCTACGGACACAGGACAGTTTCTAATCCATTTCAGAAAGAAAGATGAATTGGAATTGGATTTGAAATGAGAGAACCTGGGCTCATTTCCCATCTCTGCCATGTACATCTTGCAGTCTTGGGCACGTCTTAGCTCTGTCTATTCTGAGCTATTTGGGGCAGGCACTTTCTCATTTGCTATGCATACATGCAGTGCTTAGCACAAAGGGGACTCCAACCACTCATGAATAACCAGTGAACAGATGGTAGTAAGTTGTCAGTGTGACTAGGTATTCCCACTCTGATAGTTTTTGTAGCAAATTTAATCTTTAAAAAAATCCTGCCAGCAGGCCAAAACTGGAGATATGTAAAAGAAAAACTAAATTTAGGAGTCCCTTTTCAAAATACTTCTTTCCCAGCTCTAAAATATGGGAAGGACTTCCCGCTGTAAGGGCTGAGACATGTTCATCATACTGGCAAAGTCCTGCTAAAGCCAAATGTTAGTGCTGTGCTTAGTTAGATCCATGGTAAGCTTGTCTTTTTGTCTTCCAGAAATGGAGTGAAGAACTCTTTTGGGTCAAATATTTCCTTAATCTCTCACTTGCATTCACTCAGATGAGCTTTTTACAGTTAGAAGTTTCCCTGTTTGGCAATACTTCTGCATTGTCACAGGCAGAGATGACATAATGAACCACTCTTACGCATACTCTTCAGCTCTTCTGGGTAAAAATAGTGACCCTCAGCTTTAATCTCCAGAACTTTGTGTCTCAGTGCAGCTATTCTGATGACAAGGGTGAGCAGATCTGGCTAAGGCCGGAAACAGATGTATCCTCTTATTCTTAACATAAATTTGGGGGGGTTATTTTTTGGTTAGCTGCAGTCTTAATCTCACTTTTGATCGAGTGCAGAGGAAAAGAGTAATTAGTGAAGTATTAGTGTTATTATTATTTCCTGACATTAACTCTCCTGCTACTTGTCCATCCTTTTCTCAGGCCCAGTAAAATGGTGTGTGGGTTTAACAGCCGAAGAGCATTTTTTTTATTGCTGGTCCCTCTCTGCGCTCTGAAGTCATACTGCGTTCACTCTACTGAGCTAATAAAAAAAGAAACAACTCCTACTGAATGTGGCCACAGTTATGTGGGTGGTAAGTGCCTTAGAATAGTGTATGCAGGAAGGGGAATACGTTTTGTTAGTGTAGATTTTGTAGTTGGAGAACTGTTTTCCAAATGCACTGTTTTATTTGCAAAGCAGATACAAATATATCTTATAGCAACTATATTATTGTGTAGCAACATATAATAACTAATATCTATTAGTATGACTATTTGATTTTAAAATTAATTATTCATTTTTTTAACATAGCCCTGAATTATATAAAATTGCTATTTGGCTTAAGCCATCATACGGGTGGCTGAGGCACAAGAGATTAATTGATTTACCAAACATCATAGCCAGGAGCTGGCCCCTTATCTTCTGAAGGTGAGACCTACAACTAAGCACAGGAGTTT
The DNA here is from genome assembly GCF_018691265.1 of Tyto alba. Taxonomy (NCBI): domain Eukaryota; kingdom Metazoa; phylum Chordata; class Aves; order Strigiformes; family Tytonidae; genus Tyto; species Tyto alba. The sequence goes on along the minus strand of NW_024881329.1, from coordinate 4,761,363 downwards.
CTTCGTCTCTCTTGCCTTCCGCAAGCACAAGTTTCTCAGCATTTCTGATGCCTCTTTACTTACCCTATTGCAAGAAGCATAGTCCTTGTGTCATTTGTTGTGCAGCAGGCTGTACGAGCACATCCTTCCCTCCTAACATCTGGTCTGGATAGATACCCCAGGGACCATGAGGAGATGCAGAGTGGGTTTTTTTTTCCTTTCCCTCTTTTTTTTTTTTTTTTCAGCTATTACATAATAGTTGATTTTTGGCTGCTGTAGTTATCCCTGGTGAAATGTTTTAGTTCCCTAAGCAGTAATGGTAATACTTGGGATCACATTGCAAACATTTATGTAATTTTTTTATACAAACCTGCTGTATGCATACCTTTTTAGTTACTGTGGTCATTGTTCTCAGTATATCATAACTCTACAGCATAAGGTAGTTATGAAAAGATATACCTCCTGTATATTTCATTCTCTTAAGAACCAGAAATCCCAGGATATATTTTGAAAGCAAGATTTTCTAAGGCAGGCTTTCATTTGAAGAATCTGTGTATTCAGGCAGAGATAATAATTCAAGGAGCAGTCTATTCCATTTCCATAAAACTCTTTTGATCTTTCTTCATCATATTTAAATTTTGTTTCATTGTGATCAGCTGCTTTTAATATATTTTGACACTTAATTTAAAACCTGCAATTACAGGTTAGAATCATTATGGCCACTGAGGCAAATTCAGTTCTGAGGCAAGTCGATGAAAATCAATGCAACAGAGTGATCACACGTGCCTGCAACACTTCTGAATTTTTACCTCCCAAGTGTCAGGGCCAGACACAACAGGCTGGGGTCTCAAGCCTACCTGTGGCAAACCGGGAAATGTGCAGCTGTGCAGCTCTGCGTGCAGCTCAGCAGCAAGAGCCTCCCCTGGGAGGCACTGTGGCTACCAGGGTGTTTCTTTCATAGGGTTAGTGGGTCTTCCTCTCTCTCACATATGTGGATGAGCAACGGTAAAACATGGAAGCTGAGGAGTGGCTGAAAAGTAGCTACACACTACTGGATCATTACCATTTCTTACACTGTTGAAGAGGAAGGGAAACCACCCTCTTCCACACATGCATGCATTTTGTTATTGCTCAGAGATGTATTGCAACCTTTTCAATCTCTTCTGTCCCCATGGAAACTTGGGATAGCAGAAAATAACAGCACAATATGATACAAGATGCTATATTTGCTAGTGCTGGCCAGCAGGTTAGTTCTGTGCAGCCTCTCCATTTTTCTTTCTCTTCTCCCTCCTTTTCAACACAAATGTTGACTATAACAAATAGTGCTGATTTCAAACTGAAGCTTTTAGAGGAAGCTTCTATGCAAATTGGTGTGTTTAAATTAAAATCTAGAATAGTTCTCAACAGAAACTGTTCAACTAATCCGAGTACTTTAGTTTAAATTACTAAACCCAATCCATCTAAACTGATTCAGGGAACCCATCCACAGGACCTGCCCATTGCTACAGCCATAGTTTTGTAGATGAACACTGATCTTTCAGATGAGACACCTCTAAGAGAAGCAGAATTTTGGGGATCAGAATGTGCTGTTATGTTTTCTATAACCTTGCAACATTCACAGCATGCACAGTATTTTAGGGGTGTGATAACAGGGTGATGCTGACTGGAAAGGCCTCGTGTTACATCATCTTTGGTGATTGAAAGTAAAAATTCTTGAAATGGGTGGAGAAAGAATTGTTAGTTCCCTGCCACCCTGAAATTATAAATGCTTGGTAAACTCCCAGAATGTTATTGAAGTGCCTAACAAGTAAATATTTATTCTGCACACAAATCTTTTAGATCTGTCAGTAGCTGAATTTGATTATTCTTGTGTGTTAGTTTCTATTATTTGACTGGGTATTTGTAGACAGATGGCCTCTTGTAGTGTTAATAAAAACAACTTATGTAGAGTGATTGGTCTGTGTAGTAATTGGGAAAAACTGAGGGATTAGGGAAGAGGATAGCCTGCCAAAACCTAGTTTCTGTTTATACACATTTAATTCCTTCTTATAGCAAATTAAGATTTTCTTCAGGCATGTTCAGTTACTCTGATCAAGTAAAGCTAGAGTTTGGGATACTGAGAAATTGAGGTTTGTAGGTCAAACTCATCTTCCTGTGATGTTTCACTGGTATAACAAAGAAAAGTGTATTTTTTAGTTGATTTTAATAGTTAAACCCCCTATACTTCTGAACGTGTGCCAGCAAATCTCTAAAATGCTATGAACTCCAGATGATGCAGGAAAAGCTAGAAAGGGACTGAGCTGTGAACAGAGCTGATGAAAAGACAACTGAATTTCTGTCCCCTGACAAACACTTTTTCACTGGGTATTGTTCCCCCAATCTAGCTTCTGCTTTGTACTGTAGCATCCTGTCACATCCACGCAGCGACACCACACTGGCATCCGCCAGCGGTGGCACCTTACCAGACCCAAGCAGGGTCGGATACACAAACACAACACATGCAAAGATGATCAAAAGGCTTTTGTTACCTCAGTATCCCAGCGGGGGTTCCTCAGTAATTATCTGAGCGAGGTAAACAGCAAGCAGGGAGGTCCAAGGCACCATGGAGCAACAGTCCACGGCGAGGAATAAGGGGCATGGGCTCCTGAAGCTTTTATATAAGAATGTGCACGAGCAATAAATCTATGTGATGCGATGGCTAGTGGGCGGCCTTGCAGGTAGACACGTATAGGGAAAGCGTGTGATGGCACAACCCAGCCAAGGACGAGATAAGAAAACCCAGTCAAGGACGAGATAAGCAGCAATATGCTACAGTGTGAAGTAGACATTTCCACTGCCTTAACAAAGCATGAAGGGATTTATTGTAAAGAATCTGGGAGACAGCTGTACTGACCTCCATCGCCTATCTCCTTGCCATTCTTCCACATGTAACCATACACATCCATAGAACTTTTGATTCTTTAAAGCCTTCTTAATCACAGCTATCACCCACTCTCACTTAGTAAAAATGTAAATGAGGAAAGTTTAACAAAGATTTAAAACAGTTAAAACTTTGCTTACCAAATCAGCACAAGTATTTGGTGCACTTTACCAAGATGCAATGTTTTTAAACTTGTTGAGAATTTATGATGTGAAAAAGCCTCTGCTTTTTCAATAATGCCATCAGTTGCAGGAACTGAAAGTCAGATTCTTCCTTCCTGACCACAGAGATTTGCACTGTGGCTGTCTACACCTGTCTAGAGCTATTTCTCTGCGCAGCCTTAAAAATCAACGCAGAGAAAGAAGCACCTGTAGGATGCTGTCTGCCCCGCTGCTTGCATCAGATGAGCTGCACTGTGCCAATCAAGTAGCCTTTTATCTCCGTGGACAGTTAAAGGAGCCTGCAGTGACTAGTTCAGACATAGCTGCCCCCACTGCAGGTACCTCTGCTTGGTCATCCGAATCCCACCCCGGCTGCCTGCTGTTTGATGGCGGTGCTGAGTACCACAGCTCACTGGCTGCAGTATATGGATACTTGTGCTGAAGCAGACGTAGCTCCTGGGCCTAAGTGGTGTTCCTCCTCTTGGCTGTTGATGCTGAGACAGAATGCATCCTGTGATGAAAGGAAAGCATGTACAATGCAGTTCAAAGTATCAAAACTGTTTGCTGAGCTGGCAGGAAATTTAATTTAGCACATGGGACTTCATGCTGCAAAGATTAAATATTCTTATTCAGATGAGAATGAAAGCCTTGTGATTGCCTTATCAACTGAAACATGTGTAGGGCTTCCAGTCACCAGGCCATAAAATCACTGATATATTTGTGCACATTACAAAGGTCTTCCTAGTCCTTCCTCTTGCTCCTCTGAAAATGGTTTAGCTAAAATGGGATGACTGACTGTACCACTGGCATAACCACACCTAGTTTGCAGTTTACCATATCACTGATACCAATTTATCTCAACATCGTCAAATGGGTGGGGTGTGGACAAGGGAATATGAGAACAGGGTAGGCTGGGAAGTTCCCTCTTTCTTGCTTTTTGATCTATTTTTCCATAAAATTCTCCAGGCTTTCATCATATAATTCTGGTATTTATAAGCCTGAATTAACTTTTGAAGAAAGAAACATCTGTATTTTGATTCTTGATGAATTGTGTTCTTTCCCACAGAAAGCATCCATGTCAGGGTCTAAGCACGTAGATGCACTACAGATTCCTATATCTTTACATCCCAGAGCCCTGAGCTGCAGATAGTTGGATGCTGGAGAAAACCTGCCAGAGAGACTCTGGGAAAATATTTACTGCATGCTTAGCATGCTGTTACTCTCTTCTTTCATTCCCTCGGCTTGGCCACTGTAATTTACAGGTTAGGGGGCTAACAGGACATTTGATATCATCTGCCAGGTCTCATTTCCTGCACAACACGAGTACCTGCCATGGCAGCAGAGCTGTCACTCTTTGCCTGGTTGAGTTCCAGTGCGGCCAGTTCAACCAAACTTCTCAAATCCCAAGCAACACAGCACTGAGGCAGCACAACACGGTGCCTGGGCTGGGAAGGCTAGCTGGCTTGATGCTTAAATGCAGGAGGTCAGCTCAGCTGATGGATAGTTTACTCAAGCAAGGCCAACACTAGCGATGCTCATAAGACTGAAAAGCAGCAGAGTTGCCCCTTGGGCAGAAATAAAGCTCCCACTCACTGAGGTCCTCTCGGGGTCCTGTGACAAGTGGTGTGGGTGTCTGTGCTCAGGTGCTCAAAATTCTCTTTCTGCCACTACTGAAGTGTGCTTATGTAGCAAGGATCTGTATAATGCTACTTCAGTAAAAACTCGTAGAGGAAGGTAATACAGAATATTCTTAACCAATTATTAATCAGAGAATATGAATAATATTTATAAGAGTATTAAGAATAGCCGTGGAATTTCCAGTTTTCATAAAAGCTCAAACCTTTTTTAGGGTGCCTTATGAAGTCAGCCTGGCATAATTTTCGTGGCGGGAAGTTAGAGCCGCTTTTGTAGGCAAAATATAGAAAGCTGAATGCTCTGCACTATAGTTTAGAAGTTCAATAGATCTTTTTGTTAGGGATCCTGATGTTAAAAGAAGAAACCTCTTGTTTATGTGCTGCCTTGGTTGTTACTAATAAAAGTTCTTTCAGAATGCTCTGAGTGATCAGGGTCTTGAACAACTTTCCATAACCAGCAAAAGCATTAGATAGGAAAAAATAGACAAGAAAAAAAGCCTCCTAAAGTCTGCCTTTCTGCAGTCAATGTGTCTTTGATTATGAATTTCAGAGTGGGTAGAGAACACACTTCTGCTTGGCATGGAAATATATACTAAGTGGCAATTAAAAAAAAAAAAAAAAGATTCAGGAAATATTCTTAGCTTATCAGTTCTATGGGTGTATTAGCAACTTAGATGAGAATAGTTTTCATGATGAAAAGTTAACTGTGCATGCTTCTGAACTGTTATTGCAAAATAAGAGGAAGAGGGAGGTTTAATAACTAATGTTTTGGGTTGGGCTTTTTTCTGTGCTTTTACATATCTTTTAACAACTGTGGGCAGGGGAGCATGGAGCGGACATGTTTCTGTTCTCAAATGGAAAAAAATAACCTTCAGAAATTTTCATTGGACAACATTCAAAAACTAAGAGCATTTAAATTTTTCCCCAGGCAAATGAGGCCATTTTATGAAAAGACAAATTGCAGGAACCACCCAAACAGACCCAAATTTTCAAGAATTTTTTTTCTAGGCTTGTTTTAACATAGTCTTAATTTCCATGCACAACCTATTGGTGTAGTTAGAAAGCATTACATGTACAACTTTTAGATAATAGGAAAAATCAGTTAGTAAACCACAATTTTAGAGGGAGGTCAACATTTTACAAATGTGAGTATCTAAGTTATGTTAATAAATGTTTAGGCTTAGCCTCCTACAGAGGAATATATTGCTTTTTCATAAGTTCTGGACATGTGAAAATCCCATTGGAGATGAGAACATATGCTAATTTGAAAGTCAAATTACTTTTCTAGAAACTTATATATGGATTCTGAAGTGCAGATTTTCTTTCTAGAATTTGTAAAATCAATGCTATCTGAGCGTCTAATGCATTTAGGCCTTCTAAAAATCCTTCCTCATGGACTCAAACCTTTATCATTCAGTTCAAAGTCTGTTTTGCTCAAGAGTCCACATTGCTGCTATCTCCCCATCAGAGCTGACATGGACTAGTGAGAAATGTTTAGCAAAAATCTAGCCTTGGCAATGCCAGAAGCAGCTCATTCTTGCATTTTTGGGAAGTACTTCAAGACAGCGCTGTAGTAGAGCATTTAGTTTGTGTGTTACCCTCCAAGCCCAGACGCAGCCACATTGCCTTCAATGAACTGCTTAAATGCTGCAATTTAAATAGCTGTGAGTACTCCGCCAGACCAGAGGCTGATGGTCAGGGCAAACAGTCAAACACCTGCCAACTGGGGGCTTTTTCCTACACAGTGGGACCCTCTGCCCCAGCTTTGTTTCTTTCTTTACCATCCTATGTCATACCACCTCTTCAATTCCCAGAGCCCCTACAGAAAGCATCAAATCTCTTTAGTGACTGAATTAGCTATTTGTTTGCCTGGTAGGCAGATGTGAAGGACTGTGTAATGGGACAGTGCTGATGTTTCCACAGTCCTCCTGGGAAGCTCTCTTTTGCATTATCTTGGTGCCATATAAGGGTCTTAATTTTTATAGAGGTTACTTTTGGACACTGGATTTCTTGCTAATTCTTGCTAATTTCAGCTGGCTGGGGCTGACGCCAGTTCTCTGCCTTGTCTGACCTCCTGTGAAGAGGAAGCAAGATGATCCTTTATTTTTTCACAACGGTCTCCAGAGGAGAAATTCCTGAATCAGTCTGCAGTGGTCTGCAATGCAATTCCCTCTTCCCTCCTCTCTGTACTGTAAATTGCAAGGACTTCACCATTTAGCTGCAATCCTCCCTTGGCATCTACCTGTACCTGTAGCAGATAGGCAGTATTTGCACATAGCTCCCTCTAGACCTATGAGTTTGGCTATGGAACCTTTGAATGAGCTGAAGAACTGTGGATGATGGGTACGGTTGTAAAAATTGCCCAAAGCAAGGAAGTCAGATGTGCAAGAGAGACCAACAGCAGCGCCACAGTGTCAACACTAGTGAGTCATCTCCCTATTGGAACTAAGCACAATGGTAACGCTGCCCAGCAGTGACCCAGAAGACTAGGCCACTGCCTGTCATGCAAATAAGTAGTCATTTCCCACCCTCTGTAAGATAAAGGTCTTATTTTCTCTAAGCTAATGAAACCTCTCTCTGTTGACTGAGTTCAGTTACATTTAAGCAACTCATGTGTATTATATCGCAGCCGAGCTCCTTGGCATTTATGCAATGGGAAAAAATTCAGATGAGTAAACTCATGTTTTATGACTCAGCAGACATAGTCTCAGTTTCTGGCTCTCACACAATCTCTTTCTGCAACCTTGTGCAAGCTACTTAATCGCTTACTGTGCCATCTGTAAAAAAACCTCCCTTCTCTGTCTCTTGTACTTTATCCATCACCTCTTTATTGCAAATGTTATCCTACATATTTGTATAGCACTTACCAGTAAAGGAACTTTGCTCCTGGTAATGCCTAGGCATCGCTGAAATTAAAAGTAAAGTAGTAATATCCGAGCAATCAAACCATGCCATTTCCATATTTTAGCCTGCAGTCCTTTAACATGTCCTCTGGTTGTCTTCCAAAAATTGCCAAACTATAAACTAAAGCACTAATAATAATGTATCTCCTGTCACGTAGTTCGGCTACAGGTTCCAGAAATAGGGAACTTTGAATGCTGAAAGACTGAGCACAGATGCCGTGCCAGTGGGGAGCAAGGCTGCAAAGGGAGAATTGGAGCCATGAGCTGCCTGGCAGTTACTGCAAAGAGTGAAATTCTATTTATTCACCCTAACATTCTCTGTCTCATTTTCTTCCTGCCAGAATATTGTGCATAGGTGGCAGAACCCAGAAACCACACTTTCTTGCCTCCTCATGTGTGTCATGCCTAGAGTTATTAGGGGAATGCTTTTTTTCCTATTGGATTTGCACCTGAGGATTGCCTCCTCTAAGAGATCCCCAGGTACAGATCAAGGAAGGTGAAGGCGAAATACTCCCTAAAGAGTTGTCTTTGGAGCCTAAGAGAAATTACAACATGTGAGATACCATGAAATACCTTTACACCTGTCTCATCAGTAAGCACACTGCCACGTAACTAAAAAGTAGTTCTTCTGAAGTTCAGGCAGGTCTGATAGTACCCATATTAGGAGGTTTTGAGAAGAAATAAATGCTGAAGAAGGGAATAAAAGAGAGCAGACCTATCTATTCACCTATATATCAACCAACCTTCCTTCTCAACCAGTTTCAGGTGGGCCCAATCTTGTCAGCAGTAGGCAACTGGGTGGGACTGGTCTCATTTGGCAGTACCCAAGGGCTTTGTAAGCGTTTGCATAGCAGCAGCTCCCTGTTTACTCTACACTCATAAGCCTGTAAGGAGCATTTCTGTGTCAAGACTTGTGAGATTCTTCAGCACTGTAGTGTCTCCTGCAGTGTGAAGTTGCTCTCAGAATCTCCCCACAGCAACCTGCTAATAACTCTGCTTATGAGCTGGCACAGGGTTTTGTAAAAGAGATGAGAGGGTAGCGCAGTCTTTCCAGAGTCTGCTCCAGCTGGAGTGGACTTCTGTGGTGTGTCATGAAGTGCTGGATGTTTACATTTTGCTTTTCCTGTTGGAAGAAACAGATCTGGCAAACAGCCAGCAAGCTATTTCTGGAAAGCTACTTTCCTAATAATTAAAAGCACCTGGGCAGATTTTCCTTGCCCAAACAGCACTGTCTAGCCAGGCCAGGCCTTTAGGGTCAGAGATTCAGACACTGAATGGCTTTAACAGTGGCAGGAATGTAGGAATTCAACGTGCTCCATCTTTACCTTATGCATCTTGAATGTCCATTTGCAATCCAAGGTAAAGATGAGAAAGGATTGAATGAAGGTCTGTGGCCTCTGAATTGGCAAAAGCTTCTCAAAAACCGGACTTTTATTCTTCCAGGTGTTCAGAGGTCATGAGATGAACTTAAAAATCATGTGTTCTTGCCCTCTTCCCCCTCTCCCCCCCAACACTGCCTTCTGAAGGCTCCTTTAGGGAGCTCTTGGATCATGTTTCTAGGCTTACTCCTGCAATCAGGAGGGATCCAATCATATTTCATCTTAAAGAAAAGCTGGGAGTCTTTCCTGCTTGTGATGCAAATGCAGGTCCTTCTACAAGGAAAAAACCCACTGTCATGAGGTTGGCAGTCAAACTGTTAAAGGTGATGCTGTAGTTAAAGTGAAATTAAATCAGAGCAGCTGAGATGACTGCAATTATTTGTAGTTGGATGGAAGTAACATCAGACTTTGCACTGCATTTAGGCAGCTTCTACTTCCTTACTGGCTTTGCTAGTCTGTAGGTGTCTCTTAGAAAATATACCATGTCAACCTGATATTGTCTAGGGAAGGAATGGGGACTGGCAGGGCATCCCAAGAGAAAGATTATCTGTTGGCTAACAGTTGTCTTCCAGCTTACTCTGCCAGAACCTAGATGAGGCAGTAAAGCTTGTGTGGCTAAAGCATGTTCTGTAGCTAGTGAGCTGCCAGGAAGGAATATGGCCCTCATTTGTGGATAAATGAGTTATAGAAGTAATAGGCCCTGTAGAGCAGTCTTCTGTGTCCAGAAAAGGAGGGCTGAGGAACAAGGGGAGAGAAATTAGGGAACCTACTTGGCAACTACCCTCTTGAAAGGAATAGCACCACCACTGACTGCTAAATAAACTTCCCACCTCCTCTGTTTTTCTCCTATAGCTATTGCTTTGCTTTTGCCTGTGCATGCCTTAACCTCTACCTCAGCCCACGCTTGTATGCAGTGTCCCAAACTCCAGTAAGACACAACAGAAACATCAGTTTCTACGAGAAAGGGAGGAATTACTGCACCAAACTAAATGGATTATTTACCTTCATATCTTAAAACCTGTAAAGAAAAATCTAAATGATCTCTCTTAACTAGAAGGCTTATTTAGGAAATCAAAACTTTTAGCGAGCATGTAGACAGCAGTGAAGATTAATCCTCATGTCTCTCAAGACCTGGAGAATCCAAAGCCTGAAGACCAATTCAGGAGAGCAGCAAATAGAAGTTTTGTAGTTAAACAGAATCTCTTGATCACTTACGGTTTTAACTTTAATTTTGAATCTTCTACCTTTAGACAAAGAATTGCTGAATCCTGGAGATACGTACTTCCTGTAGAATCAGAACTGGTCAATACACTAGGTAAGATTGATGCCGGGACAAATAACTAAAAAAAAATATTAAAACTTGGATTGTATTTATCTCACCAAACCATATATTAATAGTAAAGGCAAGATTGAGTTCTGGTGCAAAAGAATATGCTTTCTAGAAGAGGCATAATCAGGTTTATTCCCTATATATAATTAAGTATGCTGGATACAAGAAATAATCATGCAAATGCTCCACTATGATTCCATCTGATAATCACTAGGAAGCACAAGCACATCCTCCATTATCTCCCGCTTTCCTGAGTTGCGGGGATTAGAAATCTCTCAGAAGGACATACCACCTTGAAACCACAAGACACCCACCTGCCTGGGACCCAGGCAAGGCTGACCAAATCGTTGTGGTATATAGCCATGGCGAGTATTCTCATGACAATGATTTTTCCCCTGTATCAGTTGTTAAGTGTCCCTCTTAGAGTGCATTATAGCAAAGAAGCCAGAGACTGAGAATGAGGAGCTTAGTCTTAGCAGAAAGCCTCAGTGCAGTCTAGTTTGTGGAAGATGACAGCACAGTTTGACAGAAAACCCGTGCACTGTGTTTATGGCCACCTCTGCAGTGCTTGCAGCCAGAAAGTGAGTCCTACCTCTACACAGGCTGATGGTGCAGCAGCAGCAATGCTCCTTCAACAAGAAAAAAACCCTAGTTTCAGTGTTTCCCTGCTTTTCACTTGCTGCTTTTGTGTTGATGTTCTGGACAGTTTGATTTGTTCTTGATCAGCTGTTTTGAATCTTTATTGCCTTGCTTTGGTACCACCTGGAGGTATGAGTGTTGTGGAGAAATAAGGCAGTAATTTTCTGTCATGCCCTTGATACCTGTTTCCCCCTCACCCTATTATCTTCTGGTTTCCTCTCTCTCTGGCCACTGTTATTTCTTGCCTAAAAGGAGTGCTTCTACAGTGACACCGTTAATTTGAGTAACTGTACTGCTGTAGAACCATGTATAGTATATACTTGAAAGGAGTTGTGTGCTTAATCTCTCAACTAGCAACAGAGGTGACAGGTATAACTCCTTAGCCAGTCACTCATAGGAGCTAAAAGAACCAACTAGTCTGTAAGTCATTGCCCTTCTGTACTAGCTTGCTCTGGAGTTATCCTGCTCTGTAGCAATTAGCAAGGAGGACAAGTATAGAAAATAACAAACGATTGCTTGTTTTCATATCCTGCAAAGCTGCTGCAACAGCATATACCTGTGTAGATGCACTTTGGGAAGTTCGGGGTCTTTAGGAAAATGAAAGTTTTCCATTTTAAGACAACAGATTATTCACCCAACCTCTTTAAGATGTCACGTGTAAAATTAACTTGGGCTACTGCTGTTGAGTACCTATTGAAGCAGATGGAATCTAATCTGTCAGTTTTTAAAAGGATCTGTACCTCCCACAGGATTTATTGTTAGTTGTTGATGTGGACTTTTGGACCCTTGTTTTCTTGGGGACCAGAACTACTGTTCAGAACAGCCCGTTGTTTTAACTGAGGAATTGCAGCTGGAACCACTGCACACAGAAACTATTAATCCAAAGAGCAATCTGCTCATGTAGCATTTCTGTTCTTATGCAAGTATTAGAACATGGGGCAATAGCAATACTTTATTATTTGATGTATAGCTTATTATTTCACTTACTAGAGTTTAGTGAGTGAAAGAGCTTTTCACAGTAGCATCAGGAAGCTGTATAGCAATGACTGTTCAAGTGGTAGATAGCAGGTAGTTTTTTAAAAGTAGACATTTAAAAAAAAATGTTATTGAAAAACAGAACCTGGGATTTTTAAAAAGGGTATAAGCAAGCTAGGCACTCAGCTCTCATTGAGAGTTGAAAGGCCAGCATAAGAATTTGGCCAGCTAAGCCTCAGCATGTCTTAAAGGATGCTTAGGGCTGTGGTGCCACTGTAAATATCAGGTTGTTGCCAAAACATCATTTCCAGTCAGACAGGACAAGTAAATGAACAAAGATCAGAGCGCATCACCAGGCATTAGAATTGCAAGTGCAGGGATGCATATTCAGAGCCAGGGAATTCATGCTAGCTGGAATGTGAACTGGTAATTTTTTGATGTCATTTTTGTTTTCTTCCCAGGCAGATGTCTTCCTAGCCTTCTTGCCATCTTGCTTTTCAAGCTCAATTGCTAGGTGTTACTGCCAAGATGCTTGAAACCATCCCAATTCAACCACAGTGGTCTGGGCACAGTAAATAGGACCTGATATCCACCAAGAGGAGTCTCAGGATATCTTCTGATCTTGGTCTTTCAGTGCTGGATACAAACACTGAAAGGATTCAGTCTCACCTCTGCCTTTTTGCCTGTTTACTTCCTGACATTTTTTGCATACCTTTGTAAAAAGCAGAAGGTGTTTAGCTTAAAGCAGGTATTTGTGCAAGAGAATACTGGTTATATGTAAAACAGGCCAGTTGTGCTCCAGCCAGTAGTTTTATTGCTCAAATAACTGCTTCTCCCACTTTGTTACAGTATTGCCAAATGTAGATTGCTGTGAAAATAGTCCATGTATCAGTACCATGTGTGAAATGAGTACAAGATGTGTCTTCATCACTTTTAGGGGCAATTTATGCAATGGAGCAAGAGTTAAATGACCCTGAAGACCCTAATTACTCTCCTTAGATGTCCATAAGTGGTCTTTTTCTGATAGAGTTGATACACACTTGGAAGATACCTGCAATTTTGCATCATTTCTTCACATTATTATTTATATTTCTTGGGGAAGATAAGCAAAAGACATTATAAAAGTCCAGCATTCAAACTGTGCCTACCCCACAATTTGTAATGTCAGAAGAAAGGGAAGAGGAGACTCAGTCATTTTGTCAAAGATTTCAACATATTTAATTTTGAACCTTTTAATTTGTTCCTTCTTTAATGGATATCTTTCACTTTGGTATTTGAGCAGTCATCTGTAACTCTAGAGATGACAATTCTCTGATGTGGAAATCTTGGTGCTGTTAAAGTATCAGCGGTTTTGCAAGCGGTGTCACAGAAGCATGGTTTTGCTGACAGGTTTCTTAAGGTTTCAGTTCTTAGAGGTGGCAGGATGTGGTAGGAGATCATGGCAGATGGGATTTCTGTCCAGCCACTCCCTTTTCTACTGCCCCTTGGCACAGGTCCCCTGTCATATACACACCTGCTAGTTCACGCTAGACCAGGGATTTCACCCATTCATGAGAGCAGACTCACCTGTTGTAATGTTTTGTAGTACAAGTTTATAAATTAGCTTGGTGTTTTTCCATTTGGATTATATGATGTCATTTAGGGGACTTAAATAGTAATTGAAAGCGATTCCTCTGAAGTTTTATATGCTGAAAATTATCTATGCATTTCTTTAATAAGCAGGGAGACAAGAACAAAAAAAAAAAAAATGGCAGGTGAAGAAGGGGAAATCTTTCTGCCAGCTACACAGGCTGCCAGCTCCTGGTACGTCCCAGAATCCTGCTAGTCACTACTTCCTCTTGTCCTATATGCTACCTCAGACCTCTCTCCCATGTGGGGCAGCTGAGCTATGGCTGTGCCCTTTGGTAAATCCTGCAGAGACTGCCTGTCATGCACATCACTTTCCTCCTGCCCTTTCTACCGGTCTAAGTAAAACTTTGATGTATATTTATTGAGCTAGAGCCCTTTGCAACCCATGACGTTACTGCTGGCTGAAGCCTGGTGATTACATGGGAACTTGCATTTATGAGACAAGCTATAAGACTATGACCTCTTCCTGCTCCCACCGAAAGAGTCTGTTTGTTGCTGAGTAGAAGATGACCTGTTTAAAAGGCCGGTGTCTGTTTGAACTTGAGTCACTTACAAAAATGTTTTGTTCTGTTGAAAGTAGCTCAGGTGCTGAAGATGCTTTGGAGTGTGCTAGTAGTCTGTGGGGGTTTAATGCATATTTTCCTTCAATTATTATGCAAAAGATATCCTCCCGCCCACTTGCCTTCCCACATAGAGGAAACTGGCCACTGAATGAGCATAATAGATTGAAAGTGTTACCTACCTTCAAAAGTCATTTTCAGTTACTGCACTTTGAAGTCTTGTTGAAGGTTAGGTAAAAGACCCACAAAAGCTTGTTTTCAATTTGTTCCCTTTGCTAGCCCTGACTACAACAACAAAACCTGTCTTCTTCCTCCCCCTCAGTCAAAATGAAACCATCCCAAGCCTGGCCTAACCAGAACTCGTTACCTTTCTTCTTGCTGTAGAAAGTGACGTGTTGTCTTTGAATATCCTGCTAGCTCATGTTGTACCTTCCATCTGAAAGACGGCTCTGCCAGCAGCTCAACAGACCTTTAGTTCCTTGTGAGGAACGTGAGAAAAATTTTTTAAAAAGTACTGTTTAAGAGTTAAAATACTCCATAGCAGTCCCCAGCTGGTACCTCCTGCAGCTACAGGCTGTGGAGAGCTTGTACCAGCAGAAACCAGGTTAGAGCCACATCCAACATCTGAGATCTTTCTGCATCATTTCTAATGGTAGGCCCATCCCCAGATGCAGTATTTAGCCACTTTCTGCTTTTCCATCAAAGCTGCTGCTGAGGCTAGTGTAGTGTTTGCTGTAAATTCTTCAGTTCCTGCCTACAGATTGATATCCAAGGGAGGTCCTCAGCACCCATGAAGACATTCATCTCAGTAACCTTTCCATGAGTGCAACATACTTCCCATGGACTACTCTGTTCTCAAGGAAGATTTCTAATTTTATGTCCAGTATTTATCATGTCCCTGATGAGCTCAGGCAAAGAGACTGAATTGCATGATGTGATCTTCCATTTGAACTAAGCACATATGAGCCAAAATATATTTGTAAAAATTTATGTTCTCTTTTGTTACTACTTTTGTGTATAGGTAAAAAAAAAAAAAAAAATCCCTTCTACTATCAAGACCTTTAGTCAATCTTTTTAATTTCAGGGTTATTTTAAATGTAGTAGAACTGCATTTGTTCCTGGAACAACACTGTACATTGTGTTCATGTACAATTTATTTTATTCTCCCCTTATTCCTCTGTTGCAGTGTAAAAGTGACTTGTAGTTCTGCTTTGTGAGTTGTTCCCAAGGGAATCATCTCTGAGTTCAGTGGTACATGGAAGCCCAGTGGACCCTTTTAGGGTCAGAAGAAGTGATGTAAATAAGAGCCAGAGTAACGTCAACCAGGAAGAGCCCGTTGGGCTGACATAACTTTGGGGCACTGAGCAGTGATGGACAGGACAGAAGTCCATTTGTCATTCTGTGTCAGTCACATAGGTCCCATCTCGTCTGACTGCAATGGCAAGCAAAACCACGCAGCACTTTTGGACCTCAGTCTGAAATCATAAGACAGAGTGCTTCCTCTCTTATGAGTGACAATAGTAACAGACACTTTCTTTGCCATTTTACCTGTCTTGCTTACCGAAAGAGCAGGCCAATGTTAGCAGCCTTGTTTCTTGCTACATGCTTATACCGTACTTTTATAGCAAGACTCTGTTTTGGACATTGTTACTGTAAGCAACTAAGAAATGCCCTACTTGGTCAGAGCAGTGATGAATCCATCCAACCCAGTATCCTGTCTCCCAGCAGTGCCATTAGGAGATTCTGTTTAGGAAGAGCAAACAAACTTGACTGCTAAGGTCTATTCCCACCATCCACAGTCATCAGTTAGGGATGTTATGGACTCATCTCTGGATTTTCCTTGTTTATGGACATGTTGTCTATGAATCTGTCTACCCTCTTTTTGGAACTATTGATACTATTTGCCTTTAAAACCTGCTGTGACTACATACTCCACAAATTCATTGCCTGCTATGTAAGAAAGCATTTTAGTGTATCTGTTAAACAAATCTCTTATTAATGTTAGTGATTCCTAGTTCTAGATGGGATCTAGGGAAGGAGTTTTCCATTCATCTTCTCCTCTCTTAATTGAAAACTCTCCGCTTTTTAAGTGTCCCCTGGTAAGACAGCTGCATCATTTTAACAGCCCTTCTGGGTACCTTCCCTCAGTTCATTATGTCCTTCTTGCAATGCTGAGAGCAGTGGCATGAGTTAGGATGTGGGTGCACCTGGGTTTTACACACTGGCAAAATGTTGCTCTCTGCATTGTTCTCAGCACCCTTCCTGATGATGCTCCACAATTTGATGCCTCTTTTGACTGACACTGCACATTGAGCTGATGAATGAAACTGTGAATAACTAATGAGAATATACTATTGTGATCAATGCTGGCTGTGGCATGCAGTTAAATATAGCCATACTGATTTTATTTTTTTTTTTAGAAACCATATTTAATTGCCAGTCTCAGTGAAAGACAAATATTGTCAGCCAAGATAACTGCTCTAAACCGGACAGCTTTGGGTCACTATATTTTTGCAGTCTTCCCTTTCTCTTTGCCCAGAGCATTAGTAGCATACCTTGCTGTATAAAACAGAACATCCATAAGTAATACGCCTGCACATTCTTCCTGGATTTATGTGCAAGAGCCCACGGCGACTTTTAAACTTAGGTCTCTTGTTCAAAAGCTTGATTATAAGGATGTGGAAACACTTCTTTCTGACACTTCCTTTTGAAGAGGTTTCATGACTCAGGTGCACAAATTAACTTCCAGATGAAAGTATAGTAGAAGCTTTAGCCCAGGAGCAACACCTACCCAGTTTTATAATCCTGACACACATTTAGCTTTAATAAAAGCCTGTCAAATAAACAACACTTATCTATAGAAACAATTAGGCAACAGCAGTTGTAATTCAGGGAATTTCCAGCAGATTAGTAACAAGCTGTGAAGAGCCATTGGCTTGAAATGCAATCTTGAGCCTCTAATTCCTAGGAAATCATTTGTGTTGTGATGGTTATTGTTGCTGAACAATTAACACCTGGAATACTTTAAAAAATTTGGCTTTTAATTTCTCTTTTCCATTTTCAGCATGTGAGTCTGATTCTGGCATGAATCACAGCTCTTTGCCACCCAGCTCTTCCCTGATGTCTGCATGGCTCGCAGTCAACCAGAGCATGCTATAAAGAGCAAAGGCATTGATCCAAGGAAGCAGTCAGGTACACGTGTGATGCTTTCTCCACGGAGCTCTCAAAATCTAATCAGAAAAGCCTTTTTGGAACATTCTTCCCAGAATCTTAAACAATCTGGAGGAGACAAATATTTAATCAGAATGTGCAGACAGAGCTACGTCCCTGATTGTGTATTTCTTGCACCCAAGAAATGTCTCTGGAAAGGAGTTAGTACTTTCCTTGAGGTCTGGTAGCAGTCAGAGATGTACCCTAGAACAGTAACAAACCTCCTGTGCTTTCTTTGTGCCCATTTAACCCACTATGGATAAATCCTATTGATGACCGGCATTACTTATGGTTATAATTAAAGATATGCACTAAGGTAATTTTATACTACAATGTTAGAAAAACTCTACTTAGATACCTCTACAAGCAAATTTAATGTAGTCCTCTACTGTTCTGGATGCTCCAAAAATGAGATTATCTCCCAGAACTTCATAGGCATCCTGGTTCAGGTACCTGCCATATGATTAGTTGTGTGGACTCGGCCACAAGTGTTACATGAGAAAGTAATTAATCACAGATTCCATGTAGCCTGTATGTAAAGAGCCCCACCAGCTATACCAGATCCAGGCAGATGTGGTGTGGTGAAAGAAGTTTAGCTTCCTGTAGTAGTGATGTAGCTGAGCAAAGAATTAACATAGCCTACGAAATACAATGCCCCTTGCTTTTTAAGTTGGGTTATGTGGCCTATTAAGGAAAGAAGAATGAGTGAATTGAGAGTCCAGGGACATGGAGAGTCTGGAGATGGCAATATCAGCTTGAAGATAATTATAAATTTGAACAGGTCAGAATCCCACTTATTGCTGTCTCAGTGCATTTTTTATTTTTATTTTTTTTTCCCTTTAATTTCCTCCCTCGGGGCTGGCTGCCATTACTGCTTAAATCAGTAGAGAGATTCCCACTGAATTTCAGGGGTAACTGGATTAGTTACTAGGTTGTTGTACTGGAAAGGCATGCAATTACAAAAGCCATGTTGTTCTGAGCTGGAGCCAAGGATGACCAATTATGATTGCCCAAGTGCAGCTGTGTAACCCTGACCTGCCAACACGAAGGTAGTTTGTTCCATTTTAGATGCAAGTAAAACCTGGCCTGGCCAGAAGCTGCAGTTTGGCAACTTAGACCTACCGGGGCTCTGCCCAGGCACAGGGAGCTGCAATAAGGAATTTCTTTTAAGAGTCAGAGCTGTAATTTCCAAATGGTAGGGTTTGATCTGCAGAAGTTATCTCAGGATAAGAACTTCACTGCAGCTGGAGAGACTTCAGACAGGTGTGTGGTTTCCCAGGAGGAGTCTTCAGCTGGAAAACAATTCTCAGCTGCTTTGCACTGAATGGGAAGTATAGAAAAGGTGGATTTATTAATGGTTCTTGCATAGTGTTTATTTCTTTATTTGAATGCTATCATTTTAAAAGTACTTTTCTGAAGTAATTATCTACTTCCTACAAATCTTATTGATATGAAGGGATGCCCCTACACTATTTAACTACAACTGTAAGTCTTAGACTTCCAAACAGTAAGGTACGCACATGCCCTTACAGAACAGTTTGGGTTGGAAGGGACCTTTAAAGATCATCTAGTCCAACCCTCTTCCCCCAGCCCAGGGTGCTCCCAGCCCCGTCCAACCTGGCCTTGAACCCTTCCAGGGAAGGGGCAACTACCACCTCTCTGGGCAGCCTGTGCCAGTGCCTTATCACCCTCATCGTAAATTTCTTCCTTGTATCTAGTCTGACTCCCCCCTCTTTCAGTTTAAAACCGTTACCCTATGTCCTATCACTACAGACTCTACTGAAAAGTCTGTCCCCACCTTCCTTATAAGTCCCCTTTAAGTTCTGAAAGGCCGCAGTAAGGTCTCCCCAGAGCCTTTTATTTTCCACACTAAACAACCCCAATGCCCTTATTCTTCTGAGTCTTCCCACAAACTCCTGTGGAAATTGTTGCTTCCATAAGACGGTGCATGTGTTCTGAGGGCTCAGGAAAGCCAGGGAAATTACAAACATGTGAGCTCAAAACTTTTGAAAAAATGAAGACTGCCAGTGTTTCCAGAATTAAAGATATACTGTGTAAACTAACCCTGTCTCTCCTTTTCCCTTATCCAAGATGAATGAAATGTGAAACGGTGCGTTAAACCTGGGAAGTAAGTTACTGTTATAAAAGTGATTGTGTTTGACGGTATCATGTCCTTTTTGGTAAGATGGTTAAAACACGTCCAAAGCAGTGCCTGGGGAGGGACAGGACCTTCGGGGCGGACTGCTTGGGGGTGATGAATGGCGCAATAAGCGGAGCCACTCACCGCGGCAAACCCGCGCTCCCCTCGGCGGGGGGCAGCCCCTTACCCCCGCCGGGAGGCTCCCGCCGCCGGCGCTCGCTTCGTTTCACCACCGACCCTGCTGCGTCCCGCCCGCCGCCGAGCAGCACCCCAGGGCCGGGCCGGGCACACCCCGCGGCGCCGCTTCCTCCGGGGGTGCGCACGGAGGCCGGGAAACTTTCGGAGGGAGCCACTTCCTCACCCGGCCCGGCGGGGGGAGATGTCAGATGCCAGGAGGGAGGGAGGGAGGGGTGAAGGCGGGGAAGCGCCATCCGCAGCTCCCCCCTCTCCTCCGCCTGCTGCAAGGCGGCCATTTAAGCCCCGGGCGAGGGGCCGGCGGGAGGCGACCGGCCCGGCCCTCCCCTCCCGCTGCCGGCTGTCCCGCTCGTCCCCTCACTCCGCCCCGCTCAGGGCTTCCCCCGCCGCCGCGGCTCCCGCCTTTCCAGTCGGGGAGCGCTAGAGGGAGCGGCGGGAGGCTGAGGCGGCGGCGAGGGGGTGGGACGCCGGGCGGTGCGGGGCGCGCAGCCCGGCCATGTCTCCGGGGGAGGCGGCGTCGGGCTGAGCGGCCGTGCGAGCGGCGGGGAGCGCCCTCCGCCACCATGAGGCGGCTGCTGCTGCCCGTGCCCTGCCCGCCGCCGCCGCTGCTGCTGCTGCTGCTGCTTTCGCCGGCCGAGGTGAGACCGCGGTGAGGAGGAGGAGGAGGCGGCGGGGGGTGGAGGAGGCGGCGGGGGGGGGGGGAGCGGCGGCGGCGGGGGGGCGGCTGCCCTGCCCGCCGCACCTGCCCCCCCCCCCCCCCCCCCCCGGCGCCGTTCCGCGGAGAGGCGGGCGGCCGGCGGGGCAGGTGCGCGGCAGCGGCGGGGGCTTTGTCCCACAGCGGCGCCGCTCGGGGAGGGGAAGGGGAGGCTGGCGGCCCGGCGGCGGCGCCCACCTGGGGCGGAATCCCCGCGGCCTCGGCCTCCCTCGGCGCTCCCCGCCTGCCCTTCGCGGGGGTCCGAGCCCCGCCCGGCCGCAGCGCGGGGGGGGGGCGACCGCGGGCCGGCACCGGCGGGGATGTGGTGGGCTGGGACCCTGTGGTACAGCCGCCCGGCCCCTGTCGGGGCGCGGGGCTGCCCCGGTTGTTTGTGCCGCTGAAAGCTGCCTTAGGTAGAGCAGGGACGGGTCCTGCCTCCCCACTGAGTATTGTAGCCTGCCCTCGTCGTGTCGCTGCTGGCTAATTAGTAACACGTTATTTGCTCATTGCCCGTGCACATCACCCGCTGGGCTGCAGCCTTCAGGAGCCGTGTGGAGTTCTCACGGGAAAATCCTGCCGTGGTGCTGAGAGAGCAGATGCGGGGTGCAGGGTGGGAGGCCTCTGCCAGCACACTTGCGTTTCAAGCCTCCCTCAGTGCCCGAGCGGTTTGCAGGATGTTCTCCCAAGAACGCCTTTCAGTGATGTAAATCAAAGTCATTTGCCTGGTGACCCAGTTATCTCATGATGGCATAGACGTTCACCCCGTGCTTCTCTCAGCTGATAGCTTCCCCGTGTTCCTGGAGGAGCGCTTGGTGACTCCTGTGAACTCCGATGTTTTGGGGCTTGCTGAACTTTTTCTTCCAGATGTACCTGCTTGGCTTCTCTGCCTCAGCAGTTTCTGTTACAGAAGCATGGACATGTGTTGGTATGGCCCAAGGTTCTCAGTAATCTGAGGTGACAGTTCTGCTTGGCCTGTGTTCCAGTCCCACCCTGACAGCTGCAAAGCAGAACTATACCATATACCACTGCTTTAGATTTTTAATTATTTTTTCCTTATCTTACATTGGCCCCAGCTTGTGATTGCAGCCAATGGCTATTGTAAACCTTTGCTTTCTTTTCCTTTTGTGTGCCATTCAGTTGGGGATACCTTGCAGTGTTTTGTTGTTCCACCTCTGCTGTTGTACCAAGCCTAGGTTTGAAAATCTCTTCTGAATAAGAGCGAAGACTGACTTGGGAATCAGAGTACTCCAGTGTTTTGGAACAGCTCAGGGCAGGCCTGGATTGTCATTGGGTGTAGCCTTGCAGGCTCACCCTGGCAGCAGGAGCCTTATGTGGGCATGTGGATTATATTGACTGCTGTTCCTTGAAGCAGAGGAGCCTTTGTGTGAGGATCTGCCAGCCATAACCTCTATTGTTCGTAGTTTTTCTTCTCTAGCAGGGTATGAAATCTTGTGACATAATGATCTACTTGTCCTCTAAGTCTGGCTCTTAACTGATGTCTAGTATGATAGATAATAATAAACCAGAATTGGATCCTCTCCTCAATTACACATAGTGTGATTTATGCATTCAGCATCTTGGGGCCCAGCTGTGCACCCTGCCAACTTCCTATGAGAAAGTAGGTCCTGTCATCCCCTGATAGTATCAGAGCTCCCATCAGTGTGTTAGAGGACACAGGTCTGATGTGCAGATTTTGATGTGGCTCATAATTTTAGGTGGGAGCTCCCCAGCTCATGGTGTCATGGTCTGAAAATACAGAAGACTATGGTTTTTAACAGTCTCAGTTGTGGCTTTCGGTGTACCTGTGAATGTGAAGGCTGGGGCAAGGAACTCTCCATTCACCAGATCTCTTAACTGATGGTGATCAGCACCTCTCAGAGTTTTGGACATGAGGAGCACTTGCTGAATCTCGAGAGAGTAGTGGCGGGGGGAAGGCCCCTTAGGAGCTTTTTCCTTAGAGGAATAGGATGTAAATCGAGTCCTCCCTGACAGTATGGTCTGCAAATTGTCCACTTGTTTGAAATCACTAAATATCAGTGTGGCCAGCTATGGCAGGTGGGGGGGATAAGTTTGTTATGTTTATGTAGCCCATTAATGCCAGCAATAAGGATGCAGAATAAAGACTTCCTTGGAGGGAATGTGTGCTCTAAGCAGAGTAGCCTTGTTGCCTGTTCCAGGTAGCGTTCACGTGGCCTTGCCCTCTAAAAATCAGGATGGTCTCCGATAGGGAACAGTTTTGCTCTTTGTGGTGGGTTCTTTGCACAGGTTAAGGCAGTTGTCAGAGTTGGCCAGTGTCGTTCATGGTGTGACATGTGTGCAGGTACAGGGACGTGGCCTGGGGCTACCTGGTGAGGTATTCAGTGGTGTAGGAAGACAGCAGCAGCCGGCAAGACCGTCAGGCATGTAGCATGAGTTGGACTTTGTGCACAGCCTGTAAGAACTATTGCCCCTTGTCTGGAGTCTCGCTGCCAGCCCACGAGGGTAAAGGCAGCGAGTTGGGTGGAAGCGGCTCTCAGCTGGATCTGGCCTCTGCGCTGCCTTGCAGATGACTGTGGGGTCGGTGAGGGGACAGCGCTCCTCACACAGACAGCATTGTTAGCCCGAACATGGGCAAGGGCTGGGAAGCAGCCCGAGCTGTGGAACGGCTGTGTCATGGCAGCTCCTGGGTGGTGTGACAGGCATATGATCTTTCTGTGGTGTCTTTCACCCAAGGATAAGCATCTTCCTTATTTTTAATGAATTAAACCATAGTGGGCAAGGTTGGAGTTGTTAAAAAACAAATCTTGCTGTATGTTTTTTATGGAACCTAGTGTCTCGAGAATGATCATGTTGGTGATATGACAGCATAACATTTACTACTCAAGAGCAATGGACTTTTAAGCTCCAGTGTTTGTGTGCTTGTTCTGGTGCTTAGAATTATAAATGCCTTTTATGTGGACGTAATAGCTTGTTCTTACAGCTTATTCCATGCACAGAACTCCTACTGATACTGCATGAGTCGATTATATAGGATTATGATTTAATTACTGATCTGAATTTCTAACTGAGGAGTTTAAATGAAGCACCATGATATCTAAAATGTGGGTTTGCCATGTGTGTATGTTGCATGTCAATTAATTTCTGCTATCTATTGGTCATTGTTAATCATCCTTGTTGATTCTTGTCCTGTACTCTAAATTTTAGTTTGTGAAATTATTCTTGGTAATCTTCATCCAATGAAAGAAAACAAACAAACAAACAAACAAACCCCACAATTTAAAGTAAGTACCATTTAACAAAAGTATTTTGCAAATAATTTGTGACATAGGTCTACACACAGCACATTTAGAGCTGCTAAAAAGAATGAAGCTTGAGAAATGTGAGGCTCCCTTGCTGCTACTGTAAATACACTTCTGCGGTAAAACCTTTACTAACCACCATTAGAAACACAAGTGTGGGCATCCCTGATCTGGAGACTTGAGCAGGCCTGGGTTTAACGTAGGGTAGACCAGAAAGGGAAGCTGTGGCTGTGAACTGAGTTTGCTTGTGGCAGAGAAGCTTAGAAATACACTTCTCATCTGTCAGGACAAGTTATTTTTCGGTGATGACTGACGGTGCTGAAATGCACAGGCTTTCATTTTTGTTTAAAACTGCAACACAGATTAATTTCACATGCTTCTTTATGTTCCTTGCAAGAACACACAACACGAACACCTCCTGCAGTACTCAATAGATGCTTTGTTTTCAATGTGGCATGGGTGTGAGTAGCGCTTCCTTAGCTGCACAGGCTGACTGCACGTTGCAGCACACTCACATGGTTTGCAGTACTCTGATTTTTAGTCTCCAGCCAGCAACACTCAACAAAATATCTTCTTCTGCATGTTTGGGATCAGAATTCGGGACCACAGTGGAAATGTTGTCTGTGCAAACAGCCACACTATTATTAGTACTTCCTCAATTATGTGAGCTACATGCAAGTCTTTGTTGAGGATTTTCATTGCATGTAAACTTTTGGTTGGAGTTTCTAAATATGAAAGAGAGAAATTGCTACTGTTTTAAAATCTTTGCTTATTTATGGTGTAGGACACAATCCATATAATTTTAATCTATGCATTTCCTTCTTCCTACTAGAATTACAGTGTATCATAGAGTGAGTGTTTCAGTAGTGTTAGAGAGTGGTTGGGGACGGGGAATTTGATGTTTGTAGGTATGAAGCCAGTCTCATGTAATTTATTTGGGTTCTTTGCTTGCTTGCTTGCTTGAAAGAAGATTCCCAGTCTGAGCAAAGGAGAGAAAAGCTATTAAGGCAGTCAGTGGCTGCACATCTGGTTGTTAGACTCCAAAATTTGAATGTAAATAGTACCTTGAACATCATGAAAGATCTGTGGAAGTATAGGATGAGCTAGTTGAATTTTCTCTAGCATAGAGGGTGTACTGCTATATAGGAAGGGGAGAGTAAAAGAGAACCTTGCTTAAGTGGGGTCAGCAGTAGGAAGTTAACTTTCAGCAGGGGAGGACTTCAACTGTGGGGAAAAAGGGCAACTAAGTGTAGGTGAGCATGTGCTCGTATGAAACGTTAGAAAGCAAGGTATTGGGGGGGGAAAGAGTGATCAGGCATGTGCAGGAAGAGAAGAACAAAACAGATGCACTGCTCTGTAAGGCTGTACCATGGCTTTTGTCTGAGTGCTTTCCAGCTGTTCCCAAATGTATCTGCACATAAGTGGGCCTCCTGGGGCTATTAATCCAAAATTCCAGGAGAAAATCCAAGATTAAGTAGGAAAGGTATTTCTGTAATCCATCAAAGAATGGACATGTATATGTGGTCCAACCAGAGCTGGATTGATAAACTCGTGGCCTCATTTCGTTATCTTCTATGCCACTCGTGAGCATTCAGTGGAAAAGGCAGGGCAGCATGGAGCAATGTCCATATCTTTCCATAAATGCTGTTGGTATTTAGCACACCACCGAATGTAGTTAAGATTATTTTCCTGCCATCACCAGGAAATTGGAAGAATCCTTTGGTACTAGAAACCACACAGTCCAACTGTCACTCTTCCCTCTGTGATTTTTCGGAGACACCTCGGGCCACCTATGAAAGCCTCTTTCTCCACCTGTAAATGTAATGGAAGAAGGGGAAACTGTGTGCTTTTAACTGCGTCTCAGAATAGAGGAAATTGTGCCTATAGCTGCAAATGGAGGAAGGAATGATGTTGGTGTCTGCTGTGGTGCCAGACCTGTGGGGTCTGTAAGCGATCTTGGCTTTACATGATGCTTCAGGCCGAGTCGGTGTGTGTGAGGAAGAAGGCTAAGGCCCGTATTTGAGATGAATCCTACTTTGCAGAGGAGGAGGGACCACTGGAAGGATTATCTTCAAGCTCTCCTAGGCAATGCCTAGAAATAGCTTTCTCTCCAGTGCTGCACATCTGCTTGTTCTTGGTTTCCTTTTCCTATTCTTCTTGTACCTCACATTTGTTTGGTACACTTGACTTTTCTCATTGTTTTGTACTGTTTTTAAACGTGTAAAAGAAATACCTAGTGTGTCATTGGTAAATTCCTAATGCATGCAAAGTCTTTGTTGTATACTGCACCTGAGGTTCTAGTTTAGGTTTTAGAATGTGGGGTTTTTTTAGATGTTGGGCTGAGTGTTTTGTTTATTGGAAAGACTTCGTGGTTTTTCGGTCGATTGGTTTGGCTTTGTGGTGTGCAGGAGAATCCCATCTACATACCATAGTTTTGTGTTTACGGTACACCGTATAGGCCAGGGGTTGAGTATAAGGAATAATTTGTATGAACTTCACCCTCATGTTCCCCATTGAAGGTAAGAAATTTCTGCTTTTGAGACTAGAAAATCATAAAGCAGAGACTTGAACATCAGGTCTGGAGCTTTACTGTAAACTGCAGTCTGTATATTGTAGCCTGGTAAGCAGATGCAGTCTCTTAGCGTATCCGTGTTGGAGGCTGTGGGTGTTTGAGAAAGGGCGAGGGTGGCATCTGGTCCTGGCTCTGTGAGTGGGTCTGTTCTGAGCCGGAAGGTGCTGGAGCCCTCTCTTCCGTCACAGCCCAGGTGAGACAAGGGACTTGAATGCCCCGGAGCTTTTCCTTGTTAGGATTTTATAGTTTGTATCTAAAACACAGCTGGCTCTGATTAGGTGTGTTCTCAGATTAATTCCTTACTTCCTTTTGGCAATAGTTTGATACGTTCTTTTTGTCTGCCAGCTTGCAACGAGTTGGGTTGAACCTAGCCTGAATGGGAGCGCTCCCTAAAAAAAGGGGTTATTTGTGCAAACCAGCTTTGTAGGAGCCCAGCCTGTACCTGGCCATTAAGGGGTTGTAGCTTGGCATGTTCCGATGGATTTAAATGTGTATTTAAAAGCCTCTGCTTTTACTAGTTCAGTGGTATTCTTTTTTTTTTTTTTTTTAGTAGAGTGTATCAAGATGCATCATTCATGATTTTAGGACATCTTGGTAGATGGGTGGTAAAAAAAGGGACTGTGCATACCTCTACGAAGACTCCTAGCCAAGGTTATGGTGTTACGTGTCTTGCTTTGTTTGGTGATGGTTCATCTCTGGAGAGTGTTTTCTCACAGGAATGTGGTGACTTTTAGTTCTACATTCCCCATCATGGGGAATCAAATTTAGTTCATCATTCCCCATCAAAGCTTAGACTGAGCTTTCTCTCATTATTTCCTCTTGCACACTTGGATTCTGTTACGCTAGAGCATCTTTAATAAGCTTCCTTGTTTATTTTCTTATATACACGCATGAACAGGTCAGTGCTGGCAAGTCCATTTTTACATATTTGCTTTTGATCCTCATTTTCAAATTACAATTTCTACCAAATCTGTCCCTGGAAATAAGGAGAGCACCGTGCAAAGGGCAGGTGGGTGCCTCACTAGACAGGAGGATGCTGCAAAGCCTGGGGCAGCAAGCCTTGGCCAGAGAAAGGTGGTTTCAGTGTACTTTTTAAACATTAAAACATGTCTTGTTATGAAAACCAGCATGAAGGGGAAAAATGGGTGCCTGTGGCTGGCATAAAATTTACATATATAAAATTGTATTGTATTAATAAGGGAGTTCAGGGTTTTCTTTCTTTTGTGACCGTGCTCAGTTGTTTTCTCCAGTTCTGCAGGAACTTTATATACTTATAAATGCCTCAAACTGAGGAGGGAAAGAAAATGAAGAGTGGTAAATTGGTAGGGTCCCTTTAGGTCATCAAATTTTGTTTTATTTAATTAGTTTTCTCCAGTGAAAGCAGATATGGGAATTCTAATGTCTTCTTGACACTGCACATACTATAATCACCCATTTATAACCAAATTTGGATTTGGGGAATTAACAGCTCATGGCTTTCCTGCTATGTGAATTACGCTTTCTAAATTCTAGTGTTCTTTTAGTCTTCCTTGCAGATCAGCCACTTCTAATACTGGGCTCAGTGTTCAATACCAATAAAAAGGTACTTGTTCTGGTCAATTCTTACACAATTTTTTTGCAGAGTAGGCTGTGCCTGTTTAACTGAGGTCTTTGATGGTTTCACCTTCTATGGATTTATATTTTTTTTTTTGTAAAGGAGAAATACAAGAAGCATAGTCAGTTTCCTTCCCACAATCTTTGTAAATGTGTATCTTCTACAAAACTTCAAAAAAAAAAAAACCCCAACCCTCTTTCTTTGTAGAAGTTAATTAGCTTTGGTTCAGTCTGCATAATTCTTTGAGGGGAATTCACCTCTAGGGTCTAGTTCCGTGCAGCTGGGCACCAGGGATAAAGAAGCAGCCCAGCTTTGAGGTCAGGATCTGGCCATTTTAGCTGGTGTGGATGCCACAGACACAGACCTGGTATTTTAAACTCAGAGTTTCCAATAGATGTTACATCTGACAGCTGAAGAAAGAAGACTGACATACTCTCATATGAGATAAAGGGGCAGCATTAACATCTGCAGAATGAAAATACTTTCTTTTTTCAGTATCTCTCTGCAGTTCAAAACCCTATTTCTGGAAATATTTCTGAGATGGAAAAAAAAAAAGGGGAATATATTTGTGAAAGTTTGTTTTGCATTTTTTTTCTTAAAGTGACTAATAGACTAGACAGTTTTTCTTTCTAATGAACCTTGCACTACTTTTAAGACCCTTCTTAAAACCAACTGAAAAAACACACTTTATTGGTACTATTAAATTGAATGTGTTTGCTTGAATGATCAATGATATTTTAACATGGATGCAGCAACACATTTAATTTAATTGAAACTATCTCTGAGTACATGCAGAGCATTGGTAGGTACTGGTATTGTGAATGTGTTAACTGAAATCCAATTTTAAGACATAATTATGGGAAAGGACAAAGCTGTAAGATCGGGAATTAGATCTGTTGCCTCTTTGTCCTTCAATCTCTATAACAATGCAGGTAATTGTCTGTATATAACAAATCTCAACGATACTCTCCTTTGTCCCTAATAAAGGAAAGAAAATCTTCCTTTGTCTGTAACTTATCAAGAAGTTGCATTTGGAGATGTTAAAATTTCTGGAAGATAGTTACAAATGGAAAATTTAGCCAACTAACAGAAACAAAAACAAATATTTCTTTTATGTGTTGAATCCATTTGGAAACAGGCATCTTCTCCAGTTTAACAGTTGCAGATGAAATATTGTTATAAAGCGTTTAGCTGTTTCTTCATAAGATAAGACTTTAATGGCCAATGTCCTCCAGCATCGTGTCAGTGAATTTTTATCTTCTTGTTGTCTCTTTCTCCAGCTGTAATGATTTTTCATTATTGCTGAAAGGTAGTTGATCTAAAATATAAATGTTTTAACACAACGTATTTTTAAATGTGGATTTGAGACTATGTAATGAAAGTGTAATTGCTTCTGTGCTTTTACTGTGTGTGCCCAGTTCCTCTCTGATGCTATAATTTCTGATCTCTGCTATATACTCATAGTAAAAGATCCACATTAAAGAAACTAATAATTAGCTCTCTATATTCATGAAATTGAAAGCTTAAAATGCTTGAAAAAAGCAGCTATATCCTTAACTAACTAAAATCATACAACCTGCTTTTTAAAAAAAAAAAAAAATTTAAAAAATCCCCCCAACCAGGCATTATATGCTTTTTATTATTAAAGCACGTAATTAGTTTATTGTACTCTGTATTAAGCTAACTCTCTTTCTTGTCTGTAATATTTTGTAAAGTACTGACACTGCTAGTGAGAGTGCTGAGCTCTAGCCAGCAGCAAATATTTGCAGGTGGATGCAATATCTGGAACAGCCTTAAGTGGTACTCATTTCCCAGTACTACAAGACAGACCTGCGGTATGTGGTTTAACTGGTATTTAACTATTGTCTTCTGACTCAGTCTTCATACTTTTACATGTATGTGTTCAACTATTTCCTGGTTCAGTGTGTGAAGCACAATGCTGCCAGAGGAGTGAGCAGAAGGCCAGAGCTGCTAATTATTTACCGCAGAGCATACTTTTCCCTCTTCTCCACCCCAGTGATCTCCTGGTAATGGAGCTTAGTTCTCTTTATGATTAAATTGCTTAAGACTTCATCTAAGAGGTGCAAATAAAATAGCTCTTTTCTAAATTTCAGATAGTGTGAGCAGCCTACAAAAAAAAAAAAAAAAAAAAAAAGACCCCAAACGAAACAACACATTTCTCCTTTTCATTTACTTGCACTGTTTTGTTTTTTGACTTGCAGGAAAGGACTGCTGTTTCTCCCTCAGCAGTTCTGGGTGATTCACAGAGCAGCCCCTGCTCCATCCTAGCAAACCCATTGCCTGCTTGCTGTGCTATTACCAGACAGAAGGTCATTTCTGATAACCTTCACTGTGCCCTACAGGTTACGCTATATGCAGAATTCTGTGCAGTGCATTTATGGTTTGGCTTGTAAGTAGTATGTATGGTGATTCTTCCTATGAATAAGTTTAAGGCTACTAATGACAACTGACACAGTTACTACTTTTTATTTATTTTCCAGTTCCTCTTCAAGGTAAGAATAGTAAGCTGCAATGCCCAATTCTGCCAAAGACCAGTTGCTGCAGAAGATGTGAGTCTCTTGCACTTCTGTTCCTGCAGATTGGCTACCCTAGTTGCTTCTGCTCTCTTCTGAGTGATATTTTTTTTTTTGGGGGGGGGGGGGGGGGGTCGAGGGGGGAAAGGAGGTGAAAAAGAAAACTGATATCTCATATGCAGATGATTATTCAAAGTCATTGCTACATGTGGTATTTGTCACTATTGTCTTCAAATTGTCTTTAAATTGCATCGAAGTTAATTCCAGCTATGTTAATCTGAGATTTGCAGTGAAAACTGGTCATCTGAACATTTTGTCTCCTCCTGTAGAAATGTGTGGAAAAGACAGGAGATAAGATAGTGCCAAACTTCCATTTCCCTTTTGAGCAAAGGCTTTTTACTTTTTGCTCTCCTGAAGTCAGATGTTTGCTGCTCCATCCTGCAGGGAACCAGTAGGACTTCTGAAATCCTTCTAGAGTTTTGAAGATTAGTTTAATGACTGAGAAGTTTTAGGACTTGCAGTAAGTTATGCTGTCAAGATTTGTCTGAGGACACAGGAGTTGCTCACCTGCTGTCCCTCATACCTTCTCTTTGCACTTTCCTCCCCCTCGTTGCATCAGTTGTGTTTTGTGACTTGGAGATTCTAAGTGCTGTGAGACATTGTGCATTTGTATATGACTAGTACTAAGGAATCTTGATTGGGTTAGGACCTCTGGCTATGACTTCAAAAAAGAAATCTTTCTCAGTTGCCAGGTGCATGTAGGAAGTCAACATAGTGCCCCACCACATCTGTCTCCACCAGGATTCACTTCTTACAAACTGTCAAAAATGAGAGCTGGAGGGGAAAAAAGCGTCCCTCACCCAACTTCCTGTATTTTGTGAATACAGTATTCCTTTTTGGTCATGAATGGGTTATAAATCAGACAAAAGCTGGGTTGTGGGGTCTCATCCCTTTCTTCTCTAAGTGAATTGGTTAATTCTTGGCGTGTTTGTAGATAGGAAAGGCATTCCTTACATCAGGCACAGATGGGGAAGGGTTTCTTGTGCTGTGAGTTAAGACATTCACCTCCAGACACAGGGCAGCCTGTGGTAAACCACTCAAGTACTCAGGAAAAGGGGGTGGTAGGAGTGTGATTGAGGCAGTACAAAATCTTGGCAGGCATTTAGCAGGACAGCAAATTTCATTCTGGATGCTTGGCGTGTCATGGAGCAAGTACGAATTGTGAAACAGCTACATGGAGCAAGTGGGGGCAACAAGAGGGGTCAGGATGCTAGGGAGCAAACTGTACCTCCGACCCTGTGAAGGGACGGTAAGTGGCTGTGCAGAGCCTGTTGAGAAATCAGGGCTAAAGATAACACCTGTTATATTGAAATGGTGCAAAAATTAGCATCCTAGTAAAATGTCTGCTTTGTAAATGGCTACTGTCAGGCTGTTCAGGCTCCAAACTGTGTGTATTGTGCATAACTGAAACAAATGCGGTTGTTGCTTTTGACTGCACAGCAAATGCTGCTTTTTGCTGAAGAAGAAAACCCACAGTTTGTTTCTGGATGTCCTGTAGTGCAGTAACTAGTCTTGTGGGCAGTCTGTGGTTTGTATGTATCGGGTGGTGTTTGGAGGACTCTAATTTGAGATGTTCCTATCCCTGCTTTCATACAGTGAAGGAAGCTAAATGAGATCTGTGTGTGGATACAGCTGAAGGAGGACATGGAAAAGCGAGCGTACGAGAGGCTAATCGAGTTTGAGGCATAAGCACTCTTTCGTCATGTCCATCCCCATGAAACCAAAAGCAAAGACAAGCTTCTAAAGAAAAGGAAATAGGTTGTTGGGGGAGGATGATGAGTAAACATAGAGCGTACATGAGAAGGAAGACTGCTGCAGCCTGCCTAAGTTAACAGCGTGTATCAACTGTTGAAGCAGTGCCCAAGTATGTGCTGTTTCATTACATAGAACTGAACCGTGCTCATCTCTGAAATAACTGACCAGTCTGCTGCCTCCTTTTTAATTAGATCCTGTTGGGATGAGACATCCCTTCCTGAAATGAAAGGTAAAATTCACCCCCCCACCCACAGACCTTTGCACTCTTGACAGCTGTGATAATATGACACTATCCTCTGTAATTTGGGTACTCCTTAAAAGTGATAGAAGGCATTTCTAAGTGTTGAACTTGCAGACTCTTGCTACATGAGGTTACCACCTGTACACTGCTTACAATGAGGTAATCATAATCGATGTCATGATGGTCAGAACCACGATCATCTGAGACCCTAAGGAAGAGTGAGCCTGTCTGACTCATCTGCTGCACTATACAGTAGCAAAGTCTCCAGTCTCTACGTTTACTGCTGTTGAGAGGAAGATGTGAAAGGTTATTACGGCTGGCTTATAGAAATACTTCAGGGTATTGCTCCAAATTACCTTGCTTGTTGTGAAAATGCATAGGAAGGTAGTCTCTGTTCTGAAATGCCTGAATGTGTGTTATTTTAAACATGCACATGTGCAGACACACAGCCTGTATTTAGGGAACATTTCTATGGCTGTAAAATCCATCCCTGAAAAGCTAGGAAGTGTTGGAATTAAAGCTGCCCATTTGATTTTAATTTGCCCCGCACTCTTTTCCCCCTCACCACATTGAGCTGGCTTTGCCCTGTGCCAGCCCTCTCATCAGAGGGAGCTGTTGGGAGAGAAGCTTCAGCTTGCCTGGATGCATTTTGCAGTGAAGATGGAGGATGTCCTTGTGCAGCTCTCCCTTTACAGTCTTG
Organism: Tyto alba; assembly: GCF_018691265.1. Taxonomy (NCBI): domain Eukaryota; kingdom Metazoa; phylum Chordata; class Aves; order Strigiformes; family Tytonidae; genus Tyto; species Tyto alba. Next base: position 4,728,281 of record NW_024881329.1, on the reverse strand, counting down.
CCAATAAGTCTGTTCCTCCGCTTTGCTTTTGGAGCAGCTTCCAAACTGAGGTGAGAGCCAGCCCGACTGGGTTGTGGGGGCATTGCAGCTGAGCGGGTGGATCCCCTTGGGTCCCATAGGATCAATCAACTTCCTGGCTTGACCTTGCACCTCCCTCGTTACTGGGGACGTGACTGGTGATCGAGACCCTGGGTTGAGCCTGGGCACCATTCATTGCAGGGCCTGCCAAACTCCGGTACCATGGCAAGGCATTCCTGCCTGGTGGAGCTTCCACCTCCTGCTGTGTTGTTCTGCTCAGCTCCCTGCCTTCCCGTGCACTTTCCTTACACGGGTCTTCTGGTTATTTCACCTAATTTTTCTCTGTCCTTCCCCAGTCTCCTTCTCCTTCCACATATAGGATGGTTGAGGTTGCTTACAGAGCATCTTTCAGTGCTTGATTTAGCTTACTTGTTCCCTACGTAGCTCTGTGCTGCATTTGTTCCCCTCTGTTCCAGTTCTGCAAAGGCTGCGGTAGGCACAAGTAAACTAGGGCTTTTTATTTTGATATCCCAAGTGGTTCTGATGTGTGTAAGTTTTCCCCAGCGATAGCAAAGGCTACCTTAGTTACGAGAGGACCAAAGGGGTTGGGGAAAGTCTATTTCTTGCTATAAGAAGGAAAAAAGGTCGCTGAGGTGTTTAGTAATGGCACAGCAATGTGTTTTCCCTCCTAATTTTCTCAATGTTTTAAAGCATTTTGGCTGCAACATTTCATAATTAAGTAAATATATTTAGCCAGCTGGTGGCACATAGTCTTAAAAATTTCCCTCCAAATTGAAGTTTTTGGGGTAAGTTCTGAGCAAATGCAATGGGGTATTCTGTTAGGAAACGCTGGACAATGTCACATTACACCCTATTCTGTTACCATTAAGACTTCTCTTTTTAGCTAGTTGACCTTGATTTTCAGAGCATCAGTGCTTTTCTGCCATTCACCCAAACCCCCTCTTCCTACTTCTCCCTCTTGTCTTCCTGCAGGTATTTGTCCCCAGCTGAGCCCGTGGTTCTGGATGCCCAGTGTGCTTGTGCATCCTCAGTTACAGCAGTCACTGTGGTGATGGTGATTGGTGTGGGCTTGGTGAAATCTCCGAGGGCTCTGCAGAGGGGCTGTGCTACAGCCCCGTGTCACAACACAACCTTTGCTCCTGAAATTCTCTCTTCTCTGGGCCAAATAATCCTGTTATAACTTAAGTAGGTGAAAACTCCACCCACTCTGTGAGTTTTCTTAATGCAAGTGTGGATGGTCTTTCTCATAGCGATCAACTTGTTTCCAAATCAAATGTATCCACTTTTCTTAAGTCTTCTCTGTATCTTCATAATTGCAATTTGTCAGTCTTTTTGATTGCGAATCCGTCCCTAATGGCCCCATCTTTTACACTATTCCCTGTTATATATTACTTTAGAAACATGGCTGTTGTCATATTTTAGCATTTTTATCAATATGTAAATTCAGGATATGATTTATTTTTTAAAAAGCCTATGTCTAAAATTCAGTCCTGTTCTTTACACCCTTCTCTCTCCCCCTTTCCTTTTCTGCCCACACCTCAAGTCAAATTTTGGGTATGTGGGTGGAACGGGTTTTAGTAGTGTGTGGGAAACGGATAGTTAAATGCAGTGATGATGGGGAGGAATAAATACTCATGTAGTACAGTGACAAAATAGTGTTTGTTGCAGAACTTGGATTGTAATTGCACACGGTATATGGTGCAGCTTCCACCTAATTTTTCCGTCATGCTTGTCTTCATTTTTGCATATACATGTTACAAAATAGTTTGGTTTAATTTGTATTCATTTAGTTTGCCCAGGAGGAGGAGGGTGTTTTAATTGAAAGCAAAAATTCCTGCGAACCATATGCCTTACTTCTCAGTCAGCTCTAATTAAATTTCTTTTTCCTCCCTGATTTTGAGTTGTTTCCCCTTTGTGTGTGTAAGTGAGAATTTATGTGGGAGATCCCCATCATTGTTGTTACATCATGGTCCTGTTTTATGATCCCATAGTTCCCTATATGTTGCTCAGGCATGTTAGTAAAGATTGTGATTACAAACACATTCTTTAGGTGAAGGGAGATTATGGTAGGTTAAATATTACCTCTGTAAGTCCTTTGGTCAGTATTTCAGAGTGATAATGAGGATCAGTGTATTGAGCCCCTAGGGAAAGCTTCTGTTTATAAATGTGGAGAAAACGTGAGGGTCTGAAGTAACGCAGTGAACTGATGACATACAGCTCGGACTTCTTGAATTTCAGTGCTGTTATCTAATTGCAACAGGACCCTACTTTTGTTTTGTCTTTCTACCAGAAAGTAATGTTTCATAGTAGTCAGCTTTTGTATAACTATAAGGTAATAAGATATGTTTAGTAGCACTGGCCAGTTCAAGTATATATGTGTGTGTGTATATATCTGTATCTGTGACTGTGTATACACACACATGTATATATTTGTGAATGTAGAACAGGAGAGGAGAAATGAGCCTTTAGTGAGAAATAATTTATTTTTGTATTTAGTTTTGTTTGTTTAGTATCAAGTATTGTTTGAAAGAGGCTAAGGGAAAAGGAATTGTGTGTTGAGATAAGCAGTAGGAGAATAATAAAAAAAAAAGACATGTACTTGGCTTAAATGATGTCCAGACTTACTGTGATATTTTCCAGGCACTAGTATTTTCCTTTTTTATTAAGATTGCAAACAGTTGATTTTTGTTGAGTCTACATAAGAACAAAAAAGAACCAGAGTATTAATATATGTAACTGTTCCCGAAATACGCATTTGAGTTCATTGTTTTACTTGTCCTTTGTGTTCAAAGAGGAGCCTTGTTATAGCAGGTTTAACTTCTACGACTGATTAAGGAACCATTAGTTTGACAAATAACCGTGTGATTAATTGGAGGGAAAAAAAATGGTGACTCAAATAGAGAAGTACTTCCATGCTTTCACCATAGGTACTTACAAGGAATTGTATCAATAGAACATGCCAGTGTTATTTCAGTGGTTCTTCCGTTGCTATTAAATTGATCTGGGTGAGATGTCTTTTCAGATGTATTTTGTGTACCCACATCTCTGTGATTGGTGGAAAAATCAAGGGCTTCTTCCAGCCCCGGCACCGCTAGTGTTGATGTGGCTGCCTGGTAAACAGGGCTGGGGAACCGGTGGGGGACGTTGTAGTGATGTATATTTGCAAGTGTGGGTTTGACGTGGGCGTTTATGAGCTCAGCAGTCCCTTGCTAGGCTCGCATGTATCCGGTCTCCAGATCCTTCTCTGGTGTGAAGTTCATGCGTTGTAAATACATCTGAGTGTGGAGATGGAAAGATGGGATGAGTTGCCTGGTGTTCAGCAGCAGCGCTGAAGGTTTTCCTTGCCTGATAGCTTGCTTTGCATCCAGCCCATCTGATGGGGAATTTGGGTTTCTCTAATACCCAGGCTCTGCTTGTCTGGGTCCCAGGGGCCACAGCTGGTTATGTGTTGGCTTGACGTGGTGTCATGTGCATTCCGGCATCCAGGAAACCATTCTCTGGAGCTTTTGGTCACATATCTCTTTGCTTTGTTATCTGGATGATAGTGCTGTGAACTTCCCACTGCAAGCAAATGGTTTCTGGAGAAAAGAGGGAATTAAAAATCCTTTGAGTTTTATGCTTGCAATTGAGAATAAATTTCCACAGATTGTGTTTTCCTATGAAAATACAAGTCACATTCCACTATGACATGGGAGAAAATGACTTATCTTGTACAGATAGAGCTCCAAGAGGTTGGTTGCAAAGTCTGAATGTCTCCAGATATGGAAATAGTGTCATATTATGTTATCAAGGTCTAGGCCTATGTCTTCAAATAGGAAAAATACCTAATATTGCTTATTTTAAAATCTGTCTTTTCAAAAGACATGTGCCAAGAAGCAGTGTGCTGGGGAATAAGTTCAGTTGTAAGCGGAGGGATTTTTTTTTTTTTTTTTTTTTTAGCAGAATTGTTTGTGAATGAGCAATGGAGATAGTGACCTACAGGGTTTACAAGATGTGGGAATCTGCCTGTCTAGCCAGCACTATAAATAAATGAGAGAGGCTTTTGAAAGATTTTTTGTCAGCTCGATATACGTTATTTTATTTCGGAAAGTCTCCTTTGCTTCACAAACTCTTCTGTATGGGGTGCTATTTATAAACTGGGGTGGAGGAAGAGTCTCTGGGAGTGGGTGATTCACAGACACAAAATAGGGCCATCAACAATGTTAACACTGTGGCATAATCTGATAAAATCAAAAACTTGGACAAAGAGTGCGACACTGTTCCTCACTGGGGCTGTTGTGCGGCAGCTTTTTTCTCCCTTTCCGCTGACCTTCTCTGACTTGCCAAAAATGCCATCTAGTTTCGTTTTCACAGGGGCCCGACACTGTGTTGCCCAGGGTTAACCTAAGAGCAGTGCTTTGGCTTGGTCTTCTGCAGGGAGACTCTCATGCCTGACCCATCTGAAGAGTGTGTGTCACTGCAGGTTTTGTGGGACGCGGCAGAGGAGCGGCCGAGGGCTGCCCGGTAGCTCAGCGGCTGTCTCCTCTGCACCCTGGCCAGGGGTGGCTGTGGAGAGCTTGTGTTCACAGCCGAAGGTGGATTGATGTTCATATCACAGGCTGGGAGTTGGAGTGGTGAGTTACGGGTATGTGTTCCCTCCTGCTGTTCCTCCTGTGGGATCTGGCAGAGGAAATGGGATGGAGGATTTAGTGAAATCTCCTGGAGCTTGCCTATGACTACGCTGTGGGACAGAGCTGACAGGAGCTGGTTTAGTATACTGAAGGGGTATTTTTAGTGTGTGTCCTTCCTGTATAGGTAGAGGTGGCTTCATTACCTCCAGGAGTAATGTATGTGCTTTTTGTGCTAAATAAACCCCTGACAAGGGCCAGGATTATTTACTGAAAGAGGAGAAAGCGGGAGGACTATGAAGAGGAAGGACGTAATCATGACTGCTTCTATACAGCAGCACTTGGAGATGCTATTAGAGCTGAACTTTGAGGCACAGCATACCCTATATGTGTGTACATTGTCTTCAGGGCCGTTACAGTCTGTTGGAAAGGAAGTAATTTGTCAAGTTTACCCAAGTGCTACATTGAAGAGCCCATCCTAAAACTTGGGACTCATAAGCAGCCTAGTGTATCTACAGAGCCATGGTATGTCCCAGTATGTTCAGCAAATAGTAATTCAGAGAGTCACGTAGGAGAGGAGTACATGGAGAGATGAAGCAAAAGACTGCGGCACAGGAATTAAAGATGAAACTTCCCTGTGCTAGTGGGTGGGGATCCCAAAGTGCTTCCTGCTCAGAAGCCTGTTAGAACAAAATCAGAAATACACTTCTGAACATTCAATCCACGATGGAGATGAAAAGCATATAAGAATTAAAAAAAAAAAAAAAAAAAAAAAAAAAAAAAAAAAAGGAGGGGGAAGGCAAGCCCAACCAAATAAAAATACATAGGCTAAAGTGTGCACCCATCATAGGCAGGAAAATCCTATCTTTTTCTTTCTCCTATTATGGGAGGGGTCATTGTTTCTTTTTCTAGTAAAAGAATCCTTTTTTAAAAATGTCTGTGGGAAAGGAGAATAGTCTGAATTGAGTCTTTGAGATGTTGTATTACAGAGAGTCACAGAAAATGTACTATGCAAATGACTATCTGCCTTATTAGATGCCTCAATAGAGTTCATTGTCTCAATATTGCTATTATTGGAGATGGATGGACACTACATGATTTTACCATCAAGCTGAAAAACTTCAGTGTTACAGTCTCATTGCTAGAGTAATAATAGTGCACTGACTTAAAGGAGAGAATTGAATTAAGGGGAGTGAAAGGTCCATTGCTCTGTCCATTTTAGTTTGTCTTTTGTAGACTGTGCATCATTTTAGGGGTCACAACAGGGGGGTTTGTGCTTCATGGTCTTTGTTTTGTTCATCTTTCATTGCTAGTAGAAAGAAGGCTCTTTTATGGGGAAATTCTCTAGCACCTGCTGTGATTTTGCTTGATTGCTGTTGTAGGGACACCGGCATTGTTGGACAATGGCGATGCTGGCATCTTTCCCAGGTGGGTGCTGACCTGTACCAGCTTGGTGTCCTCACAGAGGAGGAGAATCTTCTCCTTTGTTCCCAGGTGTCAGGAGCTCATCACAGTACCGCTCTTCTCCATTAGCTGGCTTCTTACCTGTGGGACTGCTCACCGAGTCTTGCCCGAGCTGCCACTAGAGCCTCACATACTGCCTAGGGCAAAATCTGAGTCCTGAGAGCTGCTGAAGTCAAAATCTGTCTAATGTCAAAGTCTGTGCATTGGCATAGTCTCCCTTAAACCTGCTTTGAGGTCTTGCTTTGGATGTGGTGGGTTGCATTACAGACAAAAATACTTTCATAGATTGGGTGCCTGAAATTACAGCTAACTGGTGTTTTATGGTGTGTGTTGAGTTTTTTTGTTTGGGTTGGGTTTTTTTTTGTAATCCAGCTTCACAAGCAGATGTGGCAGCAGCTTTGGTGATGAAGTTGTTAGAATAGATGGTTAGCGATACCCAATTTTTTTGGGGGGGGGGGTTTAATTAGATATTATTTCTTCTGCACATCACTTGATGTGTTGTATCTGGCTTTCTTACAAAATGGGAATTTTCAGATAAAACTTTGGCTCAGGGACTTTGCTGTCTCTGTGGCCTCATGATGACAGTAAGGACCCATCACTGAGTTTTCAGCTAGGGCTGGGCTGTACTGCTGTTGTCCATGGAAGCATGCATCTCTCCCATGTAATTTTGGTTCTTTTAAGCCTATTGTTTGCCTCTTGGTGGGGAGGGGGGAAACAACCCAGTTTCTGTCTCTCTTTTATTGTTTGGTTAATGTGTGTGAAAGTTAATGAGTAACTAAAAGAAGCACAGGCAAATTGGAAAACTGTAACCTTACTCAGTGTTTGCTTTTCTTCCTTGACTTTTCAGTTGTGGAGGGGGTGGGGAGGGACTATTACTTATTAAATAAAAGAAGTTCTCAACAGCCCTGAGCGCTTCCCTCTAGATAACCAACTGCCCCCCCTTAGTCTTTTAAAGTAGCACCTGTCATGCCGTACTCTCTAATATGATTTAAAAACAAGGGATTGGAATGAGTACACACCACATGAGCCATGAAGAAGCTCTCAACATACCAAACATATAGAAATAAGATTATTCTGAATTTGGAGACTTTGTTTTGTGTGTTTCACTGTTCTCCTAATTCTGCAACCTCTCCATGTGTGTCACCTAACATTTCCAAGGGCAGCCCAGCTGACCTCATGGCAGACAACCCTGATGTAAATGACAGTGAGAAGCCACTTGGCTGAAATCATAATTCTGTGACATGAACTTAGGCACTGCCTTGTCCTTTCCCGTCCCCCGTCCCCCGTCCCCCCCACCAGTGCTAACGGTGGGGCTGGTGGCTCTTACCTCTCCTTCTTCATTTCACCAGAGCTGCATGCGTGCACTGAGGCTGCAATTGTAGAGCTGGCTAAATCTGCTCCTCAGTTTTCCTTAAATATTAAGGAAATCTTAAATACTAAGATATATGTTTTCCTTACAAATCTTTCTGAAGTAAAACCTGAACTGCAGAGTAAGGCATACTCCATTCTTACTGTGTCACTCAGCTTGGGGTATGTGCTCTAGCTTTCAGTATTTCAGCATTGCTTATGAATGTTTAGTAAACCTTCCTTCGTTTTAGATATATGCATATACATTCAGAAGTTTTTCTCTATTTCACTTTTCCACTTCAGTTTTCCACCCCAGTCTTGAGAGGTTAGTTTTAATACAAGTGTGTATATAGAAAAAGAAATTAAGGTATCGGTGACTGTTGTAACTCTTGTCTTTGTGTTTTCACAGAAGTTTTGTATCCATCTCAGAACAGGTACAGCTTCTGGGGGGTTAAAAATTGCCACTTGGTGTGGTCTGTTGGGAGTTCTTTTGGGGAAAGTTTAAGCAGTAGCAGCCTGAATTCCTCTAGCACCTACTCTAGCAAACATGAAGTCATAAAGCAGCAGCTCTTCTGATTTTAATTTTTCAGTGATACTTTTCTACTGCTGTGACCCTTAACATGATGATTATGGGAAGTTCTTTAAAAAACAAAAACGACCCTGAAACATGTATGTCCTTCTCCTGGAGCTTTTGGGAGCAGCTTGGCCAAGTCAGTGTCACGTTTGCTCTGTTTATTCAGTCATGCTGCTTGTGTCAGGTACAAAACAGGGAAGGAGAAAGTACTGTAGGAAAGAGTAAGACATGTCTGTAAACCCAAAGGTCTTCATAGATTGTCAGGAATAAACACAGTACCTGAAAATATTCGTAACTGATTCAAATGAGGAAAAAAACCAAAATCTCCTTAGTAGTGCAATTTAAGCTAATATTCTGTTATGCTGAGTTCAGTGAATGGAGAGCTAATTTGTGTTTTCCCTTTATCAATATAGAGAATTTATACTGGAAAAAAGATTACAGTAGTATGATTTGTTTGGCATGTACAGCAACAGAAATTCTGCTTTTGTTCTGCTGCTCATCAGAGAGGCTCAGTGTGCAAGGTGTGGTGTATTGTTTTCCACTGAGCTTTCTGTCTAATCTTTAAATGCATGTGTCATTTTGCGTTGCTTGAATATATTCTGTGATTATACAAAATAAGTTTCTATTACATGCAAGAAGCACACTCAATACTGGTTCTACCATTGCATTCGTTTTGAACGTGGTGACTTTTATGCAGCTTCTCTTTCTTGTATGATTACTTTGTATTTTTTCACTCACTTTATTAAAATGATAGGGAAAGTATTCTCAGTATCTCACTTAAGAAAGCATGTTACCCATTTTTGACTGCCTGTATACAGTTCAATCACCATTTTATAAAATGGCTCACAAAGCTGTGAAGAGCTCCAGGGTCATTATTTCTCCCACCCTCTTTTTCTGACTCCCTCATTTGTCTCAGAAGGGCTTTAGTAATTTACTGTGCCCTTCCTCTTAGAATTTATATTTTATTTTCAGCATCACCACCTGCCCCAGGTGAAATTTCCTCCCTTTCTAATGGAAGACTGAAGGTCTGGTTGTCTAGTGAAGTGAACCCTTACGTCTTTTGGTTGTTGATGATGGGAAGTGGAATTGCAGCCTGCGACCACTTAGGTCTTCTGACATCTCCCTTGTCTGTTCCCTTTTTATGACAAAGGAAATGAGATTTTTTTTTTTTTTCTTTTTTTTTCTTTTGCTGCTGCTAGCTTTGCATTTCTGCATACGACTTAATTTTCTCTTTTTACAAAGCTGGGTTTTCTTCTTAAGTTTGGTCCATTGAATCTTAGCAACTTTCTTGTGTTTCTTTAACAAAGCAGCAGCAGTTTGGAAATGACTTCTGAAACAGGAAAGGGTAAATTATCTTGCTTTGTCACTCCTACATTTTGGACACTCCATGTGCACCATGAAGGCAAATTCCTTGCTGAGCCTTTGCTGGACCACAAAGTATTTATGTATGGCAAATGCTGTAGATTCATCTTTAAAAAATGTTTTGTGGGAAATAGAATTAATGTTTTCTTCTGCAGGAAAAGGGGAGATCCTTTGTAAATGCCAACTACCTGAAAGACCCTACTGTGTTACTGTGGTTAGGTTGGATGGACAACGGGCAGAAGCTGGTTTTGCCAGACGTGAACACGTTTCTCTGGGGAAGGGTGCCCTGGTTGCTGTTTCTAGGTGTTATTGAAGTGCGGATATCTGCAATTTGCATGAAGAGGCAAAATAAAGGGTGCTAGATTTCCTCATGCTTTCTTCAAGTTCTGCTATTTTGAGCTGCTGTATTTGTCTTCTCTGCTCATACTGTTGTGCAGAGAAAGGAGGACAGTTTATTTAAAACCAAGTATTTCATAGCAGTTAATTTGTGTGGTATTTATAGCAATTACTTGAAGACACATGGTACCTTTTCTGTTGTGAATAAAAACTGTACTAAGCTCTACTAAGGAGTAATGCAGGTTATCTAATGAAACATTTTGCATTGTGTGGTTCCCAACTGGTTCGTTCATTTCACTGTTGGTGCTGGCTGAAAGATGATTTGTTCCTGCTCTGTGAGAATAACCTCCCTGCAAGTGCCTTGTGTGTCTTGGTAATGACAACAATACCTAAACTAGTGAGTGCTTTTGAAGACATTCTTTCTAAAAACATGTGCTCATGTCCGGAAATGTACACTGTTATGGCAAAAGGACCTTGGTCCATGTGACTTCTTTAAAACATACTTGTCCTTCTCGCAGCCGTCAACTGAGTCACATAGGCAAAAGAAAGAAAGGTAAGGCAGGCAGGTAGGGAGTGAGTAGATTGGAGAAGTGATGCTTTTGAGACTCCTGGTCAGTAAAGACTATGTGTTCATTTTGTAGTCAACTGGTAGAGCTTTTTGCCAGACAGAAAGATAGGCAAATTATTCTGTTTACTTCCTTTACCCCACTGAAATATTTGTCACCTCTGTGCAACGTCTGTTGCTGACGGAAGGTGAACATTTTCCTGCCTCATTTGCCATTGAGATGGATAAACTCTACATCTTTTCCTTCATGTTTGCAGGAGGGTGAGGCCTTACGAAACAGCTGAGCCAATCTAATGGCCATCTACTTCCCTGCTGCCATCCTGTGACGTGAGCTGCTCCCTTTCACTCTGCTGGCCCATGTCTGACCCCATGGTGGGCTGGGTGAGATAGCTAAACTAGCAGAAGGCTACTCCAACCATTGTGGCAGTGAAGTTCTCTGCCAGATCAACTCCTTAAACAAATTCATTGTGCAGTCAGGCGAGAGACCGTGCTTCAGTAAGGGCAGCCTGAGGAGTGCAGACATGGCTTGTCCCTTCCAGCAATGACCAAAGTTGGGTAGGGTCAGCTACATCCTGTGATAGTAGTAGGAAAAGTTATATTAATATTTTAGTTTCTTATGCAGTGTCGTATGTATCATCCATCTCCATAAACCTAGAATCAAATTGCAATTTCAGAGCTAAATTCCTGAACCATTTTAATAGAGCAAATCAAAGCCCAGCGTGATGGTAATGACTATATGCTGATAATCAATTAGTTTGTTTCAGACTTCAAATTTTTCTTTACAGCTGCAAAGACTAGAAGTTATTTCAAGCATAAAAATCAGTTTTTTTCTTTAAAGTAATTTCTGCACCTGGTTTTGGGAGAAAAATAGAAATAACTGGTGGCAATGTTACAAACCTCTGTAGCAGAAGCAAATATTTGCTATCAGCCAAAACAAAAATGAACTGACCAGCTTTTTCTGGAGAGTGTCTGCTACTAGCCATCTGCTATCAAGAAAGCAAGCGTTAGCATATGTTTGTGCCTTGTTGAACCTAAGATTAGTGGCAAAGGTTAATTTCTTAATTGTTTAGAAATAACTGTCTTGTAATAAAAATACGTAGTGTAGTCTAGACATTGTAGTCTTAACTTTTACCTTATTCCAATATTTATGCTATTTTCAACACCAGCTTGTCCCTGCTAACTTGAGTAAAATTGTTGCTTGTTAACACTATGTGAGGGTGAAACACCTACTTTACTGAAGGTCTTTGTGTAGTTTTTCAGATACATTCAGTGGATGCGGATGGGCTTTGTTACTTATTTCAGCATGAGCTGGAAGAAATCCACACGTTCCAGTACACTAAAATAGTTTGAATTTTTGTGTCTCAACACACTTTCTTTTGGGGTAGACACAGGTGATTATGCTAAAACTAATTAAACTGTGGAATCATTAACATGGGGATGTGAGAGATTCTCCAGTACTTGGCACTTTTAAATCAAACTCTTTTTAGCTTGAACTGATAATTTAGGTAAACCCAAAGGCATAGATTTTGTGCAGAAACCTTTGCAGAAGGAATTGGGCTGTGGGCTTTAAGGTATGTAAAGGTCTGACTTGTATTGCTCCACCTATAATATTTGCAGAGAAGAATTTTGGTGATGTGCAACAAAGTGTTGCAACTTTGTGTGGCGTACGTTTTTCTTCAGTTGACTTGTGTCTTGACAGATTAGCAAAAGTTGGAAGGACTGGAATCCTTCAGTATCTTCTTATGCACTTTCCATTCTTGTTGCTGTTAGAAATTGCAGACTGGTTACTTAGAGTTCACGCAGAGGTCAGAACATGGGAATCTAAGGGCAAAATCTTTTTTCTTCGTCCTCCAGTTTACATTAGGGAATTAATTTTTATTTCTTTCTTGTTTATTTTACCCCAAGGCTCTTATCTGTTTCCCCAAACACTTTTTATTTCTTTTGAGGCTTAACATTCCTGTTGTCCAAGACATTTATTACACATTTAAAAAAAAAAAAAAAGGTGATTTTTAGACTTGAAATCCTGCTTGCAAGGAATTATTTCTAGTTAGAAGATGTAGTCCCAAGCCTGTTAGTTTTTACCAGTTATTAAAAGCTGTGAAGCAGGCTGAAGTCCTCTCTCCAGCTCTGACAGCCTTAAGGTACTGTTGCCAGATGTTTTCACTTCTAAAAGTTATGTCCATATGGGTCCATTCCACCTTTCTTTTGTGTTTATCTGCACCTATGAACAAGGACTCTGTGAAAATGGTGATGTGGAAACAGATAGAAATATTGTAAACTTTATTAAATGTCATTTTTGTAGCCTTGAATTTTTTTTTTTTTTTTTTTTTTGGTGAAAACAGCATCCATTTGCAACATAACACTAGTAACTTTTTGAACGAAAGTGGTAGGAAAACACCATCTTAGCTTTTGGGTACTGGTGGGAGATGGTTAAGGAGGGATGGGTATTAGGTGAGGTGAACCAGGGTTCTTTTTGTGGTGGTTTCCTCTCCCAGGCTGTTGCAGGTGGCTCCTCAGCTGGGACAGGTGGTTGGGCTACATTGGTCAGAGGGGCCAGGCAGAAGAGATTGTCCTAAGGCTGAGGATTTGAAAGGTCCTTTGACAAAATTTTCCCTGATAATTTAAGATATTACCTGCTTTGCCTGGCAGGGGCTGTCTAGGTAGCTGAACCCGGTAATGTTTCAAACTTCTGCAGTGAAACTCACCTCTTCTCAGCTTGCCCACATCCTGCACCTCAAGCAGTGGCAAGGGAGCAGAGCAGTGGTTCAGAAGGGGCACCATGTGGGTAGGCAGGAATTTGGGCCTGACTGATGGAACATGAGGCTGTCAGCAGTGACAGAGGCTGTAGGAGTGTTATGTGTAATTAGGAATGGGAGGTGAGCTTGCCCCTTGACCATAGCCTCCTACAGCAAGAGGTGCTTGGTCGGTTCACACAGAGCAGACCTCAAAATGCAGTCTTTGTCCCTTAAAAAGGACCAAAATAATAATCACAGGTTGGAGTGGGAGGAACAAAGTGGGAAGAGATGGCAAGTGGCAATGGGAGAAAAGAACTGTTGAGCTTTAAGTGCCCAGCCAAAGCATTAGTACTGAGCTGATGCAAAGAAGTACTATATACAGTTGTTCGTAATATAAGCAAGTCTTTTTGTATGTAGTTGGATGTAGGTTGCCTATTTCCATCTATTTGGGGTATTGCTGACCATATTTTAATTATGAGCTTCTCCCGATAAAAAAATAATCAGAGAATAAAAGTAATCTGTTCCTCATTTCTTTTATGCTTATGAAATAAAATTTAAAAAAACAAACCAGCAAAGGCCTCTCTTCTAAATATATGCAGATGAAATGTTTTGATATAGGGAAGTTTACACACAAATCTAATGATGAGGATCAGTTACTCATACAAACGTTTGGATGTTTACCCAAAACCAGGGAAGCAAACAGCAAACACAGTTCCCAGCTCTGCTGCAGCTCGTTCCTTATCAAACTCAACTCCTCCTCTTGTTTGCTGTTGCCTTATGGTGCTTTGGGAAGAAAAAGATGGCTTGGTATTCCTCAGTGTATTTTGGGAGTTCCTGTGCTAAAACTACCGGTGTTCCCCTTCTCCCCCGCTCTTTTTTCCCCCTTTTTTTTTTTTTTGTTTTGTTTTGTTTTGTTTTGTTTTCCCCTCCTCTGTCATTGCTCTTCTTAAATTCAAAATTACTTTGGAAGTGCTGAACTACCATCCCTGCTCTGCAGCAGAAACAATGAAAAAGGGCAGGAACGTGTCTAATGTCCGATGAAAGCAATAATCCTTGTTAGCAGTTGATTGGGAAAATAAGTCACGTCTTTATTTTGAATGTCTGGGGTGATTCAGAAAGCATATGCAATAGGAGAAAGTCTGTCAAAACAGTTCTTGCTGACCCTTGGTATGCATCAGAACCTGAGCACCTGCTCTGAAAAAATGTTTGGGAGCTGCTGTCAGATCCATTCTTTAAATATGGTGTCTGTGGGGTTGCAGGGAGTCCCCACAACATGCAGTGATTAACCTTCAGTTTTTTCATTAACACAAAGGTTTTTTTCTTCAGTGTGAAAGCTTTCCCAAACGTTGCATGTTCAGGGGAGAGCTGCAAGCTCAGTAATGGTTTTACAACTGATGTTTTGCCTGTCTTTAATCTCGGAGATTGTCAGGAAAAGACTGAAAATGTGAAAAGTGCTGCCTCTAATGTCGTTAATTTCCATAACTTGTCAAGGTTCAAAGGCTTCTGGATTTGTGGTTGCTGATTAGAGTGAACAAACAGGTTTTAAGTTGTTAAATTGTAAGGTCAGAGCAATTAATATACATAGATGTATTTTCAGAGGCTTTTTAACTATTTGCAAAGATAACAAGATTTGCCCATTTCTGTACCAGCAGCGATAGAAATCTTCCTTAAATAAACTGAAATAAAATACAATGAAGCCTTTAAAAACAAAACATGGAAGGAAGGGGCAGCAATTTATTGGATCATTGTGTTGATGACATGCTAAATACACAAGCACAGAGCAAGGGACTGGAGAGGGCTTAGCTCAGGGTGTAGTTCAAAGTCTTTTCATTCATGTGTTACCTTGTCCTTAAGGAAAATGAGCTCTTATGTCAGGAGGCTGACTTATCGACCTTAGTGACAAGATCCATGCTTTGTCTGGTTAAACATTGTTGAAACTGAAAGCTGTTAAAATAGTACTAGGTGGTTTTAATGTGATGTTAACTGAAGTTACTTTGCATAAAGATCGCCATGGTCAGCAGCCAGTTAAATATATTTTTTTACTTAACTCATATGCTGCTGTGCTTACTTTGAGTAATCTCTTCTTCCTGAAATATAACTGTAATATTTCTTCATGTAACTTCTCACAAGTCATGCTTCTGTAGGCAAGCGGATGTGAAGTGTTCCTAAAAGCAGCTCAGTGGAACTGTTAAGTGACTTCAAATTACAGATCTTCAGTAGCTAATTAAAAAATAAAGCAAAAAAAAACCCAAACAAAAGCAGCGAGGTTGAATGGAGTAACACTGGCAACTTGTCTTGCAAACTGCAAATTTAATGTACAAAATGTCAAGACAGAATAAGGTAGAAACCCGTTGAACTGTTTGTAGCAGCCTTACAAGAACTTTACATTTGGGGCTGTACAATAAATATGGCATCATTTTTATCACAGGGAAATGTTTTCCTTTCAGTATAAGACTTCACTGCTTTGTGTGCTCTGTTGTGTTTCAAATTGGATGTGTACTTTAAAGCGTAATGTATTAAAGGACAGACTTTAAGGGGGGGGGAAACAACAAAACTTTTTTAGATTTCAAAATTGAAAATTATTTGATTTAGACTGTTGCGGAAAGCCACAAAATTAGCAGAGCAAATAAAAAGGAAATAGTGTTGACAGGTTCCTTTTCCTTACCATAATTATTAAAAATACTGGCTTGTAAAAAGGCCTATGAGTAATGGTTGTAAAACACAGCAAGAGAACCTTAACAGTGAAAGAAAATCTTGATGTGTCCTCTTAGTTGTTATGTGAAGCTGGTCAGGGAATGAATGGAATGAGCCCTAAATTATGAGAGAAGTGAGTTGTATTAAAGAATATACAGCTTTGGGGAAAGGAAAAACAGTACTTGAGTATGACTAAACCCAGTGTCCCAAAATTACAGGCACTTTGTTCCTGGTGCAGTCTTCTACCTGCAACTGGTTTAATTCTAACTTTTTTTTAAAGAATAAAAACATGTCTAACACTTTCATCATTCTGTTGGATAAGGCCTCTTTGCCTGCTGTGCCTGATTCCTTACTCAATGCAACAGAAACTTCACTAATTCCCATCAGTTTGTTAAAAAACTCTGGCTGCGTGTGTTCGACACTGCAGTTATTGCCTCCATTCCCTTGGTTCTCAGCCATCGCAAGGAGGATGAAATGTTTCAAATGTGTAATACTTTTAGCTTTTCGGTTTTTTTAATTACCATGTTCCTTTGCCCCTTGCTCAGGGGGATAATGTATAGGCAGGGCCCAGTGGATCAGAGTTGTTTCCAGGCAGGCTGTTATTTTCAGCCAGACTTCTGCTCTCCAAAGTTGTAACCCTTAAAACTACAGACTGTGTGATACTAGGTTACATACTGAAAATAAGGATCAGAGATGTGCTTTGCAGATAGATCCCAGAAAGAGGCCAGTTTTAAATGGCTCCCTGTCTGATTTTCTCAGGGACAAGTAAAACTTGCATTATGTGCTGCTTTTGTTCTGTAGCAGAAATGCTGCAGGGAGTTCTGGGAGAATTTTCAATCATTTCTGCAGAAATATGTACAGTGAATGGTTTTGGTGCTTAGTCTGGTCCTATCATAAATGTGGTTTTTCAAGGGATGATATTTGCAGTAGAGGGAGAGACCAAATTGTGTGTACACTTCCATACCTTGTGACACTTGTTGAAACTTGCAGTTTGGCCATCTGGTCATCTTGTGAATGTAAGTTAGGATTTAAGTCTCCTTTTACCTGTAAAAGGAACACTGACTTTAAAAAAAAAAAATGCATGTTTATCTATTGAATCCAAGATTGATGTGGACTCGACTATGAGGGAATGAAAGCCCCCCAGCCGGTCCCCCAGCCACCCTGCTCCTCTCTCGCTCCAGTTCAGAGCTGCTTCTGGCCAACTTCAAAGAATTTACTTCAAAGGCTTTCGGCAGACACAGAACAGCCAGGCTGAGGTTGTAGTTTCCAGCTTCGGCAGAGCTAGCAAAGGCTTGGCTTCTTGGGGAGTCCTGTTCTATTTTCCTGTCATTCACTCAGTGCGCAGCGAAGTGCTGACTGCTTTGATGGGGGGCATGGGCACTGGCATTCACTCGTCACTTAAACTGTGCAGCAGGAGGGAAGAGTGCTGGACAAAGGTAGGTATATCCACCTCTGGCAGAACAGAGGACCTTAAAAATCAGCTATGGAGAGGAATTCCTTATTTGCTCCCCATCTCCCCTGAATGTAGGGATTGTCTTTTTAACTGAAGTGCAAGGTTTAAGCCTGCCTTTAAGGGAATTATTTTTTTTTTTCTTTTTTAACAATCTTATTACAATATTTCTGATTTGTGTTAGTCCCACAAAGCTCTGGTTCCTCTTCTCAGCTTCCTGAGATCTTACTTCTTGGCAACTTCCTTTAACAGTAATGACACTGAGCTCCACAGAAATAGTGTGCATTGCCTGGACATTTGCTTCCTTTTTTTATTTGGAAACATGGTACCTTCTGGGTGTCAAGTGTCCACTTGCACGAGGGGAGACTGCGGCTCCTGCTGGCAAAATTGCTCTGGGAACCTCGAGCAAGCTGGAGGCTGGGGCAGCCACGTCCCTCTTGGGTCAGAGTGAACCCCTCTGCGATGGGTTGGGACCTTGGTCATGCAAAAAGATGTGCCCTGTGCATCTTCCTGCCTAAACATCCTGAAACTCTCTGTATGGGTTTTTAGGGGGGAAGCCTCCCTTCCCCAAACCCCAAGGTGTATGTCCTTTTAGCCACTGTTCTTGATTAAAAGCTGTCTTGGCTTCAGGAGAAGTCAAATAACAGTGGGGCTGGGAGAGCTGCTGAAAAGTCTCTGTCCATGAAAAAGAAAATTGGGGTGAAGGGAAAGCACTTGGTACAGCATTTTTATGAGAGGTACTCGGTGTGGTTCAAAATCAGATACAGAAATATGTCGAGTGCAAGCCTTACTACGTTTTCCACATCCCTGGGTTTTTTAATATTAATAGTTTCCTTTAAGACAGTGGCCCTGAGATGGGGTGTGGTTTATACAACACACTTGCCAGGCTATTTATATACTTAGAGCATTGCTTGTGCTGGGGGGTTGGGGGGAAACTGTGGGAAAAAATGCTAAAAGTCGTCATTTTTTCTTCCCCTATTATCTTCAAGCAGCATTTTTGTGTATGAAGGAATGAGAGGTCCCGGTGCCTGCAAAAAAGCAGAGGTTTGCTGCTTGGGCAGAACATTAGTCCAAAATCAGTAGCAGAAAGGATATCTCAAATACTGACTGTTTTTATTAAAACATCCACACAAAATATGTGTATGTGTGTGTGTGTGTGTATATATATATATATATATATATAAAAAATTTATTTATTTTTCCCACACACACACCTCTTTCTGCAGTAGCTGTTAGTGGTGTGGAAATTGGGAACTAAGACTCTGATCCTGACAAGCACTGAGTGTCCTTCCAGTTAGCCACGCATGTCTGCAGCTCTCCACCCCAGCCTGGCATGTGCCACTGGCTGGGAGCTGCGTGCTGGAGGACATTATCAGACAGGAACTATTGATTCATTTGCGTGTACACACACACACACACACACACACACACAAACCCAGGCAATTTTGGCTCCAGTCGTATCACTGAGATCTTTCATTGTCTCGATCTTGTTTTTAGAAATCTTGATGCTGAGTGGTGAATTGAAAAAGCTGAGCCGCAGGGTGGAGGCTTTCCTCTGCTTCTGCCTGGCCTCTCGTGCAAAGCGGCTGCTGGTGCTCCCGCTCGGGACTGGGAAATGGGGCTGGGGTCCTGCCAGCTCAGCCACGCGTCAGAGCGGCGGGTGGGGAGAGCAGTTCACCAGAGCCATTGTATGGGCAAAATGCAAAACTCGGCTCAACCTCAGCGACTGGCCCCTTTTTTTATATTTAGCTACTTTTCTTTGTCATTAAGGGGTGTAAATTTGCAGGTCGATCATAGAGATGCAAGAGATGGGCAAGCTTGGGTAAATGGGGCAGTGTTTTCAGCTGATTTGCAAGTTTGTGTCTGAAGCCACAGAGCTGAAAACATCCAGTCTCATGAGTAATCACTAACAGCATCCCTGCTGGTACGTAATTGGGTATAATGCCTTGTGAACGCTGTGTGGGTACTGAAATAGTAGTTTTGTGTATGAGTGGCCATTTTCTAGGTAAGAAACTATACCTGCAACACAGCATTTTCTCTCCAGTAAAGATTACATCGTAAAAGGAGCTGTTTGGGCCTAATTCTGAGGGCTGGGAATGCTGCAGTGAGAACATGTAGCGGAGCACAGATTCCCAAAATACGCCAGGCTGGAGAATCTTGCTTTGCTGTACATACATCAACTCACCTTTACTGACGTTGGAGCACTGCATCATGATCTCACTGCTGTCGCTTAATAGCATTGTTCTGCTTATAACTTTGATTAATTAGATGACTTTTGGGTCTAACTTCTTCCAATTTTTGCCTATAAACAAAACCAGCGTTAAATGGTTCAGACCCCTCCTTCCCCAGGATATTATCTTCAGTGAATGTATTATAATGTCTCTATCTGATATACAGGCTTGTTGAGTAGCATTTAGTCCCACCCTAAGTAATAGGAAATAACGAATAACGTTTTTACCATTGTGCTCCAACTGCTTTTCAGTGAGGGGAATGTACTGAGTGGCCTCTGATAGAGGAACCTAACACTGTTCCCCACATTAGTGCTATTTAGTTGGATTACGCAGAAAGCTAAACAGAAAGGAAAAAGAACAATTTATGCTTGTCATTTGTACTCTGCTGCCTCCCCACCCCGGCGTGCAAACAGATGCCTTTCCTCAGTGTTTCTTTTTAACATTTATTTATTGTTTTTACAGGATTTTCTGCTCCCAGGGCTGTTGAGCTCTAGGTGCTAATAAAATGTGTGTCCCAGGCTCACCCTCTCTTAAGTGCATGCAGTTCTGCAGTGGCCAGAATTTTTTGGTGTAACATTATTTAAAAAAAAAAAAAAAAAAAAAAAAAAAAAAAAAGCCAAAATCTACATTTTTATTTTTGCATTTGGTATTATAGGTATGGGAACACAACTTTCGCCCCCACCCCCAGAATTTTCAAGGGGAAGAAATTGCAGCATTTCAACAAAGTATGGAGGTGGGAGTGAGGGGAGATGGAGACAGCGGGGAGGTCTTACAGGAACACAGAAAACCCCAATTTGGCTAATTTCAAGATAATTTGACTGTTTGGTGTGACCTCATATTTGAGTGGTTTAGCCTGGGCTTCTCGCCTATGTGGTTTGCATTTTTAAAACCAAGAGCCACAGGGGAAGGAGTTGGGGGAAGGCAGTGGGAGAGAAGGGCAAACCCATGTTTTTCCCCAGTGACACATCTGTGGGTGTCTTTTGTTGAAGCCCCGTTTCTTCTTTGGGGCTTGACCGCAGGGGTGTCCCTTGCAGCAGGAATGTGTTTTGAGCTCGGCGGTATTTAAGGGCACCCCGGCACGCGGTAGAGGACAGGTCTGAGCCACTGATGGCTCAGGGAGAGGGAGCTGTGGCTTCACTCTGCACTTTCCCATCGCCTCGGTGGGCCACTGGGCAGGTGGCCCTGCAGCCAGCTCAGCGTGCCCATCTGAAATGTGAACCTGCATAAAGGAGGATTAGTCTGCTGGCCAGGCAGGGGGGAAATTTCAACCTGAATCTGCTGCGTGCCAGCTGAACTGCTGTTACCATTTGGCTGTTGGGAACTACTTTCACCGTATTATGGCTGAATGTAGACCTTTGTTGTGTTGGCTTTTATTCCCCCAGCTCAGCATCTGAACGGTTTTGTCATGATCGCAGTAGTTCATTTTGATCTCCTGCGTTGGTTTCAATGCAAGTTGGAGGGGGTTGTCCTCAAGTGAACCCTTCTGTAAGTTCAGCTCAAATTCATGAATAGTTTAAGTCTTCCCTGAAACTGTTTTTTAATGAATAAATGATTCAGCAAGGGGGAAAAAAAAAAAGTTCCATCAGAAACAGCAATATTAAAATCTGCTAGGCCTGTTTCTTTATTGCTATACAGTCTTCGGGCTTGTTGTGAGCAGTGTGGATCCAGGTCAGCCGATAAGCAAACCTGATGCCCTCAGAGAAGTGAGGGCTTTTGTTTTGATTTTTTTATAAGCCTATGGCTTTAAACAGAGAGCTTTGCACCAAAAGCCGTGGTACTGCAGTAGAAGGAACTAGCTCACATGGTAACACAAACAAGATACCTAAGAGGCAACATAAACTCTCTATAATAATAGAGGAAACGATTAGTCATTTTAAACTCATCCTTATTCAAAGCTGTTCTGGCTCTTGGGCGTCTGTTCAGTGTTTGAAATAAAGGAGGAAGCTCTGGTGCTTTATTGGAAAGGTTGTTTCTACAGAAGATCAGCTCAGTTGGAAGATGATGTTTCGGTCTATTTTGGGTTGCGTGGCTGTGCAGGCGCCATGTTTCTGGGGTGACCGAGCCACCATTTGCACCCAGCTTTTCTGACAGTTGCTATAAATACACTCTGATGTGTTCAGTTGACGGAATTGCAATAAAATTTATACTAATGAAATTAATGAAAGAAACTTAATGGACTGCGTATTATAGGTGCTAAGGCTTGGTAGGTACATGAAGCATTCATATGACATGGGAGAGGTACGTGAAGGAACAGTGTAAGAGCTTAAAATGTTACTGTCCTAATTTTGGGGAATGGAGGAATCTTCATACAGCATATGTTGAAATGGGATAAAAGAGGTACTAGGAAAACTGGCAATATCTTTCAGGATGAAATTTTAGTTGAATCAGGATAAAGAGTAGAAAGAATAAAGTACTATCCCTTTCTTCCGTTGTTTTACTCTACAGTCTCCAGTGTGGGTAGTTTGAACGTAGGGTACAAAGGATGTTATTCAGATGAGACAGTTTCTCTAAACCTGTAATATAAATGCTTTGAGTGAGAGTTAACACTGCAAGTGCAATTCATTTTCTTTCATTTAAATATGATGGTTAAACTCTGGTAAGTCGTATCATCTAACTTCAAGTTTTGAGAAATTGGCTAGGAAATATTCAGTGGTAGATGTTGGTTCAAAAAACCAGAGACTTTCCCGTTTAATTACTGCCTTTTATTGTAGTACTTGTGACTTTCAGTGCAGGACTATCCTTGGGCTCAATGACTGACCATGCCACCTACTTCTGTCAGTAAAAAGGTGATTCTTCAGTTTCTTCTTGGGTTGTGTCTGCTGGTGTTGGATTCCTGTCTCCAGAGTAGTAGTGTTTGAACAGAAGTAGGTAACTTCATGTTCTCTTAGTCCATAATGAAACATGGTTGTTTGAAGTACAAGTAGTGCAAAAAACTTTTTTTTTTTTTTCACCTACAAAACCCTACCTACTTGCTTCTTATAGGATGCTTTAATTTTGAAATGTTTTCTATAAATATATCCCTGATTTTAGAGTTATTCACTGATAAGGCGTTCTAGTTGATGGTTGTTTTGTTGGGTTTTTTGGGGTGTTTTGATTTTTTTTTTTTTTTTTTTTAAAACATGATCTTAAGAAGTGGGTGATGCTGTGTCTTCCCTGTTAGGTGCAACAATCCCATATATGATCAGAGCTCATCTTTTTGGCAGGCTGCATCTGAACCCCCCTGGGTAATAGTGCAGGGGCACAGGCTTGCTGGTCTTCCCTCCATTTTAAAACAAGAAGGAAACCCCTTAGTTATCCAAACACTTTTCTGTTTGTTTGGCTTGTAAGGAATGTGCTTTGGTAAGTGTCTTTGAGAGACAGAGCAGGGTCTGGCCTCTAGATCTTAAAGTCTGGATCTAAAGCGGGCTCTGAACACAGCCTTCACAACATGCAGTTGCTCTTAGAAGAAGCATAGACATAAAACCCGCTGTGTGGTGCAGGGGAGAAAGTGTTATAACAGTGGATTTTAAAAGGTTATGAGTCATGCAGATGGGATATATGAGTAGAAAAGAAAAGGAGAAAATGTCTTTATAAAGATGTTCAGCCCTTAGGGGTTGTCTAGACTTTTGCCTTCATGCCTTTTGGCATCTGGAGACTCATGTGTCCTAATACATGGTATTCCCTTGACAGAAAAAAAGTCTGTGGGTACATTTCCATTTTCATAGCTTGAGTCAGGTGATAGATCAGGCATCTTTCTAAACTAGAGCCTTGTCTGCACTCGTGTATTCAATCTGATGTGTTTCTCAGTCATTTGAAAAGTCTTTCAGCTTTGCACTGGGCAGTCTGGGTGCAGTGAACAGTGGTCTTTAGTTCGACTTGGCTTGGTATGCCTTCGGTCTCATTTGTATGTGTCTTCTTAGCTGAGTCTTTCATCTTGATAAACTTGTTCCAGTTAGTGTCTGTGAGATGCCTCCTCACTGATGCTGGAGCGCAGCGTAAAACCCTGCTGGGTGTGGATCAAACCCTGCTGGCACCTCTTGCCAATAAGGCAAATTGGTCCAAAGTGCTTTTTCTTGTTAGTTTGTTTTCTGCAGTTGAACTGGTGTAATGCAGTTGCTATAGGCAGTGACAAAGCAGTATCTTCTCCTAGGGATGATGAGAGGCTGCCACAGCCTGTGAAGGAGGAACTACTTTGTTCTGGCATGTAATCGTATTTATAAAAGTTCTACATTCTTTATTCAAACCTGGTTTTCAGGTAGTCACGCTTCTGTCAGCATTATATAACTCTGTGACATTTTGACGATCTCTGTTAGACACAGGAGAGGTGCAGAGGAATCTAGCTTGTGAGTCACTCTGGGTTTAACCCTTACCGGAAGGTGAGGAAAGAACACATGGCCACTAAGTTTGCAGTTCAGGGCAGGCAGTGTGGAAGTCTACACAACCACATCAATTAAAAGGTACAAGGTAACGAGGTTCTAGCAGCTGGAATGGAATTAGCTTCCTCTTCACTCTTATCTCTCTCCCCTACCTGCACATTTCATGCAGGTGAACAGCCACGTGGCAGGTAACAGTGGTCAGTTATTTATGGCATCTGATACAAGGCTTCGACTTCTGACTCAGCACCCTGACTTCCCATGTATTTTTTTAATGTGCTAAACTTTAAAGGCCTGAGAAGATCCCACCCAGCAATGTCATGCAGAGTGCTTAAGGTTTGCATAACTGCTGGTTTATATTGCTGCTTTACAGGCTTTACTGTTGTCAAGCAGGAGTTTACAGGTGGTTACAAATAGGCATGTAATCCCCAGAATCTTGGGGAAATCTGGCTATTACATGAGCAAATACAGTAAATGACTTACCGTTCTGTGACATGCACATAAGATACAATGCAGGCATGGAGGACTTAGTTTCATCTTTGTCTTAATGCTAGTTTAATGTGGCTTTAGATTTTAAGTAGGAAGATGAAGCTTTGCCTCATGTGCCTGGTGAAATGCACCACATTGAACTGAAGGGTTTCTCCTCTCTACTCTTCTGCTCCAAACATACAGATACATTGATGTGGGATTTCTGTTCAAAGCTGTGGTACTTGTCAGCCTTAAACATGAACAGATCAATCAAAATGCCATTTGTGGCATAGGTATGTTTTAATGCAATACTTGCGCCTTATTATTTTTCATAGCCTTACCCGTATTCCTCTATTTTACTTTTTTTTTTTTTTTTTTAAGAAAATAAATAATAGCTGTAATTATGCTTTAGCTGGTTTTGGGTATGTCCTCATTTCCTCCCTGAAAATGATAGAGGTGTTATACTTTAGCTATTACAAAATATAAAAAATTAAACACTAAATGTCAGACCAGAAAGGAACTTCTCTAATAATGAAATAATTTATTACCATTTGTTATTCTCTTTGTTGGAAATGCTTTACTACTGCTTATTATAGGCATTGTTTAATCTTTTAATGTGTGAAATCCATATAAACCTGTATGTATATAAATCACAAAGTTCTTGTCCTTCTAGGCTTCCAAGGTGTTTGGTGCAGGGAACCAATTTCTGCAGTTTAACTGAAGGTTAGAAACCTTCTAGAAAAGAAGTAGTGATACTTTTCAGTTTCTGTGTTTGTGTTTTGTTGAGGACATAGGAACAAAAGAGTATACATCTGATGTTTCAAAGACATTGAACATATAATCTGGGTGAAATAAAATCATATCTACTCTTGCGACTTTCCGTTTGAGTCAAAAAATAATTAATTGATGGAACTGTTTAGGTGTTGCTGAAGATGTAACAGGAATGAAGCAGGGGGATGAGGAGTTGCCATTGATTCTCATATCTGCTACTCTTCTACCCTGCCATTTTGTATATAGGTATTAAGAGAGGCTTGCCAAAAATACATTGAGGATATCTGGGGGACATCCCTAGACTTGAGTTTCTAACTGTCCCAAATATGCCTTTAAAAATGTAATTTGACTAAATGGGTTAAGAACATAGATAGGAAAAAGAGAGCTACTGATGAAGCCCTCCCCTACCCCCCATCTGTTCTGCAGTGTTGGTGCCTGACTAGTATTAAAAAGAAGCAATATCTCCCTTCCTTTTTGCCACAAGTGGGGCAATGGCTCCTACTAAAGACTCTGACAAACTGAGATCCTGCCAAAGTACTGTACTTGTTGCTGCCCCTTTCTGGTTTTCCATCAGGGGTAACACTGTCAAATGTTGTGGAGGCCTGTGTGACAAAATTATTCTTACTAGTGCACCATTATTTCTAATAAATCTTCAAAGCGCTTTTAAAATATTTTGCCAAGGCAGTCTGTTAAACAGAAGGCAGCCTGTACAAAATATATATATGTGTGTGCCTTCAGAAACATAACTTTTGTAGAAATTTTCTTTTTAACATCTTGCATTTTTAGAATTTGCAAGAACCATTGTCAAGTAGATGGTGAATTTCTGATTGAAATAATTATACTTTGTCATTAAACTTGCTGGTAGTGGATATTCATTTAGTGGTAATACAACCAGTTTGGATGAAATTGGGTAAATGTAAGGAATGTTTGTCTTGCACTTAACTACATTTTTTTAAAAGGTTATTTGCAGCAATCTTTTATGAAAACGTTGGCTTTCTCTGTGAAGACCACACAATAGAAATAGGCATGCTTTTGTATTCTGGTGATACAGGTAGCAGAAGATCCATGATTGTGTGGAAATAGCGAAGGCTGTGGGAAACTGTATCAGTGGTATTATTGATCTAAGCAAGCAATGACCAAAATGTTGTAAATGCTGATTCTTAATTTTAAAAACTTCCTCTGTTTCTTTTTTCAAGTGATGTACAAGGCTAAGCAAACACTGCACAGTGGTACAATATGCAATTTATTTGAAGTGAACATGTTTCAAGACTCATAATAAATAATGTAAACATATCTTCCTCTTAAATATAATCATTTGAAATGAGCTACTAGCTATTTGATCTGTATCAGAGCTAAGCCAAACATACAGATCAGCAGGAGCTCCTTCATGTATCTTGGAAGGAGAAAGAAGCCATGGGTGTTATTCTTCTAGAATGAAAAGTTTGCAGCTGGTAAGGCTGCAGTGTCAGCTTGATCTCTGGTTCTGACCCTGCATCATCCAGCCCTTTTCCACCATCGCTGGTCCTCCCAGATGGCCATGAAGTTGACCTTTGATAGACATGCCTATTGACTGCTAAGTGAGAGAGAGCCCGTGTTGTTGCCAGTGAATAACTTCTCATGCAGCCTCTATGTATTCATAGAGGCGAGTCTGGGATGGGGTGGTGGCAGAGCCAATTCTCATTCCTGTTTCTATTCAGCTTCTGTTCAAAGAGGAGGAAAAGAGAGACTCTACCAGAGCCCTAGATGAACTTACTGGAACGGTACAATGAGACCTTTTGTTCCCTCCCAGGAGTACTACTTCATGTTTTGAACGCTTGCAGTCTATTTGTCTTTTGCTGCAGTTTAAATTCATTACAGAATTAAATGGGCTGACAGTTGCAGGCAAACCTCAGGGGTGTCCCCCCAGCCCCATGTTGCTGCATGTGAAAACAGCATATGGGAAAACATTGTTAAATCAAATTGTTTGTATTAGTGATAATCTGATCTTTGTAAATATGCCAGATCTCTGACTTACTTTAGACTTGGAAAAGGTTTAGCACCACTTTTTTTTTTTTGCTATGAGGCAATTTACGTTTGTTTTGAAGTTGTTGAAATGCTGCTTTGCTTTTAGGGCCCATCAAAAAATGTCAATTTAATGCAAAACAGTGCAGCTGAAGAGGAGAGATATAGCAAGTAACTGCTGTGAAGAAATTCTAAGGTCCAGCTGGTAATTTATTGTATAAAATTACTTCCCTCGTGACAGGTTTGTGGTGCTTGAAGATGCACTGAGCCTGCCTTAGCCAGCTCGGCATGGTGTCATTAGCTCCCACGATCTGCATCTGAGCCGGCATTTACATCTACATCCACACTTTATGCTCTAGTGTGGTCATCCTTAGCCTTGTACTTTCCAGAATATGTCAACTTTTATGGGAATTCAGGCACATTTCACTGCTGTTAGTCACTTGGGCTGAAGTTTGATGGTTTTCTTGGGGCCTCTAGTGGTCTCAAGACTGCATTACCAAAGCAGAGCTGCTGTTTGGGGGTGGTGAGGAAGGATTGCTTTCCTCCCTCCCTTTGGGTAGATTTACCCAGCTATGGGGCAAGGGCAGTGCTATACAGAGAATTTATTTTGGATTCTAGTAAAGCATTTTACATGGAGTTAGAACTGAACGTGCTGAGGGAGCATAAATAAATGGTAATAAACAGTAACAGAGCGTGAAGGAGGAGATGAAGGTTAGCCTGAGAGGTCTCTGTGTCGAGCAGTGGTCACAGGCTGTTTCTTCCAGCTGCACACTTCATCGCTTTTTAAATTAGGAAGTTTTCAGGACCCTGGTAAGGGCAAAAAGATAAACTATCCTAAGGAAAGTATAGAAGTAAGGCAAGAAACAACAAGCCCTTCATATACCAGGATCAAGACTGCCACAAAAAAGGGAGTTTGTTTAGCCAGAGAGTTTTGAGCTCTGTGTGAGCAACCTGAAGGCTTTCACAGGCCATGGTTCTCCTGCCCCCAGACAGGGTGTCATAGATCAAGAATTTGGTCTTTATTTTCAATATAAATCATCTTTCTTGGTGTTGTATTTGAACTTTTGTATAAGTTTTAAAATCCCTTTACAGCTAGTTTTACTTGGAAAACTCTTAAACCAAATCGAACTCAATGTTTTTCTCCTTGTAAAGTATCTTCTAACACTTTCCTGAGCAAAGGCTGTGTAGAGTCAAAAGTGTCTGGCTCAGGAAAGTGAAGTCTACTTGTGATAGGAGAGAAACTCAGGAGTCACAATTGCTCTCAGCTAAGCAGATCTGAAATAGGGCCCTGGCAGGAAATGCCCCTCATGTTCATGACTGTGCTGCAGAGGCCAGGCGGCTGCTGGCTCTGGTGTACGTTTTCCATGTTGCCTGGGTGGCCAACCCTGCTGATCTGGGGACAGTTAGCATTGTGTCATTGCCACAGCAGTCTTTTTTTTTTTTTTTTTTTTTTTTTCTTCATTGTATCCTCCTTCCAGGGTGTGCCTGAGTAATGACTCAGAGTGAAAAAATAGTGCTGTTAGGCTACATGCAGGAATGCGCCTCGTTCACATAAAATGAAGGTTGATGCTTTCTTAGTTTTGAAAGAAAATGACTGGCAGTGTTAACTGAAAATTCTTATTAAGAGGAAGTTTTTCAATTCGGGCATTGCTCATTACATACCCAGCTGCAGTTCCACCGGTGTCGATATGATGTGCAGCTCGAGTAGGACAACAATTTGGGTTTTAGTAAGTAGTTGTTTTAAATATTACTCATTGGTATTGTCAAATAAGCACACTGTTCTTTGTAAACTCCTTCAGCAGGATCCTCTCTGAAGACACATTACGTGTAGGATTTAGCATGCTATGCAAATCATTTAAACTCGTTGAAACGTCTCAACCTTTCTCTGGAATGGGGTTTTGTCCTTGTTTTCTCAGTTGGAAGATTGCAGGGTGCTTGGAGGGTTGCTACCGAACTGTGAGGTGGTTTGGAGCACCTACTGCCTGTAGTTCATCGGGACCTGCAGGTTTGGGGAAAACAGATAAGAACTACTGGGTTGAATGGAAAAGTTTTAAACTGATGTTTGATCTGGAAGCCGTTGGAAAGAAGTCTAATGGTGCTTTCTAGGATCAGTAGTGAGAGAGCTATCAGCTGTGATGCAGTTGTGTTTGGTGTCTGGGCCCGTTTCCTACCAATATCTGTGCTGCTTGGTCTTGGGTATTCCTGCTGCTTTTTTGTTTTGTATGTGCACAGGTAAGTGAGTAATCATTTCCTTGTACTAAACAACAGGTAAGCTTAGCTGAGAAATCTTTTTTTGAAGGTAGGACTGAGGAAGGGGAAACAGATCTAACAGGTACAATTCAGATGAGATCCATTCTATGTTTTTATTTTGGATATGTTGCCCAGAAAACTCCTCGCTCCTAGGCTAGCCATCTGAGAAGCAGATAAAGGTAAAATCTGGAGAAAAATAAGGAGAGGAAGAAAGAACTTTCTCCAGTATGTTTCACCACAGTTTTTCGTTCCATGTCTCATCTTGGCTTTCCTATAAGGCTTTGTCTTCCACAACATTTTTAGTTCATTGGAGGTGCTGCACAACCCAGAATCTCCTCATCTGTTTTCATAAAAGCCAGTGGAAAAAATGTTATTTGGTCTCTCTTTGGAGAAAAGCTTGCTTCAGGGAAGACAGAATTTAGAAATGTCAGGGGTAAAATATAAATACATGCAAAGTGGAAATAGTCTTTCCTCTTTCACATAACTGTATAATAGCTCAAAATAGCCTGTGCAGAGTTGTGTATGGCTGTCGAGTGCTTTAGGGTTTTGCATAGCTTCCTAATACAGCGTGGTGTCCTAAGGGGGTCCAGCCCTACCCAGTTAATAACAAACATCAGCTCATGTTTCTTTTTTCTGCGTTCTGGATCTCCATCTGGTCCAATGCAGTCTCATTAGTTGAGCTGCTCATTTAGGCTTAAAAGAAGAGAAGACTCCAAAGATCTTGCAAAAACTTAGTGCACTGCTTCTAAAATTAGAGCTTTTTCTCCCCAGTATAAACCCACTTAAACCGAACATTCTGTGAAATGGTGTTTTGTGGATGGGCTGTGACTGCCTGCCTAAGATACCAGAGGGAAAACACGTGGAACTGACACTTGCCGCAGCATATTTTCAGTTTTTCGTTGGAAGCGAACGTGTCATATTATTGAGATCATCTAGAATTAATTTGAACAAAAAATGCTATTTTGGGTTACAGTTAAAATTAATTTAGCAGAGCAAATACACACTGGAAAAGGAAAAAAACAAAACAGAGCCCCAAACCTTAGCACCAAATCCAGAAAGTAATCAATCTTAAATGAAACTATATAACATAATAAAGTGTTAGGTTCTGACTTAGCCTCCCGTTGACTACTTCCTCCTTCATGTAGTAAGGACCTGATACAGGAGGGCAGAGTATTCACAAATACCACCAAAACTGATACCTAGACTGTTCACATGGCTTGGAGCAAACCCGCAGCACACAGGCTTAATCTACATCGTCTCCTTTCTTTTCATGCAGTAAGCACAGGGGGAAACGCTTGCTTTTCTTGGCTTGGCATATCTTTAATTGCATATAGATTTCTATGCATTTTACAATAGTATAACAGTACAACGATTTGTGCTTAGAGGTTGTCTGCTTAAATGCAGAGAAGCGCTTTGCAATTGAAGACTTATGACATTTTTAGGAAGAAATTAGAAAATAGAGCAAAATATTACACAGGTATATTTTAGCTCATTTCCCAGTGTGATATTTTTCACTCCAAAACCCAGAATTTGCCAAAATAAGGCATGCTACTAGAACTAGGTTCATACAGATTTAGGTACGTAGTTTTATGCCCCAGTTCAAGTGATCTCATTTTTCTTTCCTGCTGCTGTGAGCCTACAGACTTCCATTAATTTGGACATAATGTGGAAATGAATGAGGTGAAACAGCCCTGAGATTGGTTGCAAGAGACAGAAACATTACCTCTTTCCAAACACCATCCTGTCTCTGAGACTGTCTTCTGCAGGAAGGTGTCGCTCCCTGCTGATTTAGACTTTACACTCCCGGTGAAGTGTGAAGATGTCCTCAGCTGGAATAGCAGTCAACACCTTACAAATCCTAGAAAATCAGCAAGTATTGGGAAGCTGTATCAGTCTGTGGATACAATACCTGGGCAATCCCACTTCCATTATTGTGGGGCTTCCCAGTGGTATTCCAGGGTTTAATTTTCACTTACTTTGTGTGACCTTGAGTAAAACCTTTCTGTGGGAATGCTTTCTGAATAAACCTGTGCCAAGTATGAAATATCAGAGGTGACAGAGGGGCCGAGTTACTGCGTCTTTGGTGGTTAATATTTGTTGGCCAAACAATGATGACTGATAACCATCAGTGAAGCAGAGCCTGGAGTCTTGAAACCATCATGATGGTTGCAGTGTGTGGCTTGCCCTAAAGCCCATGGTTATGGATGTGTGACAGCTAATGGTTGGTGGGCATAGCAGGAAAAAAAAAAGGAAGCGAGACCAGGGTTACTGGGACAGGGATTTTAATTATGCTGTAGCTTTTGTGAAAGGGAAAAAATTTGGAGACCACTGTGATAGCTTGGTGGTATTTTTGTGGAGCTCCTCTAAACCTGAGAGGGTGGGTGGATGGAGAAGAGAGGATCTGAAGGTACACATACGAAAGATCGTTAGCTTTGAGAGGGTTATGATTAATTTCCTGGCTTTTTGCATCTGAGTCACAAGGCACGCACTGGTGAACACACAAGAAACAGTAAGCAGCAGCCTCAAGTAGTGTTCTCAGGAAGGATTTGTGGCTAAGGGGGTTTTTTCTGGTTAGGATTTTTTGGTTTGCTGACTTTGACTATTTAGCCAGCTTCTTAACCTTGTATTTACACGAACCAAACCACGCTGTTTGTTTTGGAAACTGGAGCACCTCGGGCAGGTGGGCTGCTGTCAACAGGGGGTTTCCCCCCAGTGCAGGAACCCTGACTTTGTTAGAGGGTACGGTTTGGCAGCAGGGCCAAGCCGATCAAAAGTCTTATGGCCAGCAGAAGGGGAGAGACTACTGTCTTCCCTGCTGCTGACCAGCTCCTGGGGCTCCCCTGATGCATGTGTGCAGCAGGCACATTTTAAATCCCGTTCCTGAAAATATCTTAGTCTAAGTCTTACAAATATCAGAGGAACTTGGGCTTCTCAGTCACCTAGTATTTTTGAAGGTGTTTTCCTGCAGCACATCTTATTTATTCCTCGGTAAGATTACCTGTAAGACTACTACTGATAATTCCTCAATTAGGCAACCCACTGTATACCTGAGGAGGATGGTGCTGAAGCCTACATCTATTACACACCACCAATTCCTGGTCAGTAATAAACTGCACACATAAGGAGTGCAGGACAGACCTTGAGCGAGTGCAGATGAATTCTTCAGCTCCTCTGGAGATACAACCTTTGATTGGGCTCGAAGCATGGCTGTGTAACACGTGAAAAGATTCATTTGTCATAGCTGATGACAGCGATGAGTTTGTGTATACACATCTCTCCTGTTGTTCAGCTGAAATGTTCGGTGTTTAGCATTTTGCTGTGTTTTATTATTTTGGGGAGAGATGTTCCACCCCTACCCCAAGTTCCAGTTTTTTGGTTAAAATGTACCCAACTCTATACGTGAATAATACGGATTCGTGTCATTGAAAAGACCAGTGGAGATAGCAGGGCTCCTAATAAATTACATGCAAACAGAAGGAGAATCAGGTGTTCAGTGCAAATATCCTCTGAAGTAATAAAAAAATGTTTTGTATAAATAGCATCTCATTAAGTAGTAACATAAGGCCGAAGAACAGTTCAGTTTACGGCTTAGGTTGAAAAATACAGCACGGAATGACTGAGTCAGGCAGGCTGATGCTTGGGAATGGGATCATTTGTTTTGTGCGGTTTTGGGTTTCAGAAGGAGGCCTGCCTGCTGCCGACAGGATGGTGCTTTTTTTGAATTTGGTTTGCACGTAGGGTTCTGGAAAGTCAGAGGGGTATTGTGAGGGGGTATTGCCAAAGTGTGTGATAAACAAAAGCAAGTAAAATGATGGGAAGCCCTTCATTCATCATGTGACAGGAGTTTTAGCATAACTTTCCTTTTGTTGTTTGAGCATCAATAACACAAAACCCACATGTGACAGTACAACCAAGTTTCTAGCAGCTTGGTAATAATTTGCTGTTGGATCAGATGACTGTAGCTGGGGGTAAAACAGGAGTCAACATGCTTCTTGTTTGAGCTGGCAGGGAAGAAATGGGGACGGTGAGAAGCAGGGGCACAGGGGAATTGGTAGTGGCAAACCTGTTTCTCAGTTAAATGAGATCTGTTGTTCCTGTTGCTCAGGAAGGATGCCATGCTCCTGAACTCAGAATCAGGGGAGAAGGGGATGAGAAACTTCATCATCTTCAGGCAGTTTTACAGAAGAGAAAGTCACTGAAGGACAGGCTGTGAATGAGGTCAGGCTTTTGCTGTTTTGTCTGTAGGGCTGCAGAAATCACTGTGACTTACTCAGTCCTGTGGTGTTTCTTGTTTTCATTGTTTTTGCGACTTCCCTTACTTATTAAGCATAGTGTCTTTTTGGCTTTGCTTTTAGATTGCCCTGCTTTTCAGGGAATCGAACCTCTTGCTTGTCATTCAGCAGCTATTTCCACATAGCTTATCACTTCTGCTCTGAACGCTGCATGGCAGTGTTTTCTTGCCTTAAGAGTGGCTTTTTCCTTTGTAGTCTCTTCTTCCTTGGCCACTTCTTTGTGAAAAAATACGGAAGGGCTCTTGACCTGAGTGCAGACGAATGTTTTCTCACTTCAACAGCCTTGCAGTTTGGCTGGGCTCTCAAATATTTGGAAAGGTTGAGGAGGAGCCATCTGCATTCCAAGTAGTATCCTGTGTGTGCTGAGTTGTCAGTAGGGCTGTGCTAGAGAAGACCAGGCGTTAGTTCTTGGGTGCCTGCAAGTGCTCTTGCTAGGAAGTGTGCCCAAACTCTTCTTGCTGTGGCACTAAGACTGTCACAGGCTGGAAGGGGGTCCTTCCACTTGAAGCTCGCTTCTGCTGCATTTCTCCTTCCTGTGAAGCTGGAGGGGTTGCTTCCAGTGTTGCTTCTAGTCAGCTGGCCTGCCTCATCTTTGTGGAGAGTGCTTTTTGTAGGCTCTCATATGGAGAACAAGGTTTAATGGTATCTTCTGACTACTTTTTGAGGGTGTGTCTGCTTGGGCCCGGTGACTGGGTGCAGGGTGTTACTGCTGATGGAGCTCCGTGTGGCAGCAGCAACATGAGAGCTGGAGGGTGAGTGATTTGTGATTCA
Source organism: Tyto alba (assembly GCF_018691265.1). Taxonomy (NCBI): domain Eukaryota; kingdom Metazoa; phylum Chordata; class Aves; order Strigiformes; family Tytonidae; genus Tyto; species Tyto alba. Next base: position 4,693,972 of record NW_024881329.1, on the reverse strand, counting down.
AGCATTGCATTGGGTTGCTGTGATGTGGCTGCTTGAGTTAGCTCATGGAATTGCAGCAAAAGCTAAGGCACTGTCTGAGAAAATGGGGTGGAAAAAGAATATGAGACAATTTCAAGTGCTTTAGATAAATGTGTCAACCTCTGCCTTCAGCAGGCTTAGTGCTTTGTGTGGGTAAGGCACCATCCGACATGAAGCTAAGCTGGATTTTTCTAGAAGCAACACAGTATAAGGTCCAACTAAAAGACCAGCCCTTCTGCAGGTGATGTTAGAGCCACCGGGGCTGGATGCTCTCTGCCTGCACCCCCCACGATGCCAAAACCAGAGCCAGGGCTGCATGGGCAGAACCCTCCCATGCCCGGGCACAGGGCGCTGCGGGGACCCGCCTGACCTTGGCACACGTATCTCCGCATGCTTGGGTTTGCCTTGTCACGTGTGGCTTTGCAAGGTGACTCGTCGTATTTAATCCGTGGTACAATCGCTGAGGTAATTTTGTTTGTTAGATGACAGAAGCGGCTGCTGCGGTCGGTTGGCATCAGCTGCGAGTCCCGGGAATGGCGGGGACCCGCCCGGGTGCCGCAGGCCTCGGGCTGGGCCCCTGATTTCACAACTTTAGGAACATTCTGTGCTGCCACCTGGAGGGAGACGAAGAAAATTTTCAGGCCAGTTTGCACACTAACAGGAAGGGAAAGGGCTTATTCGGAACTAAAATCATGAAGTTGAAAGGCTGAAAAACATTTTCAAAGCAAAATTCTGGTGTGCTTGTCAGTATTGCTAGCAGAGTAGTTTCAGGCTGCAGTTAAACAGCAACTGCTGAGACCTTCTGTACACATACATAAACTAGATTTCAGAATATATGCTAAATGTTTTTAACTTCGGCTACACTGAGTTTGTTTCAGAAAATGCAAAATGTTCTTTTGTGGGAATAAGAAAGATTATACAGCAATAGGATGAAAGGAGAAAAATCTTATGAATAAAAAAGACCTAAATCACATCTGCTGTTTTTTTGTGGGATGGTGTTGAAGGTACTAACTAAAGTGGCTTTTGATTAAGATCTTGTAGGTTTTGTTTTTAAGTGCATATCCATAAAATAACCAGCATATGTTATGCAAGGTTTTGTGGCAAAATAAACTGGTTTAAAAAAAAAGTGGAAACTAACATTTTACCAGAATGTTGTGGGTTGTGGTTTTGGTTTTTTTTTCCCCCCTAATAGTTTGGTATACTTTTGGTGTTGTTATTATGTCAGTAGATTTTTAGGTATCTCTTCTGCCGGTTGAAAAGCTTGGATTTTTTTAAACGGATTCCCCCTCCTCCTCCCCCTCTCCTGTGTGTTAATTAAACTGGTCCATATTTTATCTGAGCTTCCAGTAGTTTTAAAGTTTTAATTTCTATTATTTATGTTTCTTTTCCAGGTCAGATGTACAATTGCCTGTAAGTATCATCTGTTTCTCAATTTTATTTTATTTTTTTAATATAACTCACATTATCTTAATTTCTTTTAAGAAAGATCAAACAGTATCAGCTAAGTATTTAAAAAAACTTCCTGAAAAGAATTTTTAAAAATAGGATTCAAAAATGTATACTTTTTTATTTTAGGGACTGTAATCCCTGCAATACATTTAAGAATATTTAAAGATATAAATATGTCCTCAGTTTGTAAAGAGTTCTCTTGAAATCAAGTACTGATATAATGTGCTTAGAAAGACTGGAAAATATACTTAAAGGCAATACAAACCAAACAAACCCCAAAACAAAAAAGACACCCAAAGTGATGCTTTAGGGATTTTCTGACATGAGCATAGCAACTGCTGTGCTTTCCAAGATGACAAATTTTCATGTGGCAGAAATTTCCAAAAGTACTTGCAGATGAGTTCTACCTTAATATTGAACATTAGACTTGAGCGACTTTGCCTTTAAATTTCATGGGCTGAGTGAACTCTCTTCACACTTCCAGCTGCGCTACATCAACCTAAATTTGTTTTCTGTAGGTATACCATGTCTCTTCCTTACTTGTGGGAACACACTGTGAGAGTGAGAACTTTTTACTTGTACATTGGGGGAAGAGACAAAATTGCTATGCCAGGTTAAGTAAAGCAGCTAGCTTCTGATAATGCATGAGGAAAATACACACACAGAATGTGGCTGCAAGTTTGTTCAATTCTTTTCAAATAAAGCTGCGCTGAAAGAAAGCAGATCATGGTAGCTTCATCCAAACCACAAGTAGAGTCAATGAATGACCAAAATAATGTGCCAATCTCTTAATCTAATCCAAATTGTCTCACAGAAGTTAGAAGTGGTAAAACCAGGAAATGTGCAGTGAAATCTCTGTAGGAGAAGAAACTGGGAAAGCAGAAGTGGCTGTGGTTCTGTGCATGATATCTATGAATGACTATAATTTTTCAAATGGGAAACTCCAAAGTTTTGTAAAGATACTTATTGCTTTGTGTTCTTTCTTTCAGGCACTGAGGATTGCATCTCAAAAAATGTAACTGCAGAAACAGGAACCAGTAGTAGTGATAAATCATCAGTAAACTCTCTAAGTGGGACCAAAACCTATGGAGGGGGAAGATGGACCAGAGATGTGTCACTATCCGACAGGGCAATAAGTAGTGGGAAGAATGTAACACGTAAGTGGTTTGGAATGTGTCTGTGCTGTGAATCTTCAGGGGGTTTTGTGCTTTTATACTGCATTAGCATTTTAAGCCTGAGCTCTAGTTCAGAGTGCAAAGAGCATTGCAGGGGTGTGGATCCAACTGCTTTACTGGAATAGAGAATGAGCCAAAGAGATGTGTCTGCACATCTGCCTGGGAGTGCAGTTTAACGCTGTGATTGGCATGTGGTCTTGGAATAGTTTTATCACTGTTAGACTTGGCCTCCCTTCCCTGCTTGTTAGAGCTTTTCAGGTTGCAGCTGTAACATTTCAAACATATTGTGACATAGAGATTTGAAATACATACTAACAGAGTGCAGCTGAAGTACTCTAATATAGAGGGTGCTGTATCACCTATCTAGAGCAGAGGCATGTGAGTCTTGCAGCTAGAAAGGCTCTTCTCTTTGGGATAGCCAGCGTAGGAAAGAGTAACAGCAGGTCTGTGTGTTCCGGTCTTACTCAGCACCCTGCGTGAAGTTGAGAGCTGGGGCAGGATAGTAATCACTGCTGCACTTAGTTTTACTCCTTGACATAAAGTGAGACTTGAGTTAGATTGCAGAGCTGGCAAGTGTGCCTTGCAGCGTACAAGGATGGCTTCATTACTTTCCCAGGCTGATTACTCTTTTAGAGAGACCTGTTATTTGGGTGGGCTGGGGAGGAGAGTGCTTCATTGTGTTTGTCAGCAAATAGTCTTGCAGGTTAAAAGATTTCTTTTATTGTTTTTCTTGCCTTTCACAGAGCCCATCTCAATTCTTGCTCTCAAGGCAGAGTACGTTGACATGACTTCTGTCAGCCTAACATGGGCGGTGAACGACACTGATTCCAGCTCCTACACGTATAGGATAGAGGTTGTAAATGGTATCACTGTTAGGAACCTCACATCCAATATCACCAAAGCTGAAATTACAGAGTTAATGCCTGGGATGTGGTATAATTTCACAGTATTTGCAGTAGCAAATGATGATGAGACAGAAGGAGAAGGACTGTCCATATACCTGTATACCAGTAAGTCACAGTTTCTTGCAGCCCTGTCTCTGGTGGACTATTTTTCTGTTCAGCTCAGGGTTCTACCTACTTATGTGAGGAATGCAATTCAATACTATTTTGTATAGATGTGATATTTTAGTCCTGGAGCCTGATCTGGCCTATATGCAAAGGATGGGATGTTAGTGTGCAGCAGAAACATAGCTCTGATGTTTTTGTTTTCAGCTATCTCCCCCACCTTCCCTTCCATCTTCTTCCCTTTCCTGCCCACCTCTCTAGATTCCCAAGGGAAGCCCTGGGAGCGCTGGCGCAGTGGTGACCTGTGCTTCTGCTTTGGAGCGTCAAAGGGAGATGAATCCTACTCAGAATAACTTTTCTTCAGTTCTCCCTTAGCTGCCCATTGACACAAAAGCCTCCAGGAGCGTCTGGTGATGTTGGGTGCTCCTGCACCCTGAGCAATGGGTGGTGTGAAGAGAGTGAGGTAGTGGTGTGCCTGTGTGTGTTCTGTCCATGTATGTGAGCAGATGTTCTTGCAGGTTGACAGGTTGTTGTTTTGCCTTTCACAGAGCCCAACCCAATCCACGATCTCAAGGCAGAATATGTTGGCATGACTTCTGTCAATTTAACGTGGGTGGTGAACGACACTGATTCCAACTCCTACACGTACAGGATAGAGGTTGTAAGCGGTACCTCTGTTAGGAACCTGACATCCAGTGTCACCAGAACTGAAATTACCAAATTAATCCCTGGGATGATGTACAGTTTCACAGTATTCACAGTGGCGGCTGATGGTCAGACGGAAGGAGAAGGATTGTCCATACGTGTATATACAAGTAAGTCACAGTTTCTTGCAGCCCTGTTTCTCATGGTCTGTATTTTGCTGTGCAGCACAGTGCCTGAGAGTTGAAATATAGAACTGTTTTGTATAGATGTGATGTTTTAATCCTGGAGCCTATTCCAGGCTGTCTACTAAGCATGGGGTCTTAATGTGTGGAAGAAACATGTCCCTGCTTTGAGTTAAAATAAAAACAAACAAACAAACAATAGCACAAAACAAAAAACAAACAACAAAACATCACCAGTCAAACCGAACCCTCCTTCCCTTCCAAACCTCATCTCCTCATATGGGAGATAACTTCTTGTCACAGGTACTCAGGGAGCCAACTAGGAAAGATGCCCTCCTGGACTTGCTTTATGTGAATGGAGGAGGACTTGTGGAAGATGTCATGGGAAGTGGCAGTCTTGGCCACAGTGATCACAAAATGGTTGAATTCAAAACTTTCAGTGTAAAGAGAGAAAAAGACAGAAGAATTACTACCCTGGACTTCAAGAGAGCAAACATTAAGCTATTCAGAAAGCTACTTAGTAGACTACCCTGGGAATCTGCTTTTGAGGGTTTAGGAGTCCACGAGTGCTGCTCAGTCTTTAAGGGCCACCTTTTAGGAGTGCAGGGACAGGCAATTCTGCTGTGTCAGAAGTCAAGCAAGCGGGGTAGAAGTCCAGCATGGCTGAGCAGGGAACTCCTGCAGCTCAAGAGGAAAAAGAAATTATGTGATCTCTCGAAGCAAGGTCAGGCTTTGCAGGAAAGTTGCGGAGATGTGGTTCATATATTCAGGGAGAAGACACGAAAGGCCAAAACGCAGTTAGAGTTGAAACCAGCCATTGTTGTGTCAGACAACAAGAAAGGCTTTTTAAAGTACATTAATAACAAGAGGAGGTCTAAAGAAAACATTGTTTTCAATACTTCAATACTTGTTGAAGGTGGTCACCCGACTAATAGGGATGAAGAAAAAGTGGGGGCCTTCAATGCGTGTTTTGCCTCAGTCTTTACTGACGCTGGTAGACCTTGGGCTGCCCAGTCCCCTGAGTTGGAGGACCGCGAGTGTGGGAACAGTGACTTCCCATCTGTGGACACTGAAATTGTCAGGGACCAGCTGTATCAGCTGAATGTTCACAATTCCGTGGGGCCTGGTGGGGTTCATCCCAGAGGAGCTGGCGGATGTTACAGCAGGACCCATCTCGATCATCTACCAAAGGTCTGGGGAGTCCAGGCAGGTCCCTGCTGACTGGAAGCCGGCCAGCGGTATTCCAATTTACAGGGACGGCGCAAGAGAAGACCCAGGGAACTACAGACCTGTTAGGTTAACCTTGGTTCATGGAAAAATTATGGAGAACATCGTCGTGCGTTCTATGGAAAGGCATTTAAAGAATAACACATCCATCAGGCATGGTCGCCATGGGTTCACAAAGGGAGAGTCCTGTTTAACTAATTTGATATCCTTTCAGGATACCGTCACCTGCCTGGTGGATGAAGGGAAGGTGATGGATGTAGTTTTTCTGGATCTTAGTGAGGCTTTTGATCCTGTCCCTCACAGCATCCTTCTGGACAAGTTGTCCAACTGTGGGATGAGCAGGGACGCGGTGTGCTGGGTGAAGAACTGGCCGAAGGGCAGAGCTCAAAGGGTTGTAATGAATGGGGCTGCATCTGGCTGGCGACCGGCCCCCAGCGGTGTTCCGCAGGGCTCAGTCCTAGGGCCAGTCCTGTTCAATGTGTTCATCGACGATCTGGATGCAGGAGTTGAATGCACCATTCAGCCTTTTTGCTGAGGATACCAAACTGGGAGGTGCTGCCGACTCTCTTGAGGGACAAGAAGCCTTGCAGAGGGATCTGGGTAGGTTGGAGCATTGGGCAATGATCAGTGGGATGAATTTTAGCAAGTCCAAATGCCAGATTCTGCACCTTGGAGTAACACTGGGCACAAGTATAAACTGGGAGTGGAGTGGCTGGGGAGCAGCCCTGCAGAAAGGAATCTGGGGTGCTGGTGGGCAGCAGGCTCAGTATGAGTCGGCAGCGTGCCCCTGCAGCCAGGAGGGCAAAGCCCATTCTGGGGTGCCCCAAACACAGCACAGCCAGCCAGGCAGGAGAGGGGATTATCCTGCTGTGCTCAGCGCTGGTGCGGCCTCACCTCCAGCACTGTGTGCAGTTCTGGGCCCTGACATTTAAGAAGGATCTGAAGGTCTTTGAGTGTGTCCAGAGGAAGGCAGCAAAGCTGGTGGCAGGGCTGGAAGGCATGTCCTGTGAGGAGCAGCCAAGGGCTTTGGGTTTGTCTAGTGTGGAGAAGGGGAGGCGGAGGGGTGACCTCATTGCTCTCCACAGCCTCCCCTACAGAGGAGGGGACGTGTAGAGGGAGGTGCTGAGCTCTTCTCCCTGGGATCCAGGGATAGGACATGTGGGAATGGTTCAAAGCTGTGCCAGGGGAGGTTCAGACTGGACATTAGGAAGCATTTATTTACCGAGAGGGTGGTCAAACACTGGAATAGGCTTCCTGGAGTGGTGGTGGATGCCTCAAGCCTGTCAGTCTTTAAGAGGCATTTGGACAATGTCCTCAGTCATAAACTTTAATTTTTGGTCAGCACTGAAGTGGTCAGGCAGTTGGACTAGATGATCATTGTAAGTCCCTTCCAAATGAAACAGTCTAGTCTAGTCCATCTCTTTCCTGCCCACCTCTCTAGATTCCCAAGGGAAGCCCTGGGAGTTCTGTCACAGTTATGGCCTGTGCTTCTGCTTTGGAGTGTCATAGTCAAGATGACTCATCTTCAGTTCTCCCTTAGCTGCCCATTGACACAAAAGCCTCCGGGAGCGTCTGGTGATGTTGGGTGCTCCTGCACCCTGAGCAATGGGTGGTGTGAAGAGCGTGAGGTAGTGGTGTGCCTGTGTGTGTTCTGTCCATGTATGTGAGCAGATGTTCTTGCAGGTTGACAGATTGTTGTTTTGCCTTTCACAGAGCCCAACCCAATCCACGATCTCAAGGCAGAATATGTTGGCATGACTTCTGTCAATTTAACGTGGGTGGTGAACGACACTGATTCCAACTCCTACACGTACAGGATAGAGGTTGTAAGCGGTACCTCTGTTAGGAACCTGACATCCAGTGTTGACAAAAGTGAAATTACTGAGTTAATCCCTGGGATGATGTACAGTTTCACAGTATTTGCAGTGGCAGCTGATGATCACACGGAAGGAGAAGGATTGTCCATACGTGTATATACAAGTAAGTCACAGTTAGTTGCAGCCCTGTTTCTCATGGTCTGTATTTTGCTGTGCAGCCCAGGGCTCTGCCTACCTGCCTGAGGGTTGATATATAATACAAGACTTACCTGGACTGTCTACTAAGAATGAGGTGTTAAATGTGTAGAGGAAATAGAGCCCAGATTTATTTTCTTTTTAAAAAACATCAACACCATCTAACCCCTCTGCCCTAAAACAAAAATTCCCCCACAACAAAATTAAAAACCAGTGAACCAAACCAACCCCCTCCAGCTTCCTTCCCCTCCATCTTCTTCCCTTTCCTGCCCACCTCTCTAGATTGCCAAGGGAAGCCCTGGGAGCGCTGGCGCAGTGGTGACCTATGCTTCTGCTTTGGAGCGTCAAAGGGAGATGAATCCCACTCAGAATAACTTTTCTTCAGTTCTCCCTTAGCTGCCCATTGACACAGAAGCCTCTGGGAGCATCTGGTGATGTTGGGTGCTCCTGCACCCTGAGCAATGGGTGGTGTGAAGAGCGTGAGGTAGTGGTGTGCCTGTGTGTGTTCTGTCCATGTATGTGAGCAGATGTTCTTGCAGGTTGACAGGTTGTTGTTTTGCCTTTCACAGAGCCCAACCCAATCCACGATCTCAAGGCAGAATATGTTGGCATGACTTCTGTCAATTTAACGTGGGTGGTGAACGACACTGATTCCAACTCCTACACGTACAGGATAGAGGTTGTAAGCGGTACCTCTGTTAGGAACCTGACATCCAGTGTCACCAGAACTGAAATTACCGAGTTAATCCCTGGGATGATGTACAGTTTCACAGTATTTGCAGTGGCGGCTGATGGTCAGACGGAAGGAGAGGGATTGTCTATAAGCCTGTGTACAAGTAAGGATATGGTGCCTCTCAGTTGCAAGTAAACGTGCCCTTTGTACCGAATGGCCCTGCTTTTTACCTTGGGTCTCCAACTTTGTACTTTCTCATTCTGATGTTTCTTTGCTCCAGCTGTCTGTGCGCACAAATGCCAAGTGGTCTTTGGTAAAAGGGAAAAGGACTGAGATGTATGTGCCTCTGTCTGTGTGCGCCTTGGCTATAAAGTTGTTTTTTCATCAGATTGGCTGCTCAGGACTATGTAGACATCCAGCTGCTACAACAACGTGACTTTCTCTAGACTTGAGGGCTGAGTAGGGCCCCTCCAGTGCTTTTGGGAGCAGGTTGTGACAACTCATACCGAAGGATATGTGCTCGGATGTGGTTGTCAGGATCACAGAGGCTTTTTGTTCTTAAAGATTGTTTTGATGTCTTTGCAGAGTCCCTGGCCTGGGGGTCCTGTGGGCTCTGACAGTGCCTAGGGCCACATTATGGCATGCGGTGCCATTTTTGCCAGCTTTGTGTCATGGCCCCTTTTTCCCAGATCAGAGGGACAGATGGGAGGAGAGGATCCTTCTTTTGTATCTAGCTCAGCGGTAGAAAGGGAACGGGAAACATCCCTCCAAAACAATTAGAAGCTGTGTGTCCTGGAACTGCTACTGAGCAGATGAGCTTGTCTATGCTGCCTGAGGCGAGTCTTGTCTGCCTAGTGTTGGTGCTGAATCAGGCTTGCAGACACATCCTCCCCTCCCTGAACTGTTGAACCTGCTTGAGGAGCCCATTTCCTTCTACTGACGTCGAGGAGAGACTGGGCTGAAGGGCTTAGATTCAGACTCATGGGCACCAGTTTGAGTTAACAGACCAAGATTACCCTGCACTCTGCTTCCTTCCCTGATTTCCATCTGTTTCTCTGTCTGGAAAACCACTGTAGAAACAAATCAGTTTCGCATTTGAAAGAAAGTAAAGAGAATAGCCCCCAGAACTCCTGTGGCCTTCCAGAGTTGCCCCAGCATGAATGTCTGAAAATAGACATTGATACTGTAGAAGTGCTGCTTGGCTATAAATAATGCTCATTCTATGTGGAATAGGGAAATGTGCCTGTGGCTTTTCTTTCTTTATTTCTTTGTCTTGACAGATTGTTGTTTTGCCTTTCACAGAGCCCAACCCAATCCACGATCTCAAGGCAGAATATGTTGGCATGACTTCTGTCAATTTAACGTGGGTGGTGAACGACACTGATTCCAACTCCTACACGTACAGGATAGAGGTTGTAAGTGGTACCTCTGTTAGGAACTTGACATCCAGTGTCACCAGAACTGAAATTACCGAGTTAATCCCTGGGATGATGTACAGTTTCACAGTATTCACAGTGGCGGCTGATGGTCAGACGGAAGGAGAAGGATCATCCATCTACCTGTATACAAGTAAGTCAGAGTTGCTTTCACACCTCTTCCTGGCGGTCTGTATTTTGCTGTGCAGCACAGGGCTCTGCCTACCTGCCTGAGGGTTGTATTTTAATATGGTTGCAGGCAGAGGTGATGGTTTGATCCTGGAGCTGGAGATGGCCAATCTGCCAAGCATGAAATGTTAAAGTGCAGAAGAAACATTGTCTTGATAGAAAGCTCTTGTTGAAGTGTCCCCAAGGCCTGCAACACAGAGAAGAGATTTTTCTCTGAGGACCCCTCTCTTCCAAATTTGGAAATGGGGATTGCATTAATTTCTTAGAGGATGGAGGCCTCAGATTCTTATTTTAAGGGGCTCCCACACAATATATTGTGGCAGGGGAACTTTCATGATTTGGGGGCCCATAGCTGCCATCAGGCTGCAGCAGGAGAGTGACATTTCGGCAGTGCTAGTTCAGGAGAACTGCTTTGGCCATCCAGCACCTTGCTGTGTTGAGTATCAAAAGTCTTGACACGTGGTGTTGGAGGAACCATTTGGAGCCAGCCTGCAAGACTGCAGCCCAGCCTGGTCGTTGGATGTATTTGAAAGAAAAAAAGATGCCTGTTCTTGTCATTTGTGTTGTCCTGAAATGTACCTGCACCTGTGCTACCTTTCCAGTTGCTTCCAAAAAGTCTCTCCTGTGCTGCCTGGCTGTAATGGCTAGTTGCCCAGGTTTGAAGATGCACAGAGAATAGGATGCAGGAGAGGGGGCTTTGGGAGGTGTTCTCTCTGCCATGGGAGTGAGTTCAGGGCATGAGGAATGAAGGAGCAGGGTGCCTGGGTTATCACCTCTGTTCCTCTTCCAGTGATATTTATTCTTCCTTACTTTTTGCTGTGCAGAGATGCATGACCACTATCTTTCCCCTCCTCTCTTCTCTCCTTCCTGTTCATCTCTGGTTTGCCAGGGAAAACTCTGGGAGTGCTGGCACCGTGGTGACCTGTGCTCCTGCTTTTGAATGTCAAGAGGAGATGGATTGTGCTTGAGATGCCTCCATCTCATTTTTCTGTTATCCAGCCATTGATGCAGAAGCCTCCAGGAGCATCTGGTGATGTTGGGTGCTCCTGCACCCTGAGCAATGGGTGATGTGAAGAGAGTGAGGTAGTGGTGTGCCTGTGTGTGTTCTGTCCATGTATGTGAGCAGATGTTCTTGCAGGTTGACAGGTTGTTGTTTTGCCTTTCACAGAGCCCAACCCAATCCACGATCTCAAGGCAGAATATGTTGGCATGACTTCTGTCAATTTAACATGGGTGGTGAACGACACTGATTCCAACTCCTACACGTACAGGATAGAGGTTGTAAGCGGTACCTCTGTTAGGAACCTGACATCCAGTGTCACCAGAACTGAAATTACCGAGTTAATCCCTGGGATGATGTACAGTTTCACAGTATTTGCAGTGGCGGCTGATGGTCAGACAGAAGGAGAAGGATTGTCCATATACCTGTATACAAGTAAGTCAGAGTTGCTTGCACACCTCTTCCTGGCGGTCTGTATTTTGCTGTGCAGCACAGGGCTCTGCCTACCTGCCTGAAGGTTGAAATATAATACTGTTGCAGGCCGAGGTGCTGTGATTTGTCTGCCTGCAGTCAGACATGTTTGTGTGAAAGAGCCATAGCCTTCTTTTTAAAAACAAAGTAAAATAAACCACCTCGAACCCAGCAATTGTTGAAGGTGGTCACCAAGGCCTCTGACACAATGAAGTAACTGTTCCTGAGATCCTGCTTCCCTGGCCTGGGGTTTGTGTGGGCAGTTTTGCTGCCTTCACTTCTTGGAGGATGTGGAGGCTTTAGACCCTTATTTTAAAGGGCTCCCACAAAGAGGGAGTGTGTTGTGCCCAGGGAACCTGTGTGACTGGGGGCCTGTGGCTGTCACTAGGCTGCAGCAGGAGAGTGAGCTTCAGGCAGCACAGGCTCAGGAGTAAGCTCAGGGTATGAAGGGTGGTGAAGGAGCACGGTTGCTGGGTCATCACCTCTGCTCCTGTTCCACTGACGTTCAGTGTACCTTACCTTTTGCTGTGCACAGATACATCACCATGTGCTTTCTCCACCTTCTCCTGCAACCTCGTGTCTTTCCTGCCCACCTCTGAATTCCCGAGCAAAATCCTGGGAGCGCTGGCGCAGTGGTGACCTGTGCTTCTGCTTTGGAATGTCAAAGGGAGATGAATCCCACTCAGAACAACCTTACTCCTCCCTTAGCTGCCCATTGACACAAAAGCCTCCAGGAGCATCTGGTGATGTTGGGTGCTCCTGCACCCTGAGCAATGGGTGGTGTGAAGAGCGTGAGGTAGTGGTGTGCCTGTGTGTGTTCTGTCCATGTGTGTGAGCAGATGTTCTTGCAGGTTGACAGGTTGTTGTTTTGCCTTTCACAGAGCCCAACCCAATCCACGATCTCAAGGCAGAATATGTTGGCATGACTTCTGTCAATTTAACGTGGGTGGTGAACGACACTGATTCCAACTCCTACACGTACAGGATAGAGGTTGTAAGCGGTACCTCTGTTAGGAACCTGACATCCAGTGTCACCAGAACTGAAATTACCAAATTAATCCCTGGGATGATGTACAGTTTCACAGTATTCACAGTGGCGGCTGATGGTCAGACGGAAGGAGAAGGACTGTCCATATACCTGTATACAAGTAAGTCAGAGTTTCTTGCAGCCCTGTTTCTGGTGGTTTGTATTTTGCTGTGCAGCACAGGGATCTGCCTACCTGTCTGACAGTTGAAATAGAATATTGTTTCAGGCAGAAGTGCTGCACACTGCCTACCTGCAGTCAACAGTGTTAATGTGTGGATGGGGGTTCCATGAGGGGTTTTGTTGCCTTCTCTTCCTTGTGGGTGAGGCCCTCAGTTCCTTATTTTGAAGGGCTCCCACAGAATGCGTTGTACCTGGGGAACATTCCCTGTTGGAGGGGCTACAGCTGGGCTGTGGGCAGCAGTGTGCTCTGTGGCTACCAGCCACGCTGCTCTGCCAGCTCATCAGCAGAGGGGAGAAGGTTGAGGTACTCCTGTGTTTCTCATGCTAGGGATTGTGATCATTTTTCCCCCTTGTTGTAACAATATGTTGCTGTGCCCTTTCCGTTGCTGTGCCCTTTCCTTCGCTTTGCCCTGTTTTGGCTGAGGTGAAGTGAATCTGTCCCAGTGCTCCCCAGTAGGGTTTCCAGAGGTGCCCCAGGATGAATCCATTAAGAGAGTCTCCGGTCAGAACTCACAAATAGACAGCTTTTTCTATTTATTACAATGCTTGATTTCTTACTTTTTTTTTTTTTTTTTTCCCTGCAGTTCCTGCCTTAGTAAATTCATTTCAGTGTGAACCAGTGGCCAAGCATTCTTCCCTAATGCTGAAGTGGGAGTGTCCTTCTGGTAACAACTCTGGCTTCAAAATTAAAATATTGAATAATACGTGGGAAAAAGAGGAACAGACTCCATCCTGCATGGGAGAAGGCTCAGAGGAAACCTTCAGAACAGCGTCTTTAGATTATTTCAGGACTTATATTGTTACTATTGCAACTCTTTCCAATAGTTCTGAAAGCCCTCCAGTACAGAAAATATGTAATACAAGCATTACTGGTAAGCATTAAGATTTGAGAATAAAAGATACTCATAGGACCAAAATGTTGGCTTCATGATTGCAGAATACCAACTTGCTATGCGGTACATTATCAGAGTCCAGACTATGGATAAAACACTACATTCATGCAGTGTCTACTGTGACTCACAATAGATAGCATTATATGAACAGCGTCAGTATTACAGCATGTCCTTGTTTGGAAAACTTTTTTTTATCAGTCATCAAGGTACTAAAAACTATTTCTGTTTATAGACCCACCTGCTCCAAGCAAAGCTCCTTTAGTCAAGGCAGTCGGTCACAGCTCATTGTCTGTTGAATTCTCTGATTTTGAGTCAGTGAATGGACCATTAAAAGCCTATGCAGTAATGATCACAACAGAAGAACAAGGTAAGATGTTATGATATTATCTTGTAGCTGTGTGAAACAAGTTACCAGACAGCGTTATGTTTTAAACTCTAAATAGCTGTTAAATAGAGAAGGTGAGTCGGTATTTTCAATAACCTTCCAAAAATCATGAGTCAAATACCTTGCTCGCTTGAAGTCAGATCACTCCTTGTTTTCAGAAGGCCACAGTTTTCACTCAGCCTTTTCCAGCCTGATGTATCGTTGTATGTAAGTCTCATACGTACTGCCACTTGTTGCCATCTTGATTTGCCACAAGATTGTGTAGTATCCTTCTTTCTCCCCACAGAATAATTTTCAGAGCTACTAATATAAGCAGCTTTGGAATGTGGGATATTTTTCTCCCTCCCTTCTTCAGTTGGAAGATACCTGCAGAAAAATCTTAGGGGGGGAAAACAAAACAAAACAACAAACAAGAAAAAAGAGATGTTTTCCTTCTGATTTCACTTAAAACACTTCTGATTTCACTTAAAACTGAGAGAGGTGGGGTGCTAGTGGAAGGCTGCAATGGCATTGCCAGCATTATGTGCCATGGGAGGTTGAACACCATGGAAAGCTAGAGGGTAGTCTATCAAACTCACTTCAAAACAGAGAAATGTCTTTAATTGGTGAATGTCTAGTGACAAATTATAAAATTAAGGAACTTTTCTTTGCAGTGTAGGTTCTAGTTGAATTTAATTTCTGCCAGTGCACTGGAGGAATAAAGCAGCTGATGGAGATAGTTCCCCCAAGTGCGTTTTGACATTCATGCTTATCCTTTAACACTGGAAATTCATCTTGCAGCAGTTTGATTGTAGATCTTTCTTCTGTGGTTTTCCATACAATACATGTCCAAGAAATGCCCATATCTATATAGTACATCAGTGCAGAAAATTCCCATTTTTCACATGCCTACTCAGCTGCCCCAGGGTTGATGATTTGAATGTCAGTCATCTTGGACACAGCATCAGCTCTCCTTGTATCTTCAGCCAGTCCTGTTCAGTCTTGAGACTCAGTGTGGTTTTCTGTGTGGTTTTGATTGCAAGGTATTCAAGAAAGAGGACATCCGAGATGTGATTGAGAGAAATAAGGAAGGGAGAGTTCCTGTATTTATAATATGGAGTCTGAGTTCCTTGATAACAGCAGGAAACCATCCTTACAGCCAAGCATCACTTCAGCTTTATAGTGTTGAAATAGCATTAATATGCTTGAGATGTGTTTCTCTGTCTGAAAACAGATGTCATTACCTTTAGAGTAGACAGAAGGGACTTTCTTCAGTTGTGTAAGCAATGGTGCCTAAGGCTGTTTGAGATGTCCTAGGGTGATATCCAAGGCATCCGCAAGGAGCTGCAGATATAACCTGGGATGTACATCCTTATGGAATGGAATCCAGGGACCAGACAGGACACATAGTGTATCTCAGACAGTATTGAACACCCATTTCTAGGCAACTGAACTGCAACCTCTGCTGCTTTTAATGTAACCAAACTAATGCTTTAGAAGAGCCTGGTTTGCACCCTGTTCCTGCACAATGAGAGCTTTTCTGCTGGTGGCAGATCAAACCTTGTCTGCACAACTGTAGAAAACTTAATAGAGCTTTTCCAGCTTTCAGAGCTCCTGCAAGGCTTGTCCTTTTCAAAGGTGTATTCAATACTGTATCTGCTTTTAGCTTTGTAAAGGCAGTCAGTAGAGAGCAATGTATGCAAACTTCAGTCAAATGAGCACGATTTTTCTTCCTCCCACACCACTTTAAATATTTATGTCAGTTTGCTTGCTCTTGAGGAGTTGTACCACTGGTAATTTGAGCTTGTTTATTGCCTCTTAGATCATCACATGTGCCTCGACTGTATAATCTGCCTCAAGTTTCTAGGGTTCATCTTCTAACAGCAGAAACTGTGAAGTGATGCTGTTCTGCAGATGGTGTCCTGTTGGTCACTGTTTGATTGCGGTAGCCCATTCTTCTTAGTCTTCTGGAGGAGAAACTGTTCTGATCAGTGTTTTGTCCAATGCTTATCTATGTCAATAAAAAGCAGAAATTAACTCTTGTCTCTTAGGGTTTAGGTGTGAGACTTCTTGTGAAACACAGCAAGGGAGTATAGGTCAGGACAAGTTTAGTATCACCCTGAATGAGGTTTGATGCTGTTTGTGTAGCACAATGTTACCAGATACCAGTTGAATTCTTCTACACTGTTTGTGTTGTACTCTCTACATATGATGGTTGATGGAGTGTGTATGGATATGACTGACCTGTCTAGTGAAGGTTGTCCACGAGGACACTGGAATCCACCACTAAAGTATCTTTACAGAGAAGCTCCACTATATATGGCAGAAGTAAAACCAAAAGGAGATTAAAACAAACAACACTGGGGAGTAGGGAGGTAGTTCAGTAGATTGCGCTGCAATAGAAGAGATTGCTGAGATTGTTGCACTCAGCCTGTTGTTTCAGGCAGTATTTATGAAGTAATGACAACTGTGGTTAATGTGATCATCTCAGCCACTGTGCCGACTGATGCAAAATCAGTGGATGATGTATGCCACATACATCCTTGTTTTTTCCTGAAGGTTGTAGGTCTTTGAAGTCTAAATTGAACAACACATACAAAGACTTCAAGAAGACGATGACAGTCACCTATGTAACATATGTCATAAATACAGAAGAGAGAAAATCACCTTCTTTCCATCCTCAGAACGGTACAAACATCGTTAATGTAGGCAAGGGAAACACAATGTATGGCTACGAAAACGGACCATTGTTTCCACTTCGTTCATACAGGTATTTATTTCAAACCACTGTTTGGTTAATTTTGCTGCAGTTGAAAACTAAAAGATGATCTAATGAAAGTATTGCAGATCTTGCTTAAGGCTGTGCAAACCATGTAATATACCTGGTTTTGTTTTTTCTTTTTTTTCTCCCTTATCAACAGAGCAAGTGTTGCGGGTTTCACTAATATAACCTTTAATGTGGCCGACATCATTGTGGGGGAAGATAGTTATGTATCATTTTCACCCTGTTCTGAGGCGGTTTTGCTACCCCAGGATCCAGGTATAGTTAATGTCAAATATAGGACTGGCAGCTTGGTACATATTCACTATGTGGAGACCCCTTAATTATGGCAAGTTTCATAACAGCAAAACACCTGCTGGTTTCTCCATGATGGACTGTTTCTTCCTAGCTTTGCAGTGACACTGCTCTGTAAATTCATACCTTGCGAGTTCTGCGGGTGACCTCCTTCTCCCATGTATGACTTTGACTGTGGAAGTAACCAAAAGCTGTGCTGCTCATGGCATGCTAAAAGGAATTGGATGGGACAGTGAGACTTTGGCACAGAAACAAGTAGCAAAAAGCAGCTGATGTTCTGACAGTTCTGGTAAATTAGAAGTGAGTGTATTAGAATGCAGATACTGGTCCTTTGATGCCAGTTTTTTATTAATTTATCATCCTTGGTTTATTATTCTAATGAGCTTTCTATACTGGTACTGCTAAAAGGACACAGTATAGAAAAGACATTTTGTATGCTCTGTCACTTGTGAGGTTCTCTTGTAGCATGTTGATTGAGTTAGATCATTATCAACAACCTAAATCGGTAATGAGTAATACTTGTTCTCTTTTATCAGGTGTTATTGCTGGAGCTGTTATTGGATGCCTTTTAGCTATATTGGCTGTAGTCGCTGTAGGGGGTTTCATATTCTGGAGGAGGAGAAGGTAATATGTGTTCATTATTGTATTTGCTGTGATGAGGAACACCAGTATTTCACTTCTGTTTCTCCTAAACAGGCTTTTCCGTTTTACACATTTCTGTCATGATGCTTTAAAATACATTCTATTAAAAAAATCTTGTGTTACAGAGTTGATATAGCAAACTAGTTAAATTACTTTGTTCAATCTCATAGTTACAAACTATGATTTGTTTTGTTCAGCTCTTCTGAATTCATGCATGCTGATGAAGTAATTCAGTCAGAAGTGAGCGAACATCCCAAATTATTGTGCTAAAATACATGTGTAATTGTATCTTAGATGGTTTTATTTTAAATTATCCATTAATCACACTTTTTACTAGCTTGATGGCCTGTCACATGAAACTTCCATTCTGGAGTTTCCAGGAGCTGGTGAGTTGCCTAGGCTTTGAGCTGGTCTCTCAGTTTCCAATATTTTCCAAATAATCTGGGATTTAAGAGAACACAAAGGCTTTTTCCTGCTTCTGATCATGTGGTATATGCTTTTTAAAGAGTTAGTTGTAGGGTCCTTAGTCCAGTTTTCTTAGTTTCTTTGATTAATTGCTGTTATTTTTACATCTGTGTCCAACAGCTGTGGACAATAATGAGAAGAGCTTGCTTTAAAGCTAGGAGCACTTGCTTTCGTTCAGCTACCACTTCCAGTGCCACTGACATGTCACTGTTGAACACTTACTGTCAGGATTCTGGGATTAGTAACAATTCTCCTGAGATGTTAGCTGGTGATGCAGATCCCTCAGTTGTACTTCTTCCATCAAACTGTGTGCTTTGTGTTTAGGAGTCATACTGTGGTTCCCACAAAAAGAAACGGTCTCATTTCACAGCGTCACTGAATGAAGGATGAAGTATTTTGTTCTTACTCCAGGTATAAGGTTTGCCTCAGGAGGGGTTTTTTGCACAGAACAAGATGCTTTAAAAGAAATTGTTTTGAACAGACACAGGAAATAGCTGTCATCAGAAATCTCATGTGCATTCTATTAAATTCTAATGTGAATCTATTGTGTTGTTTTCTTTTGCC
Source organism: Tyto alba (assembly GCF_018691265.1). Lineage (NCBI taxonomy): Eukaryota > Metazoa > Chordata > Aves > Strigiformes > Tytonidae > Tyto > Tyto alba. The sequence goes on along the minus strand of NW_024881329.1, from coordinate 4,675,298 downwards.
TTATAGGAAAGATAAAAGAAATACTGAAGTGTCCTTTTCTCCAATTAAGTAAGTCCATATCCTTTCACATGTTGTCTTCTGGGCTCAAGTGTTATTTGCAAAACTTAATCTGAACCCTGATACTTGTTTTTTGTGCAGTTTTGTATAGAATTCTGCAGTATTAATTCCTCATGGAATTTAAAGACTTCAACCTGCAGACTAAAATTAATCATATTGATTGAGACTTCTAGAGCTGCCACAGGGATTTGAGTGCTTGCTTCATGAATCGCTGTTAGACTCACAAATGTTCCACATAGTTTTGAAAAACAGGATGTTGTGAATGAAACATAGGCTTCTTTTCACATAGAGAAAACAATCCAAATTGTTGATAAAGTGCACACAGGCAAAATTCTGCACTATTGCCTGAATTTTCCTTTGCTCAATGACTACTTTGTTCTAAGCCATTAATTCAGATAATGTTGAGACTGTAAAAGCTGGCCATGGGAAGGGAACCACAACATATTGGAAGTCACAAGCAGTGCAATCGAATCACATTATTGGGTCTTGCACCATTTTTGTGGTGATGGAAAGGCATGGCTAGAGCATCCCACGAAGTCCCACCTGTGTAGACTTCGTTAGCTGACATAAAATTCACCAGGGGATGGGGCCAATCTGATGGGAGTACAGAAGCGGTTGACTGACACCTTCTGTGATACTCTTCTGAAGGATGCACTATTCTCTCCTTGATTTAACAGATCAGTTAAATGCTCTGCTTGATATCCTGTCCCCTGTAAATGCACAGTTTTGTGGCTGCTACTAACAGTCATGCTTTCATTCTTAGATTCACATAGTGAAAAATACAGCTGCATGTGTCTAATCAACCTTTTTTTCTTCCCCCCACCCTCCCCTGAAGAATCAAGAAGTAAGTAAAGCACACTTTCTAACAGATTAACTGAATTCATGGTTCATTTACCTAATACCAGTTACCAATACATGTTTTTTCTCATTTTAGATCAAAAATGATTAAAGTGGAGAACTTTGAGTCCTACTTCAAGAAGCAGCAAGCTGACTCCAACTGTGGTTTTGCTGAAGAGTATGAGGTATGTGCCCTCAGTGCGAGAGCTTCATGACATACTTTTGGAAAGGCACATTAGCTTTTCTGTGAAGCATATGTGGGACTTACTGAAGGGGAACAGAGAGGACCTTTATTATAGAGATTATTAAGATGCATGCGTAGCCTTCCCTTCCCTGATTCAGCTCCAAATTTACTTGAAGTGCATGGTACCTACTTCACATCCTGAACTATCTCTACTTGTGAGCCTGTAGCATGGCCTGCTCATCAGAGTTCTCGCCAGAGGCAGGATCTCCTGAGTCCTTGCCATAGTTACACTACAGAGTTAGCCTAGGGAAAGCTGTTTAACTTCTCTGCACTTCGGGTTTTTTATTTTGTTTTTGTTTTTCAATACAGCAAGACAGGTCTGTTGCTAAAATCACTGACTTTAGTGCATAGGTGTGACTTGCAAACCACACTTGTGAATAGAAGGAGCAGTCAGAGAAACAGCAATTATGATTTGCTTAGTGACCATAAATATTTTTCTATGAAATGTGCTAAAGCTCAATTGTTACAAGGTACAAAAGACACAAATCAAGTGTCAATAAGAATTCTGTGTTGTCATGTCTGCTGTTAAAGAACCCATTTTTTTTTTTCATCTCCGTGAAGCTATTTATTACCTGTCGTCTTCTTTCTAGATCAAATTCTGGCCCTTTGATTGTATTTTGCAGGCGGTTGCTCTGCCTTGCCTTCCTGTCAGATTTTTCTTCCTTCAGTCCTTTCATGATGTGCTTGCTCCCTTTCTCCCTGTAATGTCTGCAAAGCTCGTGTGAAGCAGTTCACTGCCTTGGGGTCAGAACAAGTGTGCTGTTGATGTCAGTGTTGTGTACTTCTGCAAAACCGTTTCTGGGCTTTTGAAGCCCATCTCTGGCTTTTAAACACGCTACTGTTCCCACACTCTGTATTAATCCCTTCTCTGTCAGGTTTGCCACTGTCACTGTCCCACCCTGTAAAAAGGTTGTTTTTATTGTCATTTATCCCAGCTTAACATGCCTACTTTTACAGCAGAGGCCAAGAGTGTTTGAACCATTTGTCCATTTGGCATGTGTTTCTGTACGATTTCTAAACCAGGACCAGGTGCTCATGAACCCTTCTTTAATTGTAGGAACTCAAGTCTGCTGGTGTTCATCAGCCCAAATTTGCTGCTGAACTTGCTGAGAACCGAGGAAAAAATAGATACAACAACGTGTTACCATGTGAGTTACGCTCTTTGGTTTTGCATCTTCTACTGGTTGAGTTTTTAGGTGAAAAACCTGGGGTTGGGCTAATTTGGCTTTAATAGTACCCAGAGGTTTCAAACAGAGATTAATGTCATCAATTTCCACATGAATGAATTTGGGCTGATGCCTTCTCAAAATCACCGTATAAGCAAGCCTAAAGAGCTTTCCCTCAAGAATGTTCCCTAAAGTCCCCAAACTTTCCCTTAAGAAAGCTCCTTAAAGAACCTTCCCTTAATTAAATCATTTTAATTTTCCATTTGTGAGAAACCTGCGGTCAGTTTGAAAAAACAAGAGGTTAACCACTGATTGCAGACAGTTAGATGTGCAGAGCAGTAAGAACTGTGAAGATCCTGCTGGCTGGCTTTGCAGATGAACGAAGAGCCGAAGCCCTGCCAGGCTGCCTGCGGGCACCCCCACATAGCAGAGCGTAAGAAGGAATTGGAAGGTGAACAGTGATGGGTACTTAGGGATGCTTTGGAGGAAAAACATCAGTTGCAATGGCAGCAGGAGACAAATTACCTATTTTTCTCCAGTAATTAAAACAACAGTAAATTTTGTGTTGGATTAAAAATACATAAATATGCAAAAACAAACCATGTTTAAAAAAAAAAAAAGAATCTGTGTTGAGTATGCTGAATCTTTATCCTGGCCACTCATTTTTCTGAAGGCTTTCATCATAAAAATTCTAATCTACTGCTATTTATGATTCCTAAGGTTATATTCTTATTCTTGAAATGCACATTGTTCTAAACCACCTTTTATATGGAAACTATGCATCAGATAAGCAATATTTTACTGAAAGGTTCTAGTTCTAAAATTCGTACTTTTCCTCTTTTCTTTCTGCAGATGATATTTCTCGTGTTAAACTTTCAGATCAAAGCTCTACAACTGATGATTATATTAATGCAAACTATATGCCTGTAAGTTGCTTCATTAGTTGAAATGAAATATAATGTGTATTTTTATGATGTAGGCTTAACAGCTCATACCAATGTTTAAAATGGGCTTTTTATGTCTCATTGATGCACGTGTGTGTGTACATATATATATTCCTTTTGTTTTTTAATTCTTAGGGCTATAACTCAAAGAAGGCATTTATTGCTGCACAGGGTCCTTTACCCAATACTATAGAAGACTTCTGGCGCATGATTTGGGAGAAGAATATCTACTCTATTGTTATGTTGACAAAATGTGTTGAACAAGCCCGGGTATGTTTTTATTAAAACTGAACTGTCTCTTGAAAACTGTTGGATCTCTTCTCATTTTGTAGCTACACTAGTAGGTTGGAGACTGACCACTTCTTTCTTTTAACAACCATCTCTTACTGGAAGACTGTTTCAAAATTAAATAAGCCCAGTTACTTTTTAGCTTTTTCCCATTTTTGTATCTGCTGACTACCAGAGTGGATTGTCTCAGGAGGGTTGTAGAATCGTTGTCTTTCAGGGTGGGTTCTTCTCCCTAAAGAATGGTTTTGGTAGAGCTTCTCCTGACCTGGGACAGGCCATTGGGAAGGGTGACGTGCTTTTTAGCCCAGCTTCAGGTGGTCTCTTACTTAAAACGAACAGTCAGTTGCTTCATTGCTGTAATGTGTCTAACCTTGTAACTCTCTTCTTAGACAAAATGTGAGCAATACTGGCCAGACAAACAGTCCAAGAGCTATGGTGACATTATTGTGACAATGGTCTCAGAGGTTGTCCTTCCAGAATGGACAATAAGGGACTTCACTGTAGAAAAGGTGTGTACCCCCCTCTCAGTTGTTAGTTGTTAGTGTATGAATATCTGTAGAAATGGCTTACCGTATCACTGTGACTTCACATGTCAAGCAACACTGGAGTGACAGAATACAACGATTTCACTAAAATTTAATCAAATTCAAAGTTATCTGATGGGAAAAGGATAAGAATGGTTTATTTTAATTTGAGGCTTTGAATGTATTTGTCTGCTTTCTGCCAAAAGGCAGATTTTAAATCTTTCGTGCTATTTACTGACAAAAAGATTCCTGTGATATTTATGTGTATGCATTTGTTCACATGCCCTGGCTTCTCACAACAGTATTTTAGTAACACAGGCAGAGATGGGAATGAGTTGTCAGGAAGTCCCTCCCTGTGGCTGAAAGGGATCTGCCAGCAAAATCCAGGCTGCTAATGGGAATTACTGATGGCCCCATCAGTGATCCTGCAGCTCGTGTTTCCCTGAGATTTGCGCCAGAACTTGTGCTTATGCAGATACTTGTAATATCTGCTAGACTGAAGTTAGCCCCATCTATGTCAGAAAATGTAATGCAGCAGAGATGATCTGGGAGTAAATTAAAAAGTAAAAGGAAATTATTTTGAAGTATTCTTTACCAGAGCAGAAGGAAGATGAAAACTGAAATATTACTGTACAGTTTGTAACAGGCATCTTTAACAAAACTGAACTTTGCCCAGTATCTGTGGCAGGAAGCCCTGCTGTTGTTCCTCTGAATCTGGTTTTCTTTTTTTTTTTATCTAATGTGTATTCTTCTAGTGCAACACACCAGAGAGCCACACAGTGCGCCAGTTCCATTTCACCTCCTGGCCAGATCATGGAGTGCCAGAGACAACAGACCTTCTCATCAACTTTAGACACCTTGTTCATGAGTACAGCAGTCAAAATCCAATTGACTCTCCTACTCTGGTGCACTGCAGGTAGGAAGAATATGTTTGTGTTAGACACACTTTTATCTTGTGGCTTTTTAAAGAACGATTCTTTTTCAATGTGATTTAAAAAAAAAAAAGAAGTCTCTTTGCTTAAGAACATGGGCTATTCACCCTGCTTAATTAAAACCTTTGCCCGGTGCTTCAGAAATGTAGTGATGCTATGTAGGCAGCAAAGTACGTGATACAAAATTTCACGTACCCTCTCTCCTAGACTGGAAAACTTAGCTGAAATAGTTGCATCTTCACGTGCTTCTGTATGTAATCTTGTGCAAGTGCAAGGCTGGGAAGCCCAGAAGTGCGTGTCCCTCCCTCCTGGTGATGGTGAGAACCACCCCTCTGGGCTGCAGAGACTTTTAATGCCTGTGCCACGGAAATAACAAAAGGCATCTTACTAGCTTCACTGGCTTTTCGTCAGGCCCCGGTGAGCAGGTGGCTGAGAGAAAGCAGTAACGAGCTTCCCCGTGTCATTGCAGCGCTGGTGTCGGGAGGACAGGGACCTTCATTGCCATCGACCGCCTGATTCAGCAGGTTGAAATGGAGAATACTGTGGATGTGTACGGAGTGGTTTATGATCTTCGCATGCACCGACCTTTGATGGTGCAAACTGAGGTAAGGCTGTCTTTCATCCAGCTGCATGTTTTTCAAATGTGCGTAATAATCCAGGAAGGGTGGGCACAAGATGTAGCTCAGAATTACAGGAAGGCAAGATATTAAGGAGCAATTTGAAATTGCTCTTTGTTTAATCTCCCTATCTCCTGCCTCGTTACTTCTCACGACAGTAGCTGCAGCCAGGAGCTGTAGTACCTCCAAGCAGTCTCTTTACAGAGCACTTTGTAGGACTGGCATTTGCAACTGGAAAGAACCAAATCCCGAAAAGGTTCTTTTGCAGCGTGTTTTACCCATGAGTTTTATCCTTAGAGCTGTGAGCCAGAGATATCTTGTGTCAAGTGGTCGTGGTGTGCATCTTTTCTTTTGTGCTCTGCAGGATCAAAGAGGTGTGTGGATTAACTCAAACTGATTTGAAAAAGGCTGTAAAATCTCCATCATGAAAGCCTTTTAAGAGGGTGTTGGACACAACAGAAAATTTGATCCTAGGTTTTTACAGGAAGTTGATCAGATGACATCATGAGATCCTTTCCAGCCCTGTATTCTATGAAGTATATAGACAACTTCTAAAAAATACTGTGATAACCTTCAGGGCAGTGCATCCAAACCCCAAAACCTATATTCAGGAGTAGAATTACTTCCAAAATCAGGTATTTTCTAGAAACATATTACCCTCTAGTTTTCTCCCATCAGGACCAGTACGTCTTCCTAAACCAGTGTGTAATGGATATTATTAGATCCCAGAAAGACAAGAGAACCGATCTTATTTACCAAAACATGACAGCAATGGCAATCTATGAAAATTTCACACCGGGGCCAGGCTTTGGGAAGGCCAATGGCTACCACGCGTAGCCTGGACAGAATGCGGTGTCTCCAGGAGGTGTTACCTGCGCAGAGGAAGGGAAGATGTTCTGCTCATGTTTTCCAGGATTCTGTGCAGTGTCTCGTGTCTGGCTTCTCCAGGACTGTCCACATTAGAAGATGTGATCTACAGGAAGAAAACCACAATGCTGGCAGGAGCCACAGATTGATAGCAAAAAAAAAAAAAAATAACAAACAAACAAAAGCAAACCAACAAACAAAACTATTTAAAGTTAACAGGGGAATCCTGCTTTTTGTTGGGAATTTAACAGTACTGATAGGTGAAATAGCATTTGCAGTATGAACAGTGAACTAGAATTTAAATATTAAAATAATAACACAAGCTTTTTATTACAATTTTATATGACTTCATTTACAGACACCAGGCTTGTGGGCTCTTTTAATATATTTAATTATAAGTTTCAGGAACATATTTTATCTACTGTATCTGGTTACTTAGCTAATAGATATGTGCCTCTGTGATTATTTTTTTTTCCTGTGTTCCTTTTTATTTAAAAAAGGAGTATAAACAGCTCCTTCAAGTGGACATTTATACTTGGAATTTGTGCCTTTTCTAGTTGCTACTCTAGAAAAAAAAACAGCAGAGATTCTATTTTTGTACTGAAACTCTTAATGAGAACACAGATTTTTTTAAATAAGGCTTATGTCAAACGTAACTGTAGTTGCACTGTTGGCAGGACTCTCCAGAAGTTTGGAGGTGAGCTTTGTTTTTTGCATTTCACCACAAATATCCCCTGCCTTAATGTTTCGGTGCCTCTGCTAGAGGAAAAAGGAGTGTGGTCTGTCATTCCGAGCTTTAACTATAGTAAAAAAAAAAAAAATGAGCAAGTGAATACATGAATGTGTGTGCGGGGGTGTGTGTGGGTGTGTATGAAGGACAGAATAGCTCCTCCCTGTTCCTGGCTGATATTCCTGTTTTTATACAATTTATAGTGATTTATTTAAAGGTGCAATATATAATTTACTGAATAATGATCACTCTATTTTAATAGAGTTTTACTCAGGTTGGTGTCTTTTTATCATTGTTGTTGTTTTTCCTCAAATATATAAATCTGTGAAAATGTTGAAACTAAGGTTCCAAGCGTTCAAGCACTCCCAAACAGATTGACTGGCTTTACTGTTTCTACCAAAACAAATTGCACAAAGTTCTGCTGTAAAGACCAATTTCTCAGTTCTTTTAGCCATTCAAAACTGAGACACATCTTACCTGACTGCATCTCATTGATCTAATGTAATTGTTTTATAATTATTTGCAATATAGTGCTGCTGTTGTTTTAACTAGTCCTTTTAAAAACAGAACAAACAAGCAGAAAACCCCTAGTTGTTGATTTTACAAGTCAAGGATGAGATTGGATTTATTTTGCTGGTACATAACTGTTAGACTTACGAAGGCATTACCAATGAAGGACTTCTGAAGTAGCTGGGGGGGGTTGTTTTTTGGTCTTTTGATCATTGCACTGGTTGCATTGCAGAGGAGTATGAAGTTTATGAATAATGCTATAGAATAGCTATAAAGTGGTGAAAATCTTATGAAGGTTTAATAACCAGAGTCCCTGGAATTCTGCTGCTTTTTTTTTTTTTGTCTGTGTTTTAGGGTTTTTGTTTGTTTTAACAAAGTTGTCAGAAAAAGCTACAGATACTAGGAGTATGTGTGGCATGACAGTGGAACCTGGCAACCTTATGGAATCCACTGTCAGCTGAAGGAAGATGTAGGAATTCCTGGTGCACAACTGTAACTTTACAGATGTCCAGAGGAATTTTTTACAATCTGGTGTGAAATTGTGGTGTGCTGTGTGTGAGCAAAACTGGAGGACAAACCACAGTGCACTTCAGCTTTTGGTTTTTGTGTGGGTTTTTTTTTTTTTTTTTTTGTTTTGTAGCAGCCACTTGTGGTTTCTCGAATACTTTTTTTTTTCCCTCTCTCTGAGATACTTTAAAACAATAAATAATAAAAAAAAAAAAAAAAACAAAAAAAAAAACACAAACAAACAAACCAAACACGAGGTTAATGATCCTGCCCAATTCCATCCAAACTGGCAGACCACATAGTGGATCTCTCACCTGGCATTTGTTCTAAGCTGCTGTCAGATGACACACAAAGATAAACCACTTGGACCAAACAGAACCATTCCAAAGGAACTGGGAGGGAGGAAAGTCTGCCCCTTTACAGTCATGTTATTTTTTCCTCTCTTAATCTTTTAATTACTGCACATCTGTGCAGAGCACAGAGCTAGCATTCATTATTCCAGGTCTCCCAAGAACTTGCTGCCGTAGGGTGGCGAATGCTGTCTCTCTTCAGAAGGCTCGTGTTTTCTATAGCACAGAGGAGGAGGAGATTAATTTTTCTGCGCTAGATCCTCCTTGGATAGTTTGCATTATATTGCAGCAGAACATCAGAAAACTAGCTGGAATGGCACGTGGTTTTGCCTAGCCAGCACTCAGATACTCTTACAGAAAACAAACATAGCTGTCCCATTGTTTTGATTTTGGAAGCAGGCGCCGAATTCTCACTTGTGTCATCATCTCGTGAGTATCCATTTTTAATACAACTGCATACATGTGTTTTCCCAAAACTGACTCATTGTGAGAAGAGATTGAAGTTTGAAGTAAATCACCTGCTGATCCCAGGTATAGGTGGAAAAAGTTGGTAAGGCTTAAAATGCTGTAAACAAAGTTGTCTGGCTGTGAATAAGTAGAACATGCTTGCATGCTTACAAGAGGAGGATTACAGGTAACGCTCTACTGCCTTGTGGATCTGTCTTGGTCGTGATGACTTGAATTCCTGCAAATACTTTTTCCCTGCCTTCTGATGTTCTCTGTGTTATAATTGCTGAGATCTGTCTCTGGTCAGTTTTTTCTCTCGCTGTTGCTTATCTTAAGCTATCCGCTTTTCAGGCTGAAAGCTCTACTGTGTGGCAGTTGCATTTCTGTTCTACTCTTTTTCCCATTTGGGGCCTGCTTAAGAAGGGAAAAGTTGATGTGTTTCAAATAAGTGACTGTTGAATATCTTGAAATGATGTACAAATTTTATTGTTTTCATATTTGTTGTACAGGAAATTTCAGCACATGTCTATGTTTTTAATGGTTTGATTTGTTTTTAAAGATATAAAAATAACAATTAAAAAGCATCATCCTAGAGCACTTTGTCTTGTTTTTCCTTTCTTGGGGTTTTCTTTTCCATTCCTTTTGAATAAAATTAATTTGCCAAAATACCCATTTAACTTAGAAGGGCTTTATAATGGACGAGGAAAGTGGGCTCCCATCCTCTAGGGTGGCACTGGAGTCATATGTGTGTTACGGTCACTGGGGCTCCCTGCGGAGGGTGTTAATCTGTCACTGAGGCTTGGCCTGGCAGGACCAGGGCCTCATGCTAATGTGTCCCTGCAGTTGGTGGTTCCTCCAGATGAAGAGCTTGGTACCAGTTAACGTAACAGCAGCTTCATCCAAGATTAATCAAAAGATTTCCACTCACTGAAATCGCCTTGGGGGAGGACCAGTGTTTCTAAGACTTATTTATTTCCAGAAAAACAAAAATGAGGACTTTTTCATCCGTTGAAGGAGATACTCTGTTGTCAGCAGGTTATGATAGAAGGCTGTGCGGAAATGTCTTTGTAATGTTATATCTGGCTTCTTGATTATGGATCACCTGACTGTAGATGCATATAACGTTATATCAGTTAAATCCCTTTCTTCTGAAGTTCTTAGTTTCCATTCTTGGTTGCCATCTGAATTGCTCCCAAGGAGGATCACATGTCTGGAGGGTGATACTGGCCCTCAGCAACTCTCCCATTCATCACGGGGTGCTGACATGTGCTGTAAAATATTGTAATCCTCCATGGTAACTCTGCTGCATTTTCCAAAATAACTTCACGGTGAGGTGGGAAGAGAAAAGCAGCATTGTCTTGTCATCTTCCAGTGGGAGCATGTGCCAGCCACACGATGGTTCTCCGAGGGTTCCTGGTGAGACTCGTGCTGCACAAGAGAAGCCGTGACAATGAACCTCGCAGTGTAGGACCTGCAGCAGGTGACCACCACTGCCAGGGACAATCAGCCTCAGGGAGACTTTTGGGGAGCAAATTTCTGCACCTTTTTTTCTTTTTTTCTTTTTTTCTTTTTTTCTTTTTTTCTTTTTTTCTTTTTTTCTTTTTTTCTTTTTTTCTTTTTTTCTTTTTTTCTTTTTTTCTTTTTTTCTTTTTTTCTTTTTTTCTTTTTTTCTTTTTTTCTTTTTTTCTTTTTTTCTTTTTTTCTTTTTTTCTTTTTTTCTTTTTTTCTTTTTTTCTTTTTTTCTTTTTTATTTATCTTAAATCACATAGGTTTGAAATACTAGAACTTCGACAGCCAGAACAGCTGGCTTTGCTATTTGGAGTGTTAGTGTGTTTGGGTGGGTAGAGCTGAACCCCTGTATCTGGAAATCACACTCTGTACCTGGTCTTGTCATGTATTAGTTTTACTGCCTTTGAGATTAAAAAGGTGGAGGTCAGAGAGGAGAGGACATAACTTTTCTGTCCTGTTCTTTGCTCACTAAATGGGATGTCGTCAGAAATACTGCTGCCCTTACCTGCCCTTCCTGGCTGGGTGTTACCAAGCAGCAAATGGAGTTTGGAGATGAACACATGCAGATGTTCTTGTGGAAGGTGGACAGAAGTGGGATCTTGGAAGGGAAAAACAGCTGAAAACTGCACAAAAAGAAAAAGCCTCTTAGTGATGGGAAGGATGCTAAGTCTTTAACAGCTCCTGGGTGATCTAAGAGAAAACTATTTCAAAATGCAGATGCAATCACTTTTGTCCAGGGGCAGAATGAGGGGCAAGCAAAGATCAACAGCTTACTTGCTTCTGAGGTAGGCAGGTGCAGTGTTCTCCCACTTCTCATGCCCACCAGGGAAGTTACTGTGCTTCCTTTTTCCAGTTCCTGTGGCACTGCTTCAGGGAGTCCCTTTCAGCTCTTCATGTTAGACTTGGTGTTGTTGAAACCTCTGAAAATTGAGCCACTGAAAGCCAGCACTTTGCAGAAGTGTTCACAGAGTTGGTACCAAACAGTGTCTCTCTCCATTGCTGTGCTTCATTCCATTCTTCCTCCTCTTGGTTTGGGCAAACTCTTCGCCCGTGCCAGCCCCCAGCCTGCGAGGGAGGAGGAGGCAAATGAAGCAGAAAACCTGCCTTGGAAGCAGGAGGAGCCGCTTCCTGCCTGCTCTGCTGGCAGAAGGGAAGGAGCTGTTTGCACATCTCACAAGAGGGAGAAGCTTGGAGGCCCACAGACTGTTTGTTTGATCTGAAGAAAAAGATTCAGGATTCGGGCCTGTTCTTTGTCCCTGTTACTTGGCAGAAGCCCATTTATTCATAATAATTATTCATAATAATTCTCCAGTAAGGAAATACAGACAGTTCATTTCTGCTGTGAGCCTCCAGATGGCACATGATACCGCTGTTCTTTCCAGGCAAAGCTTTTCCTGCCCAGGCTGCTGGCTTTTTCACTTCCCAGACTCCAATGTCCTCCCTCTGTGCTCTTTCCCCTTCCTTCTCCCTGTGCTGCAGGTGCAAAGCCTGTCCCCTCCAGCCCTGGCCCAGGCCAGTGGTTAAGCCCTGGCCCCTGTGCCTGCGTGGGGCTGGGTACCTGCTGTGCAGGGGCTGGGTACCTCATGCTCATCTGTAGTGTGCTATACACCTGATCAGATGACTTTTTTCAGAAACAAATTCAGCAATAGCCTGGCAATGGCAAATAATCCTTTGCTTCCTTGGGAAGTGCTCTTACACTTGAGTCTTGCTGATACAGACGTTTTCTGATGGTGCGTGTAGTCCAAGGTGTAAGGGCTCGGGCTTGGACCATCCTGGAGCTGGTTATTTGGCATTATCGGCTGTGTGCTTGTTTCCCAGCTTATCAGTCTGCTCCTCAGCTCTTCCCAGCAATAACAGGTTTACAGGATTGCTGAAGACAGTGCAGATACATCAATAAAGGCAGCAAACAATGACATGCTTGCTCATACTGCTCAATATGAGTAACAGTTAAAAGGCTATTTCAGTTAATGGATCTGTTTATGTGTGTGTGTGTAAAACACTAACTGTGATTCTTCGGTGCTGTTTTTTACATAGGTCCTTAGGGAGGTTTTAAATGCACTTTTTAAAGCATCCGGCAACATCTGCTGAGTTACTTTGGCTTCTTCCACCTCCAGCCTGATATACAGCAAGATTTCAATGCAAAGCTCTAGTGACAGCTGTGCTTATAAAAAATATATATATTTAGAATGGAGATGGGTGTGTGAGGGAGCTTCAGCAAATGCTCTGAATCTGCTGGAAGGTGTATCTCCAACTACCCAGCTGCTTACAAACCCCTCTGCCCTTGAACGAGAAATAAATCAAAACTAGAAATAACGCTTCACACCCAAACTTCCCGTGCTCGTGGATCAGCAGTGGCAGATCTGCTCCGAGCAGGGGCTGGCGGGGCTGAGTGGCTCTCGGCTGCTGCCCTGGCCTGAGCGATGCTCCCAGCGTGGAGGGCGACGGGCCAGGTTGGCACGTGCTAGAGGAACGCTGAGCTCTGGAGGCCAGTTACCAAAACACGGAGAAAAATTTCTGAACGCTGAGGATCAGCCTAGCCTTTAAAACCATTGTCATTTAATAATAAGCCACATCTAAAGGTATTGAATTGCTTTTTCTCCACATGGTGATCTTCTAAAATGTGACTAAGATGCCGGCAAATTAGATTTCATAGTGTTAGGTGCAGTGAGACCATCAATATTTTCATTTGTCAAGCTCACTGCCAGCATGTTAGTACCAGTCATGTTATTTCTGTTAAGACACTTGATGCTGCTACTTGGTATTCTGAAAAGGAGCTTTTTAGGGTCTTAGAAAGCATTGCCTTTTCAAAATGCCACCAAGCAAAGATCTGAACAGTTCCACAGTACCTGAAAAAAAATCTTTCTTGGAAATTTATTTCCATTTTATTTTTTCACAATTTGGCCATTTTTAAAAAGCAATTTAAAGTAAAGATGAACGTTGACTGTTTTAATCAGGATTTAGAAGTATATTCCATTTTTGTTTCTCTAAAATGTGTTGGTAGTCAAGGGGACTGAAAGACTGAGAAATCCAAAGAAAGCACCAGTTTCTGTCACGCGGGGAACATGACCTTATCTCTGCTGTCCTACCCTTGCAAGTCAGACAAGAGAGGGAACGGAGGTGTACTCAGAGCAAACAGCTTGCAGAGGGCCTTGGCAAACTGCACTTACTCTTTTTTTTTCAGCAAAATTAAGCACCCAGTTAGAAAATGGTGGGATGGAGAATAAGGAATGTGAATATATATGGATGCAACCTGAACTATCTAGAACTGAAGACAAATTAACACTGATAGCGCTCCTATATGTTGATTTTTGATACTGAAATAAGTCAACTCACATAAGACATGTATTTTTGCCCCAGTATTCTCTTACCTGATTTATAGATTTGAGTTAGGGCCTAATTCTAAGCAGCTGGGGAGAGTATATGCTTTTTCCTGAAGAGCATTGCACTGAGCCATCTATCGTGTATTTAGGTACTCAACTTTCCATTTCACAGATAGAAGTTACATTTTTTTTTAATTTTTTTTTTTGCTCTAGCCAAGTTATTCCAATATGATGTAAGTGTGCATGGCTTGGTAGGCTGAAATTTTATAAGGCAATCTGAGGAAGGCAAAATGTTATTACCAAACCAGGGCCTTAAGGCTGTCTCAAAGTCATTGGCTTTAAATGATATTAGAAGTACAGAGAAGTATTATTCTATAGAATATGGTCAGTTGGTTCCAGATGAAACATTATTGTAGTTACACATTGATTACTTCATATAAAAAATTGCTACAAGTGCTTTTACTAAGTAGAGCCAGAATCCCTGTGAAAACACAACCCCCAGCACGACAGTCTGCACAGGCTGCTCTCTCTGCACCCAGATAAAACACGACACTGAATTTTTTTCTCAGGATTGGGCTTTCACTCAGTGAACATTTCAACTTTCAAGGACTTTGCTATTTAGTTTATTTTAGAAAAGGCAGGGTGGCTCTGGAGGAGTCTAGCTGGCTGCTTTCTGGGCTGGGGACAGAGCTGCTGAGGGGAGGGAAGGACCATCTCCTGATGAGAGCTTGCAATCAATGATATGACCAGAGGCAGGAGATAAATATAATCGGCAGCTGAGTGAGGCACAAGACATCAGTGTGATGACCATGGTCACCCTAACAAGCAGCATTTGCAATTGTCTACCATTTTCTGGACTTCTTGGATACAAAATTTTTAGAAGACATTTGAAGGCAGTTTTACAAAATGTTCAGAAGTAGTTCCTTTCAGTAAAGCAGGTGGAGTAGGAATAAAATCAGGGGGATTTATGGTCAATTTCGTGCCTGGACAATGAATGTTGCTATCACTAACAAAGACACACAGTCACCTATAAAATACTACCAAAAGGATTAGCAAAATTAATTAACATCTTCACCAGCAGCTGTGCTGTGGGGCCGAATCACTTTCCCAAGGGCTGGGGGAAGCAGAATGCACTCTTCCGTGCCAGAGCCAAGGGGCTGTGGTGGGGAAAACCTGTGTGTTTTGTTGCAGGTGTATACTGCAGATGTTTGCAGAAGTGAGGCTGTGGTGCTCTTCTTGTTGCACACAACAGAGAAGAGGAAAAACACAGCATTTCTACATAGTTAAATAACTCTATTGCAATGAATATATCATTTTAATAACCTGGGACTGTACCAGAAACCAGCAGGCAAACAGCAGGGTGAGATTAGTGTGGAGTCCCTCATCAGCCTCCATAGGGAAGGCATCATGCTCCAAGATGACAGTGGCCTTTTAACTTTTCTGGCGTGTAAGGAAAATTCTTACATGCTAATAGTCCAATTATGATTTCCCATGATTGAAAGGCAGGAGCTGCTAAGCATAACAAAGTGAGCTTCCCCTGCTCACTAGGACATCTGCCAGCACTGTGATCAAATCATGGCTTTCCTTGGCCCACAGTCAGGAGCAAACTGCTTATTCTTGATCAAAAGTGCAGTCTGCTTGGGTGGAGATGGTTTAATTATTGGTGACAAATCTGACAAAAGTACTTTGAAGTGACAGTCTCAGGATGGCTCAGTGTTCGCATATGAGAGAATTGATTGACTAATTACAGCAATAAATAACCTCAGCGATGAAACTGAAACATAAGGTGAGGGTTGGAGCTGTGCAAAGTCACAGGCAGCAGGCGTAAGGGTGGCCAGGCTAGGGGGACTTGCCAGTGCTAAAGACTGTGGGTGGGGGAAGAGATGTTTGGGGTAAATCAGTTGTCTGAGGATGTGTCTGGCTTTTTGATCTGGTTCTTGCTATGCAAAAGCACCTGAGGGGACAGCCCAGAAAGTCACAGTGGACAGAGTAGCATTTCACTATGGTGCCTTGCAAAGGAACTGGCAGGGCTCTGCCTCCCTGTTATGGGCAGGTCCCCAGGAGCAGCCCAGGGCCCTCCTCACCAAGCAGAGCCACAGCACAGGAAACCAGGAGATACAATAGTGCTACAATGGATGGGAAAACCCAAAATAACTTGTATAGTTAAATGAAATGCTAACTACTCCTAAGTAACTTGCCAACAAAGGCGGAAAACAATCAGAAAACATGGTGGTGATTAGAGTCTTGCTACACCTGGGCTAATCCCTCTGCCCTGGAAGCTGACTATTTCAGCTGCAAGGAGGGGTTTGTGGGCACCCTGAGTATGCCTGCTGCCTCCAATCCTCCCTGGATTTGGTAAACCAAAACCAGGCAGGCATCCTGAATGCAGCCACAGGCCTGTTGCCTGCTAACGGGTGTGGGGAGGACTCATTTCAAAGGGCAGAAGTCACAGCAACAAGATGGATTCCCCATTGGTAGCAGATGAAAGCTGTGTGGTTTCAGAACAAAGAGCTTGTTTTTTGCATGTAGGAGATTAAGAGATAAGATGAGTAATGTTATGCAAGGTGGAGGGGAAGCCTTAAAAGTTAAAAAAAGAGCACATTATACTTGCATTCACCGGTGATGCTGACTGAGGCATTCCATGCTAACTGAAGTTGCAATTCAGCACAGGTGAGGGCTCTGGGCCAGCAGAATGGTGGTGACAACAGATGTACGCCTCTTCTACACTGCAGCACATCACTGTTACTAAGAGGAGAAAGGGCGTTTTTTAACACAGATCTATTTGTGGCTGTTTGGAAATGGGGGCTGGAATAAAAGGCAAGCAATGGTATCTGGTACTTAAATTACAGAAGCCAGAATTTCTTACTTTTCCTCAGATTGGCTGTGTCTATGGACTTGCACGCTGTGGAGCTAACTTGGAAGGACCAGACTGGCGTCAAAGGTTTTCTTCTAAGGAGCCTTTCTTCATGGCTCCCATGCATGATCCTGTTGAGCACATACTTGAGTTAGAGCAAGATTCCTGTGGCACTGGCAGTTGAGAACAACTTTTAAGATACGGGGTCACAGAAAGAGCTACTATGCTATATGCAATATCTTATTTCATGGGCTTATACATGAGTGCCCTGAAAGCAGTGGACTAAACACAGGTGTTCTACTATTGCAAAAGCAAAGATGTACCTGCCACCCTCAGGGCACATACCTTGAGACAGAGATGTGGAGAAACCAGAGTGCACTGGAGTGAAGCACACAGGGAAATTGTCTGTGTTGCCCACAAAAAGATGTACAGCAAATCTAAAGAAGAATAAACAGTGGAGAGACAATCATAAAGCTAACAGGAAACAAAGGAACAAGTGCAAGGCTTGTAGCTTGATAAACAATAATATGCAGTGGGTTGACCTCAGCTGGCTAGACCCCCACCCTCCAACAGGATGGGGGAGAAAATAAGATAAAAGAGCTTGTAGGCCAAAATGAAGACAGACAGACTGTCTACCAATTACCATCATGTGCAAAATGGACTCAGCTTGGAGAAAATTAATGTCTTGCTGATTAAAATGCTTGCATAGCAAGAAACAAAGACAAAATAAAACACACACCCACCTCACCCCTTTTCACCTCAGGCTCAACTCGTCTCCTTCCTTCCCAACCCCTCTCCCCGGGGAGGCGCAGGGTGACGCTGAGGGGGCTGTGCCCAGCCATAACGGTCCCTCTCCCCCCTCCTCACACCGCGGCGGGAGCGGGGGTCCCTGCTCCGGCAGCCCCAGCTCCTCCGGCCCGGCTGTGGCAGGGCTCTTCCTCTCACCTTTCCCCTCTCTGCCCGGGGTGTGTTGTGCCCTTTCTGGGGAACATTGTCCCACAGGTGCCACCGGCGTCGCTGACGGGCTGGGCGGTGCCCTGTGGTGGGGCTGCAGGAACCGGCCGGAACCGGCCGGAACCAGCCAGAACTGGCGGGAACAGGCGGGAACAGGCTGGCCCCTCTCCTCACAGCCCCCTGGCATCTGGGCACTGACACCCAGCGTGGACCTTCTCCTTGCCACCATGCTGCCATTAGGTCTGGGCTCCTTGTCCCACCTGGCCGCCACATCCAACCTACCCCAGTCCCTCCATTCTCAGGACAGGACAGGCATTGCTCTGAAGCTGTCACCCAGCCCTCAGAGCACCCAGCAGGTAGGTCTCCCCTCTTCAGACCTTTCCCTCCAAGTAGAAACGAAGTGAAAATGTTGCTGAGAGAAACAGGGAGTCCATCCTAGGCAAGAGTGGCCCCAGGGCCCTCCGGTGCTGGTGTTGTCCTGGGGCAGGCAGGAGAGGATGCTGAGGCAGCTCTGTGGGGCCCCCCGCCATTTTGGGGCTGAGGGGAGGTTCTTTCAGACCTTGCATCGGGGTTTCTGGGGCATGCGTTTGTGGCTGCACCACACATTTGGGGGTACATTGGGCTCTCCCCAGCCCACAGCACCTGCTCAAGGGGCAGGAGAGCTGTTAGGGAGCCCACAGGGAGGCTCACATTTCCATGCAGCAGCCTCCTGGTCTAATACGGTGCTCCTACGCCTTCCCAAGGTCTGCACCAAACCGGTCAGTAAATATGCAGGATTTTGGTTTCTCTGGCAGAAGTTAGCTGTGCCCAGAGCTGGGACAGGCTGCAGGCTCACACCCTTGAGAGCTGGTGGCAGCGAAGGGCTTGAGTTGATGAATCATGCTGATTGATGCTTGCGCAAGTGCAAGGGGAAAGGGGGTGAGGGATTCATGAATAATTAAACACTGAGACAGAGCAACATACATAATGCATGATAAATCAGTCCAAGTGCAGCAGAGGAAGCATGGGTAAAGTTTGTTTCAACAAGCATAAAATGGGATGTGACAAGGTATTTATGCCAGAACAGCTGTTTGCTAAAATTTGTCATTTATTTATACATATTTCCTCCCCCTCGCAGTTAAGGGTTCTGCCTAGAGTGGGACAGAAATCAACAACTGAGCTGGAAAATAAATTTGGTCCCTGCTGGGTCCCAGTCCAGCACGCTCTCCACCTGGGAGATCTCCCTCCTTGCTTAGTATTAGACATTCCTATTTGATAAGCTGATGCAATATTTCCCATGCTGAGTGTCAGCCCAGTCATTTGGGCTGCAGTTTGATTGCAGTTAAGTTGGGTGGGGTAATGCTTGTAATTCCATGGAAACAGAGGCACCCATGTTGACTCACTGTAGCCTTTTCTGATCCCTTTTTCCCCAAATGTCTCCTTCCTTCCAAACTGTATTTGCTGTTATATCATAAATTATTTGTATTTTAAGAGGTTACTATTCATTACAGATGGTAATGAGGCTGCCAACCATAGGACAACAACTCTATACTGTAGTTTCAAACTGATTTAAGGTGTGTGAGGGGGTGTAAACAGAAACCCAGTCCCCCCCTTTTTTTAAACAAACCTGTGGCTGGTCTGTTTGAATTCAGTTTTCCTGTAAACAACACCAAAGGCTAAAAGCTGCACTATTAGACTTGCAAAGTTGCTTCATCTGAATCAAAGTGAGTTCTGAGCAACGTGACTTTTTTCTTTTTTTTTTTTTTTTCACTGTGAATCACTTAAGGTCTCCTTTCCTGTGTTAATGAATAAGCTAGGTATTTGTCATGATAGATCACAGGACCCCATACACAGAAGGTGTTTATTACAGATAGATGGTACAGCTACTCTTGACACACATAACCCCCAGCTTTAACAGAGATGGCTTCATCCCTTTTGCTCACCATTGGCTACACGTGGAGCAGGATTGTGTGAAGCCACCAGGAGCTGAGCACTGAGACTTCCTTACCACTCCTACACCCTTCACATGAGTGAAACACCAGTCCTTCGATCCTGTCTCCTTCCAAGCTCTGCCCTCCCCAAAGCAGCCTTCCCCTTTAAAGCAAAGGCCACCTGATTTCATGCCTGCTAACCTGCCTGCTCCAGGAGACGGTATCTTACTTTTCACAGGTGTAAACAATACACAGTGAAATAATTTTCTGTTACTCTCTGCAGGCTGCATTCTTCTGCTTTAGGACTGATGCATGCTTTCTGGTGTGTATTGTGGTTCTTTGCCTAGGGTTGGACTTGGATTTTCCATGTTTCTGGAGTTGAAAGACCAGTACTCTCGAGCAGGGATTGCTTAGACTAGAGGTGGGGGAAAAACAGTCTGAGTTCTTCTGACTGTTTTACTATTTTTTCCTATACAGGTTCTTTCATCATTCATTGCTATAAAGGGTAAAACTATGGCAAGTGACACTATCCCAACTGTCACTTGTGCACAAAGTAGGTGTGAAGGCTTGAGTATAAAACAGCTGTCCCCCCAAAAAATCAGTATGTTCTCTTTAAACATTGAGGTCATCTATATATATAAAAATATAATTTTTTTAAAAATGCAAATACCTAGTTCATAAAATATGCAAAACCAGAAGACTGCTGTTAAAAGGCTAAGACTGCACTGAGGACACACAGATGCAGCTGCATATTCAGGTGCTGGAAGGGATGGGGAAGAGGGAAGCAGCTTTTGATCTTGTGTTACAGAGGAGCCCAACGCAGTTTTAACAGCCTTAGCTGTAACTACAAAGATATGATTCAGCTCCTTGATGTGTCGTAGGCTTCCCGCATGCTGCTGGGCTCCCCCAGTAGTAAGAAAGTAATCTAACTTTCCCTGAAGTAACGCCCTACTTCACAAAGCCATCTTAAGGATAAATACACTGAAGAGAATAAAAATGTGCTCTGGCCAGGCAAAGCGCAAGCATGCTGTGGAAACTCCTCAGTGAGCAGGTTCAGCAGGTGAGCAATATTCTGCTTTTTTCTTTTATTCCCCCCTGTAGGGGTTTTTCCCCTTCAGCTGTTGCAGTGACTCACTGATTTGCATGGCCACTCATGTTACGGTTTCTGAAAAGCTTTGAGCACACTATTGTGATGGTGAAATGCCATGTCAGCTGTCCCTAATTCAGCTAGATTTTTTTTTCTTTCTCTCCCTTCTCCTCCTAGTGCCTTCATCTAGATGGGCCTTACCACTTTAAAAGTAAAGTGGGACACAGGGATGTGAGAGAGAAAAGGAAAATTTCTGAACTCCCTGTCCTGTTCCAAATTAATTAGAGCCAAAACCACCTCAAATATGCATAGAAATCAGCTTAGAAAATGCTCTCCATTACTGCATTTAAACACTGAAACTAAAGTTTATGATGAACGATAAACCAAATCCTGCATTAGTGGCTCTCTGTGCAGTTTAACCACACTCCAAATACACAGGAGGAGAAAACATAGGTATTTACTGGTTTCTGTGCGCAACTTGCAGAATAAATCAACCCAATGCTTGCCAGTGGGTATTGGGATACCAGCACAGCTGCCTGGCTGACTGATTTTTCTTTTATCAGCTATATGAAAATTAAGAAGTTCCTGGAGGTAGGCTGCTGTGGCAACCTGCTTGGCGTCCCCCTCTTTCATATACCACTGGTGTGGGCCCTGGACTGCTGCTGGCTTTGTGCTCTCCTGATGCTTAAGGAATGGGGGCTCCTCACTTGTTTCTCGTGTTTTCCTTAGTTTCCTTAAGATGTCTGCTTCCAGTAAGTATACGTCCTGCTCCTCCTTGCAGCCAAGACACTGTTTTGTGAAGCTACTGCTTGACAAGCCTCTTTCCACAGCACCAAGACCCTCTTTGAGGAGCACCCAGCATGTAATTGCCTTCAGGGTGGTATATGCTCCCTGCCCAGCACTGCCATTGACTGGGCAATATGGCAGAGTACAGTGACTTCAAATGAAAGCCCACGTTTTCCAAAGATAGCAGAAGATCCCCAGCTGGAGGAAAAGCCTATGTGAATTGGCGTGGGTCTATGCCAATATACATCAAAGGAAAATCCAGATCATAAATGCTTGCATATGTAGCTTTCCAAGATCAGAGTACAAAGTCCAGGCTGTTAAATTCAGTTAGGCTGAGCCTCTGTGCTGTGTGATTTTAGCATACTGAGGCTCATTAGGAGCCTCTTTTCCAGCTCCTCCAGTGTAACACAACCTTCAGAGCTCTGGGGGTAGCATCTTTGGCTTGGGGTCCTCCAAAGGGCTGTAGTATCAGCATGTAAAGAGAGCAGAGGTAGCACTGTCTTGCATAAATAAGTGAAAATATATCCATATCAAAACAGGAGATTAAAGGCAATGGCACATGAAAGGGAAAAGCGGTTATTGTTAAAGTTGATCTTGCTGACCCTATTCTAATACAACTCCTTTTTCCTTACCATTTGCTATTTCATGAAGAAACTTCTCCCATTTCAAGGTGTGTTGTAGCTTTCTGCTTTCTTAACTTTCCAAGGGGTTGCCTGCACTACAGGCAACTTTAGCCTCTAACACACGTACATGAGGGCATGTAATATTACTGGTGAAGACTGGATGGTATTTGCTTTTCACTTGTGTTAGGAGACTGAAATAAGTGTTGCTGGAAACGTGGGCCTTGGCCTGGACTGCCCTCGGATCAGGTGGCGAGTCAGTTTTGCAGATGAAGCACCTTGGTGCAAAACTTCTGTGGAAACAATTCCAAATAGTTTTTACCCCCTAGAAGTTAGGAGAAGTAAATGCCAGCAAGAGAGCAACACAGTGTGCAGAGACCACTTGTGCTTTTTCACTATTAAGATTTCATAGCAAAATGGGTCATCTGCTGTCAAAGTACACATTTTCAGACTGGTGACATACAGGCCTGGTCTTCCTCCTAGTGGTAATTTAGAAGTAAAGACCACCTAAGGCCTTTCCTGACCTGCCAACATGCATAAAGGCAACAAATGCCTTGTCATCTTTAG
Organism: Tyto alba; assembly: GCF_018691265.1. Taxonomy (NCBI): domain Eukaryota; kingdom Metazoa; phylum Chordata; class Aves; order Strigiformes; family Tytonidae; genus Tyto; species Tyto alba. Next base: position 4,652,671 of record NW_024881329.1, on the reverse strand, counting down.
GATATACTGTAGGTTAGCTAACACATACTAAGACTGATATTTTTTGGTTTTCCTAGTAAAGGCAAGATCTAAGGTTTCCTGGATGTCACCGGATGTCAGCCAGCTCTGCCTGCACCTCTGCAAAGTCTTGTTCCGCACTGGGATATTTTGCTGCTGCCATAGGATTGTCAGGGTGAAACCAAGGGCTCTTCCGAACAACAATGAAGTCCAGGATGAATATGTGGGTCTGAGGGCAGGATAGCTTCACGCTGCAGCAGGTCCAGCTCTGGAAGATAAAATAGAGGTAAGATTTCAATGGTCTCCACACTTCCCACCACGAACAACATCTCTGTTGCTAGGTTTTTTGAGCATAATTCCCACCGCCCCCTACAAAGCTGGGTCTGATGTGGTACCCCCACTAGCAGCATAAATTCATGGCTCCGGATGTTGCTATTTTGCTTCCCAGCACATGAGGCACCTGCTTAACTGATTCCTTTACCCTGGTCAGTGTTCAGAATAGCTGTGCATCTATTTTAGCCAGACAAGTCAAGTGCAAGTTGTTTTTCATGCAGGATGACTATGTACAGCAGCACAGGCAGGGGCAAGCCGGATTTTTGGAAAGCAGACCCTCAGTATGGGGCAAAATGCTCGCCCGCAATCTGATGCTGATTTTCTTCTTTATTGGCTGCTCCTGAGTCTGCAGCCAGAGGAACGGTCTCCTGTGGAACGGCAGCTTTAGACAATTTTATTGGCTGATGAATCTGATCTTGCCTGGCCACCTTCCAGAAACACTGACTTGCCCGAGATGAGAGTGAGAGGAAGGTTGCTCTGCCTGGGGCTGTAAACCAATTGTTTTGAGACCAACGTAACACCCATGCCTTGCTGCACAGTAAGTATATAAAGATAGGTCTGTATACACACATATATATGTGTAAAGCGCTTTGTAATATAATTGCTGACAATTAAATGTGCAGCTCCTGTGGACTGTGCTTCGTTTGCTGCTTAATTATGTGAAAATGTACTTAGTAAATTGCTTGCTGTCACAAAATGCTCAATTAACTGTTGCAATGATCTAAGTTGAAACACTACATTTGTCTCCTCCTCTGATTATTTCCTGTGCTGCAAGACATTGATTTAAGCTTTTTACCACGGGAGAACAAAATACAGCTGCAAGATGTTGATATTAAAATGTTTTCTTCAGCTTTATTCTTTTGCTAATGGAAACTTAAAATGCCAGAGCTGCTTGCTAATATTTGCTCAAATCTTCTAAAAATTGCTGATTAATCTTGCCCTTTCTTTTTTAAGGGTAACTTCTGTCAAGTTTGATGCTGTGGATTGTTTTGCAAGTTGTGCTTTGCAACAGAGCAAAAATAGGGCAGAGCTAAGGAAGAGATTGCTTTTAATGTAGCCCCCAAAGTGTGTGGTGCTCAGAGTGGCAGGATGCTGCATTGCACCTCCATCACTTGCAAACAGCTCTCCAGATGAACATTTCCGGAATAGCTTCCGAACCTATTGCTACCTAAGGAATTGATGGTTGACCCGCAGCACTAGAACAGATTGAAGGAATGCAGTTTTTCAGACTGCAGCAGCTCTATAACATTTAAAGATGCAGCTGATCCCGAGAGCACAGCATACCTGCTGCTTCAGAAGCGATACCAAATATTTTAAGTTTCACTCTTAACAACCTGCAGTGCCCCTAATAGCCAGAGCAGAGTTAGAAGCCGTGACTTTTTGACAGCATTGTGAAACAACCTTTTATGACTATACTTGTTCAAAATCCCTCTCTCTAATGTTTCATCATTCTTTGTTAGATGAAGTATTAATTTAAAAATTATTAAGGCTGTATACAGTCCCCAAACACCTCCTGAGCTAGAACTTTCCATACTCTTGGGCTGTGTGTAGCACAACTGCATGGATTGGCAACAATGCTTTTCTTCATTCTTCTTCCTGAGGGCCAAGGGGGAGCCCGAGGAACTTCATGATTTGCCTTGGCTAGAATAGCTTTGCAGTACCATACTGCCCTGGGGTGTGATGGGTTCCTTAAGGAGCCAAAAATAGACAGCATGGTGCCAGCTGTAGCCTCTTAAAATCACCTGCACCGCAGCTGCCTTTCCAAGCTGCGGTGGTGTTGTGTTTTGAGAACTATGGGAAGAGGTCAGAGTAGGAGGGCCAAATTTTGCAGGTGGAGGAGAAACATGCACATTGATTTGCTGCTGTAGTTGTAAGGGTTTCCCCACTGTGTCCGAGTGGTGAGAAGGGAGGGCCTCATTTGGTGCAATTCCTAGCTGTATTTCAGCTGCAGGAGGAAATAACCTTGTTGAACTGGCTCCCATGCCAGCTGGAACGACAGGATACAAAGTTGTGTAGCTCTGTTAGGAGCTGCAGTTGTGAGAGTGAAATAGGACCTTATCTTAATGAGAAATGATGTGGTAAATGTGTTTTAGTATGACTTTGGTGCAATTGTATCAGGTAGTATTGACAAACTTTGGTGCTGTCTCTTCTAAACATTTTGTTGGCCCTGTAAATAGTCTAAACTACTTTTTTGCTTGCTCCTATGCTACTCCTGCTCCTGTTCTTGCAGGCTGAGGCTTCTAAGGGAGCCACAGGGAGTTGACAGTCATACTCATTGGATTTCAAACATCCTTTCTAGAAATCACAGGTACTGCTGTTATATGGAAGATGGGGGGCAGTATCTGCAGAACAGAATTATCTACTTTTATAGATGTGTTTGTGATTTCCTGGGAATTTGTTGTGGAATTTCAATTAGGGCCTCTTTCAGGTTATGATTTAAGTTTAATACATGTGGAGAACGTAGTATTGATGTACCAGCTCGGTACCTGTTCACCCTTACAGAAAAGCTTTTTCTATTAATGTCAGACATGCATCTGTGAAGTTGCGATCTGTGGCTGCTGTAATACTAAAAAGGAAGGAAAAGGGGAGGAAACTGTGTGTGAAGATGTGAATTCTGCTAGTTTTAGGTTTAAATTAAAAGCATTTGAAAGCATCCCATGCTAGAATGGAGCTTTATCACTAAACGAGATGCAACTTACCGGGGGGAAAAATGCATGGTCCTCTTCATTCTCCAGGGGCTCTTTGAAACCCTGTTAATGGTATTCTGCTGGTGTGTTTCTGCAAGGCAGCAATCGTGCAAAACCTAAATACATGCTGATCATTTCTTTTTTGAGTGTGATTTGCAATCACTCTAGGCGCCACAACAGTTAAAATGCTGGTGCCTTTTGTCACTACCAAGCCAAGGGTAGAGGTGGCTTCACTTTGGGCACTCCTGAAGTGGGTACCCCAGGATCATTCCTTGTGCCTGCGCTGCGCCGGCGGCCTCTCTGAGCAGTCACCAGGAAGCGAGGGTGGCTCAGGGCCCTGTGGCAGGGCAGGGGAGGAGGACAGATCACATCAGGTGTGTCGCCCTTTCCTGGCCTGCCCCACAGCTCGTGGGAGTGTGAAGTCCATGACTGCAGCCAGCCTCAAAACAGCATGGCAGGTTTTTGCTCTTCTGCTGTCAGCTGTGTGGTGTGGAGCTCTGCACTCCAATTGCCTCCCTCAGCCTTGTAAATGTGCCAGGATCCTGACCTCTCCTTTTTCTTGGAGTAGATAAAAGATAAGGGCATTTCTAGCTCTTTTGCCTTGAGGGGGGGAAATGGAGAAATGTGGAAAAATCTCAGAAGAGGAGGCAACTAAAAATACCATAAAGCTTGTGATCTTTTTAAATGGTTATATTTGGAAATTCTGTACAAATTGATGTGAGAGAAAACTCTGATTCTCAGACTTTTAAAAAGGCATTTATTTGGAAATGTTTTGTTTTTAAATTAAGATGTAATTGAAGAAAGTGAAAATACATTGATTTGTATTTTGACAGTTTAAAATAGTTTTTGTGCAATACTTTTACAATATATTAGTTTAGAATATGGACTTGCAAATTACTGTAGTATTTTAAAGTACTTGAAATTCAGAATGACATGTAAACTGACTGCAGTGATTTTATTTTTTATCTTGGTTGGTTCTGTGTTAGTTTGGATGTGAATTTGTATTTCTGCATATGTATATAAACATAATCCTATTAACATGTATGTAAGTAGGAAGCTGGCAGGCAATGTGCTTACATATATATCAGCATATTATTGAGCCATAATATGAAATAGTTACTACCAATATCTATTGGTAAACCTGATAGTGCTGTGAATTCACACTAGGAGTAATAACACAAGAAACTGTTTCTGTTCTGTGATACAAATAGCCAGATCAACAATGGGAGTGAAAACTGGAATACTGTTCTTCAGTTTTAATTACAGCTCGACAAATGGTGCGCTCATGTTTCATTGTTAATAAATGGCCCATATGGCATCCTTTGATCACATGCTCTGCAGCTTCTGCAACAGTAAGGCACTTATTTTCAGGGAATACGTAACATTTAATCTGGGTTTTCTGAGCAGAATATTGTTTTGAGTAAGAAAATGGACACTACCAGGAGAAGGTACCTTAGGTTCCATGTTTTCCAGTCCGAAGGCTTGGTGCATGTTGCATGCACCTCAGCAACAGAGCCAGCAACTTTCTCACATTTCAAATCAAACTGGGTAAAACCAGGAAGGGTTTTTCCCCACCAGCAAATTTAATTCTTTCACAGGATATATGAGGATGGTTTTTCCATGGTGCACAATTTGAATTACAGGATGCCAGGCATGCAGGGACAGATAACTAACCAGAGAAGGGGGCTTTATTTAGAAAGCAAAGCAAAGCAGAATTAGAATTTCTTTGTGTGTGAGAAACGCATCACAAAAAACAAGCCCAACCCAACCCTTCCCTCCTTCCCCTCCTGCCCCCCACACACCTCAAAATAAAAACATCTTATTTACTTTTAATCACAGTATTTATCATACCTTTTAGAAACAAAACTGAAATCCATAGCCAGGACACCAGCTGGAGACATTCAGGAATATCTCCATGGAAATACCATCTTGGAAAGCAAAGCTTGCTGAAGTTTGCTCGTTATTATCTTCAGAGCATTGCTGTCGGGGAGAAAACAGGAGCAAGGCAACAACTAGTCTCCCTGTTTTCTACACCCACTGTCACAACAGATGGATGGGTGACAGGATCTCTCCAGAGCAGCTCGTGTCCTCCCTTACAGTGTAGCTCTCATAGCCACTTTGATCTGAGTGGGCAGCCAGTGTCTGAGACCTTCCTGGGGTGTTTCTACCAGAAAATTATACTGATTATACATGATTTATATCTTTAATGTAATCTTATGTGTTTACAAAGCATGCATGTATTGATCTCGCTTTGGGAAAGCTTCATCAGTAAGGTAGCAACCTACAACCACTCATAACCTGCTGTAGCACTGGCAGCCCCTCCAGTGTTTGTAGTTTGAACTTCTGGTCTGACGGTAGCAAATGACCAAACTGAACAGACTCACCCATTGCTCCATATAAGCAGAGATTTCTGTCCCCTTAACCTTTTGCAAATGATGGGTACAACATGATCGCTTAAAACCCAAGGCAGATGGTGTGTTTCCGTACCATGCATTATTTCGGATGCGTGATGAAATGTGGCTGTCTAAGTGTGTCCAGATGAGCATTGCTCCTTTGATGAAACAATCATTAAAATGTCGTAATTTGTGGGAATCTAGGCTACAGTAAGCTCTCACATGGAGTGTTAGTACAAGGCACAAAGTTGAAGAAATCATTCTCCACATATGTAATAAAGTGGGGGTAAAAAACCTTTGAAAGATTGTGTAATCATTTAAGTTACTGATCCATGGAACTCAAGTGTCAGGCACTGAAAACAAAGCATTGTGAACTTTTAACCATTATGTAATATGCTTTCCCAACATACCTGATTTCTCCTTTCAGCTGACTTTTTAGGAAGAATTTTTTAGGAAAATGTTCTATCAGGTGCTACATGCCTATAATTTTCAGGCTAGACTACAGAGGGATTATATACTTCTTATTTTGGCTTCCCTATAGAGAGTTCTGCGATGTTTCATAAATCCAGATGACCAGTACAAGTTTTAGGGAATATGTAATTTGCCATGGGAAACATACGCTGGTCACTACCTCTGTTCTTAGAGGAGATGGCAGCTAACAAAAGTGATGCCTGACAGGCTGTTTCGGACTGTGTAGAATGATCTGTCATCTCCTCAGGTTCCTGCAGAATTGCTCTAGCTGAAGATCAGGGTAGAGTGCTTAAAGTTTTCAAAAGTAGCTTTAAAGCCACTGACTTCTAACTTTTAAAAGTGGTTTAGATAGGTCTTATGCTGCTGAATCCTGTAATCACCTTTGAAATGTTTTTCTAATCCATCTTCCTTGAATGAATATAAAGTTATTTACCAGAAGTAAGAAGTGCCTAACTTTGGCTACAAAGCATTGCTGATCATGAAGTTGCTGAAATGTTATATGTGAGGAGTAAAATTTGGAAGTGACTTGCTGAACTGATAAAATTGTCAGGGACACAGTAATGGGTAAATGCCTCGACCTTTGTAATATAAATGATTGCGTCTGAAACTAAGCAGGGGGGGGGAAATGCACTTGTCTCAGGAAAGGCACAGTGAGTACTTGAATTACTTTTCCTTCTTCCAGAATCCATGACAGAAAAAGGAATTTCCTCAAGCAGTTCTATCACAGCAGATTAGGTTTTTGTAGTAAATGTTCCTTCCTGGGCTGCAAACCAAATCTCATTCCTCTTGCCCTTATTTAATATAGTGGACATCAAAGTTTAATATAAAAAATGGAACATTTAGTCAACTTTTTACCCCCCTTTTGTGGTACAAGGCTCTGCCTGCGTGGAAGGACAAAGATATGATACGTGAAAACATGACTGATTTAATAGAATCATAGAACACTGACTGGAAGGGACCTCAGGGATCGTCTGGTCCAACCTTTCTGTCAAAAGCACAGTCTAGACAACGTGGCCCAGCACTCTATCCAGATGAGTCTCAGAAGTGTCTGATGTTGGGGAATCCACCACTTCCCCAGGGAGGTTATTCCAGTGGCTGATTGTTCTCACTGTGAAAAATTTTCCTCTTGTGTCCAGTCGGAATCTCCCCAGCAGTAACTTGTACCCATTGCCCCTTGTCTTTTCCATGGGACTCCATCTTCAGTGTAGCCACCCTTTAAATACTGGAACATGGAGATAAGGTCTCCCTCAAGACTTCTCAAGGCTGAACAAGCTCAAGTCTCTCAGCCTCTCCTCACATGCCAGGCTTGCCAGTCCTTTGATCGCCTTTTTGGCCCTCCTCTGGACCCTCTCCAGCCTGTCCACATCTTTTTTGTATAGTGGGGACCAAAACTGAACACAGCATTCCAGGTGTGACCTGACAAGGGCTGAGTAGAGTGGGGTAATGATGTCTTTGTCTCCGCTGGTGATGCAGCCCAGCACCCCCTTGGCTTTCTTTGCTGCAGCAGCAGCACACTGTTCACTCATATGGAGCTTGTTGTCCACCAGGATCCTCAGGCCCCTTTCCACAGAGCTGCTTTCCTACCAGGTAGATCCCAGTCTGTGCTGCACTCCTGCATTATGTTTTCCCAGGTGCAAACTTGATTTGTTTTCAAGTTTATGTCATATGTCAGCTCCAATATATGGGCATCACACTTTTCATCAGAGTATCACAGAAATGCCATAAAGACCCTATATGGATGGTGATTTCTGCATGAGAACAAAGGTAACAAACTTGACCCAGTCAAGTCTGTGATATATATAGACACCCACTGCAGCAGCTTGTACTGACACAAGCTCGGAGTCACAGGTAAGCCATGTGGCTATGTCTCAGCAGTTAGTCTCTACTTCATACTGCAGGTGAGCTGCCCTGGCTTCTAGGAATTTATTGCATGTGCATCAGGCATTTGCATTGGTGCAATGGCTGCATTTCAGGCTTTCTCCAAATGCCACAGAAGTGCACCAAGGAAAAGTCTTGTCTGTGTGAAGTTTTGATAAAAGATGTTTAGATTTCTGAAAAATAAAATTAAAAGGGAGATAACACTGAGTAATCTGGGAGATGTCTTTCTATCCAGGTTTATTAATAATAAGTTCCTACTGTGGTTATTTGTGTACATTTACTGAGCCCAGCAGATCTATCTTCCTTGCTCTGGTTTTGTTTCATAAAATTCCAAAGTACAGAGCTGTCACTCATGCTTGCCAGGGATGAAATGTTGGTGTGATGTAATTTAACTATAGGCAAGGTGGCTTAATTAACACTTACAGTTTGTCTCTAATAGGCAGGTTTAGGATATGCAATTTTGTTTTGTAGTAACTTCCGATTTTTCTTTTACAACTTCCCTCTTCCACTGTAGCAGTAGAAGAAGAGCTTATGTGCTCTTTAGCTGTCATATGACCATGCAGCTCCACAGAGGGACAGGGAAGACTGTTCAAGAAAAGTCAATGTATTTGGGGCAGGACACAGCACATTAACTAGGAGCCTGTTTTTTAAAGGTTGATTTATGCCAACAGGGAGATCCTCACACAGCGTGAAGCAGCACTGCGCTGATCTCAACAGAGCTACTTTGTTTGGTGAGGGATTAAAAATTTGGTCCCAAGTGTGTGTGATTCTCTCCTTATGCTGATGCAATTATCACCACAGTGCCTGGAGAAGGTTTTGCTTGTTTCTCCTCCTCTCCTCTTTTGTAGCAACCCTACAACGCACTATTTATCCCCTTGGTTTTTCGAAGGTTATCCATGTTCACCTGGTGAGCTGTGTTTGTTGCTGGGAGTTGCTACTTGTGTGAGCTTTGATGCCACAGGCTTGGTGGCAGTGAAAGCACAGCAGCACTGGCTTTGCTGCAGCCTCACTGCCTGCGATAGGGTCCCAGGACCTGGTTTGTCCAGCTCAGCCTGTGCTGCCATCTAACTGCTCACTTGGTTTGCCTCTACATACCAAGAGTGTGCTTTCCTCCCTGCAGCACAGCGTATTGAGGAGGTAGAAGTTACTCTGACATGTGCTCTCCTGCCAGCAGAGGCTTATTGTGCTATATTGAACTGGTTTGCTTCTTACATATGGCAGCAGGAAAAGCCTGTCTTCGTGCTGCTGCTTCTGCTCAGTTTTTTAATTTTAAAAGACATGGTCTGTTTGACTAGCGTTCCTTCTGTGTTTGTAGGTTAGACAGAACTCCCTGTGGGTCAGCTTTACATCTTCAGCTGTAAATGTAGGTCAGCTGGCTGCCATGCAGTATGTTCCTTATCCTTAAAAGCACAGGTCCTCACATGCAACTTCACAGTACATTGCATTTGCTTGTCCTGTAAGAAAGCTTATTTTGCTAGTGTAGCAAGTAGTTCAGCTGTTCTTGTGACATTAGCAGTTCTGCCAGCATGGTAGCAAAATATTTTTCAGTCTGGGTGTTGAAGATGTGTAATGAGAGCATTTTCTGCTGTTTCACTTGATGGTTTTCCTGCCACTTTTTTGGAAAGGAGACACTGATCTCAGCCCTGTTAATTAAATTAATTATTATAGGGTGTGACAATTGCACCTATAAATCAAAGACAGTCCTTCAGCTTTTCTGCTGTGCTCAGGGTCTGTCTCTTCTGATGCTAAACCTAAGATTTGTTCATTCCTGGATCCTAGAGACCCCATCAGAGATTTGAAGTCTAGATGTGAAAGAGATTCTCGTGAGCTTGCAAGGAGCCAGTTGGGTTCAGTTATACTGCTGGAGGGCCTGCTGTTTCCATTATAGCACACAGTTGGTTTACATATCCCTGCCTGCAGACTCTAAACTTAGATATGACACTTAATATGGTTTGAATTTTTTTTTAGCCCAGTTTCCTAATAACTTGAAGCTTATGCAATAGGAAAAACCCCAAAAGTCTTCCCCCAAAAAGACAGAACAAACCAGACAAAGGGCTCATGAATTGGAACATTTATTTTGAATTAGGTTTCACACAGAAGAAGGTGGGTGGTGTGGAGCTTCCTTTGTCCATGGTTGCAGGGACTCTCCAGCTGCTTGTAGGACCATGACAGGGGACAGACTGGGGCTCTGGATGACTGCCAGAGGTTCCTTCCAACCTCAACCATTTGGTGATTTTGTCCATGTAGTATTAACTTTTCGGCAAAATTCAGCAGAGGGGTACAGCTCTCAAAGGCAAACAAGCTATGACAAGTGTCTGCACCGAGGCAAAGGCTGTAGCATGGACAGGACAGTTGGATGTCTTGATTGGCAGGAGTATGGTTGGACTTACCAAGTGTTCACAATCCCCCCCAGCCACTGGTGGTTGGTGGCTATAGAAAGGAGTAAGGAGATACACTGGAGGAGAGATATATGGAAATACACGACCTATTAGGGGTCTGTGGGGAAATATGGAGGTGGTGCATCAATGCACAGGATGTTTCTGGACTTGATTATTTCTGCTGGCAGGACAACTTGTCTGCAGTATTTAGAGAGAAGGAGGTGTGGATGTGGCTATGGTAGCTAACCAGGAAAGGATCGTGGTCCCTTTTGTGTATCTTACATTTGTATTCAACAAAGCAAATTTGTGGAGACATCATCAGTGTGGCCAGCAAACCAAGCATAGTCTGTTTGTCATATAGTAATCTCTCTATTCAAATATAAGATAGGTTGGCAACCTTCTGTGGACAGAATTGTCTTTTTAACAAATGGAAACGTCTCTAAAAAAATGAAATTATTTTTCCCCCAATATGGAATTTCTTAATAACCGAGACTTGAAATATTATTGGTCTATTGAGAGGAATTTTTTTGGCTACCAGAAAGAATAAAACAAATTCAGGAAAAACTAAGAAAAAGTTTTTTAAAATTAAATGTCTTTCATTTTTTTGGAGAAAATATCACTATATAGTAGATTATTGAGATTACATAAGATTAAGTCAAATCCCATTAAAAACTGGTTCCATTGCTTCAATAGCAGGACGCTACTTTATCCTGCTTGTGAATCTTCAATTCAGTGTTTGTTTGGGTTTTTTTAACCTCTGTCTCCTTCTCCTTGAGCATAAAACAGAAATGCAAAACCCCATGTGGGAAACTGAAATACCCAAATTCTACTGCAAAACAAAGTATGTAAAATGATACCAATTTAATAAGTCACTTGCAGAGCCATTTTACTTAACTCTTAAGAGCATCCTTAAGATCAGTCAGATCTGTTACCTCTGAGGCAAGCTATCCTTCCTGGAGGACACCCTCAAAACAAGACCAATAGCTAAACCTTCAAAAAAAGCAACCTCAGACTTTGGGGGAGAATTTTGCCTGGCACCATTTGGTGTGGTGCTGCTGAAGCCAGCCGAGTTCACCACACATCAGGTACCCAGCCCCATGGGCTGGTATCGATGACATTCGCTGAGCACTTACCAAGACAAGTGCTATTCAAGCTTCATTCAACTGTAAGTAAATGCATGGTCCTTGAAGAGAAGTTAGTTACCATTTTCCTGCAGCAGAGAATCAGGCAATTTGGAACTTTAACCAATTCTCTTGCAAAAAATTACAGGAGGATAAAATAGGGCTTCATAATGGAAATAATGTAGCATTAAATATGGATTGTCCCTTGCCTCCCCATAAGAAACAAAAGACATTTTTTATCTGACAACATATGTTAAACCCCTGTGTTTCTTTCCTCATTTTCCTAACCACACATAGCAAATCTTCAAGAGTAACTCTATATATCTTAGCAGCTGTTGCCATCCAGGGAAGGAAGCATTGCTGGTCAGATGTTAGAGCACTGGCCCAAGAAAATGATGGGGAAAGTCTGATCAAGGGCCAGTTGCTGAGAATTTATATTAGCAATCTGGAGGTATGACAGGCTGCCCACCCTGCAGTGGAAAGCAGAGGCAAGCCTGTCCAACTTGGCCCTGGGTCCCCCATCAGAAAATTACTGGCAGGGTACGTTGCAGTTTTCTGCTTTGATGCTTCTTGCTCTGCCAGCCAGGGATTTGCTCTTCCCCCTGTCCCTTGTGGTGCAGCAGGATCCAGTTTGCCAAGTTCATCAGCTTCCTCTGGAAAAGGCATTTATGGCCTGACCACAGCTGGATGCAGAATAAGATTTATCTGATCATTGCCAGAGCTGAAATGACTGGAGACAGGTTTTTGCATCTTCAGGGAGAGTCCCATATATTGATTGTGGTCCAGCCTGCATCAGCAGGACCACATGCCCAAAATGTCTGGAGTGGAGAGGGAAATGCCACCCCTCTGCAGAGAGGCTGACTGGTTTTGCATGCATAAGGATCAGCCAGGTGCAACACAAAAGAATTGTGCAGTGGCTGTTCAGACCCTCATGAGCAATGAGATGTCAGGGGGCTCTTCTCTTGAAAGGCTCTGCAGAGAAATAAATATTACTCTAAAAATGCTTGGCTGGAAACACATCTAAAGTTTTGGTGGGTCTAAGCAGCTTTAGGGCAGCAGTGAGACTGTGACCTAACCAAATCTGTCTCTTTTACTCCTCCAGTAACTACCTGAGGTTGATTTGCTTTTGTTATAAGAGTCTATTTGGGCAGCAGCAAGGTTGGGCAGGGAGCAGACATTCAGTGAGCAGCAGAAATGGGGAGGAAAAGGCTCTTTCCAGTGGTTGCTATAATGTTCTTGAATGGTGATAGGAAAGGTACCTGAGCTTTTATTGTTACTGCAGACACATGCATGGGGCAGGAATTGGGAAGGGGGAGGATCTGCCTGCTTTGCTGTCTGCCAAGGGTCAGGCTGCCAGCAGCAAATGCTAACAGGGGCTGTTTTAAATCAGACTGTGTCAAGGATTTGGAGGTGGAGGGGAGTGTGCTTTTAGAGCCAGGGCAGTGACCTGGAAGGAAGCAGCGAAAGTGCTGCCAACACTGGCAGCAGATGACATGTGGGTCAGAGGCAGCACAAAACAGAAGATGGTCACTGGGCCAGGGCTGTCTGGCTTGGCTGGAGGTGAGCACGGGAAGCAAACCAGGTGTTTGTGTAGCCACAGCTCTGTGCTATGAATGTAAGAGAAGGGGGAGGAGGGAGTCTCCTCTGGCATTCGAACTAGGCGAGCAGAAGCACAGGGTGGGAAGTCAGGTGCAACTGGATTTTGGAGCCTTCTCACCAAAGAAGGACAGTGGTGGGTGGCTTGTGAGCTGTTTATCTTGCCTCCTGCTGATGTGCCAGGAGGAGCTCCTTTTCCATGCCACCTGACTGCAGCCTATGGGTATCAGCAGTATGAGAGGACGCCATGTAGGAACATCCCAACTGCTTCTCCATGGCTTTTTCTGGGTATCAGAAACAGCATAACTGCCTCGGCTCAGCCCAAAATTTGGGCTGTTAGCCTGCTTTGCAACAAGACTAATTCAGTTATGTGGGGAGCAGTACCTGGAGGCTGTGCTGCTCGTTGCACTTGACTTACCCCGGCTGTCTCTGCCCAACACTGCATCCTGCTGCGAGGACCTCTTATCAGAGATGACAGCACATCGGAGGCTCAGCTGGCTGGCAATCAGCACTGGCAATGGAGGATAAGCAGATAAACATAATCTTTACATGAAATAGGGTAATCAATCACTGGAACAACTTATCAGTGCTTGTTGTGGACTCTTCACCACTTAAAATTGCTAAATCAAGATGATGTATGTTTTTAAAAATATAAAATACATATGTATGAGTGAGTTCAGTGACATCTGCCTTCTTCCAAACAAGAATCCAGACTATAATCACAGTGATCTTTTCTGGCCTTATATAAAGGACTCTATCCATAATTTATAAAGTTATAATGAATATTAGAAGTATATTATTAATTTTCTCTTGAAACATGTCTACTCGTGTGTCTGGATTTCTTCTGACACACAAGTACATTTCATAATAAGTTAGTCCTTCATAGCTAGTTAATGTGACCTTCATTTATTCTGGCATAAAACAGCTAACATTTTTATAAGTATTTCATAATCTCCTCGTATAATTAAATATGGAAAGCTGAAGTGAAGTCTCAGAGTCCAGAATTGCTGAAGAACTGAGGACCCAATGTGAAAAAAAATTGTCTCCTTAATATTAGCAGAGTTGAGCATGACCAAGCATGAAATTCAGTAAGATCAGGATTTATTAGATTAGGAGACTTTGAATATAGAGCCAAAATCCGCTGAACAGACTGAAGGAGCTTCCCTGAAAAAAGTTTCACCATGTTTCAAGCCCATTAGGTCTCTTGCTTCTTTTCCATACAACTGCTCATTGCTCCCAGCTGTGGCAATCAGCAGAAACAGTTATTCTAAAAGATGATAGGCTGTATTTTGCTAGGATGTATTTGTGTGTAGGTTACTAGTGGCTTCAAGGAGGTAGCTCACTGGGGCTACTCACGGTAGAATTTGGATCTGGGGTTTCTGGCCCCCTCGTCCGCTCAGCTGCTGCTTTCCCAAATGCCACAGCAGATGAGGGATCAGGACCAGGCTCCGCTTTGGAGGGGACTGACACTGGAAGCAGGGCTGCCCCTGGTGCCAGCACACCCTGCAAAAGGAGCAGCAGGACAAAAGGCATCAAACTTTGGGACCGGGCAAGGAACCACAAGTTGGGAGCATACTTCTGCACAGCCTTGGCTCTGCTGTATTTGTAGTCAAGGAATTTTATGAACACCTTGTTCATGGTTAAGTGTGTTGTCTTGTTAGTGACTGCCTTATGAAAGAGGGGTCAATTGTATCCCAAAGTAAAATACCTTTATCAGGAGCTCTGCAAATTAAATTACTACTTTACGCTAGTTTTTGCCAGTGGTTGTGAATTCCTTGGAGATGCTTTGCTTTATTAACAAGAGGAGCATGTGCTCTGCCAGAAGCTGAGAAGAAATAGGTTGCCAATTTCCGGAGGATAGGATTACAAAAGCTGTTGCAGCCTCTAAGGTATAGTTTAAACCTTTTCTGCCTGGGCATTGCAGGTGCTATGCTTGCCAGGTTGGCTCCTGGCCTAAGAATGTCAAACATCAGCTCTCACACACTAATTTTTGCCTTGTGGTTTCCTGATGTGTCCACAGAGGGAACACACCACTCTGTTGTGCTCTGATATTGGTCCCAGTAAAGGCCGAAATATGCCAATTCAGGTCTACTGCAAGTTTTTTGCAAAAACTCTTATAAACCACTGAATTGTCAAGTGCTATAAACATGAATTATTCTACTGAAATGATTTCCAGTGACTTCAAGATTTATGCCATACATAAACCCAGCAATGTAGTGAAGTGAAGTGAATTCGGAGAAATCGAGTTCAGTTGTTTTTAATTTGAGAAACAGTACCCTTCTATCAAACAAAAGACAATCCACTCTTTAGTTGTTTCTGGACATGCCCAGAGGCACTAATATTTTTGCATCTTGATTTTTAGCTTCTTTTCACTTCATATTCCCCCTACTTTAAAGAACAATGTGCCCTTAGCCTTGACTTTCAAACTTGCAACCCTCTTCTCTGTCCTCACACCAGAAATATTTTTATTAGATGATACCTGTCAATATCATAGTTTACAAACTACATTTTGGTAGACTCCAATCTCGACCCTAGCATGACAGTGTGTGCTCCGTGGCCCTCTGCAGAGTCTGTGGAGGGAACGCAAGGATAGCTGGTCCCAATTCACAGCAATCTTGAGATTGCAACTGAGATACCAGCTACTCACAGAAGAGAGGACCCTGCCAAGGAGGTTTGATTGTCCTTGGAGCCTTCCCTTGGTCAGGATTGAAGATCTGGCTGTGGGGGAAGGTCCTAGAGCAGGTAGAATGGGGAAGAGGAAAAAACTCCACTATGACCCCCTTCACGAATACCTGGGCTGTCCTCATCTCTTCTCAGATTACTTTTTTAGAGACTGATTTTTGCTGTATCTGCGGATCAATACTGGCATAAGAATGAATTTCTTCATCCTTTTTTCAGTGTGTTATAGGAAAATCCAGATTTATCTCCTTTCTGTGATTGTTTTTTAGGATGGTGATGAAGCCTTTGGCATAAGAAGGATGATTTTCCAGGGAAATACAAAGTCAGGTCATATACCTGGCACCTCCTCAGCTGGCTGTTAGTCAGTGCACCAAGATGACAGGCAGTGCTGTCTAGTGTCTTGCTAGTACAAAAAGGCAATCAAACTAGTTTCTGAGTGCTCCCCTTTTGAGGAGCTGCTTTAAACCCCTTCAGCTAACCAAGGTTTTCTTGTGGAGATGTGAAATCTGATAAACCTCTGCATAAAAACCTTAAGATCCAGAATATAACTGTATCTTCTAGTATGGTTTGCTGCAGACCAAATTAAATCACTGGAGAAAGCCCAGCTGTCCTTCTGATAGCACTCCCTTAAAGATAATTGACTTTACACTTGAATATAATGAACAAAACATTCTTAGTGTTTTTGGAATTAACGTGAATGTTCTCCCATTGAAGTCAATCATAAAATGATCCTCATTTCAATGGAAACAAATCTAAAACCTCACGTCAGAAAAGCCTTCCAGGCAAATTTCAACTCTACAGAAGTTATTTTACCTTGTCAGACTAGTTGAGAGGCTTTTTTATCTGACTTCAGTTAGACTCCTGCTTAGTAGGAATCTCCCAATAGTCGGTAGAGAGTGATCATTTCCAGAGGGCAAATCATTGTACCCATCAGTGATGCCCTTTTTAAAATAGGATTAACTACACTGTGAAGATCTGAGTCACTGCGCACTGTCTGGGGCAATTACACCATTGACTAGATGACTAGTTACCTGTAGTTCACTCCAAATGTTTATTCTTTACCTTATATGCTTAGGTAGTTATAAAAATAGTTCAGCTTAGCCAGTCTGTCTCTGTCAAAATGTGTCCTTATATAGTTGCAGTTCATACTAGCCATGAATTTAATTTAGAAGAACTCAGATTACCCATTCTTTAAAAGCCTTCACCTTGATCTCCTTGATCATGGCCAATTTCCTAGGCAATGAATGCAAGTGATACTGCTATTTCTGTTTACCTTTCCCTTACACACTGCCTTCACTACTCAGATATTTTTCTCCTCATTGTTTTTGTTTGTTTGCTTTCTCATCTGTACTCCCAGAAAGCTGTAAGCTCTTGCAAGGCAGTGCTGGTTTAAAGCTTAGTGAAATCACATCTCAGACATGTTTATCTCAAGGACCTGTACTGCAGTGTTGTGACTCTCTTTGGTGCTAGTGGGAGTCATCCACCTCAAGTCTTGCATGCCATTTTGAAAATATTGGAGCAGATTTAGTCTTCTAAGGCATACTGTACTTCCTTCACTTCTTGGATGATTTCCATTTCTGAACAATGTGCTAATTTCTGTGCATTTAAACCACTTGCTGTGGAGAGCAGCAGAAAGAAGCAATTTCCTGTAGTTATTCTGTCATTTCCATTCTAGTCAGGGCGAATCTTGTTCAGCAAAAAATGCAAATTGAAAATTCAGCAAAACACTTTGCAAATTTATGTTGATTTTGCAAATAACTCAGGGAAGAGGGGAAAAGAAAAAAGTTTTATCTTAGTATACCCCAAATGGGAGACTCATTACGGCTTTGTTGAAAATTAAGGCTATATCTGCATGGTACAGAGTTGGGCTGTGTAAAGATAGAGAGCTTGTTCTGCACAGGGCACCCTGAGTGCCAGAGAAGTCACATAGCTCTGGTGAACGATGCCAGTGTATCCTGTTTTTCAGCTGCATTGGCAGAAAAGCTGTGTTGCTGGTGTATGTTGTATTGCAAGACAAATTGACTGTCTTCTGGCAAAAATGCAGCTCCCTGCCTCAGTCCTCCTATAGCCCTCATAAAATAGCCAACATGACTCAGAGAGGCTCAAGCTTTGTCCTGGAACGACTTCCACAAACAGGAAGCCAACCCCCAAAGACTCACACTGATGTGCACACACCCATTGCTAACTTGGGCACAGTAAATGTCGTCCTGACACATCTGTTGGCTCTCTCTGCCACTCTCTCTGAAGGAAAAGAGCACTGCAGCACAGATTTAATGGACAGTGTTTCTAACAGGCAAATCAAATGCTTCAAGCCTCCAGAAAAACTAGTCACATCCCCTTCTCAGTACAAAAATTTCTACATAATCCTGTCCTAAAAAAAGTTTACATGAAGGTATAGTTCTGGAAATATATCTAGAGGTAGGAACCAAGGGGAAGAGTCTTTAAAGTTATTTTTATTCTTATAATCAGATAACCAAGGAAGGAGGAAAATCTCTCTGCAGGAGTATAAAGTGCTTACCAGCTAATGAAATGGAATCAGTATCAGGAATGTTAAGTGACTACATTATGTTCTCCATTAATTCACCCTGCATTCATCTATCCTGAAGCCTCTTAAAAGAGCTGGTGATTGAAAAGACATCTCTCTTCAAAGTGTAAGAATTT
Organism: Tyto alba; assembly: GCF_018691265.1. Lineage (NCBI taxonomy): Eukaryota > Metazoa > Chordata > Aves > Strigiformes > Tytonidae > Tyto > Tyto alba. The sequence continues at coordinate 4,634,477 of NW_024881329.1, read as the reverse complement.
ATTCTTGAAAAGCGTCTGTTGTTAATGGTCCCATCTGACAACCACCTAATTGTATCACTGGTAGCACTGGGGTCTCTCTCTCTTTTTTTTTTTTTTTTTTTTTAATACAATTTAAAGGTTTAGTTACATTAGCTTCTATTTGTACTAGTCAATCTCTTTGGGGCTGGAATAATATTCTCTCTCCAAAAAGATCTTCCAGGAAGAAAAGAGCCATAGGGAAAATGAGAGAGCTATGTATTTTGGAAAGACACTTATCTCAGTCCTAAGGCTGGCACAAAGCTTACAAATCTCCTAAAGCCTCCCTTTAAGGCTTCCCAGCAGGACCCTGACTCTGAATACTTCCAGGTGTGTATTCCCTGTGCAGGGCTTCGTTTCGCTGCATAGGGCAATCCTAGAAGATGTGCCTAGAAGAAAAGTCAGAAGCATTAATGTGCAAAAGTAGCACCTACCCCCCTTGTTTATTTGATGGGTTTTTTTTAAATCTCAGCCCCAAAATTTTCTGGGAGTCAGGTGTGGTATCTCTAAACATGAGACAGCCAAAATCACTATAAAGAAGCTGGCTTAAAGTGAGCTGGGGTGATGACCATGACAAGCCTGATGCCCAAGAGAAATGTCTAGTAAAGATAAGAAAGGAACACAATTTACATGTGGAAGGCATCATCTTAAACAGAAAGCATTGTTTTCTTTTATTTCTAGCACCTGAGCAGCCCCCACACTGATCACATATTGGGTCCAGCCCTCAGCTGGCAGCCAAGGGATGGGCTTTTTCTTCCACTTTGCTAAGTGAGCACTGAGCTTAGGGTGAGCGATAGCCCTCAGGGTGCCTTCCTAGTAGAGATGTCCTCCGGTGCATTACAGGCTTTAGAGAGCAAAGCTTTGTCCAGACTTTGCGCTAGGCATTTATAGAGTGGTTTTGATGGCTTGTCTCCTGGTTTTTTATTCTGTTTCTCTGAAGAGATTTGTATGAGACCATATAGAATCGAGAAGAAGGTTAAGTACAGCATTTTTTTCCCATCTTGAGATGGGGAGACAGGCCAGCAGCCTGCCGGCCGTTTTCCTTAACATTTATTGAAACCTTTCAGCTTCAACAGCTCCACATGTTCCTGTGCTGAACCTGAAGTGCCAAACTAATTTTTTACAGGTGGATAAATGAGGTGCCTGAGTGTTTGCACATGTGCCCAATTTATTGCAACCCGCACTGTAACATATTAGCTTGAACCATAGGCCCTTGTCCCATGCAGGAAAGTAAGGTAGAATAAATGAGTGCAAAGCTCTCCTGAGATACATTTATTCTAGCTAGCTGAAGCAGACTTTATGCTGCAGGGCCTGTCCAAGACCCTGAGTATATAAGTACTGAGCGATTATTTAAAAGATTTTTACTGTGTGAAAGGCTAGAGCTCTTGGGAAGAGACAAGCTTTCCATCTGCACTTTTAAAGTCCCAATGCAATGACATACCTATCATCATTTTCTTCCCTAGAGTGAAGGGTGCGACAAAACTAAGGGGTATTTTTTCATGTCAGTGGTGTTTTGGAGCAGTTTAGTGCATAAATACATTACCGGTGGCTCCCATTAACCAAGATAGTTGCACATGCTGAGTTTCATCAAGGCTTAATGACAAATGCCATGGGCTAATCACTATCTTATTTCTGTTAATTGTAAACAATTTTTTTTCTACGATTACCTGCTTGCACGCACCACCCAGGTTCACTAAGGCATGTGCATCCTCTTCACCCACCCAAGGCTGGCTTCTGCCACCCACATCACCCTCTCACTTCTACTTCCCTTCATCTCACGGGGCTGTTTTCCTTTCACGCTCCTGCACTTTGGTCCTAGGCCCTCCTGTGGACGCCTGCCGTAGGGGCGTGCACCAGTGGGGATTAGTGGCTTGCTGCTCTGGGAGGTCTTGCCTGTGTGTTTTGCTGGGCTAATTGATGCTAAGCAGCTCCATGGTGTTTAGTTTAGTACAGAGAACAAAAAAGGAGATCTTTCCCAGAGTATGGGCTTGACAGAGAGGGAGATGTAGAAGTGTGTGCAAGGGGATTTGAAGAGGCTTGTGGTCAACGTGGGTCTTCAGTGTGGCATCACCCAGATGTGTGAAGGTGGCATTGCTTTTAGAATAATTTTGACCTGAAATGCTTATACTAACCCTCCTTCCTCCTGAATGGTGTCAAGGGAGGGAAGACATTTATTTGGCTTTTAAATTCTTGTTATCCTGAACATGGGAAGGATTTTGGTGTGTGGTTTGTTGGTTCTTTTTCCTGTAGAAAATTCAAAGAGGATCTTCTGTTTTGGAAAATCAGAAGTTAACTCCCTTGACTGAAGAATGACAAAAGGAAAACAGGGTGAAGACATGTAACAAGGGTTTGTCAAGAAACTTTCTGGCATGCGGATATGTAAGCATTCCATTAGAAACTAGTCTGAAACAAGTTGTGGATCTCTTTATGTTCTTGACTTACAGGGCAGTTTAAACATCAAATTGCTATCTATTCTGCTATCCATGATGTTGGTATAAATTAGTGTGATTTTTTTTTTTATAGTAGATAAAAGTAGTGAAATTGTATTTTTTTTTTTTTTTAATGTGGATTTCTTACATGTTGCTCCAGTTCCTGTAAATTCCAAAAGTTGGTGTGTTATTCTTCACTGACATAAGCAATGCTAAGGCATAACCGATCTCATAACAGGGTGTGGTCTAATCTCAGCTTCACTTCAATGAGAGTGAAACACATATTGAACTATTTTGTTGAATTGCAGTATTTATGATTTAGACACGCAACATCCGTTCTGATGTTTTACAGTAATGAGTCTAAGAATATCTGGTCAGCCCGAATAACTCTCAGCAATTACCAGCTGCTGCATTTATCTGTGGAATCATTAATCACTTCATGTAATTCATTAAGTATCTCTTAATGTTATGCACAAAGTTTGCTGCAGTTTAGCTTTTGTCCCAAGAATTTGGGCTGCATTTTGGCCTCTGACTCCTGCAGAGTCATTGTCAGCTGATGGGAACCAGAGTAGGAAATGGCTGAAAAGACAAATTCTCTTCATCATAACAGCAGAGTGTAATTTCTTGTTAAAAGATAGCACTATTGTTCTAACAGCTCACTGGCAGTAGCAATTTACCTTCCACCCTGGAGTATCTGATTTTGACCTCTTACACCTCTTTTTATACTTGTCTAGTTTTAAGACCTTTAGTAGACTTGTGATTTAGACACAAATGGAGCAATGTGATTAAACACACATTGATTTCAGTCAGGATGAAGCCTGTACTTAAAGCTAGTTATGTACTTAAACATGCTGCTGAAGATGGCTTTTCCACTGATTTATGCAAAGGGAAAATTGAGTCCCAAAATACATATGAAATAAGAAAAGTACCTCTTTCTTTTAAGATACCATATCCTAACTCATCCTCTTTTTTCCATTTCTCTGTACTAAAAGACTATCTTTTTTTTGGATTTCCAAAGACTTGATGATGGTGTTTTCTGCAGTTATGCTGACATCCCCAGATTTATGCCAATAAATCAAATGCATATGCTTTCCATCTTTCCTTAGCAGTCTCACTAGACCTACAGTAGTTGTTAATGGAGTTTTGCTGCTAAATCTTCTATTTAGCTTTGATTTTTTTGTTCTGTCTTTTTTGAAAGATTGATGTCTGCAATGACTGTTAAGCTTTAAATCTTTGGGCTTCTTCAGCCTCATAATTAGTGATGTTGGGGCACTTACTGCTGTTGCAGAGCCTCGGCTGGATATACCAAACCTGCTTGAGCTCAGTGAACTCTCTGCACACCCCTTTGGGAGTACAGCCACCTTCTCTGCTCCAAAGACACAGAGTAGCAAGGGGAGGCCAAAGCCTTTGGGCTTTCACAGCACACTCTAGTATTGGAGCACTTTACGAGTTTTCCACTGCTCCGATGTTTTCCAAAGGACAGGGCCTGGCCCAGTGTGGGCAGACTGGGAGATCTGCTTAGCTGTGGCTAACTGGTGTAAAACTAGACGGTACTTCCAGACTGTTCCTGCCTAAGGCTGTTTCTAGGATAGCTGTTTTGCAGTCACTGTTGCTGTTAGTGGGAAGAGGCCCTCTTGCTGGCAGTTGCAGTAGAGCACCTGAACAAAGCCCAGGAAACAATTTTCTTTTGTTCCTTTCTGGGGGTGGTGCTTTGCTGAGGACTTATCTGACTTTGTGGCTACTTCAGGCTAGTAAATAATGCCTTACTGGAAGTCTTTCCCCATGGCAGGTCATCTTACAGTCCCTCATAATCTACAGTTGTGGAGAAAACAAAGATAACCTTTGCCCAGAAGTCAGCAGACTGCTGTGATCAAGACAATTCATCCACCCCTTATCTTGAAGTTTATTAAAAACACACTGCTTTTCCTGTTGAGCAGTGATAGTCTGTGGCAACTATTAATCTGAAAGGTATAAATCCGTAACAGGCCCTCTGGCACACTGCTTGATATGTCATGCTGAGTGCAGTTGTAATTCTACCCTAAATCTTGGTGCTCTTCTGCCATGCCCTTGAGCTACTCATTAATATCTGTGCAAAGAGTGCCTAAAATATGAGCACACCAGAATATGCATTGATAGCCAAATGATGTGCGCCAGTAGCAGGCGCCTCACTGGGCCCTGAGTGAGTGCAGGCAGCTCAGTCAGCTTTGTCAGGTCACACTTTTTGTCTTCCCAAGGCTGACACGTCCCTGCAAGTGGGGAGGAGAGGCACACTGCACCCGGGGCAGCCTGTGCAATAGGCACAGGCGAGAGGCTGCAACCCCTTTAGTACATCTACACGGCCGGGCAGAAGCGTGCTTATTTCCTGTACAGGCATACCGGTCAGCAGAGAGGGGATCCCTTTTAAGTCATTTGCAAAAAGAAGGTATGGCCTGGTTTTGAGGGTGGAGGTGCCAAACTGCATGACAAGAAGCTCTGAGGTTGGAGCAGGGTGGGCTGCGAAGGTGCTCCCCAGCCCTTTCTCTGGAGCACTAACCCATAGCAGTGCAGCCCCTGGTGAACCAGTGCTTCCAGAGGGATGCAGCCTATGGCAAAGGCTGCTCGTAAAAGAGCTCTAAAAAGAAAATACAAAGAGTCCTTGAGGACAGTTGAGAACAATTTTTAAAGAGGTCAAACATCACTCTTAATGTTGTACCTTGGAAATCTTCTACTCGCACGAGCTGCTGTCATTCTGAGTCTGTGTAGATACAACCCAGCATGTTGGGGCCTTAGTTTGGGTCTGGCAGCCTCAATATCATGAGTGGAGAATAATGAGAACATCCTGTCTCTTTAAAGTAGAAAAGCCAGAAAATATTCTTGCTGAATATACTTGTTATCACATAAGTTTACAATTTATGTGGTATTTGTCTTTTAACCCTGAAAACACGAGTGACGGCAAACTGTGTTCAGATGTGCAGATAAGCTCTGGTATCCTGAAAGAACACAATACTCAAGAAAAACTCTCTGTTACTTCCAATATATAACCTTGCCTAAGAAAAAAAATCAGGCTTGTGCCCAGAATATGTATCTGCGGATTTATAGGAAGGAGATAATGTTCTAGTTTGAAAGGGAAGCATGGAAGTTTCTTCAGTGTCCAAACCAAGAGCCACAGCAAGAGGACAATTCCCAGATCTGGCCCCATCTATTTAACATGAACCCATCTACTTAGGACCCAAGCACTAATCGATGCTGATCAAAACAATTTACTTACGCAGTGGTGAACACACACATGCAACCCTACCCTTTGGGACTAGGCACTCAGATCTTCCGGTGGCTAGGAAATAAGCACATGGAGATCTGTACTCCTCTGCTCCCGAACCACAGGGACAGCACAGGCACACGGGGAATTCTCTCATTTATTTTTAACTCTGTATCAGTGTACTTAGCAGCTCTTAATGCCTAGCCAAAGAGCTCAGCCTTTGGCCACTGCAGAGATTAAGGGAACCAACAGCGCAGCTATTCTTTGGTCCTCTTTTCTTTTTAAGCTATGCATGACTCATGGGTTACGTTAGCATCCCTCCAACAGGACATGGATCATTAATGCACCAGTCCGGAGGAGATGTGAGTGACAGCTTTCTACTTTGATTACAAATCACATTGTTTAAGTTGCATACTGCCAACCTTGTCTGTGGCTCTTGTCTGTGCAGCACTCCCCATTACAACAAGTAAATTCTTCAGGATCCAATGTGTCCTGGTAGATACACCTCCTTAACAATGTAACCTTACTGATTGAGGAAAATACGCACTGATGAAAGCAGTCAGAGTTGAGCAAGCACATAGAAAAAGTTACACAGAGTAGCTCAACTCATTGACACACTAGAACAGGTCACACTCATGTAATTGCTGGTGCTGACCCTCTGCCTTTGGGCACCCAGCACAGTATCTGTGTCAGTGTTACAGTACTGCTGGCTGCCCTGAGTGGAGAGGATGCCCTTCTTCTGGCTCACCTTTTGTTCAGGTCAGATGGAAGCATGCTGGGAGTCAAACGTGAAGACCATCACAGATTTTAAATCATTCTTTTCATCCACTGTGTGTTTTCTTTGCAAAACAGTAGCTGCACAAGACATGAAGAACTGTTGCCTATGGTGCCTGTTCTGACATTTAAAAGGTACCGATTAATAAATTAATAAGCAGACCAAGGACAGGCAGACTGAAAATGCCAAAAAGTACCAGATAGATCATTGGCAAAGAACAGTATGATCAAAGGTTAATTTATTTGAGATGGAGTATGCACATAGGAAAATCAGATGTTTCTACTTGTCTGAGTGGCAGTAAATCTGCACAGTATCACCACAGTCTAGGGTTGTACATGCACAAGTGCTCAAGATCAGACCTCTTTGCTAAATGTGCGCTCTTTCTCAGCTAAACTCCAGCCTATCCAGTCAGTTAATACCCTGCTTAGCAGAGCCTGGTCATCTTCCCAGAAAGTTCCCCTGAGAGTGAATGAAGAGGAGTCTTTCCCCTTGCAACTGGGGGAACCTCCCTGCATGCCCATGTTCTCTGCGACAGGGTTTGCATGGGCGTGGGAATTGCAGTCCAGCCCTTTACAGTGCTTCAGCCACAGTGAAATGCAAGTGGTGTGCCCTGGCATCACACCACAGCTGCATCTAAAACGTGCCCTCAAGCAAAGATGAGATTACTCTCACTAAGAATAAATATTTCAATATAAATTTCCATCTTCATCTTTACTGCTCATACAGGGGGTATCTAGCTGTTCAAGTGTGACTTTTTTTCCCCCCAGTTAGCGATTTCAGGAAATCAAAATATGTGTTCGGATAAGTGAATGCTTACAGATTCGTGGCCATCTGGGACTCATCTCCTGCCCAGTCTCCAGAGAGATCGTACTTTTCAGGGTGCTGCACACAGGCAGCTGCAGTGTACTTGGATAGTATTTCTTGTGTGCTCACCGTTTCTTGGGAACTAGCTTCCAAGCATCTCACTTGACTCCTACACGTAGGTGAAAACAGCTGCAGAAAACCTAAGATTGTCTTTGTCTATTTTCATCCCAGAAGGTGTCACTGAAGAGCCAGAAAAGGTGCAGGTTTAGTAATAGTGTTAACTGGGGTCTTAACTGCAGCCTTCGGAAGAGCAATTTGGGGCCAGAGATCCCTGTGGCTACCTGGAGACTGAAGATCTGCAGTTTTTTACATCAGAGAATGAGTACCCTGAAATTTGCAATGCTGTGTTATTCCTCAGCGAAGCCATGTTATGATCTGTAACAAAACTGTATTATTCTTGGGGGGTGGTGGGAAGAGGGTGATGAGTTTGGAAGTTCTTTTTTGTACCATATCTTTAAAGGAATACCTTTACCTTCCTGCTCTTCCCTTCATGCCTGTTGTGTCAACATTACATTGTAAAGCAGGACCATCATGCTTTTTTGCAAAGTCTAGGTCTTCAGGCCTATTCTTAAGGATGGGAGGAAGACCTGGGATTTTCTATCTGATTTCTCTGCTATGATTTATTATGCATTATCAATAGACACAGAACTAGTACAGATTTGGCAATGATGTAAGAGGCCTCAAGGAGTTTGCAATGTGAATTCAACCAAGAACAACAATTTACACATGACAAGCTGAGTGTCCTTCTCTCCATTTGGAAATGGTAGTTTGAGTTACTGTTTTAATAGGCTTTTCTCCAGTTTTAAGTGTCTTGTGAGACTTGATCTGATACATAAAGCAGAGACATTTAGGGTACCTGCCTCCATGATGGGTATTGGAAAGAAATTAATCATTAATGTAGCCAGAGTAGAAAACCCTCTCAAAAGGATATTAAATACCCTGCTTTAAGCCTTAAATACTGAAGACCAAGCTGTGATCTGGGTGTGTGTGTGTGTGTGTGTACGATTATCCTACACCAGACTACTGCAGGTTGTTATTTCCTTCCCCAGAAGCATCTGCTACTCTCTGAGGCAGGATAATGAACTAGATTATTGCATCCATGTTGCCAGTCCTCTACTTTAAAGAGAATAATTGGGGGGGGTTAAAAAAAAAAAAAAAAAGAAAATAACAGAAAGAAAAATAAAAAAGCTTTTGTTGATACATTGAGCTGTATAACTGGTACATACCTAGCTAGTTCTCTGCTCTTTGGGGTACTGATGCTGCAGATCTTGCCCTTTTCTCTCAGTTTCCAATAGCATGCCCTCAGTCGAGTTTGTTTATATTGCCTACAGTTTAATACACCACAGCTTTCTGAAATATTGTTAACTCTCTGAGGTAAAGACCAAAAGAGGGACACTTGAAGTTTTTCCCTGACTGGCAGATCTTATGCCAGGTTCATTGCTCCAAAGGACTTGCAAGATCTGAAGGAATGACTATAAAATAGTCTCAAATTCTTTAAGACATGTGTCATCTTCTTTGATAAAAGCCACTCAAAAATTAATTTAAGTGAAAATTCACATACTTTTCCTAACCTCCTCAGCACTGGTTGAATCATAGCATAAACTCATAGGAATGTATAAGAAAAACTGTTATTGTTGTTTCAATAAAAAGAAAATAAGCTGGAGAAAAACATTTTTAACAACATAATAGTGTCTAAACAGTGACATTCTGCTAAAAAGATATGTGGTCACACCCAGCAGAGGAGAGTTGCAAGTCTCAGTGCTGGAATTTTGCCATTTAATCTTTCCTCTGGCAGATTAACACAGAGATTACATAGCCTCTGTGAATTGTTATCCACAGAAATAAAACCTATATGAGTTTGTTCACCTGTACTCCCCACTTTATTTATTTTATTTATTTCAGCCACTAATCTGCTAAGGATTTCAGCTTTTAGCTGAGGGTTGTCAGAATGGCATTGTGAGTGGATAACATCTGTTTCAGCTTTCATCCATCTAGAACACAAGCGTTAATCACTAGAAATGGAGTGTGAAATGGAAAGAAGAGTTAAATGCACATTTGATTCTGAATGCTCTTAGAGAAAATGTCTTTCAGGATCTGACCAGAGGGAGAGCTTCACAGTGCTATAGCTGGGGTTGCCAGTGCAGCTGGCATGTAAAGCCAATCACATTATCCAACAGAAATTCTGCTTCTTTCAGTCTGTTTTAAAGACACAATAAAACCTCATCCTGTCTATTTTAAAAGAAATGTTAGAAACAGCTAACCCCCAAACAGTGCACCTGTTTAGTTCAATTTGGTTGTGGTTATCAGAGTGTAGAGAAAAATAGAACGTCTCTTTCCAGGCTTTCTGTGCCCTGGTTGCTATCTCCAGCCTTGAGCTGTTGCAGCCTTATGCTGCAAATGGGTAGTTGTGGCCAGGCTCTCCTGGCGGGGTGAAGAAAATATAGCAAGGACCAGGAACAATCTTGGACCAAAACACAATGGGCTGACTTAATAGGCCTTGTCCATCCAGAGTTTCTAGATTTTCACACATCTTGACAAGATGTGGTAAGGAACTGCGTTGATTTTTTTACCGGTCTGGCACATTGTGGTTGATAGACTCTTAATTTTTAAGCCACTTTAAGAACAATCACCAACCCTGCCTTCATGGGAGCCAATTAGTCATGAGATGTTTCATTTATCTCTAGTTTTCCCTTCCACTGCACTTTCTCCTTTTGTCTGGTAAAGATTTGCCTTCCTAGCTAGAAATATGACTCTCAAAAAGCAGTACTGTTGGAAGAAATGTATAGTCAGTAAATCAATATTTATGTGTTGTCAGTCAAACAGCTACTGCAGAGAGCAGTCCTATTTCTTCAAGGAGGTTTAAAGGCCATAAGATTTATACCTGTAAGCAAATTTTTGCAGAATTAAGACCCACACTTGGGTGGTTAGTTGGGCTTGTGGCTGACTGTGTGTACTTCTCTGACAATTGCATGGGGAATTTTTATAGCAATGGGCTGAATTTACTCTGTTTTGTGAGGATTTATGCGTACCAGGTACCCTCTCTGCATTGGAAAACATGTTGGGTGTTATGGTGGGTCTGGAAAGCTGGAGGTGGTAGGCAGCTGTATTCAGATCTCACTGGTGGTATGTGTTTTGTACGTATGCCCCTTTCTAGAGGTGATTTCCAGCTTTGCTTCTTACATCACAGGATGCTCAGAAAACTGGCAGTAATTATTCTCTGAAACCCCCAGAGAGGGCTTCTCACAGAATGCCTCCAGAATATAATTCATCCACAGCAGTCAATACTACCTACTTCTGTCATTTTAAAACCTCTTTTTTCATCAACAGACAGTTAACTGACTTCGTCAAGGCGTAATTTCTGTGCAGTGCAATGAATTCAGCAGATTATTTGTCCCTGTTTCCTTCATCACTCCTCCCCCTCATCATACTTTGAGATAAACTATTCTCAGGATCTTAAGCTCTAGAAGTCCCTGAGGAAAGCCACTGCAGCTCATTACAAATACCCCAACAATCCTTTCCTACCCTTCTAGGTCAGTGCTACGCCTCTGGGGGGACACTGGACCCTGAGAGGGGTGTCTCTCTGGGAACAAGAGAGAGTTGTGTTAACAAGAGTGTTATTTCTCCACAATTTGAAAGCTGAGCCCACCTCTAACCTCTTCCAGAAATAATTACTTCATTTGGTGCCTTCCCCCTGACTTCCTTGCAGTTTCACTGTAGGTAGACTTATTTGTCTTATGCAGCCAAGCTCTGTATTGTTCAAGCTCTGTACCATGGAAAGTGTTTCTGCAGGCCCACCTTCTTTGGTCCTTTGATTTCCTTGTGTGCTTTGTTGAGAAGTGAAATAGTTAATGTTTACTGGCGTTACAGTTACAATACTTGTCAGCTGAGCTGGCATCCCTTCAAGTGAAGGTGAACATCTTTCAGCAGAGCAATCGGTTCAGTCTCTTTTCAAACTTGGCTTATCAGCATGGGATAGTAATAATAGAAAAGGAAAGGGAGAGACTTTGAACCTCTGTAATTAAACCAGCAGTAGTTCCCAGGAGGACACTTTGTGTCTAAAATCAAGGCCTACCCTTTTAACTTTATATCACTGCATGAATTCTCTAAGATATCCTGACAAAATCCAGTCTTCACCTAAAATCAGAATGTCCACCCTGGTCTAACACAAACGGTTTAATTAGACAAATATAAACAGCAAAAAAAAGAAAAAAAAGTCTGCATAGACAAACTCATGGGTATCTACTTATATTCACTTTGTGTTTGAAAGATCCCTTACCATTTTAATAGAACAGAATTTCCTTTTACAAGTGAACTGAGAGTCTGCCAAGCAACTGCCAGACATGGAAACCTTTGTGTTTTCTGGAGCTGATGCCATTTACCTATGCTCTGAGTAAGAATTGAGAGTCTGCTCCCTCCCCAGACAGCGCTTTCCTACCTTTCCACCCCCAGCCTCCCTCTACCAAGCATACAGCTCCCATACAAAGCACGCTTCTCTCTGTTAAAAAAAGATAGGAGAGGGGAAGAGAAATTATTGCCAGTTCTTGTCCTTATGCTTTTAAGGTTATGTTGTTTAGGGTATATCTTACTGGCCTTCCTATAAAAAAGGCATAGAAAGATCTTTATTAGTTGTTTGGTTGGTTTTTGGTTTGTTTGTGATTTTTTTTTTTTTCTCTAGGCAGAAACAGCCTAAACACAGAAATAGAGAAACTGACTGATTGTCTCTTCTCTAAGTGTAACTTTTCTTCTTTGCAGGTTCTTCTAGTTTTTGAATATAGTATCTTCCATTCTAAAAAAATCATTGGTACTTTTAGAAACTCCTTGGGTTTTTTAAGGGAAAATCTAATGAACCCACAGGAAAGCAATAGCGAAGAACAACTCAGTGACTGTGTTTTTCTCTACAAGTGGTAAAGTGCAATACTGAACTGAAAAAAAGTATTGTTATTTATATCAGAATAGGAGTAATTGCAGATCTAGGCATGGTAGGTAAGACATTCATTGACGTCAAGAGTTTAAAATGTAAGTAAACATAGTCTGTGGGAAAGGCTCCATCCTGAAGATGAAGAACGGTGAGCGTGTAAAAGGTTTGCACAGAGAAATTCAGTAGCAGAGGCCAGAACTGGGACCTGATCTGATGAGGACATTATTTTCCTCACCAGACCCTCTTTTCTTTATTTGGGGTCTATGCTTTGTACCAGCTCACAGAATAGGCTTTTTGAAACTATTTAGTATTCATCACAGATGATAGCCTTGTAATTTTGTGGAAGGTAACATCTGTTCCGGGAGAAACTGTATACATGTATAAACAGGTTTCTAAGACACTTATTTTGAGAGAAGAGAAAACAGTTTTGCCCAAATATCCCTAAAATTTAGCAGCCTATGCAGCATAATACAGTGACCCAACCTCAGAGAAATCTTCTTGCGTAAATAAAAAGAATACATAATGATCTCCAAACCGCCAGCTGACATCAGATGGTTTTGCTTCATTACAGATCTAGTCCGTTATGTTTTTGCTGCCTGATAAAAAAGAATTTCCCACCACTGGCAAGTGGAATTTTTCAAAACCAATCTATATGCTGGACTTTACTCTGGCTTTAACCAGCAGAGCCTTGTATCTGTGCCGCTGTTGATACAGGCCTTCTATGAGCTTTCTGACTGAGTCCAGAACTACTGAATTTCATCTGGTTCCAGTGGAAAGTTGATGGTGTTGTGAGGAGCATAGAGTTTTGCTGCAGAACCACAAGTTGGTTGAGATGCTTGGCACAGCTCTGACGAAAATAGGCTGAATTTTAAGGTTTTAATGTATCCTCAAACACAGGAAGCTTCATTTGGATTCTGCTCTGCTTTAATAAACCCTCTTTTGCAGAGGGTTACCTAAGGTACTTTTGTGAAGTACTACAAAGTTAGCTCTCCATATTCAAATGCAATTATTTGTCTCCCCCCTGAGATAATGAGAGTATTTTATTCTGCTCTTTATTCTACTCTCTCCTTTGTACCCAAGGATCTAATGGGAAGTGAGACAAGGATTAATTGCATGTCATGGGGCCCAGAGGGTCTCTTGTTCTGGGTAGCAAGAGATCATTGATGATCTTGAACTCTGGTTTCATTCAAATATGCCTGATCAACATTACTCCTCCAGTCCTGTAGTCCTACAAATATAAATACAAGTAATAATGATGTAAACTAACACATTTCATCTATTTGTGTATTCATTACAATTTCTCAGTCTATGTAACCACAGATAGCATTTGTTGTTCAAAACTATGGCATGTTTTTCACTGCCTGCCTTTTTAAGGAGGCATCTGTTCTTAGAAGTTAGTCTTTTAATCCCTGCATCTCTACCATGAGAGTTCAGAGTGGATGGCTGCTACATTTAACATGGTTCATCTTCAAAACAGTAACCTAACACCACCATATGGCAGTGTCTGATTGAAGAAAGCAGCCTTTGGCCCCATTGCAAGGCTTGCACACAGCAGAGGCCTGGGTGGAATATGGGGCTGTGGTGCTCCAGCTGCGGGTTCTGCTTCCAGCAGTGCCCTGCCTGGGCTTGCCACCCCACTTGCTGCACAGCCATCCCCACCCCCACCCCCCCCCACTCCAACCCCCCCACCCCTCACCCCCCCACACCCCCCCCCCATGTGTGAAGTGGGGACAAATAGCCCAACCCTCATTGCCAGGTAGTAATTGAGGGAGTATATGATAGAAGGGCTAAGAAACGTGCTCCAGGGCTTGTACAAACCTAAGGAGCTATTAACAGTCAGTAGATAAGGTGACATGTTATCCTAAAATCTGTCTCTCTGCATTCAGCAGTAGTTTCCTCCACCAGTATCTCTTTTTTCAGTCAGCAGCCTGCTCATATCTCAGATGTGTCACTCTTTTTTTTTTTTTTAATAGACAGATCAGCAATGTGGTTTTGAAGTAAATCTCCAGATCATCTTTATTTGCTGCTCTTTGATTCACAGTCAGAGCAGTTCCAGAGTACATGCATCTGGATTCCTTTTCAGTGAAACAGCATGGGAGGATGCAGTCTAGAAGCATACCTAATTCACTGTAACTGCTGAGGGATGCTGACTTGATGGGACCACACTAAACCTAGTCCAAAGGCAGCTCTCTGAAATGCAAATAGTGTGGATGTTGCATCTTCACGACCAATTTCTTCACCCTACAGATGTGCTCCTGCTTGCTAATGTAGCAATAGCACGAGAGCACACCACAGCAAGTCTGATTTCACTGTACGAGGGGATCAGGAGACATAATAAATGGCAGTGGAACAGTAAAGTTCATTGAGGCTGAAAACAGCTAGGACATGAATAATTTTTTTTCCAAAATGATGGAGCAAATATCTACAGTTCTCTGTGGTCACCATCACAGTTCCTAAGCTATTATTCCACTATTTCAAGACTCAAATAGTAGCTAAATCCAGCCATCCTCTATAAGACTCATTTTGTGTTTGGACTTCAGTAGCACAGATCTGATCAGTGACTCCGGGATCAAATCAGGTCCTCTGTGGCATAGAAGAGATGGACATTTTGCTCTGGAGCAAACCATTGTGTGTTGCCTTTTTGGGCTGTAAGTCAGAGTGTGGTCTTTGATAGTGTTAGATCTCTTCTGGGGAAGCAGATTTTTTTTCTTCCAGGCTTCAGTCTTTTGTGTTTTACTTCTACAATTGTAATTTGTGACAGGAACACTGGACAGGTCTCCCTGACTGAAGCAAAAGGAGGACAAAAATACTGCATCCCTCTGTGCAGACAAACCAATAAGCCAGCTGCCCTTCAGCAGACGCAGAAAATAGTATTATATTTCCTCTTCCTGATCTTCAAGCCCCTGTGGCAGGTGTCCTGTTCATGGGAGGCATCAGCAGCAACAAATAATCCTTAAAATGAATTGCAAAAGTCAAGGGGACTTTTTTGCTTGATCATGGATGGAGACAGAAGATGGATTTCAGAGAGCAGAGCAAGAAAGAAGCTGTGAGAGGTTCCATAATTTATCAGAGATGAGCTGGCTGCAAGAGTGAGTCAAGAGTCAGGCAAAATAAAAGGGGTCAAGTATGAGAACAAACATATCCTGTAATGTTTGGAAGCAGCCGGAAGCTCGAGAATATGATACAGTGTTACTACAAAGCTACTAATAGATCAGATCTGTGACTCTGGCCTGATTTCCAGATCGACAGCGTAAGTTGGGTGTCAGGAACTAGATTCAGTCATCTGTAAGCCAAAATGTCCCTCTCTGGAGAGAATGAAATAATGAACAAAGGAGAACTAAGCTATGACTTTCTGTCTGCCTAGATCCAGATCTATCTATGGACAGACTATCAACCAGTCAATAAATAAACAGGTATGTGTAGAGAGATTGGTACTGATCTATATGAAGATCTGTGTGTCTGTATCTGTGAGTCTGATAATTGATTAGAGACATGTGTTTATGTTACTTTTCACTGTAATATTTCCTGTATGACAACAGCACTCAGTCCAGACAGATTAAACTTGTTGGCATCTGTTCCAAAGTTTATCTGGGGCAGGAAGAAAAATAAACTAAAAAACCCTGGCTGTTTATAAATTTTGATAACACACGGACATTTCCCATTGAGGAATGTTGAGGAAATCTGTGATCATTCAGAAAGATGTCAGCTATCCATACTGATGTGGATGTTCCAATTGTATCCAGCCATGCAAAAAAATCATTTACATATATATTTGTATGCATGTATGCATATATTTACATATATGTGTATGTTTTCATTTTATCCTTCAAGGCTTTGTAACAGCTAACTTGCTTTGTAATTAGCTTAAAATATGACCAAGAGCAAAGGTTATTGGAATGGATTTGAATAGCAAATTGGTTTCATGTCATGTCTTACCAAGGGTTTTGAAATCTAGCCCAGATTTCACTGGAAAATTTGTCAGATCCTGGATATCTCAGCTGCTTTCCAGCCTGCTGCTAGCTTCAGAAGGAACCTTGCTCACCAGATCAGCTCAGCGTGTTGGGCTGCCCTCTGAGAGGAGACTTACAGTTAGTTCCTAGCCAGGCCTGCAGGAGAAAATCAACAGTGACAAAACTCTTTGATCTGTTTTTCACACCAATGCCATAATGGCAGCATTCAGCTTCATTTACTGTCTTAGACACTTAGAGGAAAGTAAAATAAGTTCACGGTGCGTGATGTGAACAGCCTTCAGATGAGCGATAAGAAATGAGGACCTTGGGTAGTCACAATTAAACATCATTTGACTTCATCTGTAGCAAGACCAAGGTGTGTGGAAGAACAGGCTTACCTCCCAGCACAGACCTTAATCTAGGACTCCTGAAGGTGAGTGCCCTTGAGACAGAAGTTTATGTTAGCGAGGGTGCAGGGTAGGGAAGGTGAGATCTGCTCAAGAGTTCTTGTTTAATATAAAATACCTAAGATCACAAAAGACCTCTCTGGCATGAGGTCAGGGTAGAAGTAGTTGAAATGGTACTGTGTTTAGAATCCTGAAAAAACCCTTGGGGTTAAGGTTATAGAAAGCAGGGCACCATCCAAGCATATGACAGGTCGTATGGGGAAAATGAAGCAGGTAAAGAACATTGATCATCTTGTATCTTGCTACTGTCAGGTCTTTAAAAATGCCTCTGAAGCTTCTGCTACAACATATTGCTGGGGACTCTTTCCTGAAAGGTCAGACCCTCTTTTATAGGACCATCAAAGCTGTGAGTGGCTCATAAGCCCTTTGGAGGCTTAGCCCACTGGGTGAAATTCCTAGCCAGACAGCTTCTTTGCTGTAACCCAAAGCCCAGATGTGGACATTTGAAAATCTTCTGACCACAGTGTGTGGGTGAAGAAAGACCTCCAGACTGTTTACTTACTCCATCTTCTCTAGTACTGCCCCAGGCAAGTAGCATGGCGCTAGCGTGGTAACATCCATCATTCACAGAAATGTCTCCTAAGCTGAATTCAAGGCAGTCCATAGGGACTATTGCAGGTAGAAAACAACACAGCAAAAAAGGAGATGAAATACAGAGCAGCAGGATCTAAACAAGGTCTTAGAATTGTGTTATCTACCTGTCTCAGCAGCAGACTGACAAGAAGAAGGATGGGAGCTGGCCTGTGTTACTGTATGGTGGATATATTAGCCAGGAAAAAAGTTCTTGCTAGTGAAATGCTCAAGAAAAATTACTTCTGCTAACAGAGGAAAAAAAAAACCAGCCAGAAATATCATCTCAGCAGGGAACAAACACTAACAGACAGGAGCTGCTAAAGTAAACAGAAGCTCAGTCTGCAATATCAAAACGTAGTGGCATTCTGTTCCTTTTGATGCTTGCCCACTGCCAGCTGCGAAGTCTTCACGGTGCTGCTTTTATGCTCTGCAGTGTGACATGAAACTCTTTGCAAAGCTCATACTCCCTGTATCTGTTACTCACCATGCAGCCTCCTGTGTAGAGCCCCAACTTCCAGCAGTCATCAGTTGCTGAAAATTTTCCTCTACCTTTTGCCACAAGAGGACTCCAATCTCCAGTGGCTCCCTGGGAGATGTTTGTGGTTTTTTCTAACTTCCCCAGAGACACGTTCTAGCAAACTTGCAATTAGGAATCTGGTTTAGCAGCAGCCCTGTTTTTCAAAATGTAAAATGAACAAACATGTTTAGCAGTGGACTTACTTTTTTTGGAGCTCTAAACAGACAGACTATTTGTTAACAAGAAACTCCTGCTCCATCCAGCTATGGCATTAAATATTTTTGCTAAGAAACTGTCCACTGGAAAACACATGCAGGTAAAAGTGATCTTTTTCTTATCTTTAATTGTATACAGCTGTGTTGAAGCTTATGGCTAATGATAAAGACCCGTGTTTAATAACTTATTTTTTAACTAATTTGTTTTAAAGCTTCCTGCTTCTTGTCTCACTATGTGTCATGAGCTTAAGGGCAAGTATCCTGCAATGCTAACAACCATTCATATGATGTCTGATTAATGTGGTTATGGCTGTAGAGACATTGTACTAATTATAATGATAGGAATATGATTATTCCTCTCAATTTCCATTTTAATAGAGGCCAATAAATATATCTGATGGCTTTTATGTTATTTAATAATCTTTCTAGTCATAAATGGGAGCTTGAAGAACTGTTGTAGATACATTGTGAGATATAAGAAATCATAATAGACAAGTCTTCTGGACACTGAAAAATGAGTATGTATTTGCATTTCATATAGGTGGGGTATGATCTCTGTTGGGGTAAGAGAAGCTCAGGAGTTAGCAAAAGGTAAAGGATTCAAAAAAGCAAGATGCAAGGCAAAGTGTTGCAGTCATTTCCTAGAGCGAACAGCAGGCTGCTGACCTGATAAAACTGAGTGATCTGTCTGTTGCTGCAGCTCACCTCCCTGTCTCCTTTTATCACAATTTTTAAACAGCACTGATACCTGTGTTGTTGCACATCTAGGGTTGTCATAAAAAGGCATTAGGTATTGTTTTTAAGTGCCCCAACTATTAAGCTCTCTGTCTTGCATTATTGGGTTGTAGGGACTGGAGTAACACAGCTGAAACACTCTAACTTCACTCTCCCAGAACTACAATTACAGCTTATTGTGCTTTGCTGGTTTTGTTACCCTTGTCTCCGATAGAGTTCACACCAGTTTACAAGCCCTCTTAGGACAGAGTTATATTGCTGTGGTGAGAAAGGCAAGCATTGCATACACTGGCAAATGTCCAAAGAAAATATCACAGCTGCATACCCCCTAAAAGGAAGGCAGGTTTCTTGCAAAGGGGGATTGAAGCCAGAAGGGACCTCAGCCCTAACTGCCAGGTACATCAGTCAGAGAGCTTTGTCAAAAGGATGTGTCATATCTGGGAGACACTGATGAATTAGCTTTAAGCTAGGGACCTCAGGTGGTGTTAGGACAGAAGCTGGTGCACACAGCAAACCTCACCCCAAAACCTTGCCCCCACCTAAAGGGTGGGTTCATGAGTTTTGTACTCCACAGCTTCCCCGTTAGGGTTTTATGGGCAGCTCAGGTATATCTGCATGAAGTGCAGATGGCACAGGCAAAGTAACCATAACCAGAAAACCCCGGGCAGCTGGGTTGTCTTCAGAATGGCTGTTAACAGAACAAACACTAGAGGGCTGTGGAAAATAATCTTTAAAAATATTAGCATTTGCATGGTTCAGTTTCCAGGGGATTTATTGGGTGGAGAATGGGTTCAGGTCCTGTTTGACAAACAAGCAGGGAAGTGATCGATGTCACTCTTGTTGTCTAACCGAGAGTCAGAGGACCCATTTGGTGTCTGAAGACACAGCAAAGCCAATTTCAGGGCTCCCTGGACCACGTCAGAAATGCCTTGGCTACATGATGCAAAGCATCAGTCTGATGTAAATTTTCTCTGATGGTCCAGTTTTACTTACAAAATATTGAGAGTTTAGCTGGCAAGCCTTTTGATCTGTGTATCCACATCACTAATGTCACATGTGCAGTCCTAGAGCACATAGGAAAACATAAGGTATTACTCTTTATCAGGGTCTCTGACTGTTTTGACAGGAATGTTTTTGGATGCTCAGTTTTTTTACCAAATGAGCTCTGTGTGGCGATGTAACAGTGAACAGACAAAATATTAATAATCATGGAATGTTTGCCTGAGAAAGAAAATTGTTTTGTTGAAAACTTTAGCTGATATACCTTTAAGAGGGTTTTAAGAATTTTTAAGACAGAAGTTCTTGATAAGTGAACTCTGACACGCACTGTGACTTGTGTAGGGATGGTAGAAACCCTAGATCTCTGTACCAAAGTACGGAGGAGCCACTTCTGTTGCCACAGCTGGACAAAGTCAATCTAGATGCAAACACCAGGATCAGCGTCAATGTTTAGTGAAAAAAAGCCATTTGGACCAGGCAAGGTACTGGCAAACTACCTGGCTGCATTTGAGTGGCCAACCCTCAAAGCAGAAGGGTGAAGGGAGCCAGGGACACAGACAGGAGCCTGGTGTGGCCTGGAGCAGACAGGGCAGGAGGGAGAGGCAGAGGCAGCAGGAGCCGGGGAAAGCTGCTTCTGCCTCCAGCCCGGCAGCTCTGCCTGGCAGTGCCCTGAGCCAGGGTGACGAGAAACCTTGGTTCACCCTCCTCTGGCATCTCCATGCAGTGCCGTGCCCTGCCCCATCGCACGGTACAGGCTTGCCCTCAGGGTAAAATTTTGGTGAGGATTAAGTAAAAATCCCAACCAATCTGAAGGCAGCTGGAATCGTGACAACTCTCCACACCTTGCAGATGATGGCAGAAATCACAACAAATGCAGGTGACTTTAATAATTACCTGCCTTTGCAAGTGATTCAGGGGCTTATTTAATGGGTAGAGGACCGTGGTTTTTCTTGAATAGCTGGGACAGCTTAGGCTGCGTGATCCGTTCATAGTGTAGTTTATGATCTGTTTATAGTCTTGCTTTGTACTAGAACTTCTAGGAAAGAGCAAAAACAGATGGTGAATTTTCTCTCCAGTATTATGCTGTACTGGCTGGGTATGGCGCACGTTGCTAGGTGTCCCACCAGGCTCCCTAGGGGAAAATCAGCTGGCCAATGTTAGGTACCCAGGTGTATGTGATGCAGGGTGAAACCTTGTAGTCTGTGGATGGGCTGCAGTTGGGTGGAGGCACAAAGTGAGGGAAATTATGTCCTGGTCCAAGTTGAGTTTACAGCTTTGGCTGAATTCAGGATCTCTCTCTTAGATCTAGGAGGCTTTTTCAATTAATGAGTTGTTGCTCTTTGGGGTTGGAAGCTGGCTTCCTGGGTTGCATGAGGAGCATCAGAGCTGGTGGGACTTTGTCTTGGTTTAGAGGCTGCATGCACTACAGAGAAAAAGGATCCGGCTTTTTTCTGTGAAGGGTGGGGTAGCAGAGCCCTTCAGGCATCTGGTTTAACACTTCTGGTTTCAGAAGCCTGAGTCTGAGCTCCACGCTGTATTTTGCACCAAGGGCTCAGCTGTACATGAGTGATTCAGACTCAGCAATGAAAGTCAGACACACATGTTGGTCACATTATCCCCTCATGTGATTTTGGTTTCAGACAGTTGGTGTGCCTTTTAAATCTTCTACTCAGAGTCTCGGTGGACTTTCAGCGTTACCTTTTCCCATGGTAGTGAAGGACGTGTGAAGTCCCGCTCGGCTCCCTGTTCTCGGTCCAGCGTTGAACCGTGGGACCCGCAGGGGAGAGGAAGCCGCAGTTAAATGCGTGTGACTGGGTCGTTTTCTGCTCCTGATGTTTTACCAGATATTGTGCTGCCTGTAAAGTCATACCTCCCCCGAGGGGCAGGCAGGCTGCGGCCAGGGATGCGATGATTGGACTGTCCTCCTCGTCTGGAGGAGCTTAAGGGTCCGTGCTTGCCATGGGATTGATTTTTCCCTCTGGATGCACAGGCAGAGCTGGGAGCGTGCCCGGCTGCGTGTCAGGGCTGCATATTGCACGGGCGCCTTTGAGTCACGGCGTCGGAGGAGGCACACGGCTGGATGCTGAGACAAAGTGCTCCTGCAGCTGGAGGGCTTCAGTGTGGCCATTTCCCCAGGTTGACTTTTCTCCATTTACCTCGCCCACGGCGGCAGTGAACCCCAGGGATGGCTAGTTGCTTGCGGGGGGGGGGGGGGGGGGGGGGGGGGGGGGGCTGATCTGCATGATTTTTGTTTGGGGTTGTCTTTTTGTTTTTTTTTTTTTTTTTCTTTATTTACTCTGCCATGGCTTCAGCCTCTCCCTGTGTTGAGCAGAAAGAAACAAACTCCAGGGAGGGGAATAACAAACCGAGCCGAGCCCCAGCCGGGGCAGCCCTGGGGACGCTCCCGTGGGCTGCGACGCGGCGTGGGGAGCCGAGCACCGCTCCGCGCCGCGGAGATCCCGCCCGGATTTTGCACGTTTCCTTTTTTATTTTTTTTTTCCCCCCCCTCTCCTTCTATTTTTTCCTCTATTCCCCCCTCTCTTCCCTCCCTCCCTAGCGTGGTTGGATCAGTCTTTTGGTATTTCCTGCCGCCGCCTCCCCCGAGCAGCTGTCCGGCCGCGGCCCGCCGCTCCGCGCTTTCCGTGCCGCGGGGGGAGAGGCTCCGCGGGGCCCACGCGTGTCCCCTCCGCCCCATCCCACGCGTGTCCTGGCGGCGGCGATGCGGCGGCGGCGGCGGCGGGGCGCGGCGTGCTGACGGCTCGGCCGCCCCGACCAGGTAAGACGCGCCGGCCCCCCCCCCCTCCTTCTCCAACCTGTGGGTCGGCTGTCTCGCAGCCCTTTACCCCTACAAAGCCACTTCCCAACACCCCCAAAAGCCATCCTCCCCAAAATACCCTCTAAGGCAAGTGCACATCCCCCAAATTACCCCAGGAAATCTATTCCCCCCTCCCCCGGCTAGCCCTCCTCCTCGGGCGCCGCGCAGCCAGGCTGCCCGTTTTTAAGCATAACGTGGTACCCCAGAGTCATGAGCAGAGGGGTTTCGGTTAGAGGCTGAGCGTTGGCAGCTCCGGGGAGGTAACCCTGCTGCCTCTGCCCGTGCTTTGTGCCCAGGTTGTGTGTAGCAAGGCTGCTCCGCCGTTTCTGTGTGTGGCTGCTGTGGTCTGGGGTTTGGCGTGGGAGCTGGGGGGTGCTCCCCCCACACCCACGGGCACTGCTGCATGGCAGGGCTGGACGGCCGGGGTGTGGGGGACTGCAGGCAGTCAAGGTGACACCGTTTGTTTAGATGTGTGGGCATATCTGGTTGGTGGAACCCATTTTTAATGTACTTCTTCCATGATGGTGAGGAAATAGGAGTCTGTATGCACAGATACTTATTGGCTATGTGTAAGTGAGGATAGTAACTACCTTTCCTATAGGCACTCGTACAGATACCATAATGAAGACCATTTGTGTTGCTATCTAAAAACCAGGTAGACCTGAGTTTGGAAATGCTTTTAGCTTGCTAAGTGAAGCGAGGCAACATTCCCGGAGAAATAAATATATAAGCACATCCAGCTGTCTGCTGGATCGGGAACCATGTTTTTTGAGTGCTGCGCAAACCTAAAGTGCTGGAGTGTGAAACAATTGTTTAACATAAATGAAGAGGAAACTTCTTTAAGCTGCGTAGTCACTTCCTCACTTCATCTAGCTGCAACAGTATCTTTGTTGTCAAAATATTTCTTCCCTCTCTTTGCACTGATGCACAAGATAATAGTATTCAGCAACGTCTGTAGAGCAGGCAGCAGCCGCTGCATTGAATGTGTCCCCAGCTGCCACCTTTCCTCCTTGGCAGCAAGTTTCCAAAGAGGTGTGAGTGGGGAGAGAGGGAGAGAAGCCTCAAGTTGAGCTCTGCGGCGGCTTTTCCGCCTGTGCAAGGTAAGTTTTCTTGCTGAGAGTGGAGGATGAGTGTTCGGTGCGGGGCAGCTCGTGGTAGGGCAATGGGTGACCCTGAGACACTCACCCCAGCCTGCAAGGCGGGTGATGGCTGGTCTGAGCAAAAAAGCTGCGGCGGCAGCAAGGGAATCTGGTTCAGCACCAGGAGTTACTTTGTGCCACTACTGATCAAGGTAGGGATGGCAATTCTTTTATTTGAGGGAAAAATTGCAGGCCTTAGTCCTGCCTGCAGCCTGTTTTGATCTGAAGTGGACAATATGAAGCTAAGGAATGAATTAATCATGGTGCTACATGAATGTAACTGAAAGGCGGATTTACTGCTGTAATCTTTTCATGGTACTTAATTTAATTTCCATGTGCATTATTGCAACACTGATTCATCAGGTGAGTGGGAGGGAGGCTTTTGTACACTACAGGTGGTTCAGTTTCCATTACTGGGTTAGGTATTTAGCAAGGTGCTGTTTTGGCTATAGCAGGGGGAAAATGGCTCTGTGTCCAATATGGTGCTGCTGTTTGGAATCTGGGTTATCTCTAGGGAAAGGCCATTCCTGTAATCTGTGGTGGGCAGTGTTTGAAGTCAGTGTGCTGTGCTCAGAACAAAACTCAGACTCAACTAACTTCTGTTATGTTCATAGATCATAAAAATTTCAGTTAAGCTGATCTGAATTGTGTTGGATTCACTTCATGTCCAAGGGACCTGGTATCTGCTGGAGGCAATTGTGAGATTGTCAGTGTTGCCACTAGTGAGGATCTTTTAGGGCTTAAGAGGTGAAAATGAGAATGCCCTGAAGTGTGTCAGCAGGGGCCTGCTGCTTCTGAGCCATGGAGCACAGACCTCCCTCTGCAACTGCACAGATTTCTTCTATTTGATCTCCTGTTTTATTTGGGGAGAAAGCTGCATTTAATGTTTCTCTTCCTGACCTCCCTGCCTTTGGAGCATTAATAGAACAATGTTTTCTCAGCCAGAAATGCTGCTCCTCACGCCTCCACTCCTCAACATGAGATGTCTCTGGCAGCACATTGTAGGTGTTTGTGCATGCCTGCTGTGGTTACTAAGGTAAAGGAAACACAAGAAGCAGCTCAGAGAATGGGAACAGACAATCCAAATGCCAAATCCATGTGCGTTTGGGCAGGAAAGACAGTGACCTGCTGACAGCCTGTCTCAGCGTGGGGCTGGGCTTGCTTACTCCTCATGCAGACGCCTGACTGTCATTGCTGGCATTTGTGCTGTGCTTTCCAGAGCACCAAGCTTCTGAGACTGAGCAAACTCCTCCCAGGTGCTGCTGTGTGAGGAGCTTGCATCCCTCCTTACAGAACAGTGTGGTTGTGGTGCATTTAATTGTACAGGGCTGTGTCTGAATCACAGGTTCTGCCCTCATCCCAGCCCCTCCCCAGCACTGTGGCTCTTTCTGCCTATGCAATGAAGGAGGGAGGAGACAATCATCCTGAAAAACATCCTTTTGATAAGCAGCTGCTGAGCCTCTGTGGAGGACTAAGGAGCAGCATACATCCTGCCCAGACCTTTCTGTCTGCTGCTTTATTGCTCCAAAGGATGAGCTGTGGAGGACTTTGTCCCAAATCTCAAGTGGTTCTCCTCACACCTGTCTACACGCTGCCTTGGTTTTGCAATCTCATCTTCCCATTGTACCTGCCTGCTGCCTTCATATCTCCCCCCGCCTCCATGGTGATGAGTTACTCTTTAGGAGCAGTTTTCCTGTCTGCAAAATTTACTACCCACATTCTTCTGCTGTGATACTAATTGGACACAGTGCATTTTAGTATACTGTGTATTTTAAGCCAGCCTTCAATTAGTAGCAGCTGATACTCCTTGTTGAAATGTTTCTGCCCATTGCTACTCTGGAGGTGATGGAAGCAAAATTAATTCATGCATGCTCTCTCCCAAGCTTGGAATGTGAGATCAGGTGAGCCAGGACATAGCAAAAGTTTCCCATAATAATGCCTGCTGACCAGGAGTATTTTATTACTGAGGGATTCAAAAGCCAAGACTACTTCAGTAATTTCCCCATTTCTGAATTATTGGAATATCGTTTCAAGGTGTATGGATGTCGTGCTTGCATCAGGCTCTAGGTACTGTATATGCAATGTGTAATATGAAAAGATCAAGGGATTAAAGGGGAATATTCTGCAAAACTGGAAGAAGCTGACAGCAGGCTAGTAGGAGTTATCCTTAATTGGTTTCTGCCCATCACAAAAGGAGAGTGATGTGAAAAGTGGATTTTCTTTTTCTTTTTTTTTTTTCAGGTTAGAAGATTCCAGCTACTTTTGTGTGGTGTGTTTGGTTGGGTTTTTTTGTTTTGGTTTGTTTTTTTTTTTCCCTTGCAACCTGGATAAAAAGCATGGGCATATCTCGTTCTCTAGTCTCAGATAGTTTTGTGTTGTGTTTGTAGAGCTACGGTTTAAGTTATACCGTTGTTTTCTCTATGCTCCTTTTGGATTGAAGGATTTATAGATGTGTAAATCAAACTCTTGATTGAAAAGGCTCTTTTTCTCCCCCTTGTTTAATAAACAGCTAGATGTATACCTAGACTTCCTTTTTGAAATGTGTCACTGAGGTCTGTGCTATGGGCTGATATCAATAACCATACTGTGCTGGCAGCCTTCTTGATAATAGTTTTTGTATGTGTTTTGTTAAACTCCAAGCCAAGCTTTGACTTCTTGGGAATCAGCTGTAAGGCTGCTGTGTGAAATTGAGTGTTTTGGCAACCCAGTTACCATTTGCAAGATAATAGTATCAGTGTAAAATTAACCAGCTAAAGGCAAAAGGGAAACACACATGTCCTTAATAAACTGGAACATGTGCAGCTATCCTTGTGGGGGAAAGAAGTCCCCAACACCAAGTCTGCCTGCTTCATCCTGTCTGTCTAATCTGTCAGTGAATCAATAAATGTGAAATTGCACCCCCAAGGATTAATGTAATAACTATTTTGTGTGTATTCCCCAAATGGGATGCTCCTGTAGTAGTGCCCCAAAGGGTATGCTGTCTGAATTGATCAGCGGAGGCTAAAATAAAAGTAGGCTTGCTGCTTATCTGTAAGATGCGGAAGAGAGGCATTGAGTGATTAAATGTGTCAGTCTGTGTTGAGTGGAAAGCTTGAATGTGAACTTGGTCCTTCCACATCCCAGCACTCTAAGCACAAAAGCAGTGTCCTGCTAGCTCTCCTTCAGTTTGCTCACTGAAAACCATGAGGTTGCTCTAACAGGCACTTTAATTTCCATGCTAATGCAGTTTGCTCCTTCCCACCTTCAGTGCTGCAGAGATGGTTTGGCTTTTGCTACTGGCATTGTTTGATGCCAGTTAAGAGTGCAAAGCCTATGCTACTGCTGTACTATGCAATTGTTTTGTTCTTTTCTCAGATTATAATGTCAGGGAACTCTCTCCTCACAGCAAACAATTGCCAGGTCACAGTAAGGAGCGGAAGGGAACTATGCCGCACTGTGCGGTGTGGGTAACTCTTACTCACTATGGGTAATCTTGGCAGAACGAAAGGAAGAATTTATTTATTTTTTTTTTCCTTTTTTATTTTTGGTAGGACTTTCAGCATTAGGAGAGGATCACTTTT
This sequence comes from Tyto alba, assembly GCF_018691265.1. Classification (NCBI taxonomy): domain Eukaryota; kingdom Metazoa; phylum Chordata; class Aves; order Strigiformes; family Tytonidae; genus Tyto; species Tyto alba. Next base: position 4,607,271 of record NW_024881329.1, on the reverse strand, counting down.
ATGTAGGAGTAGTAGGTGACCAAGGCTTTGTGACACTTTATCAAACATTGCACACTTTGCTCAGGGACCTGCTGCTGGCTCATCTGTAAAATCCCTGGAAGTTGAATGTGAAATTGCCACTGGAATTAATGCTGGGCTGCGGGGTTTATTCTGGTAAGATCCTGGTATGGATGCAAATAGATGAGATTTCCATTTTATAAGATGAATCTTTCTGCCTTTTCTTGCTGTGTTGCTTTGAATAGAGCCTCGCGCAATGCTGCAAGCCTGACAGTTGCTGATACAGTGAATATTTTTTTCCTCTTAACTTTACTAAGGAAAGAAATCTGGATTTGCAGATTGTTTCATGACCTTTTCTTTCATATGTGGGTCAGCGACAGTTCAGGTCTGAGCAATAATTATTTTTTTTTTCCATAAAGTTGTAAATTCTTGGATTACAAAGGCTTTCTGTGAACATTGAACACACCATTCAAATTACAGCTAGTGAACAAGGCAGTAAGTTCAGCTCCCTTCCATGGAGCTTTGTTATTGTCAATCTAGAGCAGGACATTGGTGTGTTAGGCATGAAATACACATTCTTTGTATTTTTGAGTTTGGTTTAAAATAGATTTTCTTCTTTCCATTTTAACTTCTATTAATTTAGCCCAACCTCCTTGTCTTGCTCTGCCTTTGTAACATTCCTCACTGAAGAGATGTAGTTTGATAAGAATGGATATAAATGTTTTTGTTTGTTTGTTTTAATTCAAGTTCAGTGGATGTAAATCAGGCCCTGCATTTTTTTTACTGATGATCCACCCAGGCTTTGTTGCTTGTAATCAAACTGCTGTTAGTATCTGAATTTCTCTCTGGACTCCAGGTCATGGGAGGTACACTGGCGTACCTGCACTCATTTATTCCTACATCTATGCATTGCAGTAGACTTGGGGAGCTCTAGTTGTGGACAAGGCTGGAGGCTGTGTAAACCAAGCCCAGACTGTCAGGCATCTAGCATAATTTTTTCCAAGCTGGTATTCAAGTTCTGGCTTGTGGAAACCCTCACCATAGGTGCTGAAAGCTTTCTTTTCCAAGAGGGTGAGATGTGCTGAGAAGCTGTTGGGTCCCCTAGCCATGAGTGTATCGGAGAAATGTGGCGTAGGGTCTTCTATTCCTGAGCACCCCTAGAAGGTCTCTGGCCAGGGTGTGTTAGCAGCTCCCATGCCTTTTTCATCTTCTTTTATGTCTACTTGGATTACACGGTCTTTGGTGTCAAGGTCTGTCTTTTATTCTAAGTTCACACAATGTCTAGTGCAATGTGGCCTTGGCTTCTGCTGGGCTGTTCTATAGTATAAATCAAAATAATCCCATTGTGCAAGCAGGATATTGAATAACTCCTCTAAATTAGCTAACAGAGTAGGTACAACAGTGGTGCCAATTTTATTCTCTTCTCTGAACAGGTGCATACTCATGAGGAAATAAAAGGTAGGTACGGACCAAGTGAGAAATACTGAGCAACAACTGACTGACTCGGGAGCAATTTAACCGCAATAATCTCCACAGTGCTAAAGAGTCCTTTTTGCAGAAATGCACAATATGTTGTTCTCTGCTATGAAACTATCGTCAGCTGACATCATTGTGTTAATACAAGCCTTGCTGTTATCCACAAGATGCACAGTTAGTAGAGAGCAGTTCTAGTGCTGGCTGCTAATTATTGCTAATGTTCTCCCAATTGTTGAACAATAATATAATGAAGATATTTCCTGCTTAATATTTTATTCCCGATGGCTGGTATGGTTACACTGTGTTAAAAATGCTTCAAATATCAGTTTGACTATTACCAAGCCAGCATTTGAGAGCCCCTCTTGGATATCTCTTGTAGATGCTTTGTCTTTTTTTTTTTTTTTTTTTTTTTGCTGAGTAGCAGCGTAGAAATTAATTACTTTAAACGCACGGAGCCTCTAGGAAAGATTTGTGGTGGGGATTTTCACATCCTTCCATGGTACAAATGTGAATAGTCATGAAATCCATGTCTGCACTTTTTCCTCACAAACGAAATCGTTGACTGCAATGTGATTGTGCTAAATAGGGGCAATTTAGAGGGAGTCAGTGTCTGCAGAACTGGATCTTCCAAGCTCGTAGCACTTATCACCATATATTTATTAGAAGCATGTAAATGCATATGGCTTCTTAACTGATTTCCTCCTGGCCCCTGTAGTTTGATCTTCTGTGTTATATTTGACATCCTGACCCTTTTGAAGTCTCTGTGTTTTCCTATTGACTTCATTCACAGCAGCTAAGTGCTTTTTATCTTGTGTGTGTCTCAGAGAAATCACATTAACCATACATCGCTAGCTGGAGAGAACTTTTGCTGAGAGCACACAAAGGCAATAATTTGACTTGTTATTTTGTAAAATGCAAATTTGTTCCTCATATAAAAAAAGGAAACTTCGTTGAGGTGAATGAAAGTGAACAGAGAATTGGTGCTCAAATACTGTCTCTGCAATGCAAAAGGGACATTATGCCATCATTAATGAGATTTTCCTGTTTTACCTTGGAGATGTGATACTGAATTTAGAAATAGAATTTGAACAATTTTCAGCTGAACATCTCACTTTTCTGCTCACTGAATGGATACAAACCCTTATTGTTTAATAGCTAGATTCGCTTTGAACTGATAGTTTCATAGAGGTAAGATAATAGCTCTGAAAAAGTAAGACTTTTCTAGACACTATTTAATTTACTATAATTATATTAAGTGCTAAATTGAAAGAGGCATTTCTAGTTAAGATGGTGATAATGAATAGTTGTGCCTTATTACCATAGCCACAATGGGGGAAGAAAGAAGAGTTTTAAGTTTTGCTCCAGACAGAAAGAAAATCTGCATCAATGTGGTCCCTAAGAATTTATTTTCCCCTCTTTATTGCTGACTCCCAGGTTTTGCTAGAAGAGCTTTCTGCCCTTTGTACCTCAGGGATGCAGCTGTTTCTGAAAGGAAACAGCAGGCGCTTCAAGTGAAAATGGCTGTGGAAATAGAATGAAGCAGCAGATTGTACCTTCAAGCCAAGCCTGGAGCTATATAAGCCGGGGCACTGCACGGAAAATGCTATTGTGGGAATCTGCTCTGGAGGCGCTGGATTGTAGCATGGCTCCCCAGAGGCTCCGCTCCCTCCGTGCTTCGCCCACGCTGCACAGCAAGGTGTAGTTTGTTGCTGTTTTCTGCTTGTAGCAAGTTGCAACAGCTCAGGTCCCCGGGCTGGTTGGGTGGGTGCGCGGGAGCTGGCCGCGCCATCTGCCAGCACCTGCCTCTGGGGCTGCCGGCCGCTTCCCTCTGGCTCCCTTGGAGTGCCCGAGCAAATCGCAAGGTGTGCAGAGTTCTGTATCCTGTGTAAAAACTCACCAGCTCTCTGTTTTGACATGTTTGGTGCAAATGAGAATGACGCCTTCATGCTTTTAACGTGGAGCTGCTGTAAGCACACCCTGCCTCTCCATGTAGATAAAAGTGATTTATTTGGGTCAGGATTTCACTGGGTCTTCAGAAGTTGAAGCAGTCAAGGGGAAGCCAAAGCATGTTCCCTCATTTATTCACCTCTGTGCCCTCAGGTCCAAGACACCACTTCTCTGCAGTATTCCCTCCACTGGCTTCTCTCGCTGTCCTGCTAGGACTGCTGCCAAGCTGATCCACAGGGACTTGTCCCATACGAGCATTTGTCTTCTGGGAACTGTACTCAGGCTGTTCTCTTACCTCTCAAAGTCTTTCAAGAGCGCGTGTGATTGTATTTGACACTTGTGATCTGGGCTGGATGTGAAGCCTGGGGAAAGCCAGTGTGTGGATTATTTAATCTTGAGCATTCCAGTCCCCTGTCTAAAAAGCGTTAAGCAATATGGGGCTTTTTGCTTGATTTAATAGAAAGTCTGTGTCAGCCTCGCTCGAACTTCAAAAAGCTGAGTATTTTGAGCATTAAAAGTTCATACACTTGTTCCAAATTCCTTGTCCTGCAAAATGGGAGATTTATACTGATATAAGCAGTGGCTACTTCTAGGTGGGTCAGAAATATTCCCAATAAATGTTCTGTTTTCCTCCTTTCCCTCCTTTCTTCCCTCCCCCCGTAATTTGGTACTTCCGGATTCAGACAGGTTGAGGCAATGGAAGTAGAGTAATTTTGTGGTTAAAGCATTTGGTTTTGGATTGAGGAGATTGGTGTTAGTTCCTGCTTCCATCACAGGCCTCGTAGCTGTGGGAAGATTGCATGCACCACTGTGCCTCTGTCTGCACTGGAAAAATAATGAACAGAAAGTAAGTTTTGGGGTTGGGTTTTTATTTATTTTCCTGTGCTGCTGACCTACAAGACTTTGTTATGAGGATACAGAGAGGGTCTGATCTCTTCTCTGGGTTATTTGGCCCCGTTTTCCTGCCCTGTCCTGGCCAGAGTATGGTTTACTCTCTGGATATAGCTAGTGGGAAATCTGCAGGCTTTTTTTTTTTTTTCTTTCCCACTGCCACCTTTTTGTCATGCTCTTTGCTTTCATTTAACATCAAAATGTACTGGTGAATTAAACAGTGTAGCTCTTAATAATGTTTGGAAAATGAGCTGAGCTGCACACATAGACTGTGCCTGTAGGAAGCCTTGAATTATACTTTAGTATTTTTAATGGGCAATCCTACAGCATTCTAAGCCATTGGCTCAGTGAGTCTATACTAGATGAGCTACAGAGGAGACTCCTAGTACTCTAAATATCTGTACCATTTAGTTTTGAGTACCAGAAAATGAAACAGCATATGAAATAATAAAAATGTTTATTTTACTGAAGTCAGTAAAACAATTTTTTCTTCAGGCTGATTTGGGAATGGATGTTAGAAGAAGTAAGTGGAGAATAAATGCAGAAAACTAGAAATGTTTAACAAGCAACATGAGCTGCCCATTGCAGGCTGCCTTGCTGCTTGCTTACAGTGTAGTGAGGGGCAGCACTCGGGCAGCCTGGGGAAAGACTCCGCAGCACTTGGCACGGTGATCTCGTAAGTTGCTTATCTGGTGAGTAAGTGGGCTCAGATAGGAAGGTTGGAGTTTGCTTTTTGGACAGTTCAGCTTTCCTTTGCATCCTGGATTTTAAAGCCAGAAGTATCAGACCTGTTGATCTCATTTGACTTTGCGTCTGCAGACCACAGGGTTTTAGCCTGAGATTCTTACCTCACACCTGGTAACTTCTGGTTGAATTACAGCATGTATCTTAGGCATGCAGTGCATTTTAATTTTTGTTGGTGATTCTTTTGTGCTCTTCAGAATGTGTGCAAATGGTAATTATCTTCACTGTAAAAGATGTGTACTTTGTCTCCAGCCTGGCTTTTTTCTAGCTTAATTTTTCCAGCTTTCTGACATCTTTTCCCTCTAAGTAATTGCAGTCTGTGATCAGGTGATGCATTAAGTGTCTTTGATTAGTGAAGTAGGTTGAACACTTTAAAACTCTCATTGCAGTTGCTTTAAGGCCTGGATAAAACCTTGTGATTTTTGCTGGCTCTTTTCCATTTTTTCTTGATGCTGTATTTCAGGTAAAGGTAAAGATTGCATGTGTTATGCCAGCAGTGATCTTGCAGCTGCCACATACAGAAGTAAGGCTGCGTTCTGGTTCTTGCTTTTTTTGTTCCTTCCCTCCCTTGTTTATGCTTCCAGGAATTGAGCAAGCCCTGTTCGCCCACGGTATTGCACTTGGCATTCAGATTCTGTTGGTTATCTATAATTCTTTATAAATCAGAGCCGTTTTGGAAAACTAAGGTACGTGTCTGGACAGAGAGGAGGGGGCGTTTTGGGCTGGTATGTGGCAACACAAGCTTATTTATCATAGATTGTGCTCTCTGCACTTTAATAATCTTTTGACGTTTTGCCAGTAATAAAAAGGTCAAGGAAAAAAAGTTACTTCCTACAAATCATGGTATTTGATTGTTCTTATTATTAAACAGAGCATGGTTTCCTTGGCATGAAATTTCAGCCATCCACAGCTTTGTAAAAGATGAATTACCAGCTGGCACAAATGTATAAAAATAAAAGTTATGAGCAGCTTTCCCAAGCATCCCTTGTATGCCACTGTCCCCTGTCCCAGTGATTGTCCTTTCCTGAAGCAGGGTATAGGGAAGATGCAAGAAAAGTGTGCCTTGAACACTGAATACAGAAGTGAAAGGAAACGATCAGGAGTTGATATTTGGAAAATGAGACACTAAGTTGATTTAAAAGGCTGCTAGAAGAATCTCTCTGCTCGCAAATTCACAAGGTCTTATATATTCCCAATTTTTAGCAATTATTTTCCATGTTACCTGTTAAGAATCTTCTGTTATGTACAGTTATGGTAATTCAGTGAAATACAACGTTGCCTCCTCTTTTTTTCCGTCGCTGCCAAACATCCCTATTGTTTTTTGTCTCTGAGATGCCTCGGTTTGAAACTGTAGTGCTGTTTTTCTTGTAACCCCAAATGGTCTTCACTGATACAGAACTCATATTGTTGGAGGCAAGGCTGTGGCTTAAGTATAACAGTAGTGGTTGGGCAGCAGATGAGTGTCGGCAGTCAAGTTGGAGATGCTTTAACACCGGCCACGATTGAGAGCTTGGGTGGGCGTGTGGGAGCTGGGAGGGAAAGGTGCTGCTTCCTCACAGGGCTACTGTTTGTGGGGGCGGGAGGCACTTGTGGCAGGTTGATGGATATTAGTGTGGTGAATTAGGGTAGTTTGTTATTTTGCACAAAGAGGCAGAACAGCTGGTGTATTTTTGTTAAAGGAAATGGACAAAAGTGTCTTTCAGGGATGTGCTGGCTTGTTTTTCTTGTAACGGGGCATTTGCTGCTACCCCTCCCTATAGCATCTCTGTAGATACCTAAGAACACATGACTAGAAAGCTGAATTATAACACTTATATGGCTACAGTAGAGGAATTGTGTGCTGCAGTTCTTACTGCCAAACTACCCTCAAAATGAATTTGAATGTAAATACTTTCCAAAAAGGGTGTGTTGAAAGATCTGTATTGGCGGAAACAGCATGTGTAGTCTCTGGCTAAGAGATTCAGGTTTTTTAGTGTTTTACATTACATTAAAGTCCAGTGGGCAGAAGCTGCATATTTAGCTGCCCAAGAATTCCATATTGCTATTAATTGGTGTTGGAAACAAGCCAGATCCACCTGAAATGGATTTATTTCAAAAGTACTGTTTTCCTATTTGAATTACTTCAGCCAAAGCACTTTTGGGCAACTCAGTGGGTTTTACTTTTTTACAGAGCGTGGTATGCATTGGGACTCTGCACATATTTGTCCTGGTAATGGCTGCTGCATTATAAATCACTGAAATGTGCTGGAGGTCGAGTGAGCTGCTGGCTGTGTGAGGGCTGAAGGAGCATTCCCAGCATCCTGCCATCCCGAGTATGGGGAGTCACATTCATGCCTGCCTTTCTAGCCTTTTATAATTAAATGTTTTAAATGTTTATCGTGCTTGTGCAGAATAACACTGTGTGTTTCTGTACTTGCTTTCTACTGGACAAACGTGTTGCTCTTCACCCAGCAAATGTGTGCAAGGTACCTAAACAGACTTATTAGAAAACCCCAAAGGGTTTACATACAAAAATCTTGAGCTTCACCTTTAAGTATCTTTTTCGTAGGATGACTTACATCTGGAGGTCATTCTTTCCTCTCTGAGATCATTTCTACTGTAAGAAAGGATGCAGAAGGTTTTCCTTATGAAAGCATCCGGCGTTGCTCTGTTTGGGTTTGTGTGCTGGTCTTCCTGATCTCTGGAGTATCTCTCTCACAAAATACAGTAATTTCCACTCCTAAATGCTTTGTTTAGCCAGCACTGTTTTTAGGCAGGCTGAGAGATAAAGGTGGAAACTTCGAATGCGACTGGAGAAATGGTCCTAATTTCAGGAAGGTCTGAGGTGAGCAGGAAGGGAGCAGGTGGGCAGGATGCTCTGGGGCAAACACATTGTGTAATGCCGGTGCCTGGGTACGCACAACAGTGATATCTTTCTTACAAGTCTTTCTGATTGATGTTACATTTCTCGCTAATCAGATACCAGTGTTATCTCATCCGGGGAATTTCTGCGGCTTGTCTTCACCCCAGTTTAAAACTGGACTTAATGAGCAGCTTCTGGAAAGTGGGGGAAAAAAGTATGTCATGACCTGCCGCTGTTCTCATTCACAGCTGATTTACTGGGCATTTTCTTGATATTTTCACTAGTTATTCATAGACTTTGGATGGATCATTAGCAAAAAAAAACCCCATTTGTCAGATTGCATTTTTTTCATAAACATAATTCAAGGAAGTGTCTCTCACTTCTATTTAAAAACTAATAATAAATCAGGCAGTTATGAAAATATCAGAGGCTATCTCAGTGGTCACAGAGAAGACAGACCAACCCAAGGAAAGGAAGGTGGGGTAACACCATGGCAGCTGAAACACTTTTTTGTTTTAATTCAGGTATTTTTAGCTAATGATAATTTTTTCCTTTATGTGACTTGATGTGTTGTGTCTGTGCTAGAAGCTGCCAGTGTAGTTGTCTGTCCCAGTGAAAAGATACTAATTGCCATAGAATACATTCCATGGACTGCTGGATAGAATGATCTTAAGGAAACATAAGGAATGCTTCAGCAGCTCTCCTTATCAGTAGTAATAAAATCCAGATTAAAAATTGCAACCCCAGTTAAATCAAGGTTTAATTAGACTTGTGGTAGTCCAGAGCCTTTGCTTTATTTCCACAGCTATCTCCCTGCTGTTTCAGACACCCCATTCAGGTAGACAGATATGTTGCTTTCCTTCCTTTGGTGCAGTCTTTCCCAGGAGAGGTGGTCTAAATACTTTAAAAGAAAGCGATAAACTGTTCCCATCTCTCCTCAGCTTGAAATGGATTTTTTGATTCTGTATATCTATTTAGGCCCTGATCTAAATCCCACCAAAATCATCGGGAGGAATGGGGGGCATAAAACAAACGATGGGAGAAAAAGTAAATCAAGCCCATGGGTTGTACTTACGGCTTGAATATATAAAGGCATTATCTTTGTAGACATTTGGTCTTTCATTGTGGTCTGATTTTCTCTGAGCTGTGCGTGTTTCATGGACTCACGTGGAGTGTGATGCAATGAACCTGTAGAATGTCAGGGACCTGCCATGTTTGTAGGTGCAAGCAGGACATGTCCCTTACTGTGTGTTTATGAATTTTCCAGCGTGCAAGACAGCAGCTGCTCTGGAAGTGTAAAATTGATGCAAAATGCGTGTAAAATTGGGGCAGAAAAACTTCCTCTGTCTCCCCCAGGGTGTGCAGAGCTCAAGTACCTTGTGCTGAAAAGGTTTTCTTCCATGAAGTTTTATTTGCACAGTGGGGAGCCTTGGCTGGGTATGTATTCAGCACTGTCCCTTCCTGGGGCAAGGAAAGCTGGGAGCAGTGATGCAGTGTATTTTTTCAAAAAGAAATAGCACTAGACACACCAGAAAAATCCTGTTTCTTGCAGGATAAATGAAGGCAGGCCCAAGACTGCTATAATTTATATGCTTTCCTTTTTCAGTGCTGTCGCTGGGGAAAATAACAGTGTGCCTGCTCACTGTCCGGAGATCTGCTGTGCCAAAGCAAATAATTGCAACATGTGGCAAGCAGAGAAGGCACCAAGGTGTTTGATGGATGAGTGTTCCTCCCCCAATCAGAGGAGTATTTGTGAGAAGGTAGTAATAGACTGTGGTTCAGATGGCCCATTCACTGTGTAAAATTCCCAATCTAGTTGCCCAGCAAAGACTTGAACAGAATAGAAATCACTATAGATAAATCAGGTTGGCACCTAAATGGTTGGAGGGTCCTGATTAGACCATGTTACCATTTTGGTTTTGGTGAACGAAGTCAGGGAAGATTTCATTGTGTGATGACTAACATTTCCCCTAGCTCCTTCCCTTCCTCTTACAGCTGCCTCAGTTCATCTGAAACAAGTTGCCTGACGTGTTATGCTGCTGTTGAGATTTGATATTGCAATGGTGTCCCAAAGCCCTTATCGTTGATCAGGGCAAGATGCTGCTCAAACAGGTCCCAGAGAGCCAGTGGTGGAGGACAGTAGTGAGCTGGAGGGAGAGCTGGAGCATCAATGTGGATGAGCGTGGCTGCTGAAGAGCTCTCCAGAAGTGAGAGCAGTTACAGCTAGCTGCGAGGGCGGAGAAAGGCTCCTGTGCTGTAATTACAAAGGCTGGTGTTTTAATTGCTGCTACTTGCTTCAGAGCTGTGCTCGAAATTAAGAAGATGCTTTAGAGTAGCAGCATTTAACTTCTTTCTGTCATCTGCTTTCTTTTTAATTGATTTGGGCTGGGATTTACCAAGGGAGGCTTCCTGACCTGTGTATATCCCTCAAGGGTGTGGGCACTGGGTTCCTTACTCTCCTGGAGGTGATTTGATGTTCCCCCTAAGCCAGGGTAATCGGGCTCCTCTGCACACCTGGTTGTGCAAGCCCACTGCATCCCACATATAAAATCCAGTGACTACTTGAATTGATCCAAGAGGGAGAGCTGGCCCACCTCCCTTCTGTCACACAAACCAAGGGACATCTCTGGAGGCCACAGCATTGCAGGATGTCAGGCAGAGGGGAGGGGGTGTGCGGCTGGAGGGAGCGGGGAAAGCCTGTGTTTGCACATTGAATTGCAGCCCTTTGAAAATTGCTGGTGGGAGAGTGGGCAGAACTGCCCTATTTCAGAGCTTCCAGCCATTCTTCCAGCTTTTTTTTCCAAATTTAAATGAGACGGAGATCAATTCACGGCTGGAGAGAGACAGATTGCATATGACTAGTTATTCAAAATTAAATCTGTAGTATGCAGGTATAGTCAAAATAGCTGGGACAGCACTTCTCAGAAAGTACTTTGCTCATCTGTTTGTTAGGGAAAATATTAAATATCCAGGAAAATATTGTCAATCTTGGAGATCCCAAAGTTGTTAGAAATTGTGAAGCTCAGTTCAAAAATAGAAACTTTAAGCGGGGGGGGGGGGGAAGAAGGGGGTTAAGGAGCCCTCTTTACTGTTAAATTTTTAAAATTCAAGCTTATGTTCCACACACGCTTCCAAGCTTTTCTCTTCAACCAGAAAAGGTTTTTTTCAGGTTTTACTAATAAACAAACAAACAAACATTTTTTTCAAAGCAATCCCCTGAGGTTTAAAAGGAAAAAAATACTGTGAAATTGATTATGAAACAGCAAATCATAGCAGCCCTAGCTAAAACACGAGATAGAGCCAACAGCTCTTTAGTATCCTCTTTTACACTCCCCAGACCTTTCAAGTTTGTGAATAGTAGCCTTAGTGCCAGAGGAAGCCATTTGCTCTGTAGAAGAACAAAATATATTGGACTTAACTCCAAGATAACACTGTGGATGGGTCATAGGCCTCTCTGTTGGCATGTAACCTGTGTGGATGCATGCAGCTGAGAGCACGGGGAGAGGTTTGTCCGGAGCAAGCGGTCAGTACCGGCACACTTACTTGTCTGGAAGCGAGGTAGCTGTGTGGGCCAGGCGTTCCCCCTGGGCTGCTGCAGCCGCGTTCCCAGGAGGCAGGCAGAGTCCGTAGCAATGCGCACAACTGTGTCTGGTACTTGGAGCAGGGCACTTGCAGGTGCCTTTTATACAGCTCTGCGTTGTGCCTTCATTCACTTCATACAGTTGGCAGACTTTGTTCAGGATAACACTCTTGCCAATTGATGTGGTGGTAATTAAAGTCACTGTTATACATTATGTGCTCACTATTGTATGTTACGCACTCGTTGAAGGAAGAAGGGAAAATAGGTGAGGAAATGCTAGCTTTGAAGAAAAGGAGTGGTTGTGCCAATTATCTTGGATGAGTTGTTCAGTGACAGTTAATCCGTGTGAGTGAAAACAAGTCCTCTGTGATGCTGTGCCAAGGTCAGGAATTTGAGCTCTATTTGGAGAGTGAAAGTTACAGTCTTGCAGATTAAAGCTCCTTAGAAGAAAACATCTTTATTGCATTAATTGAAGCAGAGCTTTTCCAGCTCTGTCATCCATATAATCTTCTCCCCTTGATGCCCAGAAAAGGACCATGGCAGAGTAGAGCTAAGACCCCCTCGCGTGCAGTGTTCAGCAACACAGAGGTGTAACACAGTGGGTTTATGAAACTTGTCTTAGCGAGGGTATGCCCACATGCATGCGTACGCACACAGGCTGCCAGAGGAGATCAAGCAATGTGTGCACTTGATTTTGAGGGAGAGCAACTACTGCAAAAGTGCATTATCCTTTTCCATCCTTGGTGACAACAGAGCTGTACTGATTTATACCACCTGAAGCTTCTGCTCAGTATGCTACTACATTTTTACCAGGTGGAAAATGGTCAAGTTCAGAAAGGTGACTGACTTTATTTTGTCCGTATTTTCTCATTTTGCAAATAGGATTAAGTCAGCACTTGGTATGTTGGAGGTGGAGCTACATTTGCAATACAGTTCTCCCACTAGCTGGTAATTTGGGGTATCTGGTTCATCCATATGAATTGCTTGATTGTGCAGTGCAAGGTCATTTTCCTCTCTGTCTCTGTCTTCTGCCGATCTAACCAGACACCATCTCACAGACATTTTGTTCGATATCTGTGAAATCATTTTCGGTTCACTTCATATTTGGGTTATATGTGTCTGTCCATGTTCCCCTGTTGTGTGTCCCCACCCAGTTACTGGCAGATACATAGGCTATCAAGAAACTGACATTTCATTTTAGTCTCTGAAAAATAATGCTATAAATTCCGTGGTAGACTGCAGTTTGTAGGGCATGTGGTCTGTGATGCTAACCAAGGGGATGCCCCTTTATATCATTATGTTGGCCTTGCTGATATGTCATCATACCTATTTGAGTATGTACTAGTGCTGTGTGTTTTAATATCCATAGGAGAGTATACAATACTTTCTGTATATAACTTTTTTCTTTAATTTAGTCACTTTGTATAAATGATACTGTTTTCACACAGAGATTGCTATGTGTTCACCTGCCTGTACAGATGAGCATGTAAAGTCCTGGATGTGCAATCTCATTGTCTTCATTATCGATTTACATTGGTGTACTTGAAGGAAAGAGACCTCAGTGTATAAAATGCCATCATATATTTTATACTTGCCTTTCCTGGGAAGTGTGTGTATAGAAGGGAATTGATGGCCTTAAAGATAGTTACCTCTGAGCATTAAAGACTTGTTCACTGCAAAGAATAAGTTGGATAGATTGGTCCTTCAAATATGAGGTGTTGCTGAGCTCAGCACCATCAGTACTTCTAGTGCAGTGTGAAAGCAAACATTGAGGCCCTGAATTCCTTTGCAAAACAGAATTGCTGTGTTCCAGGCAGCCCCACCAGTGGGTGCCTCCGCCAGTCCCAGGGTCACCTGCCCTTTGCAGCGTGGGTGCTCTGGCTGCCGGCCTCTTCTCTCCTCCGCTCTTCCCTGCGCTCTCCAGCACAGCCTGATAAATCAGTCCTTCCAAGTTAATTTGTTGTGGGAGATGGCTCCCAGAAGCTTCTTGCCTTATTGTTGATCTATCCAGGGAAAGTCACTACCACTTGACTCTTTTCTAACCGTAAGTAATTTTTATTTCTCTGGGTTTTTTTTTTTTTTTCCTTGCATGTTTGAGGTGATACCCCTTTCCGTCACTGAGGCAATGTAAGCTTAATTAGTATGTACTAAATGCACTGGAAAACCTGAAGGGCTGTATTTGGTCAGGGTAAAATACTGTTGTCAAACAGTAGAATTTTTCAAGTGGAAATACCCCACTGCTCACATATAATTGAAACCAGGCTTTTCCAAAGCTTCTCACTTGCACAGGGATCTGCCAGTGCTGGAGAGCTGTGAGTACAGACACACCCTGTAATTGCATAAACGCAGAATGAATCTGAGGGGAACAAAGTCTATTAAAGTTATATTTTAGAAGGTAGGATTGTTGTTAAGGTTTTGTGGTTTGGGTTGCTTTTTAATTATTCATGAACAGAAAAGCTGACATTTGCTCTGAGAAGTCTGTGTGAGCGTCCCTGGGAGAGGCAGTTCTGGGGATGAGATTTGGGGCTCCCTATGCTGCTGCTGAACACAGGCACCACGGCAAGCACCCATGCCGGGTGGCATGCACCGAAGCCAACTGGGCAGAAGGGCAATGCAAATCAGATAAAGCAGGTTCTTGAACAGATTGAGCTCTATGCTTTACTAAATCAGAACATAAATGTCAAATTCCTTATACCAGGCAGTGCACAGCTGCATTGAGCTAGTATAGCTGCTGTGGTCTGCTGGGTGGGAGAGCAGGGTCGAGCTGTTCCCCCACAAGCCAGACATATGGTTGTTGTGCTTCTCAAAAGCAATTATCCGCATTTCCCCCCAGCCTGAGGCGATGGGTCACCCCCTTCTTAACATGGTGAAGAATGTGTCCAGTCAGCGATGGGGAGAAATCCTGGAATAGTCCAGAAGTGCCAAGCATGCAAACACAATACCAGCATTGGCAAATCAGCGTGAATAGCTTCGGAGCACTGTAATGTGGGCTGCAAATTGCAAGGCTGACTCCTTACAAAGACCACAGATCCATCACTTCGAAATGTCAGGCCTTTGTCACCCAAAATAGGCTTTTGTCTTCTTTTTCCATGCGAGATACATGGAATTTTTTCTTTTTTGCTTTGTGTCATACAGTATAATTGGAAAAGAGTTGGGGCAGTTCACACTGAGAAGCTCAGCTTGGGGGAAAGGCTCCTTCCTAGTTGCTTGCTGACCAAAGACACACAGGTGCAGCTGAGTTGTGGTGGAGGCAGGCAACAAAGAGGCAGCTCTTGGTGCTCCTGGTAGTGTTATGATGCTCTTCCCTCTCTGCCCACTGCAGTGCTGTGTATGTAGGATCTCGGGGAGCCAGTACTGAGCAGTTACATCTGAAGCCCAAAACATAATTTTCTGGTTTTAGTGGCTCAAGTTGTGTCCTGGGCTGTTATATTTGAATTCTCAATGACTGGATTGTGACAGTGGGTTCTCTCTCTCCAGCTTACCTGTACGAATCAGGAGTGTATGGATCCTGTATGCGATGTTAGCAAGAGGGAATTGTGATCCCCCCTCAAGATCCCAGTTGTGATGATTTTCTTAGTCCTGATTAGGTGAGGTGTAGTCCATGTGTGAGTTATAAGACTCAGAAAGGAAAGAAAAACCCAGTCTGTTTTTACGCACATGCTTGTACCACCAGAGTTAGAACACGTACTGGAGTGTAGTACATACTTAAGATCTCCTTTGGTTTATGAGGTTAAGGGCTGTGCTGTGTGTGGTGAAGTGGGAGGGGATTTAGGGTGTTTCCAGTAGCATTTTTGCTCAGATAAGGATTGTGCTTTGCAGATACAGTCTCCACTTGTGGAGTGATCTCCGTTTCCTGTGCTCCAGTTCATGTTGTGGAGCAGTCCTGGAGTATGCAAACTGGATCACCTTCAGATGAAACTAAGCTGTGTTTATGATAACCAGAAGAGATAATCCAGAGTAAAACCTGTCCTGTAATTTGATTCCCTAATCTGGATTCATCTGCAGTCTTGATAATTATAGTTCATGAGTTTGGATCTTCATGTTTGTGAAAGACATCAGGCCATCAGCAGTCTTGGAGAAATGAGCCTGGTGTTAAAGTCATTGGCCCATGTGCTGTGTGGGAGCCTGGAGGAGACAGGTTGTCTGAGAGCCTTTCACCAGTGTGGTGGAAGATTAATAGGGTGGAAGTATTGTGGGTTATCACATTGCTTCCAAGTTTGGCCCTAGCAGAGTGGGACATACTTTTAACTGATGTTGAGTTCTGACCAACAAATGTCAGAGCTCAGTTTCGTTCTCATGGGTCTTCTGTGCCCCAGGGCAAACTGGAGGGCTTTTAACATTCTCAAAACTGGGGCTCAGTATTTGTGCTTTTGCTTGTAGCTAACACCTAAATTTATAGGAGACAGTACTCTTGTGCTGTTTCAGTATAATTATTACTAATAAATATCACAGAGCAAGCACATGATACTGAAAATTATCTTGGCAACAAAGTACATGAAGAACAGACTTTCATTTGTAAATTTAATCTCTAAATATGCTTTTTTTCTTTTAGATTTGGAATCGTTCCTGTATCAATTAATTTCAGGTAAGAAAGGGTGGGCTGATGCGGGTTTAGTTTTTATCTCGCCATTCTCCTACTCTGCTGGGTTAGCTTCACGTGCACAAGTTGCTTCCATGGAAGGAGGCGTACAAACCCAACCACCTCCACCCTCTGCTATTTTTTTTTTAAGGTATGAATATAAATGCTTCTTCCTCCTTTATCAGGAGACAGAGCATGACCACTGTGTAACTCTCTGAGTGGCAGAGGGATGTGGATGTGTCAGTGTTAATGTCAGGCTATCCAGCAGTGAAGGGCACACAAGAGTAGCTTTTTCTAAGCAAATTTGCAATACCCTTCTCAGAAATGTCGTGCGAGTCCCCTTTTCATATACCAGCATCCCTTTCCAGTAAGTTGAAGGAAACCCAGCAGCTCTTGTTTCCAGGATGAGACATATGAAGGAAAGAGTGTATTGCTGGGAAGATATTAAGCAGAAGACCCACTTCCAAGCATAACTTTAGTGGAAGAAAAGAGGATTTTTCTCCCTCACCCCGTGTTAATACAGGTTGTAGTTGATTGGCTGTGTCATGTGTAAAGCTTGAAAAGTCTACTAAGAGTCTCATCAGCTTGATCAGTGTTGAATTTGACTAAGTTATTCATACCATGCTATTTTCTTATGCATCCTAACATAGTGTCAGAGGCTGTGCCAGTGAAATTAGGTCCTCATTTTCTGCGACATATGAAAACTCAGAGCTATACACCTAAGAATTCACATTTTGGGGCTCAATCCTGATATTTCCCCCCTGCTCTAACACTGTGCCTTTGCAAAGCCCTGTGTAACTCAGTTGTAGGGCTGGAAAGTCTGCTGCCTTGTATTGGTCTGTAGGAGACGGTCCGGACATTCTAAGGTGTGAGCAAAAATCCCCTACCAGCCCAGAAGAGAAAATAGAAACCAGTGTTAGACTTCTGTTTTGGGGGAAGAGGACCAGCAGTAAGTGTGCAATTGCTGCTTCACCATCAGCGCTCCTGCCTTAGCATTTATACTGTGTTTTCTGCTTGCCCTTGAACAGGGAATTGTTTGTCATGTGAACCATTTTCTCATGCTTTTGAAAAGCCAGGAAGTTTTAAAGATCTAACCGTGCCAGTGTTTGAGTCAGCTCTGAAGAGCACTCCTAAAACCTTTAGTGAACTCTGAAAGAGGGCAGGAGCTCAGTGGCTCATCACCCCATCCCAGGGCATTCTTTTGCAGGGACACCCTCTTGAAGTGCTTCTCTCCATCTGCTCTTAGGCCATTGCCCTTTCCGGCTACACAGAAGCTGCACAGTCAGATCTCCAAGACACGGGGAAGGATGTTAGTGTCCTGTATCTCACGGGACCTGTGGGATAAGGTCCTTCTGGTTGCAGTGAGGTTCATAGGTGCTAGTGGAAGAGCTCCAGCTGACCTCAATCCCCAAATCATCTTTTTTGCGCTGCAGCTTTCTCCTGATAAAGTCCTTATTGGTGTAAAATGTCATACGGACCAGAAGCAGCTTGCACCTGTCATCTGAAAAGGTTATGTTTTACCAGCAGCTTGAGTTTCCTTATTTTCATAATGCTGGGTGAACCTGTTTTAAATTTCACTGGGACAATGAGGAACACTGATAACCTCAGAGCATCCTGTAGCTGAATGTGTGTGAGCAGATTTACAATTAATGAAGTGGCAGGGCCTTGTCACTGAACTCCTGAGGGGTAATGACGGAGCTCCTCTTCAGCACTGTATTATACAAGCAATATTGCAAGCAATAGGTTGCTGTGAGGAAACACTCTGATCCTTTTTTCTTTAATATGCACTTTTTTTCCTCTTAAAGAGTTTTAATTTTTTTTTTTTCTTTTTTTTTTTTTTTGGCAGTTAGCAAGTAGAAAGTTGTTCCTGCTGGGCTGAAACAGGCAGGTGTAGTCTAAGTTGTTGCTTGTTGACTCAGCCTTGTGCAACTCCCAGGAAAATGTACTGCAGGCTTTGCTCCATCTGGCTAAATGCCCCATCCTCTGAGAGGTATAAACTGAATTAAGAAACAAAACTATTTTGTACAGTCTGGCTGGTGCTACTCAGTCAGGCACTGTTAGAAACCATTTTAAATATGGATTGATCCCAATGCTGATTTCATGTCAAATACAAATAAGTGCTAGAAAGTGATACCTTTGTAGCTAAAGGTTGAAAGTGGTGTTGATTTTTCCCATCTTCACTGCCAGCTTTGGAATATGAACACGGCCTGTGTCCCAGGCAAGACTTGCTTGGTAATAAATACTTCCACGTATTATTCAGGTGCCTGTATTGGCAGCAGGATTCTTGGGAGCTCTTGGCTTACTCTTGAGAATTAAAATGTAGAAAATCAGAATCTGAATTTTGCCAGCATATCAACCTACAAACAGCTTCAAGGTAGGTATGGCATAGGGCTCCTTTAGATTTGTGAGTTCACCCTCCTTTGGTCTGTATCCTTGGGACTTGCTGGAAAGTAAGTCTATTTTTCCTCAATCTGTGTTAGAAGCTCTTTTGTTACGTGTCTGCATTTCTGTTTCCTCTGGACTCTTCCACACACACAATCTCCAGATTGTAACTACTGTGGAGCAAAGGCTCCTCTACCCTTTTGTGTTTTTGACAGTGCCAGGGTTTAAGCCCCCTCAGGGTGATGCGAGTGGTGCTGATCAGAGACCACATTGCAACCCTAACCTGCTGTTGGGGCTCCCATCCCGGTACTGGCCATAAAGACAGCCTCTCTTAAGGTTTGGGAATGGAAGAGCCTGGGAAACAAAGTGCTGTTTTAGCAGGTGTATGAGTTTAAACAAAATAAAATGAAGCTGTCAGCCCTTTCCCCAGACACACTGGTGACTTGAGGTCAGTACTGAACCTGGACACTGCCTCTCGGAGCCCAGGAGTCCAGTGGTACGTCTCTCAGCTGACCCAATCTGCTTCTCAAGGCTGAGATGAATCTGTTGCAGTGGTAGCATTTATTGGTTAGCTGCCAAGGTGTATACTGTTGTGTCAATGAGCAAAGGTCCCACATGAAGACACATCATAAATATTGAATTCCCTCTCCCCTAAGGTCACAAAATATGAGCAGTCTACTGTGGAGCTCTGGGGGGAATGATTAATGGGGGCCTTGGAAATCTGAAAGCTGTACTGCTGAGCCTGTCGGTTGTACAAGCTGAAAGGTCTGACATCCCTACAATTGCAAGCTAGTAGGAAGCACAAGATAGCACTGCTGCCTTGGCCTTTCCTCTGTCATCTCCCCCCTCCTTTGCAGCTCAATCCAGTCTCAAGGTGGATCCAAAATACAGATACAAGCTGGCAAATTTCTGAGTGAACAGCGTTCTTCCCCACATCCCTCTGTTGTATATGCACCAGCTTTGTTAAATGAGATGTGATTTGAGGAGTAGAAATGTTTAAATACATGCATTAGTGACTTAGCTTCTTTGTTTCTTTTTCACCTCAGTTCTTCTCAGAATTAGGCAGTGAGTGGTTGGATCATGGTGTTGCTATGGTGAGTTTTAAGATACACCTTTGATTGCAGTTGACAGGTGCTAGCCAGTTTATTAATTCCAAGCCATCCATATGCTTCCAGACCAAAATACCTCTCTTGATACGCCTCATTTTGCTGAACACTTATCCTGCTAGCTCACAGACTACTGTGTCTTACTGTGCTTCTCTAAGAAATCAGATAAGTTTTGATATTTCCTTTTGTCATTGGAGCAGCAACTGACAGAATTAAAGCTGAGTTTCTTTCCATTTGTGAGAGTAGCAGTGAGGTCACTGTGTCTTCCTCAGAGCTGACTTTGGCAGCTCTTTAAGAGTGGGGTAAACATTAGGAGATGGGAGGAGAAAGGCTCTGTATGGAGAAACACGAGGTACCACAAGTGTAGACTTAGTGATTTAAATTGCCTATACTCTTGTTTCTTGCTTTTTCAGTCTTCCTCTTGCACTGTTCGCTCATACTGAAGTGCATGTATTTGCAGAAGTGATTTCCCTGAGATCGGGGGCCCTTATGTGAAGAAATGTTTGCTGATGTGAGTAAATTGCATAGTCAAGCCCTGGCATTTGTGTTGATCTATTCTGTAGTGGTGGGGAGGTGTTGCACTGCTCAGTGTTGACTCCTCTAGCCAATTCAGCAGCAGAATTATTTGGAAGGAAGAATTTTGTTTGATTTTTCCTTTGGTAGCAGCTGCAAGAAAAGGCCCTACTGATAGACATTGCAGTGCATGCAGATTAGTGTCACACTGTGGTGTGTTCTTGATGTGGAAGTGTAAGGAGAGGAAGTGAAGGCTTTGGAAGGGTGGCAGGGAGTCAGAAACTGTTCTTCATTAGACTGTGGGAATATGACTGTTTGTGCCCCGAGAGCCCCAGACCCAGGTGGGGACTGATTTCCAAGAAACCGTGTTTCCAGATAAACAAGCACTTCATGTATGGTACTTTAAAAAAAATCTGGTAACTCATGAGCAGAAGTGAAGCAGCAGGTAAGTGAGGTTGCCTGTCTTAAGATCAGCTGCTTCTTGGAGGAATCACTTTAGTGAAGGAGTAACATTAGCTTCATACTGTATCAGTGTTGTACTTAAAGAACATGGAAAGGGCCCTTTCTGCTCCTGGACCTCAGGATGGTTACCAGAGGGTTTTGCTGAGGTAGCTGATTTAGGTAATCTCCTGTAGGTTTAACTATTTAAGGTGGACTTCTGGGTATGTGAAATGAGACACTGAGATTCCTCCCTTGAAAATCAGTAGCAGCACTCCTACTACAGATGAAGGAGACAAGGTCAGATGGTTTTGTTCCCAACAAGCACAATTAAGTCTATAAAATGATTCAGCTAGAAAAATGTCTGGAGTGGCAGCTCATCCCATCTGCCTTGTTTATGTTGGCCAAAGAGGAGCCCATAGTTCCAAAGCCTTATTAAACCACTTAGGTCTTCTCACTGAATTGAAAACAAAAGCCCTGCTGAAGCCAGGGGTACTTGGACACCACCCAACTTTAGGCAAATATCTGAATGTTATTAATGCACTTTATAACTTGCCTGTATTACTTGGAGATGATGCAGGAATGACTGGATTCATGCATAAATGTGGGAGCAAGTGCTGTAATTCAGAAACAGTGTCAAAAATCAGCATTTTCCTTGTTACTGTTTTTGGGAAGGCTGGCCTGCTGATTTAGCAATGCTGCTCTGCAGCAAGGCTGGCTGGGTGGTGATTTTCTGGCCTTCGGCTTCACTTGTTCTATGATGGTTAAATGTCTTCTACCTATGATACTATTTTACTGTCCTGTGTGGTTTTATACAAATATGTATATAACTGAAAAGTCAAGTAACAGGGAATGTCTTATTTTCTGTGATTTATTCTCTGGTTTATCTGGCGAGGCAGCCTATGTATCTAAGAGAACAGTCTGAATATCCGTGTGAGCAGAGATCAGATAGCAGTCTGCCATGGCTTTCTGGGCTGGAGGGCTTAATCAGCTATTAGAAGATGATATTAGGAAATATGATTTACAAAGAGACTCTGTTCAGAGAGTTTTGAGTCTTTTGTCAGTTCTAATAGAATATTCAAGAGGAAGTTTGCCATTTCAGTCTAATCCTTTTGGTTTTATTTTTCATTTTTGTGTGCTTGTTTTTCTGCCAAGCAATTGCCTGCTGCAACTGTTTGCTAGGACTTGCTTATTTGGGTTTCTGTTATTATCCTGGTTGAATATTATTGTTTGCTTGTATGGTAATACCTAGAGCTTCTGATCTGGGATCAAAGGTCCATTGTGCTAGATATTACACAGACCTAGTTTATTAAAGATGAGTATTCACTGTCCCAGGAATGTATGGGCTTACCTTATGATATCAAGAAAGGACAGAACGAAGTAACAGGAAAACATTCACATGCAATAGAATAAGCAACAGTCAATGCACACCAGCTGTATTGTTTCAAAATGGCAAAGGTTTGTGCCTGCAAAAACCCCAAATTATTATGGCTAGAAAATGTTGTTTTCCCCAGCAAAACAGCAATTATAAAAGTTTTTTCAGTTTTGTTGCCTCGTGAAATATTTGCAGTGTTTTTTCAGCACAGAATGGGTTTTGCTACTATTTGCAGGACTACAGCCAACTTCACCATCAGTGGGCACAAGAGGTTTCTTTAAACAGAAATTAGGAAATCCCAGGTAAGAAGCTTGCATGAGAAACATTAGTCAATTGTGTATGCCTTTGAAGTCAAACCTGGCCTGAGCCAGGCCTGAGTCTCTAGTAAGTCCTTGCCTTGGTCCAGATCCTGCAAGCTTCCACATCTTCTGACCATGTCTGCAAAGCAGGTGGCACAGCTCATCTTACTCCTACTTGGCACGTCTGCTATGATTGTGTTACAAGAGGCAGCATCACCGTCCTTAAAGGGATTAAATGGATATAGGTTTTGGATAAATCTGAGTATTTGTCAGACACTGAACTGGACAGTAGCATTAGCTGGACTGGGAACTGACTGGTTGATGTGCAGCTGTACCAAGAAGGACCATGGAGTCACTGTGGTCACAAAGAGCTGACATTCTGAACAAGGCAGACTGCATGCTGGGCTGCTCTATGAGGAGCATTTCCAGCAGACTGAAGGAGATTAATATTTTCTCCTACCCTTTGGTGCCCTCCCACTTCCAAGGGGGTTGTGGAGAAGCTGAGGGGGCCCAAACCTGTTGACCATTCACTGTGCAAGAAAATCAGTAGCAGTGAGTTTGAGAGATTTTCAGAGTACCACAAAGTGAAAGCTGAATGTGTCCCAGCAAGCACAAACTCTGGGAATTTCCCCTCCTGTGGGAATGGAGGCTTTAACTGTTATCTTCTTCATCTTAAATGCCTTCTCATCAGCCTGTACCAATGGGATTTGTCCACCCAAGCCCGGTGATGTCCTTGGAAAAAGTCAGCTTTTGCATTATCAGCCTCAATAGGAGGGTGCCTAAAGCTTGAAGGGTCAGGTTTGTTTTGTTTGTTGTCTTGTTTTGGGATTTATTTTTTTCCTTTTTCTGGAACAACATTGTATTTCTCCTGCCAGCAAGGAGGCAAACATCTCTTCCACCCTGGAACTGTGCAGCCTGCACTTCTGTTTTTCTGCTGGCTCCCATACTTGGATTTCTGTTGTTGCTGCTGCCGGTGAGCTTAATTTCAGAGATGTGCCAGGCTTAGCAGACAGATCCAAATTTAGGTCTCTCTGCCTTTAAACAGAACAGAAGGTCTACAGAAGGCATTTTTTAGGGTAGCTATTCAGAATAGCTAATAACTGAGGCTTATTGGCTGCTCATGAGACTGCACAGCATCCCTGGATCCAGCCATGCTGGGCGCTTGGCTTTTCTTCTTTTATGCCTTCATTACTTGCCATGGTGATGGCCCTAGGTGACAGCAGTCCCAGGGAGAAGTTGGGAGCAGAAGCCTCCAGCCAGGCTTGATGTGGGACTCATGTACTGCTCTCCTGATGCATCTTTTCTCTTCTTCCTAGTGAAACACTGGTGGTGTTTTATTCCAGCCTGGCGGGGATAGATGTTTTTGGAGCAGAAGATGACATAAAAGGGTGGAGCAGAAATAATTTATCTAGTGCAAATTGGATTAGTGTGTACCTTTGTAGGGAATATAGCCATCAGGGCTGTATTATGTAGCTCTTAGACTGATTTGAATTGCAGAATGGCTGGAGATAGGAGCTGGGACACTTTAAGAATCAGAGAGCTATTTCTGACTTGTTTGGATAGAGTTGAGAAGCCAGAGAGAAGGGGCTGAAAATGAACAGGCTGGTGAGAAACTTCATGTAGCATATAACTAATTGCAAGACAAATATAATCTTGTATGTTAGTTAATTATTTAATTTTAAAATTGACTGGTAGTTAACTACTGATTACCTGAATTCCTTTATGTCTTCAGTTTTAACATGTAAACTGTAAGGGAATTCACAGCACTCCACAGTTGAGTAGGAGCACATTTTAAAAGGTAGCCTGGAAGCTTGCAGTTACTTAACTTTGCCTATGTTTTTTGGTAACACAGTAACTCCAGAAGTCTACATATAGGTATATCTAGTTATTATATTTTTTCCTTCTTAGATTAAGTAGCTAATATTTGAGCAAGCAAAAGCTGAGCAGAGATACTGCATTAGCATCGATTGCTTTATTTAGTACTGAAGCCTCCTTCACCTTTTTCATTAAAGGGGTTTGAGCCTGACAGCCTGCTGGGTTGTGTAAGGGCTGTGCCAGGTGAGTAGCACCCGGTGCCACAGGTGCCAACTGCATGCTGTACCCACCTTCCTCTCCTTCCAAAATACTCCTTTGGTCCAGGTCTTGTGACAGTTCTTTATGTGGCTTCTTGAATGCACACGTTTACCCAGAAAATCATGAAATAAGCTTTGAATCTTGCCTCACATGCTGCGGATCTGTAGGAGGAAGATGGTAGTAGCTACTTGAATGATTTCCAACATTGCATGTAAGTCTTGGGTGGAATTAAGCTGCTATAAAATGAGCTGCTGCCACAGGAACAACATAGTAATGATTTCAGGGTACTAAAGAATGCTTAGTCAGGATTTGGGAGAATAGTCACCTGGACCATTACCTCCTGTACCTTCGTTTCTTGTTTTTGTGTCATGATGTTCCAGCTTAGGGCCTTAACATCAGTGAGCGGGACATGGGAAGGAGCGAAGGATGCTTTTAGGACTCCGAGGCATTTAAGTGTGGTGATAAATGGTAGAAATAACTTCTGAGCTGCTCTTTGTGAAGAATTTCGCCCTGCTTTTTGATATCAGTTGCTCTGTGCTGAAATGATTGTTGTTGAGGATACATCTGTTAAAAGGAGCTGGGAGTGCGGCTGGTTTGTCTTTATCAGCAACTGCCATGCTTGAGGGGGAATTTGCTAGATCAGGCAAAGCAACAGAGGCCCAGAGTACTCTCCATAAACCTCAGGCTCTTCAGTGAGGTGTGAAGGGTATGGGGCTGTTGCTGGTCTCTAAACATCTCTTGAGGGTTATTCTTTGCAGGGATACCTGGAATAAGAGTGCATAAATCTGGATTGAAATGCCACCTTTATGTCATTAGCTCCATTCCCAGCCTAATTCAGCAGGGACCGGAGAGCCATCTTTCTTCTGTTTTAGGATCAAATACCTACTTTGCTGGTGTTTCTATCCTTGGTTCATCAAAATTAGAACTGTTCTGTAAGACCTCAGCCGTTCGTTAAGCTAACAAACCAGTCCTGATTTTAATTTCTGTGGCTGGAATTTAATTCTGCACAAGCCCTGGTACACAGGAAGTTTATAGACACTTCTGTGATTGCCTTTCAGCAGGCTCGCTGGTACTTATGCCACGATACTGTTATTACTAGCAGGGTCACACTAATGCCTTCCTGCTTAAACCTGTCCAGGAATCTATTAATGGGGTGGCCTATTTCCAAATTGCAAAGATGAGTAAAAGCTCATCAGACAGCGTAATTGGTGATTATTTCCACAAATGCTTTCTGTGTAAGGAGATTGATGTTTTAAGTGTCTCTGCAAATTGGTAATAATGATCAGCAATTCTCTGCCATTCTTCACAAAGGAACAGGTCTTTGAAAGAAGCAATTAAGTGCAGCCACCTTCTAGACTGAGCTAATGCAGACTTCTCCCATTGTCCTGTAACTTAACTATTAGACCAACAAGTCATGCTTAATGAGCTTTATGCTTCTAGACCTGCAAGGAGCCTGCAATGAAGCTGGGGAGATGTGACCAACATTTATGGCAAGTGCCTAGTGCAGTTTTCAAATTACACTGAACAAAGCTGTGATTTCCTTGTAGTGGAAATGGGATAAACCAGGAGATGAGCAATAGTTCTGCAACAGCTGCTGTTCCTGTTGTGCTGTTTGCTCATCTTACAGGTAGTGACTGCAGAATGAACATCAGCCAGTTCCCCAATGCAACATATGGAAAGATTTCAGCTTGGATGTCTGTGTACATCCTGACACTGCATTCATAGATGTGAGGAAGAGATCTGAATTGAAGGTAACAATGAATGCAGTGTTATGCAGAAGCTTCAGTGTAGGGCTCATTTTACTTTGCTACAGGAGACATTATTAGCATGGTCTATATGTTGCAGTAGCCCCTGAGCAGCTTTGCCTGTCTGACTGCAAGAGGATCAAATTTATAAGCCCTGATTGAGTAGGGAAACCCAGGGGAGCAGCTTCCAGAGCCAACAAAACTCAGTTTCCTGATTCAGCCTCCTCCTGAGCCTTTGTAACCTTCTTGCACATACAGTGTCCTCCTACAGGATGATCCTACTTGTGTGAAGAGCAGAGATGCTGTTAGCTTCACTTAGTAGACTCAAGGTCCCGCCTTGGAAAAGACAGCAAGCAATCAGTTGTTATCCATGCTGATGCCAGTCATCCTTTTACAGACCTCTGTTTTGTCATCTTAAGTCAGGTGTTTTCCAGACTAATGAGTCCCAGACTATTCAGTCATTCCTTATACAGAGCAGTGCCTTTGATCATTCTTGCTGTCTTTCCATGAGCATATTCCAGCTCTAATTTATCTTGTCCAAGGTGAGAGGACCAGAAGTTCATGTAGTATTCAGAGTGTGAATTAGCTGTGGATTATAATGTTGTCTTTTCTACTCCAGTGTGGGCTCCTAATGAAACTTCACCGATGACCTACTTTCCCTGGGAAGTGTATGCTTATTCCTATCCTATGTTTCCTAACTTTTAAACAATTGTTTTTCTGTGCAAGGACTTCCCTTCTTATCCTACAGCTTTTAGCTTTCAAGAGCTTTAGATGAAGGTCTTTGTCACAACTCTTCTTGAAATCCAGATTAGATGAGATAAATTACTTTTATCCACGTGGTTGCTGACATATTGCAGGAGCTCCAAGAGGCTGGAAAGGTAGGACTCCCCCTTACAGTAGCTATGTTGACTCTGCAGTGAGCTTGTATTTACGTGGCTATCTGTTGGCCTTTATGATAGGCTTCACAAAGTTGTCAGATACAAACATTAGTCATATAGGACTGTAGTTTCCCAGATCCTCCCAAAACCTTTTCTAAAGGCTTCATGTTTTTATTTTTCCAGTAATCCAGCTATCTCAACTATGAGTGTTCTTAAAATTCTGAAGTGAACATCATCTAGTCCTGATTTGTTACTATTCCTTTTTCCTATTTTGACCAGAAGTCCTCCTGTGATCACTGAAATTTCACATAGATCCTGAAAAGTCTCCACTGTGAGAATCTTCCCAGTTTCTGTTGGTGTTTCTCTCACAATTGGATCGATGTAGATTTTAATGGGTATGGGTTTTGTTAGTTACTTGAAACAACTTTTACATTAATTCATGCTATAAAGAATATCAAGAGACTAGCTATGTTTCTTTCCCTTATTTGTCACATTTTATTTTAACATCATTTCAATTCTCTTTAAAAGGAGGAAAAAAAAAACCCAGACAAATATCTCACACTTGGGGTGGTTTTTGTTGTTCCGACAAGGCAAAAGGATCAAGTTTGGAAAATTACATTTATGTCTCTTTATACTGACAGATCAGTGGAAAGCAGTTGCTGCTGTAAACAAGAATTACACCCCATAGTTTTCTTCTGGCAAGAGAAAGAATACTTTACTACAGATATGTAGCACTTAAAATGTTCATAAAAGTCACTTCATTGCTCTAAATCTAAGCAGTCGCATTTAAAGAAAAAATAAGTGCTACGGTTTCCATGTTCAAGTCAGCTCATCTAGGTGTGACTTATTTCTCTCCTGTGTTTACCCAGTTCCATCTGATAAAACCATCTGTCTTGTGATTATGATGGGACAGCTCACATTGGCACTCTGAGGATAGCTTATAGCCTTTCACATTGATTTCTCTGTGCCATTATAATATTACCAGCTTGTTTTCGTCCCCTGGAGGTATGCAGAAATGCAAACGCTAACCTAGGGCGCTCAATTCCTAGAAGGAGCTGAAACCAGTGAGTTTTGTATGGAACTAAATTTCTTTCCATCTCATCTGTTGTAACGTGGAGTCTTCAAAATGGTACACAAATCAGGCAATTAGCAGGCAGGAAAATGACATTTCAGCACACAGGGCAATTTTTTTTTTGTGTCTACTCTGATTTCAAATTGTAACACTTTGGTTGCGGTTTTTGCAAGTCCAAGCAGAATAATAAATACTGAATTGTCAATGCTAGTGAAAAAGTTTGCTCCAGGCTTCCTTGGCACCTGAGCTGTTTTAACAATCAGCTCTCTCAGTTTGTTGTTGGGCTTTTTTATAAATGTCTTCACTTTTCCTGTTTTTGTTATCATGAGAACTAGAAGCCTATGTTTTCTTAAATAAAAACTTGATAGGATTCATGTTCACATGTCCCCAAGAACACAGACGTGAGGATATATATTGAATCCCTTCAAATTGAAAATGAAATGGCAAGTTTTTACAACGTAGTAAGTAGAACAATACCAACACCTTATTATTTTATGAATGTGTTTATTGTTATTATATAACCCCAGTCTCAGAACTTTTCAATATGAAAAAAGAAATTTAGGATGTTCAGAGATTGGGTGCCTTGGAACTGAGATGTCCTTTAGGTGCTTGTATAAAAGCTGTTGGCTTTTAGAAGTCCTGACTCTTGCAATAGCTGATGATATAGTTGGTGAAATCTGTGGCTGCTCAGACCTTTGAAAACTGGGATGGTTATGTTCAGGTGAGCAGATGTGGAATTAGACACAAACATCTGGACACCACATTCTGGAATTAGGCCTGCAGAATCATTTTTACTCCCTCGTCTGCCCCTCCACCTCGTTTGTGTTCACCTCTAGCTTGGTCTCACACATCTGCTGAAGCCACTGACAAAACTCCCTTTTTTTTCTTTTCAGTATTGTGCGATTGGGCTGTATACTCTTATACCCTTTAATCTAAGATCCAATAAGGTAAACGGGAAGACTGTCAGTGACTTTGGAAAATTTTAGGCTAGATCCTTTCATGATTCTCTTTTATCACCTGGGGAAAGTTATATGAAAAGGCAGTTCCTGATAACCTTCCTGAAGTCCCCTTTGTCTTTAGAGATCATTCCATGATTGTAATCAGCCCAACACCAAGATATGTGTGGTATTAGCTGAGAGGTTATCAGCTTTGATGTTTATTAGTGCAGCAGAGGTTACTAGAGTTCTTTTTGGTTATATAGTTGTGTTTTTAAAATTTATCAGGAGGTACCAGGAAGAAAGGTAGGTGTTCTGATTTGGGCATATGAATTGAAAAAAAATAAAATCTGAATTAAAGTCACAAAGTTTCCTGTTCAATGCAGTGTTATACCTCATAACACAGAATACACTGAACGTGAGAGTCCCAAACTATATTTGAGATCTACTTGAAGGCCATCGTTCTTGACTAGATGGGAAGACTGAAAATATTCAGCACTTGGGATGTTGCAGAAACATTTATTAAAGGTAAGAAAGTGTTGAGGCTAAAAGAGGTGCCTCATAATAACGATATCCCAGAACTGAGGTGACTTACAGGCCTTTATATGCTGAAGGCTATTGTTGGTGACAGTTCTACATCCTGATTCAAGCAAGCAGTCCTGCTCTGCACCCCCCGATGTACAGTTTAGTCTATATAGGCTGCATTAACCTATACACTGCTGATGCTTTGTGTGCTTAGTTACTTGTGTTTTGCTGAACTGGAATATTTAAGCATGCACTTGAATATTTTGCTGAACTGCTGCCCTAGAAAGGTGGTACAAATTTTTATCTATTTTCTAAAATGTGGCAATGGATACTTCAGAGAAAGATGCTTCTCTGGATCCTTTTATGCTACCATATACATGGTAGGGGTTTTGGTGTTTTGCTTCCTTAAGTTAGACATTCTGTCACATTGTTCTTGTACTGTGTTAGTTCTTTTAGATTTTAATTCAGAGATGCTTTTGGAGACTGTATTCTTCTGTTAAGTGAAAAAACCCATTAATCTGCCCTTAGACATCTCAGGCAGTGACAACTATTTATTTTCAGCTGTGGATGTTTTGTTTTGAACTGTTGGTCTTAAGATTTATTTCCCCATTTCCCTGTCTCCTTTTCATCAGGTCTAAATTCAGAGTCATGATTGTTCTTCTCATACCCAAGCCTTCAATGTCCTCTCTTCAATGCCCATGCAAACCTCATGAAGTTCAACAAGGCCAAGGGCAAGGTCCTGCCCGTGGGTCGGGGCAATCCCAGGCACAAACCCAGGCTGGGCGAGGAGTGGCAGGAGAGCAGCCCCAAGGAGAGGGACTGGGGGGGTTGGTGGGGGGGAAAACTGCCCGTGAGCGAGCCCCGTGCGCTGGCAGCCCAGAACCCACCCGTGCCCTGGGCTGCAGCCAGAGCAGGGGGGGCAGCAGGGCCAGGGAGGGGATTCTCCCCCTCTGCTCCGCTCTGGGGAGACCCCCCTGCAGTGCTGGGGCCAGCTCGGGGGCCCCCAACAGCAGAAGGACCTGGAGCTGCTTGAGCGGGGCCAGAGGAGGCCACGGAGATGCTGGGGGGGCTGGAGCAGCTCCCCTGGGGGGCCGGGCTGAGAGAGCTGGGGGGGTTCAGCCTGGAGAAGAGAAGGCTCCGGGGAGACCTTCGAACGGCCTCCCAGGGCTTAAAGGGGGGACAGGAAAGGTGGGGAGGGACTCTATCAGGGGGTGTGGGGGTAGGACAAGGGGTAACAGTTTTAAACTGAAAGAGGGTAGGTTTAGTTTCGATGTAATGAAGAAATTCTTGCCTGTGCAGGGGGTGAGGCACTGGCCCAGGGTGACCAGAGCAGCTGTGGCTGCCCCCTCCCTGGAAGGGTTCAAGGCCAGGTTGGACGGGGCTGGGAGCCCCCTGGGCTGGGGGAAGGGGGCCCTGCCCGGGGTAGGGGGGTGGGACTGGGTGATCTTTAAAGTCCCTTCTAACCCAATCCGTTCTATGATTCTTGGTTTCAGTTTGATTACAGTTACATTAGGAATACTGTCTTGAAACCCAGACTCCAAATGTGTGGCTTTCTTTGACTCAGTGAAGCACATTCTCCTCAGAAAGCAAATGTAGAAATAGATTTCTGGGCACAAGACTAAAAGGATTCACAGATGTGAAGTGGTCAAGATTTTTCAAATGTCAGTCCTTTGATATGCCACTTGAAAGTGTTGGAGAAGGTCCTGGTTTGCAAAATGTGGTTGCTGAGCTCTTTGAAATTAGGATCTTGTACGTTCTCTCTACGTGGATGTCCAAGTTGATAGGTGCTTTTCACCACTGATGTAACAAAAATGGCCTGTTCTTTTTTCCTCAAACTGAGGAATATGACTAATGTCTCTTAAATAACTAGGAAGGACTGTTAGCAATACTGAGAAGAGTACCAGGTCTGTTTCTCTTTCAAATTTTCAGATTATTTAAAACTAATTATTGAAAGCCCTAACCACTTGTATATGTTTGTAAGCTTAGGTGCCTGTGGGATCTGTCTTCTCCATATCTAAAGGAGCAGACATTGGTATATCACACTGATGGATGAGAGGCAGAGTTGTTACTCATAGGCAAAGAAATAAAACTGTCTATTACATGTCCATCCCATCTGTTGTGGAGAGATGCCAAACAGCACCAATAGTTGGGGTGTAGGTTCATATCACACTCAGCTGATGTGAGGGCCGGCTGCCCCTCCATTGACATCCCTTTACATTGCCTTTTATTCATCTCTTTTTCTGAACTGGTACCCATGCACGTAAAAACAGGTTCTACAGAACCATCTATTTATCTTTGGATCATTAAACTCCCTAAATCAGCTCATTGTGCCTCTCAGCAAAGATGCAGGAGCTTGGAGCTGCCTTCCCTCCCAGTGAGGAGCAGACATTACCCCTCTTGCGAGCAGCTCACTGTTGAAGCTGTGCTGTTGTGTGGTGAAGCCTCCATCTCAGGGGTAAAGCCTGTGTCCTGGGTTTGCAGTCCCACCTCGAGATGCTTTGGATGGGGGCTCCACTGAATGGCCAAAAGCCTTGGGAGGGTTCATCAGACCCACTCATACTATCTCTTCAGTCAGTTGGGTAGGAGGGAAGATTGCTGCTATGGGGCAGTTCAGACCAGGGCCTGGCAGGCTTTTCTGAGGCATCATCTGCAGGAGGTGATTGCTGGTTCATAAAGAAGGGACTAAGGTGAATATGTTCTCAGGCTAAAGACAGCATTCCTAAGCGTGCTCCTAAATCTCACCACAGACGTTTACTCACCAGCCTTTGACATCATCCTAGCTGTTTTAACATTTGATATTTAGAGGCAAATATCCAGCCAAGCCTCTCTTTCACAAAAGTTAGTAATAGCTGCAAATCATTGTGCATAGAGTTTGGAATTGCAGTTTAGATAGTTCTGAAATGAGCCCTTGAAAATGCTATTAAGTGAGGATATGGGCAAGAATGAATCACTCCTGACCCTTTGAACTCCTCTGGGCTGGTTAAAATAGAGATTGGTGTTTTTCCTTATGCAGTCCAGTCATCTTCCCACGCATTCTACTGAGCTGTATCTTCTGGATATTGATGGATGAGCTCTGGACAATCTTGCTCCTGCAGTTGTAAAAGGTACTACTTCCTGATCCTGTTTCTCTCCTGGGGGTAGTGGGCCCATAACAAACAGCAGAAAGAAACGTGCATTAGTAACTGCAGTGAAAAATCCAGCATCTCAGCCTAAAAGCACTTCTTAAGCTGCCCCAAGGAAATTCTTCAAAGCCAGGGCACAGCTCCTGTGTTAATGTTACATTCTCAGATATACCATTGTAAAGCTTGATTGATTTTTTTCTTAAGCTGGCGCTTCTTTTGTGTTGTCAAGGACTGGAGAAAAGCCAAAATGGTATCTGCTGGGGCTTTCCTTCCCTTGGGTGTTTGGGGGCATGAGACATGGAGGCTTCTCTTACAATTCACAGTACAATTCCAGCTGACTTAAACAGACCAGGAAACAACCTCACACTCTTTTTCTGATGGGTGTCTTGCTAACTTGTTGCTTTTCTTGTCATGTTAGACCTGGGCTCGCTGCTATTTTCCTTTAGGCCCTGATTCTGGGAGCTAGGGGATTGCCCAGAAATGCAACCAGTGCTGAAATATCTTGAATATCTTGCATCTTCTACTTGAAAAACAGGAAGGAAATAAAAGAACAGAGAAAATTTATTCTATTTTAAAATCTCACGGGTTTTTGTTGTTTTAGTTAGCCTCGTGAGTTTTATGGTTTGACTCTTGAGTATGTAGTGCTGTGTCTTCGCCATTCTGCGAGCATGCGGAAGGCTTTTGGCAATCACATGGAGTTATGCAGGAAAAACAAATACAGCCTCATAATTATTCTAGTCTTTCTGTACAAGGAAAATGCCTTAGTGTCTGGAAATGAATAGTTTCTAAGCTTCTCCCTCTTGTGATGCACTCCCTCTTGTCTTGTGACATCTCCAGCAGGAACACAGAAAATAATGCTAGCAAATCAGCTATGTATTCTGGGCACGTTGCACTTGCTTAGTCCTGAGGTACAGTGTAATGGGATGTTGTTTCTTTACTCACGTTGCTACCTTGTCTGCTTGCAGAAGATGATGGCATCTATTTCAAAAGCACTGCTTACATGTGTATCCTTTGTCCTCAGCATGTTGATTGTGCTTCAAGGTAGGAGAAACTTCTCTCTAGGAAGAACCTCTACAGGAAACAGGAGTGTATTTCAGCACAGAAGCTCCAAACAATCTTGCTCATCTGGAACAGGATGCTTATGGGGTTTTGACTTTTTAAATAGAGGCTTCATCCTGCAAGCTCTTGTTGCTTCACAAAGCAGTCACAGCCAAGGATCTCAACAAAGAGATGTCAAACCCGGGCTTGCTGTGAAGGGGTATGGAGTTTCCCAACACAGCGCAGCTCCCCTGCAGACTTCCTGCATGCTCTGCACCCCAGGGTGTGGGGCTCCGTTTCTTGGCTTGATCTTGACAAATATTCTCTCTCCTGTGGGTCTTATCCAGAGCCTATCCCTTTCAAGGGGAGGTCAGTAGCAACACCTATACTCTGTGCTGCTTATTGATTCTGGGGGTGGACGGGTTTCAGGGCTCCATATTAAGAATTCATTGCCGTATAATGAACCAGGCATCATCTCACCTCTTAAATCAGAGAGTCCAGGAAAAAATGTCTCACTGCTGTCTCTTCAGGACAGCATTGGCAGATGAGCTGGACACTATGTGGCCTCTGCGGAGTATGACAGCAGCACAAATCACGACCTAGAGGACAGTAATTGTAGCCAAATTATTCCCTTATTGTTTCTACCAGCAGCATTTTTCATGTCACAGACATGGCTTTTGGCTGACACCCGTGCTTTCTTTCTATTCTGCTTGTAATCCTCTGGTAGCATCTTTTCTTTATACATCTGTTGCATTATTTTTCTTGCTGTAAGCCCCTCTTCACTGCTAGCAAGGAGTTCTGCTCTCAGAATATGTATTTTTAAAAAAACTCTATGCAAAGACCAACTTTGCTTTTGTAACAGATGTCTGTCTGTTTGTCAGTCCAGACATGGAACAGGTAATAACTTGGGATCTTACCAGTAACCCCCATTCCTCTGCCATGAATAATGAGATAATGTGTTGCAAATGAACTCTTTGCCTTACACTGACAGATCGCAAAGAAGAATCTCCAAATGTGTTTGTCAAGTTTGTAAATCACTGTTAACGTAGATCTTTCTCTCCCTCTCTTCACAGAGACACCCATGTTGAGTTGTGGGCTTAGGCTCTATTTCTGAACTAAATTCAGTAACAGGGAATAGGAGAGGAGAAGAATTAAGAGCTGGGAGAAGGTTTTTATGGCTGTGATTTGAAAAGGGATAATGGAACAGATATTTTGGGACAGATACAACAGACTATTTAGATTCTTAATTCTTAGTGAAATAAGTGGGAAAACCAAGAAAATACAGACCCATTCTAATGAAATCAATGGCAAAATAAGGAATATAAATAGCTTGTTGAATGTGGTTCCTATTGTAGTTTATGAGGAAAACAGATGAGAAAGTTCTCTCATCAAAACATGTCCTTATTGTAGTAACAAAAATGAAGATGTGAAAATGAATCGAGCAAATTGGAAGCAAAAAATTAGTTTCTTTTTTATTTGAACAAAAGCAAGCAGGATAAAGAAGTGTCTTTTGGTACTGGAAGTCTCTAGGCTAAGTTTCAGCCAGGGAAGAATGTTATTTGTACCAGGTAAAACCATGTTCCAAATTCCAGAAAACGAGTCCTTAGCATGGAAATGCTGATCCAGTCCTAAATACAGTTTTATAAATAACAAATTAATAGAAAAAACAAAACCAAATCTCTTTAAACCAGTCCCAGTAGTCTGCATTAGATGAACTATAACTGGCAGAAGCAGAGATATTAAATCTTTAATCACTTTCACAAAGAGAAGACCACCTCCAAAGATGTGCAGTACTCTGACATCGAGCCACTTTTAGGAAATACTAATTTAAATTTGACCACCAAAGCCTTTTTGCTCTTTTTAAATCATTGTAACCAAACGAATACTGAAAGGTCTGCTTTTTGTGTAAATAGCTTGTCTCAAAATTTATGCTGATGTGATCTTAGCTGAGACAAATATCTTTCTGTGTACATTGAAAAACAGTGAGAGCTATGGGAGAGAAGATGAATTTCAGCCAAAGATAAATATAAACAGTGCATTTCAGCTTTAGCAGAAGATATTTCTGGTCGCAGCCTAATAGGCAGCTGTCTCTTAGTGGTTTCAGCATTACTTTGGCTTCTGCCGAATAGGCGAAGATGACGTGCTTTAAATTTTTTTCCCAATTTTAGAGTCTTGCTACTTTGAGCATCTCTGCATTTGTTGAGCAGTGCATGCATATATTCCTGATCCTTTTGAGGGCACTCTTCATACAGGTGTCCTGCACTGAGACTGTCCATCAGTCTTTGCAGAATGAGAGCATAAATCTTTTACAATCTAAGAGGCTGAGTTGCTCAGCAGTGCTACAGATGTGGTATTGTATGAAGTTCTCTTAACTGACGTGACTGTTGCAAAAGCATCTACTCAAATGCATTTATTTTGCCCATTGTTCCTGGATTTAATGGACAAAACCCGTCATAAGTGCAAGTAGTCAGCAAATCAGGTTTTTCATTGTCAGTTCTGCTCATCTGTAATGTAACTCACTTCTTGGAATGTGTGTAGATAGATCAGGCCTGTGGATGATTGAATTCGGTGTAATTCCTCTGAAATGAGAAATTCAGTGGGAAACATAAGAGACAGACCACATTGCAGTTGAAAATTATTTGACTTGTCTCTCTAAGCTTCTATGCATTGCTTAAAGCTGCTCAGCTGGTGTCGATGGGGGGCAGTTCTGTAGGAGCCAGGCATTTTGAGCTGCTCGGAATGATGTGAGCTGAAGGTCTGGTTTATTAAAGCTGATAGTCACAGCTCCTGTGGATGTGCACTCATAGCTACCTTGAAAACAAACAGATGCTGTGGGACAAAATACCTTTTTGAGCATGAATCTGTGCTAGTATCTCTTCTCGTGTTCTCTTCTCTATGTGTGTGTATATACATATGTTTATGTGTATATATGGGAGAAAAGGGAAGAGACAATATACTTTAATTAGCTTATTTCATATTTGCATGTCTTTGAAAGAGTTGTGTGTCAGAAGGGGCAGGAGAAAAAGTTAGAATTGGGAACACTGCCTTGGAGCTAGGAGAATGTGCAGTTGGTTATTAGGTGCAAACAAATTCAGGCTAGTGAAAATTGTCAAATATAATTTTAATACATCTGGGAAGATCACTGGTTTGACAGTCCTCTCATTATGTGCCTTGGAAATGGACTCCGTGAGATTGCAGGTGTGTTCTTCATATCAGTTTGCCTTTCTATTCCAGCAAATCTGATGGGCTTATGGCATTAGACTTCTTTTGCAGGAGATGCTGAATGAACACATAGAAAACAGCAGTTCCAGAATACTGCCAGTTCATTGCTGTTAGCAAGTGGAGAGAGCTGGTCCTGATGCAGGACTGAAATAAAGTTGCCTTCAGTTCAGCATGGATCATGTGACACACATATTCTGCTATTCTGAGCGAATGACTCCTTACTTTCGCATTTCATCCAAACCAAATCAAAAAGCCACATCATCAACTGGAAAGAAAATGCTTGCAGTCATGAAGCAAGCGGGGCACCAAAAGGGGTCTATTTAATCATTTTCATGTGTTGCTAATGGGAAAACAGAGAAAGCAAGTCATCTGCAGTAGCAAGCATTTTTAAGGCTTCCATAAGCCAAGGGTTTTTAATGCTTGTGTGAGTATGACTGCACAGTAATTGGTGTCATAACTTTTACTGGTGACTGTCCTGCAGAGAAATTACAGTCTGTATCTGAGAGATGCAGTCAGAGCTCTTGCCACAGGGAGTTTCATGTCATAGGCCGGACCTGATGTAATACAGGCAGTAGAAGGTTAACAGGACAGAAAACAGAAAATATAATCAGGAGACTTGGGGACTGACAGTAGGGAGGGAACAATCACATCTTGCAGCCAAATACATCTGAAGAGCCATGTCAATCTGCTGAAGATAACTGGTTCATATAAAATCAGTTAGTCACCTGGAGAGCTCCGTAGCCAGAGACTATCCTTGTAACAGTGGTTGTGCTGGAAATGTAGAAATCCTGGACCGATACTTAGATTTGAAGTATACAGGGAGTTTTGAACATACTACAACTATTTTAGAGTGTAATATGTATCACATACTGCTGCTGACTTCTGGTGTTGCAGATTTCCCTATTGCCTTTGTCAGTTCGCAGACTAATTTTCCCAGCTGTGTGGCAGCAAAACCACTCCTAGTCACCCGGTCGGTTGATACTAGTTTTTTGTTAGCAAATAACATTGCTTGCACTGGTCCCAGTGGAGGTTTTCTTGGTCATTTGAAACACAAAGACAATCTAATGTTTCTCTCTGATAAATATCTTGAGGCCTGACTTAAGGTACCAAAGGGTTCAAGACCTGGGATCTCATTTATGTTACAAAGTACCTGTGCAGTATTTACTTATTAAATTAGTTTGCGTGGTCAGCCAACTTGTGTTTTGGACTGAGCTTCTTGGTTAGGTGCCACTGTGTGCTGCTGCCCCAGAAAAGTGGTTTGAAAGCCTGAGAAGTCCAAGGAAGCTTTTCTTGGCTTTCTTGCCCAAAATGGCATTTCTGTGTGTTAGTCACTGCCCTTGGATATATATCACCATTTAACTTTTAGGGCTCTTTCTGCTTTACAGCAATCATAACCGCTTGCGGGGGCAGGGGGAGAACCAACCACATTATGAAGAAGTAAATTGACTTCAATTTCAGCTGCTCTCTCCCTTTCAGTCATTGCCAGGAAGCTCTGTCTAGGGCAGTACATTGAAAACAAAAGCCTAAACTTTTCCTTGTTGCTGTTCAGGGTGAGCCATTGTGTATTAAACCAGCAGTACCTTTTGCAGTGATTTTTCACATTGACAGCACACAGATACTGTTTGTTTAGCTTAGTCATTCTATGGGAGGCAAGGCTGGGGGAATGTCAGCTTATTTTCTGAAATGCCAGCCTTTTCAGCTGAGAGCTGTCACTTTGCTGTACATTCAGAGCTGTTGGTGCATTTGGGGAATGCATGCTAGTTTGGGGTATTTTTAAATAAATACCAGTCTAACAGCTGTTTATGAAAAATTGCTACTTTGCATACTTTTTGCATATTTTTTTCTCATTCATTTTAAAGGCCATCTTTCATAATGTATGTTAAAGGCATAATTCATGTTTGCCAAAGTCTGTTAAATTACAGTAAATAGCCCATGCTTCACTGTAAGAGGTGTTTCCCTCTGGTCAGTCACAGTGTCTTCTGAAGCTGGAGAAGCTACCCTCATGAAGAAGTGGTGGCTTCTGATTTGCTTGTCTTAAAAATAGTGTAGTGCAGAGCGTGGTTTTGGTTTTGCAGTTTCCTCTCTGTGTCATTCCAAGCTGACAAGATGCTTGTTTATGAAACTGAGAGCTTGAATATCTGGCTGTTACCAATATGCCAGTGCTATAATTGGGAGCATATGCTAAAAGAGTTGAAATATGTAAGAAGGCCTTTTACATGATTAAGTCCATTTCCTTACAAAGATATGACCGATTCCAATAAAGGTTTATCTCCAATGTTAAAGTGCCTCTACAGTGATTAGAACCAAAAAGCTCATCTTCCAGCTTCTCGCATGCTTGCTCACACAAATAATTTTCGAATTGGAGGAAACATGAAGGAAATGTTTGATTGTTTGGGGTTTTTTGAAGTGAACAAATGATGCTTTTCTCCATTTTTGTGTTTAGAAATCCGAGTAATGCAGAAAACTCATCTGTAAAAGTTTACATGGCTTTCAGCAAGGACAGGCACCAGGAACTGTCTGTAGAAAGCTGTTCTAGAGATGTGAGTTTTAAATGAGAGCTACATCCCCAGCAGTGCAGCAACATTCTTGCTCTTTACACACTGGCAATGCTGTTCCAGATGGCAGAGGTTTGAATCCTGCACGGTCTGAACGGGAACATGCACACAGAGTCCAAACACAGCTGTGCTTGTTCCAGCCCTCACACATTCAAATGCCCCTGGATGTGCTGTTATGTGTATGTGAGAGCTGTCAAATAGATGCGCTCATTGGCTTGCGCTTTGTAATCAGCTGCCTGTGGGAAGCTTACAGTGACAGGCCCCTCTTTTGCAAACGTTTGCACACTTGAGTAATTTCACTGGTGTGAATAGATCTGTTAGGCAAGAAAGGACTTGAGGCTTTTCATTTTTTTATTCTGGGGGAATTTTAGTTTGCAAAGGAGACTGAGGGGACTCCCTCCTTTGTCTTGGACATGGTCTGAATAGGATTCTTTTCTGTCATTTAATATTATTCCTGCAGGAGTGAAGTGAAAAAGAGAACTTAATATATGCAGAGACCTGTATACATAAATAATGTGTTAGACTGAGATAAAGGTGTAGATGGAACTAAGAGGAATGATCATAGAAATTAAGTTATTCATCAGTGTAAAACCAGGAATGAAGAAAAGATTTGGAGATTAGTCCAAGTTTAATAAAATCATTGGTGTATGCCCTCTTGAAATTCTGTATCTTTGCTACAATGCCCCTAAGGTGCAAACTGCCACATAGCATTTCATATAGGCAATATGATGATGGTATCTCTAGGTGCTGGGTTTCTGTGGGGATTCTGCACTTGCTTATCTTCCTTTCTTTACTTGTATGTTATTATATTATGGTTAATTACGCCAGAAGATATCAAAGGGGTTTTTTTCCAAATCTTGTTATCTGTCCCCAAAGCTGCTACTAGCCCATTTAAGGATTTATTTGTTTTCCTTTCACCAAGTGACTGTAAATTGAGAGCTTCTTTCTAAGTGGTCCCTTTGAAAAATGCTGATGTGATTCAATGCCCCTTCCTATGCTCCAGCTGAGAGAAGCTCGCTGCTTCTGTGGAATGACCCTCTAGGCAGCGTGCTGGGGGAGTCCATTCTATACACTGTGATGGAAAGCAATGGGAAAAGGTAATGAGAGTGGGATTTAACATGGTGTATCAGGCATCAGTGAGACTGAGTTTACAGCTGCAGATTGGAGTATATTATGTCTTCAGTTTGAATGATCTATTAATTTTATAAACTTCATACCCGTGAAGAGAGACACATGACAGCACTCAGGACTGCAGTACTCCATTTATTTGAAGACAAATTACCATACTCAAAGCAGGGACATACGCTTTTTCACTGCCTTGCCTTGCCAGTGTACTTCATCTTTGAACTGGAGGGGTCACAGGAGAGGTGGAAGGGCAGATTGTGAGTAAAGAAGTACTAGGAACCAGTTTCTACTCCAGTGAGATTATTTACCACCAAGCTCAGAGTGAATAGCACCAGGTCCTAGACTGTATTCTTGGAAACTTAGTTCTGGTTGCATCTTCCCCTGTATCTTACTCCACTGTCGGTTCTCAGTACGCCTCCAGCCATCAGTGTGCCAAGGCCAGGCTCCCAGCTGATAACTGGAAAGTCTGAGTGTGGAAGATATGTCTCTTGTACAACCTGTATGTGTTTCTGAGCTGTTTGTGGCTTGTTTAGGATCTGCTGTCATGTGAACTAGGCATGAATGTCCATCATGCCATTGATTCTGCCTTTCTTAACTTTTTCAGTGGCTGCACCAGCAGTTAACTCCTGAGTCCCTTCAGTGGTGGTGATGACAACATTTGGCCAGTGGCTGGAATGAAAACATTTGGCCAAGTTTGGGTACTTTTCCATAGGAGCAGTGCTAGGCTGCATTTGTAAGTTCCTGCTTTCAAACTGGGGGGGATGTGTGCCAGGGGAGGGTTTCAGTACTAAAGTTTTCAAGAGGAAGGGCTCTGGCTTGCATGCAAAATACATCCTCTCTCTACTCATTCATAGAAATCACTGTTTATCTCTGGTTGAAATATCCTTTAAACGAGCCCTAAGGCAGGTGACCGAGATGACGAATTTCAACATAAATAGTTGAAATTCAGCCGAAGTCCTCTGCTAGGAAGTCTGGGGTAGCTTTAATTATAAGCTATTGTAGTGATGTTACTAAGTCTAGCACTGCCCATGACACTTTTGTTCTCAGTGTAAATAAATGAGGCAGATGAAGCATTAGGAGCAAACATGTAACTGTAGAGATGATGAATTGCTGGAAGAGGCCATTGAGGAAAAGCTGTGCAGTTTTCCTCACTGGAGGTCTTTAAGAGCATCCTGGAGAAATACCTGCCAGGCATGACCTGAGTAAATGCACTCTTGCTTTGGGCAGGAGCACGGGGAAGAAATGCATTGCAGAACCTCTTGAGATCTCTTTCAGCCTAGGATGGAAGGATAGCTCATTCATGAGTTAATAACTATTTCACATAATTTTCTTACATGCCTTTCACTTCTACATAACAAGTGTTGCCTTAAGTGGTAATTTGCTTTCTTCTGCAGCCCCTTATCAAAAAGGCACCATAACTGTGGTCAATTGGCCCTCCCTGCCAGGTGCAGCAGATTAAGGACAACGGTGAGCGATAGAGCTTCAGAAAGCTCAACAAATGGTCTGTGGTCTGCTGAGTGTCCTCGTAGTTTTGTTGAGGGTATTGGCAACTGTTGTGGAAGAGATCAGCGATGACCCTGTTTGAGGGAAGTGTTTGGGTGGAAAGAATATTAGCTGGTGTTTGTTGCTGTGTACCTACCAAATGGAGGTGGTCTGGGGAAGCTGTGCCTGTGTGATGATCTGCAGGTGTTCAGGGTTGGTTTTGGTTGTACTTCTGAGTGTAAAGGGAGCAAGCACAGCCCAGTGCTCTACAGCCACAGAGACACACAGTGGCAATGCTCTTGGATTGCATTTTGCATTTATGCTGCATGGCATGTATCAAGAGTCACTGCAGTGGCATTTCTGAAACATTACAGTCTTGCCTGCTGCTCCAAATTCTGCTCTAGGTCACAACTTGCAAATCTTGAAAACCTCTAAACTTGGAATTTTCTCCTTCCCTCCCAATATTTCCATTGGTGCATGAGGCTTCCACATGCAGCTGCTGCCAGTCTTGGGGGAGAGAGTAACGCAGTCTTGGCCCAGGCACATCCCTACATGGGTACTTTAGCTGTTTAGGAGCCAAAATTGTGTAGCCAAAAGCAGTGCTCCCTTTCCCAAAAAGGATATATGTGAGGAGAATTGAAAGGACCTTCAGTGTGTGTTTTCCCT
This sequence comes from Tyto alba, assembly GCF_018691265.1. NCBI lineage: Eukaryota > Metazoa > Chordata > Aves > Strigiformes > Tytonidae > Tyto > Tyto alba. The sequence goes on along the minus strand of NW_024881329.1, from coordinate 4,564,664 downwards.
TGCTACCTTTAGGTGTCTGGCTTAAATGTCTGCCCTAAAAGTGCGGGGATACTGCTGTCCTGCTAAGAGATGCTGCTGCTTTGAGTCACTCTTGGCAGGAGCCTCTCTCCTTCCACTAAAAATAGAGACTAATTTCCTAATTTAGGAGCCATAATTGGTTACCAGAAGTTGGGTGATGTAAATACCAGCAACAGGGGAGCGCTGCTAGTGTACTTACCTACTGGATGTACAGTTCTCTGGATTCTGCTGCAGGTGGGGTATGATTTACAGCAACCAGAAAGCTGCTGTAACTACTCTGGGGTTGAATTTGCCATTACCTGTTACCAATATTAGGTTCCTGTGTTCTGATGTATAACTGAGTTTATTCTCAGTGTATGTGTGTTAGTACTGCTTATCTTTCCAGGTCTTAGTCTGCTCCTAGCAGATCTCTGCTTGGAAAGCCTGAGTATCATTTTTGTTGATATTGTGGTCTCTCTGCAGTCTGGAGCAATAGTCTTTTTGCTCCTTAGTTCCCCTGCTGCTGGAGTTGCGTGTCATGGATTTGCCGAGCAGAAAGCCAGAGCAGAAAATTGGGGTGGGATTTGGACTGCTGCTTGTTTTCCATCAGTCATCTTGTTAATGCTATTCCTCCAGGCATAAGATGCATCCTGAGTCCTCTCTATTCCACCTGCTAATAGTTTTAACTCTTTTTCCAGTTTAAGGGTTTTTCTCTTTTCAGTCTGAGATTAAACTTTTATATGTAAATGGAGAAGCCTAAGAGCTGGGGATGTGGTTTGCCACCAAGGAGTAGGGTCAGTGTAAAGGAAGGGCTGTTGGTAATGCCTTATGTTGTGTGGCATGTGACAGTTTCAGGTAGGAGGAAGAAATCTGGGAAATAAAGAGCTGAGCTGCTGGCACACCTTACCTTGTCTTTGTTTGGAAAGCCTACCACAGTTGGAAAACGATTGCAAGAATCACCACCTGGCTGGCCATTTAGGTGCTGAACACATCTTCTAAAAGGATGTTCTTCCAAATTAAAGGTATCTGCACAGAGTTGTATTTTTTGGAATAATACCCCTTGTGAACAAGCCTGACAGTACATCAAACTTCTCATGAGACCAGAAACCCAGTGCGTTCATACATTGCCCAACAGGAAGAGTGAAAGTCCCCACCCTATGTGTTTGTACAGTTAAACATGGACAAGAAAACAGAAATGCAGAAGGTGTGGGTTTGAGGTTTTATTTTTAACTTCCAATCCCGTGTTACATCCACAAGACCATCAGATCTGTATGACAAGGCGCTGCATGTATACAGTCATCTGGATATTCAGCATCAGTGCTGAGTATGCCAGCTGACTCTTGCCAAGTGTGGTTACCCTTAAAATGTTCTGGAGCAAACAAAGCTGTAGTGCTTAGAATGAAACTGTGAGAGAAGCAGAAGTGGGAGAGACTTTTTCCTTGTATTAGAAAATTAAAGCAAAGTCATTCTTGACTTCATGTTATTTCTGGAATCAGTACTATCATGCTGGTAAGAAATCTGGGGAGTGTTGCAGGAGTTTATTTCATTCAAATCTTTACTTTTGTACTGCATAGTTATAGATTAGTTATAAAAGTTAGATACATTTAGGACAATATGTGCAAAAACATTACCTTTCTGCAAAGTGATTGTGTTAATCAGTGTCCTGTAAAAGCTGTTGTGGGCATTTACACCAGATACTTGTTCTGTTCTTGGACCACTTTAAGGCACTGTGTAGGTGAATAGGTAAGTGCTTGCTTAGGACAGGACCCAGGCTGTTGTTTGGTGTGAGGACAGCAGGAAGTATCAGCTCCAGGATGGGTTATTACTGTGCTCAGTGCCCATTTCAAATATTTGAAACTTACTGAATCGGTATGTTCATCAGTGAATGCTGGTGGCAGGCTGTCATGTGTTCAACCTACCTGTGTGTGTATATCTGTCATTGAAATTGTGTAAAGCAGAGGACACGGGAATTGCGTTCCCTACTTGCCTAAAGACACTGAATCCATGCTGTATACAGGGTTAAAATCCACTTTCTCCTTTTTTTGATGTAACAGTCTTTCTAAAGATAAGATACATCTAAAACATGAGTCAGTTCCCTACATGCCGTTAGTGTCATATATGCAATAGTAGAAGGCCACTTCTTTGTGATAACCAGAAAGAAACAGATTTTTTTTTTTTATCACGTTTGTCCACTGTGAGTAGTACCTTACTCACCATAGCCACCCATTCAGATCAGTCAGGCTATTTGTGGAGTACAGCATTATTCACTGTGTGGGAGATTATCAGAGATTGTTCCCCATTAAAAAGATTTCTCTTGCACTAGAATGTTTCCAACAGGATCACCTCATTTATTCAGGGAACATTTGTAAAAAGGACTCCCTGTGGTAAATGAATTTCAATTTCAGTGGAGCAGTGGCCAATTGTGGCAGTTTAGGAATCACTGCTCTGCTCTTAACTTAGGTGTATGGACTGGAAAAGAAACCTGGGTGGATTTTATGGTGCCCCGCGGTCCCAGCTGTTATCAGGGCAGGATCTGAACCTTGATGCTTTGTGAAAATACTGGTATATTCATCCTGACGTGTTTCTGGCTTTTGCAAATGCTGTACATACTTGGCATCTGATGAAGGATTAAATAAATGGCAGCTGCCAATCTGGCACTCTGATACCTGATACGTTGCTCTTTGGAAGAAACTCCATTTGTAGTTACTGTTTTATTTGTTTTGATGATGATACTTGGGTTTGCTAGCTCCTGCAGTGTTTGATTGAGCTGAGTGGATCAAGGAAAGTTGCTGTGAAATTTTCTTCTGCTTTGGTAAAAGTCAGCTCAGTGCACAGGGTTGGTGAGGTGCCAAGAAGATGTGTTTTTCTGAAGCCAGAGCTCTGTTTTGTGTGAATGTCATGTAAGGACTGTGGGGTGAATTGAGGAAAGAAGAGGGAAGCCCTTTTCTCATCATGCAAATCCTAGTAGTGATTTCATTTAAGACCAGATACTGCTCTTCAGTGCCTTGCTGTAGCTCACTTGTGCCTTTGGATCAAAGGGGGAGTTTTTGCCAGCTGAGTGGCTGGAAGTGCTCCCAGATGGAGACTGCAGTATTAACAGCGACCTGCTGTTTGAGCCAGCAGAACTTTACTAATCGTTCTCTTTCAAGAGAATGAACACCTAGTGCTTTTCTCAGTTCTGGTATATTTAATTTTTGTAACATAATTCCAACAAAATGAATGCAAAAATATTTCACCTATAGCCCGTGCAGTGCAATACGGAGCAGTCAGAGTTTGGGGTCAAATCCTCAGGTGTGCTGAGTAGCTTCATTGTAACGCTCCTCTGGACAGACGCAGGGGACCGCACGTTCGTATTTGCTTTGCTTCCTTTGCAGCGTGCATGGTGGGTCCAGCCTGGATGCATAGCCTCTTGTCAGAAGGTGCCTGCAGTTCCTCTGTGTCTCAGGAGTGCTTGTCTGTATAGAGAGGTGCATGATGGGGGAATTTCCTATTTTAGTTTTCTGGAGGAACCTACCAATTGACATTAAGCTCTTGAGAAGGATAAATTTTTGAAGTCATGATTGATTTTTCAGGTTTGATTCTATCACTTCAAAGTTACTTTTAATGCATGTTCATAAACTGAACTATGCCTCTCCACACACCATAAGCTAATCTACTATTACTTTGCTGATTAAATTGCAGTGACCTTTTTTGTTTATAAGCAGAAAATTTTGATACACAGGAATCAAGAGGCAGTAATGGGAATTTTCTGGTGCTTTTTATGCAGGGGACTATAACACTAAACTTTCTCAGTTTTTAACTTTCTCTTTTTTTATAGCTAATGTAGCTACATTGATTTTTCTTTTTTTCTGGTGAATGACTTTTTTTTTAATATAATTTTTCCATTCATTGTCCATTAATATAATTTGGCACAGAGATAGACTAATTGCATGGGCAGGCACAGTGACAGGGATATAAATCTTTTCAAGTGGCAGTGTCTTGAAATAGCAATCAGTTAAGACATCATCACTACAGCATAATACTGCAGGTAGATTTTTGCTGCCTTTTGGTGAGGGTATAAGTGTTGTGTTGAGTCCATACATGTGTGTATGCATATATATGTACTGATGTGAGTGTATATATACATGTATGAACTATGTGTGCAGTTGTGGAGAGCTTGTGTTTAATTATGTTGGATCCTTCTGTCACTGAACCATTAGGGTATGGTGGGTATCATCACATAAAGACTTAATTAAAAAACAGACTCTGCCTACTTTTTTTGTCCAACTTCATCCACATTGTAACACTTCCATCATGCTGTCAGTGTCAGCTGTTACCCAGAGTGCTCAGGAGTGAGATGAAGGCCTTGACCGTGAGGAGTGTGATGGTGTGAGCCCAGCCGGTCCTGCCTACAGACCTGGGCAGGTTGGGTGCGGACAGCACTGAACACATTTTAGCCCAGTTTGCTGGTGCTTTTTGCAGGTTTGGCTTTCCCCAAGCACTGCCTCGATGTCATGGAACTGCAAAGCAGCGATTGTCATGCTCTGGTCCTAAGCCTGCAATGTGGCTGTGGCCTGCTTAGGCCACCCTTACCTATCCCAGGCTCAATTAACATCCCTGGAAATCCTGACCTGGGGTTCACCAGCTGTGAACTCTAGATTTGAAGCCAAATTTAAAGGGTTTAAATGTATACTTAGCCTGTTTCATTTCTGGATTGATTTCCACCAGCAGGTCCTTGGTTAGCCACCTTCCCTCCTGTCCCCACAGGGAAGCACTTGGCTTTCACCGTTTCTTCTGTTGTCAGACCCTAAACTGAATAATGGCAGTCCGTCAACTCAGTCCACTTGGAAAGGCTGTAACATGCCAGACCAGGAGTAGCAGGCGCGAGGCTTACACTCGCTTGTGGTCACCTAGTGATCAAGGCAGGGAGCTGCAGAAAAAGGGCGTTTGTGTTGCCCTTCTTCCATCGCCGTGTTCCAGCTATGGGATCACAGCTCACAGTCTGTTTTTGCATTCACTGGTGTATTCACTCTGTTTAATACAAGCAAAAATACTCCAGAAGCCAACCTGGCTCAGATATGTCAGTTCTGGTTCTGTGTCCTCTTGAGCCATTCTCCCCCTCTTGCCCCTGCTGCCACTGGGCCACCAATGGGACAGGTCTGGAGCCTCATCACCAGGGAATCTCTGAGTCATGATGGCACAGCTGCAGAAACGTATTTTCTTGGCAGAAGAGACTAACAGGCATGGTTTCAGAGAAAAAAAAAAATCCTTTGGCAAACACTTTATGTTGCTGTTTTAAAAATGGCATGTTCTGTCAGAAACACTTCTTCCGAACACTCTTGCTTTAGATTTAGAAACATGCCCTTTGATGCGGGGAGCAGACTTGGGGCCAGAGGTCCTTCCCTCGGGCGTCCACCCTTTCTGAGGGAAAGGCTATTTTCTAAATCACAGGATTCAAGCCCATCGGTCTCCACTCTATCAGAGTTAGCTGCCTCATGTCGTAGTCTTGAGCCTCTGACATGTACAGCACTGTCCTGGCTGGAGTGCAGGCACTGGCGGTTGCCTTGGGTTGCAAGTCATTCCCTCCTTGCTGTGCAGCCACTCTGCTTAACCACAGGAGCACAATTTAAAACCAGCAACCAATGAAACACATGGTACCCGGCTATCTGTAGCATGAAATGGTACGTTAGCTCTTCAAAGACAGCCTGGAGTTTCACGGTTGTCCTCTTGAACAGATCTTGCTCTCTGCTAAACATAAAAAGACACCATGTAAATAGCCTCACTTGCATCAAATTCAGTTCACCAGCTGTGGATCTGGCTCCATATGTCTGGCATGTTCTTTACCAGCAGAGAGAATGGTATTTAAAGTGATCTTTACTGAGGTTTTTGACTCTCTCTGTTGTTTCTCACTGCATCTGGCTCTGTTACTTGGTTTCTTACCGTTCCTATAACATCTTTTTCTTTTTGGAAGCTGTTTTAAAAGCAAAACCTTGTAGATTTGAAAGCATTAAAGCGAAAGGGTTCATGAACAGGGGGCAGAACAAGCTGTTTCTGACTCTGGTTGCTTATAGCTGGATTCAAAAGAAGCTGACACATCAGTCATCTTGTAGGCAGTCCCATGGTTCTGGCTTCGTTTTAAGCTACAATACACAATGTTTCTCTGCGTAAAAGACCATAATGAAAACAAGAGTGTTGGAAGAAATAAGGTTGGTTGCTTTTTATGGGTGTTCCCTCCTTCCTAGTTTAATGAAACATTGTATCCTTATGTAGCTGCAGATAGTAAACTCATCTTTAAGCAATTACAGTTAATGCAAATTAAGCCTAATGGACAGTTTAATGTAAGTGCCCAATACATTAAACTGGTCAGCACTGGCTGTGCTGAAAAATCTGACCCCTGAGCAAGCTATTGGTGCAGTCTGAAGTATGTGGGTTTTATTGTGTAAAGTAGTATCAAAGTCATGTTAGGAGGCATCAGAATTATTTCGGTCTACCAAGTTCTGTGATACAAAGCCACAAGCTTTTGAACATCTGAAAGCTGAGTTTCTGAAGCTTTGGATAAATTTGTCTTTTGCTGGAATTTATTAAATCTGAACAAATCATACCAAGAAGAGCCTTTTTTGTGCCATTTCATCCTCAGTGGTCCCGTTTCTGGTAAGAGGTTCTCTGTGGTATGCTACTGTAAAGAAGTACTTAGAACAAAAGGTGTTGGCATTAAGCACTAAGTGTGAATCTGAAAATGGACCAGAGCTGTGGATCCAGTTACAATTTTTGCAAATGAGTGAGTGGATTTGGCACAAACCCTTCCAAATGTGGGGAGACATGGTGTTTCATGGAAGCAGGCTGACACTGCTGAGAAGGCAAGGTCACGATTTAACAGACAGTGCTTTTTCATTCACCCTTCTTAATTGCAGAAGTCAGTCGGAGTTCAGGTCTTGCATGTTAGGCCAAGAGGAAAAGCAATTTCTTCTTCATCCCTTTTGCTGGCTTTTACTCATAGTCTGTATAAAACTAAGGGGTGATTTTTTTCCTACCTGTTTTAGTAACTAAAATTAGAACAAACAATTCAGGATTGCGTATAACAATGATAACTCAGTGTGTTTAGAAAGTTTGCTTTGCCCTGTAGCAATCCGCACATGTTTCACCACATGGAGTTTTTCAATCTAAACCTCCTGTTGTGCTCTGTAGGTGCCAGGAGCAGAGGAGGGTGCTTGGATGGGTGAGCAGCACCCTTGTCCTGCCTTAGCTCTCTGCTGGGGAGCAGTGGGCTCCAAAATGGGTGCCAGTAGCCTTTGCCTTGATTTTCAACAGCCTGAGCACCCCGTTTGCCTGGTTTAGTGACCCATTTGCCCATGGCTCGCTGAACTCACCCAATGGCCGTTTTCCTCCAGTTCTCAACCTGGCAGCTTTTGAGGCTGCTACTTCTCCTCATCTCTTTCCTGCTGGCAGCAGTTGAGTAGTTGGACTTTTGCCCATATACTTTTCCCCTGTCTGTCCCCAATGTGGGGCTGATCTTTGTAGGGCAGTGTTGTTCTGGCAGCACAGTCCAGCTCACTGTGAGTTAACCCCGCTGCTGTAATTCCTTGAGACTGGGCCGGGTGCTGCAAAGATTTCTGTGTGTGAGTCCTTGCGGGGTGCATCGCTGGACTCTCAGTATCTCCCAGCTTGGCTGAAGAGCTTTGCTGGTTTTTCTGGGCATGAAACTGCATCTTGGTTCACAGTTCTGTGATGTCTTTTACTTTTCAAAGGCAAACTCTCTCCTGTTCTTCTCCTCTGCAGATTTGCAATCTGCCTTTAAGAAAAAGACTTATTGCAGCTTTTGTTTATTAAACTGGGGAAAAAGAACAACCCCCCAAAACCAAAGCACTGTCATTTATTGGCAGCATGTCAGTGATTCAGGCTAACTGGGCAGCAAGCACAAATCCTGTCTCAACTACATCGTGCCATTTGGGAGTATCATTACAATAGCGCACACTTCACACAGCGGTATTTCCTCAGTGTCCTAGCCCTGGAAAACCTCCTGTTACTGGACAATCACCAAGTTGTTAATGGAGAGTTTGGAAGGAGCCATCAGATGTGGCAAGATTTATAAACACACATTAGCTATCTTCTTGCTTCTTCCTAATCACATATTTGGAAAAAGGTTTACATTTGCTCCTAAACCTAGGGCCCAAAGCCCCAGACCTACCCATACTTTCTAGCAGGCTTATTTCTCATAGCTGTGTTCCAGAAACAGGCACAGAGAATGTAAAAAAGGTATTTCCAAGATTAGCCTGTCAGCCAGAAACATCCTGAGGACGGTAATTTGCCTAGAGGGATGGGTGGTGAACATATTCTTGCTGCTCTTATTTCTCCCTCATTGCTGACATTTGAGGCTTCTCTATTATTTTCTAATAGCTTTTCTTTTCAGATGCTTTTCTGGGTAGCTATTCTTGCACGTCTCTGACTCCTGGGATCGTGGATTCTCTGAACTGTAAGAAATACTGGCTGTAATTTTTTCACTCTTTAAAAAATGTATCATCAGGTGTCTGTGAATCTCCAAAATGCTATCTCTAATCTGATCCTTTCATTGCTACTAGTATATAATGCCTTAATTTTCTCACTTTTCTACCCTGTTACTACAGTATTTTGCTGCAGGTAAGTGGAGCCCCTGTGGAGGCAGGAAGATACGGTTCTTCTGAAAGTCAGCTCTGTAGCAAAATTGCAAAGCATCACATGCATTGATGGTGGAGGCAGCAGGGAAGTTCCTGTGTTGTATAATAGATGCTAACGTTACACATCAGCCAAGTTCTGAATGTGTGTTCTTGCGGGGGGCTGCATTCACAGAAAAGCCTGCAGTCACCTTTTCAGACCTGGCTACTGGATCAGTGCTGTTGCTAATTCTATTATGCTTCAGGAACGAAAGTGTTGTGATTTAGAAAGGTTACTTTCTTTACGTGAGCTAAATTGATGACAGTGGCTGCATTGTTGGTGAAAAGCAGCATCCCATCCCAACTGCACTTTGTGTAAAGCAGCAAACATGCCCCAGTACCGTCAGTAACCCACTTCTTGTGGCCCTATTAATTTGCAGAAAGAAAAGGGTGATATTTAGGCAAAAGGCGCTCTTTAGCATGTAGGACTGTCAGCATAATAAAGGAGGGTTGGTGTATCTCCAGCCTGCTCCCTCTGACCTGTGGCTTCCTCAGAAGTGAAGCTGGGAGGGTTGTGGTGTGGGAGCGCAGACCCTTCCCGGAGGAGCTCCCTCTCCCAGCTGGGGCTCGGGGTGGCCCGGAGCAGGGTGCCACGTCTGCACACTGCTTTCCTTCTCACTGGCGTAAATTGGGAGTAACTTCAGTGAAGCCACAGAAACAGGCTGTTATCACACATAACTGAGAGAAATAGGACTAAATGAGAGAATTGGGATAAATTATACTTCTTGTGTTCTTGTGCTGTTACTGCTGAAGTTGCTGGCAGAATTGTATTTGGTTTCTATGGCCTCTGCTTTGTACCTATGGTTGTCTTGATATATCTGAATGTGAAAAAAACTGCATCAGCCACTTTAAATATAGGAGAGGCTTGAGATGAATGTATGGAATTAGGGGAATATCAGGAGATTGGTTTGGCTGCCGTGTTGGTAAAGCCACAGGCGCAACCTATAGAACTGTATTAAACCATAGCAGTAAAGCATGTATTTTCTGGAAAATTGAAATATTAAGTTTCTACACTTTTTTTTTTTTTTATGGCATGATGGGGAGCTGGTTAAGACTTGGTTCTGTTTACAGAGCAGCTTGGAAGCAGTTTAAGAAAACAGATGAATTAATTATGTTTGTTTAAAAAATGAGCTTTAGTTTGAAAATAGCATGAGAACATGCAACATGAAAGACATTGTAAGACTGATTGAGAAGAGCAATTTAGAACCAAAAGTTCTTCCTTTATCAAAATTCTGGATATAAAATAGTTTAATCTGCTGCTTACTAGAAACCAAGGGCTTGCCTGCGTCATTCCAAAATGTGCAGTTGTGAAAATGGGCAGTTAATGGTGGGTCTGGAAGCAGTGAGAAAGCATGGCCAGGCGTACACCAGAAAGGAATTCTTCCTCCATCTCCTCCTCATCTTGCTTAATGGAAAAGCTGCACTGTAGAGCCCAGCATGTTTCCTTTGTGTCAATATGTGTGCATTTGCACTCTGCAACCACAGAAAAAAGCAAAGCCCAAATCTCTTTCACCTCAATGACATTTCAGGAAGATTCCAGGTCTAAAATGAGAAAGAAAAATAAGTTGTTTCTGACTTGTTTGTTTGCTTTGGTTTGTTTTTTTGGTTCTTGTTTTTTTTTTTTTTTTTTTTTTTTTTGTTGTTGTTGTTGTTGTTTAGAGCTAGAAATACACTGTGGAGACTGTACAATCAGGGGGAGGCCTGATAGGCTCAGTTGTGCTAAGCCAGCCTTGCCAGAGCTGCGGGAGAAGACCTCATGGCATTTCTGCACTGGGATCACCCAAGGCTCCAGGAGCTGGAGGGCTGAGCAGGGACGTAGGGAATCTCCCCCAGCAATGCCATCGACCTGCTGCCTGGCCAGAAGAGGGTTAAGGGCTGCCAGTCTGCCTGTGATTCAGAGGGATTTGAAGGAAAAGGTGTGCCGCCTTTTCCAGGAAATCAGAAGACACAAAGGGAGATGTCTTTGGGCCTCTGCTACTTTGATTGTAGGAAGAAGCTGTGTTTTATGTTACTTGGGCATTGTCTTTGGCCAAGTCAGTCATGCCCAGAGGAAAAGGGTCAGTGTAGACTTTGAGGCAGGAGCGTGCTGAGATTTTCCTAGACAGGCTAACAAGCAATTCCTACTTTGCAGAGTCTTTGAAAGCAGCTTCGCTATTGGACCATGAGCTGCTGTGTGGGGAGCTGATCCTACTTGTATAATTCAGGCACCAGCTCAATTATTCTCTAGTTGTAAATTGATCGGGCCATTGATTGTTGCAAGCATCAGAATTTAGAGAGATTTTAAGTGTGGGAGTCTGTGCTAAGATTTGTTTTTACATTATTAATTTGGCAACACAAAGCTGCATGTGCTACTTGCCCTTTTTCTAACAGCATTTGATAGTGGTCATTTTGACTGTTGTGTTTCTTTTTTGAAGACCAAGATGTTTTGCCTGCTTTTTAGGAAGGCAAACAGTCCAGCCAAACTTATAAGGAAAATCACCTGGTATAAGCTTGGGGGCCCTGACGTGCTTTTCCAAGCACAGGAAGGAAGCTGTTGCTTGGCAGAAATTGAGCATAAACAAAGAAAGAAACAGTGTGAATGTGATTACCAGGCATGTGGAAAATGAATTTCAAGCAAGTTTCTTTAAAATCAGGAAGCATTAAGACTGATCCTGTCCACACTGACCCCAAGCAAGTTACCACTAATCCAAGTGCAGCCAAGTGGTACGAGCTAGCAAGAGAGCAACCACATACCAGTTTGCAGAAATGAGTTTTGTTACGGCATTAATCCTGAACTAGGCTGGGTAAGGAAGAGGCAGGACACCTTAGAAGGGAGGTATAATAGCTTCCTCCTGGGAAGAAAGATGAGAATTTCCTCTTGGTGTGGCTGAGATGGCAGAGGTAGATGTGCCATGCTCACAAGTAGTGCAGCGGCAGTTCCCCTCTCCGGGTTGTTGTGCCCTGCGTGGAGCCAGTGACTGCTGTGGCTGCCAAGGGCAGACCACAGTCCAAAACTATTTGTGGAGAGCCTCCAGGTTGCTGTGACATTTAGTGGCTCAGTACAGAGAAGAGGTTGCTTAGACCTGCCTCCCCATCTACCCGTTGAAAAATTCCCCACCCTCTCTCAGAGGTGACTGGCCATGGCACTATTGCTGCAAATACCAAACAGCCTGAGCAAGTGCTGAAAGACTGACTGATCTTTGCAGTGCTGGGCAGTGAAAATGGGGGAATTACAAACCAAAGGAAACATAAGGCTGGAAGAGACCTGCAGAGACCATCAAATCTTTTCCCTGGAGAAAACCGTTCCTGGCAGCTCCTTGTCTCATGTGCCCTTGAAAATCCCCTGTGCCTTCACAACTACCATGGCCTTAGGGTGTCCTTCCTGGGCAGGAGCCCGCCTGCATCCCCATGGCTCAGTGGAGACCTCAGACCCCTTGCAGTGCCAGTTGCTTGCAAGTCTTTCTCTTCAAATTCATCCTTATTTTATTTTTTTTTTTCATTCAGCTCATAACACTCAACCACAGAGGGCACCTTTAATATCTGTCTGAAAGTGAGAGAAGCATTCTTGTCTGAACACTGGCTCTCAGACCCCAAATGCACTGGGTGGATTCACTGTGCCCCCTGCCCAGACCAACTCTGGTACATGCAGTGAAAAGAACTTTCCACTCTTTCTGCCATTACAGCTAGAACTTACTGCAGGATTTCTCTGCCCCCTTAAATGAGGCTGGACTTCTTCCTGCACACAGTGTGCACCCCACTTGGTTCCACCCCTGCTTGGTTACCCCGCCATGTGGGCAGTGTCTCTGGGTGCCCTGGTTCTCCCCACTCCTTGTGGGAGAGGGGCTGTGGACCCTTGGCCTCGGCATCACTCCTTGCATGGGCCCCCACAGAGGTGTATCACTTCCTCCAAGGCAGCAGCGTTAGGATCCCAGCGGTGTTTGTGCTGCCTGACACATGAACATTGCCTCCCACGAGGATTTCAACAGTTTCCCGCAGTGACGGTGTCTCTGATAGCTGAAATTTCTGATCCAATAAAAGATCTTCATGTCTCAGCAGATGCAGCGGCTTCAGTGAGCTATGGACTGTCAAGTCTAGAAGGTGGTGTTTATGCATACATTTTAATCCTTGTTTGCATAGTGCTCTGAAGGTGTAAAATACTTCAGAAATGCTGGCTTCTTATTATTACTATTATAACTGTCATCTTAATTTTCCATAATTTTGACTATCAGTTATTCATGAGAAATCAGTGCAACAAGTGGGAGTTCTCCCAAAGCTTTTTAGTTTGTATTGTTTTCAGTCACATCATGCCAGATGTCTTGGAGGAATCTGATCTGACACAAACCCAGACAAATCACTGTTAAATTGTATACAGAAAAACCCCAGAGGCTGATATACTGCAGCTGGTGACACCAGCAGATATAGATATTATTTGCAAAACTCTTCCTTCAGCGTGAAAGCATGAGGGCCAGGGACAAGCACACGCTGCAGAGAACAGCAGCAACACAAAGAGCCGTGGGAGCAAGCTTTGGCTGAGATGTGTTGTGTGCTTATCACTTAATTTAGCAATATTGGGAAAACCCACGAAGGAAAAACATTTGGATATTTTCCACATGTGGAATGATGCAGGAAGAAGCAGAACTGTAATTAAGCATGCTTGCCTACTGAAATATGTGTACAATCGCAACGGGATACTGTAACTAGCAACATCTATCAGACTTTTTAAAGCTAAAGCAGTAATACTGTGCTACTGCACCTGATGTCTATGTCTGTGCTTGGCAAACCTGCCTCTGCGTGGCAGGTGTGGGTTCTGTGCAACTTAGGAAATGATGTTTTTACTTTTTCTTAGCATCAGCTGAGAAATCTTTGTCAAACTCGGGTGTACCGGAGCCCTGTGCAGAATGCACTGAGTGATTTCCACCACCACCCCCCCACCGTTGCAAGGACTTACTTTATTCCTTACAGATTAATTACAGAAAAGAGTGAGCTACTTTTTTTTATCCCCTTCTGATTGCACAGTGATTCTGTGTACCAAGAAGCCACTAAAAAGAAACAGAAGGAGCATGAGAGATTATGTGTGACAGGAATAGAGTCTGCCACAGAGTGCAGATTATTTATTGTTGGTGCGCTTTGATAAGTGACTGCAACTGGCTCTGATTTTCTCGGTGCTGCCCAGCTGCTTTGATCAGCAATGAAACTGTTAACAGTGCTGACAATTAAATTATTGTCAATGGGCTTCAGTTTAAACTTCCCCTGGCAAACAGTGGCAGATCACACCCGTCAGGGCTATTGTTTCAGGCTTTCTTTGGACATATTGCTGGGTTGAATCACACCGTGCTTCTTTTCAGGATTTTCTTCCCCAGTCACCATGGTTAGAGAGTCGCTCTGGTTTTCTGAGCGAGAGCTGGGATCGTAGACAGCGTGCTGGCAGCGTGTGGGAGGTGTGTTTCATTGCCATGTGCCCCTGGAGCAGAGGCTTTGCGTGTGGGTGTCTTCTCTGGGTCCTGCGCCGATCTGCAGCTTGGAGGAGCGTAGCATCCAGGAGGGGACCAGAAAGCCTCTGTGCACGTAGCAGGCGGCGAGGATCTGGGTTAGGGACGGTGGCTCTGAGTGCAGGTGACGCGTGGGAGAGGACAGTGATCGCCGTCTGAGACAGCGAGCGCCGCGGTGAGTGTCCTTTCTTCCTCCTTCCTCCAGACCGATCCCGGCCTTCCTACTTTCCTATAGCTTTTTAAAATCCTCCTTTCATGTAGGTTCTTTCTTTATGCCTTTCAATCTCTCCTTTTTTACCTGCCCTCCTCTTCTCCCCCTCATCTCTCATTACCCTCCTTTCAGTCTCCCCCTCTTTCTTTGTTTCCATCCCTGTGCCTCTGAGGCTGGACGCAGTCTCATGCAAATGCAGTGGGTTTTTTGAACATTGGTAGCCTTATGCTTTGGGAACTGTTGACTGGCAGGAATTGTCTATAATGGATTTAGAAGTACCTGAACACCCTATTTGCATTTCTGCCTGTCTGATCAAAAACGCCAGCACTTGACTCCCTTGAGGCTTGAATTCTGCTAGAAGCAGCTGTGGCAGTGGCATCCTGTGATTTGCTTCATCAGTTGACATTTTCAGGAATTTGGTCTGATATAACAAGGTTGGCCATTTTACTGCCCTCTGCTGCTACACAACTTGGGTAACTTATTACATACCTAAAGGGATGGAGTCCCCTAGATATAACTGGCTTTAATAGTGAGAGCCCACATGAAAGTGAGCCTCTTCCTTTTGTTGTTGTTGTTATTATTATTCTTCAGTGGTCTGTATTGATTTGTGCTATCTTTTACTCAGCTAAGCCCCTGATCAGCCCAATTCTGCTCTGTGTCTAGACGGCTTGTAGAATTAGGAGTTTTAGTAGCAATTTCAAGATCGGGAGAAAATTCTCTACAAAATTAGGTCTTGCCTATGTAAACAAGTTGCACTACTTTTAACTACTGTTCTGTAACACTGATATAACCCTCCCCTAGTGCGAGTTCAGGTGTGCCAGTATGGACATGCTTATACCAGTGTAGCTTGTTCCCCTGTGGGAAAGGAGAACAAGCTATTCCAGTATAGAGCACTTTTATTTGACTCAGGCTACATCCATACTTTCGTTGTATTGGCAGAAATACACCAGCAAATAATATTTGTAATTTATCATGGGTGAACTGGTACAAAATCATGTATAGAACAAGTCTTGGTCTGCAGACTGCCTCAATAACTCCTTGACAAGCAAGTGTTGAATATGCCGTGAATTTTTAATTTTGTCTTTGTGAATGGAGGTACAGTGGAAAGACTTAGTGTCACTTGTTATGTATTCACACTTAAGAAACTATCAACTGGTCAGTGTGTTGACTATAAAATCATGATTATGAGTCAGATGAATCATGGCTGTACTTTAGTTTTAAATAAAGTACATAAGACCTTATTCACTTTCAGACTGGTTGCTGACCTTTGGGTTTTTTTGCAGTGTATTGGCAATATAAGAGGGTTATGGCAGAGATGCAAATTCCAGTAATGCTTACTTGGAAGTGCCTTTGATCTGGCAGGGAAATACAGAGGTGTTGTAGCAGTGTTGAAAATCTGGGCCCTGAGAAGCCACTTGTGCCAGGGAAAAGTAGGTGCCTGGTGGCTATGAAATACTTGGCATTCTTATCCGTGGTCATCTACCTCAGTCATCGGCAGAGCAGGGCAGTCCGGAGGTCAATGGGCAACAGGTACAGAGAGAAACTGTAAAAAATTCCAATCAGATACTATAATCCCAAATATCATGGTTTACTGGGTTGTTCCCAGTACTGCTGCTAATGTGCCTTGTATCAAGAACCATGTAGGAAAGACTCTTGGTGTTTGCAGGCAAAGGAGAAATACATTTGGTATGGGAAACACTTTGTATTCAGAGTAACTGGGGGGAAGGCAGTGCCACCAACAGAGTAGGGTCTTCTGGAGAAGAACTGTCTTAATTGCACATGACTAACAGGTGTCTGGAAACATTGGACCTAACTAAAACTCTTAGGCTTACTTTTACAGAGTAAATAAATGCTTATGATCATCTTCTTCTGAAAGATAACAGGTTATTTTAATGCAGGTGGTGGTGAGCTGGAGGAGAAGTTGATGCCATTAGGAGACTGCAAAGCTTTGCTGGTACGAGTGCGCTGTATTGTATTGCTTGGCACAGTTACCTTGCTGGGCTGTTGAGGGAAATAAATTTTCACAGAACCTAATAGTTTCCTCCTATGAGTTAGTGTCACCTCTGTCTCATTTAATTCCCACCTTTGCTTATTGTGAGTGCCATTTCAGTGCTGCGTTTCTCAACTTCATTACCTCCAGACTGAGCACTGCTTTGGAAACAGCTTTCCGAACTGCAAGTGGCTTGTTTTGCAGAGCAGGAAGGAAGGCTGTGCCATTTTGTCTCTGAGCTCACTTACTCCCCACAACTCGTGACAGTGGTGGCAGAGGTGGCTCCTGTGAGTGGGCTGAGGCCCTTGCCTGCAGGCTGGGGCCGTCAGGGTGGCACAGGCAGGCAGCAGTCAATAAAACTGGCATATGGTCATCAAGAGCCAGCAGCTGACCTTGGACAAATCTGCAGTTGGGCTGTAACTCAGCCTAGTGTCCAGCTTACCCTGGTCTTTGCTGCTTCTTTCTTGGAGGAAAGTGGTCTGTGATGGTCCTTTTGCTGGTTTACATTACTTCTCTCTCACAGGTTTTGCCTGCTCTCTTTGCATCGGGTGGGAGCCACAGGCTGTCAACAGCTGATCTTTCTCCTTAAAGAGTCCAGCAACATTGGCAGCCCTGGAAGGAGAGGCAGAGGCATCAAGACAGGTCCTTGCCAGCAAATGTTGGCAGCGAGGCTTGCAGTCAGGACAGTTTACATGAGATTGAAAGACAGAAGCAGTATCAACTCAGCCCTGCTCCCACAGGAGTCTGCAGAATCCACTGGTGAGCAGTTTTGAAAAGCTCCTTTTTATTGTCTCACTGCTTCCACTTTTAACCAGGTATGAAATTGTTCATTATAAAACGTCAGATCATCCTTACAGCAATCGCATCACTGGTGTCTGCAGTGATGCGTTGTGAACTGCACAGGAGAGAAGTCATTAATATCTGTGTTTATACATTTCCCTAAAGATGAAGAGATGACTGCAGTAGAAGATTAATTTTGCTGGGAAAGACACTGAATGACCTGACCTTATTGGGGGAAGACATTAAAATGTTACACTCTTTAGTTTTCTCTGCTTCACTTAGACATTAGCTGGTGTGGTCTGTTGCTCTTTAGCAAACGTGTTTGGGTCCAAGTGCAGCCTGAGACAGTTAGAAACCCAATATGCTTTTTGAGGCAGTGGCAATTATTTATTACGTGTTTGTACAGCTCCTAGTGCTTTTGGTTCCTGTGCCGACTGATTGCTAATGGTTGAGCAATAGTATTTATTACTGGCAGCTGGTAATAGCAGTCTGTTTATGCCCCATAGGGGAATTTGGTATGTGCACATAGCCATGGGATGTTAAAGGTTTTGTGCCATTTAGAGGCACCATGAAGTCTGTGCAGACCATCTAGCCTTCTGCCATTTTAAGGGCTTCCTTACTTCATTTCAGAGATACTTGTTTATTCCTTGCCATGTTACCCACCTAAACTTTTCAAATCTCTTCCACCTGGGCTCTTGCATTTATAAACTCTTCTGCATTTGGAGCTTGTAGGCAGCAAGCACTTCGAAGCAGACTTTCGTAATACAGACCAGATAGTTGCCAGAAAACACCATGGGCTCCTTATGGCATTGCAGATCTCTCTGCATTGGCCTCCCTTCTACCTGTTGGATGCCCAGCCCTCTGCTCACTGCTGTAGGTCAGCATCACCCTGCTAAGGAGGCCACAAAATTTCCTTGATTTACACAGCCTGGGGATCTGATGCAGCACGGTTGCTATTGAAATATTTTCATTTGTCTTGGTTTGTTTCTCTTGAAAAGTTATAGTGTGGCAATTCATAACTCCTGTTTTTTAAGACCCATGCAGTTGAAGCCTATCAGGTTTTTTTCTGGTGTTGAAAAGATGAGCTGCTCAGCCCTGAGCGGGGCTGAAGTCCAGCCTCATAAAAACTGGCTGTCACCTTTTAGCCGTTCTCCTTGCAACTTCCTTTTTGTAGCAGAGATAATGAGAGTGTTTCCTGCTAACTCCCGTCTCTCCATGATAAATTGCTGTGGTCTTTATTGGAAAGCACTGTATGGCTGCTCTTAGCGATGTGATAAAGAAAATGCTGTGAATTGGCTGCATTGTGTTTGGCTTCCTTTCAGCCAGGGCCAGTCTGGACGCTGAGGACCTGATCTTCCTTCTGTGCCAGGCCTCAGCTCACGTTTCTGTGGGCGGCAGGGCTTTTTGTTTGTTTGTTTAAAGCCACCTTTACACTTTCAACATGGAGCTGTTGAAGGTCAGTGTGATCCACACATCTATGGCTGGGGGTCTGCAGGTGCCCCTTGCTCTCCATATCCTCCTTTGTGCTCTCGTCCCTCCCTTTTGGCAGTGCTGGAGCTGGCGCTGACAGCCTTGGGTTGGTGTGCTGTGTGTTAGTGCTTTCCTTACCCTCCCCAGCTGGGAGCTCCCTCCTCTTCAGTCAGGGGTACTTTCGACCTCCCTTTTATTTCCAGTTGTCAGTGCCTGTAGCAGGGAGGGTTTGTAGGCAAGCAGTACTTTTTTTTTTCAGTTTGGGTTTTTTTGCTTGGATCTTTCCATTCAGTGGCCAAAAATAACCGGTGTCAGAATAGGTTAGCTTTAAAGTGATGAAAAGAGTCCTCTTTCTGAATTCCATGGCTTTCAGATTTGTTGTCTTTTGTCAAGAGCTGTATTGTCAGGTTTGCTGCCCATGAGATCAGGAACCTGGATTCTCCAGGGCTTTAGTTTATGGCTGATAACCCACACAAAGAGTTTCTGTCTGGATTATGCCTGGCACACACAGAGCTGCATCTGGTAGTGGGACAGTTGTACGAGTAGCAGAGTAGTTGCTGGCAAGAATATTGGGATAGTGTTATTTGAACAGGTAGGAGGAGATCAGCAAAGACAAATGCACAGTTAAACTTGTACGATGTGGGTGTGCTCATTCACCTGCATGCCTAAAGTTCCTTCCAGCTGAATCAAAGGAAAGCACCAGTGTAAAGAGTTTATCTTGTCTCCTTGTTTTCACCAGATAAGTCATGGATAAACTGGGAGAGAAGGAAGGACTGAGGTAGGCACAGAAAGGTTTTCGGCTTGAGAACTGAGGTTGAGAGTGAGTTTCGTTGTGCATGCTGCGTCAGCCTGTGTGCGGTTTGAGTCCTTTGGGCTCATTTAACACAGCATAAATTCCACCCTAAATGCTCTTTGTGGGTTGTCTAGTTTCCTTCCTCCCACAGAGATTTTTAATTAAAAATCTAGGACCAAAATAACTGCAGTGCCATCTTTTAACTATTGTTGAAGGAAGAGCTTGATGCTCTTGTCTCTGAGAAACACTGAAGTTTATGCAAAAACACACAGTATATTAATTTCCTGTAGAGTTTCAGGGAGAGTGGCTGTATCAGAGCAAGTATAGGTGGATGCTAAATTTAAACCACTGTACAGCAGATCTTGGTATACTACAGCACCCAAAAGTCTGAAAAGCTAAACAGGGGCATATGAGGATCTTTTCAAAAATAGATGCACTTCCTTAAAATTTATTTGGTCTTGTTTATTCAGCTCTCCTTGTTGAAGGCCCCTGAGGTTTACAGCGCCTGTCTGAATCTGACAGGAGAAACAAGAAAGTAGAGGAGCAGAAAATTCAGCATGATTGGAGTACCATGAGATGTGGTCATTTCTCCATCACTTAGCTGTTCAGAAGCAGCTGAGCCAGGTCAGGTATAATTTAGTGGGCTTGGGATCAGAGCTGTTGGGTGGAAATATAGTTTGTGCTTGTGCAGGATGTCAAGGTAGAAATATACTTCCAATTTAAAATTCTTGGTATTTAGGACTGTCCATTTCCTTGTTTGTGAGCATGTGTTTGGGACAGTGGATGCTCATAACATAAATAGTCTGGAGCTGATTCTGGAAAATCTTTGGGAAATTGAACAGCACTTGTTTTCTCTCTTGTAAGATGGTTTGTAAACATCCTTTCCTGCCATTACCTTTGCCTTACTGCCATGTTGAAGTTCCCTTTTGAGCCTGAGTCTGAAAATGACTCAACAGGACTTGAGACACAAGTCTGATTTTGTTTTACTTTGTTACAAGGGGGCAATATTTCACAAACAAGGGAATAATGTCAGGAGGACACTATGAAGCATGAAAGCAGGTCTTAAATTTAGCTTGGTATTTCCTAGTAATTGTGTGGTGGGAGTGTAGCCCCAAGGCACAATCTTTTCTAGATTTAATTATATAAAGGCAGAGGTGGATATCATAGAAAGCCATCAGTGAGGCTTGCAGTCATCTGGGTTTTTTTTAAATGTCATTAAAGCTTGAAGTAGGATCCTTCCATTAAAAGTGAATATGATCTCATTATGTGATTTAGATAGTGGTATGGCAGTAATGATGCTCTTTAATGTGTTCTTTTTAAAGAAAAATATCAAGTCAAGGATTGACCTTGAAGATGTGGCCTGCTTTCAAAAGACGTAGCTGCATGCCTGTCCAAAGCAATGTGTTCTTCTCATTGCTTTAAATCTCCGATACCTTTAGCTAAAGCAACTAAGTGAATTTGTCATTTATGTTCCTGTGTACCTGATACCATATTTCCCTCACGGCCCTGGGCTTATCCCAGATCCGGTCACCCTCTGCAAAGGGCTGTGCTCGTTGGAGCCCTGCGGGCAGTGGGGATGGTAGGTGCCATGAGGAGCCTGGCTCCCTCTTCTCAAGGCCTGTCATGGTAACTCCATCAGGGTGACTGTCCTGGTTTTGGCTGGAATAGAGCTGATTTATCTTCTTAGTAGCTAGAATGGTGCTGTGGTTTGGATTCAGTATGGGGTTTGGTATGAAAAGAAAAATTAGTTCTATCCCAGCCGTGGTTCAAACCATGACAGCAACCCTTACCGCAGCCTGGGGCCTCTGGCCCCTAAAGTACCACTAGAAAAACTGGGTTATTAAAAAGCTGTTCTCTTAGGTAGTCAGCTACAGTTTAAAAGGATTGTATGGGAGGTCATCAGAGGGTATTACTAACAATTAGCATGCATAAAAACTTCAGGGCACGGGGGGCTGTAGGATATCCATTCCCCAAGTAGTGTACTGAGTTGTGGATAATTACTGGAAAGCTCAATGTGTCAAGGGTGGACATGGTTTACCATTATGCAACTCATTAATACTGTTCATGAGACTGGCTCCCTGAAACGCTCGAGCTTAGAGACATTGTGTTCTAACTGTGCCTGAAACAAAAAATGTCAGAGGTGGATGAGCTACCAATATTAATAACCGCAATAAAAAGGAAACAGAGCACTTCAAATCTGCTTTTCAGGTAGAGATTTTTTGAGTCTTATGTCCAATGTTTTCACCTTTGGGCCTAATATTTTTTATATTGAAGTTTATAACCAAGTGCTCATATCCTTAACCAGCACAAAGCTTTTAACACTTTTTTTTAGTGCCTAACCTCATACTGTGCCTCTGTGCCTGAGCCTTTCACCCATGGAAGTCGAAGGGAGTGTTGCCTTTTGGCTCGGGCATGCGCTCCCAAACTGCTGCGGGCAGGCCAGGGGCTGTGCCCACACTTCGGCACAAGCAGCAGGGATTCAAGGGTTGTCTGTAGTGCAGGTGAGGTGCGATGGTGGCTTGTATCTGCTTACCTGAACACTGGACCAAGCTTGCTCAGTAGCAAACATCAGCAAGTACTTCACAATGGTCAAGCCATGTGGTGCTTGCCTGATTTCTCAGATATAATTTCTAGCCTGCTTGCATGCCTTACTTCTGTAGCCCATGCTGTTAGCCCTACACCAGCTAGCCAGCTCAAAGGTAATTTATGTATGTATGTCTGAGTAGCACTTACACCTTAATCTTGATGTAATTATATCTCCAACAGCCTCTTGAGTTCACTGCTGAGCAGCAGCTGTGATTGCCACTGTCCTGGGTTGAGGTTTGTGTCATCTATATGAAACTTTAGTTTAAAGAAATATATAAATATTTCTAGATAAACAGAAATTTAGAGGCAGAGATCTTGTTACTGAATTTGTTTCAGAGTGGATCCTTGCTGGAGTTTCTTGGCTAGTGTGTTACAAAAACTGCATCAGGGGATCAGTTGTGATCTGTGATGGCACGTTTCTTCCTACACATTGCACATGTGCTTGGTTGTCCATTATGTTTTGGTGGGGAGTCTTTGCTAACCTGCGTTTTGAATTTGTTTTCCTGCTTAAAAGAACACCAACTAGAGATATCAGTAACAAATAATGGTAAACTAAATAAAAATTCGGTAAGATGGATAAACATTCAAGTGCTCGATGTATGCTTAACAGGTGTGATTTACCTTTTGATTGTCTTCAGTTGAATATATTAGAACATGGGCTTAAAGAGCTGAAGAGGATTCAAAGAAACCCCCCTTACTTTCCTGCCTAGATTGGTACTTCAAGAAAATATGTTTGCGTGAGCCTTCAAAAACCAGGGCATAAAGGAGATTATGCAAAGTATGATTTACTGAAAATAAAATAAGGGACTAAAACAAAGGTCAGCAAGAAAGGTGCTCACTCCCATCTTTCAGTGAGTGCTGGGGACTTTCTCATCCTTCTGGTAGTTTGGGGAGAACCTTCAATTCTGCATACACCTGTCGTTACTGGGGAAGTAATTAATGTTGATGTGCTAGTTGTAATTACAGCCAGTGAGATATGATCTCCGCAGTTAGCAAGGGGAAAGACCAGTGAAATTGCTAAGTCAGGAGAAGCCCCTCAGTGCTAATGGGAAATTTAATATGCTTTGTTAAATTAATAGCCTTTTGCATAACAATCAATTTACAGTTTAAAGGGCAGAGGTGGTGGATGTAAAAATCATTAAGCATTAATTTCAGTGACCTACTTGATAGTCAGAAGAAATCGCTAGCAAAATGTTTACAGAGTAATTGCAAGTGTTTTAAGACAAAAAAAAATATGAGGTTTGTGTATTTAATGCATATTGAAATGCTCGTTTCTAAGCCATAAGGTTTCAGTGTTCCCTTTCCCAAACACAACATGGCTCTAGTAGTGGGCTGGTGTTTGCTCACAGGAGATGTTTATCCAAACCAGAAATGATTCCAAAGATGAGTTTTTCATACATGTCAATTAAAAATGTTTTGCCCTTTGTGACCCTACCTTCAAATTTCTTAGTCCCGAGTTAAATAGAGATCCTCCAAACAAATAGTATGGGTCGATTTTTTTTCTCAGCGTAGGCATTCAGTGCCTGGTTTTGCCTGTAGTTGTTCTGGTTGTGGTCTTTGTATATAATGCTCACTGTAGAGAGAGATTAGTTGTGAGAAGATTACGCGTGTAAATGCTGCTGGTGTGCCTAAAGCTGGAAATGTTCTGGTGTACACAAAGGAAACATTAATCAAGACATCTTCCAGAGAATTAAGGGAGGAAATAGTTTTGTCTCCTGATTACTACATAATTTTCACTGCCCAGTGCAGGAAAAGGCAGGCAAAGAAGCAGAAGGCGATAGAGAGAGGTGGTGGTTCTGTTCTCAGAAGGAGCAAGAGCAGATTGCTGGGGGTGGCTGTGGTAGGAAACTTCCACAAAAACAGCACAAGAGAGGCAGCTTTAAGGACTCTGCGGGGCATGTGAGCTTTGAGTTAGGTTGTAGGGATGAACTAGCCACACTCCTGAGCTTGCTGAAGCAGCTGAGAGAAATCCTTCCTGTTGCATGTAATCTAAATAAAGCCGTCTGTAGCTTTAGCTTTCCGTAACTTGGTTCCTTTGGCACAGATGCGTGTCTTCAGCAACCCACGTGATGTGATTTTTCCAGCCTGGACCAATCATCAAACTTGAGTAACGTGGCATGCAGCAGAGGGTATGGCAATCCTTAAAAATTGGAGTGCTCCTCCAGTACCAGTATTTCAGTATATTCATCTGGAGTGCATGAAGGATTGAATGAGTGGGGCTCTGTTGAGTTCTGGGAGCTGGTTTGGGATCCAGCAGAGCAGGACATGGTCTAAGAGGAACATACTGGGGACCACCACCGATGAGGAAAGGTCCCTTTGCCAGCACCACAGAGAAATACCTGACCCCAATAATTCTGGGCAATAGCTGACACTTACTGTGAAGCTTCATTGCTTCAGGTTCCAGCTAACAGCATGACAGCCCAAAACATCCAGTGTCAGCTGTAATTTCTGTGTTTTGTCATATCCCTAACCAAAAAATATGGATTAGGTAGAGAAAAAAAAACTGCCTGAGTGGGCCCTTTTCACTGTATCAGGTTTTATTTAACTATTAGTAGGGGGTTGGATGTCCAATTACCTATCTTATAAATAGATATTTTAGGAATAGCTTCCAGAAACTGATTTCACAGACTTTCTGAATTGATTGTAGTTCTTCAGCTGTTGTAAATCACGGAACTAATAATTTACCCTTGTTGAAGATCTGTGTAGCTGTTCTTCCTTGTGCATACTTAGGACTGTAATTGCCAGAAATGTATCTGGTAACAATTTGCCTTCTCTTTTCATTCATGAAATTTTTACCTCCTCAGGGTTAATTGAATCAGGAAATGTCGGTATCTTTAGATTTAATATTCCTTATTGATGAGGATTCTGGAGTGAATGACTGCTGTGAATACAAAGTATGGTTTAAATTGATTTCTAGGAAATACTTAGTGACCAGAAAAAGAGAAGCTTTTGTTTGAAACAAGCTTTGAATAAATTACGAGCTCCCCCTGCCCTCCCCCTCCCCCCCCCCCCCCAGCATGGCCGTTTTGACTATACGAAACCCCTAATTAACTATTTATAGAGATGTGCATATTTCCAATCTATTTTAAAATGCTGGAAATGAGAGTAAGCAAACCAACCTACCCACCAGTTTGCAGAGGGTAGGGGCAGCATAATGTCTGCACAGTGTTTAGCTGTGTGGTAATTCTCTATCGGGAACTTAGAAAATTTAAAGATGGAGCCAGGAAAATTCCATCCCCAAAAGCCTTGAGCCCGATGCTGAAAGCTGCCACTAGTTTCCCAACAAGCACAAAAGGCCCAAAAATGCAGAGCAGCCACGTGAAAGGCATCGCCGCACCAGCATTGATCAGCTGTAAATGGATTAGTTGCTGCCTTCGTCCCAAAGGGGTCCGGTGCCAGAAGGGGAGAGCGCTGGCAGTTCCCATTTGCCTTAATGACAGCCACAAGGTTTGCTGATAAAATAACTTTTATTCTTGCCTCATTACTTGTTTGTTGGCAGTTCCTGAAGCTGCCTGGGAGTGCAAGTCCCATTAGGCAATTGCACCCTGTTAAGTTCACCACTTTCATTGTCCTGTGTTTCATGGGGGTTTGACGCAGACTTTTAATCTGCTATATTTTTCATTTTTAAAAGATAAAGTGGTCTCAAAGACAGGGTTAGCAGGAAGTTTATTTCTTGCTGCTGAATTATTTATTTCTATTTAAGCTCCAGCGAACAGCCCACATTTAATAGCCCATTACTGCTTAGAGAGCTGTCAACGCAGAAGGGGCAATCCTGAAAAATACTGTGTTTAGTGGCTCTGTAATACTCTCTGTATTACCTTTCCTTCATTTTTATGATCAAGAGCGCAGAATAGAAGGCCAGAAATGACCTGAGCTGCAAACTTTAGGGTGCTTTAATCTGCCAAGACTAACAACCAGATAAATTCGTGCAAGAGCTAGAGTGAAAATTTTTTGCAATGAGGTTGGCTTCCTAAGAGAGTTTATGGATTCTGCATCAGTTGGTGCCTTCAAATCAAGACATGATGTCTTTCTAGGGCAATTCTCCATCTCATCTGCTGGATTTGGAGGGAATGCGGGAGCAGTGGATGAAATTTGTTGCCTTGTGTTATATAAGTGGTTGGTAACATAATGGCAATTTTTGGCCTTCTGCAATTCTGGCCCAATTTTGGTTTTTACCCTCTCTCTATTCCCTGAGCCCCTGCAGAACTGGTTTCCATGAAGCAGCTGCCATATCCTGAGGCAACCTCCAAAATCCTGATTTAGAAGTAGGCTTGGATTTCAGAACAACAGTGTTGTCTTCAAATGAGCCTGTGTAAGATTTGAGGCTCAAAAGCACTCATGTCTAGAAGCATATCTTCTATGGTTGCTTGTTACTTATCAAATGCTTCATCACCAGTGAGTTAATAGTAAATTGAGTGCAAGGCTATATTCTTGGAACTCTTTACACCCTTGTATCTAGCACAGGTGATTCTTGTCAGAGGCTGGATTATTCAGGTGTCTAAGTGCCCTGTTGTGAAAAACACTGAGCACACCTCCCACCTTCCTGTTACACCCCTTTGGAAAATTGCCCCTGGCATCTGCTGTTCAGCATCCTCTGTAACTCTCACGAGCCTTATGTAATTTAAAGCCAGCTTGGGCAGACAGACCCTTATGGACATGTACAACAAGTACCTCTGAGTAAGTGAGCTAATGAAGACTCATTTTCTTACCGATTTGTGGCTTATGTTAGATTTGCTGATGCTTGGTAATAGCTGGGTTCATAGTACTACCCTTCTTTCAGGGGGCAACGATAGTTTCCCAGTTTCCCTCCTCTCTTTAGCCATTGATTTTCATATAACTTTGAAGAAGCTAGTATTTTCAAGTTTTCTAATGCCTGTCAGATTTCCTTGACTTTTGCCAATGGTACAAAAGGCATTGGGAGTGAGGGAGGATAAAACAGGATAGATACAGATGCAAACACACACAGAGATATCTTTTGGAACCCAAGACAAATATTTCAGGTGTATTACAGAATCTTAGTGTGAACTACATTTTCTCCCACCAAGGAAAAAAGTGTCTGAGGTATAAAAAAATACCCACCCTCAAGTCATTTTCTTTGATTTTGTGTTGCTCATTGCACACCGTAACTAGGTAAAGCCTTGTAGGCTGAGTCTGGCCATCTCAGCCTTTCTCTGAAAAAATGTCATGGTAATCTAAGATGGTGCAATGTCAGGGAAAGAACTGCAGGTCAACAATTCTTTGTTACCCAAAATAAAGGAAAAGTAAGTTGAACTGTGCGCACACCATATAGTTCACTGAACGAGAGGCTCTGATCCTGACAGCCTGTAGTTGGAATGGAGCCCATGAAAATGTGGATGGCATAAGAGCCTGTCTGGATGAGGGTCAAATGTAGGAAGGATCTGTGCCCGTGAGCTGGAGCAATGCAATGTGAGATGCTCTTTGAAAAACAGGCTAGGATGTTGATGACACAGTATGTTGCATGTGCGTGTGGCTGACAGACACGTCACCGCTGCCACTTCTCAGGGAGCTTTGGGCATTGGAGGTCTTCTGTCAGAAAGGACCCAGTTAAGAGGCACTTACTAAAGTTGATCTTTGTGGTCAAAAAGAGATGAGCTGCTGCCACAAGTTTGTACTAAGATATGTAAGAGAAGAGCCAGAGCAAATTACGGACTTGAGAAAAGTCTTTTTCTTTTGTGATTGCCCAGTGGCTGTTCCAAATTGAACAAGGCATCCAGATTTATTGCTGACAAGACCACAGCTTAAGTAAAGGCAGGAATGAGAGAACACAATTATTCTGTCAATCATCCCATGGTTGAATAGTGTGAAATAATAGGTGAGGGGAACATTAGAACATCACTCTCTGCATAGTAAATATGGCCGCAGTGGAAAGAAATGGTTGTCTGGTTTATCCAACCTGGTGTGCAGCCTGCTCTTGCTCCGATGTCTGGAGGGGTTTTGCCATCGGCATCAGTGTGAGCTGGCTGGCACTTCTCTACCGTCGTGGCTCACAGTATTGCTGAGACAAAATGAGGCTGAATGTGGCCTTTTGGTTACCCTGTCAAGAAGAGTGCTTACCATGAGAGCTGTGTGTAAGAGCTGGATGGACAGATGTTTTGTTTTGTAACTTGTTCCCCAGCCTGCTTTCCACTGGATGGACCTGAGATTTCTGAACGCCTTCCTCTACGATCAGCTCAGCCTCACTGGGTCACTGCTTTTGGGGGAGAGTATCCCACGGATTTGCTTTTGCTCTGAGCCACTTAGGAGCAGTTCCAGAGGCAGAGCTGAGATGGCCTTTCTGGGAACAAGGGCAGAAAATAGCTCAGTGTTAGCATTCCAAACCCAGCTATTTAGACCTGGATTATTTTTAAATATTTTGCTTTCAGACACGTAACTAGCTGTATTTTCCTCCTCTCTTTTCTTTTTTTAAATTTAGCTTTAATTTTGCGTCTTCTCCCCACCCAGCTGTATGCAATCAAGAGTATCTATGCAAAAAAAGGGTTATTTACATTGCTAAATATTAGGTAGCTAAGTTGCCTGCTGCTTCGGAGATGCCATTGGCTGCAATGGGAACATGGAGACTTTTTGAGCTCGGACATATGTTTGCAGGGTGGTTTTGCTGGGCAGTTGATCTGACAGGAGGCAGGGCAGCAGCAAGTGGAAGGTGCTGCAGCCGCCTCATTTCACCCGGCTGTCGCCACACATCCTCCTGGCGCTCGGATACAAAGCCTTGCACCCAGAGTTGTCTGGCGATGGTGAAATGCTGCTGCTGAATCTGTAGTGTCTTAGAGCCACTTCACAGGGGGGAACATGGTAACACGTAGGGCTTTTGGGGAACGTTGTGTCCTCAGATCACTGCCCTGACCTTAATTCATCCTCCACGGATGATGTGGGCCCAGCAGGGAACACGCATCCCCTTCAGATTGCAGGTTTGTGGCTGGGGGGAGTCCCATTTTGGGGCTAGTCCCAGCTGCTAGCCATTAGCCCCTTTTTAGGTGTTACAGACCCTCACATCTGATGGCTCACCCATCCCAGCACGGTGAGCTGGGTTCAGAAAGACCTGCTCCTCAAAGTGGTTTTGGTAACCCATGCTCATTGTTGGAGTCCAGACTGGTTTAGATCAAGTAAAGCTCTTGGGCACTGAGGCCCTCTCTTGCAGGAAGGAAGGAGCAGATTCTGTCTTGTCTTGTAAATCACAGCTAGTTTATAAAGTTGTAGCAGTCTGTTGCATGCTTTTTTTTTTTTTTTTTTTTTTTTTCAAATTGCAAAACCTGAAACATTGGAACTGCGTTCTACAGGGATCAGCAGGGCGGATGGAGGGACAGAGCTCGGATAAAACACAGGAGGGGAGTTTCTCACATCAGGACACGTTCATGGCATCCCCTGTGCGATGTCTCAGGTGGGAAGGCTGAGCTCTGAGAGGTCACTGAGGGTTCCCCATTACATTGGGGTGTTTGGGCCAGCACAAGCACTGCGGGGGAACTGGGAGCAAGAAGGGAAGGGCAGGATGTTCTAGCTTATGATCAGCCGATTTTCCACTTAATGCCACACAGGTCACCTTACATTCATGCTGGTCCTGCCTGCCCAAACTGGACTGTGATTCTGGGCAACATTTTCCCCTTTGCTTTCCCAGTAGCCTAAAAGAGATGAGAAAACTTGGAGGCTCTTTTCAGGAAACGTGTACCATCGTAGAGTTTTTCTTACTGCAGTAGCTGTCCCAATGAGAAGCAGCAGACCTTGTGGTCTGTAATGCCCACCTGAAGGCTGGATTAATGCTTACAGCTAGCAAGAGCCCTGCCTCTGACTGCAAGTGGGGAGAGAATAAAGCTTGTAATTCAGGAAGGAGACAGTCATAATATCTGTTTGTAACGGGTAAGAAAGAACTGCTTGTTGGATGGGTATAAAAGAAACCTTTAATTCCAGCCAGGATAGTCTAATGCATTAGCCAAGTGGTGGTAAAGAGCACAGTGCCACCAGACTCTCGTATGAGGATGCAGGGAGGCTTTTGGGGAGACAAATGCTGTCCTTTACCCTCACAGAACAGCAAGGTTTATCTTACTGATCACACTGCAAGGCTGATCTAAATGCCATTTTAAAGAAAACCGAAATTATTTATACGTGTTGTAATTGGAAGTAAGGTCAGAAGTGACACGGCCATTATCTCTGCTTGCTGTTCTCTGCAGCCAATGCAGCTGGTCTTCCTCCATGCAGCTCAGATTAAATGTTGATTTTTGCAGAGATGGCGTAACTCTGTTGACACCAATGGAGTTACATTTATGAAAGAGACTCCAAACCCTTTTTTAAAAAAAAAAAAAAAAAGTTAATTTATTTTAGCCTCTATGCACTGGATAGACCTGGTAAGTAACTATTATCCTAGATAGGTCCTTGTAGGTAGGGGGGTGTTATACTCCTGGATTCACCAAGGAGCAGTGTCCTGCTTCCCTGCAGTTTGCAAATACGGGGAGTCAGCAAATCAGTAATTGTAGCTTCAAACTAATATCACTTTTTCTTTTTTTCTGCATAGCCTTCTGGTACTCTATAAAAAGATCTGGCACACTACATAGGATTAGGCGGCTTTGAAGCAGCAGAGTCATCTGGGTGTGAAACTTCGATTTCCTGTGTCTCGAAATGAACTGTTATTTCTATCTTTCCTTTTCAGAAAACCCCCACAGCTCATGCCATGAAGGAGGAGAACTTTCTTCGTCGCAGGTTCTCCCTCTGTCCGGCCTCATCCACCCCTCAGAAGGTTGATCCTCGCAAGCTGACACGCAATCTGTTCTTCGGGGCCGACAATGACATCTACCCACTCAGCCCAGGTTGGTTTCTGGTGCATCAGTGCAGAAAGTAGTGTGTCTCAGGTACTTGACTGCAAGTAGATACATCAATGTGCTCTCAGGAAGCAAAGAGAAAGAAGTTAGTGTGAAAGGGAGAGAGAAGCTGTTGCAGCACAGGTGTTACTGGATCCCAGACAGTGCTGCTTTCGTGATGCTATTATCTTTCATTGCCACGGTGTTAAGGGGGAACAGGAGGCATCAGAGTTGGGGCTTATGACCACCTGAACACTGCATAGCCTCACACTTAAAAAATGACTAGTGTTTTCAGGTGCTTCCACTTTGAGGCACTTGACACGTTTCACCCTAAGATTTAAGATTTACTGGCCCCATTTGCAGACTTTTAATGGCAGGTTTCCCTGTTCAGATTTAGAGCCCAGGATAAATATTACAAGAGCAGACTTTCTGTGGTTAATGTTCTGTAAATATCTACGAGCACTACAAGCACCAGAATTCTTGACAGGTTGCAATGAATGGCAGACTGGCTTTAAGCGTTCTCTTTATATCTTTTTTGCTTTGAATTTCCTAGCACCCTTTTTGAAGGAAACAGAGCTCATTTTATTGTTTCAGAATTTGTTGTTCACAATAAACATTCAAGTCTTTCCTTGATTGCAGTCTGCAAACAATGCTTCCATTCCAGTCTGTAAACAAGTGCTTCAGGGACCAGTCACAAGTTTGTAGAGCTGTCATTTGCAGCTGCCGTGTCAGTGCTAAATAATCAAACCTCACAGCACCTTCGTGAGCTCCCAAAACACTGATATCTAGAGAAAGAACATAGTATCTGTCAAAAGGTTTCAGTGTTCATATAGATGTAACACCCAACAGACTCTCTGGGCTTTGCTGATATAGAGCATCTAATTGTCTTTAAGTGTAAAGATTACAAGGGCCTCTGATTTCACAGGTATTTCTATTTGTGGGTGTCTGCTTCAAGGCAATGGGGAGCTTATTTTTGGCAGATCTGACTAATCCTGGCTGTCACTGAGGTCGGTAGAAGCTTCAACAACCTTTTGGTAATGGAATTGAAAACAGCTTAAAGTGGGACACCTAAGATCTCATACATTTCAAACCTGTAGGGAGTTCTCAACAGCTAGTTGCCCGTAAATACAGTCTGTACAAATGTGGGGTAATTAAATAGCTGTTTCACTTCTGCTATCCTTGGGAGCTGAAGGGCTGATTTTTCAGGCTGTAGTCACTTCCCTTTGCTTCAGGCAGATGGAGAGCCGTAGCTTAGAGTTTGTCCATTCTTCAGTTCTTACCAGCATTTTCAGTGATACAAAAAGTTACTGACTTCCTCACAGAGGTATTTCAGTGCTGTAATCTTTCAGAAACCAGGGAAAGTTGAGGGTTTCAATGTGGAGGAGGTAGCTGGAAGTTTGTCACTTCCTCAGCTTCTCCCATTACCTTGTTTTTCCTTGATCCCTGCTGGCAGCGAGACCAAACAGCCTTTGCTGGGCTCAGCAGAGCAAGTGCCATGAGCCACTCTGGAGCTTTTGTTCTGCTGTGCAGTTCTCCTGAGTAACCTCCGGCACTGGCGTCAGCGAGGGTGGTAGCCCTAGCCCTCTGTATTGCAAAGGAAGAGCATAGGCCAGAGAATTTGTAAAGGAAAGAATATCCCTTTTAAACAAACAGAAGTTACTGCTTCAGCCAGGGAATTTCTTGCAGAGAGTCTGCGTTTTGTCTATCCTTACATTTTTTTAACTCCTGTCATTTCTTTCCTGATCCCCACAGAGCTGCCTTCTTTCTTTGTTTTCCTCACATTTCCTGTAAGAAGTAACTCCTTCTACGTGTTCAGTTGCTATTTCCCGTGGTGGGCTCTCCTTTCACTCCTTTGCTGCTGCTTCTGCCTCATTTTCCTTTGAGCCTCATGTGTTCCCCCCCACCTTCTCTCATCCCTCTGAAGGATGCTGCTGTCACCATAGATAAGCCACAGGTCTACATCCAGAAGCTGCATCCAGTATTTCTCTGTCCCTCATTTTTCTCTGTTGTTTTACATGAACTTGCAGGTCCTGAGGCTTTTCCAGTGGTCTGTGTTCTGCTGCCTGACCCCAGCAGATTTTCTTTACGAGGGCACTGGGCTGATGGTGTTGGGTGGGTGCTGTGGGCAGCACAGGCAGCAAAGCCCAGTGATTTCCTCCCAGGAATCTGGTGGGTTGTGAGGTGGCTGGAGCTGCAGGACTCGCAGCACCAGCACCTAGCATTACCCCACCAACAATGAAGGTGTGCAAGTAAATAATTCAGTGAGAAGAGAGTGACAGACTTTACACCTCAGGCAAGCTACGCTGTGAAGATTCAGTTCAGTAAGGGGATTTTATTTGAAGGAGACATATGGGAAATGCAGAGGGCACATCTGAAATAACACTTCGGACTTTTTGCTTCTTGCCTGCATGCAAAAATGCTAATGATTCTGGTAACTAAAAGAAATTTGAGGAAGAAATTTTCTTTTTATAGGAAGTTCACAAACTACAGAGACGTGTTCCTTGCCCAGGTCTGTCTTTCACTTGGCAATAAGTGAAATATGGAGAGAGAATCTTTCTCTGTTTTCTCTTTCAGAGGGTAGGAAATTTTGGGGGCAGTAGCTAAAAGAACTTTTAGAGAATCTCTCTTTTTGACTAGGCTGCAAGATTCCATAGTGTCTTTAAATGAAAATTTAGATTACCTTATCTGAATCCTGAGATGCACTTTCATGAATATGGGAATTTTACTGTAGTAGATACACATAACTACATTTCAGTCTGGTGTACACATTGGGCCACGTGGCTGATATTTACAGCAGTAACGGGTTTTATTTGCGATAGTTTTGCTACCCATCAGAGTCTGTATTTCCTCTTGTAGTTATCCAGGTACTTTATCAGAAAGTCTATAAAATAGTTCATGCTGTGTGGAGCTAATAATGAATTCCTCAAGAACCCGGTAATTTTGCTTTCCATTACCATTGATGATTCATGCTTGCTGTGTCATTCTTTATAAAGGGAAAAGCCAAATGCACCTGTAGGATTGATGCCCAGCAGAAAACCGAAGAAAAGGAATAGTTACTGTTCTGGAAGGGAACTAATATTTGTTTTTCCTGTGCATGACAGTAATGGGGTAACAGAAGGTATCAGTAATTCTACTCTGTAACTGCAAGACTGGAATGTTGGCAGTGTTCTTCACGATGTGGTGAAGGTTGTTTCCGTAAGCACCACTGATTCATCTCCCAAAATCTTTGTTATTTGATGCAAAAATTTTGGGCTACTTTGCAGAGGACCCTTCTTTGCATACCCTGCTGGCAGCCAGCACTTTAAGTCAGGGGAGATTCAGCTTTCTGCTGTGGTCATTATGTTTTCTTGATCACAGAGATAAGAACTTCAGCTTCTATAGCCAGTCAGTATTTATCTCCTTTTATGTTTTTATGTGGTTTCCTATTTATTTTCTCGAGGTGGCTATGTCTGTTGTGCTTGGGTGGGACTCTTGCTTTTGGGCTTTCTGTGCACTTAATGGTGTGTACGGGTTTTTGAGAAACTTGCACATTGTTTCAATGAAGTTTGCTTTCCAAACAAGGGCTGCCTTTCTCCTTCCACATGGCTGCAGCAAGTCTGCTTGAGACTGACAGCAAAGATAGCTCTCCTCCGAAAAACAGCCTTTCCCTCCCAAGTGCCAATAAGCTTAATGAGTTTGGCATAAGAAACCAGTATATGCCGCTCCATAAACATATCTTGCGAATCCTTGTAAATGATATGGTACGAGTGAACAGTTGCATGCTCCTGTTTTTCATAATACTCTGTCAGCAGGATGGTCCAGAACCTCAGGAGCAGTGAAAATCTCACTGTTCAGATGCAAACCCTTTTAACTGTATTACTGAGAGAAGGCAGAAATCTCTCACATCCAGGTTTTTTGTATGGATACCAGCTTGGAGTTATGCTTTCTTTAAGAAATGAGACATAATGAAGAATGGATGTGAATTCTGTTATGCTAATAGATGCCATTCCCTCGGAGAAGACCGCAGCTGATTCTCATTAACTTCACTTGAACTTTTAGACCATATGTTACTTTCCCATACATGTTCAGAAAAAAACTTTTCATGGGAAACAAGTGCAGCAGCTACAAGGCTTTGTGAGTTTATTCCAAGCTCTTCTGCCTCTTTTGGGAAGAGTGGGGGCTGTAGAGAAGAAAGCACCATTAGGGAAAGGAAGAATACAGAGCTACAGGTCCTAATCCATGCACAGCAGTGCCAGTGGCCATCCCACGTGTCATGGTAGCACAAGGGGACTGTTAAGTATCCGGCCACTTGGGATTTTCTCCTGCCTGTGGACATTAGGTTTCTGAGTGCATTATTTGGGGCTCAGTGTTTCAAGGGGAGGAGTGACAGTTAAGAAACTAGGTTAAGATGTAGGTCCACTGTTGTTGCACCACTTTCCTGTGCGACTGCGTGGGTCCCTCCTCTGCTTCAGTTCCCCACGTGAGCAACGCGCGTGCTGTCCCTCTTCTCCCAGGCTTGGAAGTGTTTGCTTTCTGTGCCAGCACGGCTCCGTGCACGTGGTACAGAGCAGCACTATGCCACGGGCTGAGAAACAGATCTGAAACACCCCCCTACCCTTAGTCACCACGTGGAAAGTTGAACACCTTCTAGGGACAGTCGTCCCACAAAGACTTCTCTTAAATTGAAGAGTTTGCACACCAAACTGCTTGTTAATGCCTGTAAAAATGTCATGGGTGTTTGTCCTGTCTCTTTACAAGTGAAACCCTGTAGCACAGTTGCAGTTCTGGTTATAATGAGTTGTGCTTGTTCTCTCACATGTCCCACGATGGAAGTGCAGAACATGTGCAAGAGGATATTTATTTTTGAGTAAGCTTCTTTGGCTAGCTTTGCTAATGGTGCTTGACTTCTTAAATTGCTGCTCCAAAAACTCCAGAAGACATTATAGCTTCTGACACATCTGTGACAACTTCTGCTGACTTCAGGAGAATCAGGATTTCCCCTTGCTGGCTTTGGATTTGGTGGTGTTTCCAAGACTGGCCTACAATGTTTAAAAACATTTTTAACAGTTCCCATGTTTTTGGTGTGCTACAAATGGATTATATTTCACTGTCTTGGTGGTTCTTTACTGTGTCCAGTATTCTGAAGCTCTGATTGCTAACAATTTTGAGAAGAAAACCACATTGCAATTGGATAACAATGACTGTCTTGGCACTAAAATGATAGTCTCATCAGATGCTATTTTTTTTTTTTTTTTAATAGAAACTCTGTGCTTTCTTTTACTATAAGGACATGATTACAGTTGGCAAAGAGAACAGAATTTATCATTACATTTTATTGCTTGGACTAGGACTACACACACTCATATATAATGTGTATAATGTACTGCAAGTTTAATATATTTGGGTACAATGATTGGAAAAGGTCATAGTGTTCATAAATGCTCCTTGTTAATTGAAAATGTCTCATTTTAACAAATAACTTGGTCAGGACACATTGATCTTCTGCAGGGTTTTTTTTATTTTGATTTACTAATTATGTCTAGATGCTGTTCTGTCTTCTGTAACATTTTATGATCATGGCTATTTTTTGTCAAACAAAGCATGCTATCAAGTGCATCTGTGTATAGTTGCCAGATACTGACCAAGGAGGATAATGTATTGAATAGCTGCTTATTAACTGAATTCCATTTATTATTTTCATTGAATGAGGCATGGGGTATGTAAGAAAAGAACAGACTGTGGTAATGTAATTAAAGACTGCATCATAATGCAGACACAGAAGGGAGCTGATTAAGGATGCATAAGCAATCTTATTTCTGTTTTTTTCCAGCCTTCATATTCTGAACTTTGCAACCACCATGTTGGCTTACCATAGTGTTTTGAGACCTGACTTACAAGCAGTACTTGTTGCATAGCCCAAGCTTTGGATCCAGGCTATTTCAATATCTGCAAGATCTTTCTCTGTGATCTTGGCGTGCCTGCTCCTGCTCATGACAGCTTCTCGTGTCTGCTGTTAGCGGTAGCCCCTCTAAAGCCATGAGTAGCCACGGTTTTGCACAGAATTCCTCTGTTTCTGAGTCACATTTATTTGTTGCAGGAAAAGACGTGGAAGGAAACAGCCCATCGGCGCTGAAGGATGAGACACCACAGACTCCAAACTCCATTAGTAAGGTACTGTGGGGTAGGGATTCATCCCTAGTCTTGCTTTCATTTCTTCTCAGGCCATGATTAATCATTCTTACTCTCTTTTTTTAAAAAGTCATTGATAAAGCCTCTCCCTCTGTTCCTGCAGGAACTGTTTGTGCATGTTTTGAGAGAAAGAAAATAAGTGGTTTTGAATGGTTGGGATGACAGAGAAGCCCACACTTTCCTCTGACTTGATAGAATCTACTACAGAGAACCCTGTTTATTTGGGCCTCATTTGGCAGTGTAATTAGATATCAATACTTCTGGCTGAAGAGTTGATTTTGTCAGCAGAGGTGTCTCCTGCTGTTCCTGATCAGCAAGGCAATCATAAACGTTGATTGTTTTGTAAGAGACAGCTGTAATATTTAAGCTAGTACATAGCATGCGAAACTGTGACTCGAGATCCTGGGGGAGAGCTCTGGGAATTGGTGGAATGGGAGAGGGACACAAACTAACCAACGTTTCCTGAACACAGCGTTTCCATCCAGCCTGTTACGGAGAGGTAAAACTGGATCCAAAGACTCTGGATCTGGCAGTTCAAAACCTGGCTCTGCATCTAGAGTTACTGAGTGCTTGGGCTTGATTTCCTGTAGAGATGGAATCAACCTTATAAATTGGATCTGGCTTTGAGATTCACGTGCAGGGTTTTTTGGCTGCAGCTCCCTAACTTGTTTCTGGAGGGTAACTAGAAATAGAATCAAGGCCTATTAATAAATTTTTATCTAAATTTATTCAACTATGAAGCTATAAAATGCAAATGACACCAGCTGAAATAAAAATATAACACGAAGGAAGCAGCTGCAGACAAGTGATTTCTTACAATACATGAAAATAGTCTCTGCATCTTCAAGTACCTCTGGCTGTGCTTGCCTGGAGCTTGCAGGTTGTTCTGCTGGGATGCCCTCGCAGAGTTCAGCACAGGGAGATGGTGGTGAGGGGAGCTTTGGCAGTATGCAGCAAGGGCTCAAGTACATGTCCTCTGCTACTGCTGGAACCTGCCAAGCTGCAAACCGATCTTGGTTTTGCTTTTCCAGGCAGGTTTCTCATGGAAACCCAGCCTCTCACTTATCCTGGCAGTGGAGAGGCCCAAGATCCAGGTAACTGCATCCAGGGCTTTGTTTTAAAGCCAGATATTTTGCACGCCTTACAAGGAGAGGTGTTAAATTCCAAACGACTTAGGCATGTAAAGAAGAAGGACTTTTTCTGGACAGGACAACTCAGAGCACTGAAATGTTGTCCAAAAGGGAGTTTGATTTCTGAGTTGCAGGATAAGTGCAAGAGTAGGAATGTATTTATGAGAGGTACCTGGGTGAGAGCATGGCTCAGCTGTGTTTCCCAGCCTCAGGGCCTGCCTTGCTATTTAGTCTCCTACACGTATGGTTTTGAAAGGAGAAGCACCCTTGGCAGATTTAAGTGCCCACCTAGATATCTGCCATGCTTTGTGTGCATCTGGGAGGCATTGGTGGGTCTCTCCTTGACAGCGTCAAGAAGAGTTGTAAAGGATAGATATGAGAAAATGCCTAGCACAAAACAACCGCATCAGATTTGTGATTCAGAACAAATGGGGATCTGAGCCTGGACACGGGCTTTGCTTTCACCAACCCAAGGCTTTAGTTTTACAGTAGTCAAAATTGCTCTGAAACACCAATGGACTAAAAAACAGATATGAGGACCCTGAAACACCAAACTTCAGCTTGCCTACTCATTTGCAGTGCTGCAGGAAATTGCTTTGGCTACTGAATGGGCCAGAGCTAAGTTTTTCTTTCCTGCCTGAAAGTTCTGCTTAGGCACATGATGTTTGATTCAGAGACTTTCTGCCTCTCTGGACCTGTGCTGTAGTGCCTGTCATTCTCACTTTACTCTGATTCGCCTTGCTGTGTTGTACACTACCTTGTTCTT
This sequence comes from Tyto alba, assembly GCF_018691265.1. Lineage (NCBI taxonomy): Eukaryota > Metazoa > Chordata > Aves > Strigiformes > Tytonidae > Tyto > Tyto alba. The sequence continues at coordinate 4,525,835 of NW_024881329.1, read as the reverse complement.
CTCCAGCCATGTAACTTTTCTTCTGTCTTGCTTTGCAGTGTCAGTAACAGTAGGGAGTCCCTGTTGTGAAATGTCTTGTACCTTAAAAATTTAGGCAAACTGGCAGTCAGATTGCTTAATATTTCATTTTTCACGTCCACTCAGCTCTAAGACCATAAAATAAAAACTTACTGTCAGGTGTCCAGAACTGTAAGTAGGGATCTGTCACGGTATTTCAGTTTAAAAATAAATAGCAATTCCACCTACTTGAACCAAAGGAAAGAGTGTGTGCTAATTGGGTCATGTTTAGATTCCTGGTAGCAGGGGGGAAATAATTTTTAGAAACCACACTGTAGGGTGTGCGGGTTTAATTAATGGATTCATAAGTAAGTGTTCTAGGTAACAGATGAATGAATACTAACCTTTTTTTTTTGGCACAGTGGATATAACAAACCTTGTTGGAAATCAGTGTTGCTTCAGCAGCACTACTTTGATGTACCACACCACATTGACTCTTTTTGCCCAGTAATGAGAAGGAAGGGAAAGCTAGTCGAGTGATTCAATCCCTGGACTGAGGCTTAGGTGACCTTGAACTCCCAGCTCTGACTTGGAGTCCCTGCATTTCCCTGGGCAGTTTAATTATGTTTCTGTTTCACAACTTCATCAGTGAGGTGGAAACAGTTCTACATTTCATTCACTCTGGCCATATCCACACTGCATGATGGAGCAGGCTGCAGGATTCCCAGGTTAGCAGAAACCAAGCAGAATATCTCATAAAAACCCTATAAAAGTCTGTGAACTTGTGAGCTGGGAAGCCATTTAACAGCAACCACACTACCCTGTGCTCGTAGATGGACTGCTAGCCTATGTCTGAGGTGTGAACACATCGTGGTTGTCCTATCTGTAGAGACAGTAAAATATTTGCTGCTGCAACATTTGCTTTCAGTGTGTTTGTTCAGTTCTTAGCAATATTTATTTCTGATTTAGTTGTGGCTTCTCACCCCAAATTTTACTAAAACAAATTTAAGGCACAGTTCAGCTACATATTACATTGCTAATTTTCCTGCAGCATATTTTCTATTTCATTTTCTAAGTGGAGGCTCTTTCCTATTCAATAGAAAAAAGAAAAAAAAATATTATTAGCTTATTTATGTCAGGTTGTTTCTCATATTAGTTTCTCTCTTTTTAAGAGCCCTTTAGACTTATTTTCTGGGACCGGTGCTTATAGTGGGGTGTGAAAGCATCACAGAACTGCCTCTAAGCCTCAAGCTCATCTCTGCAGCCAGGTAGTACAGTTAACACGTGCCTGATAGTGACAGGAGATGCCTTTCTCTCAATTTGTGCCTCATTCAGCACTGTTAGAATCCTTTAAGGTACCTTTTATTGCAGTATGCAGTGTTGCATTTTCTCTTTCTTCCCTTCCTGTGTTTACCTATTTATTCTACTGGCTGGAGAGCAGCTGGGATCTCTTGCTATGCATGCAGAGCCCATAAAGTATACTTTAAAGGATAATCAGAAAAATCTTGAAGCTGGTGCTCAGTGGTACTTTGCTCTTTTCAGTCTGCCACTAATGCCACAATGAAGTCTAAAATGATCACGTTGTAGGGGTGTGGCTGTTGTGTGCACAGCTGTATGACATATGGGAGCATAAAGCTTAGAATGCTCTGTTCATAGTGAATGAGTTTTCCACATGCCTAAATTGTTCAATTCTTTATTGTGTGATTTGTAATCTGAAATATGAATCCAAGTGGCTGCTAGAAATTTATTTTAGCTGCAAAGTAGTTTGAAACAGCTCACGCTGATCACTTGAGATTTAATCTACAACTCCCATACTGTCTCAAGCTCATCCTTCTAGATCTGTGAATCATGCTCTTAATCTCTGAGCCATGGTTACCTGTGGGATTATCATAAAAGATCATTCACAACTCTGGCAACCTACAAGGGTACCTTTCTTCCCCTCTGTTCTCCCTTTGCCAGCAAACCAAGGAATCGGTTGTCAGAGCGATCCAGATGTTGCAGGAATCACCTCAGAGAGGCTCAGGAGCGAAACATCCCCTGTGTGTGCTAAGCACAGCTTCATAGGAGAACCTGCCCCTTCTAGGTGGTGTTAGGCTTAACTGGACCCTTGCTGGCTTTTCATTACAGTGCTTTATGCTGTCAGCGTTGTGGATGGAATTATTTTGGAGCTAGTTGTCTCTATCAAGACTTACACTCAGTTCCTGTGCCCTGGCTCAGGTACACCTTGCTTCTTCAATTCCACATGCAGCATTTCAGGGTAATCACTGTTGTCCACAGAGAGCTCTGCAGCTGATTTCAAGTGAGCCTGGAATATCCTGGGAAAATCACATAGAAAAGGGGTGGGATTTTTCACTGAGAGGTAGGAAATATGGAGCATCCCTTACATGTGTAGGTGCACACAAGCCCTGAAACTCCCACGTGTCTCTCAGAGGAAAACATAGACAGTAGTAACTGCTCGCTTACAGAAATGCAGTCTCAAAGTTGATATCTTTGGGTAAGCCACAGCAGTCCTATCACGTCACCTTGGGTCACTGGTGATCATAATTTCTTACTCCGGTGTTTCTCATGGGGAGGACGAAAGCAAATGGGGGTGCTAAAATTGAAATTATTTATTAAACAGTTTAAGAAAGCATGTTTTAAGCTGAAAGTTCAGTTGTTTTTATTGCTTACTTAATTTGTTTAAACTCAGCCTTGGAACAAGAGCTGTGCCTAGAGCTAGATGGGAGAGCAAAGCTTTGCTTCAGATTTCTGCTTAGCACTACGACTGTATCAGTCATGTGAAACAGCATCTTTTTCAGTGTGCAACTTCTCATCTCACCTAAAATGTTCTCTAAATATTCTAAACTTACAGAACGTTATTCCTGTGAAAGACACACTTAAAAGACCAAATAGAAATCCCATGAGGTCTGTGACTTTTTCTTTGTTTACTGTAATCTGATACAATGGAGCAAAGCATTCCACTAAACAGTAGTATAGCTTGTTCTTTGGAGTTGCTCGGATAGCTGAATTTTACAAATGATTTTCCCCAGATATCACTGTCCTGTCAGCTGTTTATTTGTACAGGCTTTTTGATTTGTGCTAATTATTGTGCTATTTCAGTGCTGGAAACACAGTTGCAGTGTCTTTGTATATTGTTGAAATAAGAGGGATATTTTTTTTTATTTTTTTTTCTCAAACTGGAAAGTTTTGGGTGACGATTATTCAACTTGCTGTAAAGCAGCATGTTAGTTGAAGGGTAATCTTTCCTAATGTAAAGCTTGTTTGTCAGTAAGAATTGTTTCACTGGCTCTACTGTGTTTAGGATGAGCTGTTAATTTACAACAAAATAAAAAAAGTTTTTAAAAATAACTGCTTATAGTAAATTGAAAACAAAATTGTTTAAGTGCAGTTGAGGTATCTGTGAATATTCACATCCGTAACAAGAAGCTAGTCAATTCTGATGTCAAACCCAGCTTTTCCATAGTGTTTATACTTTTCTTTCATTTCTTTTATTTCTGCAGTGATACAGATCTGTAGCAATTATATGTGGAAACGATACCGGAGAAATTACATGTGAGCAAGGATGTGTATCCAATGTGATGACTATTTTTGCTTTTGTAAAACATAACTTACGACCCCAGCTACTTTTGTTCTGCCTTCAAATTCCCATCTGATTTCACCTTTCTCTCACTTGGATACAAATAAGAAAAAAGGGCAACTTGTAAGCTGTAACTGCTGTTAACATGCAGACCACAGCTTGAGAATTACTTTATTTAAATGTTTCTGATTTGGAAGAATTCTGTCTATTTGTCTCTCATTACACATTTTTTGTGTTCATCCCATGCAGCAAGGATTGCTTGCGATTAACTACAGGATATTCCCCTTGCTGTTATCCAAGGCACGGTATGCTGATGGGCTGGCATCCCCCACACCAGAGTTGATCACAGACTGTTTTTCTGTGAAATCATTTGGTTCCTCTTGGAAATTAACTCACCAAAAAGACAGTGGATCAGAATAGCACTATTGTGAGGACTCTGTATGCTCTCTTACAAAGCTTAGCAGAAGCGTAAGGGTATTGTGATAACTGCTAACAATTAGCAGTGGATCTCCAGAGCTACATGACTGAGATGAAAGGGAACAGAAACTTAAATGGAATAAAAAAGATGTCTCTGAGTACAGTACAGCCCGCTGTCAGGCAGCAAGGCCATCACTCAATCCCAGAAAGGAGAGATCTGGTTAGAGAACTAAAAAGGGACAAGTTTCCTACCGCTGCAAGTGCTGCTGCATGCCCTGGTAAAAGTTTTTGTCAGATTAACAGACTTCCCTTCTAATTATGAGAACCAGTGTATGGAACACATACCTACTGCTTTCATATTAGAAAATTCCAGTATTGTGGTTTGTTTTGGTTTTGTTTTTTTTTTTTTTTCTTTTAGGCAGGACACCAATTTCCTACCCTCCCATTGTACAAAGTCTCATCTCTGGTTAATACTGTTCACATGTTGCTGCAGAGAGAGGGGGGCCAGATTCTGATATCCTGCACATGCATTATCCCAGTGTCCTTGAGAGATTTGACAAATGGCTTCTCTTAGTTTTCTGCCAGGCTGAAAGCAGCTCAGCAGTAGAAGGACATCATTAAATGCTCTTGATGTGTCTTAGCAATGTATGGCCCTGCTGTGTCTTAGGGATCATTAGAGGTAGGGGCCTGGATTTACTGAATCTTATATATGCCACAAAGTACAATCGAAATTATTAAGACAGATTCATGTAAAAACTTGAAATCATGTTACTTCAAGTCACTTAGCAGGTTAAGACTGGAGGAAGTGTACATTGCTGTCAGCAGCATGGGGGCCTATGGTGGTATGCAGTCCTGGGGCCGTAGATCCCACCTTTCCGGTGGAAAGGCAGGAACTTTAAACCCAGAAATGCAGTGCTTCTCACTGTAGACCTGGAGATCACCTGCAAGCAAACTGCTGTTTAGGATCTGTGATGGTGCATCCTCATAAGCATAACAAGAAGCAAAACCAGCAGGGAGAAGCAATCAGTTTGCCTCCTTAAAAAAATAACTGGGGAACAGCGTCAAGTTTTTGAAAACAGAAGTCCCAGGTCAGGCACATCTGAAAGCTTGCCCATGGCTTCTAGTTAAAACCATGGCTTGATTTTAGTAAAATTTTCTCTCTCTTCATAAAGCTTGGACATTTTACAACCTTCTCGGGGAGCTGTTCCATTCTTCACGCAGCTGGTGCATCAGAGATTTTGGGACATTGCAGCACAGATATTTATTTTCCCGTGCCTAGAGTTGCTATGCAGGCAGCGAGGGTCTTACACTACTGCTTGTTTCTCATCCATTCTTAAGCCTGTCTTAGTGTGCACCCTCCCTGTGGCCGTGATTCTCTTTACAGGCAAGGTTAGCAAATTCAGCATGTCTGGATACAGCTCGGGCATGGGGGAGGCAGTGCCTGAAGGAAGCGGCGCGGTGGTTCAGGAGCCCATCTGTGGAACAGCCTCCAAGGCTGTTAATCCAGCAGTTTTGACCAAATGAAAGACCGGTTTGTAATGATTTCAGACAAGTTCCACTGTATTTATTGAGCTCCTAAAGGCTATGGTGGTGTAAGGGGAGATTATCCCTCACCCACTGCTGTGTGCTGTGGCTTTTGGACATGCATAGCAGTATTGGCTGGCGTTGGGCACGGAGTGTCCTTGGTCATGGAGCTGTGAGTCAGCTCTCCTGAAGAGGCAGAATCGATGTCTCTCTGTGTAAACATCCCAGGCTTGAAGTCTTTGTGGTTCTTTAACTGTTTTTAGCGTGCCGCGGAGAGACTCTAAGGAGGAGGCAGGTGTGGCTGGTGGAGCAGCGAAAGGGCCTCTGACTGTTAATGCTGGTTCCTCACGAGCAGCGGGTTTAGGGCTCAGGTTTGCATGGTTTGTGGCGGTTGTTGGAAGCCTTTCAGAATTCATCTTCAAGTAAATTTCCTCAAGCCAAATGAGCTTAGGGGCCAAGATTTTATTCTTTATAGAAGTGCTAAGATGTAATCGTCTAAACAACAAGTGACTAGCTTGTTTTAATTAGTTAAGCAAAAAGCATTCATTATATCTTGATGCTTTGCAGACACCTGAGCAAGATTTTTAGAATCTTGGGGACATCTGTGCTTTTTCTGTTCCTCACACTGACTAATGAGGAGTAGTACTGAGTGTTTCTTTCTGTGATCTCTTGGGCTGGAGGGAGTGAAATTACCAATAAACAGCGGTCTCCTAGTTGTATCTCAAGGACAGGACATTCTCCCTGCTAACTGGGAGAAATGGGGAGAATTCTGACCAGTTTCAGAGCACATGCATCTTGAATCATGAAAGCATAATCTCCTATTAGTTCTGAAGAATTCTTTCTCAGAGACATTTAAGCACTTAAAAATGTTTCCTCATAAAGAAGCCAATAGCATGTCTCGCAAATGTCTACCACTGCCCTTTGAAATGTGACAAAAACCCTGTAGGCACAATTCTCTGCTCAGATGTCCTATCTGTGCAGCAGTCATCACCATAAATCTTGTGGTTTTGTAGTGAAGTTCCACATGCAGAAATACAAAATATGCATCAGAGAAGGCATTGCAGGTAGAGGAGGCAGGCTTGGCTTTCCAGTAAAACAAAAATTACAAATACTGAATAGTTTGCAGGAGACCAAGAGCTGGCATTTTCTTTGAGTGGACCCAGTGCCAAGTTGACTTGTAAACAGAACGGTCAGATCAGGGACTTCACTCATCTTTATACACCATCATAGAGTTTTCTTTTCTCTATTTAAAGTATCACATGGAGCTTTTTTTTTAGTGAAAGACTGCTATAAGGGTATGTGAGAACGAGTAATAGGTTCTACAGTGACCCTGGATCTATTGCAAATTGCACCTTCTGCCCCGAAATTCTAATCCTGCATCATCCACAAAGAGCTTTGCTCAGCTGAGTGTGCATCCTTACATTCCATTTTTGCTCCTGCCACAGTCTCCAAAGCATAGCTCATGGCCTGTTTGCTGTGATCTGGTCATGCATTTGAGAGTTTTTATCTAAGCCGTGTGAAAAAGACTGATCTGGCTGTCATTAAATATTTTCCTGCCCAAACTAATGTTCAGCACGGTTTGTGGCTATAGTAGCTGGAGAGGTTTCTGTGTCACTAAGAGGGAAAAAGAAAGTAGGTCTCTCAAAACTGAAGGCACTGTAAAATGATTACATCAACTCATGACATAAAGGAGAGAGAGTCTGAGAACCCAGTGGGTTTATTTCACATCATAGCAGTGAATTTATAAACGGGAACTATATTTGACACATTTTTTTCCTTAGTATGGCTCATTTTTGTGTCATCCTCATTAAATCAAGGTGGCCAAGGGCTGAGTGTTTTAATAAAACTATCATGAATAAACAGGAGAGACAGTGCCTGACCTCAAAAGATCACAGTCTGAATGCATCAGACACATGAAAGGTTGGAAGGAAAAGAGGTACAGAGAGAGAAGGTAACTTCTGCAAGGTCACATAAAATCTAGCAGAGTCCAGACTGTACCATAATTCTGATGCCACTAACCCTCCGCAGGTTTTGGACAATTTGCTGACAGTAGGGGTCCTGGTTGTGAGTTGGGCTCCAGAGAGCCATACTCTCAAAGCACTCGTTATTTTGGGAACTGTAATATTGTGACCATGTCTAACAAAAGTAAAGCATTTTTTCAGCCCATCCGCACAATCATGAGATCAGCCTGTAGCTTCTGAAAATTAATTTAAACAGCCCTAACACTATTAGACATGATTTGAAGTGACTGCATATTTTGTGCCTCGCTTCACAAGGCCGAGATGATGATGATTATTTCCTGTATTATCTGTAACATGATTAGGTCATTTCTTGCCCACTTATGTTTCTGGGCATTTCAGCTAGGGCAGTAGTCATTGCCAATATCAAGTCTAGCTCTGAAAGATTTATACCAGCTTCCCCATAATTTTTATTCCAGTAATTGAATTGCTTTCAGATCTGAAAAGAGGTGGGCAGTTTTCAAAGTTAGGAATAAGAGGGGGGTTTTCAGTTTTGTTTTATTTATTGCTTTTTATTCTGTTTTACCAAGATTAATGTCTTCATAGGAGAAATATGAAGAAAATTTGGTGGGGAATTTTCCAACTAACTATGAGTATTAAAAGGATATTTGGATTGCACTGTGAATATGCATTTTCTGTGCCTGCCTGGTGTCCTGCTGCTGAAGTCTGCAATCAGCTCTTTCATGGATTTGTGGAAGATATAAACCACGCTTCATTAGAGCATAACTTGAATATCTTCATGTTGACACATTCCTATTTCCTCTCTCCCTCTTCTTAGATTGAATATAAGCTTTGCAATGGGTCTGACAAAGAGTGTGTGTCTCCCACAGCCAAATTCACGAAGAAGGAAACACTGAAGGTATGTGCAAAGCAGCCAAGTCAGCATCAGCTGACTTTCTTTTATAAAACAAGTAGTACCTTCCAAGCAAACCGTTGGGAACTACTCTGAGTCATTTCCCGAGATCCAGAGAAGCCTCCGGCTCTTCTAGGAGTCATTATAGGCCAAGGGCATTTACCGGCTTTATACACAGGATTAGATTATATACTGCAAACAGAACAAATCAGTGTAATTATTTCACTCTGTTCATATGTTCTGGATCCATTAGGCACCTCAAGAGGGCTGTGATCCTTCATTGGTCTTGTGAAGAGGAGTATGCCTAGGCAATCTGAGCAATTGCAAGCCTAAATAATTTGATTTGGATTAAATTAGAATTAATCTCTTTAATATGCTGGAGGGCAGGGATGGCATCCAGAGGGACCTGGGCAGGCTGGAGAGGTGGGCCCGGGCAAACCTCATGGGGTTCAACAAGGCCAAGGGCAAGGGCCTGCCCGTGGGTCAGGGCAATCCCCAGCACAAACCCAGGCTGGGCCCTCGAGGAGTGGCAGGAGAGCAGCCCCAAGGAGAGGGGCTGGGGGGGTTGGTGGGGGGAAAACTGCCCGTGAGGCAGCCCCGTGCGCTGGCAGCCCAGAACCCACCCGTGCCCCGGGCTGCAGCCAGAGCAGGGGGGGCAGCAGGGCCAGGGAGGGGATTCTCCCCCTCTGCTCCGCTCTGGGGAGACCCCCCTGCAGTGCTGGGGCCAGCTCGGGGGCCCCCAACAGCAGAAGGACCCGGAGCTGCTCGAGCGGGGCCAGAGGAGGCCACGGAGATGCTGGGGGGGCTGGAGCAGCTCCCCTGGGGGGCCGGGCTGAGAGAGTTGGGGGGGTTCAGCCTGGAGAAGCGAAGGCTCCAGGGAGACCTTCGAGCAGCCTCCCAGGGCTTAAAGGGGGGACAGGAAAGGTGGGGAGGGATTCTGGATCGGGGGGTGTGGGGATAGGACAAGGGGTAACAGTTTTAAACTGAAAGAGGGTAGGTTTAGTTTCGATGTAATGAAGAAATTCTTGCCTGTGCAGGGGGTGAGGCGCTGGCCCAGGGTGACCAGAGCAGCTGTGGCTGCCCCCTCCCTGGAAGGGTTCAAGGCCAGGTTGGACGGGGCTGGGAGCCCCCTGGGCTGGGGGAAGGGGCTCTGCCCGGGGCAGGGGGGTGGGACTAGGTGATCTTTAAGGTCCCTTCTAACCCAAACCACTCTGTGATTCTATTCTATAATTCTAATTTGAGGGGTGGGGAGGACTGGGTATTCAGCCTCTTTCCATTCCCCCTAGAGAAAAGCCAAATTTGATTATGTTTAGTGGAACTTCAGGAGTAAAGAAAATGCCTGCTATCTCGTTATGTTTTTGCTCTTCTGTTCTTCTTTGTGCTCATTTCTGGGGAACCTATGCTGGGTCAAGTTCTAGATGTACTATACATAGCTGCCCTTAATGCATTATGTTCTTTCCTCCCCAAAAGAGGCCATGCTTACAGCTGCTATATTTTCTGTGTTCTCAACCAGGTACAAAAAAAAAATTACAGACAGGAGAAGAAAAGAGCTACCAAACAACTCTTCAGTGCTCTAAAGGATCCCAGTGTAGTGATCACAGCAGACTGGCTGAAGGTATTTAATACAGACTGTTGTTTCTGAGGATGTAGAAATAAATAAATGAGAAGTAGTTGTTGTGTCTGAGACTTATGCACTAACACTTTTTTGAGTGATGGAAGACTGAATAATTTTGAGTTGAAGTTGCTGTAAAGCCATACTTAAATAACTGCTATAAAAGTGGAGTTACGGGGAACATTTACTTTCCATCTTAACCTAACTCAGTCCATCTATTCCGTATCCTTAAGTAGCAACAAGGTCTCAAAAAGTGCACAGTACAAAGGGAGGTGATGTTTCTTTTTCCTTCTACCTCTCTGAAAGAGTCTGCTGGCCTCTTCCCATAGATGTGGTTTTGTACTGAAGAGGCAATTGACAGAATAACAGCCTGGAAATCGGCAGATACAGCTTCTTCTATTGACACTTGGATTTTGTGTTGTCACAGCACACGACGAGACATATTGGACCTGATGACAACTGTAATTTCTCCTTGTGCAAAGACTCAACTGGTGACAGCTTCTCATTGAAGTCCTGAAACTTTGTATGTGTCAAAATAAATCTGGATCAACATTGAGAGGTGTTACCTTTGAGCACTTTCCTCCTCATTTGGGGGCATTTAATCTTCTCAACTAATAGTGAATTGGTTGCCCCTTTTGTAATGGCAAAACTTAATTTCCAAACATTGCCAAACACATAACTGGTTTGGTTTGGTTTGGTTTAAAGTAACTTAGGGATTTCATGAAACAATACTATTGTGTTTGACCAGTGTGAAAAACCTGCAGCGTTGTTCTACAATCAGTATCAGAGGCCAGAAAAGTGAGATACGTGTAGTTTATTTGAGAAATTAGATTGGCAACAAAATGTTCCCGTAGTGTTTAGTGTTGATGGTTGACAAATATAGAGATCCTTTTTAAATACAAAATACCTGTTGCATGTTTGCTGTGTCTGGAAATTTCTGGTTCGGCAACAAATAGTGCTGGGCCACAAAACAGAACACTGACATAAGACTTAAGGTTTGGCCTATGTGCACTGAAAACAAGAAGACCTTAGGCAAAATCTAACCTTACTGAGAAACTTCCCCATTTTTAAAGCAGTTATCTTTAATATGTGCTATCAGATTTAATGTCTTCTATATGAGAGCGAGCATGCATTGAGCTTGACAGAGAAGTAAACCAACTGGAGAAGGTGCTTTTAAAAATGGGGTATTTGACAAAATCCATTAATAGCTCTATTCTGAAGAACACTATTAAAATGACTTATAACTTGAGGTAGACTAGCTATAACGTTTTTCTATGCAATGTTCTAATTGGCATGTCATCCATGATTATTAACAAATCACTCTCGGATGGGCTAGCAGTGATGGTTGCCTAAAAAATTAAGCAAGCTGCTAACACTAAGACAGTAATAAAAGTATGAAGCCCAGATTCTGATAGCCAGATTTACAAGGTCTGGGGTTTTGCTGGGAGATCCCTAAGGCTATTCAGATAATGCAGTATCTTTTCCTAAGGAAATGTATTGTAGTGTGGCCTTGGGAGAAACACATACCGGCAATACTGTATAAATACTGAATAAATGCTGTTTTTCTGTTAAGGAGCAACATAAACACAGATTTTGTTCTCTCCCTGCTTCCTTCCAGATTCGTGGGACTCTGAAGAGTTGGACCAAGCTGTGGTGTGTTCTGAAACCAGGAGTGCTGCTGATTTATAAGACGCCAAAGATTGGACAGTGGGTTGGGACAATCTTGCTCCATTCTTGTGAGCTGATTGAGAGACCCTCCAAAAAGGATGGCTTCTGTTTTAAACTTTTTCATCCTTTGGATCAATCAATCTGGGCTGTAAAGGTAACAATCCTGATAAGTTGAACAACCTCTTCTTGGACACCAAAGTGTCTGAGCACTAGTATTATCTAGTATTGATATTATCTAGATTTACAGTTATTCAGTTGCTGTTAGTGATGGTGAATTGACTGCATAAAAAGATTAAAGACACTGAAGCTTGGTCGTGATATGACATCAAAGTAACGTGGTGCATTGTGATTAGTTATACAAATGTGTCATTCTTGGGGTATAGATTCATGCACAGACTAAGGAAAGGGGAAACATGTTAGTGCAGGAAAAAAAGATCAATACCTAGAAGCTATATCAAGCTGTGGACTGCATCTTCAGAAAGAGATGAGGAGTAGATTCAGTTAACTGACTTCCCCAAAACAGGGACACACAAAGCACCAAATGCTTTACATAATACAGGAAGAGGGCTGGCAGAGTCACAAAAGAAAAAATTAATAATTTGTTTTTTCTAATGCCTCTGAGCCGCTGGTTTGTTTGCAATGGACATGGAACTCAGTGGTCTGCTCAAGCTTTGACTGTTCCACAGAAGTGTGACTTTGGATAGGTTGCCTTAATTTTCCCTTCTTTGAAATGGAAATAACAAGGTTTCCTCCACTTCACTTTGAGTTCTTCTTCAGACTGTTGTTACTCACAGGCTGAGACAGTCTTCCGTACACACAGTAGCTCATGCCGTGACCTCTGGATCTCCCTGTAATGCAAAAGATTAATAGTTTCTCACACTTCTTAAAATAACTCCCTGCAAATTTTAGAGAGCTGCATTTCTTTTTCTTCTTTCCTTTAAGAATAGGCAAAAAGAAAAAAAATGCCTAATGCTTATGGGCACAGAGGAAGACCCTGGTATCTCCTGGGAGGCACTGAGAGCAACATCTGTTGGATACCCTGAAGACAAAACTTAAATGTTCTTGAACTGTTGTTTGCCCTTTAAAAACAGTGACTCAGCAGAGTTATTGCAGACATAAATTCTCTAGGAGACATCACCAGCGTAAGCAAGGGATTACAAGCTAGTGCCTTGCTGCAAGGTGGTCATCAGAATAAATCTACTTGGAAAGATTTATGCAAAAGTGATGAAGACATTTGCCATTGGCATCAGAAGGTCTAACAAAATGGAGGGGAAGCCCTGTGGGAGCAGATCAAGCCAGCTCACTCCTGCTCATCCCTGAAGCCAATTGTACAGTTTTAAACACAATGTAAAATCACTTTAAAAAGTCTTGCAATTTTCAATAAGGTGGGAGGAAAGAATTAAAATTAACCTCAACAACCAGGAGTAAGAGCTGCTGTTTTCTGACAGTAGCTCAGCTCTGATCTGTGCCTAGTTGCATTATTTTTGCTTGAAGTCACAAAGGTTTCATTGCTACCTTGCTGCTTATTCAGTTTTGAGAGTTTTGATGCTTTTTTAATTCAGAGTCCACCGACAAAAAAAATCCTCGTGACTTGACAGGTCATCTGAATTCTTCTGATAAGCACAGTCAGGAGAGGCAGTGAAAAAGTAGAATCAGAAGTGCAGTCAGGTTCTGAAAAGTAGTGTCGCTGACAGATTTGAAGTGTTGTGCTAGAATGTCCTTCCCTTGATATTAATCATCCAAAAGAAAGAGGAATTTTTATCAATATGTATATGTATTTGTGTATATGTATCTAATTCTTGTGTCTCTTGAGAAAATATGACATAATTAGGAATTAGTATGTTAAATATGAAGAGAATATATCTCTGAAATGTTTGTATGCTAGAAGGAGTCCCAAGAGATTTTAATTTTAAAGGCAATGTTCTAAGTCACTTGAGACAGATATTTAGAAAGCTACATTTGAGCTGCATAGTAGGCTATTTCTTGAAACTTGAGTTCAGCCTGGATTGTTATGTGTGATAGATGCTCAGCCACAAGGTGAACACCAAAATACACATCAAGAAAAAAATCTACCAGTGAACTGCTTGATGTCAAAGAAGCTGTCTGCACTCTGACAACAGTTTAAGGTTGAAACTGCTAAAAATACTTTTTCATTTTATGTCATTTCATGGCCTTCTTCTAAAGCAACTGGAGCAGAATTGACTGATCTAAATTGGTTATGTCTAACAGTGCAAAAGAAAGTCTATTTCTCATGAAATATAGATTAACCCAAGCTTAAGCAAAAGCTCAATTTACCCTCCATCACGATAGAAATAAGATCTGGCTAAACAACTTTCATTTCTGTCTAAAATGGCTTGTGAAGTTTTCAAGGATTTTCCAACTAGAGTTGATGGTCCAGCTTTGACTCACATCAGTGGACTTGCAGCTAACTCTGGGTAATTAATGAGCACCTTTGTACATGTTGGCCTGGCTGCTCAGCAGATGTTTGGATCTAACTGTGAGGTTCAGCCCTGAGACAAACGTGTGGTTCAAGCACTACCCCAGGCATTTCTAATTGTGCTAGCCAATTGAATTTGGTGTGCAGGCATTTAACTTCAGTTAGAGTGGGATGAAATTTTGGGGTGCCTTTCAAATGGTAGGTAGGTAAGATGTAAGACCATTACTTGTAGTTGAAAGATAAATATGTGCATCAGGGAACTACACTTCCTATAAAGCTGTCCGGTGTCTAGAGTTATCTTAGAAGCATATCACTGAGGGGAGAAGAGAGTCTTTTATCCTACACTGTGTCTCCGGCTTTTCGAGAGTTTTAGCCTGAAACTCCTTCACAGTGCAAATGGATTAGACCTTTTCCCTATTTGCTCTGCCCAGGCTTTTATAAACCCAAGGCCAAAACCGTCAAGGTCTCAAAATCAGTCAGCAGCACAAGCAGCAGTAAGAAAAGCTTCCCCTGCACGCTCTGAATACTGCTGCAGGGACACTTTGTCCGTGGTGTGAAGGCAGGGAAGAGATTTTTTGCTGAGATGACTGCAGGAGTCTGGGGAATGCCAACCTAGTAATTAGTGTGAAGGGGTGGGTGTCTGTCCTCTTGCTTTGCAGAGGGAGTGTAGGGCTATCAGCTGGCAGGGTTTGCCCGGCTGTCCCAAAAAAATGTCCTGGAATAGTTCGTATTTCCCTTTGAGCTTGCTCAGAAACTAGCTGAACAGTGTGCTGTGGGAAAGCTTTTCTCGACTGCAGCTTGCTCTGACGTTTATTTAGAGTGCTAAGTGAGTTGGGGTCAGACCCACTGAATCTGGGAATATATATCATTTGAATTGTGTTGGTTTTAAGAACTTGGAGTCATTCCTTTAAAGAAAAAAGTTCTAGTAAGGGGCTTGTGCTGCTGCTTTTACAGTTGTTTCTTCTACTCCATAATACAACACAGTTAGTTTCATCTTCGTCTTTATAGTTATCTACAGTACTGTTAATGAAAGGGATTTTTTCCCCCTTTGTTTTATGACTCTCCAAGACTAGATGTCTTGTCATACCATCTAAAACATTTTTCAAAGCCTAATCAATCTCTGTTTGATAATGCCTCTCAAATCAAATGTAAAGACAGGAATGATCTGAAGATGATCTTTTCTTAGTTGTACTGTCTAAAGGCTGCAGCTGAGCTCCAGGCGCTAGTGTAGCAGGGATAGTACTTTTAGTGAGAGATGGTCATTGTCTGGGGGGTCTTAGACTCTAGACAGGCATGATGCTCAAAGGCCGGGAGACAGAAAGCATCATTATCTCTGTGCAGATACAGAATCTCTTTTACTCTGTGGATGTGTTGACTTTATTTTTATGACCTCCTCTCTTTTCTTCTTCTCATCTTTCTGTGGGAAACAGCCCCCTCCATGTATGAGCATGCCTTACGATTGAATACGTTTCCTTGACAGAGTGACCTGGCTGCTCCTTGTATTTATCTAAATGTCTGTTAAAACCTCGTGTTATTCATTCTTTCCCTTCTCCCCCTCTTTTTTAATAACGGTTCTTTGGATCTGTGCTATATGGTTGTGGGTTTTTTCCTCCAAGAGAGCAAATATCAACCTCTGCACTGAAAACACAAGTAATGGTGTTATCCACTGTTCTCAAACACCCTGTTCAGCTACAAGGTACTGAAAGCAAAAATGCCATTGGGAATGATGCCTGATTGTATTAATGTCACTAATAATGTCTTAAGCTTCTCTGCTCTGCTTTGCTAATCAAATCTCAACTTTGCCAGACCTGACTATTAAGCCTTTAAAGAGTCTTAATTTTGTGAACCTCTTGTGGGAGATGGGAGAAGAAGTGAGTAACAAGGATCCCAATTTCTCCTGGCAGCAGAATAACACCACAGATGTGAAGACAAGAAGGTAGACTGGAGACTGTTATCTTCCCAGTACTGCATCTCTGTGGTGTACACTCAGATACAATTTGATGCTCTTCCTATGCTTGCATTCTTCATTCTTTCCAAATTTTGGTTTCCTGAGTGGAACTCAAAAACGAAAATCCTGATAAAACCACCATATGGGATACTATAAAGGCCTGTGTAAAGGAGGAGAGTCATACTTAAACTGCAAAAAATTGCCTACAGATTTTCAGCATTCTGTGATATTCTCTAGAACCTCAAGTAAATCTGTGATTGAGCATCCTGGAGAAAACTGCTTGTTCCACCCTGCAGTTGGTATAGTGGTCATGCGAGTATCGGTGATGTTTTCTGCTCTGCATTTATTTTTGACATGATGTCTGTATATTTGAAAAAGGATCTGCTTTCGTGTTGTTACACAGTGAGAAAGTGTTGTTACGAAGTGGGTCACTTGGGAAATGCAAGGGAGGAGAAGAGACTCCTATTTGTTTTAGTCAGGTTGTGGCACAAAGTCCATACCATGGAGAGTGTGAAGCTGTGCCCTCTGGGTACAGGGGCTGCTTTTTCTAAGCAGCTTCTGGAGCTCAAGAAAGGAGAAAACAGGAAGGAGATCCAGGTGTGAGCCTGTGGTTCTGCTCCAAGTGCCAAATCCAAGATGGACTCAGCCTCCCTGGGAATCATTTCTGGAGGATCATGCTGAAGGGATTGTGGCAGGATGTTTACAAGACGCTATAATCTTTTTTGTCACAGCTCCTAAACTAAAGGCAACATAACCAAGGAAAGCCTGTTTTTGTTGAACCCTGAAGTGGCCGGCTCCCCAGGCACCACAGCATAAAGGTTCTCAAAGGGTCTGGATGTAGAGGTGAAGGGCTGCAGCCCAGCAGCACGTACCCATGCTGGGGGACCTTTGGTCCTCAGTCCGTGGTTTTCCCTGTCTCTTCCTTTCCCACAGATGGGTTTGCAGGATGGAGTTTCCCCTTTGTTTCCATCCAGAAAAGCTGCCATTGCCTCCCTGCTAGAGGCACTCACAGCACAAGGTGTGGGCTCTGCCGTTTTTATGGTGACACGTAAAGGGTGTTTCACTGCTAGTGTGTCAGGCTCTAGGCAGGCTTGACGTGCACCGCAGGGAACATTCCATTCAGGTGTTGCACAAAGAAGGCTAATAGCAAATATTTGACTGGGTTTTGTCCCAATCGACAGGAATGAGATTCTTCAATTCCTGAAGATCTGAATAAACAAAGTAGGTTTTGGGCTGAGCACAGGTTAGACCAAGCCCCATTTATGCCAGAGCTCATTACTGCTTTGGAACCGCAGCAGCAATATCGTGATTACTAATGAGTCTCTCTAAATTACTCCATCTGCTCCTTCCTTCTTTCCTATCACAGACATATACGCTCTGCCCAAGAAAAGTAGAAGGATGTTGAACGGTCCATTGCATCTTCCATGCCTTATGTCTTTTTATCTGTGTGTATTTCCAGGGCCCAAAGGGAGAAAATGTTGGTTCGATCACTCAGCCTCTTCCCAGCAGCTACTTGATTTTCAGAGCAGCCTCCGAATCGGATGGTAAGTTTTGGTCTTTGTTTGCTTTCTCCAGATTGCATACTCTGTGCTAATTAAGAAAATAGGTTGATGCAAACCCAATTGGTATGTAAAGGCAAAAATGGTGGCTCACCCAGCTTGAGATGCCATTTGTCAGCAATGGTCAGAAATAGGTCAAGCAGACTACAGGCACATTTCATATTCCTCACCTTTATGGCTATGTGTTTGGAAGAAGGACCTAGGCTTATAGCTGGGGAAAACACTCTAAGTCAGTATATACTAAAGGACGAAAGGAGTTGATCCCAAAATTGAGATGAGAGCAGGACTTGATTGTTTCCTCAGTTCAGCAGAGACTTGAGTGGGCTATCTGCCTATGTCTGGCACTAGGTGGGGATCTGCTGGAGGGAAATGACATAGTAATATTGAAGAAATGTGATAGGTGTCTCTCAACCACCAGAAATTTCCTGTAAACTGGCTGTACCATGGTTTACAGTATAGCAGGCCCAGATGCTGGTGACTCCACATGTAAAATTTCTGGGAATTCACAAAATTATGGAAGGTAAATTTAGGTCAATGTATAACAGGCATGCCAGCTTGCTATGTGAAAATCTCTATAAGTTGTTTTAGAGGACCTAAAATATCAGTGATTTATAAGTAGATAAGAAGATTAAAAACATGTTTTCATTCCATTTGACCTTCAGACTACTGTAATTTTTTTTTTTTGCATAGCAAATTAACCCGGGCTGTTCATTTTAGGGATATTTTTCATCTGTGCCACCAGGGGTGCTCATGTAGCCCATGTGCTCTTTTGGGTCTCATCTAGAGTAACTTTAAGGACACGGGATTTTTATGGAGCACAGTGGGCTTTGAAAGCAGTGTCCTTCTGCTCCAGTGATTAAATTTTATGTATTCCCAGAGGCTGGAAATGGGACAATACCAAATGTGCCCATGATATGGTACTTGGAGTAGGAGGAAACCTTCTTTCATTACAGACTTGGCATGCAGTTTTTCCTACTACTGTGCAAAGAGGGCTGCTCATAGTGAGGATACCATCTCGACACTGAAGCTGCGTGTAGCTGCCAATGTAGTGAAATTATAGGAAAATAAGTGGAACTTGTATAAAGCTGTAGAAGCACATCTATTTCTTTGAATATTATGCTTTTGTAGCTTATGGAACAGTACAGCTGATTTGTGTAAAGGAATATAGGATTCCAACCTGGCTCCAAATATCACCTGTCTAGAAAGGGAAAGATTGATACAGTAGTCTCTTGGGGAAAAAAAAAAGTGCTGCTGGGGTAGAGCTGCTAAATTCCAGGCATTTCAAACCCTGGTTATACAGACAGCCCACAGAATAGATATATGGAACTGTCCCACACAGTTCTTAGGCAACCACATAGCTCCAACAACTGTCTGTCAATCCAGGTTTTCTAAAGTATTTCCTCAGAGATCCATGTAACTTGTCTTTCCATCAACTTAATTAGAAAACGCGCAAAGGGTCCTGTGTGGTCACTGTGTGTGTTCAAGACAAATTGCTGTCTCATAAAGTATTTTTTTTCTGGCATTTCAGCTATCTTCTAAATGAAAACTTCCATTCTGGTAAAAACCTAATGATTAAACCTTAAAGCCAGCCGGGCAAAGAGACCTGTGCCTGAACTTGAGCTCTCTTTTTATGATGACTGCCATAGGCCAGTTATGTGGAGTAGAATAACTTTCAATTTGTTCTAACTAACCTTACCCATAAAGGCTCCCAAGCTAGCAATAGCTCTCAGGAGATCATCAGAGGTAAGACTTTTCTAGCTGTGATCTCTCTGTCTGGGTCATACACCACATGCTGAAAAAGCACAAAAGGGACCATATCTGGCACATGAGAATTTTCAATATTTAAATGCCTGTGGGAAGCTTTCTGCCTAGTGAATTACTACATGTCTCTGGTGTCATAAGAACTTAAAATAGTGAGTTACTGGAACGTATTTTTAAAGCCAAGATACTGGCCAAGATTCTTGGGAAGCACGCAGAGACCAGGCAGATCAAAGTAGGGTTACTTTAGGATTTAGTATGATTTTCCTTTACTTTGCTGATTCTCTACAGCAGGGTCTTAAGATTAGATGGAAAGCTAATATGATCAAGAGGAGGAGGAAGAACTGAGATACCTCTCAATCAAATATTGCAAATGTGTACATAGAAAATAACTAGGGCCTTTGATTAAAGATGAAATAATACATGCTCTTGAACAACACTAGCAGTGCCCTAGAGCCACCTGCCTACATTATGCCTTGTAGAGCCTGAGAGTCTGAGGAGGTGACCATGACAGCCATCACAAAGTGAAGCTTGGGGATCTGTCCATTTAGCAGTGGACTTCACAAAAAAAAAAAAAAAAAATAGGTATAGTATTGCACCAGAAATACTAGCATGAAAATTGCTGTAATTGTCAACTGAATGAGAGTATTTGACTTCACAAGTGGGGTCAGTGAGCTGTTAGAAGCGGCTGTACGTTGTGCAGGAAGGGAAGGATGTGAATCTGCAGACAAGAAGGGAGAACAGCTCGTACACTCAGGCTAGCCTCCCTCCTGAACACAAGGACTGTCCTGGCATGGCGACTGTGCTGTGCTCCCGTTTGTTAGTTAGCCTTCGTGGGGGCAGTTGGGGGGTATCCGCTCCACTGAGCGGTGTAGATGTGCTGACAAATGGCCAAGCAACATGGGTGTCACAGTCGGAGGTGAGTGACTTGGAAATGGTATTAATATCAGTAGGTGGTATAAAACATATGCAGACAGGGACACAAGGGATAGAAACTGATACATTTAAAGAAATCTGTATAAACTGCAGCAAATTAAGGCTTGTACTTTGCAATTAATAATTTGATTTTAAGCCCAGAAGACACTACTGAAATGTTATATAGCTTTACCTGTCATAAAGAGGCATCTCCAAGAGGGTGCACCTGAGTTTGTTTCATGTCTTTAACACACTGGACAAACACAGAGGATGCAGTTATGGTCAAGAGAGACAAGAGATTAAGGTAAAATGAGCTAAGCTAGCTGACACAAATGGGGCAGGTGGAATCTGTTCCCTTGCATAATGTAAGCGTATGTTTGTACTACGTTCACATCTCCTTCGTGGATGCAATATTGTGTGAATCTGCAGCATCTCTGAGGAGGTGTCCTGACCATGTTCTTCTTAACAGAGTCTCCCATGTTAGTAGTAGAAAATGAACCACAGAGCATTTGGCAAATTTAACAGTAATTCATGGAGGCCTCAGACTTGCTGGGGAATATTGAGTTGAAGCATATGTTAGATGCTGCAATCCAGTTCTGCTATCCAGGCAACTATATAATGATCAGCAACTACATGGCCTACTTTTTCTCTCAGCATTTCAGAATCCCTTCTTTCCCCTCTGCTGTACCATCTGTGATATCCTGTTTGTAGGATTTAAGGTCCTGACTTCTGGACAGCCTGCAGAACCACTGCCAAGCTACTGTAGATTTCACATTTCCAGACTGCAGCAGCTTTGTGATGTGTTTTAAAGACGTCTGGAAGGTCATGTCAGCCTACAGGGCTCAACCTGTACCGACACAGGGTCTGTCTTTCTTACCAGTTTCAGAAAAGAAAATTGCTTTTTCCAAACCGGTGACTGTGTATGCATTTCAGGTTTATGCTGATGAGTGGTTTAGGATTAGTAGTTTAAAACTGTTCCAAGCTTCCTGCCAAGACCATGCTGGGGCTGCCCCTGAGATCTCCAAACCGGTGCCCCAGACCTCCTGAGCATTTTGAGTCACCTGCATAAATCTCATAGTGCAGATCTCCACCTTGCCACAGGCACTGCCACCAAAGGGGGGTTACTAGGGGAATTCAAAGTGGCAGATTACCAAGGGTTAAAGGCTTTACAGTGGAACTGTAAACCACACTTACATTTTGTTCCCTGTGTCTGTCCTCTCCCTCAGGCATGCTTTGGGTAGTCCCCATTGCCTGATGTGGATAGAGTTGTGCAGAAACCCCGATGGTCTGGCTTACAGTGGTGGTGTTTCTTTGCTAGGCGTCTGGCCCTTCCCCCAAATTGATGCTCTGATCTGGGGAGGAAATTAGATTATTGAGATCAGGGTCATGCACAGAAGCAATGAACCAGGAGGAAGATTTCAGTTTGAAACCAAGTTCATGATGAAACATATCACTGGGTCCTGGCAGTACTGGAAAAAAAATAGAAGTTAACTTCTTAGCTTTATGTCTGCCCTTCATATTCCTTAGACCTTTCACAGCAGTTTAAAATCTGAGCATTTGCAACCAGACTTCATGTAGCTTGGTGCATAAATTGCACCTGCAGTTAATTGAGAGATCGCATCCTTGCATCTTGACAGCCGAAGTGTAAGAAATCATGCATGCAGGCACCCAAGTGGCACAGCAAAATAAGCAGTCAGCTGAATACGATGACCTTAATGTGCACTGACTGAACAAAATCAGCCTCTTCCTCATCATTCATGATTTGTGTGCACTTGAGTAAGAATTCATCGTTTCCAGGTGACAGCCTACTTCAGGTTGATTTTTAAAAGCATCTGTCTTGTAAGTGTGAGGCATGAGGCCAAAAGCTGGATGGCTTTAATAATTCAAGAAGAATAATACTCCCTTAGTGATGCCTCTCTGGAGGAATGTATGGTTACTAGGTGTTAGGCTTTTGAAGTTATAATTGGCAAGAGATTCACCCCAGCTGTTCTGTAGCTGCAGGAATGCAAAAGAAGAAAGTATAATCCCAGGCTGAGATTTCAGTGTGCAGCAATGGGATTCCACCTCGAGCAGGTTTTTGTTATTGGTGAGTGCTGAGAGAACACTGGCTGGCTCCTCTGTGGTCAAATATTGCAAAATGTGGCAGACAGACTTGGCATGTCAGATTATGGGTTGTTCTAGGTGAATGATGGTGACTATAAAGAATTTAAAAGCTGAATAGCTTAATGTTTTCAATACTGCCTGGTTTGTTTTGTTTTGTTTTGTTTTTTCT
The DNA here is from genome assembly GCF_018691265.1 of Tyto alba. NCBI lineage: Eukaryota > Metazoa > Chordata > Aves > Strigiformes > Tytonidae > Tyto > Tyto alba. The sequence goes on along the minus strand of NW_024881329.1, from coordinate 4,503,280 downwards.
TTCTGTGGGATATTGCTGTAATTTTAGTTCTGTTCAAATACTAGGACAGACTCAAGATATTCCTTGAACTGAGCCTAGGTTAGCAGCATCAGCGACCTTCAGTTGTTTTGTTATTGTTTTGTTTTGTTTTTTCCCAAGTGGGAGAAGAAATGGTTTTTGTCATTTGGGTTTTAGTAGTTCCTTTTGCCTGTGAAAAAAAAAAAAAAAATGGTGTGAGCGCATGCTTGCTCCTGTTCAGCCTTCCAACCTCCAGGTTTCTGCATGGTTCCAGCAGTGCCGTGCGGAGCCGGGAAGCGTCCTGCAAGGAGCCGTAGGGATTCCCATTTGCACAGATGTACTGCAGGAGCCATCGCAAGGACCACAAGGTGCTTTTCCAGCCTGCTGATCCAAAAGGCCTAGAGAAGACATATGGAAGGTTTCAAAACATACGTAGGATGCATGTTCGGCTTTGTTTTTGTGAAGTCAAGGCAACACACGTCCTTTTTTAGCCTTCTTTTCTCCAAACCTTTCAATAGGGAAGGAACTTTGGAAAGCCAGCTGTGTTTAACTGTGTTTCAAAGAGTTTCCTATTTCAGATTGCCACTGATGACAGTTGTCATTTTACTGTAAACATTTAGCAGAGAAAAGGGATACATGCCTGCTCAGGGGAGACACCTCTGTTTCATTTTATTATCATTTTTTTTTTGCAGTGAGCACAGCTGAGTGATGTGCAGATGTGTTCCTCTGACATCCCACTTTCCTGGGATGTCTGTCACATGCCAAACACTGTGGTCACCGTTTGCTAAAGTGATGTAGAGAATGGATATTTAAAGCAATGATTGGTGCAAGGAGAGAGGCTGCTACAAAAGAGAGCAGGACCCCAAGCTAGCTCTAGCACACCGGTAGGACACCCACTTCTGGTGCTTTAGGAACAGCCGTGTCAAAGAGTCTCACGTTTTCCCCATTGTCCCCGGAGGGAGCCAAAGGTGACTGGGCAACCCACCCACTGACCAGTTCAGGTGCCAAAAGATGGATGATGTGGCCTCCTTGTGCTGGCTACCAGTATGAGTGGTCTAGTTGGACTTTGCACATCAAAGTTGGGGCTCCTCTCTGGGTGGGATGTCAACTCTACGGGAGTGTTATGTATGGATGGACTATTTTACTCTGCCTCTTTCATCCTTCCCCCTCTGCAGCCCAGGTGAGAGACAGAGCTCACTCTGCAAGCTCTCCCCCCTTGGAGGTCAGTGACAGATTATTAAATTCAGTGAAGAAGGGGTCGAGCTCAGAAATGACATTTGAAAGGGAATACTTAGTTCACAGATCCCAAGCAGAAGGAGGTAATGCAGGTGTTCTTGAGACAACATGATCCCTGCAGAAATTGTCCAAAAGTAATCACAGCAGTGGGTAGAGCAATATGTCATATGATATGAAAAGAGTTTAATAAGCCTCGGGGGAGATTCTGCCATAGGCTGACAAATATGCTCTTGGGTTTTCCTTCAGAATTTAAACATATGCTTGTTTTAAGCCACAATTTGTGGAAAATTGTAACTGATAACTGATTGCAATGTTTTACACTACAGCTTGAAAAACCTCAGACCTTCTGAAAGAATACCATTGTAATTCCTTCACAGGTCTTTTTCCCTTCCTTTATATGCATCATATTGGGCTGCCATTCCTCCCTGAAGGAACCCATGTTTTGCATCCTCCTCTGATCTAATTACCTTGCATACAAAAACACCTGACTCGAGTCAACCACTCAAAATTAGAAAATGTGAGAATGAAGGTAACCATGAAGCCTTCGTGCAGACTACCATGACTATCGATGACAGCCTTTAATTATGTGACCACATCCTTTTTTCCCCTTCTGCAGTTCCTGAGGGAGTGAGTAGACTTGTCAGCTAAGCAATTAAGTAATCCAAATGCTAGCGGTTTTGTATCATTTTCACAATAAAGAAGAATATTACTCAATAGCAAGATCACTCAAATGTAAAAACATTTCATGTAGGCCTTTAGCAAGGAAACAGGTTTATCTTGTGTGCAATCCCTGAAATTGAGAGGGTATAATTTTATGGTGTTATGCTGCAATTAACACACTGTTGACTTGCAGAGGATGTAACCTTTTCATTCGCAGAAAAAATCCCATATTTTACCTCTGGTTTTGTGGCATATATTTGTTTGGATTCACAGCACCACCTGATGGCTGAAGGCCCATTTCTTAGCTGGGGGATGCTGTGCATCCCTTGAATTCAATTTCTGTCGGACATGAAAGCAACAGTGTACACTGAGGCCATTTCTGTGTTCTTCAGAGCACAAGTAAAGCTGACTGCTAATACACAGCGAGTTCCTCTAAAGTTTGTGTCTCTGCCTTGGAATATTAAAATGTGTATATGTAGTTACTCATAACCCATTCCAGGGAGATATTGAAGGAGATAAAAAACCTAGAACTGTTACATATAATTTTCCTCTGGTAATGTGGTAGACCCCTGGTGTGGTTTAACCCCAGCCAGCAGCTCAGCCCCACGCAGCCGCTTGCTCACTCCTCCCTGGTGGGATCGGGAAGAGACTCAGAAGGGTAAAAGTGAAAAAACTTGTGGGTTTAATAGGTAAAGCAAAAGCCGTGCACACAAGCAAAGCAGCAGAAGGGATCCCTTCCCCTCTCGCCGTGGCAGGCAGGCTCAGCCCTCCCCAGCCCAGCCGGGCTCCAGCACGCCTAACGGTGACTGGGGCAGACAAACGCCGTCGCTGCGAACGTCCCCCCCTTCCTCCTTCCTCCCCCAGCCCTGGACCCTGAGCACGGCACCGTACGGCCTGGGGTGTCCCTGCTGTGCCCCCCCAGCTCCTCGTGCCCCCCAAACACTCGCTGCTGGGGTGGGGTGAGGAGCAGGAAAGGCCTCGGCTCTGTGTGAGCCGGCTCAGCAGCAACGAGACCATCCCGGTGTTCTCACCACTGTTTCCAGCACAAATCCCAACCACAGCCCCATACTAGCTACTGTGGAGAAAATTAACTCCACCCCAGCCAAAACCAGCACTTCTCAAACCCTTATTCCATAACATTTATGTCATGCTCAGGTCCCACACTATCCAATACAACCTCATTACCTACCACCGCCCTTCTCATCCTTTAATATAATACACAGATATCATTCCCCTAGTCTATGGACCACCTGTGTAAAATGTTTTTAAAGTGTCCAGAAAATCCCAAATTACAATGTTTTAAAGGTATTTCCATTACAGTCTCCACCCCTAGTCCCTTTGGACCAGACCATCGGGTTTACCGTTGCAATGAATTCCTCCCCGTACTCCTACTCTGGCTCAGACTTATCCCCGGACTGCAGTCCCTTGGGGGTGTACCTGCCCCAAGTGAAGCCTTCTCTGTTGGCCCCAGTCTCTCCAGGGCTGTACCTGCTGTGGCACAGACTTATCCACAGCCACAGTTGCTTTGAGGTGTGTGTGTTCCAGCGTGGCCTTCTCCGTGAGCCACAATGCCTCCGGAGATGTACCTGCTCCAGCGTGGCCTCACCCATGGCTGCACCTGCTCAGTCATGGGCTTATCCCTGGCCACACGCTTTGGGGGGCTCCAGCGTGACCTCGCGCACAGCCGCTGATGCTCTGAGGGGCACCTGCTGCAGCAAGGACTTATCTGCAGCCACAGCTGCTTTGAGGTGTACCTTCTGCAGCGTGGGCTTATCCCTGGGCTACAATCCCTTCAGAGGTGTATCTGCTGCAGTATAGACATAACCGCAGCCACAGACACTTTGGGATGTCCCTGCTCTGCCGTGGGCTTATCCATGGCCACAGAAACTTCGGGGTGTCCTGCTCCTGTGTGGACTCATGCACGAGTCACAGTCCCTTTGATTCGAGTTCTCACTGGAGTTCCAACCTGTTCAGTGCAGCAGCACAGGAACAGCAGCGATGCCCCGGCCATCGGCCAGCTCTGGGCATAACTCTTGCTGTGACCAGAATGAGCCCAGGCACATGAGGGTCAGAGGATCAGCAGCAAAGCAGAGCACAGCGAGCGGCGAAAGCAAAATGCAGCCGCTAATGAGCACTGGTCTCTAATATACAGGGAGGCAAGCAAGGCCCATGGCAAGCACAGGAGCCTGCCGGCGAATAGCTGACAGCAATAACAGCTATAAATTCAATCTAGCACATTCCAATCAAACCTGTCATTTTCTCAGAGCCTTCGAGCACCACACTGGCACCAAAAAGGACTGGCGTGGTTTAACCCCAGCCGGCAGCTCGGTCGTTTCCCCCAGTGGGATGGAGGAGGGAATTGGAAGAGTAAAAGTGAGAAAACTTGTAGGTTGAAATAAGGACAGCTCAATAGGTAAAGCAAAAGCCGTGCACACAAGCAAAGCAGCAGAAGGGATCCCTTCCCCTCTCGCCGTGGCAGGCAGGCTCAGCCCTCCCCAGCCCAGCCGGGCTCCAGCACGCCTAACGGTGACTGGGGCAGACAAACGCCGTCGCTGCGAACGTCCCCCCCTTCCTCCTTCCTCCCCCAGCCCTGGACCCTGAGCACGGCACCGTACGGCCTGGGGTGTCCCTGCTGTGCCCCCCCAGCTCCTCGTGCCCCCCAAACACTCGCTGCTGGGGTGGGGTGAGGGGCAGGAAAGGCCTCGGCTCTGTGTGAGCCGGCTCGGCAGCAACGAGACCATCCCGGTGTTCTCACCACTGTTTCCAGCACAAATCCCAACCACAGCCCCATACTAGCTACTGTGGAGAAAATTAACTCCACCCCAGCCAAAACCAGCACAAGCCCGAAGATCTGACCAAGCCTGCAGCTCATGTTAGTACCAGTGGTGGTGGGTGGGCAGGAGGGCTGCCGGTGGGGTCGCAGCCAGCATGGCCTGCTCTGCCTGCAGCCCCAGGGGGGCTGGGCTGCAGGGCCACCCCGTAAGGGAGATTGCTGAGGGAGACTTTGGGGTCACCCTTGCCACCCTTGTTAGAAAGCATAAATGTAGCTGTAGGGTGTTGCTGTAACCATCATAAGATAATGTCTGTACGGGAGTGCTGCAGGGTGCTGAGAGCTGACCTCCGTTACATTTGTAGCATGCTGCTACAATTCAAACTGCTTATAAAAGCACCTGATTTTACAAGCCCATTGAATATAAAAATATCTTGACATATGCAGTATTTCCAAATGTCAAGTCAGGCCATCCTCTTTCTGCAGAACTGGAAAAGAAAAGCAAAGGTAAAGAGAGAGGAAACTCAACGGAGGTGAGCCTAAGCAGGAGTGGGCTCCCCTGCATGGCATAGCCTGAAAGAGGCTTTTCATCTTGGTGGATGTGGGGCAGAGGGGACATGTGGGAGGCAGTGGATATGTGCCCAGCACGGCCATTAGCTCTAATGGGTTATCCATGCAAATCCTCCACATGGCAAGAAGGGAATAAATCTCTGCGTGTAAAGCCTTAATGCAAGAATATTTGTTAAATACAAAATAGTGTGAAATCAATTCCAACAGCCTTCAACCTTCCTAATCTTTTATTAACGATTATGTGTGATTTTAATATTAAATCATTAGCTGATGCTGAAGGAATTTATGGGATTAAATTAGAATAAAAATCTGGCCTCTGCGGTGTTTGTGGCTCAATGTTGAAGTGCAATTCTTCAAAGTTTTGGGGTATTTTTTTCTCTCTTTTATTGATTGCAGTTCCCTATCAAAGCAAGCACTGAGAGCTACTCAAATTTATAAACATGTCTTTGTATACATATGATCTGGATTTTTTTTTTTAAACTCTTGTTGATATTCTTATAGAGCCAAATTCTGGTCATATCGAAGTAGGTTGGAATTCTGCCCAAGAGAACAGCAGGATCCCAGTGAGATTTATGCATATGCGTAATGCTAAGTGTGTGAAAGAATTTAATGTAATGGAAGCATTTCCCAAATGGGACCTAGGAATGAATGTGGTCCAGGGAAAACCTGTTTGTAGCACTTGCCATTGCTAGAGCAAAATCCTTTTGTTTTCTTCACTGCCTCTTAAGCACACTTCTAATTATTGCAAAATATATTCTGAGGAGTGTAATGAAGAGCTCTGTTTTACATGCTTGAAATTAGAGAATAACTCCCTTGATACTTCAATTCTTGAATGTTCAGCCAATTTGCAGGTGTCCTGGCCTCATTAATGACTGCACTACAGAAGCAGACGATTTTCAGGTGCTTCCAAGAACATAGCGACTCCAGCGTTGCGGTGGCTAGGCTTTAACACGAACACACAGCTTTGTAGACTTGTATGGCTCATTGCAAAAGGAGCCAAGGGTCAGTTTGGATTCCTGTGCTTTTCATTTGCTGCCTGCCTGTGGGACCTATGCAGGCCTTCAGAAAATCCACTGAGGCTGTGCATAGGAGCTGGAGCTTGTCTCGTCTCTGTGCCATGCTTATAGTTCCTGGTATTTGCAAAGTAGACCCTTCAGGTAAAGATTTTTTGTGACCAGATAAGAAAAACTGATGTTCCACCCAGATTATCTGATGGACTGGGCAGGGAGAAGGGATGGAGAAAAGGGGAAAAAATACAGAGAGAGAGGAAAAGTAAACAGCCTGACAAGCAACTCCCTCTAGCCTTAATCACTCTGGCAAGTATTGATCATCCTGGCTCTTGTTTGGAGTGATTGTTATTGCAGCACCACGCTCTGCATGGGACCCCCATACTGGCTTGTAGTTCAGTGATCCCACACTAAGCAGGGGCCTCGGTATCTCCCCGATGTTGGGTAGTGGGTGTGGTGGGGATGCCACATGCTGAAAGTATTTTCAGGGTGTATCACTTGCAGACATGAGATTCTGGGTGGGTTGCAAGCACCGTACTTGTGCACATTTCCTGCATCTCGGCCAAAATCAGAAAGAGGCAAACGTGGATGTGAGCAGGTTGTGGGAAGAGATGCCCTTAGGGAAGGGGGAGTTGGAGTGAGCTTCCCACTGTATTACCCGTGCCGATGTATCACCTATGCAGCCACTAAACCACACCATTTCTGGCAAGATAACCTAGGGATTATGTATATGAAAAACAGATTACTGTACACCACAGTGACTTCCTGAATTATAACAAGCTTTATTCCCAGGCAAGAAGCTTTTGAGAAGCAAGGCATGAATTGTCTTATTTTCTCTCCTGTGCTTAAATAATTTCTCTTGTTTTCACAGGCCGATGCTGGCTGGATGCTTTGGAACTTGCCCTGCGTTGCTCCAGCCTCTTCCGGCTCAGTGCCTCCAAGCAGGGGAAGGATGGAGAAATGAATGGCTCGAGCGATTCTGCGCATGCGGGGCTCAACCACCTCTTGCACACAAGCACTATCTCAGACCAGGAGTTCTTCCAGTAAGATGGGGCTATCACTTCTGAGTGCACAGAGAGGTGTTGCATGGCTCGCACTTGGGCACTCTCTTAATTTTGTCATAATCTAGCCAGAGCCCACAAAGGAGACTTGCTTAAAAGCCACTCTGCATGTTCGTCTGCTGCATCCATCCCTAATACACTGGTTTAGTGCATATAGGGCTTGTTGTCACCTGGCACTTGAGCACACAGAGGGGGAACCTCAGCTGTGTTTGTGGGTACATAAACAATTTTCTTCTGTCCCCTGCTTGGGCCAAAATGCTGTCTGGAGATGTTGCCATGAAAAATGGCTTGGCTGAGTAAGGATTGCGGAATCTAGCTACTAGTCTAGACCCGCAGTTACACAGGCACAATAGCTAACAGTGTCTGTCTGTCGGCTAGCACATATGGCTCTGAGTCTGATTTATTTTTTAATAATGTGCTCTCTTTTCTAATAATACTATGTCACAGTCAACAGAGTGCACACACTGCATCCTTAGTTTTATAATTACTTTCTCTCTCTACAGGGGTTTTGAGTGGTTTCCAATTTCTTCCTTGATGCATCAGATGAATTTTTACATAAGGGAAAAAAGTCCCTACAGCCTTCTTTCTATTCATATTCCTAGTATTACTGCAGCATTTTGGAACAACTCACATCAAAGCTCTGTAAGCATTAAAAAAACCCCAGGTCCTATCTGTTGCTTATAGCTAAATAGCCAACCTCAGAAATCCCTCTGGTACAGACACTTGGCCCTTGGAGTGGGAACCGGGAGCTGTAGTGTCTATTTCTGGTTCTGCTGATACGAATTTGACTCTTAGGGCTCACAGCAACGTACCTTTGGTTACACAGTTTTTAGGGTAGCAATTCCTGCAGTCTGCGAAGATGATGCCTTACACAGTGGGATCTCACCTTGAAGTGGTTTTCTTAGGCTCTCTTATAACAACAGCAGGGATCTGAGTCCTCTTCAGAGTGTCAAGGTATCTCTGCTCCCATCAGACCAAAGGGGTGGCAGCATTTTGGTCTGCCCTTTGTTCTGAAAGGCTCTGGTATTGCCAGTGTGTGTTCTCCAGTCCTGCTGTTTGGGTTTTTAGCTAGAGTTTGAAGGGCTTTACTGAAGAGCAGTGGGAGAAGAGAAGGAAATCTAATGCGTTACCAGGGCATGTGCCCTAGTACTTGTGCAAATATTTCTGTCGTTCTTGGGCTTCTTCCATAATACTCTACTTTCTAATTTCTTTCTGCCTACGAGAGAGTCTCTTAGGACTGTGCTCACTGTGATAATGAATCCAGGAATGCAGTAGGCTTGTTTTTCAGCTGATGGATGTGTGTACAGAAATCCAATATTAAAATGGAGCCGATGGCACTGAGAACATTCAGGCAGACCCATGGCTACTGTAATGAAGTGCAGAAGATAGCGTTAATACTGTATTAAAGTAGTCCTTCAAAATATGATGCACAAATGATGCTTAAGTGATGCCTCTGTTTCACCTCTTAGTTATTCAACATTGAAAACTTTCTTGAATTATGGGCCTCAGCAGTGGCACACACGTCAGAGTTTTCAGCAGAACACGGTACTTACAATTGGAATTAGATTTTTCTGACAGACTCAGATTTTAGCTGGGTCTAGTTCAAGCTGGGTGTTCAGTGTCTGGTCGTCTTGACAATATGCTCTCCTTTCTGAGCCCTACGACTGGTTTTAATGTGTACCCAGACTTTGCCCAGTGCTTAAAATCCAGGGGAGTTTGATGCTTCTGGGATCAGGAGATAACTTGCTGTCGTCCGTGGAGGAATAAAGAATGTTTAAACAAGGGAGAATGCAAAACCAAAACTGTGCAAAGTGCTGAGCAAGGGGGTTTTGGTTTGCCACTGACAGTGGCTTCCTCACAGGGATTCAATCATTCTAATTAAATGCCTTCCCTACAGGGAATCTTACCAATTAAATTGGCACTCTGTTGTTAGGGGACCAGTTAATTACATTTAACTCTATATTCAAATTAGCCAAACTATTCTATCAAGAAAAGAAAAAGAGAAGGGAGATGATGGATATTATAGGGAGAACAAAACCCAAGGGAGTTGGCAAAGGTGAATCTTTCCTTGAGCCAAAGTTGCATTTGTCTGCTGGCTGCTTTGCTCCTTTCCTGCTGGGAAAGAAGTCAAGCTCATACAGTGATTTTAAAATCTGTGTCCTTAGCAGTAAATAGAAATGAGAGTGAGAGAACTGTGCAAGTGACTCAAAGGCTAAAGTACTGTGTAAATCTGTGATTTTAGACAAGAGGCCTTTAGGGCACCAGGCACTCTTCTTTTTAATATGAAGTTGTAGTTCTTGTTGCTTCTATGTCTTATCTTCAACAACCCCAGGAATCTGGCTTGTTTACTTGTTTGACAAGAGCCAAATGTTTGGGGTTTTTCTTTGTGTAGAAGAGCAGTATCAAACCTAAAGGAGTCACTGAGTGAAGTTTCCAGGAATGCCCCTAGAGAGTAAAGCACTGGTGTAAGACAGCTCCAATATGCTGAAACAGTAAATTAGTCTTGAAAAATGCTGTTATTCATGTTCATGGTGAAAATTCAGTGTTGACTTTTAGTATAGTCATTCCCACCCAGCTTTCAAAGCCTGGTCCAAATCCCATTGGAAGCCCCTGGGAAGCCTTTACATTGACTTTAGTTCAAACCCATGGTGTGGCTTTTGTTTTTAGCATATCATACATATTCAGTGATGATTCTCTTTGGAGGAATAGAAGAGCCTGGCTCCACTTCAACATCTCAGATTTGTTCCTTAGAATGAGGAGCATCTGGTTTCCCCTTGGTTCCCCAGAACATCTCCTTGGCTCTGGATGTGTTAAGTCTTGCCTTGTTTGTGGCTGGTGGGTAATCTCTGCACAGTTGAGTGGGATTTCATGTGAATTTAATTCCCTCTTGGTCTAAATCTGAAATCCTTAAGAAATAATGGGGAGGAGCAGAGGAAACTAAGAAAAGAATCATTTACTCCACTGAAACTTCAAATATTTCCCAAATGTGGGGCAGGTGACACTGAAAACCACTTGCTCTTCTTACAAATGTGAAATAGAAACAAGTACTACTTCTCAGCCATGAACCATAAGCCTTATAATGAACTGTTCTTTCAAGCACGTTTACCCTATGGAGAAAACTTTCAGTGGGTAAGGGAGCATAGCAACCACAAACACTCACATATGTAGCTGATCATTGAAAAACTAAGCAATGAATTATGTATTTAAATGATCAGCAACTAATAACTTCCTGGACCTACCATCCAGGAAGTATCTGTGCTGAGGAATCATAGGATAATCTCCCTAGGCAGCTCTCTTCTCACCCCTTTTCTCCTTTATTATCTTAAACTCGTGCATGTGCTATACTCTATGCTTCCAGTGTATTTGGTTATCAGTCATTACACTTGCTGGTTGCTAGCTAAAAAAAAAAGAAGTAACATCCTGGAACTAGAATGATGAAGACACGTAATGTCTAATAGGAAATTATTAGTGCTGGAGTATAGTGGTTATTGACTCTCTGATTTATGATCTTGCTTTTATTTTATAGTAAAACTGTAAATTAAAAAGCCTTGTAGTTAGTATATGTACACACGTAGATGTACACGCATACATACATATATATATATAAATGGAATTAAAAGAAAGATTTTCTAAAGGCACAGAAAGCTGTAGACGACACTTTCAAAAGAACTCTAGAAACTGAGCTTCTCCAGAAACTGAGCTGTGACTATCACAATGTGGCTTCCTTGGCATGTTAAAAATCATGAGCTTATTTCAGTGCATAGCTGGAAGTTGAGATCTCCTGTAAAGCTGATGCCAGTTCTGTGTTCTGACTCTTCTGCTGTTGTTTTTTTTTTATTTTTTAAATCTGGCTCTAACTAGCAATGCCTAATTATCTTTTAAAAACAAAACAAAACAAAACAAAACAAAACAAAACAAAACAAAACAAAACAAAACAAAACAAAACAAGGGAGAACAAGGGATGGGAACTTTCAGCATTAATCTATAATCAAAACTGGAACATGCCCAGAATGGCCTGAGAAAAGGTCCATCATGGAGGGACTTCAAGCTCAACAGAACATTCCCATGTACTGAGGAGAGAAATCTTGCTTTGAGAGGAATGGACTACAGAAGTTAACAAAACTCTTCAGGATCCAGGGCCCGTTTAGATTCTCTGAAACTCCTTGTATAGCTGGAAATATCTTCTTATTGCTCTCTCCGAGAGCAATTTTGTGAGAGGACTTGGGTAAGAAATTTTCCGAGGAAGGTCAAAGTGAGAAGGTCAGCACCTGAGAGCTAGGCTAGGCCATGAAATAGGTGATGGGTGTGCAAAAATAGGGAAAACTGACTCTCATGCTAAATATCACTTGGAAAAACAGGCATTTGGTGAATACTTTTCAGTGTCTGACCTCTGGCCCATCTAATCACGTTTGCCATCTGTCGTATGAACTGCATCTGCTTTTTCAGAGGGAGATGCTATAAGCTACTTGGGAGAGAATTTTTGGCTTTCTCCTCATTCTCTAAAGCCTGGATCACTGAGCATGAAGCTTGCTTCACCATGCACACTTTCCCTTGGATGCTGTTATCATCTGGGTGTTCTTACATGCAATTGTCCAGTCCATGTTTTCAGCTGAGTTCTTCCACACAACTTTGTCTGGGGGAAGCACATTCCCCAGGTTAGTCTGTGTGTGTGTGTGTGTGTGTGCGCGCATGTGTGTGAAAATACTTGATTCTAGTGATTTTTAAATTTGCCTTCTCTAGGCTGACTTAGGACCACCATCTGTTGAAATAAAGTAACACTAGTACTAAAAAGAAAATCCATCTCATAATGTCATCTTTTGCCAATATGCTACAATCCACTGATTTGTTTCTGTAAAGGGAAAAATCTCTCCTGATTGACACTTCAGTTCTCTAATCAGCAGTGTACAGTTGTTAGTGTGTGCTCTGTATCCCTCCAGCATGTGGGCTCCCATCCGGAGCCAGCGGCAATTCTGCATAAGGATGGGTAAGTGGAGCTCTGTGGCAGATTTTGCAAAGTGCAGTTTGGAAGGGAGAATTTTGATGGAAAATGTCTCACTGTTTTTGTGATAAAAATCGTGGTATTCAGGAGGTCAATGTCTTACACTCTCCTGGACTGCACACCCTATTTTGTGTCCTGGAGGGTGTTTTTACTTTATCTAAGAGGTCTTAAATAATCTGGCTTTGTAAATCAAATGGAAGCAAGTAATGAACTGTGTGTTGCAGTTTGAATGAATCAGCCCTGGAGAACCACCACCATTTGGAAAATGACGCTTTTTCGGACAAGTCCGAGAGAGACAACGTAGAAGAGTCAGAGAATGAAACTCATGAGAACAGCCGGAAGACAAATGAAAGCGAGAGCGATCAGTCAGAAATCCATGGAGAGGTCTCTTCAGGAAGGAAAGGGACGACTTACATTGAACAGATCTATGAGGAATTTGGGGAGGTAAAAGGAAAAAAAATTATTTTAATCACTGGCTGTTTCTGTTAAAATGTCTCAGTTCGTAGTATTGTCATTCAGCCTTTTAGATGCATGGCAGTTAAGAACCAGCTATGTGAGCTCCAATGTTTTACAGATAAAGCAGTGCACAGCTTTCTGCTAAATTATGTGGAATTACCATGTGCTCTAATAATTATGCATTATGAACAGCAGCTCCGCTACTGTGCTTTGGCATGCTTCCAGCACCAGTGATTGCTTTAACCAGTTATTGCATTAAAGAGCCGCATAGCATTGGCACAGTGCTTTGTGGAGCCAGCGGGAGGGGGAATTACTATTCTGGGCGTGTGTCCTGGCCAATTAGATGCTCAGTCCTTGCGTGATAGAAAATATGACACTTTCCTTTCTTCATTATGTATGGAACATCCTTTCTGTGTGTCCTAATGGAGCGTTTGAGCCACTTGATTCCTAAATGACAGTTTCTTGTAGGAAAGCCATTTCTCATGTCATTTAACAGCAGGAGGATGCGTGTCTGTTCTGTGTAAGAGCCTTTATTAGCTGGATGTCACTGTGACACCCCTGAGGAAGTCAGTGGTAGAGAGCTGGGGGAGCCGAGTGGGCTGGGTGAGAATCAGCCCAGGCAGGCAGCGGAGGAGCTCTGCTCCAGCGCCAGGAGGGCTCTGGGCACTTCCTATTGCTTCAAGCAAGGAAGCTGAAGTCTTGTTGGTGCTTCATAGAAAACTGCTTTGCTAGAAAGCTGCTTTTTTCCTGTGTGTATTTGCTGCCGTTTCAGATGTCAGGGGTGAGGTGCAAGCCCCTGCTGTAGAAATTGTGCTTGCAAACAGAACTGTTGCCTGCAGACACAAAAAGAGCCCAACTCCCCTTTTATGCATCTCTCCCCTCAAATCCCACCCTAGACACACAGCAAATGGTAGCTGGGTCCAAGCAGGGGATTTAGAACTTAACTGAGGAACTAAGCAACAGCAAAATTAAGGGAAACTTAATTTCTATCAGGTGTTTATTCTGAAATGACCTTTTGCCCCTTGACAAACTTGTCCCAGAAGTATTGGTAGGGCAGGCTGATACTTTGGTGCTTCAAGGAGCCTTACAGGCAGCACTGATGTGTGTATGTGGGTGTGTGAGAGAGATCTCTGCAGTTTTACATTAAAATAAAAAAATATGCAGTACAAACCACATGGAAAGGACTCAATTTCTGCTGTAGAGAGTGACATTTTGTGTAGCATAAAATAAGGCTGGCCACAGTGTGGCTGCTCTGGCAGAGGTGACACCCAGTGGGCTTTCAAAAAGAGTTGCCATGCAGCCTCGGCTGTTAGATGCTGTATTAGATTTCTGTTGTTGGCCAAGAGATGGGGCTGTCATCACCTGAGACACAGATAGGACTAGCTGTTGAGTCTTATCCCACTGGTGACAGTAACATAAGGACAAGTGGGTTGTATGCAATGACATAGTGTGCTATCAGCAACGGGCTGAGATGTATCAAGGTAAACACCTGCCAATTAATAACATTAATTGTCATCTTAAACTGCAACTGCTGCCCTTCAGTTTAGATTTGGCAGGACAAAGGTCACAGATGCAAACCATCACCCTTAAATCCTCAGCTTGGCTTTGAAGGCTCATTTGGAAGGTGTGCATATACGTATGGGCATCCGTAGGCATTTAAAAGGTGGGTGCTTGTGTGTCTGTGTGGGTGGATGTCCCAGCTTTGCCTTGTTTGCAGTAGGAATGTGAAGAGAGAGACGGGTGTCAGAAGGACTTTGAGTTTGCAGAAGTTGGTCTAGAATATAAAGAAGACACCTACCTCTTCAGTAGGTAGATTGATAACAAATACCCCATTTTTGAAAAGTTTTGTAGTTATAGCAAGTTATAAAAAGGGTTATAGAGGATGATGTGTTTGAGAAGAAAGCAAACCAGAAGTGGCTTGAAGTTGTTCTCGTCCTCCTGCACCTCCTCCCTCCTTCCCTCTTCATCCATCCATCCCCTCTGCAGTGATTCACTCTGAGTAACACTTCATACAGCAATTTCAACATGGCATTAATTTATATTGCCAATACACATGCATTGAGAATCTGGATAAATAATGAAAGTTCTGACAGACCCATACATATTGAAGCCCTAGCTGAAGCTGTGGTATTACATTCTTTAATGGTTTCCATTTCTTCTTGGAGGTTCAAGCTGTGTATTGCATCAGACTGACACAAGAGGAATGGTATGATAATGGAAAAGCAATGAAATGAAAAGAGCTTTGCTGTTCCTCAATCTGAAATTCCCCCCAGCTTACAAACCAGTTTTGGTGTGTTTCTGCAGGACTATAAAAGGGCTGATTGGGAGCCAAAAAGGTGGCACTGGGAATGCTCGTGTGGTGAAAATGAATGCTTAGTGGTTTACAGCATTTGCAAATCCTGTTGGGATATGCTTTGTGTCCTCTCCTAAACCAAAGTCCATTCCAGAATGGATCTGTGCCCTTTTTCTGATAGAAGTCTCTTGCCTATAAATAATAGAAAGCCCAAGTATAAATATTCTCTTTCATTGTTAAATTCTGATGCCTAGAATGGATGTTAGACAAAAAATAGTAAAAATCTGCATTAAAATAACATCCATGTCTGAAAAGTTACTTTAATTTTCATTCTCCAGTGGCTTGAAAGGCCCATTCCTCCATGTTATATGTCACGTAGGACTATTGAATGCCTAGGAACTAAAAAGTTATAGCTGAAGCCACAACATAATCCCTGGCTTTTTTACAGTTGTCTGCACTCCTGTTGCAAAGGGCACTGTGCAGCGGCGGGGTGTAGTGTTTGTGCACATCGCCTGGCAGTGGGGCCTTTGCTGTACTTACACTACCAGTTTGTCTTATTTTGAACTTGGAGGACTGCTTGCATTCTTTGTTGATTTCTCATTTATCTCTTAAATTTTTCTACATGCGTAATAGTAAATCTTGCAGTCTCTCATTTGCTGAGAATGGGACTGAGAGGGGCTTTTGTACGCGTCCCACCAGTCCGTAGTGATGCTGGAACAGCCTTGGGCATGTCCACACCTCCTGAGGGACTGCAGTTGGTTTATGTTGGTCCAGGTTGGCCCATCGCAGCCCTGAGGTAGTGGCTCAGAGAGGAGCATAGCAGAGGTGTGCTCCCTGCCTCATGCCAGCCCTCACAGAAGCTCAGGCCTTTCCGTACTGCTCCCTTTAGTGCTTTGGGGATTCACTTCCCCTGAGACAGAGGTGGTGTCTCTTTGTGGTGGTGTAGCTGAGTATTCACTCTTGTGCCAGAGCCAGGTATGACTGGGGGAGCTTGGACCCTCCCAGTAAATGCACCCACAAGAAATGACTTTCCTGTTTCTGCCCTGAACTTCTCTTTTCCCATCGTAGACAGGTGAATCGTCTCAAACAGAAACTGTCTCTGAGGAGAATAAGAGCCTGATGTGGATCCTGCTGAAGCAGCTGCGGCCTGGCATGGACCTGTCACGGGTGGTGCTGCCCACCTTCATCCTGGAGCCTCGCTCGTTCCTAAACAAGCTCTCGGATTACTACTACCATGCTGACCTGCTCTCCCAGTAAGCAGCGTGCAGAGCATGCCCAGCCCGGGCATTTTTTCTTATACTTGTGAAAATGTGTTACAGAATTAGCTCGGTGCTGGCTGGGGTGTGTTCGTGTCCTTGAAAGGCTCCCAAATAATACCTAGGTCACTGGATTCAACATAAATCAAGCCAGGCGCCAGCTGCAGTGACCTTTTAAAGATGGGCTGCTGCCAGGGAGGGGCAGGGAAGCAAGGAAAGCAGTTAAACTCCAGACAAAGCTACCTTTGCACATGCACATGTTTGCCAACATTGGCTGGAACTGATGAGGATTCAGCTCACGCCTTTGAGCATCTTGCAGCAGAGCTGTGCCACCTTCTGGTGTACGTGTGTACGGAGGGGAGTGGGACAGAGAGCAAAGAGGATTGTCAAGCACTTCTGGCCCCAAAAGCAATATAATTGTGTTGGTTGATAAATGAATAAGAAACATCTTTTAACACCATTGATGAGAGAGACCTGCTGGGAGCAGCAAAGTAGAAAATAGAAAATGTTATGCTTCTGGATAGGCCCAGCCTTCTCAATGAGATATGCCTGGTGTATTTTAAAACCAGTGTGTGCAATATTCAAATAACAGCACTAGTTACTCATGTTTATTCCACTGCCTCTGGGTAATTTTAGAATCGTGGTATTTTCAAGACTTGGTGGTGGTATTTGTAACATCTGAAGTTAAGGAATGGTTCTCCTCAGTGCTGAGATCTAAGTTTGGAGGTTTTGTCAAATAAACCTCTTTGTGGTATAGATGTTCCTTCTAAATTGATTTTGCAATAACTTCTCCAGGTTGATTTTAAAATCTGACTAAATGGTTAGAAATACCAGGAACTCTACTGTTTATGTTCACTTCCCACTTTGAGTGTGGAGGGCTTGGACGAGATGACCTTGAGAAGTCCCTTCCAACCTAAATTATTGTATAAAATCTCAAAGTCCTGAAAAAGGCCATGTAGCACATCAGCTTTAAAGATCTTTTAAGGAAGAGGGAAACAAAGAAAAAGAGAGAAAAATAGAATCGTCATTGATTTTGGTGGCATAGGTATTATTGCTTTTATGACTCACACTGTACTTAATGCTAGCGAGAGTGGCAGTCCCACATTAACATTCTTGAATGTCCAATCAAACCTGATACACTCCAGAAGTTTTATTAGGCTTTTTGCAGGAGTGCAGGGGAATGGGTGCCACTTTTTAAGACTTTATGTGTGTGTTGTGTGATGTACATTATGAAAAAAAAAAAAATTTCTGCTGGCAACTACCTTTTTCACGGGTAGCAGCACAGAAGTTACTTGCCTTTGGTACTGGGGAAAAACTATTGAAATTAATGTTATCATACTGGTGCCCAGTGAATGTCATGTGTGAACAGTGTAAAGGCCATTTTATGTTCTGTCCTGCAGGGCTGTCCTTGAAGATGATCCATACAGTCGAATGAAGCAAGTTTTGAGGTGGTATCTGTCCGGCTTCTATAAGAAGCCAAAGGTAAAAGAATGCATGAAATTGGGGTTGTAACAGGCATTGCAATCTTCTGCTATGGCTGTGTATTTCTTTACTGCCTTTCCTTTGACACTTTACTTCTTCTATTGTTCAGAAGACTTTGACCATTATGTTTAAAACTGAAGCTGCATTTGGTCTCAGGGTATATATTGAGTGCAAAATAGTGTTGACCATCTCAGAGCTTTTGCACTGGACAGTTAGAAGGCAAAGCTGGTCGTCAGCAAGTAATGTGTCCTCAGATGCCAGATTTTTCCCTTGGCTGAAAGCAGGACTTTTATCTCTCTCCAGGCCTATTAGTACCATCGTGCCATGTTTCCACATCAGTATGCATCTGCTGCATATAGTAGTTTAAATAATAAAGTTTTATCATCTTCTAAAGCTTTGATCAGGCAGAAGATTAAGTTGGCAAGAATAGCAGATGAATCCATGGCTCAGATGGAAAGATTAGTTTAGGAGGATACATGTAACCAGCTCTTCACTTTTGATTCTTGTGATTGGCTTTGTTTAAGACATCAGGGAGAATTTTGTGGCCATCTCTGTAAAGTTGGATTGCAAATCTTCATTTGTAGCAGGTTTTGATTGCTTTGCTTTTCAGGGAATAAAAAAGCCATACAACCCTATTCTGGGAGAGACATTTCGCTGCTGTTGGTTTCACCCTCAGACGAACAGTCACACATTTTACATAGCAGAGCAGGTAAGTTGCTTTATTTGGATGCTCAGGGGTTACAAGAAGCAGCCTGCTTGCGCCTCCATGCATGGGAACACACTCCACAACTCACCCTGGGAGAGGAAATTTGAGTTTTGTGTAAAAATCCAGAATGGGAAATGGGGTAACCTACCTGCTGATCTTTTTTCTCTTCAGATTTATAAAGATTACCATGTGCTTTGGCAGGCACATAACATTATAAAAGCGGGTGTCCCGTATATAACATTAGCCTCTTGTTGTGGTTTAACCCCAGCCGGCAGCTCAGCCCCACGCAGCTGCTCGCTCACTCCCCCCAGTGAGATGGGGGAGAGAATCGGAAGGGTGAAAATGAGAAAACTCATGGGTTGAGATTAAGACAGCTCGACAGGTAAAGCAAAAGCCGTGCACACAAGCAAAGCAGCAGAAGGGATCCCTTCCCCTCTCGCCGTGGCAGGCAGGCTCAGCCCTCCCCAGCCCAGCCGGGCTCCAGCACGCCTAACGGTGACTGGGGCAGACAAACGCCGTTGCTGCGAACGTCCCCCCCTTCCTCCTTCCTCCCCCAGCCCTGGACCCTGAGCACGGCACCGTACGGCCTGGGGTGTCCCCGCCGTGCCCCCCCAGCTCCTCGTGCCCCCCAAACACTCGCTGCTGGGGTGGGGTGAGGAGCAGGAAAGGCCTCGGCTCTGTGTGAGCCGGCTCAGCAGCAACGAGACCATCCCGGTGTTCTCACCACTGTTTCCAGCACAAATCCCAACCACAGCCCCATACTAGCTACTGTGGAGAAAATTAACTCCACCCCAGCCAAAACCAGCACACCTCTTCAACAAAGACCTTTTCCATGGCCTTCTGCCCTGCTGTTTTCTTATTATTAATAAAACATTGTTGTGGTTTGTGTTGCCTCTGTCAAAAGGGGCATAAAGCATATAACCAAATCCTACCTTCCTTTATTTCTAAACTTTCTGTAATGATTTTAATAGGAGTAAATTGAGGGCCTATCACTATGTCTCTGGGGATACATGAAAGGCAGAGCTCGCAAGTAAACTTGTCTGACAAAATTTCGTTTGAGGTTTACAGTGTTAATAAAGGGATCTGAAGACCATGTGGACTTCGGTCCAGGAAGTCCCTGTTTCACATACATTTTTTTTCCTATTTAATCAAAGAATTTTTTTTCAATTTTATTTTATTTCAGCATCCATTTTATGGAGGTTGTTCAAATGCTGCCACAAAGTTCTGCACTGTCATTTATTGTGTTGAAAATCTGACAGTGTGCCTGTTGGCCTGAAGTGAACTCCAATGCATAGGGACAAGGAAATATGGAGTGGGGGAGAAAGTTTACGTCTATAATGTTCTCATATATAATGGTCTCAATATAATGTTCCCTCCTTTAACACTGAGGTTAATGGTACAGATGGGTCTTAGAGGACTCTGCTCAGTCCTGTGGCCTTTGTCTTGCACTTTCCCCAGATCATGTGTAACACCTTGTGAGGTTGTGTACACGCCCTCTGCTCAGCTTAGCCTGTAGAGACTGCTGTAAATGACCCTGACCTGTTTTTCTTCTAGGTCTCCCATCATCCGCCAGTGTCAGCTTTTCATGTCAGCAATAGGAAGGACGGATTCTGCATTACTGGCAGCATTCTAGCTAGGTCTAAGTTTTATGGTAAGGCATTAAGCCTGGGCACCTTCCAGGTAACATCGTGGCATCGGTTTTGGTTTGTTTCTCAATCATTCCTGAGCGTGTTGGGAGTTAAGAACAAAGCGATGCTTAAGACATCTACCATCAGGACACCCTAATTCCTTGTCTTGGCTCGCCTGGGTTTTCCCCATTTCCACCATTTCAGTAGGAGATCGCACTGATGTTAAGAAAAAAAAAAATCTGAAAAACTGAGAGCTTTAAAAACTTGGTTTTCAGAAAGCAGAGGTTCATGACAATGTGTAGGCAATTGGTTGTCAGGCTACTTTGCATATACTAATAGATGAGTCATTTTATAGCTATCTGATCATCCAGCTGACTTTTGCAAAAGTTTCTATATAAATGTAACCATTTAGCTCCCAGATTTCTGAGTTGAACCCTAGAGCTTCAAAATGTCCTCCAGTCTTTTAATCGCAAGGGAGACAGCACAACTGCAGGCCCTGAAACAGTGTTGCTCTTTGAAATAGCTTTTTTGTTTATACAAACGCCTCTTGAGTACTATCCCCCGGTACACATATTTGCTGAAACACTTGTAAATAGTCATTGCTGTCCTTCTGGCAATTTTGGTATTTGGGATCATACACAATCAGAAAGTTGTGAGAATAGAAAGACCTGAAAAACTAAGCACTGGAACTGCTTTCTGCATCCTACTAATGACGTTTAATCTACTGCCCTTTCTGCAGGAGGGGCTAAATGCCAGAGCAAATGAGCCCTACAGCAGAGTATATTAGACCTGCCTGCCTCCAACAGTAAATGATTTGCAGGGTCCTGAATTATTAGCATTTCATATTTCTGTTTTCATTAGTAACCTACATTTAAATGCAAATGTTTTTCTAGAGTAGGATGAATGACCAAGTATAATGTGCATTTTTAATATATATGTAATTGTTCTTTTAAATTCTAGGTAACTCACTTTCTGCACTGTTGGATGGGAAAGCAAAGCTTATGTTTCTAAACAGGGGGGAAGATTATATAATTACTATGCCATACGCCCACTGTAAAGGTAAGTTATGACTGTTCAAATAGGAGGCACACAGAAAGAATAATATAATGATATCTTACTGACTAACTTTGCACTGGCTCTCTTCTTCCTCTCGAATACCTCACACCACAGGGACTGGTAATTCCAGGGAGCAGTTGCTCCACACGAGTCATAGTGCTCAGCAGAAGACTGGTAATCCTCACTGAAGTCTTTTTGATTTGTCTGTGCAGAGCTGAGAACAGAATTAGGCCCATCTAAGTTAGTTTTGACACTATGTAAAAACAAAAAACTACTGCATATATGCACTGCAGATAAAATGAAGATGGAAGGAATAGTAGTACATTTCTGAGTTTCTGAGGGGAAAAGGTTTTTCTAATGTTAACACTGAAATTGTTTAATACATTTTCTGTTTTTTCGAGAAGAAAGGAAATTCCTGACTTCTCTTCTGATTTCTTTGTTACTCTAACCATGATATTCCTCAGTGTATGAGCTGCCTCACAGAGGCTGATACCGCGTGGCTTTGCTCTGTCGAGCTGAATGTGCACTGAGGCCAGGGCATACTGCTGTAACTTTGCATTTCTCCTTAGGGTGGTAAGCATCAGTGGCATTTCAACCACAGGGATAAAATTACTCCCGAAGCAGTTTGATCCAATTTTGTTTTTTGAATATTTTTTATTTCAACATGTTGACCTCTAAGTTAATATCTATGAAGGGTCTAGCTACCTGAAAACAGTAACTTCTGTAAATCACCCCCTCTGTGAACTGTTCCTGTGCATAAATCTTTTCCCTGTCAATTTTTCTTTTTCTGCACATGACCTTTTCAGAAAATGGTAAGCATGTATAAAGGAGTTCCCTACATGACTGCTAGTCTCCCAGATCCTGCTGAATCCCGTTACAGCTCCTCTCTGCCCCGTCCACCCTGATGAGAAGTGACTGGGTCTGTTTAAGCACTAGTATAAATGAAGTTGCTGGGCACAACTTTCCTTATTTTTCCTTTCCCACTTTCAGCTTGCCACAGATGCACTGTCAGCACCTGTGAGTCAAGCTATTTCCCAACTGGTGTAATAAATGATGAATATGGACTCAGGGGAGGATTCTCCATGCTTATAGTAAAGAGCCATTTCCTGGAAACTTTGTTTTCTGTCTTTTCAAAACTTTAAGCCAAGTAGTGAATTTCACAGCATGTCAGCGAGAGCCAATTTGAGTTGAGAAAGCAGATTGCTTCCATTAGAGCCTCTCTTATGTTTCTTTTTTCCCTTTCAGGACTTTTATACGGTACCATGACAATGGAGCTTGGAGGGAAAGTTACCATCGACTGTGAGAAAACTAACCACAGGGCAGAACTGGAATTCAAGCTCAAGGTAAGAGACATTGAGGCCACCATTTTGAATGGGTCTCAGGCTTGCCCCTGTGCTCCAGGCAAGGTTTGACCTTACACACCAGTTCATTTATGTACCAGCAATGAATGTGTGCACCACGGAGTGGCCTACCCAGAGAGGAGGCATCATCCTGCAGTCAGTTTTGCCTGGTGCAGCTTGATTTGAACCCAGGAAGCCTGAATTTTACACATGACTTGTTCACTGCCAGCCAGCTGGCTACTGGACAGACTGTTCTGAATGTTTGGCAATGGCAGTGTGGCTTCTGTTCAGGAAGGCACACAATTACTTTTGCTTGCAAAATACGAGGTGTACAAACTACATTGAGGCAAGTTAAGATGTGGATCTTCAATGCAGCTCTCCAGTAGCCATCACATACATGCTCTTACCTTGCAGACATTACAATGAACTGTCCCTTGTGTTTCTCAAGGCTACAGCACCTTGCCTTGACGGTAGGCTAAGAGCCCATTTTCAGGCAGATAATTTTGAATGGCTGTCACACTGACAAGCTGCACTGTCATTGCCTTGTACTAACTTGTTCATGTAGCTGTTGACTCACCTAGAAAGCCTGCTGATGCAAATTTATGGTATACAGATAAAATGGAGAAATTGTTGAGCATTCCTGTAGTTACATGTGTTAAAATATGGGAGGGAAAGTGATGGCCTGTAACTTTTCTTGGACAGTGAACTTGCTTTTTAAGGAGCACCCATTTCTCTTCTGTTCCAACAAATATTTTCTTGCCTGGACATAAAATGAAAGATGGAGAACTGAGAGCCTGCAGGACTTTAGGGTTACAGCCTTAGCCAACATAAATGTGAGAGATTACTGGAGTTAGAGGAGTCTTTTGCAGACTGCATGTTTCTGGGGGTAAAAATAATTTTCTGACTTTATTTGCCCCTACAAAGTGAACTGTTTCCCCATGTACTTCCTTCGTGTTTGCATACACTTGTCTTTAAAGCCTGTTCTTCCCACAGGCCTGACGTACTGTGTCGAGGTCAACGGAGTATTTCCCTGTCTTTGGTCAGCGTTGTCTCAAACCTACAAACACTTCAGATCTTAAAATGCAGACCGTTCTTTTCTGACTTGAAAAAAATTTGCTTAGTCCAAACATGACTCAGAAAGGTCCCTGTGGCTTAATTATGTGCTCTGAATATTTCTTAGCTACCTTTTTTAGTAGAATTATGAGAAGTTAAAAGTGAGCCCCATAACTTTGTTATTAATTTGGATATGTACCAATTCTCTGCTGGATTGCATACATGGACTCTTGAGATACTCGTGATTTCTTTTTCCATGGGTGTTGTGGGAAATTTGGTTTTATATTGTTATTTAAAAAAAATACTCATCTGCACAAATGTTATTGGAAAGTAGCTGCTAAAATGTCTGAAGAAATGTTGGGTGGTATGAATGAAAGAGCTGGTCCCTCTCTCGCTGCTGTTTCCTGTGTTTGGCAGGGAGGAGGTGAGGGGAATTTTCCATTGTTCTGAGAATCTTTTCCTTGACTCTGGAAATACCCTTTTTCATTTTTTTGTTTGCTGCTGACAAGAGCTTCTTCACACTGGAGACTTCACACAGATGCAGCTATCAGCAGTGCCACACTGCTGTTGCTGTCCCATAAGCAGGAAAAGTCACCAACTGCATTAGTGCTGCTCCTTTTCTTTGGACAAGGCTGCAAGTACAAGCCTGCAAACTACCGTGATTCTGGACAATGGGAGGGACTTGCCTGCATACACTTATCCCAATGTCTAGCTGACAAAAAATGTATCTGCAATGGAGGCGAGGCCTAACACTGCTGAATGTTAATGTACCTGAAGGCTTATGTCCCTTCCTGCAGCTCCTACAGTGGTTTTGGTATTGCAAACAAGGGGAGGAGGGCACAATGACTGACAGTCAAAATCCACGTTAGAGTTTGTTCTGCCTTTCCCCAGAAATAGTGGAAATCAGGCGAGTTGCACTTTCCTTCCCTCCTGCTGCATCACTGTGTTTGATTCCCTTCCAGTTCTCACTAGACTGATCGTATTTTCTATTTCTATTCTCTCCTGACAGCCCTTCTTCGGTGGCAGCACAAGCATTAATCAAATCTCTGGGAAGATTAAATCAGGAGAAGAAGTGTTAGCAAGTCTCAGTGGACACTGGGTAACAGACGATAATCGAAGTTGCTGACAGTTTAATTGCGCGTGGCAGCAGGGTGCGTGGGAGCG
Organism: Tyto alba; assembly: GCF_018691265.1. Classification (NCBI taxonomy): domain Eukaryota; kingdom Metazoa; phylum Chordata; class Aves; order Strigiformes; family Tytonidae; genus Tyto; species Tyto alba. The sequence goes on along the minus strand of NW_024881329.1, from coordinate 4,478,546 downwards.
CTGGCAGCCCTTGGCAGGCTCCCGTGTTGGAGCAGGGGCTGCGGGGTCCCGTGTCCTGCCTCTTCCCGCCGTCCCCAGGCAAGCAGAGCTTTCCGGCCACACCTCTCAAGGTCATTTACGCTTCCGTAGTGCCATCCACCTGCAGCACGAGTAACACTTGCACTCCCAGAGCCTGGGCCAGAGCTGGGAACAGCGAGGAGGGTTTCTGTCAAAGCCAGTGACTCTGCATTTAGGGTCCCGGGCTTAGGACAAGCACCGATGGCGGGAGACATGGTGTGTCTTACATGTGGTTGCAAAAATCATGAGGCTTCCTTTTTTCTTGTTGTGTTCAGTGCTTCCCCAGCTACAGCAGTATCAGGGAAGAATATCACAGGGTTTTAAATTCATCATTTTCACAGCAAACCTGTATGGTAGAAGGTGGTTATTCCTCTGTTCCTGCGGTGAAGGACAGAGCCATAGATTCGGTGAGGGTCTATCTGTATGGGCAGCTCAGAACAGTCAGCAGAACAGCTAGCACCTTTGCACACCTAGTATCCACAAGTGGACCACTCAGAGGCATCCTTAAGGCAAAATCCAGCAAGAATGAAGTTGCATGGTGAAGGATGTAGTGTAGAGTTTTGGTAAGGAGCTCCTGCTATCCAAGGCAAAAGCAGTGAGCCCTGGATTTGGGCTGAACATTTAGGTATTCATCTCAGCTGCATTTAGACATTGACATCTTCATTATAACTGACCTGTGCTCCCTTTCTAGTCCATAGGAATTGCCACTTCTGAGACAAGATTTGTCTCATCCTAAAGGAGGTATTTAAAGTAGGTCAGGTGAAATGTGCCTCCATAAAGCCCTTCCTATAGCAAGGTCCTAACCACAGCCTTTGGTACTGGGCTCCTCCTCTCAGGCAATCTGTCTTTTTACATAAAAGGCTAATGACCATTTTGAAATTGGGAGATTTGCCCTTTCTGAGAATATACAAGGAGAGTGGCTCCCCGTGCCTGAGGTTGCATTTCCATTCCGAGCAACCTTCCCTGCAGGATGAGCCATGGCAATTGTGGGTTGTGCTGGGCCGTGGAATACTTTGTGTGCACTGGGTTCTACGAACACCATCCGTGGGAGCATGTAATCGAGTGGCTCCCTGGGGGCACCGAGCCACATGGCTGCCTGCTGCTCAGCCTCCAGCCTTCTGTGTTTGGGTTTTATCAGCCTGAAAATAATTTATTCCTCCCTTGTTCTTTGTGCTGGTTGTTTGCGGTGCACAAAATTAGAATGATGTATAAAAGAAGTTAAATGGCTTTGAAAGGGTGGCTTCATAAGCCGCTGTTTGCAGTTGCATGCTGTGGATAGAATAGCTGCTGTGCAGCAGTAGGGACGTTGTTTGTTCGCTTTCCACCCTGCTGAGAGTATTGGCCTGCCCTCCTGAGCTCTGCAGGCTTTTCTCTGGCACAGTCCGGTTTCCTGACAGAAACCCGTGCAGCTGAAAGGCTAATTCTCTGCCTCAGGACCTGAAAACCAATGTGAATAAAGGAAGGAAGCAAATCCCAGTGCTTCTCAGCCCCAGGATCAAAGCAGCAGCTGAGGAGTTGTGTATATGCCCCGTAGAGACGCACGTAGTAGTGTTTGATAGTGCCTGCCTGCCTCCTCCCATCCATAGCTGGAGGATTCTTGGGGACCTGAGATCTGTTTTGGAACTGGCACCTCAGGACATGGCAGAGGAAATCCTGAGGGAGATTTTGAGGAGGGATGAGAGTCCCTTAGGGTTGAAGGCGTTTCACAGCTGAAGGTGTGGGAAGTGGACTCTGAGACATGCATCAAGGGACTGTGGCAGGGGAAGAAATTCAGCAGCTGGGACGCAAAGAAATTAGGCAGCGACAGGCAAAGCCAATAGCCATGACCAAAGTAAGGTTTGTATGATACTCATACCACATCCAGGCGGCTGAACGGCACCAGTGCACCTACTGTCCAGCAGCTGTAATTGTCTGATTCATTCCACTTGCAGTCAGTGTCCTGCTGTTCACTATATGCCCTGCAGACTGCCCGGTCTGGCTCCATGGCATTGCTGCGGCTGTGAGCAAGGCTGGGAAGCGGCTTAGGCCGGGACACAGCACTACTGTTTAGCCAGCCCCAGATCAGAGAAGTGCTGCTTAATAGCTGGTCACCAAGTAAATTGGCAAGGAATAAGGATGAAAGACCCATGGAATTTTGAAGTGCTAAAATGATATTCAGGAACAATATTAGAAAAACCTGGCCACACTGAGAAAAAAAAAAAAAAAAAAAAAAAGGGTGAAAGAATATCTCAGCTTTAGCTCTCCTTTCTAGACAGAACGCAATTTCAATAGGCTCTGAGTGAGATTTCAGCATTGAGGAAGAACAGAAAGACTGGAAAAGGAGATAGGGATCTTGTTTATTTGTGCTGGGTGGTACCTGGGAGGAACAGTGGGGAAAGAGCAGCATCTTTGGGCTTCTGTGGGTACCTCTGTCTGGGGACAAGACTAACAAAAGGGACCAGGTCCCGTGATTAATTCAGCCAGTGTTTCCAGGAATGCCTCACTTCAGTCATTTTAGAAAATTTCCAGAAATGTTCGGTGAGATTTAATGGGATAGAGGAGGAAAGAAAGCTTCTAACCAAGCTCTATCCCTGATCGCCCGGAAGCAGCTTCCATTTGTCAGGATTATTTCCTGCCTTGTGTTTTTCATTGTCATTAACCTTTTCACTTAATTTTTCTTCTCAGGATGGGGAAGTGCATATAAATGAGTTGAAAAATGGGAACACAGAAATGTTCTGGAACCCGACCAGTGAAGTACGAAGGCAGAGACTGAAGCGCCATATTGTGCTGTTTGAGGAGCAGACGGACTTTGAGTCGGAGAGGTAAGGAGCCCGGGGAATGTCTCGCTGCTGCTTCCCCGCTGGAAGCAGGGCTCTGAGCAGAAGGCTCCAGTTCCTCAGCACAGTCCTGAAAAGGCAGGGACCCACTTTGCCTGCACACATTACCCAGCCATTTACCTGTTTTTTTCCAGTCTATTGACTCAGGAGTATCTCAGTGAAGTACAGCTCTGAAATAACCAGGGAGCTGGGCTGAGAAATAGTGGAGGCTACATTTTGTCTGCTGAAATAACAACACTTCCTGAACTCCAGAGATCACAAACAGAGTTTCTGTAACTGCTGGAGTATTTTATGGAAGGGCAAGATGTCAATCTGAGGTTGGATGTCTTGTTAAGAAGAGCTGTTTCAACCACGGGCTCCTAAACTAGATGCAGGAATCATGTGGAAAGTCCTGGCAGGAGCAGAGCAGTAGTTTGAACCACATAACAGGATTTTATGAGAGACTGTAATTAAGCGATGTTTAACCCTGCGTTATAATCTCAGCTGAGATCTCCAATGAAGTCTGCACCAGTTGTTTTAGGGTAATCTAGATTACCTAAAAATATAGTCCTGGCACATGATTTAGGAAATGGAAGGAATGACTACCTGATGCAATGAGCATCCCCGAGCCAGTTCTTGAGCAAGAGCAGCTAGAGCAACATCATGTGGCATTGGCTTCGAACCAACTAGCCCTGCCATCTCAGCAGCACAGTTAGCCAGTACCAGCTAACATCCCGAGCCAGCACATGCAGTTTGCTGCCTGGCTCTGCATTACACTGGCCGCTTTCTATGGGTAAAGAAAGAAATTGCATGAAAATAAAACCACATGAACATTTAGTTTGTTCTGGACAGCAGTGGACGTTACAGGCAATAGCCTGTATTTGTAACTTACAGTTGTGCAAATGCTGTTGTCGCAGAGCAGACTGTAGTGCATTTCTCTGTTAATCTTCTGAAGAAGATTCTTTTAATGGAGAAGAGAAACCTCGATCTTGTGGACAAAGAATCTCCATTTCTGTGTTTACCAGGGTACTGCCAGAGCTGACTCTGTTTGCTACACCAGAGACTAATAACAATGCATGCATCCAAGGAATGGAGACAACAGGAAAAATTCTAGAGATCTCATAACAGACATTCCACCGAGCTCCTTATTATGATGACAGTTGCACGAATAAATTACCATCTAATCCAGGTTATATTCTGCCTGAATTGCTTAGGCTTTCCTGCAGTGCTGAAAATCACTTATTTTCACAAAGACTGGAGAGTCTCTGAAGCTTGTACCATTATGCATCTCACCACAGAGGGTCTGATTGTCTGACACATACAGCTCTTGATGGAGCAATTTGCCCTTGTCAGACAATTTTGTGTGTGTCCCTCTGGGGTTAGAATTAGAGGACTCGCTCTTTACACCACTGCATTCCTTAGGACTGACTCTTTAGGCCACCACAGTATTTTCTCAGCCTTTATTTTCACTCCTCCCTCCCCCACCCCCATCACTTTGAATCTGAATTGAGTTTCCTTCTTTTGTTTCTTTGAGAAGAGATTCATACACAGGAAAATGGGAGTGACGTGTCAAAAAGGACAGGAAAGTGTTACTCTGCCTTCAGTTAATTATTTACGAGGCTGCTTTTCTGGAAGTGTTGTGTTAACATATGGTGATAGAAATATAATGAAAGCATCAGTATCCCTTTTAAATCAAGAGCTTCACAGCAAGCTCCAAATTAAATGCAGTAATGTATTCATCTTCTAAATGGAGAACTGGTGTTTTGTGGAGCTGGGAATGCTGGAACAGCCTGGATCTCTAAGAGCCTATTCTAACTGCTAAACCACTCAGTAATGTTTTGGGAGAGCTAGCTGCTATTCTCAGAAGTATTTCCAATCTGAAATGAAGATCAGAGTGCTAGAAACTGTGGAGAGGCCTATCTCAGCTTTGCTATAGTAAAAAAAAAAAAAAAAAAGGTAATAATTTTTCTCTTGTAAAAGGCAGATCCTCTCCTCCAGGCAGAGGCTCAGTGAGACATCATGTGACAGATCATGTATCTTTTGGCAGCTGAAAACAAGTGCGAGTGAAAGCCTGTGCTCGTGTTTGCAATTTGTGAGCACGAGTACATACGTGTCCGTTTCTTGCAGATTGAATCAGCTTCCTACAGATCTGGATGCTAATCCTATATAGAAGTATGACACTGCATGTGCAGCTGCAAGCCATGCACATGAATTCAATTTCCAACACTTCTAAACTTTAAATATAAAGCCTTTGTATCAGGGATAGACATTAACACAAAGGCTCCTAAACATAAATGCTTGAAAGGGTAGGGAAGATACCAGATTCTCCGTTATACATCAGTCATCTCTAAAGAGGCCACTGACCTTGATGAATTGAGCAAAACTGTCTTGTAACTCACATGGACAGCACTGAAGGTTTTAATGAATACTGTAGGTGATGTTATCTAAGGGAGGGTTCCCCTGCTCTTCAGTCGATCACTGTATACAGCATTCAGTGTTGCCATTCTTACAACTAATTTACAAGCCAAAACTGAGGCTGAGCAATCCTGTTACACTTCCTCTGGAGCATCAACAGACTAGGAAAGTGTCTGCTCTAATGTTCCAGCTGGCAAAACACATTGTTGGTTTTAAGGTGGTTTAACTTGCTTCCCTGTTTATTTCTAGGCTGTGGCAGCACGTTACCAGTGCAATAACCAAAGGCGATCAACACAAGGCAACACAGGAAAAATTTGTACTGGAAGAGGAGCAGAGGAACGCTGCCAGGGAGCGGAGGGAGAACGGCACAGAGTGGAAACCACTGCTCTTCCAGCACGATGCCACAACTAACGAATGGCACTACAAATACGAGGAGTGAGTGGTGGGGTTGGGGGTTACGAACAGGCCGCACTGCTCGAGTCCTCAGGGATATAAGCAAGGTTACAGACCTGTAATTTGGGTCCTGCCATTCCCCAAGCTATGCCCTGGGCTTGCTCTTTCTGAGTTCCACGTCATTATTAGAATTCATATTCCTGATGCTAATTGGAAATAGCTGGAAATGAGGGCTTGGCAGTGGAAAATCTACAGCTATTGCTGCAATCACGTGTGGAATCATTTAGCAGAGATTTTCTACACCGTGTGTGCAGAGTTGGTAACTGTGCTCTCCTCCCCTGGCAAGAAAGGTGAAGCCTCTGGAGACTGAGTCCCCGTCACTGATTGCTAGGAGCGGTGAATGCAGAGGGAAGTGTCTGTTACTGCTCACACTGCATTTGTGGAAGCTCTGGTTACTGTCAGGAGTGAATGCCTGCCCTGATGCATGTGGAATTAGCGCATTGTTCTTGACATGCCTGGTGCACGATTCTTGCTTTTCTAATGTTTTTTCCTTTGGTCTCAAAAGTTTAAGACCCTGGGATCCTTTGAATGACATTGCCCAGTTTGAGAAGAATGGGATACTTCAGACCATGGAAAGACACTTATCTACAAGGATGTCAAACCACAAAACAACATGCATAAACAATCAAATTACGCGGCACAAGGTAAAAAGCCTGTTTTGGGGAATATAATATTCTTTATGATTGTTTAGATACACAGGCCTTTTCTGAAGCATTTTCATGTAAGCACAGCATAGGCTGGAAGGTTGGTTTTGGGTAAATATAGCTTACGACTGTAAACCTGCAATATTATACCATCATTAATTCCAAATAATTATAATTCTTGGTTGACATACTTATGTTTTGGTATTTTTCTTCCACGTGGTGTTAGTGACAGTGACTCTTATACTGGCTTTTGCACATGGCTAAGCTAAGCTGAACTTCACTGTTTCATGTTTCCAAAGCAGAAAACTTCTCATAGTGAGGCTGCGAGCAAGGTTTTGCAGTACGTAACAGATCCCACAACTTTGGTTTCCATCTTTGTCATCTGCCTTTACCACTTACTAACTCTCAGACAAGACAAGAAACCTCTCTCCATCCTCTCCCTTAAACAGGGATGATACTTTCTTGTTTCATTGCATTCATCTTTGGAGTGATATATGTCATTCCTAAAATGCTTTGTAAATGTAGACTGCTGTACTAGCTAGTTACAGCCCTTATTACACTGAAGAACTCGTCTCTTACTAGGTACATAGACTTTTCTTTTATAATACCCCAAATGTGAATGTCTCTGAAACAGTGACAAAGTTGAGGTTCGTAACTTCTTTTCAGACCCTCCAGTGAGAAGTTTGAATCAATGTGTTTGATTTACCCATCTGAGAGGTAGAGAGAAACTTTCCAAAATGCATCAAGAAATTAGGCATAAAAATACTGTGATGTTTACATCCTTCAGGCACCTTCTGAAAAATCTTCCCTGGGAAATTTGATTCTAAATTTTTATTTTTTTCATCCTTTCTCTCATGTATCTGGTTGGTGGGTATGCAACTCAGCAGAAGAACTCTAAAATTTATCACTGTACGTGTCAGTTCAAGCTACAACAAGAATAATTTGGATGGGTGTCTTAAGGATGTTATCATTTGAGGAAATGCTTCTGTATGGGACACGTGTAATAGCCTTAATTAGCTGCCAGGAGTCCGAGCACTAGGAGTTGCTGCAAAAGCAGTCAAACTTTGCAATCTCACAGATATTCCCCCGCAACCCCGAATTACTTTGTTCGGAGTCAAACACAAGAGTCTTCAGCTTGATGGTGACTGAGTCTCATTTAATCCCTGTTTTATCCAGAGGTCTGCCAAAGACTGCAGGCGCCGCAAAACCAGTGATCAGCCGTCCAACCACAGCCAGAATACAGAGAGCAGCTGTTCAACGCCAGAGTCGGTGCAGGAGCTCTCTGATGACGATGGCAAGTATTTGGGTATCACTGGGTTGGGCTTTGATGTTCTCCCCTCCGTACCTTATTCTCTGAGCCAGCCCTGGAACGTTTCCTGGCCCAATTAATACTGTGGGCCCACAAGCAAACACAGAGAATATTCTGCTCTTCTGTTCTCCATCTGTACTACTTCTCTTTTTGCCTTATGCTATCCATGCCAATAAGGGCTTCCCAACTCCTGGCACAAATGTGTTGGAAAGGCACTCTGATATTCCAGTCAACAGACTGGAAACAGGCTTCTTTCCTCATTCCTTTTCTCAGCCTTTGTTGGAGGTGGCCTTAAATGTTTCAGAAATGGGGGCAGGTGTGAGCACTCCATTCACCTTCTCTCAGCTGGGGAGCATGCTGCAAAAATTGTTTCCCGAGAGCCAAGAAGGGGCCCCAGGTCAGTGTCACAGGACCCGTTCCATTAACCTGGGTCTTCAGGGCGGAAGATTCCATCCCATCTCCTTCTCCCCCCATTTTCTCCTGAAAGTGTCCCCCCAGCTGTGACAAATTGATCACATCCAGCTACCTGCTGGGTGAACCTGGTTTGTGTTTCATCACTGCCACCAGAGATGGTGATGCAAAACATAATGTCCTTTAATACCTTGCTGCAGGGTTTGAAAGCCTGTGCGCTCAGTGTGGGAAAGAAATGAATCACCTGAAGGAAATTCATTCAGCCGTGTTATCCTTACAGAGAGCCCAACAGGACATACACAGGTAACCATTTTCTCATCAAATCAATGATTTTAATGGGCTAAAAGTAACCTGTGGCATTTAATGCCTCCACCGTGGCCTTTGAAGCGTCCTTATAAGCTGCAGGGGTTCAGTTAACAGCTGCTTTAATAGGTAACCTATTAACACACCGGAAAGGCACACCCACCCCCTGCTTGAAACAGGGAGGAAATCTCTTCCTCTTAAGACTCTCTTTATGGGGCGGAAAGCATCACCTCGGCACATTAAGCATCTCTTGGCCGTCCCAACTGCAAAACCGCTGCAGAAGCTGGGAGGAGCTGGGCCAGGTCCTGGCTATGAACAAATCTCTGCTTGGCCAGAAGGTGTGGGGTCTCCCTTATCATCAAGTATGTTATGAATTGGCTCAGTTTGCTGCAGAGCTGCAGGCGTGTGGTCTGAAAACCGGTGCCCATGGGTGAAAAGCACTAAATTCCAGCTTTTTGTATAAATTGCTAATTGCTGTCTGAGGGAAGCAGTGAGCACACCTGCTTCATCTACTGCTGGCAAAGGGCTTTGCCCTGCAGACTCCCATGGGGAGGGATTCACTGCTACGTCTGCTTCCCCTCTGTGTAAGGAGTATCATCCAGCCCTTCAGCAGGGTGGGACCACACGAGGCTCACTGTTTCTTCATGCCGGAGCCATCAGTGATAGGACTTTAGCTTTTCCCTGCTGCTCTTAGGGGTGTCCAGGGCAAGTTCTTGTATTTGGGAAGGTCCAGGCATAGGTTTGTGAGTTTGTGCTGGAGGAAGAGATTTCTTGGGGTTTGTGCCCTTACACCTTCTCATGCTGCCCGGCGTGCTCTGCCTGATCCAGAAGCAGCCAGGAGTTCTTATCTTTCTGTTCAAAAGAGGGGAGGTAAATTCTGCGGGGCACAGTGCTGTACCCATGAGGGTACCTCTGAAGTGTGGGGATCCCTCCTGGTGTGGGAGCTGTGGGTACGCGCACACGTGTGGATGCACACCTCCTACTGACACACAAATAAACGTACTGCTTTCTTTTCCAGAAACCTCAGTGCTCTGAACAAAAAGTCCTTCCACAGGAAGGTCTCTTCTGAAAGCTTCCTCCTGGACTCTCGCTGTTGGTTTCTCCTCTGCATCTTTCTTACGTGTCAACTATTCATTAATTATGTCTTCAAATAAAATCACTACGTTTGGCAGCAATAACGATTACTGGCTGCAGGAGGGGGGCCACTTGCGCAAGGAGCCCAGAGAGGCACCAAAGCACTTTAGAACCAATGTGGCAGAGGTGGAAGAAAGTTGAAAAACGAGGTTAAAAAGGGACCTAGGAACCTGCAAAACTTTGTTCCTGCAGATTATGTCATTTTTGCCTTTTACATGTACATCTCCAAGGACCTCTTAACCTGTATGGGCCTTAATGCTGAAGCCAAATGTAGCTTTAATCGTGCAATTTGTTTTCTATGTCTTGTCATTTTCTGATGCAATTAATAATTACCCAGCAGTATTGGTACCCCCAAAATGGTAAACACCCCAGCGTTTGGGACAGGTTACGCCGGCCTGGGTCATAGCTCTACAAGTGAAGGAGTGCAGTGAGGGAGCTGTAAAGAACTGATGTCCACGGTGCCTGTCCAGCTGCCTTTAATTATGGGAGGGAGCACACTTGGTCCAAAAAATCCACCCCCGGGATATTAAGTCATGATCTGTTTTGTCAGCACACACAGAATGGGACCTCAGGATGTGTTTCATTTTCCATTCCACAGGAACTGTAAATATGCACAATTTCCTAGAGCCGTTCCTCTTTAGGAAATGGGAAGCATTCAGTGGAAGCTCCTCGTTTGGTTACGGAGCTGTCTGGTGTCCTGGATCAGGCCCATCGAGTGTAGCATCAGACATGCCTGTTCGTAAAACCTGGTCACTTATTATTGTTATTATTTGCTATATGGCTGTTTTATAATATCACACACTAGCATTATAGAGAGGAATCCACTGCCCCAGGAGAGGTGAGAAGGATGGGAGCGATATAGATGTACGTGAGTTTGGTTGTAGGCACATTTATTGTCAAAGGTCAGGAAGGAGGAAGGGTTTTGCCACTGCATTGTTCAACTCTGTTAATAGTCTTCCTATTTTACACCATTTTTTAAAGATTTGCAATATTTTCTGTAGACTGCGGACAGTACTAAGCCTTTCTTTTCTGGCCTGAAGTAGTTCCAAGTGGTAAGTACTGCTATATATACAGCCTTAAAATACTTAGTGGTGGTGCCAGTCTGGGCTATCTTTCAATGTAAATGTTTCCAAGTTTTTAAGTACATTCCTCGTCATATTCCCCAGTTAGGGGAAACCTGTTTGTGCTTGATATGTTGAAATAAAACTACACACAACTTTCAGTGGCAGTCTATCTGACATTATTTCTGTGTTTGAACTTGGGTTTGTGTTTTATAGCATTTTACAAGTAAACAACTCTTAGGACATGCTTTTTAGAGGGACAGCTATAGGAAAAAGCCTTCAGGAACCTCAGACATAGGCCGTAAGTTAGAACAGCAAGAGCATTTTTATACTCCTCTGGCTGAAATTGTCCCTGTCTTCTAATTGTAGCGACTTCCTCAAAATAGAAAGAAAAGTGGTTGCCTTGCTTTCCTCTGTTGTACATGTAAATGTACAGACTTGTCTTGGACTTAGAAAACCTTTATATTAAGGAGGTAACTTGATGATAAAGAATATATAGTTCTGTGGAGAGAACCAAGGCTCCCTGGCATGAACAGACAGGATAAGAGCTGGCATGCAGAAGCTGACATTCGAGAGACAGATCACAAATAAAAAGTGAGAGCGACTTCATTATTAGCAGAAGTCTCCAGAAAATGAAAGGATTCTTCATCCTTGAGGGATCATCCTTGAAGAATGTCAACTTTATTGATCCAGATCGGGTGCCGTTTTGAAGGACATCATCTTAGTCACTTCTCTCTGAGGAAGTGTGACCCGTGCCACGTGCGGTGTCAGACTTGGAGAGGGTCCCCCTGGCCTCTGCCTGGGAAAGAACGTCCCACCACTAGCGATGCCTGCCCAGCTGTGCAAAGTCCCCTTTGCACCTTGAGAGCGTTCGCTCCTAACGCTGAGCAAACACGCCTGCTGATTTCCTGCCTAAACCTCCCTCTGAATGCTTCAGCAAGTCAGCACACCTCTGGCCCGTGCGCACAGCCTTCCTCATCACACACAGCCCCCTTTGGGACCACGTCTTCCAGTTCCTGACGGGAGCCTCTCCTCTTCTTCAGGGATATTTACATCTCTGGAGTACAAATATATTCTGGGTTTGACATGTAGTTACTCAAAATAAATAAATCCCCAAACCCACCTGAACCAACGTGAAGCAATGCTGAACAGGAAGCCTTCAGTGGGTGTAAAGCAAATGCTTGAAATTCTTTGGAGAGTTTCCATTTTACAAACTACGCACCCACAGGGATTTCACTGGGACTTGTTACTGCAGTTAAATAAAACAAGTGCTGTTACCACGAAAGGAGCAGTTCAATGAAAGAAACTATTAACCTACATAAACTAATTATGCATCAGCAGAGGAGGAGTTTCCAACATTTATTGCTGCTGCCGCAGGGGATTAAAAGATAGTTCGAAAAGGAACAATCCATAAATCCTTGTGCCATTCATTTTAATCCAATTTCAACACCTGGAGGTGAATGTTCTTACATGCTAGTTGCATGCACATGAAGGATGAGAGGTATTCTAGAGGAAAATCATGGCCAGATATGTTATTTCTCTAGAAGGAATAACTGCTGTTGAAAAAGTTGAGGACCCTTTGAGGGCTTTAGAAAACCCGGTTATGCACCTAGTTTGTGCGGGTTTGGAAAAATTCTCCTTGCATCCATGCCCCTCCTTTTTGTGATCAGAGAGTTAGCCTTTCAGCAGCAACGCGTGAGCTTTGGATGGGGAGACACGAATCGGGCCGTTTCCTACCACGGCTTCCCCCCCCCCGCTCCGTATAGGTGCGGAGCTTGGGGCCAGGACCATGTCCTAACAGCACGGCGGGCTTTTCCCGCACCGCGGGTGGGGCGCACGCTCTCCGCCGTCCCGCTCCTCCTCCGCGGGGACTCGGGAGGCCGGGGGCGGCGGGCGGAAGGCGGTGGCGGCCCGCCCCGGGGGCGGATAAAGGGGCGGTGGCAGCGCCCCAGAACGTGCCGAGCCGGGCGGCAGCGGGGCTGTGCTGGGCGCTGCTATGGAAACCGGAGGGCTGGTGGGGCTGCTGCTGGTGAGTGCCGGGCCGGGGCCGCGGGAGGGGAAAATCTCTGCCCGGGGCCGCTGTTTGCGGGTGGGGGCTCGTCCTCCACCGGCCCGCTGTGAGTGGGGGCTGACACCTGGCCGCAACCAGCCCCCCAAACCCCTGCTTTTGAGGGAAAGCAACAAAAAAAATCTTCCTCCAAGACCAGCGCGGAAGAGCTTTGCGGGATTTTCTACGCTCTTTAGTAACTTAACTTTTTTTTTTTTTTCGTGTTGTTTGAATTTTCGGGGAATCCGGAGTTTATACAGCTCTCCTAAAGCTCTAAGCGGACGAGGAAACACAGCTGTGGCGAGGGTAAACCCGGCCCCGAGTTGCGGGGAGTCCCCGGGGGCAGGCGATGAGCCTCTCGCCAGCGCAACCGCTGCCGCCCTCCTCGCCGGGGAGGAAAGTACAAGTCGGGAGGGAGCTGTTTAATAGCCCGCCCGTTATCCACTTGTGAAATTGGTGGCTTTCTCAGCTCCGCGATTGTGGGGAAGACTTCCAGCCCTCTGGGGAGAGAGCTGAAAGCGCGGAGCTGCGGGAGCAGGTCGGTGGGGGCTCGGGTTCAGCGTTAGAATCGGTCGCTGCGGGCACTGAGCGCCGGTGCCTCCCCGCCTCCGGCCCCTGTCTCACCGCTTTCCCCCGCCTGTGTGTTGGGAGGGAGAGAAGGAAGGAGGGACGGAGAAAAGGAGGGAGAGAGGGACAGCGGCGGCCCGGAACCCGCGGCCGCTCCGCCGGGAGTTTGCCGAGCGGCGTGCGTCCCGCGGGCTTCTTACGGGAAAAACAGCCAAAAAAAAAAAAAAAAAAAAATAGTTCCTAACGCTCCTGCGGCTACAGTAAGTTATTTTTGTTAATGACTCAACTACTTGCCTTCTGCTTAAGATTACAGAGCCAGCGAGAAATGTTGGATGAGGTCTCTGGGGCGTTTCCCTCGTTTTGCGGGAGGAAGGCTAACGCTGACCCTCCTGAATTAAAAAGGTGGGAGGAGGGAGAAGCGAATCCCTGGCACAAGGCAGAAACCTCGGCCTCTGAAGTTCAGCTGCAGTGAATTAGTAAAAAGAAAACAGAAGTTCAAAATGGAGGCGGGGATCTTGGGGCAATAAAACCTGTCAGCCGCTGCACGCTGCTGCTCCAACCCCGGCTTTGTGATTGTAATTACCGCTGTGAGCGGCACACTTAGGAGAAATTAGTTTGGGTTTCCTTTGTGGCTTCCCGTGAACTTCTGAAGGTGTTTTCAAGTCTTTACAGGAACCATCTCCCCGCGATGGTTATCGTGTCCTGGGAGGATGAATCACTCAAACACCTGTGTCTCCACTGAAGGTTACTCAGCTGATGATGCCTGGAACCGGAGCAGAGATCTGCGGGAACGGAGAGTACTTGCATGAATGTCACTGCTGCCTCTTGTGTCCGGCAGGTGAGGCCTCGGCACCCACAGCTGGCAGTGGCCGTGGGTTTTCCCTACGGAGAGTACTGCACTGCTCTCGTTTTGCAGTTTGCATCTGGTGGAAGCGTAAGCCCACTCGGGGCCGCGGTGGCTTCTTGGTGCTGCTAAGGCCAGGTTCCATCTTGAAGCGAGAGCCCCTTGCACAATAGGTGATGGCTGGGAGAGGCGCCGTGGCGGCAAGCCAGGAAACCTCCGCCCACTGTTGGGGATGAAGTGTTTAAAGTCAGAAAAAAAAAAAAAAAAAAACAAACCAAACCACACCACTTTAGCATAAAGAATGAGTGTAGAGGAATTCTGTATCTGTAGGTAAAACTTTGGTTTGCCTTTTCTGTCCCCTGCTTGCTTAATGTGTGCCGAGTTAACAAGCCTTGTGCCAAGAAGCACCCTGCCCTAAGGTAGTACCGGAGGGCTGTCGGGTGTATTTAGAGATAATTCAGACAAAGGAGAAGAGAGGTTGGTACAAGCAGTTCTTCCTGGGCTGGCTGCCTGCCTTCAGAAGAGATGGCGCCAGCCACGTGGGTGACTCCGAGCCGCTGCTGTGAGTCATCCCCGTCCCCAGTGTGTCCCAGCAGGGCCTGGCCGGCTGCCTCGCTTGCCACCGCTGCCAGCCCAGCGGCAAACTGGGAACGTGCCTCCCAGCCTGGCTGTGCCGCTCGCTTCACGTGGCACGCTGCTTGCTTGTGAGGATGGGTTGAACTTTCACCCAACGGGGCTTTGTGTCGTAACGTCGTGTTACGGTCCTCTGCCTGCTAACTGAGCCCCTGAGACTGCCGCCGCTTCTCCTCTTCCGCAGGTACTTACGTGGCCCAGCACTGCAGTGCTCCCCATCTGCAAGGAAGATGTGTCCCTTGCACCGAAGGAGAGAGTTATACTGCCCATGAGAACGGCTTGGAAGAATGCTTGACGTGCACACAGTGCAAAGATGGTATCAAGCATGATTTTGATTAACCTTAACCCTTTTCCCCTTTGTTAATGTGGAAAGTCTGGCCTTCTGGTTTTTGGGGGTGTTTTTTTGTTTGTTTTTGTTTGTTTGTTTGTTTGTTTTTGTTCTTCCAGTCATTGATAATACTGAACTTATAAATAAATTGCCTTTATGGCCTGAGTATAATTTTTGCACAGCTGTAGAGAGTCACAGCTTTTTTAATTTACTTTGTAACTTATGTTTTATTTTTAGATCAGGTAACTCTGAGACCCTGTACTCTGACGCGTGATACTGAATGCCAATGCAAACAAGGGTATTTCTGCCCTGCCGAGGGCTGTGAAATATGTCAGAGATGCAGTACAATGTAAGTTTGATAATGAATATAAGCAACTGTTTTCCTTCTAGAGAATCTTAGAGCTATGGCCCAATCTGTGGCAATACCTAACACATCTTATTAAGCTGTAAATAATTGCCCTGAAGCCAAATGACATTATTCATGCATTTAAATTTTAGGTGTCAAAATACATGAGGTTGAGACCTAGAAAGATACAGATTTTGGTATTGTTGTGCTTGTTGCTTACGGCTGTAAGCTTACACTTTTCATGTCTTCAGATTAGTACTTCCCCACATCACACTTGAATGAGCTTTGTAGCAGCCAGCCCAAAATTTTGGGAGGTAGAACCACCTGTTGAAGAAAACTGTGCATGAATGATGCAGCTACTCTGTGGGGTTTTTTCCTTGCCACTTAGAGACTAACATAAACGAGCTTTATCTGCTTTACTTCTCTTTAATCTTGTAGTATTACCTTGGGTTGTTTAAAGGTGCACTTCTAACAAAGTTATCTGTTTATGCATGTTCTTCATGTCTCTAAACTCTGCCTGAAAAAAAATCAGGCCTGGGCAGAGTTGCATATTGCTCTGGAAATGTTGATACAACCCTGTGTTGCCATCCACTTCAGGTGTCCGGAAGGGAAAGAAATTGTGCAGAATTGCAATGCTACTATGGACCTAGGATGTGGCTTACCCGATCAAGGTCTGGTACACAAATACCTCTCAGCTTGGTTTGTTGGGTCTGTGGCTTCAGGCTAATAGCACCAGCGCAGCCTGTAAAACAGTGGTTTGAACTACTGTAACATGTTTAACAGCTGCTGTATTTTGGTCTGGGAATTACTTGCTAAAGGCAAGTTCTCAAAGGGGTTGTCCTGACAAACAAATTTAACTTGGTGAAAAGCTACATGTGTTGCTTGGGTTTTCAGAGTTGCAGCAGTGACACTGTTGAAAATTATGGATAGTGCAAAGATTTATTTAATGTTTTCTATGTCTGAGAAGCTGCCTATGGAATAGCTTTCTCAGCTTCTGCCAGACTAAAGGAACTAAAGGAACTGGCACTACCAGTGCTATAGCACCTCTTGCATGCTTGTTTCCCCCTTTTCTTAAATACCTCTTCAGAAAGCCTTGCAGAAGCTTCATTGCAGGTCTGTGCAGAATCCCCCACTGCCTTTGGGATGATGTGCAGTGCGAACGAGTAACTTGCATGTTCAGGCCAGCTGATAGTCCCAGTGCCTTTTCCAGGATAAGCTAAGTCACTGTACGAGTGCTGAGCTTAGGTTATTCTCTAGGGCAGCAGGGAAGACTTGCACTTCAGAATATCTTGCCTGGGGACTGCTTCAGTACTAATTTTATTCCTTTTTTTCTTCGCAGGAAGCACATATCTTGTTTGGATTATTGTGATTATTTCGGTGGTTGTTGGTGGTTTGTTGCTGCTGCTTGTAATTAGAAAGCTGAAGAGCAGTAAAGGTAACTGCTTGATTATTATCCATAAACTTTCCAGAAACAGGCAAAGCGTGCATGAAGGCTATCCCTGGTTTTTGTGTTGCCTCACAGGGGGCCTGTTTAAGATCTAGTTCATGTAGTATGTGATCCAATTAAGTCAGTCCTGTATAATGGTGACTAGTTTTGTTCAGCAAATAAAATGCACGAACTTTAACTATGAGCTTTCTTACTTTGCTGACACATGCTTTTGCTTCAAAACAAGATTAGCATAAGGTCCTTAAAAGGACTTTTCTTATCTACTTGCATTGTATTGGCAAAGAGTGAGAAAAATCTGTGCGTGAGCTCAGAGGTATGAGGAAGAAGTGGCAACTAATTAGGTTGTTAACTATCTTCATTCACTGTGGAGATTTTTTTCTACAAATTGTTGCCCTTTCATCGTTTGAGCCTTTTAACATTAAAGTTAGGTTGCTAAGTCCTGTGTGAATTATATTTTTTTTTTTAGTGAAAATGGAGATGTTTTCCTGAGAAACATTTCTTTCCGCTATTTCATATTCAAGTGTTTTTGCAACTAGTTAAAATACTGTTGAAAATTATTCTGAATTTTGAATATTAGCTTTGTTCAAATCATGTCTTACTGACTGTAATGCTTTAAAGACAATTTCTGCCTTCTCTTTTTGTTTTGCAATAATCCACAGCAATGCTAAGAAGCATGAGCTGGGGGGAGGTGGGAGCTTGAAAGAGTGGCTTAAAAGACAAACTGCATCTTGCAGTCTGTATTTTGTTAAGCAAGGCTCTTTATCCCCTGTATGAAGGCCCAGAGTTTGTGTTGTTGTTGGAAGCTAAGGGTGGTACTCTCCTGAAATGTATGACAGGTGAAAGAAACTAAGTGGCTTGTATTAGAGCTTTGGTTTGTGTTACGAATATGTCTACTGCATATAAATCTTGTGTGAATTCAGCTATGATTAAGTTGCTGCAACTCCTAAAAGTTTCTTAAACATTTATCTTGTTTTCCAGCTGCTTCACCTGATAAAGATGCAGAGAGAGGTCTGGTAAGTGTCTGGTGAATCAAGTGTTTTGTCTCTGTTTTCTGCAGCTTAATTGTACGCTGCTTAATTGTATCTGGTACACAGCTCTCAATTTTTGTCTTGCGGTAGACCTCTGGTAGGATGTGTTCCTGTGACAAGTTGTGATTCACACAGGGCCACATGTTAGCGAGGGCCTGATGCATTCATCAGCTCTATGTGTCCACTGCAGTTGGCCTTTCCAGTATTTCCCTTGGAAACATTCCAGAGCCTGTGGCCAGGATGTTTGGAAAGTGGAAAAAAATTCAGCTAAGTGCAAGCTTTTGCTTCAAACTGTCTCCAAGTGATGCCTTGATCCAATTTAGTTCTTTGAGGCTTCATGCGTGTATTCCCCAGGCGACGTCAGCGATCGCTTCCCTGCATGGTGGTGGCTTAGTTTTCCTTGCATTTGATCTACAATGTTATTTGTTCATAAGATTGACTTCTCTCGATTCAGCAAAGTGGCTGAGTCTCCCTGCCTTTGGGCTCACGTCACAAGCTACAAGATCAGGACCTGGCGGTAACTTCTTGGCAGTCCCACAAGACAAGGGGCTCGGGGCACACCAGTTCAGAAGTACATCCCTGAAAAGGGTTTTCCAAGATAAGGCTGGCTGCCGGCATGTGTTCCACTTTAAAGCTAGGTTCACCCTGGCCTCCTATAGTCAAACACTATTTCAAAACCTTACAGTTTCAGCCTGAAAAGATTATTGCTAGTCTAGCACTTTGCAAGGTAAATACAAGACTAGTTTGTATTTAGTCTAACTTTACACTCCTAACAGTGAGGCAAAAATGAGCTCAGTCTTCATTAGAATAGTTAATGGTGTGTAACACTGAGCTGTAAAACAAATGTTTGTCTTGATGAGGATCTAAAAGCATGCACATTCTGCTTGTAGCACGTGTACAGCACCTTCTCCCTGCTGCCTTTCTTGTCCCCCACCCAATGCACACACTGCTCACCTGGAGTGTGAGCTCATCTAATCTTAATAGTTAGACACCACAAGTAATTAAATGCATCTTAATTATGTCACAAATACTTGAAGACTGAAGAAACAGCATTGAAAGAGCTGCTGAAAACATCACCTTAAACTCTTTTTCTTTTTTAAAGGTCTGTAAGTGGCTCAAATATGTGAATCACCCAGGGGTTTTTGTTGGGTTGTGTCTCCCCCCACGCCCTGGCCAGATTTGCAGCGCTTCGTGCATTCATAGAAGCTGATGAAGAAACATGACAGGAAGCCTGGTCAAAATGCTGTAGCATAGGAATAGGCAAATACAACGTGTCTTTAATGTGAATAAAATGGTAGTAGAATAATGCAGTCAAAATTGGTGCATGGTGACACTTAGCTCTGATGTAAGAGTTGTCAGACTTGAGTTACAGTCTCTGTGTACTTAGTGTTCATGCTACTGTAACAAAAAGCTTACTTGCTAAGGGGAGTTACACCAGTGCAATCCTAAAACCAGCCGTTTTGGCACCAACACCCTGTCCTTTCCTAAATACTAGTGAGTTCATAACTGCTGTAAAAAAAAAAAAAAAAATACTGCTGATACTTTATTTCCTTCCAAAATATAGCAGCAGCTATTAGTCAGCCATGCTAGATACCTTCGGTTACCTATTTAGGAACTACTGTGTATAAATAGGATCAACTTGTTGAACTTGTTTGCATCCTTAAACAGAAAGTGGTTTCAATGAGGATGATGTACAACTACATGTGTGATGTGTGGGGTGGTTCTTCTCATCCCTGCTTACGCATTTGGTCACATGGTGGTGTCACACATGGGTCACTGACCTTGTGCAAACAGAAATCACACTGGCTTATGCTCATGGGGGAAAACTGTACCTTAAACACAAGTCTCATTGGAAAAACAATCACTCCTTGACCTCATTTTCCATGATATGCTAGGTAGATGCTGGTCTGCTTTGTACTTTTACTGTTCTTGATGAGCTGGAGCTATACTCCCCGGCATATGCTTGTTTAATGTGTTGACAGTGGTAAAAACAATGCAGCCCTCCTTACTTGCTTCCCTCTTGCCCCTCACAAAAGATATGCCATATGCACTGATGCTCACTGGCTTCTTTCAACTGATTATAGTTTGTGAATCTGCCAGAAAAACTAATCCAGACAAAAAAAAGCCCAAACTAGTGCACTTAGGTGGAGCTGATAGGTTGTAATTAGCTCTGCAAAAGCTCTGAGATCATCAGCCTTCACACAGTGATAGGTTTGAGGCCCCTGTTGCTGTTAAGTCAGCTCAGGTGCAGCAAGGCAATTTAATTTCCTCCTGCCTCAGGAGGGTTGTATACCTTCCATACCTAGAGAGGAACAAGCAGCAATACATACCAGTGAAAACATTAGGAAAAGTTTCCTGTGCTTGTTGTGGAAGTAGCCTGTGAGCCCTACCCTGCAGTCCAGTGGGAGCAGAACAGCCAGCAAAGCAGAGAGTTTAGGCTCTGAAACCATTTGAAGTTCGAGTCTCTAAAGCCTCTTTGCTGTGTTTGTAACTCTGCCAAATTAGTAGGTCTCCTATTACTTCTCTGTCATCTGGTGACTTCAAGTATTCTATTTTCTTCCTCCAGACTGCCCTTGAAGGCCTACCTATGAAACACCTCTTAAAATATGTTCTTATTCTTTACAGGAGTCTGAGGACAGTACTAAAAGCCTCATTTTACCAGAAATAGAGACATCTGCAAATGAGGCAGCCAACCCAGAGGGTGAGAACTCTGGTGAGAGCCCAGAGGGCCAAGCACAAGCCAACATTAACTTGGAAGTAAAAAATACATCACCAGAGGAAAACAGTATTGTGCTTTCTGAGTGGGGCACCATCCTGCGTTGGGGTTGGAAGCACCACGTGGAAAGGTGCTGGAGGAAGATCACTGAGTCTTCCCTACCTGTAAAAACTGGGCAGAACCCTGCTTTGTGTCAGAATGACCCGTCCAATATACCGAGTGGTGGGGTGCCAGCAAATCATATGGTAAGTGTGTGTGTGTGAAATTATCATCATATTTTCTCTGACACATGTAATTTCAGTTGAGTTCTTAACTTTTCCTCGATTGATAGATGCTGTTTTCAGGCAAATGAGAGAGAAGAGGAGGCATTGCCTTAAAGATGTAATAGAAAGTGTGGGAAGTGATACTTAGGAAAACAAACTTCAGCCTCATTTAATCTGCTCTGCCTCTCTCATGTCCCTGTTCGATATTTACACTGAAGCTATTCTTTTGCAATAGCAGCAAATGTGTTGCCTTGTTGCTTCATTTCAGAGCCGATAGCACAGCTGTTTCAGCATGCCAATTTCTTTACTCAAATACTTTCAGCTGTGCTATGAAATCTGCCCCACTCCCCTTTATTGGTGTGTGTGCTGTGGAAGCAAGCTATCAAGCAGCTCAGGAATAATCATGAGTCAAACGCTTTGGTATGTTGCTGTAATGGTCCAACTTTGTATTACAGGTACGAGAACCAAGGTGTCAAATAATTGTTAAAGATCTCTGTCAGAAAGGTAAGTCCCATAAATTGGTACTACTTGGAATTTATTTTTTTATCCTGCTGACTTTGGTTTGCTTAAGCAACAGTATAGGGAGGCTAGTGAATATTGCTTAGAGCTGTAAGGCCTTCAGTTTAATTGTAAAATATGCTGAAACAGGATTATTACTACATTTGAGAGAAGGTTTAATCCCTGTGGTGAATTGTTCTACTTTATAGCATGGCTTTTCAGTGGAGGAATATGATGTAGTCATGCTTTTAAGAATAAGAATGGTAAATTTTTTTTTTGTATGTTTTAAACAAGTTCGCACTGTGAAGTGTACTCAACCTTAATGAGCGAGGTATAGTTCAGAGCAGGAGATCTTTCTGACAAGTGTCTTCTCACATGGAAGACCACATCAACCCCCCCATTACATGTACCTGTACCCAGCAAGTTGATGGACTGGGTGTCCAAGTGACTAGTTTTGCTTATGCTGGTCTTGGTGTGGCAAACCTATACTAGTAGCATAGAGGTTAAAGCCTACTGTTGAGTAGACCTATTAAGCTTAAGTGAAGGTGTGCAGGCTGATGAAGCTGTCCTCAGAATCTCCTTTACTGAATGGTGTCTCATCTTAAGAGGCTACTTTTGAGTTATGTAGACCGGTACCTGTAGCTTCTTTCAAGATCACTCGGTAGGAATCCTACTCGTCCTACTGCTTCTTCGGTGCCAAACCTGGCCTTGCTGCTGCTGTTTGGTTTGTGCACGTATTGGCTGAAAATTAATGGGAAAGCATGTATGTTAGCTATGAAAAAAACCTGTAGTTTAAAGGTGATGTGTGTTGTGTTTTCTTTCAGAACTGAGAGATAGCTTTGTGGCCTTTATAAATGCAGTACCACTGAAAAAATGGAAGCGGCTTATGAGAACTCATCTGCCAGAAAATGATATTGATAAAATTATTTATGACTTTCCTAATGATATAGAAGAGCAATCTTATCAGATGCTTCTCATCTGGAAAAACACACTGGGAGAGAAACAATCTATTATTAAGTTACTGGATGAGTTAAGGTATCTAGATACCAAGGCTTATGATAATGTATTGAACACTTTAAAAAGTAATAACATTATAAGTAAACTGGAAGCTACAGATTAATGTTTACTGTGAACTTCAGAAATGCCTACACATTTCCTGTAAATGAGGACGTCAACAAACTGCTCGTAAAAATGATGGCATGGACTTGATATCCTCCTCACCTTCATGCGGGGAGCTGGAAGTGATTCAACGCCGTCGGTGTTAACACGGACTCCGGTTGTGATGTTCACTAAGGTCTTTTGAGTTGTATTATATTAAACTCGGGCGCTGGATGCCAGCTTGAGAGCGAGGAGCTCCAGCTTGCTCTTCCCTTCGTGTGAGGCAGGGCCGTGCTGCTCGAGCCCGGGTGGTGGCAACCAGGGGGGCTGCTGCTGCTGTTTTGGGGAGGATTGCAAGGCTTTGATTTCCGAAACGGTCCCTGTTTTTGTGTTGCATTGATACGCTCGGAACTGTTAACGTTTGGAGCACAGCAATAAAAGGACGGCTGAGCCACAAGCAGCGGCGTTGGCTCTTGGACCTTCTCGCCTGAGGCGTCGTGAGGGGAGCGGGGCTGTGGTAACCGGCCGCGCGCTGGGCGGGAAGGCGGGGAGGGGCGGTGCTCCCCCGTTGCCGTGGTGACGCGGGGCGCCCGTCGGAAGTAGCGTAGTGGCGGGCGGGGCGGGGCGGGGCGACGCTTCCGGGCACGCTGTTGCATCAGCTCGCGAGCGCGGGGAGGAGGCAGCAGGATGGCAGCGGCCACCGCCGAGCAGGGTGGGTCGGCGACCGGCGCCGCGGGGGCTCGGTCGGGCGGGGCGGGGGGTCCCGCGGGGTTGTCACGGCTCGGCGGGGGTTGGCGTCACGGCTCCGCCGCTGTCACCGTGTCGGGTAGGCGCCGTGACGTCAGGCGGCGGCGAGGGGGGGTGGGGGGTGGGAACCGCCGCCCTGTCACGGCGGCGGGGCGGGAAATGGCGGCGGGGGGGGCGTTGGGGCGTCGTCCCCCCCCACCCCCCCGAACCCGCCCTCAGGATTGCGCTGGGGGGACCCCGCCGCCGGCCGCTGTCGCAACACGCTCGGGGCAGGAGCGCTGGGTGCTGTCAGCTCCTGGCACCCACGGTTGGGTGGGTTCCCCGTGGGGAGGTCACCCGTGCCCCTCGGCGGTGGCTGGCGTGTAAGCAGCCCCCGGTGCCGCTTCGGGGGATCAGGAGCGAGGAGCTGGAAGTGCAGCGGGTGACTGGGTCTGTACGTGCGTGGGGCACTGGGGAGCGCGGATCTATAGGGTCCCGTTGCACCTCTCAGGCTGGTGCCTGTGGATCCGAGGGCCTCCGGTGCCTTTGCGAGACCGTGGGAGGCGATCCACATCGTGCCTCGGCACTGCTGCAAAGGCTAGCGATGACACACGGGGATCTGTGTCAAAGCTCCGAGCCTCTCAGTACTGAAGTTTGGAAACAGCTGTTCCCCAGCTTAATGGCTTCGAAGAGATGTTAGGTGGCTGCCAGACGGCTTAGTGGGTTGTGCGCTTATCACAGCATCATCTGCTTTCTTTCACCTGCCTCTGTCTCCCTTACTGGCTTTCCTAGTTACCTGTGTTCTCCCTTGAACTCATGTCTGAACTTTTTGACTTTTCCGGACTTTTTTTGTGGTCGTGTTTTAATTATGGGTTATACTATGCTCTTCCATATGGAAGGAGGGCCAGGGTAGTACTTTAATTTTTGGCACTACCGTAGCAAATGGAAACTTGGCATACCAGTCATACAAGTATGAAATACCATTATGGTATGTAAGGGGTTGGAAATTTCTGTCATTCCAGTTACAGATCTGTAGATTCAAAGATTTTACCCCTTTTTCTTTGTTACTGAAAGTTACTTTGCTCTTTGTTCATC
Source organism: Tyto alba (assembly GCF_018691265.1). NCBI lineage: Eukaryota > Metazoa > Chordata > Aves > Strigiformes > Tytonidae > Tyto > Tyto alba. The sequence goes on along the minus strand of NW_024881329.1, from coordinate 4,454,328 downwards.
ACAAGTAACATTCCTATGTAAGGGAGTCCAGAAACATTTACTGTTGTCAAAGAACTGGCTTTTTCAGATGTGTTTTCAGTATCTTAGTTAAGGGGGGGGAAAATCCCAACCAAAGGCTCAGTTCAGGTGTGCTTTAAGAAACTTTTTAGTTAAGTTTATTAATGGGCAAATAGTATTTGCTTTTTACTGAAATTGTAATTGTTACATTTAGTTTCAGTTCAGGAAAAGTGGAAGTGGAACTTAACTAATGTGACTAGAATGGCTAAAGTGAGTAGAACTGACAAGCTCTTCCTTGGGATACTCCGTTCTTAAAAATTCCTGCTCTGTTAAAAGCCTTCTGATCCTCATGTGCGAGTCTCAAAAAATACTCTCTGTGTATGCTGTGTCTTGCATAGATGGGATAGCTGCATCAGTTCAGTTCTCCTGAAATTTTTATGGAAAAGGATAATTTGTCTTGGCTGAGCAGGTAGTTGGACTTCCTTCCAAAGCTACCAGAGTGGCTAGCTGGGGTGATAAATGGCTAGTTTGGAGCTGTGTTAATAATGAGACATGTTACACTTATCTTTTATGAATTGTTTTAAATTTGTGAAAGCCAAGCTAGAAGAGAAATGGCATTTTAAAATATTCAGAAATGTCTAAGATTTCTTGTCAGAGAATACTTCTGCAGAAATCCCAGAACATTTCAGTTGTCATCTAATTATGACTGACAAGGTTAGCAGGTTCAGGGAAGCCCAGGAAACCCAATTTTTCCCTGAAGCAAAGTAACTCCCTGTTTTTGTGTCACCTAGATTACTGCCTACTTTATGGCTTTTCTATATTTACTTTGCTGTCAACACCTTCAAGGAACAGAGGTTTTTGTTTTCAAGTTAATAGAAGTGAAAAATTTCCATCAAATTTGGTAGTGTAGGTTACACATTTTGATTAAACTTCAAAAGGCATTTTATGTGCAAATAGAATGTAGGCGCGATCTTATGCCTTTGAGTCTGTGTGGTGCTGCAGTCTTGCAGACAAATTCCCAGTGTCCTTTAGTAGTATCCGAAGCTCTCCGTGCATGGAAAGAACAATGTGTGACAATTATATCGCCCAAAGAGATTATACGCCAGCAATGTTACTATGAGAAGTGTATTAATTGATGTCTACAGTGGAATTTTTTTGAAACAAATTTTCAGTGCGGGGCGGGGGGGGGGGGAAGAATGCTACATTATTAACATTAATTCTTATGATTTTTCACAGTTATTTTGCTACCTCTCCAGTACTCATGCTCAGTGCTTGATTTATGAACGAGTTGCTCTCGAGTGATATGATTTGATGTCTATGGATCATTCCATTCACATGAGTTAACATTCAGTGTTGTGCAACAGCTCTGTAACACTCCTGTGTTTCTGTTGTCAGGAAGGCACTTCCTAATGCCACTGAGTAGTAGCAACTAATTTTTCTGTTTTGGGAGAGGAAAAAAATTGAAGTCATAGGGAAGGGCTATTTCTTAGCCTGGTTTCCTAAAGCAACGGGTAAAACAAGTCAGATCTACATATGTCCGTTGGCCCTTCTCCCTCAATACTTTTTGCATCTATTGATTGGCATTAATTACATTTGACGGTGGGCTGCCTCATGGACACGGTTGGCAGGCAGAGCAAAGCTGGGTTGGAGCTGTACAGGATGGGTATACTGAAGCATATGGGCAGAGGGTATGAAGCACTTACGAGGTACCAGGAAGTATTTCAGTGGGATTGTGTGATGAACTAAAGGCATTGTGAGACACGGAGGGGGGGAACTGGGGGTGAAGAAAAACAAGATTCTGTAGATGTACTACTATTGTTTTTAGTAGTGCTATAAATCAAATCGGAACAGACTTTTATGTAAAGATAGTTTTGACTGATTTCTTTTGCTTGAAAAGAAATGGTCCTCTGGTATGCTGCCTTCCAAAAGACAGTGTTATATTCATTCTTTCTTCCCAGGAGAGGACCCTGTGCTTCAGGAGAAGAGCTTTTGTTTTGTTTGTTCTGTCCGGTTTGGAGCTACTCACAAGAATGCCAGAAGTGAGAAAAGTTTTGTCCTGTGTGTACTGAAATAGGATGCTCAGAGGGATTGCAGAATGGCACTGATCACTTGGCACTCTCTAACACAGCAGATTTGTGTGTATCTTTTCATCTGACTGCAGCAGAGAGTAGAACACATCTGTGCTAGCTTTAAGGTAGCTGTCACGGTTTGAAAAGTAGCCATCAGTCTAGAAAAGGAAGTTTGGAGCCCAGCACAGCCTGTGAAAGCAATGTGGGAAACTTGTACTGGTACAGTGAGCCTGCTGAAAGCTGGAGACTGCTGTGGCTCAGCTGCTGCTGCGCCCAGCGAAACCCTGTCAGCCGCTGCTCAGGGGTGTTCATGCTGTGTTGCACTTGCTGGGGTGCGCAGTCACGGACGTGAGTTTGGGCTGAGTTTGAGTCAGTGATCAGTCTCGACATAAAGACATATTCCTGTTAGGTCTCCTGGGCTAACTGGTTTCTTTGATGTATTAAACTTTCAAGTCTGCTGTTGCTCTTGCAACTAGACATAACGTCAAACTTTATAATTTCAAGTATTAATGTGCCTGCCAAGATTGTTCAAAGTAATTTTGCTTGCTCTGCCTATCAGGGCTGAGCCGGTACTGACATTCACAGGCAGTATTTGCCATCTCTTCTTACTTGCAGGAGTTCTGTCATCTTTGTTGTATTTGTGAGTAAGTTTGTGTAACTTCCCTTTTAGATTGGTTTACCGATGTGGTTGGAAAGCACTTATATTGTTTCAGATACACTGACTTGCTTCCCATTAGCAGCCTGGTGTGTGAATAATGGTCGTAATAACCCTAATAATACTTTGCAAATTGAGTGTTGCTTTCCTTCCAGTAGATCTTTAAAGATCTTTTCTTTGAGATACAGTTTCATTTCTACACAGATCATTCTTGTAATACTTTTCTTTGACCTTTGCTCTCATATGATTAATGGATACAGAATTCACATTCGAGGAAGACTTATGTCTTAGGTTTACATAGATTAATGAACATAACTATTTTAAACTATTTCCTGTGTATAAACATGTGAAGTTCTATGATTGTAAACATCAGTAAATATTTAGGAGCCTGAAAAGTTTATAGTAAGATTAACTACGTGAGCTGAAGCTGATTCCTGTTCAGCTGGGTAAGGCAAGCCCGTAAATTCTAGTTGTGAACCATTGTTTACTTGTTATTCCTTATTTGTAATGAACAATTACATGGATAGCCCCTAAGAAGGATTGAGACTACATGAATCTGACTTTACTTTTGTGTATGAATTTTAAATATATTTTGTGACTTTTTTTTTTTTAAATGGTTATATTTTAATCACTGATCTCTTTTATTAGTTCTGCTGGTGTGTCACTGTATCTCATTTATATTCAAAAGAATCAAAACACAAATATACTTGGTATCTGGCTGCCATTTCCCTGTCATCCTGAGTTCCTGTAGAATATTTTAATAATTGATTTGCATTTAGGAAATGAGCTGCTCACAAAGTCTTAACTGATGATATTTGGAAAAACTTTTCAATTCTGCAGTTCCTCACATCCTTTCCTAGCCATCCCTTCCCCATCTCCTTTCATCCTTCCCTTTCCAAGAGTGTTGGTCTGTGAGCACCTGCGATACTTTGGGAGCTACCTGTGCAGAAGATGTGCATACTAAGTGTAAGAAGCCACACTTGTGGCAGTGGTCTCTGTTGGGGTTTGGGAGCGGGAACAGGCGTTCTCATGCTGCCTCGCTCACTTTACTGCTCTATGACCTTGACTACATCTTAAATTACCTTCTTGGCTGGCTACCTAAGCAGGGTATCAGCTTAATGTTTATACAGTACTTTGAACATGAAGGGAGTTACAAACATTGAATTGTTGTAGGAAAATATGCATGCTAGGCTTACCCAACGTCAGCGCTAGCCCAGATGCCATAATCTCCACAGTGCTTCATAGTCACTGACTTGCACAGGGCTTGCCATTACTGTGAGCATTCCCTACCAAGACACAGACCCCTTCCTCTGCTTCCTCCACGTCTCTGTGTTTGTAAAGATGCTTTGTCTGTATACCAAATAAATCATGGAAATAAAAAATTGTGAGGGAGGAGCATGATCTAATATCCTTTCTGTTCATTTGTGTCGATCTTACTCATTTTCAATTTTACTCATATGTCTGAGGAGACAAAGTGTTATAGGAAAAGTATGGGAATATACAGGAACAGCTTAAGTTTTGAGTCGTTAGAGCAAGTAGGAGTAACTGAGCATCATGCTGGGAGCTTGCATGTGGGCCCCAGTCCTGCAAAGATTTAAGGATATGTTCAACTTCAGTAGACGTATTCACAGCCTATCCACAGTGTATAAAATTAATCAAATGTAAATATTTGCAGGATGAGTGTTTTAGCAGCACAGAAAAGAGTGATTAGGTTTGCTGTCTGTAAAGAATTTTCTCCAATTTCAAGTAGGTAATATTTCTTCGTGAGAAGGACTTGTGCTTTTGTCCTTATTACTCTTTGTAAAGATGTCTCCAAAAAAACTTATCACAGCATGGACATAATCCTAATAATATGAAATGTATGGCTATTCAGTAGCTTTTATTAATATTTTTTCTCAAATTTCTTGTCAGTTGCCAGAGCTCTCTTAGAGGGGGAGACATATAGTATAAGGAAATATTTTGGTCATGGGATCTCCTTCTTCTTTAATGCTGACCAAATGTCCTGTGCCTCTCTTTACAGCTTCCAGCTACAGTTTTATTCTGAGCATTAGTGAAGAGGAAGCCAGGGTGAAGGCTTTGAACGAGTACCTGAGCACTCGTAGTTATATCCAGGGGTTCACATTTTCACATGCAGATGTGGAGGTATTCAGAAAGTTTTCGGGGCCACCTGTGGACCAGTATATCCATGTTGTCCGGTGGTACAGACACATAGAAGCAATCTATGATGGCAGCAGTGACAAAAATGAGCCTTGTAAACTTCAAACAAGTGAGTAATATGAAACTTCTGGGCAGGTTATAGACTAGCTGACATTGTATTGGTTTTTATTGCAGAGAATTCCTGGAAGTTCCCTTTCATACTCTCTTGCACGCTTTAAAATTTACTGTATCAGCTTGTATTCAAGGTCTTGAAATTCTCCTTGCCTACTGCGTAATTGATGCATCCTGATCTATTTGAATGTTAAAGCTCTGTTTCCACATTTCTTTCATTTTAAAAATTCCTCAGTGTACAGATTTTGATTATGTGTATTTTCTTTAAAAAGTTAGCCACTGGATTGTAAAAGAATATATGGGTTTTGGCTTGTTCCCTGAAATATCAGGTTTTGCTCTGTCCACTTTTTTTTTCCCTGCATAGGTAAATAAATAGTTGTATAACATACAAATTCTTAATACAGTAAACTGAATACTGCCTCTTACAATTGTTATTAACATTGAATTTCAAGCAGAATGTTTGGGGTTCTTTTTAACCCTGGTGATGTAGGCATTGCTGATGATTTGAGGAAATACTAACCGGTTAATCTAGGTCATTGTGTAAGCATGGGTGCTGGCATTTTTGGGAGCTGCATCACTCTCCTGAGTTTTTTTCCAATGAGGTTGTCTAATTTAATTGCTTTATAGTGAGATCCTTGCTCAGGGAGTCATGAAATAATTAATAATAATAACACAGAGCTGTTGTATTGTGCTTGCAATACCTAAAAATGAATGCATAATGTCTGTCATTTCTGCTGACGGTTGTAGACTAATATTACTCTGATGCCACCTTCTCCCAACCTCTCATCATATGTGTTCTCAATTCCTAGCAGACTGGCAGTTGAAGTCAGACTGCTGTGAGTAGATTCTGGATAGGTGTGTGTGCCTGCATGAGTTTGTGCTGGTTATTGGTTTCCTTTCAGCTGTGAAGGGATCTCAGCAGTACCAAGGGCTCTGATAGCAGATTTAATGCCACCAACTGCAATTTGTCTGCAGACTTTCATGGATCAGGGTGGAGCAATAAGGGAAAAAGTTTCTGTTTTCCTGTCCATGAAATCTTTAATATTAAGTCTCTCTTTCTTAAGGGTTATGTCTTGTTATCTTCATGATCTGTGCATATGTATCACAAGTCCTGAAATGGTGTCCTGCAGTGTTCACTATGAAAATGACACGTGAATCCGCCACACTTCTTAGACCTTGGATTGGGGGTTTTTGGGTATCAGAGAGCTTCAGGGGTGGATTAGAGCAAATGAACTTCAGTTCAGCCAGGGGGAAGACTATAGCTGGCAGAGATGTATTTGAACAAAGCAGCATGCCTTTCACTTTGCCCTTGGTGTCCATGTACTGGACATAACATGACACCTAACTTGCAAGCTGAGAACTTTAGGGTGTAGTATCTGGGGTTTTTCTTATGTTTAGTGTGGTTGTAAGTAAAGAAAGCTTTACAGATTTATCTTTTATTAGACTAACCCACACAGGCTTCTTTCCCCGAGGGAAACTTTAGCCACAGTTAAGCATGACAGCGTAATCTTTGTAAATCAAAGAGTAAACAAATCCATACCTTGGTATATGGTCTGTGTTATGGATAGACTGCTCTTGAACTTGAGGTATTCTGTTGAGGAGTACCTGATACAATGAAATGTTTAGAATAAACACATATTTCTGTGGATCTACAACATGGAGATTAAATAGAGTCCATTTGTGAGACAGAGTATTACAGTTAATATCTTTTTTTTTTCTTATTTAGGCAGTTATTCACAAAAGGAAGGTGAGGAAGAGATAAAATTTTTTATACCATAAATGTTTACATTACTCGAAGGTTTTCAGCCAAAATATTCGTATGAAAATATTTGGGATAGCAGAGTTAATGAAGAGTGCCCTGAGACACAGGATCAGAAAGGCAATTTTGTTTGCAAACTACATGAATAGTTTGTATAATATTTTAATTGCAGTTAAAAACATACCATGAAAATTCCTAAAGACAGTGCTGTGTGTATTAAGCTGCCAACCTTGCTGTATTTTTGAATTTCCTGGTTTGCTTTCATTCCTGGTTAATGTGATAATTAGTTTAACGTCATTACAGCTGTAAACAGTCCTGTGCATAGCAAACTGCAACTCTTTGACAGATGACATATTCATACTTTTGTTAGAAAAAAACATGAGTTTAACAACTATGTTGTTTCTTAAAAATTCACAAGAGAACAAATGCAAGAATATTGTCACTAGTATTACCTTAGGTTTTATCTACTCTCTTTAATGGCAAAATTTAGTCTCTTGCTGAATTGGAGCATATTTTTGATAAATGAGTGTGTTCAGAAATGCCTTATGTACATAGCAACAGTGTATGATAAAAAGCTGAGGTTCTTTCTAAACCTTCCCGTCTCCCCTCCCTCTCGCCCTGAGTACACATACTCTGTCAATATTGGCTCTAAAGACTAACTCTGGTCTCTGGAGATTTTTTGCAAATTCTGTGTGAGATCTGTGATATGCTGTCGCAGTAAAATCAGTGGCGTTGCAGAAAGCCCAGGACTGTCATTACACTTTATTAATCATTCATTACATTTCAAAGCTCTTTTTAATGCCTTAACTGAATTGCATGCTCTTACTTTTATACCCTCTCCCTTCCTGTTTCTTGGATCTTAGAGCACGGAAAATAAACTAGATTGAAATAATTTACTTTGGTTTTAGTGGCTTTGTAGGAAGCTCTAACAAAAGTAGTTGTATTATTAGGACTGGAACTGATCTGTCTAGTTGTATGTGTTTTTTTTTCTCTTTAAATAACTTTGTGATGTGATAAGGGGAAAATGTTATATTGCAGATCTGTTTGTGGAAAGTATCTTTTCAGTTCTCTTTAAACTGTTTTTCCCCCTAGGTAAAGGCAAGCGTGTGCAGCCCCCCTGGTCTCCTCCTGAAGGGACAAAACATTCTAGGCTCTGCCTCTACAACAGCCTGACTCGAAATAAGGTGACCAAATGAAAGAAAAGTGGAGATTTCCATAGAAACACAAATAGAGAGAAGTCATCAAATGTTCCTTAAGTGTTTACCCTATCAGTAGACAGGTTTCTGGGTTGTATTTTGTGGAATGTTAACAAGCATGTGCCAGAGATGCTGTGTCAGTCAAGTGTGTTTGCTGGGCAAGTGTTACAATATACACAATAAATATACATATGCAACAAGTGTACATGTATATTGCATAATATGTAATTCCCAGTTGCAAGTTATCATCATGCAAAATAGCGAGGGGTTCAACTGTAATACACGTAAATATAGGCAATATGAACAGAATGAAATCACAGTTTCTTTCTTTAGATGTTTGTGTAAAAAAAGTCTCGCCAATTATAGTATTGTAACATAAACTGGTAAAACTTCTTGTCGTCTTGTTTTAAAGTTCTCTGGGAAAGAGAGGAAATACTAGGAATAGCAATGGTATATGGGATGTAGTATCCAAGTATGTGTGAAATGATTACTCTGTAACCTTTTTCAATGGAAAAGAAAGTCTGATCTTCCCTTTTACAATCGCAGTTTGAATAATGCCTTTCCTAGTCCAAATCTTTGTAATCTGATGTCTTGATTGATAAGAGTAGAGATAACATAAACAGCCACACCTTACTCTCTCTTTTACACAATAAAGCTAGTGGTGATCTTTTCTTATGGTAAAACTGGGAGTGGAATAGCTATTCCTTTTTTTGTAATTATAATCCATGTTTTCATGTTCTGATCTCTAAATGTGGTGTTACTGGTCTGAGATCCTGTCTTCAGTTTCTTCTGATCACTATACCTTCTCTTTCAATTAAGGAAATATTTCAGCCTCAGAATGGAAAAAAGGTCTTGTGGTATTGCTGTGGTCCAACGGTTTATGATGCTTCTCACATGGGACATGCCAGGTACTGCAGTTCCTTATTTTGATATAGGCAAAACCAGTGCATATTGGAAGCAAAAGTGTAATAGAAAAAGATACTTTATTTAGATGAGTGTATTGCTAGAAAATAGTCTTGTTAGACTCAACACTTGAGATTTGAGCTGAAAAGCTTGTTATGATATGTCATAGTGTGATTAAAAACTTACTAGTAGATGATGAAAAATTAACACTGTTGTAAAATTATTGACTCTGAGATTAAAGTAGTTTGTGCATAGAATAGAAATAGACTTGCAATGTTCACTGAAAACACACCTGTATCTATTCTGGTTTTAGGTCGTACATCTCATTTGATATCCTGAGAAGAATCTTGAGGGATTATTTTAAATACGACATTTTCTATTGTATGAATATTACAGATATTGATGATAAGGTAAAGTCTTTTTAAGTTGCTATCTAAAATACTGTACTTTGAGCAGGGAAGTCAGAGAGTCATATGTAATTGCCATTTGATAAGCCAAGATAAATCTTACACTTATTAACGTAGACATACATTTTGCACACATTGATTTTTGTCAGTTTTGTAGCATTCCTATGGTAGCAAAGCCTGTGTTGTATATAAATGAATGTTGTCGTAAATGATGAAGACTAAGCATTTTACAAAGGCAACTTATTTTGCCTGTTGCTGAGAGACCTAATTAACTCTGTTGAGGTAGCTGATTAACTATATATGGTGTGTTTAATTTGTATTACTGCATGTAATTCTTGTCGCTTGTTAAATTTATGGGGATTCTGAAATGCCTTTGGTATGTGACAGATTATATTTGCACTTCGTATAACTATGTGTCGTTTTGGAAATATATTTTAATGTTTATGCTTTGTAGATCATCAAGAGGGCAAGACAAAATTACCTCTTTGAACGGTATAGGGAGAACAAATTGGCACCAGATCAGCTACTTAAAGATGTTAAAACTGCCTCAGAGGTGGGTGTGGTATTTAATTCCTGCTAGTGTCTTAGGTTCTTACTCAATAATGTAGCAAAACACCTAAAAAATGCCTCTGACTTTGCTACCACCTTAAACTTTCTGCTTGTTTCAGTTATTCTGTTGAACTAGTACCACAAATATTAGAAATGTTATTGGAACTGCATATCACTTTGATTCTTCCATTGTTTTAGAATTGACAAGAACTATCCATGTAAAAGGCACGCTTGATTTTTATGTCCATAGAACTTTTTTGTGAGTGTGTGTATATTGTTGTTGGGGTATTGGGGAAAAATCTCAAAAAGCATTTGGGTGTTTGTGTGTTAGAATTCAGACTTTAAAAATAACCCTTTAAAATGTTTTTTAAACAGTGGCATGTCCATAATCTTTTAAAGCTTGTGAGATTTCTCTTTTGCACCACTGATGGCCTTGGAAAGAGCAAAAAGCCTCCAAAGCTATAGGGATTTAATAAATTGTGTATGCTGGGATGAAAGTGGGGGAAGGTGATTCTCTAGTTATTTAGAACTACAGATCACAAAGAGATTATCAGTCTAATTCATTCAATACAGGCCTGGGAATAGGAGGCCTGAAAATTCTGCCCACCTGCCATTGCCCAACATACTCTGTGAGCATAGCATTGAATCTCTCTCTGTTTTGCATTAAAGCGTCTCCTTTTCAGATTTGTGGTGATCAACTGCATAGAAAATGAAAATTACTAGACAACAGTAATGATGATATTGTAATTTATAAAGTCTTTCTGAAAAACTGAATCTGCATGTGAACTAAATTCTTTTGACTTCACCTCTATGTCTGATGAAGAATATGTTTCAGTAATTTGACATCAAAGCTTTTTATGTGACATTAATGTATTATTCATCACTAGTAAGATACTATGTGGCTAAAGTAATAAATTGTGTATGGAGCATAGCACTACTGTACTGCAAGTTGCAATCTATATTTTTTTTTTCGTTGCAGCTCTTTTCAGTTAAATTAAATGAGACAACAGACCCAGATAAAAGGCAAATGTTGGAAAGAATTCTAAGTGCAGTGAATTCTGCTTTTGATCCTCTACAAGAAGCTGTGCAAGCAAAACTCCCTGCAGAAGAGATCAACAGATGTCATGAGGTCAGTTTGAGCTTCTTTTTAAATTTTATTTGGCTTATAATTGTTAGAGGTTTAAAAAATAGTATTTAGCTTGTAGTAATTCCCTGAAATACTACGGAAGTCTTTTTTCATAAAAAGAGGAATGGTGGGCCTGAAGACTTCTTAGTACTTTGCATTCAATACAGGAAATTTGATATTTGAACTCAACTATGCAGTTTTTGGATGCTGTTTTTATCAGTGACTATTTTTTTTTCCCTCCCACTGTGATAATTACTTAGTTATTTTTACCATTCCAAAGGGGATTTTTCTCTTGCATGTATTTAGACTTTGACTTTTTTGTCTTAATGCATTAGTTTCAGTATAAATTACTGAACATGCATTTATGACGTTCCAATACTGGTGGCAGTTTTCTACGTAAGTGTCTCTGTCTGATCAGAGAAGAAAATGCATCCCCAAAATTATGCTCAGGATAATTTTTATCCAAAGACCATTACATTTAGTGACAATAATCCTGTTGACTTTACTGGGCTTTGGTAGTGTCCCAGTAACCTAGTCAGATAATATAACTACTGTGTTTTAGTAATCGGTTTCCACTTTCCTCTTCTCTTTCTTTCAGGTTGTGATAATTACTTTAGGGTATATGCTCCCTTCTTGAGAAGGCTCTCTCTCTAAAGTATCTTTTTTAACAAAGTCTAGCTAGTCTAGTATCAAGTGACTTTATAACAGTGTATACTGACCTAGTAGAATTTTAAAAACAACCAAAATCAAAACAATCACACCTTCTGGGCTGTATACTATTGTAAAAAGAAAATTCTTTTAATTTAAGACTGAAATGTATCCTTGCTGATGTTGAAATTAGTCTTTCAATCACTTTTTAGAAATGTGCATAGTAAGGCTTCTGTTAGGATTATCCAGTAGAAATGTGGGGAACAAATGATGTGATATAACTGCAGGTCCCATGCAGTGTTTATAGCGTGAATTCCACATGCCTATTTAAGTGATTGATAGCAAAATAGATACCCTTTATCAGTTCATCTTCCTTCCTCTGTTTGTTTCATCCATATTTACGAAGGGCCATATGATCAAAATCTGGTAGGAGCAGGGATTACTCTGTATTCATAGCCAGGTGCCTTTTTCCTTAAGCAAACCTCTGTGCTCAGAATAAGATCTTTCTGCAGAGTTTAAGCAGGGTAAATCTTTGATCAGTTGCACTTACAATTCTTGTTCTATAGATGCTGTTGGAAGAAGCCAAAGATTTGCTGTCTGACTGGTTGGACACAAAATTTGGCAGTCAGGTGACTGACAATTCCATATTCTCAAAGCTCCCCAAATTCTGGGAAGGGGAATTTCATAAAGATATGGAAGCACTCAATGTAAGTAAGCAAACTGTTTTCTGTTCTAAAAGTGTATGTTTCATGCCTCATAATGCCCAGAATACAAGTAGGTCCTTAACAGCTTTCAGAAACCTCATATTTCAACCTTATTGATAAAGTATTTTAAGGTGAATAGGTAGCAGTTAAATTAGCACCTGTTCTGTTTCCATCCCAGCAATGCACTGTGCATGTTACCAGTCAGTTGACTGTTTGACGTGTGCACTCTGTCCCTGCCCCTTGGTGTAACATGGGATTATAATCATAAACTGATACAGAAGTTTGAGATAGTCTGTTAGCTGCACAAGAGAGCCCTGCCAACCTCAGCATTTAAATTGACTACTTATCAGCCTTCATCCACTAAGAAATTGTGTGATAATAACAATCAAGGACAGATTTGTCATAGAAGAAATGTCGTCATATGCAGTGGTTCAGATCAGTGAAGGCTTATTAATTTACCTGAAAATAAGAGGGATTTATTGCATGTTTTGTTAGAAGTTCAGTAAGTGGAAGAGCTGACATGTCCCGCAGTAGTTTGTTGTTAACATCACCTTAAAGGCTAGAGGAAAAAATGGTCACAGCACATCGTTTCAGAGCTGAAGGCTTGAAATAGGAGTCTTAGATTCTACTGCCACTTGCTTTTGAGCCAATTTTAAACCAATGTTTAATATATATATATATTTAAATGCATATCTGCATATTTATAAATATTCATATATATATTAAAAATACAAAAATCTACTTTTTATCTGTAGGTTTTACCTCCAGATGTTTTAACACGGGTTAGTGAATATGTGCCAGAAATTGTGGATTTTGTGAAAAAAATTGTGGATAATGGTTATGGGTAAGTTTGCTACTGGATGCTTTTGTTGTATGCTTATACTGTATCAGAGCTAGAATGGTTGCTTTCAACACTTCACTGTGAACTGTTTTTTCTCTTTTCTTATGCAATAGTAGTCTTTTCCAGAAGTAGTGTTTCATCAAATAGAGAAACTTAAGGTTCCTTCACAAAAGACCTCTAATTTCTCACCTGATAAAAATGTACTATTCTATACTTAGGATGTCTTACAAAGAGAGAAGTTAGATTATTAAATTTATAGGGTGAAATCCTCATTCGTTAGAATAGTCAAAGTCCCATTCACTTGAACTTTGTTTGACTTCTGGCCTTCAGCAAGGGGTTTAAAAAATGGTTGCCCGAGTAGATGGCTAGAAATCAGTTGTAAATAACAGAAGTTATAAAAACGTAATCGTGAACTGGTTTTCTGCATTGTCTAATATGAAAAGATGTTAGTTGTTTTCCCTTTGATCAATTTTATTATGGCTTTAAAGAATTTGTTGGATATCTTTATAGTAAGGCCTTAAAACTTAGGCTCACCTAAGTCATCTGTACGATACTGAGCAGTACCATACTGTATGTGGTTTCACTAAAGAACTTAAGTTTAAGACAGTGATTTTTTTGGAATAAAATTCAGTTAAATCTTGGTAGAAAGTTACCTAGACAATGATCCTTAACTTTTCAGGTATGTCTCCAATGGATCTGTATACTTTGATACTGTGAAGTTTGATTCCAGTGAAACACACTCCTATGCTAAGTTGGTTCCTGAAGCTGTGGGTGATCAAAAAGCTCTTCAAGAGGGTGAAGGTAAAACGGGGAAATAACATTTGCTTAAGCTGCTGAAGAAACTGATGATGTATTGATCACTTCAATTGATTTCACTGATGTTTGAATCGGAGTTGAATGGTTTACCTGTTGTACTTCCTTTACCAATAGATTTCTTTTCCAAAGTTTTGTAGCTTGAGCCAGCACTTTTCTGGAAGTTTTTAGCTGGAAAATACCAAGAAACATTATTCATTCTAGGAAGGTTTTGGGTTGTTTTTTTCGTATTTGTTTGTTTGGGGTTTTTTTGGTCAGAATTGTGAATAGCTCAGTCATTTGATTATAGGCAGTTATTTGGCTCTTCATCTGCTTCAAAGTAGGAGGAGCAAAGACTTCAAGCTGGGTCTTCCACATGCCAGGTGAAAGCTTTCCACATCAGGCTGTGGTTATTTCATGACAAATATTTGGGTTCCTCTTTTTACTTTGTAAACCTTGTTGTGTTGAACTAAATCTAAATACAGATTTCTTTATTTTGAGTCAAGTCATAGCAGACGAGCAGCTTAAAATGCTCAATAAACCAGATTCACTTCTTATCTGCTTCTAATGTTGTACAGATTTAGTAGCAAATCGTTCACAAATTCTATCAGAAGAATATTAAAAGGTTTTCATATAACACTCGTAGTAGGTGAAATTAGAGCACTCGTACTAGGTTAAACTAGCAATATCTGAAAGAAGCAGATTAAAATGGTGTCCTGGTTTGAGCCCAGAGGGCAACTGAGCACCATGCAGCTGCTCACTCACCCTTTCCCCCTCAGGAATGGGAAGGAGAAAATAAAGCAGAAGGGTCAGGAATCAGGATGAGAACAGTGAGAAGCATTACCACATCTTAAAAACACCTTTCCCCCCACCCCCCTTCTTCCTGGCCTCAGCTCTGCTCTGGATTTCTCTACCACCTCCCCCCTAAGGGCGCAGAGGGCATGGGGTGGGGTCTACAGTCAGTCCTGCTGCTCCTTCCTCCTCAGGGGAGAGGTCCCTGCATTCTCCCCTGTTCTAGAATGGTGTCCCTCTCACAGGAGATGGTCTTCCACAAACTTTCTCTGGCATGAGTCCTTCGCACAGGATACATTCTTCCCGACATGCTCTAGCATGGTTGCCCCCTATATGTTGCAATCCTCCCAGCACTGAACTACAATGGTGGGGGCTGCTTCTTTCCACAGAGTCTTGGCCTTCTTCAAGCACAGTCACCTCTGGTGTGGGCTCCTCCACAGTCCTCAGGTTGGCCTCTGCTCCACTGTGGACCTCCATAGGTGGCAGGGGGGTGGCCCTGCCATCTCATCATGGGATACAGGGCGGCTCTCTGCACCAGTGCAACCCCCCCACACACTCTCCCTTTTCCTCCATTCTTCTGCTGACCTTGGGGTTGGCGCAGATGTTCTCCTCACAACTCCAACTCCTCCTCCCAGGTTCCCCTTCTTAAATATGTTATCACAGAGATGCAGCCACCATCACTGATTGGCTTGGCTGTGCCCAGAGGCAGGTCTGACCTGGAGCCAGGGGAGCTTCGAGAAGCTTCTCACAGGGGCCACCACTGTAGCCCCCTCACTGCTACCAGAACCCCCCTACACACACACAAATCCAGCACAAATAGCTATGTCTTGTTTTCTTCTTATTTCAAACCATTATAGCTGAAATCTTCTATGTGAAATAAAAGGCGCTATCTTAAACCATTGTATTGGTGGTAACATGACTGTATCATTTCCACCATGTAACCAGTCATTTGTTGAATTGTTGTGTCCCTTTGCAAATAGGAACCAATGCTGAGTGATTAATTTAACTAAACAAGAATATGTACACATCATGTTATTGCTTGTCAGCTTCACTGCTTTGACTCATTTGTGATGATTGTCCTTACCCTGACAGATAATGTAATTTAGACTGTGACAGGCAGCAGAAATACTAAGCTTTGCAAGTTGCAATTAATGTAAATAAAAGCATAATACTTTTATATTTAAAGTGCATAATGTTAGATATTCTAAACAATTGATATTGCAGGTATCTCAACATGTACATCAAAATTAATTGACAAGTTTAACCTTGACAGTTTTGTCTTCAATCTGTCTTGGATTCTGATGCAGTAGGTGGTATTGTTAACCATTTTTAACCTTGAATAGTACTGCAGAAATAGTAAATTCCCTGTGTTTTAAAGATGTTATAATGAGAGTACCACCTAAATGATCATAAGAAGCTAACAGCAGACGATGCATAACACATCTGTGATGGTAACAAAACAGTAAACATAGCTATTGAACAACCACCAGCCATTCTGTGCAGCAGCTGAGATTAGGCGTGGAAGAAATGTCTGATGATCATTTTATGTGTGCAGATTAAGACACTCCTAGTCTTAATTTGGATCTTTCTAATTTTGGAGTGAATTGATTCTGCATTCTTACTTGTCTATGAGTATAGGGTTTTTTGTTTCTCTATTTCTTTTTCTGTAACTGCAATTTTGGAATTATGCTTGCAGAGAGAATGTAGATGAATCTCATGTCAAAACTAGAAAGCAGTGCAGCTGATACTTGTCATATTTCCTGTCAACCAAACATTAATCAAAAACCCGAAGGATTAGCAAGGTTAATTATGAGGAATTTTGAGGGCCGAGTGTTTTTCTTTTCTTGTTCATTTGTTTGGGTTTTTTTAAATTCACTTGATGTGAGGGACAGTGAGGCCAAAAATCAATAATGCTGAGGTTTAAATAAAATTTATATATTTACATTTTCTCTTTTGAAAGGTGACCTGAGCATCTCAGCTGATCGCTTAAGTGAGAAGCATTCTCCAAATGATTTTGCTTTGTGGAAATCCTCCAAGCCAGGAGAGCCCTCATGGGACTCTCCATGGGGAAAGGTAAGGACATTATAATCAGGATTTATATCTTCTACACCTTATTATAAATAGCTTGTTACACAAATATTTTGCCTCACCTCATATTAATCATATACAGATTATGGGGATCTTGTATTCAATCATAAATTCTGTTGCTGTGTTCATTTAATAATTTAGAATGTGTATCAATCTATCTGTCTGATACTTCTGAAACAGAAGTCTGAATGCAGGCTCATGATGGCCAGTCATTTGTCCTCTTATCTACAGGTTTTATCTGCAGTAATTTCTATATCCTTTATTTTCCTTGTGATCAAAAATATTAATGGATTTTAAAAAATGATAATAAGCAGGATAATCAAAACATCACAGATGTATATGCCCTGTTTGATCTTTAAATCTAACAGTATACTTTTATGAAACTGAGACTGTTTTCTTGGTAAAACTGTATCACATTTTCTCAGGTGCGTAACTGCTTAGGAGCAGACCAGTGAGGGGATGGTGCATAGGCAGGAGAGGAAGACAATTAACTAGTAGTCAGGTAATGTCTTTTGCTTAACAGGGACGTCCAGGTTGGCACATTGAATGTTCTGCAATGGCTGGATCCATTCTAGGAGAGTCGATGGATATTCATGGAGGAGGGTTTGATCTCCGATTTCCCCACCATGACAATGAACTGGCGCAGTCTGAGGTGAACAAACCGGTCTTCAGTTTCTGCAGTGAAAAATTGACATGCTTTGCTTTGACTGCAATTTACACAAATCCATCGATTAATTTTTAAAACTTTGTGTGTTTTGTATAAGCATAGGTTTTTGTTCTCAGGATTTTATTCTTAAATTATCCTACTTCATGGTATGTATGTAAACAGTGTTGGGTCTTTGGGGTTTTTTGTTTCTGCTGCAGGCATACTTTGAAAACGATCACTGGGTTCGGTATTTTCTGCATACTGGCCACTTAACAATTGCTGGCTGTAAAATGTCCAAATCTTTGAAGAATTTCATTACCATAAAAGATGCACTGAAGAAACATACAGGTGAAAATTACTTTCGTATTTGAATGCTTTTGATGTACTTCAAGGGGTGACTGTTAATTTTGTTATTCAGGCACACAGTGGAGTTTCCTAAAATGGCTAACTTCAGGTGTCTGTCTTCACTAATTTTAGAACAGCTTCCGTGTTATTCTGTTCCTTGCTGGTATTATCTGTATGGATAATAGTGTTCTTGCTTATTTTGGTAGATTTATTGGTAGTAAGGATGTTAGAAATTATGTTCCTAGCCATTGCAGTATTGGAGGCCATAAGAATGCTTTAGCTTATGATTATTTTCCTTGTTTATTTTGAAACTCCTAATAGCACGACAGTTACGATTGGCTTTTCTCATGCACTCTTGGAAGGATACACTGGATTATTCAAATAATACCATGGAATCAGCTATTCAGTATGAGAAGTTTATGAATGTAAGTAAGCTTTCCATTCATCCTCCAGCTCTCTAAGCTTTGCGTCATTATATGTGTTTCAAGGAATAGAACCCAAGGATATATAGGCCATATCCACTGACTGAGTTTGCCTTCTGAATTTATCAGGTGGGATGTCACAGTATTTGTTTAGCTGCCTTCAAACATTCAAGTCATGTAAATTCCCCAGACAGCTGCATTTCTCTGCAGCTGGGTGCTCTGTCCAAGTTTTGACATCTCTGAACAGCTTGGCACTTGGATGCAAGATTAGATTATCTGTTCGGCTTGCTTATAGGACTGAGTCCAACAGAACTCTCATAACATGTCTACCAGATCAGATTTTACACAAATATAGCCAAAGGGGAAGGGGGAGTATCATTCCTACCTTGTCTCCTCACCACATACGTCAAGCATTTGCCTCTCTGCCTTGTGGGCATATGTGAGGGGTCAGGCACAGTTCCTTTCCCTGCTTAGTTTGAAGCTGTGATTTAAACCCACGTTTCTCACAAGGAGGCTGTACAGCATTTTGAGATCGTAGATCTCGGTCTCTCCAGCTGAAGCTATTCTGCTTTTTATGTAAAGTGTTAGGTTTGGGCCACAGAATAAGTGAAAATGACTTTTCACCAAGCTGGATGCCCCCATAAAATAGGCCCGTGCTATAAAGCCATATTTATTCTTCAGCTTCCATTGTTAGCAGCACACCTTAAAATAACAACTCTTGCCTAAACTTTTTAAAAATGGTATTGTATTTGAGCAGCATGGTGTTACAGTATCAGTGTGTCATGCAGAGGCAGAGCCAAGAGAGAGAACTGAATTGCAGTCTACCTGTGATTTACAGAGTTATGCAAAATGTGTGGGTTTCCTTGTTTTGACAGACATTCAGTAGATCCTGGCTGAAACAGTGCTGAAACCATAAACTTTAGAAGGCTAATTAAGAAATAATGCCTTTTCAGAGTAAATATCGGTTGTGTCTATTTTAAACTGATTTTTATCTATATTTTTCTTTTATAGGAGTTCTTTTTAAATGTGAAGGATATTCTTCGAGCTCCCAATGAGGTGACAGGCCAGTTTCAGAAATGGGAAAATCAGGAAGCAGAGCTGAACAAAAAGTGAGTGGAGCATTCTGTTTTGCAGTGAATAGCCATTGTGTAGCTACATGTTTCTTTTTTTTCTTCTTTTTCCCTTGTAAAATGACTTACTATGTATCTACTGATACTTAAAAGTCTGTAGCATTTCCACTGAGTGTCTCAACTCTATACAAGCTACTGAATTTAACCTTGCAACAGCTTTATGAAGTACAGATGAAACAGTTAATTTCCCTTCTGTTTACATTAAGTACACTGTCATGCCTCATCACCCTGTTTGTGAAGGGAAAGAGAACTTTTCTGTTAGATAGCTATCTTGTTCTTCACTACTTGAGAAATTCTGTCCTTCTGTCTGGGAAGTGACCAGTAATTCACAGTGGTTACAAGTGGAAAAATAGTATTTGACACGTTTCAGAGTTCAGTGAGCAGAGACAAACAGAAGTTAGACCACCTGACTAAAAGCACAGAAGATCAGAGTGGCGATGTTTGACAGTGTGTTATTGAGAGACACAGTGATACTAGTATTGCTGTCTTTCGCTTTTATAACAAAACTATCATAGCTGTTTATAATAAAAACAGCTTCCTATATGACTTCAGTTATGTGTGAAATTTAAAATAGAAGCATCTTACATTGCAGTACTAAAACTGTTCTTAGTTCAGTTCACTGTTGTGAACAGATGTTGACTACTGAAGGACCAACTGCAGATGCTTCTGTTGAGTGACGTCCCCTAAAAATTTCTTCTTCAACTTGAGGTTGGTAGAGACAACCCTTTTTTTAAAAAGGGGGAAGATAGTGAGTGATAGAGAGGTCAAAAGGAAGGGACAGGGTGGGGGGAACAGAAGATACGCTTCATGCGTATTAGGTTTGGTCTTCTTTCTCTACCACTTCTCATTCTCTTTTTTCTGGAAAAAGTATGTTGTTTGAAACAGTAGTACCGCTTGTGTGACGAAATGGTACTTAATATACTGTATTACTTATTACGGCTATTCATGAATATTACAAAGATTTACATGAATTTATTCCTTGTATCTACTTGTAACAGCTTCATAACACTTCACTTTGTGGTAAGTTAACTTCCAAATTGGTGCTTCTTGCTGAAAAGAGTACTTGGCTGGTCATAGGGTTAGGGGAGCAATGCTGTATTAAAAAAAAAAAAAAAAAAAAAGTAAGCACAAGAAGATACTAAATAAGCAATTTGTACTCCTTTAAAAAACTGGTATGAAAAGGTCAGTTGCTGAAAAAGTGATTGATGTAACTTGTTTGGATAGTTGTTGCCAATTAGATTATGCTTCCTGCCTTTGTCCGTAGCAGCAAAACAGCAGCATTGTGATAATGCCTTGTTCTTGCTCATCTGTTTTTCCTTCCAATATAAATGATGACCAACAAAAGATTATCTCACTTTTAGGTTCCCTTATTCTTCTAACAGAGATTCTTCAGAGTAGGTTGCAGATACTTTTGACATCAATAGTAAAAAAAAATTTTTTTCTTCTTAGTTTTTACGACAAGAAGGCAGCAATTCATGAAGCACTGTGTGACAATATTGACACTCGCTCTGTCTTAGAAGAAATGCGTTCATTAGTCAGTCAGAGTAACTCCTATATTGCTGCAAAGAAATCTTCCAGACAAATGCCAAACAGACTTCTTTTAGAAAACATCAGTTCCTATCTCACTCAAATGCTAAAGGTATGTAATAGCAAATAGAAACATTGCTATTGCACTGTGCAATTATAACTGTTGTATTTTTCAAGTAAGTAGGGATCTGTGCAGTCTTTGTTAACTCTTGTAGCAAACTAGAGGTCTTACACACACACCTCAACCAAAATAACCCCGAACTGCAGTGTGTGCTGCAGCAGGAACAATTCAGAGTCCTTTGTTACAATTATAATTTCAGCCCCTAATACATGCAAGGAAAATGAGATAGTAGAAAAAATGTGAAGTCAGAATGCCAAATTTGACAGCTTTAAAGCTAAACCTGAAAGCCAATGCTTAGTATGCTGTATTAATTAAAAACCAAAACATCATCTTATTAGAGCAGTGAATTGTGGGTTAAATAAGAACTAGGTGGCCTCAAAACCCTAGTACATGTGATTTTGCTTAGTTTTCACATACCTGTGACTTCATGTATACAATCTTTTCTTTTCTCTTTTTTTTTTTTTTTGTTTTTTATCTTGACCAGATTTTTGGTGCCATAGAAAGTGATGACGCAATTGGGTTTCCTGTTGGAGGGAATAGTCAAAACATAAATGTAAGTGAAGGACAAAGTACACTATAAAAATTATTCTGTGTGCTTAGAAAGCTTAGGTTAGATAAAGCGACTACATTACTGGTATGTAGCCGAATTCCATTCTTCCCGCTTTTAACATTTGAATCTGAAGTAATTGGCTTAGGAAGCAGGATTTTTCTTTTATGAGAGTTGGGGTTTTTTATAGGTTTGTTTGACTTAATGACAGACAAATTGTATAGCGACCATAAAAAGAATTATCTTGTCTTCTGAATGATGAGTCTGTTTAAGAAACCACATGTTAACTACAGACAGCACATGCTACAGTCTAAAGACTCATTACAAGTATTTGTGTGTTAAGTAATTTCAAAAATATAATTATACTGATTAAACTTCCTTGTGGTACACCAAAAGCCAGCCTGGAGGCAGCTGGAGTTTTATCTGCATTTCAATCTCTTTTTTTCTGATCTCATTTGTAGCCACAGTTTTTATCTGGCTTTTGAAGGCTGTTTTGCTTTGGTCACCTAGCAGTTCCACTGTGATGCAGAATTTTTCTGGAAATACTTGGGAGATACCTGATGAAAGTGCTGATGGGGCCTGTAACAACAGTAAATTTTTGTGGTGCAGGCAGCAGAAATAACTCTGTATGAAAGCTATCAACTTTGCTCTCTTTGTTCACGCAAAAAATTCGACATGGATAAATCAGTGCTGTTTTTCAAGTATTTTTCTGCATTCAAAGGTGTGATCATGTTTTTCTGTTCTTCCTTAGATGGAATAATTAAGACATTTGTGTTGTAAAAAAAAAAAAATGGCTAAACTTTTTATTCAAAGGAAGAGGAAGGCTTGCTTGTGGTTAAAGAATGTGAATGAACACTCATCCGATAATTGCCCTATGCAAATACTGACATTACTGCTGTGGAAATCTCTAGTAATGATACAACAAGGATAATAAGGGAGATGCTCAGTATTCCACACCAAAACCCATCAATAGTGAATTTCAATTTAGCTGAGAATTATTTTGAATTTCAGATGAAAGGTAGCACCTTAACACTTATCTTTTTAGGCAAAATGAAAATTAAATTTATATTTAGCACTTAATTCAGGCAGTGTTTACAACACATATGCTTCATGGAAGGATTTGCAATAGCTTGGAACAAGAAGCTAAGCCCTTTCACTCCTTTAAAGTAAAGTTGCCAAGGGTAGTACAGTCAGAAGAACCTTGTTCAGAAAGAATCATGTTCTAACACCTGTTACACACAAGAAACTTCTGGTTTTATCATCTAGGACATTATTAGTTTTAAGCATTATAATGTAAAGTTTCATAATATCACAAATATTTTTGGCTATGTCATTAAACGTTATACCCTCTTTCAATCTTCCATGCAGATACTTATTTTTCATAGCAAAAATTACCAGGTGAACATTCAAGGTTGGAAAACTTACCATTAATTACAGAAGGCTGTGGATCAGGCCTGTTGTTTCTTTGCCTAAATTAGAGATGAAGGAACCAATATAGTCATTATCTGCCAAAAAGGCATAATCCTCTTCAAAAGCTTTGAAAGAACAACTGGCTTAATTACCATGGTTCAGTAATTTACTTGAAAGGGTATAGAAGACATTTGAAGTCAGAAAACCTCAGGTTCCATAGTCTCATTCTTGAACTGAACCAAGTGTTGCTGTTGAATTAGTTATTCTGGAAATAAAAATCTTTCATCTTTAAATGACTGATAAATCAGTGACAGTGCATGCTTTCCTGGCACCACTTCATTTGCATGTTGAGCTAGTTTCAGTGTAAAGGGGGTAGTGGAGATGTGACTGTTGCTTACTTTCCAGAGTCTGTTCCTTCTGCCATACTTGTCAGCAATGGTTCCAGTTGTGACACTGATTGCATCGTATTCAGATTTATCAAAAGTTTTAACAGAGCCCCTCAGCTCCTTTCATATGGGCACTTTCAGAGCATAACAGACTATCTTGTCTGTTAATTGCACAGAAATTTGTCATGGAGATTTAACAGATGGGAAAGGCACGTGGAAACTGTTGGGGAAACAAAAGTGTGCATTTTTTTCCTCTCTCTCCCCCACCCTCCAAAGTAATGAAACTTTTGATTTAAGCAGTCCCCTGGGTGCCTGGCTTCTCCTCCTGGGATTCCAGAGAAGTGTTGGCAGGCAGTGCTGAGCTGTAGTTGTTTTTGTAATTGTTCATTGCTGTTCACTAACTGCTTGCTGTTGCTATTCACTACCATTGAAAGCAGGATTCTCAGGACTTTTTCTTTGAGCTGTCATGACTGGCATTTACTTACACCTGAAATAATTCAACAGTAGTCTCTACCCACTTTTTGTGGGGGAGGGAGTCGTGTGAGGAATATAGACAACTGCACTGTATTGGAAATAAATAAATTATCATAAGCTAACATCTGAGGAACAGATCTATGTTCTAATGAAAATAAGTCCTAACATCATTTTCACCTGATTTTATGTCTGACAAGCAGCTGGACCTAAGTAAAACAACACAGAATATGAAGGCACAGATTTGTCTGGGTGTGGTTTTTATCCCTGTACTGCATTATAATTAGCTGGATTGTAGCATAACCCTATGGAACTGATGTATCTGTAACTGAAAGGAGACAAAAAAGGAAGGGAAGAGGTAAAACTTCACAAGTTGATTTTATCTGCACAAAAGGAAAATAGACAGCTAATGCAAGTTATCATCTATCCCTTGACACCAAAAGAGCAATGACAATTTTCATTGATACAGATCTGCCCTGAGGGTCAAGTTCCATCCAACAGCACATAAATATGAAGTGGGTAAAGACATGTTTTATGTCTAAATTATGACTAGCTAACTGTAGAAATTACTCTGCAGATTGAATCTACAGTGATGCCATACCTACAAGTTCTTTCTGAATTCAGGGAAGGAGTGCGACAAATTGCCAGAGAGAAGAAAGGTAAGAGTTCATTTTTTTCCTGTATTATTGCACAGGAGACTCAGAGGTCGTATGAATCAAACGGGGGGGTTTGAACCAGTTGATACAGTCTCTCTTTGCTTGGAGAACAAAAGTAAGGCATCTTTAAATCAGAGCTGGTTTGAACATTTGCATCTCTGCTCCCTGTCTCTTTAATTTGGGCATCTTTTACAGGCTGCTACACTGATTTTATTTTAGTTTCCCCAAGTATCTAAAAGTTCTGGAATGACAAGGACTATCTGTTGTTTCTCTAGATTAGGGCACTCCCTGCTTTCTAGGTATTAAAGTACCCATGATCTGATCTTCCCCCCAGGGAGCTTGTGTTCTCTTAAAAGTGTAGATTGCTATACAGTGATACTGTCTCTGTTTAAGTAGCTTGAGATGTTCATTCTTATTCATTAGCATAGTTGGAATTGTAGCTCCCCTGATGCTAATTGAGTGCTGTCTTTTTGAGAATTCGTTTGGGAGTTTGCTAGTTGTTTTGGGCGCTTTTTTTTTCCCCTCTGAAAAGCTTTGATCATGCTGTGTGTGTTGGCAGCAGAACTATATAGTGTTAAAAAGGTTGACCCATTAAGCCCTCTTTGATTTTACTGGTTGATTAGTTCCTAATGGAGCTCTATTTTCTGCTGTTCCCTGTGGAATTTTACATTATTTTAATATGTATTTGATTCTTGTTTTCTTAAAACTTTTTTACACTATTTGTACTTGAAGGCAAAATAGGGCATTTTTTTATATATTAAACATATATATTATACAGAAATATAAAACTACTTGTAGTGTCTGCTTGACAACCTATTCAGCTGGCAAAGAATCTGAACCCTAATTCTGCTACTGGTTTGAGTCCTTCTAAGGATTAATAAGTTCACCTTAAAAGCACAAAACTGTATTTGTTAATGTGACTACTCAGCTATTACTGTCAAACTCCTATAGGGCTAGTTGATGCTGGGAAACAGGTTTATTAGTTCCAACAGCAAATATTTTCTGTAATTTGAATTAATTCAAGAAGTTTGTGTGTATACCCTTAGCCAAAAATAGGACCTTTGGTCTTTCAGTGTTTAAATGCTCATTTTATATGAGGCTTTTTTTTCCCCTTGCTTTCTGATGGTTGAGCTAAACTGATCCTCACTCTTAACAGCGATCAGGTTGAAATATCATGGGGCTCGCAGATCATTTTTAGAATGTAAAGCACTAGACTGCTTACTGCCACTTGAGTTTCTTACTTGGAAGGTATTGATTTTTTCCCTGAAATAAATTGGGCAGTAAGAATAAAGCTGGATCTAGTTGCTATTTAGTTGGCGTACAGGGCACTCTGCAGTTTGACCAGGGAGGCACCTTTCATTAAACTATTTGATATATGGAAGCTGAGTGGTGGTTGGCAGGACCTGCACTGGCATGCTACTGATTTATTTTCCTGTACCCATTAAATTCTTGCTTGCAGGAGGTGATAAATTACTGTAAAAGTTGTTCTGAATAATGGCTGGGGATATTACCTCTACATGGTCATAAATGAAGGGAGTTTCCCCAGCGTAGACTGATGCTGGCAGGATGGTGTTAAATATTAATGTTCTGTACTGCTTTAAGTATTCTTATAGGTTAAAAAGTATGCTGCTTTTGTAAAACCTGCAGAGTAATATAAATGCCCCCATCCATATACATACAACTTTTAAAAATGTATCTGTATCTACCAAACATTTCACAGAGTAGCCATTTGTAAAACCATGGGGTTTGGTAAGAATCAAAATGTATTTACTCCACAAAATTTTTGCCATCATCAAGAAGGGTTATCATTCAAACATATTATAAAATAGAGAATTTATCTTACTAAGCTTATTAGTATTCAAACTGGAGACCTGCACTGATCATCTGCAGCTGAGCCTTGACTTAATTTGTGAACATATCTAGCAATGGTGGTAAACAGAAAAAGGAAAACACTGTGCTAGTTGTACAAGGTAAAGAAATGCAGAAAACCTCTGCAAAAGACATCAATGATTGGTTGGTCAGAGCATCTCTATATTGTGCATTTGACCAACCGCAAAGACCCTGTCTCTGCAAGGATGCACAGCAGAGCAGATCTGTGCTTTAGTGCAGGCCCCTATGCTTGGGAAAAATTCTCATTAGCAACAAATTGTTGTGCAGATGTTCAAACAGGAGCAAGTCTCTTCAGTTGTGGGTTACTTACCTCAGGACATCTGCTCAAACTGACTATGCTGTGGTAAAGGTACTGAACTCTGCCTGCATCTTTATTTCCTGCCACAGATGCTGATGCCTTGTGGTATCTTGCTCTAAGCTGTGTCCAGGGCACAGTGGGAAACCCTTTGCCCTCTCCCTAATATATATCATCAGTTGTCCAGAACTGGGACAAACTTGATGATTGTAACTGTTAACATCCAGCGTTCTCAAGATGATTTTTATGCTACTCCTTTTCCTCCCCATTGCAGTGTTCCCATTCACAACAACACAACATCTGTTTCACATCAGGGACTCTTTGGCTTGAAATTCACAGAAAATGTGAAAAGAGGTCTGGGAAATAGTCACAGGTGTCCATGGGCACTGGTGATAAGGCAGTATCCCACTGGTTTCCTGGTCACTGTCCTCAGTGAGGATAATGGCTTGTGTCTTGGGGCAGCCCATAAACAACACCCCTACCAACCCCTAAACGTATTCGCTCTGGAGGTGCCACATGCAAAGAACAGGCACATTGCAGCCTTAAGAAGCATGGTGCTGACTCCTTGGGATGACAGCGGATTGATCAGAGGATGTGTCCTTTCATAAATAATACATGTTTTGTTATACATTTCTCCTTATTCTCTATCTTGATGGCTTTCTTAAACTTTCAATTATTCATGATTTCAGATAAAGAAATACTTCTAACTGGGCAGACGCTGCTTTATTGAATAAGCAGTAGGTGTATCTGATACATTCTTGATATGATATGTATAATTCCTTTGCCTGGGTTAGAGTCAACACCTTTTAGTGTTAACAGTCAGTGAGGTAATCGTATCCCTTGTTTATTTTAAGGGCTTATTTAGAGTTGCATCAAAGATGAATGTGGCTCACTGTGTATAACTGCTCTGAATAAAGAAAAATAACAACTTAGTTTATGGCAGGCAGAAGAGCTTCTACAGACTGCAGTGCTTTCCTCTACAAAGAGGGAGTCACAGAACACTACCATGGAATGAAATAGGGTGGCTGGTCCTTTTTATGGCATTAGGATAGTCAGTGCTCTGTTCACTGTTCAGCTCTCTGAGGCTTTGAGAATTAAGGAAGAGATGAAGGCTCAGGGGTGGTACTTGCATCTGCTGGTATGTGCAGTGTTTAGTATGGTGTCTGGATGGTAGCTTCTACTGCCAGAATTTCTACCTTGGAGACCCCTACTACTCCTTAGGTTTAACCAGCTGAGAGTTGCTGAAAGGAAGAACACTTGTTTATTATAAGGACATGGTATCATCTAACCCAGGTATATATCTTGTCACATTTGGTAAGCATTTCCTCCTAAATACAAGACTGTTAAAAATGCCACTGAATTAAGTTCCTAACAGCAACATACTGGGTCTTCCCGATGCACTTAGTTCCTCTTATCTGTTCTGCTGCTTCTTGGCTGATACAAGTTCTCATCCAAGTAAATAACTTGTGTGAAGATTTATTTTACTCTTAAGACCTGGTAGTATCTATGTCAGCTAAATCTTGAGTTCTTAACCATTTGCTGTCATCAAAGGCTTTTTGATAAGTTTGCAAGAAAAAGAAATGTTAGTCATGATGTTCTGATCACCATTGAGAAGGCCAAATCAAAATTCTCTTTGCTGCACTAGCTTGCTTGATAAAACAGATTGGTTGGATTAGGTGGTAAAGATAGCTATCTGTAAAAGCAGAGAATGTTCGGATTACGGTTGTTCTGATAGATGTCTGCGTAGATAACAAATCAACAAAATCATAGTCCTTCAAAGGCACTGTTAGATGTGCAACAGGATATGTTAATTTGTGATTTTTCTAAAATAGGGTTCTTAACTGTTCTTACTGGAAATCCTACGGCAACCATTGGGACCTTCCTGACTCATATACCCTTCCACTATACCCTGGCAGAATTGTTGCATTATTTCTGAATTGCCTTGGATTTTCTTTCTGTTCCCTTTCAGGAACAACGAGGTATCTTGGAAGAAATTTATGAATTTCAATTCCCTGCAAAGAAACACGTTTCTTTTCTGTGTAGCTAAAAGAAGGCAAAACTTACTTAAAAGGTTTATTACTTTAAAATAAAAGACCTTTCTCTGACCTGTGTGAGAGAGTAGCAATTTCTTAATTGCTTTTAAATAAGTATGTAGCAGGATAGAAGAATATTTTCACCAAATCTTATTTCACTAAAAGTATTTTTCATGCTCTGTAGTAACTGAAGTGCTGCAGTTGAGTGATGCTCTTCGGGATGACATCCTTCCTGAACTTGGTGTTCGATTTGAAGATCATGAAGGTACCCAATTATGTGTGGCAACTTTGTACACAGCTGTTTCTATAATCTTCTTATTTCCATAAGAAGTGGGAAAACAGCCTGTCAAGACTAATCTGGAATAATCCAACAAACTCAAGGACTGCAAAGCTACAGCGTATCGTATTTCTGATGTATGAATATATATTATAGAACTTTATATTGAAATATATCTATAGAATATAAAAACGTACATTGCAATATCTCTTTGTATAGCACCTAATTTCTTAGTCTCTTTTGAGTAGTTACTCAGCTGGTTTTGCATTCAGCTTGCAAAAAGAAAACAGTTGTCATAGGGTAAATATATTTATCTTTGACTGTTCAAGCACTGGAAACTCATTCATCTGTTTTTGCTTCTTTAGGACTCCCAACTGTGGTTAAATTAGTGGATAAGGACACGTTATTAAAAGAAAGAGAAGAAAAGAAAAAGGTTGTTATTATTTTAAGCATTTGTTATTTTTAAAATTTAAAGTAATGTGTAACCTATGGATACTGTTACATTTCTTTGGTAACTTGTAAGAAAAATCCTAACAGACTAGCGACAAGGAACATAAGAGAATTAATACTAAAATTTGAGTGTGTTCAGGAAAAGAATTTTTGAAACAGTAGCTTCTTGAAAGATTTGTATGGGACCTAATGAATACCTCTAAGGTTTTTTGTTTGTTTTTTAAGATCTTCATGTAATTAAGGGATGTTGAGTATTCCATGCATACTGTCTTACCTTTCTGGAAGAACGATTCCAGTGTGGAGTGAATTCAGACTTCTTTTGTCTGTGCAAATGAAGTTGACATTTTCCATAAAACTAGACTGTATTTTTCTGATATGTGAGAACAAAATGCACTGGCTAAATCTTAATTAATGTAGTATGGACGAGTGAGATATTCAGGGTGTGGGGGCAAGAATTCACATGGTACTATATAAAGATTGTGAATTCTAATTCACATGCATAAGGTCTGTACAGAAACCCTCCTTTTGGCATCTCCTAGCATTAATATTTGGCTCTGTAACACTTTAAGTAACATTTCATATGTTTGTCTTCAGTTTTAACTTTCAAACATTTGTCCTTCCATGTAGATGTTTTTTAGAAAAGGGAGAAGTAAAATGTACTTTCAGCCAATTCCAGGCATCTTCATCAAAAAGACATCTGAAGGCAGTTTGTCTATAGCTGCTGGGTGGTACCTGTAGCTAGAGTACATTTTCCCTGGAAAGAGTATTGTGGTCAGTACTGGCAGAACCCCTGGAGAACTGATAGGCCTCTCCTAAGCAAGTGGGAGATGAGATTTTCTTTTTTTTTTTTTAAGTCTTATAAGTTGGCTAAATTTGGATAGTTGTTTCCCTAGGAACATCAAGGGATACAACTGTTTCTTGAGAAACTGTAACGTCTTAACAGTTTGAGGCAAGAGCTTAAAATACTAGTGAAATACAGTCTTACTTTAAAGTCATTTGCAAAACATTTTTCCGTGTGAAATGGCAAGACCATTTCTCTTGCAGGCTTTGTAGGTGTTCTTTTGTGTGTATACACTTTGCATGCAAAGTGCATTCTGAACAGTTAAAACTGGTTTAACTGTGAGCAAAAGCCAATGAAATGAAAGTCGTACAGTGGGAAGTATCAGAAAATCCTAATTATAAGGCATGATGTTTTTGCTGCAGGTCATGCTGCCTGTTCTGTCTGTAATTAGATATTCAGGGGAGCTAGCTGGCTCAGATTTGTAGATAACAACCAAATGAAATAGTTAGTTACATTTTACTTACTAAGATTGCCTTTCATAGATTGAAGAAGAGAAAAAAAGGAAGAAAGAAGAAGCAGCCAGGAAAAAACAACAGCAGGAAGTAAGTGTTCAGATCCTTTTAATCTGGTTTTGAAGAAAAGTGTTAGCAGCAATAGTCACGTGCAGGAAAGATTAGAACACAGGCTCTCTGCCCGTCCTTAACCGGGCCTCCTTTTTTTTTTTTCTCTTTTTGTTTGTCTACAATTTCCTGCTCAGAATGACTTTGGCTGGCAGTTCAGGCTTGAATTTTCAGCTTCTATTGTAGAGAAGCTGTCTTTGAAAACACAACTAAAAGCTGCAAGAGCTTCTCAGAAGAACATATAGTACTTATTTTAGTCTATAGTCCTTAATTACCAAAGTAGTATCTTACATGCCTGTTAGAGAAGATTTTGCTTGTGTCATTCATTATTTTCTTCCCTTTCCAGTATCATAGGTATGTGTGAAATTTTTTTTTTTCTCTTTAGGAATTCACCTATTCCCTATAACTGAACTCTGAAATGTCATGTTTTGTGAAAACACATTTTATCTCTACAGTTGGAACTGAGATAGCTCAAAGGTTTTAGGCTTTGGATGAGGAGTAGACAGCCAGAGGAGATGATCTTGTAAGAAGAAAAGATTGTTTGCCATGCTCATGACTTTTAACAGTACAGGAAATGTGTTCCTGGGTTAAAAGACAAAGTAAACTTTTAGAGACTGCCATGTCCAGAGAGAAAAACAGATAACTAGCATTTATCATTCACAAATTCCAAGTTGCTTTTGCATTGTTTCAAAAAGGTGATTCCTTTGCATTGGTTATAAAATACTTGGAAAGGATTCTGAGCTGTGCTTGTTTTACAGATAAGTGAAAATTCAGTTTCTTTTTAGTGTAATTACTTGCAGCCTGATGCTGCTGTGACCTGCACAGAAACCTGTGCTTGTCAGCAGGAAACTGTTGGTAAAGATAGTTCCCTTTGCAGTGAGTTAATTGCTTAATATTCTTTACTTGTAGCAACTATTCATCTAAAGCACTAAGAACCCAAATTAGCAAAAATCAGATGTAATTTTTAGAGCATATAAGTGAGTTACTTTGAGTTTCTGCAATACATCTGTTTTAGTAAGTGGTTCTCCACAGATTTAAAACACCTTTTTTTCCCCTGGACAAGCATAAGTAGGACTTACCAAGCTGTTCCTCAGTGAAAGTTTCTTTACACGTGATAAACAATTATTAATTAAAAGCTCTTTAATTTGCAAATTATAGTCTGCTTTTCTTTTTGTTTATGTGACGGGTTGTCAATAATTAACTGTGATGTTAATGCTTGTTTTATATTACAGGCAGCAAAGCTGGCAAAAATGAAGATTCCACCACATGAAATGTTTAAATCAGAACATGACAAATATTCCATGTTTGATGAAAACGTAAGAGACTTTTCTTTAGATAGTGGTTTTCCTTCCCCAGTTGTACATACTCAATTGTATACGTACACAGCTGATGTTGTTCCAGAACATCCAGGGCAGTGCTATTAACAAAGTGAGAGGAGGAGAGAACGAAAAGGCGATACATTAATTTTATTGCACACACCTCACATTGGGCAGCAAGGTTCTCCAGCTGTTAGCCATCATTTCAAGGGTATTTTCATTGTACACTGATCTCCTTTGACCCCTCTCATTGCAGAGCAAAATTCCCTGTAGATTTTGTGGGTAGGGACATGTATGATGTTTGTTCACAGATTTATTACCCTGTTGCGAGGCAAGGAATTCACTTTCAAGTACAAACTCCCCAACTCTCCTAGAACTGATGCTATTCAGAGAGATCCTGTGCTTCCTTTTTGGCTTTGCTCACTGTTTTGCTCTCTCTTGGCGAAGGATCTCTGAAGGGGCTGTATGGATAACTGCTTTCATTGCTCCCTGTGAGGATAAACGGTGTTACTCCGAAAACATAAAGCACTGCTTCTCAGTGCTTGGTCCAAGACATTGATCCTGCTTCTGCCTGTCATCTTCAAACACGCAACTTCAGGCCCTGAGGGCAAGTAAGAATGGAGAGTGTAAATACTAGAAAATACCCCTGCAAGCCAAGGACAATGCCCATAAAAATTCTGATCGTACTTTCTCCATCGAAAACACAAATCTCTTTCTGCTTTTGCTTTAAGCCTTGGATTCAATGTGCCATTATGATTAAAAGTGATCTCTTAACCATCTGTTCACAGACTAGTCATTATTCTCTTAACTATAACCACCTAGAAGTTAGTTGTCTAAACTTCCCTTACTTAGTACAGGACAGAAAATAAATACACGCTTTGTCCCTTCATTAACTAGGAGGGGAACATATACAAATAGTCAAAGTTGGTTGTCAGACTTCTAGGTGACTAATTTTAGCCAAGATGCACCCTATCCTGACAGCTTATCATTATGACATTATCATCCGGTCTTATTAAAACACAATTCCATAAGGAACAAAAGTAGTCAAAGAATTTACCTTAAAAATTCTCTCTTTTTTTTTTTTAATATTTCAGGGATTTCCTACACATGATACAGAAGGCAAAGAACTCAGCAAAGGACAGATTAAGAAGCTAAAGAAACTTTATGAAACCCAGGAAAAGCTATACAAGGAGTATCTACAAATGGTTCAGAATGGAAGTATAAATTGAAAACAACTGGACTTTTTTTAGAAGGCGAGTGCTGGGTCACCATTGAAGAAGCGAGCATATACTGATGCTCACATTTCTGTTTACACTTTCTATTATGTGCAAAGTAAAAATCCTGTTTACGTGGATTAATAATGTCATCTGGAAAGTCAATAAAAATCCATTCTTAAAAAAGCCAACCTGTAAGAACTTTCTTCACAACAACAGTAGCAGGTTGAATGGTTGCCAGTTCTATTTGGGAAGGTGCTGCTCAGTCAGCAAACCCACTTAAGGATTCTTTTTATTATAGCTGTCCAGGCTTTGGTCAATTTGCCCTGCATGCTGATCTCTATCTAAGACCCACTGTAGCTTGCATTCTGGATTATATCACAGTCAGAAAAATCTACTACTGAATGGGAGCCGAGTAATTTGTCCCACAGTAAGAATGGTATTTTCCAGATGACTTTAGTATCTTTACATAAGCAGGAAAAGTGGGTAGTTCCACTATGATACTTACTCTAGCTGCTGTTATTAAAAACTCTCATAAGTATACCCAGAACACTTTGCATAGTAGAAGCTAACAGTCCCTTTATTGCAAAAGGGAACTGATCATCATCTTTGCTCAACCTGCAGTTGCATCAAGTGGGTAAGTACAAGGCAAATGCATCTGCATTGAACAAACAGGTGGGTGCTGCATTCTTGGAGCTGTCCCTCCAAGGAAACAGGAGTGCTGCCAAAGTACCTAATTACCTGTTCAGAGCCATGAGGAATTAACACAGGGTTTCTAACTGAGATACAGTTTGTGGATTGGTTTGCAATTAGGAAATACAGCTATACATTGCTCATTATTCAAGACTGATGTTTTTGTCATGATAATTTAACCCTGAGTTAATAATCTTTCTGATGTAGTTCAGTCGCACTGTGTCTGCAAGGACAGTTCTATGTTGCCTAATAATGCATTTAACTGGCAATAGCTACTAAACGAACTAAAGTTCATGAAATCCTAAAAATATCTCACCTACTTTACAACTGCATGTAACAGCTAAGTGCCCAATATGCAGATTTATATTCATCAAGTATTCTTAAACCTCAAAGTGACTTGCAGAAGGTCATACTGTGACACCTCTGTTCTCTCAACTCTTAGGTTCATGCCATAACCATTAGGCTATGTTCCTCTCCTTAATTAAAACATCTTTGCTTTATTTTTATATTTTTATATTTATATTCCTCCTTGTAAGGAATTAACATATTTGCAGTAACAGAAAGGTCTTGTAGGGTTTTTTTCCTAGTTTGTCTGTATTTGCCTTTGAAAACATACTGAATGTTAAGGTCAGTAAAGCACACGCATCTTGTATGCAGAAAATAAAATCTGTTGTAAAGTACAAGTTTTATGTGACCTTTGTATAGTGGGAATAATGTAGAGCCATCTTTTTGAAATGTGGTTTACAGAGCTTTTACTTTAGCTTACTATTACTTTAGCTTACTCTTACTAATTTAATCCATGTTGCATTCAGTATTTGATTATTCTGCTAATTTCTAATGAATTGTACAAATGCATGCGTAAACTGCACAGTGGTACTTCGGCCAGCCAGCCACAGCCATGAGGGCAACTTCTCCATCCCCTGGTCTGTGAACAGAAGAGGATCGGTTGTGTTTTTATACTATTCTAGATTCTAACCCCCTTCAGCGTTATCAGCTCATCGTTTTCTTCCCAGCATGCTCCCCCAAGATGCATGTGCACTCAGGATATCCATGAAGGAATGGGATGTGCCTAAGCTGCTCCTGAAGCTGCTACGTATGTCAAATAGTGATAGTAATTTGCTTACAGAATTTCTTTTTTGTTAATCTGAGTTAGCACTTGCTTAAAGCTAGGTAGTATATAACTATGGAGAAGACGCTGTTAATCCATTGCTCTCCTGGGTTGTTAGTTATGACATCTCCATGATAATACCCTAGCTTTTGCCCCCACAGCCTGTTTTTTTCCCTCATCCAATTCCACGATTTTAAAGATTCTAAGGATTTGAAAAAAAAAAATCAAAAATGGCCTTTTCCCTTCCCAAATGCTTCATTTTGTTTCTGGGACAACTCTCCTGTCTTCCCATCTTCTTGTATGCTTCCGACATGCACACACTGCTTCCTACCTCAGTATTTTTTTTAAATTCAAAGTTAGTCATGTCAGATAAGGGTCTCTGCTGTATTTACTGCCCCATTAAGGTCTTAGTCTACCTTCAAAATTATTTAGCTCATGCTTCCCATTTCTGTGTTTTGTCTGTCAATTTGATTGTTTTAAACAGATTTGAAAGAATACTTATCCAAAACATCAGTGCTGCTAAAGTCATCTTTGTTTTTTGTTGCAGCATAACAGGATTCCTGTCTTTGAATTCTCTCTGAACACCATCAAAAGTCTCTTAAAATCAATGGGATTCTTTTCATAGACATCATGAAGATCGGAGCCTTTGAAATCCTCTCCCCTTGAGGATCACCTTGTGTCTTGGGTGATCACTGTTCTTTCACACAGCTACTCTCTCTCCCCTGTTTTTTATAGTGCTTTGCTAGAGTTCATGCATTTTTGAAGTTGCCTTCTTCAAGCAAGCTTGTCATTTGACTCCTCCAGCAATAAAACACTCTAAACCTTCCCATACTTGAACTTTTCTTCCTATACTTGAACTGGTCTTCCAATTGCAATTTTCTCTTCCTATCTGTTTTACCTGTCCTTGGAAGTGAGCATTGTCAGCGAGGAAGATGTCTGCTCCATGAAGCATCTGTGAGTTAGTTGACAAGCCTAAGTATTTTCTATTAAAAAAAAAATAAAGGCACACAAATTGACAACTCCTCCTGTAAAGAAGTTGCTGAAATATTTTTACCTTGTTACACAAACAGGAAGTTAGTTCATTCTCTCCAAATAAAATCAGAGTTTTGCCCATGTTCTGAGTTGCTTCTTTTCCAAAACAGCAGGATAATAAAAACAATTACCTTGGCAAAGAGTCAGAAAAATAGACTTAGTCTCCTAGAATTTGTAACAACAATCTCCAGAGCTACTACAGATCAGTTACATCTGTCCTCTCTACAGCCACAACTTAGCAAAAAAAATAACAGGACACATAAAGTCCTGGTGAAGGAGGACTTGCTAGCAAACAAAGAATGCTGCAGCCAGGCTTGGACACACACTGTTTAAGATTACTTTTTCGGTGAAGCTGTGCCAATCGATCTGTTCAGTCACTGAAACTGCGCAGCACAATACCTCTTCCCTGGCAATCCATCAAGGTGGCACTTAAGTGAATTCCACTGCACTGGCTTAGTGAGCGTGACCTGGCAGCCAGGGGAAGGGAATCCAACAGCAGTGGTCTGCATTCACTGTCTTAGTCACCTGCCCCTCTCAGCAAGGAAAAGGACAAACTATGCACACACATGCACAGGGAAGCCAGTTTGGAATGTGATTTTCTAAGCATTATGAAAATGAAAATCCCCACAGCAAAATCTTGGAATTTTAAAAATATTTTAATTTTCTGGAATACAGACCTCGTGTTGGTCTGTTCAACATGGAGGTTTCTATTTCCCACTTATCAAATAATTTATTCAGAGATGGCAAGGCAACATAAAAGTGCACTGTTTCCTGTTTTTCACTGCACCCTTGGCTGAAGGCCAAACTTGGCAACTGCAAATTTTGTTTCTGTCTTTTGCTCAGTGTGCCTTCCAGCCTTTCTAATGTGCATATTCACATTAACATCACATGTGAATACTGCTCCACTAAAGAGAACAAGTTCCTCCATCAGTTTGTTCAGGTACTGGCAGAAAAATCTGTGAATTCTTCAGTCTGGTCTTGTTGCCACCAATCTTTTCAAAGACTAAACTAGTGAGTGCCCGATTACATTTATGATACTCTTTGACTTCTTTATCCTAACATTTGTATTTACTGTCTGCTGTTCCAAGAAGCCACTGATGCATTTTAAGTGTGCAAATAAGCACACATACAGTACATACCTTCAGCTACTTTTTCTACATTTTAAGCTAAGTTTAACCATTTTCAGGTGGTGGTAGTTGTTGGACCAACTTTAGCTCCCTCTTTAATTACACAATTCCACACAAATATGGAAAGGAATTTTTACTCCTCTCTGTAATTTCATAGGGCAATTTCTATACAGGACACTGTACCACTTGCATAGTACTTAACATGCCTCCTGAGACAGAACAAATTAATTAAGAAGCACATTAGCTATTTAGTACCAAGACTCCACTTAACAATGAACAAAGTTCTTCCTCCCCCTCCAGAAAAAGTCATTGATGAACTAAGTCTTATCTATCAAATTAGGTTGTGAATGTCTGGCATCTCACTGAGAGCAGTTTCCATTAATACCCACCCCAGAGCAGAAGACGCAGACATTTTAATGCCAGTTACGGATCTCTGCCTGAGCTTTCTCTCCAGTGTCTAGTGCACCTGGTTGGCAGCTCTGCCATAATTCCTTCTCTCAGTTTTGGTTCTCCAAGCTCTTGCATGCTTGGCTGGCTGTTTAAATCAAGCCAGGGTGATTCAGCAAATACCTTTTGCAGCTCTCTGCAGAGTCGGAGCACCTGACAGCAAGATGACTCCACAGATTGTGCCTTATCCACAGTCCTAAAGTCTACCACCTTGCTATGAGAGGTTAGGTAACAGCAAAAATCCCTCATTGATCATGGGAGGTTAATGCCTTTGGAGAGAGGCACTAAAAATCCAAAGGATGTAAGGTAATTTAAATGCGTGTTTACTTCAATATACATCAGTGCAGGAAGAGAGCCAAGTACTTCCAACACTGGCCTGTTTCAAGGCTTTAATATTTGGTCCAGAAGAAACCAAATCTGCTTTTACAAGATGATCCTGATTTTAATTTAATTCAGAGTTTGCAGCATTTATGAGAACTGCGTTAACAAGACAGCAGCTAGTGCAGAGGGACAAACTCTACACATGCCACAGAAGATGCAGTAGTGCAACAACAGTCTAACCAGGCTGTGGTGTATTCCTGCGAGAGCAGAAAGGTGCAGCTCAATCACATACTCAAGCAAAACCTCCCACATCTGTATAGAAGACCATGTTTGGAGTTTGTACTGCAGACGTCTTCTGGATGTAAGGAAGAAATAGCTTTTAACAAAATGGACAGAAAAGGCTTAAAAGAATACTTGACAGCTATGAACCAGCAGCAAGAACAAAAGTGTGGAATAGGAATACCTTCAGATAAATTCCCCTTTCAGAGTTCATTATGCTTTTCTTTTGGAAGACTGAGAATTAAGTGTAGCCACTACCATGATAAAAATTGTCCCCAAATAAGAATTCGTGTAAATACGAGGAGGCCATTAACCTGCTGTTAGAAAAATTACTGGTTTGGAGAAACAGGAAAAGGGAGCAGGAAGCAAAGAAAGGAAGTGGAAGAACCTTCCCCTGAGCATGTCCAAATGTGCCAGTTTGTGCAACTGACTGTCCAGCATTCCGGCAGTTCCTCAGGTCTTTGAGTGCAATTCAAAATTATCTCATTAATTACAGTATTGGCACCTATTAACAACTCCTTAGTTATTCCTGTCACTTAAATTCCTACAATAACTGAATTCATCCAACATCAGTGTAATTATTAGTTGCTAATAAAATATTGGTCTGTTTCCAAATTTTAATTTTGCCAGTGAGAGGACTGATGATAAACCCTAGTCGTTAATGACTGAAATCCAAGGTGAAGTTGCAGACCTTGAAAACCCCTTTTTTAGAACACGGGAATCCACTGACACAGTACAGGCTTAGAGGATTTTCCTACTCAGTGAAAGATAACTGAAATTCTTAAGTGGCTTCAGATGCTGAAATCGCACTGTTCCCAAAGCATCTGCTGCTTACAAATCACCACACAAACTAAAGCCAGGCTGGGTTTCGTGTTGTTTTTTGTTTTGTTTTGTTTGGTTTTTTTTGTTTGTTTTTTTTTTGTTTTGTTTTGTTTTGTTTTTGTTTTTGTTTTTTTTTACGTAAGAGGAAATTATGTCCGTATCTAGACTAGGAAACAATGCTGGAAAAGCTGGCAGCTCCATTTTCGAAAGGGTGCTCGATCTGAAACATCAAAAAGGGGGTTTGTTTTTGTAAGCACTCAGCTCTTTCAGCTCTGAAAGTTCAGTCTTACGCATACGGATCGGTTCTTGAACCCGCGGTGACATTGTTATCTAGCTAAGGCGCAGCCCTTCACCTCGGGCCGGGGCCGAAGGAACCGCGCCGCTGCGCCGCGCTTGAAGGGCCGGCCCCGGGGCACCTCCCGGCCCTCAGCACGGGCCGTCTTCAGGACAAGCCGAAGGCTCGGCGGCCATCGCCCCTCAGCCCGTCCTTGCCGGGCCGGCCGCCCCGCCGCCATCTTGCCGCTCACCGCTCCCGCGCGGCCGCTGTCGCTTTAAGGACGCGGGCACGAGCCGCCTTCCCCCCCCGCATCACGCGCTGTCCCAGCGCGCCCCCCTCCCCCCCCGGCTCCGCGCTCGCTCCTGATTGGCCGAGCGCTGCGCCGGCGGATAGTCAACATGGCCCGCGTGCGGCGTGGCGGCTGTGGCGCCGCCGGGGCCAATCGCTGGCGTTGTTGTTGAGGGAGGTGCCGGCGCTTCGGCCAACGGGAGGGGGCGTTGTTGGCGTGCGGCGCAGCCCTGCGAGGAGCCCGGCGGCTGGCGCGGCTGCCTCTGCGGGCGTGAGGGGACGCGGGGCGCGGGCAGGTGAGAGGGGCTTGGGGGGGACCGGGGCGGGCGGCGGGGGGCCCGGCCGGTAGGGCCTGCGCCGGGGTGGAGCTCGGGGGCGACGGAGGCCGCCCGGAGCCGCCCGCCGGGGAGGGGCGGGCCCGGCCCGGTCAGGCACCATTTTAAGGCTGGCTTGAGAAGTTCGGACCGAGGGAAGGGCGAGCCCGCGTTGCGCTGAGCCTGGCGGAGGGGGACGGAGCGGTTCCGGCCGCTGCGCCGGCGGCTCTGGGGAGCCTGGCGGCGAGCCCTCCCTTCCCCCGCCCTCCCGGGGGAAGCGGGGGAGGAAGAGGGCGGGAGGGCTGTTGTTTGTGGTGAACAGTTCCTCCGTCTTTCTCGCCCCGCGGTGCTCGGGTTGTCAGACTCGTTGCCGCTTCGGTCAGGCGTGATTCTTTCCTTTGACCTCGTTCACGATCTTGTGTTCCCTCAGCGTGGTGTGGGATTTCGGGGGCTCAGTTTTTCATTTCGGGGTCCTCGTCTATCAAGCGAGGACCTGTTGAAAATTTTCGCTGCTGCTATGGTTGTTTACTGCGTGTAATACCAGCATTGGTAGGATTTGTCTGACTCTGTTCCCATAACATCTGCTTACCAGGCCCCAAAATAAAAAGGAAAGCAAGAATGTGAGTTATAGGTGAAACCAGCACCACTAGGCAAATTTTTATAAAGCCATCTTTAACCAAAATAGTGTTACCTGAAGGAAACTTCCAAGATGAGCTTAAGTATTGTTAATGCTCGGGGCTTGTGGAACAGGTTAATGAGTTTCTTCCTCTTGACTATTTTTTCATTATTGCTTCTAATTTCCCTTCCAAAAAGTGTCAGACTATTATGTTTGTGGCTTCCCAAAAGGTTGCATCCCAGCATCTCTAAAGCGGAAGCCATAATTTTCTCTTCTGATTTGTTGTAGTTACGAAAACCAGTAACAGTGGTGGGTAGACGTCTTCCTGCAAGTTCAGGAGTCCATTAGTTTCCTGCTTCACATTCTAGTTGTGTTTGGAAGGTTTGAACAACAAGGCTTAGGCTCTTTTAGCAGAGAAAATTTATTCTGTCTACGCTTATATTTATGAATATGTTTTGCCGTTAAATGTACAGACTTTTCCTTTAATGTTGCATACTTCAGGATATTACTTGCCCTTATAATGAACTTTTGCTTAGTGTGCATCAAGTTTACAGTTTCCTGCTGCTTTAAGTGAGTAATGGTGTGTGACATTTGTGGTAGACGAATTGCAGCAGCCTGCTTTGTGGGACAAGT
Organism: Tyto alba; assembly: GCF_018691265.1. Lineage (NCBI taxonomy): Eukaryota > Metazoa > Chordata > Aves > Strigiformes > Tytonidae > Tyto > Tyto alba. The sequence continues at coordinate 4,413,040 of NW_024881329.1, read as the reverse complement.
GGTTGATGTAAGTTCTCTTTCCCCAAAGCTTCATGTCTGCATTAGTAATTTGAAAACAGTGCACTGTCCAGAAGAAATAAGATATGAATTTGGCCTCTTATTGGTGGCGGTAGCCATAATGACAATATCTTACACTATCATTTTCTTGGAGTCCTGAGAGCTTTTTCATGTCTTGATTTTTTTGTAAACTGAGCTCACTTACTTGGAAATATCAAAGGCAATAAATGTGAAGGCTCAGTGCTTTAATACTGTACTTTTTCAACTAGGTATACATTTAACTTTGTGCGTCTAAAATCATCTTGCTCTCCCCTCCCCTGCCCCTACCAGTTTTTACCAGACAGTTTTGTTAGTAACTCTGCAGCAGTTAAGTCATCGAAAGACAGCTATAACGCAACTGGGAATCACAAGCAGTTTTATAAGAAAGCTGCTTCTAATTATTTATTTATATACTCTTTACTTTTTAGTTGCTGAAGGAACAACTTTGAGGAGCAAAACAAGACTTAAAAGTATGTGTTTGCACCAGGGAATGGTGTCGTCTTTTTTTTTTTTTTTTTTTCTGTTGTTTCTTGGGCATGTTCTGACAAAAGCCATTCACCTAATTCATGACTCTTCCAGTGAAGATTAATTCAACTGCTATTTAAAAATTATTCAAGTTATGGGGACTTTATTCCAGGTTTTCCAAACACAGATGAGGATGGAATAGGAATCTTGTTTTTCCTCAGCAGGGCTGAGCAGTAGTTCCCTACAGGAAATACAGCACAAACAACTGAGCAGAAGAATTTTGATGTGGAGTGGATTTTTTTCCATTAGCTCTGTCACTGGGCCTAGGTTGGATGAGACAAGTCTTCAAGGCTAATTTTTAAGTAATGCGAGTCTACATTTTTATTTGCTTACTGTTGCTCCCTGTAATACTGACTAGGATCATATAACTTGTTGGCTGAACTCTGATATTAGGTCAATTTGCTGTCTTACCTTTTCAATCCTATCTCTTTTTTTTCCCTGCCCTCTGTCTGCTCTGGAAGGAAAGACTTGTTTATGCTGCTTTATTTCTTCAGCTGTAAAATAGTAAAATTATTTGTTTTGCTCTAGCAGATGATTGCTGGCATTGCCACTTTCTCTTGTTATGTTTAAGTCAACAGTAAGTGTTTGCAAATAAATATGCTTTGGTTTCTGAAACACGCAGGGTCTAATCCCCTTTTGTTTTTTCCTGGACTTAATCTATTGGGTGGGCTCGCATGCTTTTTCTGGTAGATGTTAAGCAACTTTACTTCCTGTGGAATAATCTAAAGTATACTGTTAGTACTTTTGTAAATGAACAAAGCTTTTTCCACCTCTGTTTAAAGTGGTTGTGAATGTGTTGCTTTTCTAGTTTAGAGTAGGAATCAGCATTTTTTGGATGGGAGGGTGCATGCGATCTCTGGGCCTCCTGCTCTGGCTACCACTCAGGATGTCATTAGCACCTAGGTTGTTCTTTGGTAGCCCTATATTGGAAGCTGTGCCAAAGATCAGCCTGCTTGGCCTTTACAGAATCTAAGAAATCAGACCTGTCAAATCTCATGAATGATGTAAGGTACTTGCCAGTCCGCAAGTCAAATTTAGAATAAAATCTGCTTTCTTGAGAGCTTGATAGGGGAAAATACCACCTATGCTTCTGTTTGATATGTGGTGATTGCTTGAATTTGATGAACTATTTGGAATGGGGGGGTGGGAGGGAGGAGCTAAACAACCTGTATTAATACAGTAGATACACAGGTTTAGGTATTTCACCCCAGTGAAGAAATAACAGCAAAATAAATTAGGTAATCTGGCTCCCTCTGGTTTCTCAGGAGAGCTAATTTAGATTTTGGGGGTTGGAGTAGCTGTGCTAAACTTGGTTCTAGTCATTGCTAATACCAAGACTTCATCTTCTATGTTTCTTCTTTGTGTTCTCACTCCCGATAAATAAATTCAAGGTAAATCTTCATATAGAGGATTCTGCCTTCCTAGCTGTTGTCAAAAACCCTTCTCTTGGTAAATAATTTTCTGTCCTTCAGTGTTTTGCTTCTCTTTATCTATCAGCAGTTCTAGATTGTCATTCAGTATAGTGCAGCAGAAGCAGCTATCCACGAAAATAGCCCTGATTAGACAGGCAAGTAAGGCATATTTTCCTGCTCAGATGACATAAGAAAAAAGTAATTCTGAAGTTGTAATTCATTTGAATTTTCACTGTTTTCAGATCAGGAATAGTAATATAGTATATGCAGAGATTAAAAATTAATTATTTACTGTGATACTGTCAAGGACTTAAAAAATAATGCATTTATATATTTGACTTGATTTTTTTTTTTTTTTTTATAGAATGCAGAGCTAGTCCAGGAAACTATGAAACTTGTCTTCAGACTGAAGACTTATGATCTGGATTAGCATCTGGAATACTTAATAGAAAAAAAAATAAAAGGGTTAAATGAAACCACCTAACAGGCTGTGTAAAAACTATGAGCAAGTTCCAGTTTGGATTGGGTATTGTGGTAGCTATTCACTCTACTGTAAGAGATTATGCATTACGAATTTCTTAGCAAAGCCATCAGTTAGTAATTTATATTGAGGTTTTAAACAATGACCTGTTCTATTTTCATCTTCTGTTGAGGTAAACAAATTACCATTAAAGTATTTTTAAATGCTCTATTTCAACTTGCAGGTGGATACAGGCACACAGATGGCAGATAACAGGTATGTTGGACTGTTTTCTTGAAACTAAATTGCAATAGAGCTGACTGTATATTTGCTCTTCTGGGAGTTTGTTTTTTACCTATGAAGAATGGATTACCAAACTTGGATAAGAATAAAATGGTAGTATTTTCTCCAGCTAGACTGTGTCTCCTTACAGGAGGGACACAATCCTCATTTGGTACAGGAGAAGCTGACACTGTAGTATATTGGATACAGAATTACTCTGTTCTTGGATTAACATAATTTGCATTGTTTTGATTCAGTTTTCAGTGTTCATATTTAAATGCTCTAAAGTCTTGAAGAGAACACTGATTCTCAGTGTTTCTCTGATCTGTATGATTTAAGAGTGCAAAAGGTACTGTTTTATTTTCTAGTCTTTATCGCATTTTTGGGACAAGTAACTGTTGTTAAACTGCTGTAAATACATGTGTGTTGCTGGTTTTTTTCAAGGTTTGCAGTGCACCAGGGTAAACTGGATAAGCTAGACTATCCACTAACTAATAATACCCATGTGCATACATGCTATCTTTTCTCCGTTTGTATCTGAGTTGGGGTTAATTTCAGCAATACTCACTCTGTATTTTGTGACCTGTAAACTGGCAGAGAACACAGGGAATGCTTGCTGGCTGACTCATTCTGAGCCCTCTCTTTCTCCAGTGCAGGAAGTGTGATGGAAGATGTTGCAGCAGGGAGATGGGGAGGATAGGGCCATCTCTCTTTAGAACAGAAGCAAATGTTTTTATTGTTAATCAAAACTACTTGGTGTAGAAATTTGAAACAAAGAGCTTTGATCTCTTGTTTATCTTCCTTTCTTACCTATAGCCTTTCTCATGTTTTTATTCATGACATATACTAAAAGAGTGTCTTGTATTTTCACTTGTAATAACATTTTCCTGTTCCGAGTGACCAGTGGAGATGAAAGGCCAGCCATTCATGTAATGAGATGAATTCATCTGTCATTGTTTTTTGTTTGGGGGCTTTTGTGTTTGTTTTGGTTTGGGTTTTTTTTGTTTGTTTGGGGTTTTTTTGCCTTCCCTTTGTATCCTATTCATCTTAGGAGAGCTAGTTTCATATCCAAACTAATAAGTTTTGGGAAGCTTGAAGACATAAATACATGGCATAAATAGCAGCATGCTTGTTTATAAAATTTGTCCTGTAGTAAACACTGAAAATTCAGAATACTTTTGTTCTTAAAGATTTTTATGAAATTATGTCTTTTCAATGTGTTACGTTTCTTATAGTAAAACAGAAGATACTGCTTCAGATTCTGTGGAGGCCGCTAAAAATGCAAGCGACAAAAAAGGTAAGAAATACATAGTAGTAGAATACATAGTAGTAGGTAATATTGCAAAGGTGGAATGAACCTTTTGCCTTCTATAGTGAAGCTTCTTTATGTACAGTTCCAAAACCTTTACAGACAAAACTATAGATGTGTTTGCGATTGAAAGCAAAGCCATGGTTTCTAGGCTAACTGTTCACTTTCTGATGTTTTCCATATTTATTACAGCCAAGAGCAAAATAAAGGCTGTATTTTTGTAGGTGGTGTGACCTAGAATGTTTCAGTATTGCATGAAATAACCCACTAGACACTTGCAATAAGGCCCGTGTAGACTAGCTTTTAAGGAAATGTAGTCTTTGTCAGTATAATTATGAAAATGAGCTGTCCTGTATGTATGCTAGCTCTTTGCTATCTTGTTTGTATGAAAATGCATCTTCATAATATGTCCTCTTGAGGTTTTTATTCTTCATTTGGAAGGTCTACAGATAACTGCTGAATAATGCTTTTCAAGTTAATACTTCTGTGTGCAGAAGAGCTGCAGTTCCATTGTTCTTAGTCTGTATGCTCAGATTTGTAAGTTATAGTGAGATATGTTTCACATATGTGGTTACCAAATCTTCTCTGGGTCTCTTTTTTAAGAAAGCCTTTGTGATTGGCAGTTGGAAATCGCATACAAACTGGTAGACACCATTGAATAATTGTTATAGTCAAGTTGGATTAAGAAAAAACCACCTACCCCCCTAAACATACAACAAAAACAACACACAAACCCACCTATATAAAACCTTCATCAAGTTAGTACGTGCTGTGCAATTTATTGTTTTTTAATATCTGGGGAGAAGAGCAATAAGAAAGAGTGGGAAGATTTGAAAAGCAAAAGTCTTTCTGTTACGACCACCTGTGTGGTTATTAGTAAGGATTTTTAACTCATTACCAGAAGCATTTTAGATCTGACCTCCCATAAAAATAGTCTTCTGTGAACTGTTGCGATGACTGTTTGAGGAGTTTTAGATTGTTAAAGTATCTTGATGTAAAAAAAAATTAGTAGTTGTCAGGGAAATGGTCACAGTGATATGCTGCTTTGCTGCTGCTATGCTACAGTGTGCACAGTTTTCATCATCTTTTTCAGGAGTCAGACTAACTGAAAAACACTTTTACAAATGTCTTGAAAGTATAATTAGGTGGTTCTCTTGCAAGCTTGTAAGCTTATAAGCTACAGCTAATACAGAGGGAGGATAGAGAAACTCCTGCTTTGCAGCAGACAGCAAATTTGCTTATGTCATCAATCTACTTGCATCTGAAAGCAAAGATTTGATATATTTGCAAAGAGAAAGGTATATTTTCTGTCATAATCCTATTTTATCTTTCTGAAATCTGATTCTCTAGTAATTTTGCTTGATTTATTATTTAACTATAATGGTGCTATTTGAGATCTGGAAAACTGAGTGTTTTTACTGTGACTGCTGTAAGACACACAGTATGACAAAAACATTACAAATGTATTCAAATCTGTTTTAAAAGTGGTTTTCTGTCTTCATAGAAAAGCTAGCAGACCAAGTGATGCAAAATCCGCAGGTCCTGGCAGCTCTACAGGAACGTCTTGACAACACGGCACTTACTCCTTCAAGTTACATTGAAACGTAAGTACAGGGCATAATAAAATTCTTGAAAGACTGAAAGCATAATAGAATGTTATTACTGTATAATTAAGGTAGGAAATGAGAACAGATGATTCACTAAGAAAAATCTTCTACTTAAACCATGATTCATAGTGGCCTGTGTCTGGAAACAAGAGTCAAGTTTTAGTTTACTTACACAAAATTGCAAATAAAATTTTGTCTAGGTCTGTTTTCCTTGGCTTTTATTATTTTGGCTAGAAATAATTCCCCTCTTCACTTTGTTTCCTTCTGTGACCCTTATTCTGTCTGAGTGTGTGCTGCATTGACTGATTTCTATAAAGTTGCTGTCCGGGATGTAGTGGAGAGTTCAGGACATCTAAATCCATAGTTTGAAGTTTAGTTTTATATTAACTTTGAAATTTTTATTTCTCGTCTGGGAGTAGCTGGTAGACCTATATAAAAAAAAAAAAGTACTATAAAAAGTTTTTTACCTGCCTATATATAAATACTTAATAATTTAAAGTACAGATGGGCAATGTGTACTTTTCTGAGTATGACCCATGAATCAAAACCTTCCCCTGTAGAATGCACAGTTCTTTTCAGAGATGGATCAGCACAACTCAGTCTCAAAATTCAGAGGTAAACAAAGGTATTAGTTTCAAATCTCTGAACAACATGGGGAGGGTGGTGGCTCCAGGGAATGGAACAGAATATAACACCTTTGAGAACAGCGTGGGTAGGAGAGGATTCTTTCAAGTTTTTGAAACAGATTTTGTAGAAATGTGTGTTTGACATAAGTCTTTTGTTTAAAATTTGCCCTTAATTATAAGCAGCCTTTTTCACAGTGATATGCTAAATAATGTTGAGGTAACTAGCTTTTAGCCTTAAAGAATTGTTTGTTTTTTAGTTTACCAAAAGCAGTGAAAAGAAGAATTGATGCCTTGAAACAGCTCCAGGTGAAGTGTGCCCATATAGAAGCTAAATTCTATGAAGAAGTACATGATTTAGAGAGAAAATATGCAGCACTCTATCAGCCCCTTTTTGATAAGGTGGGAAGACTGTGTATATAATCTTTGTCTCTTAGCTGAGTTGGTTCTGTTTGCATATATGTAATTTTACATCTTCAATTACATTCCCGATATTTTTTTTTCCTGACAGAGAAGAGAGTTTATTAATGGGGAAGCTGAACCCACAGATGCAGAGTCAGAATGGCACAGTGAAAATGAGGAAGAAGAAAAACTAGCTGTGAGTATAATCTGGGTAATGATCTACAGATAGATCAGATTGTCAGAATTAATTCCTGTACAGTGTCTTCCATGAAAAGACTCATCTTTTGGAAATAAAGGTTTTATCAGTGATGTGCTCTTGTGATGAATACACTGTTATGTCCAGTAAAAACTTTCAGACTTCTAGTTTAGTCTTTTTTCAATTCACTCAAGTTACAAACTTGAAAAGTTGCTTTTGTTTGCACTGTTCGTAACCTGTTAACAGTACGTTTCTGATAATGGGTTCCATTCCAGTGCTACATGATACCCCAAGATAATAGAAGGCTGGCTGTTTGTCTGCCTGTCCCCTTTATTTTGGGGGACATAATTAGCTTTCACTTCCATAAATACAGATTAGATACATGTCACCTAGTCGTAAAATGGAACTGGCCTAACAAAATATGTGCTGGCTAGTGGATTCCTACTTGTCTATGAGTAGGAGCCATCTAGATTTAGGAGGGATAACATAATCTGTAGGCTGCCTTTTACTCTCCTGTTGTCGTTTTTAGAGGTGTATACTTGTGGTTGGCTTGCTTTTTTGCAGAGAAGTGACCTACTTACAATTCTGCGTTTGCTGTTCTGTGAGGTTTTCTTTGCATTTTTAACTCAGCCCATTTTCCTTCAGTTTCCTCTGGACAGTGTTCTGTATACAAAGCAAATTGTTCTTGTTTTTGCTGATCTTACGAGATTTAGCATGACACAGTACTCCATGTGCATAAGCAAAAAAGGTTCGCTAGGCTTTGTGTAACTACAGCATTGACAGGCCATATTCCATGCAATTCTAAGATCAGAAACATGTCTAGATGGCAAGTAAACTGCTACTTCATATTCTTGGCTAGTCGTAACCCGATTAGCTGCTGTGCAGAACTTACATATTTGCTGCTACCTAGTGGTATAAAAGGAAAGGTGCAATGCAGCTGATTCAGACTGCAAATCTCCTGGGTTTTTTGAGATGGAAAAGTGACTTAAACATTCTGAAAAAGAATGACTGACATCAGTTATGTATAGGGAATCCTGTATCACAAAAGCTTAATTGAAGACAGTGTAATAATGAAAAATAACCATATAAAACAACTTTACCAGGTATTCTGCAAAATTGGGAAGCTAAAACAGTTTTTCAGAGGGCAAAGTTAAATTTTAAATTTCTAGATGAAACACTGCAAATGGCACATGAAGCTACAGGAATGAGATGAATAGAAAAATAGAATGTATTTTTATTTTTTGTTTGTAAAAAGATAGAAATGTGTTTTATTTCTGTTGGTCAAGTCAGTGAAACTGTCACTTGCTCTGTTTAGTCATTGTACAGAAGAATTCCAAATGTGGTGAAAGTAAATCTGAATGAAATGTGTATATATATTTAGTTGTATAAATAAACGGTGTGTGTCTCAACTTCATTTACAGAGAAAAAACAGTTTCAATTTTAAATGTTCCTTAAATACCACTTCAGAGATGGCAAATGTTTTGTGAATACACCTCTGTTTATTCAATTGTGACTTCTTAATATATTTAATTTCATAAATGCTTCTGTATTTGCTTCACAGGGAGACCTGAAAAATGTAGTGGTAATAGAAGAAAAAGCAGAAGCAGGAGAGACAAATGTCAAAGGAATTCCAGACTTCTGGTTTACTATCTTTAGGAATGTAGATATGCTAAGTGAATTAGTACAAGTAAGTTTCTCCTCTGGGAAGAATAACATCTGTTGTGTTAAATGTATTGCTACTTTTTCCAATTAATAGTGAGTGCTTGTGGAAAGTGTGTGAGCCCAAATCTTTGAGTCTTCGGAATCCTTGATAGTACTCCTGATGATCCTTGAAAGGCCAACAATGGACAAGCAGAACAGCTGACCCAAACTGCTACACACTATGTGGATTGTTTAAGGAATTATAACAACATTTGTAGGTACTAAAATGCAAGGTTGTGCTGCTTACAACAGCTGTTCCCCTGTAGTTTTGTTAATTTAGCCCATAAAGGATTATTTTGCAAGGGTGTTATAAGCATACCCATGGATTGGTTGAATTTGTGTTAAACAGCTTATGTAGTTTTGCTCTCAGTTACATTAATTGCTTTTAATGCTGTGAAGGAAGAATTCCTTGAAGCATATTTTTTCTGTAAATCTCACCACCAGTAAATAACCTGAATTAAGTTTTTATTTCCAGTAATGTTCGTGCAGCCTAGTATGGTAGCAGCTTTATTTACTGAAGACAAAGCCTAATAATTGAAAATTTGGCATGTGGTATTTGCAACTGTGATTAAGAAATTTGGATCCAGACCTGAACTTTAGCTCAAATTGTTGAATCATTTTGGTTTGGTTATTTTTTAAGAACAGGTTGAACAAGCAAACTAGATTAGAATTTAGTTCTTCTAAATACTGCCTGATGGATAATATTTTTTTTCTTTTTTTTTTTCTTAGGAGTATGATGAACCAATCTTGAAACATCTGCAGGATATTAAAGTTAAGTTTTCGGAACCTGGACAGCCTATGGTGAGTTTTCTGTGGTGTTTTTTCATGATGAAAATTGTATTAATGAAGTGAACAACATTTCAAAATTTTCATTCTGCTCTCTTCAGAGGTTTTCTTTCTAGGCTAATATCTACATGCTTTGCCTCTTCAAGATTTAGCTTCAACTTTCCTGACCCTTTGCTCTTTCATTCTTAGCTTGCACATCTGACATCATTGTAGTTTCTCAATTAGAATTCTGTCCAGTTCTCACTTTCTTTTTCTCTCTCAAATTCCAAATTAGCTACTCTTACTAGTAAAGTGGCTGCTTTTAGTTTGAAAATGAATTGTTGAAAAAATTTTAGGTGCTACTTACTATATGGCACATTTCATCAAAAGATGAGATGTGATTTAGTAATATTAATAACGATGATGGATACTGTACTTATTGATAAGGATAGAAAAATTTATTAGATGATCTTTTAAAAGTGTACCTAATGATTAATTTTTGAAGTACAACTTTGCTTTTTTTTTAAATTGTTCTATTGCTTATTTAATTAATGCAGAGTATACTTATTCCTTGAAGTCCTTTTGAGGGGGAGGTAGGAAGAAGGATGGGGTTTGAGCCTACACATCCTTTCTTTAAACTTCATCCTTGTGGCTTTTTCCTTATGTTTGGCATTTTTTGTTTTGTCTTATGGAGTTGTAGTCTTCTGACAGAGTTTAAAATAAATGCAAAAAAAGCTTCAGTGAAGATTCACTTAAGGCAGATAGGACTTTCTCAAAATACCTTTTAAAGGTTCATAACAGCCGTAACAAAGTTGTTTTGTTTTTTTTTTAGTCCTCGTTGTCTTTCTCCTGTTAGTACCAAAACACTTGAGCTGATAATAGGCAGCACAGACAGAGAAAAAATGGGAATTAAGTTCCTAAACATTGCTAGGACTGAAGGAGATGATGTGACTTTTATGAAGAAGATGGATTATTTAAGCACAAAGTAAAGTATTCTAAGTTGCTGGTTTTTATCTTAAAGCATATCTATTTGGTGGCATTTAGATGATTTGGGAATAGTTGTTTTTGCCTACAGCATTTTTGTGTTCTCATTCAGCTTTATTTTACAGTACCTTAAACTGAAAACCTGTTCTTAAAACATCAGTGGATTTATCTTTTCTCGCACTGTTCGTAACCTCTTGACAGCATATTTCTGTGAATAGGTTCCATTCCAGTGCTACATGAAATCCAATAATGGAAGGCTGACGAATTCCATGTCCCTTCTATATTTGGAGACAAAAGGATGCATTCCTAACTACCGTAGTGAAACTGGTTATCCAGTTGTGTGTGACTGTTTTGCCTGAAATTGTCTGGCTGCTGGAAGTTGGTGCAGCAGTAGTAGCTTTGTACTGTAAAAAGTTCACATAACCAGTGTGTAATAAATACACTAATTCTGCTGGGGATTATGTTTTGCCACTAAGAAATTAGTCATGGTTAGGAATTTCCTGATTTACCATTGACCCAAAGTAATTAACTGTAGTTATGGTCCTGCAGAAGTAGATTTACCTGGCTACAGTAATGGTGCTTCAAAGTTCTGTCTGCTATAGCATGTATATATCAACTTTTATCTGCATGAGGCATAAGTAATTCCCTTACTATTTGCTTTTATTTATAATCATATGAATGAACTAACATAAGTTTGTATAAATACAATTTCTGCTTATGTATCTGTTTGGACATCAGGATCCTTAGCTAGAATATTCAGACCTGGATGTTGTATCTGGTTATAACTTAAGTAGCTTGAAATAAGGAAGTTCTCTCTTTTTTTTGATATCATGAGAACATTTAGTACTACAGGGGAAATCTAGAAATACATGCTGATAAGCAGGTAAGCTTATATCAAAAGCGAAGATGTCCAAATAAAGACTACTGGAAAGGTTATTGTGCTACTTCAAGTAGTATGTGAAACTTGAAGCTGCTTTTTATTATCTCCTAATTAGCAGGTATAGAATGAAAAACTGAGATGCAGTCTCTGCAGATACTTTTTGTCTTGCTAGTAGTGCTGCTGGTTACCTATTTATAACTCCAGTGGTGGTCTGTGGGATTATTTGGGTATGAGTGTTAGTCACCGGTAGTGGATAAGTGTTGTGGATGGAGTGACATGCTTAACTTGGAAGCAACAATGTGTTTATTGATATAAACCAGCAATTTAACAAAGTTTAATAGTAAATGCGGTAGTGGTTTAACAAGATTTGATGGCAAGGTACACTTGATTATCTACTGCATAGAGGACAGGGTCAGACAAAACTGTCAGGAAGACCTTCCTGGAGAGTCATGAGGTTCAGAAAGGACCCCCTTACATTCTAAACTCTGAGAGGGGAGTTTAGGTGCAGCTGGATCCAGACTTGGTCAGCAGTTTATATCTAAAGGATTATATGTGCACAATTAATCCTTTATATAATTTAGTTAGGATTTCAAAGTTCATCATGCTATTAATCACTTACTGAGAATCTGTTGTGGCAAGGACTCTCAGCCTTGAGGAGTAACCTTGAGAGGCCTCCCTGCTCCAGGGAGGATCCTGCCGTGCAGCCTGCTGCCACGCAGGAGAGCACAATGGGCCCTGGACTGTCCACCAGTTCTGGAGTAAGATACTTATATTTACATGCTGACTACAGATGTTAGTTTCTACCAAATTTGGCTTGAGCCGGACGTTGACCAGCACCGTGTTTCACATTAGCCCTTGGCCAGTGTGTTAATTGTCTCCCCTGAATCCACACGCCCAGGATGATGGCTGCTGGTGGTTATTGTGTGAGCAGGGTTACGGGAAATACAGGCTGGGTTGGGGAGTGGGGGGAGCACACTGCCACAATAAGCTCAGTTTGTGACTTCTCCTGACCATGTTTGCCAGAGAGAGATTTACCTTATTTGCAGACACCCTCCAAATCATACTAGCTGTCTCAAATTGGTTTAAAATGTAGTAATTACCTAATTATAATTTGAATGTTAATACTAGCCAAGGTTGTTCTATCTTCCTGCATGTTCAGAATTAGTTGACATTCTTAATTTCCTGCTTCTGCTGTAGCTTGAAAGATAAGATTGCCATAAAATTCTTACATTTTTCTTGTATTCAGAATCTGATGAATGGTAATCCTGCTGATGCACTATTTCAAAGATAAAAATCAGTGGTAACATTAATTTATAATGGAACTTTCTTCCAGTCTTTCTCATTAGAGTTCCACTTTGGGCCCAATGACTACTTTTCTAATGCAGTCCTGACAAAAACATACAAGATGAAGTCGGAGCCAGACAAGACAGATCCCTTTTCGTTTGAAGGACCTGAAATAGTTGATTGTGAAGGGTAAGGAAAATTTGAAATTCAAAAAACCTTCTGAAGCAATAGTCCATATTTTTCAGATGCTGTTTTTTCTTACTGTGATAATGATGAATGAAGGTAAAATAAAGCTTTTGCTGACTTGAAAACTGGGAATGTTTGTAGGGGTGATGATGCAGAAGAGATACATAGATATAGATGCTTTGACATAGTGTGCACTTTAAGTCTTCCACCTCTCAAATTTAATAGAAAACTAATGAGGTAACAGAAATTTTATTTCCAAATAACTGGGTAAGTTCATTTTAGTCATTACATTTCATAGACCCCCATCCTCAGTCTGATAAGTAGCCTTAGACTCTCTTGGACTCTTGCTCATCTCCTCAGCAATTTTTATTCCAGCAGCACTTTTGAATCTGGCAGGAATTGGTTGTATGCGCAAACTGCTCTTTCAGCCTATTTTGAGGCTGGAGCATACTGGCCATGCAGTAAGGTTCTTGATCCTTGGGGGGAACACAGCAAATTTTTTGGCAAAGTGTGCTCAGAAACTGACTGTGGGATGGTGAATTCTCATCTCTATTCTGGAAGGCTAGTGAGTTCGACACCATGTCGGAGTTTCTCTTTGGGTAAAAGATTGTTCTGTTTAACCTTTTGTCTTCCCATCAGCGATCTCTGCTTTGTAACTGATGTTCAGTGCCACACCAGAGCAGAGCTGACACAACTGAAAAATGTTTTTGTACCTTTTTTTTTTTTTACCTTCCTTGGTGGTGTTTTTGCTGTTGGTTTGTGGTTGGTTGGTTGTTGGTTGTTTTTTGGGGTGGTTTGTTGTTGTTTGGTTTTTGGGGTGTTAGGGGGTTTTTTGTTTGTTGTTTTTCTTCTCTCCTTCAAAGATGTGTTTTTTCGGTTTTGGTTGGATTTTTGTTGTCATTTTGTGGGCGGTGTGACCTGCTTTCAGCTGGGATAGTTAATTTTCTCCCTAGTAGCTGGTACAGTGCTGTGTTTTGGATTCAGTGTGAGAATAAGGTTGATAATGACAACTAAAGCATCAATGTGTTAAGTAGCACTTATCCTAGGTTAAGGATTTTTCAGTTTCCTCATACTCTGCCAGAGAGCAGGTGCACAAGAAGCTGGGAGGGAGCATGGCCAGGAGAGCTGACCCAAATTAGCCAAAGGGAAATTCCATACCATAAAACATCATGCTCAGTATAAAAGCTGCGGGGAGTTGGCTTGGGGGGGACAGATCACTGCTCAGGCATCGGTCAGAGGGTGGTGAGCAACTGCACTGAGCATCACTTGTCTTTTCTTGGGTTTTATTTTTCTCTCTTTGTTACAATCCTTTTCATGACTGCTATTATTGTTGTTGTTATGTTTTATTTTACTTTGATTAAACTGTTCTTATCTCAATCCACAAGTTTTACTTTTTAATCCTTCTCTTCCCCATCCCGCTAGGAGCAGGGAGGAGTGAGTGAATGGTGGTGTGGTGCTTAATTGCTGGCTGGTGTTAAACCATGACAGGGGTTTGGTTTTTGGGGGGTGGAGGGAGTGTTTGTGGGGTTTTGGGGTTTTTTTTTAGTTTGTTTAAAACTAGCATTTAAATGACGAATACTTGCTGTCTTGAAGGCACCCTGACAACTTCAAAACCTTTTGGCTTTTGAATTGAGTATTTACCTACAGTGAGGCAAAACATTTACTTTTATGTTTAGTGAAAGTTGTGCCCAAGTAAAATGCTAGTCCATTTTGAAGAAAACTTTAGTGAATTAGAGCAAAATGTTTTCTGTTTAAGTCTTACAGAGGAATCCCTTTCTAAAATTGCTGGTATGTCAGAACTTTGACTTCAGTTCATGTTTCCTGATGAAAGTTACAGACACTAGACCAGAACAGGAAAACATTTCTGTGACTTTTTATGCCAGTTAACTGTAAAACAGATGACTTGTGTTCATTTATCTTTAGGACAGCATGTTTTGAGGCACTTAAATGTTGCTGTTGACACCTTTATTTCCATTAGAAGAAAACCAGCAGTGTTTAGTACTCATTCTTTGCCAAGTGCAGTTTTGCATAAAAGTATAGGTGAATGGAAGGAGTCTTTTAGTTGAGATAAGTGTCAGTTTGCACAGTAGCAGAAAGGAGCTGAAAAGTAAGCTCTTTCTAGCTTGCTGTACTTGGCTGCCAAGTCAGTCTGAGCACTGCTCTTTGGACAGCTAAAGTGTGCCTTTCCCTGGCCGCTCCCTGTGCATTTATTTTTAGGGTAACTGGACACTGCCTTGGCCTGTAGTGGGAGGATGTAATGTATTCTTCTCTACACTTCCAACTACTGGAAGAATAATTCTGAACTGTTGAGATTTTTCTGGAGTATCTTAATCATGTTATTGGTTACAAAAATCCGATAATTGGGGCAAAGTGGTATTAAAGTATGGGTGGTATGGGGGAAGTGATTACTCTGCAAAGACAGAAGATTTTTCATTTAGGGAAATATTTGATATGTCCAACATACACATAGTGTCTAGTATGACAATGTATCTACTTGATATCAAGTAGATTCAGTTGCCGGTGTGTGTAAAGACTAGATTTATCTAGAGAATGATAAGCCATCTTTGCCTTTATGCTTGTTGCTCTAATGCTTAGATCCTTATTTTCACTGATGTCTCGTGTTAAAATGCTCTTTCCCACATGTTGTCTCTAGGTGTACTATTGACTGGAAGAAAGGAAAAAATGTTACAGTTAAAACAATCAAGAAGAAACAGAAACACAAGGGTCGAGGCACAGTTCGGACAATTACTAAACAAGTACCCAATGATTCTTTTTTTAACTTCTTCAGCCCAATAAAGGGTAAGCTTGGAAATTGAGAATTTAGGGCTCTTAAAGTATGTTGTGTTTTATTTATGTTTGTATTTCTACAGCTTAAACCTATAAACTATGTATGCTTCTGCATTGTATACTTTCTTCTTACTAGAGGAAGATGACAAACTGCAGCCCATCCAAACAGATCATTTTGTTCTGACGTTATTCTGTAGAATTTGGCCATTAGGTGTGCTCTGTAAACAGGATTCGTAGTATGGAAAGAGTCTCATATACAATCTCATAAAGAAGTTGACTTGTTCTACCACAGGATGGCTCCATGCATCCATTTGAGGTTTTTAATGTGCAAAAGAAATCTCTTCCAGTGTCGGTCAAGTTATAGCTTATAGGTTTCATTTCAACCTTTGTGTTAAGTGATGGAACTTTCTGTGGTTTCTTCTGATTAATTAGTGATCTCTAATGCTCAATACATACCCTCCTAATTTAGCTAGTTATCTAATGTTAGATGTGTACTCATATATTTAAAACAATTTAGATGGATTCCAAAAACATTATTTCTTCTTGATGCATCTCCCATTGTACTCTTTCTTTTTTTCTTTTTTTTTTTCTTCTCCAAACATGGATGGAAGAAGCAATTTATTTTGTGGACTTCAGAGATGTACCAAACAGAATGGACATCAGTTCTTGATTCAGTAGTGGGCTGTTATGGACTACCTGCCCCTTCTAAATACCACTGCAAATCCCCATATGCATGGGGATAAGAAACAAGTGATGAGTATTTCCAAAGTTTGTTTGTTTGGTACAGAAATGTCCTTTAAGTTAAATCAACCTTTTTTTTTATCTTTTTTCTTTTTATTATTATTGCAAGTAGTTGGTGCTCTCAAAGGGATGGAGATTTGTTTGCCTCATGATGGCTTTTTTTTTTTCTTTAGATACTTGAAGGACATATTCTGGAGGTAGCTGTATTAAGAAAGCTAAGACTGTGATATCTGCTGCCAGTTGATACTTACATTTTCAACCTGATAATTTGGCTCAGACTGTTCTTATTTTTACAGCAGGATCACAGTAGCATGGCACCCAAGTAAAGGAGAGAAACCCGATTTTGGGGGGTGGTGGCTGGTTGGTTGGTTTTGTGTTTTATTTGTTTTTGGGTTTTTTAACCAACCAAACAAAAAAGCCCCACCCTGTTCCTTACTGATTACAGTACTAGGCCTCTTCTCATCAATGCTTTGCAAATTCGTGACAGAATGTTAATCTCCTGGGTAGCATCTGTGCTTGGGGAGAGGAGAGGTTTTGTAGTGCTCTAGCAAAATAGTCATTGTAATGACAACATTAATATAGAAACAAAATGTGTTGCTCTTTGAGGGGAGAGATGTGATCTGCATGCTTTCTGAACCCATCTTTATAGAAATAGTATTTCCTGTGCAAAAATCTTTGACATCAAAATGGCAGCTTTAATGGTCCTGTTACAGCGCATAAAATTTTTGCAAGTGCAATGCCTGTGGATTTAATTTAGGATGAATCTGAATTGTCTTTAAAAGGCTAATATTTAACTTCTGAAGACTATAACCCCAGTGTTTTGTGGTATGAGAAGGTCTTTATGCTGTGTTTTGTTATTTTGAACATTGGGGTGAGCTAGAGTATACAAACTTAAATTCACTGTCTCTTCTTTTTTCAGTATCTGGTGATGGAGAGTCATTGGTAAGTTTGCATTTCTGAAATGGCACGATTGCTCTTTGCCACATCTTTTTTGATAAATGTCTCTAATGACTGTTTAGGTTCTTTTATTAAGTACTGTGTATTTTTGTCATTATTATTGCTTTTGCTAAGGCTTCATATTGATAAAATGAAAGATACAGTTGGCTTTCCCAGTAATCCATTGACATTTTTCTGATCCGCTACATCTATAATGAGAACTGTTGGGAAGAGGTCATTATTTTCTCTAGCACTTAGCACTACAGTGTGGCTGATACCTGATTAAAAAAAAAAATTATCTCGAGCATTCTGAACAATTCTGTAACATCAGGTGTCAGAACCAGAGAAGTCGATACGAGCCTTTTTAATAGAAGGTGTTTCAGCAGGCCAGTAGCCTGTATGTAGACAGTAGGAAACTTTAAAAATAAATCTCATTTCTGCAAATCTGAATTTAGACTTGCAGTATTTCTTTTGTTGTTACACAGTGAAGTATAATAAAAGTACATGTGACCTCAAAGTTCATGACAATGTGATGTTTCTCAAACCTATAACTTTGAAATGCTTTTGTACACTCATCTGTAGTACATCATGTTTTTAGTATAAAAATCAAACTGACTTGCTTTACAGGATGAAGATTCAGAGTTTACTTTAGCAGCAGATTTTGAAATCGGACACTTCTTCCGTGAAAGGATAGTCCCTCGTGCTGTGCTTTATTTCACTGGGGAGGCTATAGAGGATGATGATAATGTATGTATGCTATCAGCATTTTATTAGTCACCGTGTACATAGGAACATTCTTTTCTGATTAGGCTAGTATGTAGTATTAATTACATGAGAATAACAAAAAACCTGAAGAGATTACTGTTACTTAGGAATAGGAAAGAATTGTTCAGCTGGCTATGAGCTGTTAATCTTCTCTCTTGGAAGGGGCTTAGTTTTAGTTACTGTGTTTGAATATGCTAGACCTGTTACTGCAGAAGATTTTATGCAAACAGTAGCAAAGCTAATAAAACCTTGGGTTTATTTTTCAGTTTGAAGAAGGTGAAGAAGGTGAAGAGGAGGTGAGATGCATACTGTATCTTTTATAGATAACTAATTACCTACTGCATTCCAGTTCCAGAAATAGTCCTGCATGGAGCAGAAAATAGTTGTTCATAGATGCTCTTGTGTATAAGTCTTTCCAAGTTCAGCATTCCTGACTTACAAAATCTATGGCTGTTCTACCTCTTCAGAAATACTTCCTGCAGGAACATTTATTCATTTTTTTCTCTACTATTTTGAAAGCTGCTTTCTCTCAGAAATTAAAGAGGGTTTTTTTTGAGCACCACATTATAAGAACCTCCAGTCATATTTTTAAATTTGTTATTTAGACAGTAGCGGAATTCAGTTGTTAACTCTTATTTGTCATAGGCTTGAAAACTAGCTTGCTAAATGTAAAGTAAAAAAGGGAGAATGTGCAAGTGCTCAGGATAAAAGCTTAATTTAGGCTGGAATTTCTAGTATTACTGACAGCTCTGGTCCATTTACAGTAGTGTTGTATGAATACAAACAAACTGTGAAAGGCTTTGCACAAAACCACTAAATGATACCACACTTAAATGAACCAATATCCCCTACAGGTAATTATATTTTTATTTTATGGCTTTTACTGTGGTGTTCTTGGTGATTGGTTAAAGGTAGATGCCAGACAGTCAAGTTCAGCGTAGCAGAGTACATCAGAAGCTACTGAGCTGGTGGCCCGATGTGAGCTGGCAGCATTC
This sequence comes from Tyto alba, assembly GCF_018691265.1. Taxonomy (NCBI): domain Eukaryota; kingdom Metazoa; phylum Chordata; class Aves; order Strigiformes; family Tytonidae; genus Tyto; species Tyto alba. The sequence goes on along the minus strand of NW_024881329.1, from coordinate 4,394,164 downwards.
AGCATGCAGTCTTTTTTCTTTCTTTGCAAGTTGCAGTACAGACTTAGGGGTTGTTGAGTGACTAAAGGTTTTCTTATTTGTATTTTTTAAGCTAGGTCTTGATAGAAGTGTACCTGTATTTTTAATCTGTCTCTAGTGCCAGATATTACTACTTGGATGTAGGTGTGTGTACAACAGAGTATGAAAATGCTGCAAAGTCCTGTGCAGGAATACATAGCCCATCCACAGTAATCCAAATAACAAAGACTCTTTGGAAGGAGTTCAAAACAAAGGACAAAATTGGACATATATACTTATTACCAGAACTGTAAAATTCCAAATAATATGTCAAGTAGAAGTTAAAAAATTGCTGGGAGTCTGCAGCAACTTATGTAGGAAGGTTGCCTTAAGCCATGTTAAATTTTTTTAATCTATGTTTTAAATCTTCTTTTAAAGATTTTGCTTTAAGATTTTGAAGATGCTGAATTCTTTTAAGTCAGCCCAAGTAGTTTTAATGTTGACATCTGAAACACTCTGGAATACAGTGGTAATATAATTTGCTATTTTGTTTTTTTCTCCATTACAAAAAGTTGCACTTTTAACCTGTTTTAATTTCTGTTAGTTTATCTCTATTTTGTCATAGGAGTTGGAGGGGGAAGAGGAGGGAGAAGAAGAGGAAGATGCAGAGAGTGATCCTAAGGTAAGGATTTTTGTGTGCTTAGTCATAACACAGCCTGTAATTGTGAGGTAATTGTAACTAAGGTCCTAATAGTTTATGAAAAGATGAATAAATTATTAAAAACCAAAAACCACCCTAGCTCCTGACTGCAATGTTTTCATCTTCTTCAGCACTCAAATTGCTCTTAAAAGTTAATGTTCCCCATAAATTGAGAAAATGTAGGGTTTGTCTTCCAGCCTGCACCAAGAAAGACATAATCTCTGAACTGTGTGCCTTTACTTCTTAATGGTATCTCTGTGTATAATAAAGATAAATATTTTTCCTTTAGAAAGGTCATATTCAAATATTCTGTGGCTGGACTTCAACTTAGAATTAGTCTGACAAATTTCAACTAGCTTGTTTATTTGTTTCTTTTTTCTTAAATTGTTCTTTCTGGTTGTCCTGATGGCTGCAGGTTAGACTCTGCATGTCCGGATGCAGCTAGAAATGAAAAACAGTTAGTTTCCCAACTTTGAGTTTCAAACTTTACGAGACCTGGTTTAAAATTCAGCCTTAAGGTTTAGTGCTCCTTCTGATAGGTGTTTTTCAATCCTTCAGTCATGGTAAGGTTAATGCTTACACTTAGTGAAGCTTGGGACAGTGATGACACTCATGTTCATTTAGTTCTTAAAATACCAGCTTTTTTTATAAAGGCACAGATGAAAAAGTGAGAGGCATGCAAAACTGCTTGATCTTTGGATGAAAGTCTTAACAGCAGCTTAACATGTCAGTCTTCTGATGTAGGGCTTTATATGCATCGCCATACCACTAGTAAATGCTTTTTGTCACCATATCAAGAATTCAGCCTGTTTTTCTTTAATGAAAAATACTGTATACTAAAGAAAGTCTGTCTTGTGGAAGGGTTGATCAAATGGGATTAGAATGACAGAAACTACTCTGCAGGATCAAAATGCAATGGTGTACCTGTAGTGGGAAGAAGTTGGACAGCTGAGAAACAAAATGTTAGTTCTGAGTCAAAGTATATTTGTGCTAGGTATCAAATATCCTTTGAAAGGATTTGGTATTCTGTAGAAAAAAAGCTTAAGGTATCTTGGAAGGTTATGGTTGTTGCCTCCTGTATTACTTTGTACATTTCACTTTTCATTCATGCTGACAGTTCCTTTCAATTTTTTCCCATTTAGGTGTAATTTAAGTCTGTTTATCATTCATACATTTCTAGGTAAGGTGGAATTCCATTCATACCTAACTTCCAAGAGTCCCATTTGTAGCCATGCAATGTGGTTTGTTTTCTAGGGTTTTCTGATTCTTTTTTTTTTGGTTGGTTGTTTTTTTGTTTTGTGGTGTTTTGTTTTTTGGTTGGTTTTTTTTTTTGTATGGGGAAACAAAATGGGAGAATGGTGACTTGAGAGTTTAGGTTTTATTAGTAAAAAATAGGAAGAAGTGTGTGTAGAGATGAATGCCTTTAAATCATAAAACTAGATTTTTCAGATTGACCTCTGTCTTCCTGGCACAACTTGTGCTTTGTCTTTGTACATACAGTTTGACTGCTACAAACATGTACACATGATAAAAGATACTGAGACTTGTCAGATGTTTTTTCCTTTTTCTGATTTGATGTTGCATCTCTTTACTGTTTCTATTGAACTTGCGAATTATTTCTTAAATATCTCTTCTGCTCTTGAACTCTTGTAAGTCGTCAGCTTACATAGTATGTCTCTTCCAACATTACTCTTATTTATGCTGCCTGACAAAGGCAGTCAGTCACTGTTTTCTTGAGCTCTCATGATTCTGAACAGGTATTGCTCTCCTGCTCATCTGTCTCTTTATAGAAAAGAAGAAGAACATCCCTTCTGTTGTATAATATCATTTTTCACCATTCTTCATAGAGAACAATGCCTGCAACATGTATTTTAGGCTTGTACCATTACTTAGGGGAAGCTGTAATCTTCCCAACTCATTCCCTCTCTGCGTTTATAGGTACCCTTCTTTGCCTTTGTTAACCACAGCTCAGTTTTGAGGGGGTTTTTTGTTTGTTTTGTTTTGTTGGTTTTTTTTTTTTTTTTTTTGTGTGTTTTTTCCAATCTGGTATGCTTTGAGAAGCCAGCCACCCTGCCTCAGCATACTTGCACTGTTTATTCACCTGTGGTGGTAAAACATCTGTGTGTCACAACAGTTTATACATTGTCCTGCAATCTGTTACACAGCTGTTTTCCCTTAAAATTAAAAATTGTCAGCCACTGGCTTCAGTTTTTTAAGTCAACTTGGAATTCTTTTTTTTGTCGTTTAAGACTCGTACCCCTAATACCGTTCCCCGTTCATCCCATTTTCTGGTCCTGTTTTCCCTTGTCCCCTGCTAGTCTTTGCCTTTTAGTCCCTCCCCTGCTTTTCTTACATCTAGAACAGTTTTCCTCTTTATGTACACAAAAAATACTTGTTCTTTGGTCTGTTTTGCTTTGAAATAAAATTTTTCCCCTTTGGTCATTTCAATGTTGCCTCCTTCTTTATTGTTGTACTACATTTGCTACATAAATGTCAACACTTTTTGCTTTGTTAACATTTCCTCCTTCCTTCCTCTCACTCCTGTCAGTTTTAAGTACATTTGAGTTGTTCAGTTAGAACCAGATGATTATCATCTCTTACACAAAGCACTTATGCTATATATAAGTTGTGTCTTCGGAAGACTGAGCAGTCAGATGATTGGAAGTAGCTTCAGAAAATGCTACAAAACCAGATAATGTAGTTTTTGTCCAGTGTATTTTTCTTTGTGCCTGCATGCCCTGTTCCTTTAGCTGCCTTTACTTCACGTTACTGATGCTATACGTGAATTGAGAAGTAGCTGACAAGGTAGTAGATAATGCTGTTTTGAATTATGCACTAAAAAGCTGCTCTGGGGAGAGACTGCATGTGCTTCAAGGTGCTTAGTCTATCTTCTAAGTAACAGCGGCAGAAGGGCCTGTTAACAGCAAATTCATTTTCAAACTTGGAAGCATCCTGTCCAGTTGGGGAGGAGGCAGTTCAGACCACTTGCTTAGTAGCTTCAGCTGGCTCTGGGTTTACTTCCAGTGTATTTATTTGATACCCTTGTTTTTCCTCATTCAAGAACAAAGATTAGAAATTGAACAAAGATAAGGTTTAGCTTTAGGACTACTAACTGGACTATTTCGTAGTAAGGCAGGTGAAATATTGAAAGGCTTTCATCCTTCTCTGCTGAAAAGTACATCAGCTTTAGTGCCTACTGCCTGCATTGATCCCACTGTTGGCAGCAAAGGCTGGGAGTCAGACGAGATCTTGATGGGCTACCTGTGCCTGCATGGCTGCTTTAGCGGATGGGAAGCTTCCCAAAAAGTGATTTGTAAAAGTACTGAGGTAACAGCTCGATTGCTCTTTGAATCACCTAGGAATGTATCCTGCCTAATCTGTTTAAAACATTGAAGATTAATAGAAATTCAGTGTCTCTTTCAGCAGTAACTTTGTGGGAAAAGATCTATTTTGAAAGGATTAAATTGCTAAGTGTCATGGGTACTTTGGGCTTATGCCCCTGTTCTCTAGGACACCAGATTAATTGCATGGGTAGATGCAGTGGGCTGTGTGTATGAAAGTCATGAAAGCAATATTACTTCAGACCTGGTTTTCTGCTACATTTTAGCCCTATGATCCTGCAAGTTTTAGGTGAAATTCCCTCCTTAAATTTGATGCATGTCCTCTATGTCCATGAGCAGCTGATACAGTTTAGCAGATGTAATTGCTGATGTCTGAGCAAGTGGTTTGTATGTAAGCTAATTAACTCAGGTTTCTTACATTGTTCTCCTGGGTAGTCAAATGCCAGAAGAAAAATGTTCATGTCCATTGTAGCAAGAGTGTGGATTTTTTTAATTCCGAGCAAGTGATGCAATAAGTAAGAGTCAGTGACAGAAAAGCTTTATATTGATGCTTGTTAGCAAAAGAGGAAAAAACAGCTGGAAGTCTCACTTATTTAGCTTGTATATCTCCACTAGAACAGTGTCTCAAACTGGAATCAGAGTAGTTTAAACTCCTTGCACGGACTAAGTAACTATTATGGAATACTTGGAAGATAGAAAAATAAAAAAATTCTACCACTTTTCACATGAACTAAAGTCATTGTTTGTGACTACTGTAGAGACATGACAAGAAGAAGAATTCTTTTGTCTCTTGTGCTGGTAGTGGACTTTGCAGATAAATTTATTTTTAAATAAGATGCAGTTCCCTTTCATTTTTGCCAATTAAAGTCTCTCTGGTCTTTATTACCTGGTCAATGCACTTTTGTAAGACATCTTGGGAAGTTAATCTAGGGAAACACAGCATGAATGGAAATCTTGCTAGAATAGGGAGATAAGCAGTGCAGAGTGTCTAAAGCCAGTAAATGGCCTGGTAGTGGGTGGGTGACCAAATGTCACCAGCAGCCGAGCACCACGGGAGGAGCGAGCTCAACCTTAACAGCTTTGCCTCAGGGAGTACGGATGTCGACCACACTCTCAGCTTGAGGTCTGGTCCCCGATCTTCCAGGACCCATTAGAGGCCAAGAATAAGTTTCAACATGCATGTACCTGATGGGGCAGCTGTAACTTGAAGAAAATCATATCTGTGCTGTTGTCATCTGGGGATTAGACTGTGAGATGCTTTATACAAGGCTGATGTGAGCTCCATACTGCCTTCAGGTACCCGTGCTGGCTTGCTCAGTGAGAGCTGTGCCGTACTGTGGAAATGGTGGAATAAAATTGATTATGTTGGAGTCTGGATCTGAGATACTGCCTTGTTACTTATGGCCTGCTTAAAGATTTTGTATATATGGTCAAGATAGATGTGCCCTCAGCTGTAAGCTAAAAATAGCACAAACTTAGCGGTATTTCTCTGAAAATTCTCAAACAACTGACTGGTATCCAAAAACCCCTTAAACTGTACTTTTTTTTGGTCTGAGGACAGTAATCAACAGTGAAAGGTCCTTAAGAAGGAACTTTGTAATCTCTGTGACTCTGTTTTTACAGCCTAAAGATTTATATGCAATAATATGATTTAAATGTTTACAGAAATAAAGACAAGTATAAAGAAAATATGAGGAAGTTTATTAGTAAATATAACAAGGGTTTTGGTTGATCATTAAAATTTGGCTGAACTGGTTGCAATGGTGAATCTATATTGATAACAGGTGAATAGGAAGGAAGAAGCAAGATGGAAAGATTAAGTGTTTTCTAAATAACATGTTTGTTACTTGATGATGGCTCTTATCCAGAGTGCATGGGAGAGGGGAAGTGATGGTGTGCACTACTCTGTAGCCATGTTCAAATACAAAGCCGTTATAAGAAAAATAGATACTTTTGGAAAACTTTTTGATAAAAATTTTGCTGTGCTTTGCTTGCCTCTAAACGAAAAGGAGCAGCTTGCAGTGTATTACCAGTGGCAGCCAGATACATTGGGTGGGGGTTTTTTGAGAGAATGCTAATTTTGTGTTCTGTGTAAACATATCCCTCTTTTCAAGAGAGAATTCATGCTGTATTTAGTCCCAGATCAGTGAAAATGAATTCACACTAGTGTTACTTGGAACCCCAGGCAGATGAGAGTACAAAATTGAAGTTAGCCAGATGTGCTGGGGGAGGAAAACCGCAAGAAGTCTGAAAGGTTTTTGGCATATCTGTGCAGAAGAGGCAGCGTTTGGCTTTAATCCAGACTGCTGGTGGGAATGGTAGTGACCACTGCAGCCCTAAAGCAGTTTAGGTGAGGAGGAGAATAATAGTCAAGGGCAAAATTTATGATAAGGAATCTTAGTTACACCTGGTTTTCACTACAGGCAAAATGCTGAAGTTGTCTTAGCCCTTGATTACTTGATGTATAATGAACTCCTGCATGTTTACTTCTTTTACAACACACAAAGTTCTTCAGTATAGTTACTAAGAAACATTGTATTTTGCGGTCAGTGACATTCAAGGTGTCATGTTTTATACCTGTGTTTTTCTTTAATAGAATTCAGCAGATTCCTGTGGCTGCTATTTGTTTATAATAAGCTATATTAAGAATGGTAAAGGGAGAAGCAAACAGGAAATACACTGAATAAAATCCTTCTGCTTTCTAAGAATCCTGTTTTACAGCAAAAAAGCAAGAAGTGCAGTGTAAAACCAGAAGTTTTTAGCTCTTTGTGTACTTGTTCTCCCTCCCAAATACACTTCCTTTTGCCAAAGGGGAAGTTGTTTTACTAGCTAATGAAGTTGTTTCTACTTTTACATATTCAGAGTAACATGTGGACTTCTTGCCCGGTGTTACACTTGTGAATAGTTACCTGCTGGTGATGCAGAACCTACAAGAAATCAACACATTAATTACATTTTTATCACCTTAGCAGAAAGGGCAAGGCTTCTAAGGAAAAACTCAAACGTGCTGCAGAATAAGCAGCCTCCCTGCTCTGCCGTCCTCCCTCCTCAGAGCTGGAGAGGAGGTGGCAGTTTAACAATAAACTGTTTATTTGGAACTGAAAGGTCAAATTGAGCTTCTGGTTGGGGGGAGTAGAAGGTGGTTTGTGTTCTTGTTTGTTTGAGCCTTGGCCTACAGGATGGGAGTGTAAAGAACACAAATGTAGATTAAAAATTTTATGGGGTACCGAGCAGGGGGAGACCCAATAAATATGGTGACCTGCGTTCAGATCTTTATTATCTAGCTTGGGTTTACATGTAGCTTTTTTTGGTCCGTGCTGATGATATCTCTAGCTAATTCAGTACCGTGCAGCCAGTTTCTTTTATTTGTTGAAGTATTTTCTTGTATGCCATTTTGATTTTTAATTGTGGTGGTGTTTTTTCTTTCTTTTTCCCTTTTATACAGAAAGATTCCAGCCAACCTGCTGAATGCAAACAACAGTAATAAGGAAATACCACTTGGAAGTGATATTTGAACAACTTGTAACAAATATTTGGATACCTGGCCTGCAGTTCAGGATATTCCATTGCTGCAGCACAATCTTATTAACAATGCTTAAAATTAATTTGTTTTAAAATGCATGATTTTCACTAACTTTTATTGCTTAACATGTACAGTGGCAACTTCAATGCATTTGGGAAATATGAGGTTTAAATAAAGCACACTCTACAGCCGTTGGTACACTGTAGCTAAGTATGTCAGTAGGCCTTTAGAGCCTTTTGCCCTATGCATAGGGGAATAGTCCAGACTACCAAGTAAGGATTATCCATTTTCTTGTTAAACATTGGAAGTTGTGGAATAGCGATGTGCTGAGAAGCTAAAGTAAATGGATCACATGTATGGTAGCTGAAACAGATAGAGCAATATGACTTTTTTGCTAGTTCCTTCCCCCTTTTTTTAATGTTTCTTGCAACCTACAAATTGAACTAGTGCTTGAGCAGCTTTAAATGTCATATTTATTATCTCGGTAAAACCAATTGAATTGAAGTAATTTTACTTCATTGAAAGGAGTGTCATATTTGAGACTTAGTTGTTCATCTTACTATTTATTTATTCATGTTTGTAAGTACTTTGACAGAACTAGTGCTTTTTAATAGTTTTTAATATACTTGAAAAATCTTCTTCCTCTTTTGCATACACTATGGGTACTTGTAAAACAAATAATTTGAATTGATCTCAATGTAGTAGTCTAGACAGAAGAAACGAACTTGCATCAAAATGAAAACTCTTCTGGATGAAGATCAAAATGCAAGGGCCGCACTGTTGCTGTTGATGGAAGTGGGTTGCAGCCAAAGAATCAGAAAATTTCCAGTAGTCTTATTGCTTAGTGTCCAGCATGGAAGGACCTTTCACTATGAACACAGAAGCGTATCAGAATTCGGTTCAATAAATCTGAAGTTTTGGTGTCTTACTTGCAACACTGAAATTATTCCATTCCACAATTTGTTTTATTTAAAGCTCTGAAGTCTTCAAAACTACCTTGTGTTGCGTGGCACTTCAGGTACACGTTTCTAGTTTCAGCATCCATTGCCAGCCTCTGGCAGCAGTTGAATAGCAGCTGTATCAACACTGTGACCAGGCATGTAGAGTGCTCCAGCCTTACCTTACACATTTGTAACTTAATACAGTGTTTTCAATTTGTACAGAATAGATAGAATATTCTATTAAAGTTGTGAAACCTGATCGTTGGTGCCTGTCTGGTCCCTAATGTTTCCTAGGCTAAATGAATACCCCTTGGGCTTGCGGTAGTGAGCGGTGAAGTGTTTAACCAGGGCCGTGCCAGCTCTTTGGCCTCGCACAGCTCTTGTCTGAACATCCTGCTAGTTGCTGTTGGTGTCAAAAGCCAAAGAAAAGAAGCCCTTGTAAATATTGCATTATGGAGTTCTTTGATGTAAACCAGAACAAATGTGCTCCATTGGCAAGTAAGCAGTCTGGAATGTTTTGTAGGATCTGGGTTTTTTAGGAGGCAACATCATTATTAAAGATTCCACATGATTTATGCGGTTTGGTCATGGACTAAGTGAGGTGCTGGGGGACATAAACTGGTTCATGACATGTTAAGATATTCCCACACCACTATCTTGAAGAAAATGTGTAGTAGTAATGCTCAGGTGACATACAGTGCTAGGGTGGGAATAGGGTTAAGTTCTGGAGATTTGAAAAAAACAAAACAAAACAAAACCCCCAAAACTTATAAAATTAGGTTTTGGTAACCAGGCATTAGGCTGTAGTGTACCAGGGCAGGCACAGAGAACAGTGTAAAGGCACATCTGACAAGGAGAAGAATAATGAATAGAGTTTGTGCACGTGCAAACTGGCGAATAACAGTGCCTGGCCTGTGAAACAGAGCTTTGACCAGCTTTTTTATTTTTTACATAAAAAGAAATTGAATTATAGTTCCCCCATTCTGAAGAAGTACTTTCCCCTACATGGTTTAAGAGGAATGCTGCTACCTGGAGATAAACATCTGCAAATTAGCACACCGAAGTAATTTATGTGCATGAATCCCGAAAGACTAATTTTGAGAAAACGGGAAATTCCAGAACATGTAGAGCAAATGTGCCAGTGTTCAGGAAGCGCAAATGAGATGGGTGGGTGACGAAGCTGCCTGGTGCGATGTTCATCCTCGGGAAAGTGATGGGAAAGCTGAGCTGGGATTTGGTACAGCAGAGTTAGCGCTGGTCGACACAGCCTGGTAGAAAACAGACCATGTCAAAACCCAGCCATGCCCTCGCCACAACAGATCTAGCTGATGGCAAAGATGAGCATTTCATAGGCTGCTCTGGTTTCAGATGGTTATTTATAGACTTTTTCTACAGGAAAATTAACTAACAGGTACTTGAATAGCTCCGCTCATTCCTTCAGCAGAACAGAGTATGGGTTGGTTGTCAGAATGTCACAGCTGGACAAATCCTGGCTGGATGGTAAATACAGGGAGCGTGGGTGTGCGAAAAGGAGGTAAGAGTGATTAACTGTTGGAAAATAAAATTTTTTAAAAATCAGTATTGGTCTTTTCTGAAGACTGTGCCTTAAGACAAATAAATTGGGGGCCCTATGCAAAGGAAAGGTGGGAAGTCTTAAAAATGGTGAGGCGATACCGAAAAAGTGAGTCTGCGTGCATACACGCCTGATTGCCATCACAGCAACCCAACAAAAGAAACTGTGAAGCTCAGGCTGTGGGAACACGCTCTTTTGATGCAGTCTTCGTGTCGGTGCTTCTCATTCGAGGGGGGAAAAAAAAAAAAAAAAAAAAAAAAGCAAGCTCCATTTCTGGGTCTGAAAGTTGAAGCAGCTGGAAGTGCTCCAAGCGAGATTAATTTGGCCTGTCGCCTGCTCGGGCTGCAGCGTGATTAATGGCTTCTCAGCGCCTCGGTTGTCTAGGAAGAAAGCCTTGGAGGTACTACCCCGCTGCCCTATCTGATACAGAAACAAATGGCAAATATTCTGCTTCCAGCTGAAAACGGGACGGGCTGCGGTTTCTCGGGAGTCTTGCACAGCATTAGGGGACCTTCCCGGGAGCTGGGTGTCCGGGCTAACAGAGCTTTCGGTCCAATTTCGCTGTGTTCAGTTATCCGGGGTTTGCTATCTGGTTAGGATTTGTGGTAGCTGGAAAAATTAAAATGGTCTCTGCGTGTTTCCACACTCATTAAACAGGCTTTTCCTGTTTTAAAATAAAGGAGACTTGTAATAAATTCATCCTCAGTTAAGTGCTGCCTTGACGGCAGTTCCTCAAGCAAATGAGGTCTCGCCGAGGAAGCCAGCTCAGCACGGCGCGGGCCGGCGGAGGCCCACGCTGGAGAGGTCAGACTAGTCATGGCATGAGGAAATCGCTCGCTTCTTGCCAGCTCGGCCATTCGGGAGGTGAGTTGAAGATGCGAGACATGCCCCGGCTACCTGACGTTACAGGGAGCACATAACCTTATGAACTAGCACTTGAAGCTTGCACCTTCTTCTGAAGCATCTTGGCTTGAGCCTTTTTGGAAACAATTACAGCTCGGAAGTGAGGAGAAACATCCTTTTCTTGTTAAACTCCAGCAGTGGATTGTGCTGCTAGGTGGGAGACTTGCTTCTCCTGCCGCTGGAGCATGTGTTATGTGCCCCAAAGCCTTGCCATTGCTAAACTTCACCTGGTCCCCTGGCTTTTCGTGTCCATCGGCATGTGGCTTTTGGAGAAACAGTTTACTTTGGGCTCCTGCAAAACACCTCTTGATAGCCTTGCTGTAAATGGCAATGCATAAAAAACCCCAAAAGTGCTGCATTCATGCTTCTTTATCCTCTGCCTCTTCCCATGGATAAATATCAGTATTATTTCCCAAATAACGTCTGGGAGGTATTGATTTTGTGTCAATATAGTATCTGTTCAGGACTCCTCTCTGGAAGCTGAAATCCTCACATTTTTTACCTTTGTCGCCCATGTTTTTTCACTATACTCATAGTGTGCAAACTGCTCTGTAGCTGTGACCTGTGCATGGAAGAACCTTCAGCCTCCTTTTCCCAAACAATTTATAGTCTTATAGTCACCACACTAATAGCAGGCAGAGCTAGTTTTTTCCATGTGCTCACATTGCTGTCCTAAATACCTCCAGCCTCTTGTGGGCCAGGAAGCCCAAACAATAAATGCTGCAAGTCACTCAAGTTTGACAAGCATCCAAAAAAAAAAAAAAAAAAAAAAAGTCCATCCAAGCCTGGGCGCTGTTAATGAAGCATCATGTGAATGAAGGCTGAGCTGTTCACCAAGTGCCAGCTTTTGTTTCCAGACCGGCTTTCCCCTCTGCTTGTTCACCTTGCCATTACACAAGCAGAAGCGCACGCTCCACCCAGCAGCGCCCTCGCCTCTTGCACAAGCCGCCTTAACCTCTGGTTTTTACCGTGGGAATCCGGACACCTCGTGGGGATGCCAAACCAGGTTAATACAACCCAACGAGCGTGTGCGCCAAATGCCAGCGCCTCTCCGCACAGCCTCCCGGCTTGTGCAAACCTTCAGGGTAACAGTCCTGTGCTGAAAAAAAAAAAAAAACCAACCAAAAAACAAAACAAAAAAAAACACCTCCTAGCAAATTTTCCTTTCCCAAAGGAGCTGTCGTCAGCGACGCAGCGGCTTCTTGCTGATTCGCCCCTGCATTGCTGCTTGCCCCCAGCATCTGCAAGTTAAACATAACCCATCCCAGACCCATCCCAGCTTAAGAAAAGGTCTGAAGAGCAACGGTAGGAAAAGGAACTCACTCATTATGCAGCATGACTCAAAGGGGAAAAATAATAAATATATAAAATAATAATTTGCCCCTGCTTGGGGCAGAAACCAAACAGCATAGGATGATGCTGGGAAAGAAGGACCATTGGCCTGTCACTGATGCAAATCTTTGCACCATGCAAAGATTCCTTGCGTGCTGTTAAGCTGATCTTTTTGCAAAGCAGATTGACTCCGGAGGTTGTTGAGTTCACCCACCTTGTGGGGGTAAAGGAGGAACTTCCCTCAGTGTTTTAGCATTAACACCTACTTGACCAACAGTGGTAAGGTCACACTTAGGAGGGACTTGTGGAGCTTTTTTCCCTTTTCTAATATTTTGTTTTAATTTTACCCAATTTTCTGGTCTTCCTTCTGCCTTTTCATGCTCCTGACTTACAGCACATTTCAAGCTCTTTAATTCGCCTGGACAGAAAAAGAGCGAGAGAAGGAAGGTTGGGTGCAAAGTTAATATTGGAGCCACTACCAAAGCAAACTCCTGAAGTTGGCGATGGAATATAACTTGTTAGGGGAGTTAAAGCACTTGCCGTAAAGGTCACATAGAACTCCTGCACACAAGTGAATAGTTCAAGGCATTCTGATGCAGAGAAAAACCAATTAAGATATAACTGCTGCTGACATTCCCCTAAGCCGTTTCATCTCTTACCGCTTCAAAAAAGCAGGGAAAAACAAATTATGTACTTTCAATCTGAGATTTATATAGGATGAATTGTTGCTTAGCCTATGAAAAGATCAAAAAGGAGATCTCTGAAGACAGATCATCTACTAAGAATGCTGGACTGTTATTATACCAAAAAAAAAAAAAAAAAAAAAAAAAGAGGTTAATAAGCATGGTCCAGGTCAAAATGTAGGCAAGCGTGAAGTGTGCAACAAAGCATTCACAAGGGCTGCTTGCTCGGGCGTTTCAAAGCCGGGCGGCAAGAGGGCAAATCCCTGAGCCGGCATCTCGCGCGGCAGCACTGCACGCGTGTTCGGCTCCGCGCCGGGGCTCGGCAGAGCTGCTCTGGCTGGAAACTCCTGCGCTCAGGGAGGAGATGGCTTGGCTTGTGTCAGGATCTCCTGGCCTGGAGAGGAAGGGATGGAGCCCTCCCTCCCGCTGACCCCCAGCGTCACCTTGTACCTCTGGGGACCAGGGGTTTCAGTCCCTTCCCCCCAGCCGAAGAGGCTGCAAATGCCCTGTTTCACTGGGGACTGAGCTGGCTGTGAACTCATTACTGTTACAGCTGGGGACGGCAAACGAGCAGCGCTCTGAACGCGCACCCCCGCCTCGCAGGGTGAGCTCAGCGCTGTTCCCAAAACCAAGCAGGGGTGGGGACCGCCCGTGTGAGCCCTCCTGGCCCCGGCCAAGAGCCACCGGCTGCTTTGAAGCGTCCCGGAGAGATGGCAACCAAAGGAGAGAGCTGCAGTAGCCAGCCCAGCTCCAGCCCAGTGAGCCCCCCGGCACGGCGGGGCTCCTCGGCCGGGCATGGGGAGCGCTGCACCCCCCATCTCCTTCTCCATCCCTCACCCCCCTCCTCCGCACTTGGCCCCATCTGAGGACACCGGGTGGGAGAAGAAGGAGGAGGAGGAGGAGGAGGAGGAAGAGAAGGCGGCCTGGCCTCCCTTTCCCACCCCAGCAGCCTCTCCCAGCACCCGGCCCGACCAGTACGCAGGGTTTACTGGGCGCGAGGAACCTGCCAGCACCGTTTCACCTGGGGTCTGATTTCAAAGCCAGCCCTGATGAAGACGTTGGGTGAAGGCAAAGCAAACAGACACCGTAATTGCGGTGTGCGCTTTCTCATCTCCGTGGCAAGTTGCAAAATGTGCCGCCTCCTCCCTTGTCAGCCGGGCTTTAATTGGCTTTAATGAAGAGGCAATTACATGATTTCAATTTTTAATTAAAGGGGGTGGCGGTGCAGGGGAGGGGGGGCCCGGCCCCCTTCGAGCACCACAGGAGATCTCCGGGCATGGTGTGCAGTAGGGTTAGGGGGGGCTCGCTTGTCGTCCCCCTGGGCTGGCAGGGCTTGGTGGGAGGCTCTGGGGCGACTGGTGGGAGCAGATGGAAGCCGGCTGCCTCCCAGCCACGCTGCCGGCACTTTCGGATCCTGTCCCGGCACCCCCAGGCAAGATGTAATCAGCTTTTTTGGTGTCGGAGCCAGCACATCAAAGGGACAGCAAAGAGCTTAAAAAAAAACCCAAACCCCAAAAGCCCTCCAAAGCCAAACCAAACCCTCCCCACACATTGCACCAGCCAGAAACACCTCCTGGATAGAGCACTGGGTGGTTGCTGGCAGGGGGAGGAGCTGCTGGGGTGGGATGGGTGTCTGAAAGCTAAATCAGAGTCACAATTAGGAACTCAAAACATTTTATTTTATTTATTTATTTATTTATTTTATTTTATTTTATTTTATTTATTTATTTTATTTATTTATTTTATTTTATTTATTTATTTTATTTTATTTTATTTTAATTAATGCCAAGCAGTAGGAAACACCCTCCTCATGACCTGCACAGCGAGCACCAAGGTAGGACTAACCCACCCCACTCACGTGTGCACTTTTCTGTAGACACCACCTTGTCCATCTGTCCTAACACGTGACCAGGGAGGGAAAAACAGAGGCACATGGTAGAAATCTCCCATGGGAAACAGTGATAGTTGCAGGGGCTGAACTCCTGGCTTAGTCCCATGATGCCTCTATGTTTTATTGCCCTTTCTGGCAGCCAGGAGGCGAGAGCTTTGGCCTTGACTCGGGCCGGTGCGCTGAGATGTCCTTCCTCCTCGTGTTTCAGTGAAACGTAATCCCTTTACAACTTCCTCCTGCCAGAGATAAAAAGATTATTAAGAAAAAACCCAGCGGCTTTGTGGCTGCACCTCACCCTCGGCATTTCCTCCGCTCCTGGCCAGCGCTGCTGGGCTTGCCCTTGGCTTGCGGGGGCTGGTGGCCCCGGGACCACCGAGCTGCCGGCTGGGCTGGCCAAGGCATCGCCGCCCCGCAGGGCATTGGCCCCGGGCGGGCAGGGAGCCAGGGCTGATCCTAGCCCATGCCACTCTAGGGAGCGTGGCCCCAGGGAGGGGAAGGGGAAAAAAAAAAAAAAAAAAAAAAAAAAAGAGGAAAAAAAAAAATAAAAGGGAAAGAAGGCAAGGTCCAAGGTCTTTCTGTGCAATGAGTGATTCACCTGCTCGGCAAATATAGCTGGGGCTGGGTGGCAGGCTGCTGCGTGGGCAGGCTGAGTCACCCTGCTGCTGCCGGCCGGCCGCCCCAG
Organism: Tyto alba; assembly: GCF_018691265.1. Classification (NCBI taxonomy): domain Eukaryota; kingdom Metazoa; phylum Chordata; class Aves; order Strigiformes; family Tytonidae; genus Tyto; species Tyto alba. The sequence continues at coordinate 4,378,598 of NW_024881329.1, read as the reverse complement.
CCCCGCGCCAGATGGAAGAACAAGGTTGCCTGTAACCAAAGAGAAGTGAAACCTGCTTTTTTAAATGCCCGGATGGAAGCAACGCGCAAGTGCTGGGACGGGGCCATCAGTCAGTGTCGAGCCAGCAGCCGCCTCTCTTTGAAGGTTGGGGCTGAGATCCTGCTCCAGGCTCCCTGCCAGCCCCCCACCAACACAAACCTCCTCCTGCCTTCCCGCTCCCTTGGCCTCGGCACCCGCAGCAATCATCCATCACAGCCTGGCTTTGCGGAGGAGACCTTTTTATCATGACTCACAACCTGTTGATCTCCCAAAGCAATGCAGGCCCCCCCATTCCCACGGGGACAGCTGTGTCCCCATCCCAGTTCCCAGCTTCCTCATGAGGTTAAAGCCTTTTTCTCTCTTCTCCCTCTTGGATGAGATATCACTTACGATTCAAGATGACTTGCAGCTACTGCTTGTGGGGGATGAAAATAAAACCACACTCCTGCATTTCAAGCTGGGGAGCAGGGTGCTGTGTGTCAGCTGCCTTTCCCTTGGGGCAACCCCCCTCCTCGTCATCCTCATCTTCATCCTCATCCTCATCTGTGCATGGCCATCACCTGGTGTAGCCAGGGGTAGGCAAGTGGGTCCCGGGCTCCTGCCTTGGCTCCCTGTGTGCACAGTGCTGGTCTCTGCGCACATGCGACATGTGCATGCACAGAAATAAAGAGCCTTCAGGAGAAGACATGGCTGTAAGAAAACTGGGCTGAAATATAAGCTCTGTCCCCTCTGCCCGTGGTGGCGGTGGCACCGCGGGGCGGTGACTCGCCAGGCACACGCTGTGCCTGGGAGGATGTTTCTCCTTCATGGCAACACAACACCCCACACCTCCCGCGGGGCTGTGGTGCTCCCGAGCATCCCACCTGGATGTGGGGACCTCCCTTCCCTCTGCTAGAAAACTCCCCAAGTCCCCGGTGCCACACAGCCGGGTGGTGTGTCAGGGTGTCCCCATTCCAGAACTGGGGGCAGCGTGGGGATGAGCTGCCCCGTGGCACTGGGACACCCGCAGCCTTTCAGGGGCTGGGAAAGTTGTGATGACTTTGGCCACTCAAGACCTTGGTCATCTGGTGATGGCCTGTGGCATAAATAAGAGAGGATTTTTATTTTTAATTAATAATTGTGCCAATGGAATTGCCATTCAGTTCTGAGCAGTGACAGAGCACACTGTCCCCTGACACTACCGCTGCAGCCTCGCTTTACGCCATGAGAGGAGCAGCAGAAGCAGCAAGTGAGGCACCACCGGGCGATAAGCGGCTGAATGACTGTGGCTGAAGGGGATTTCTGGATGCAGGTGTGGTTGTGCTCCTCCTGCCCCTGGTCAACACTTCAGAGCTTTCCCATGGAGGAGGCAACCGGCCCTTGACGGGCAAGTGAAGCAGGAGCAGCCATGAGTCACCAAAGATAAAGGTCAAGCTCTTTCTCTTATCAGCCAAGGGAGAGGCCGGGATGGGTGTGCTGCAAAGAAATGTGCTCAGAGGGCAGCCAGAGCCAAAAATCCCAGCGCCGGGGAGACCTCAGCCCAGGGGACCAGCCCAGGGGGTGCTAGGGGCAACCGCCCGCTCTTCTGCTTCCGTTGCTCATTTCCCAGCAACGTCCAAGGATGACGATGGTTTTTGGTGGTGCTGTGAGCCGAGCGGCGCCCATAGGGTGGTTAAATAAGCAGTGGGTGATGAAGCACTCGCACGGCTCCCTGCAGGGTGCTTGGCTGTTGTCACACATTGCTGGAGTGGCTGCAGATAAGTCCCATCCGGAAGGGAAGGGAATGAGTGATCCTGGCGATGGCCGGGCAAACAACGGGCGCTGCCGCCTCCCTCCTCCGTGGCCGGAGGAGGAGATGGAAGAAAGGAGATGGACTCACTGAAATCAAACATTTCTCCTGCTCTCACATAGTGTCACCCTTCAGGGTCTCATAAGAGAAGCTAAGGATGGAGAGGTGCCTTCACAAGCCCAAAGAGGCTTTTGGAAAGACCTTGGCAATAAAACAGGAGTGACGGTGTCTGTGTTAGAAACTCCAGCCTCATTTGACACTATTTTAGCCAAATGCATGATTTGCTATTTCTGTTCATTGGTTTCTTGTTTGCAAAGCACGCACGCTCACAGATGTGCATGTCCCTTCTGGAGCTGCCCTGCCTGTGCCCACACCGGCCACTTGTAGCCCACCACAATTTTTGCTGCAGCCCCAGATCCCGCAGTTCTGGCCAAGGGTTTCCAATTATGGGAAATGTGTCCGGCTCCATGACTTTGACTCCTGCTCCAGTAAGGCTGGAAGAATGACTTAGTCATCCCGGCTGCTTGCCAAGACATTTAATTCATTTTGCTCTATTTGGAAGTTTTTTCCTGGCTCCGAAGGCCAGTTGGCCAGTAGAACTCAATACTTGAAATGTCCAATAGTCAATAAATAGATCAAGGAAACAAGGAATGTGAAGTGCTTTATCCCTGCTCTAGCAACACCTCTGGTTACGACACCTCCAGAAAAGCTCAGATAAATCCATGCCAGGGTGGTAAATGCCAGTCAGTGCCACCTGTCTTTGATCACAGAGGGGACCCCTCTTCTAAAGGACACCAGTAATTTGGGGTTAATAGCTAAGCTTTTATGCCATTTGTCCCAGTGAACACTCAGTGATTACACCAAAGTAAGGGGGTTTCTGTGTTTTAAGCTATGATGCAGCATTGGGAGGATTCTTGTGTTTTCAGCCCAATGACAATAACTTTTCCCCCCACAGCTGTACCAGGCACTGGGCTGGAGCCTCACCGAGCCAACGGAGGGCACACAAAGAGGGAAGTGTGGGTGCCAGGCTCCCCAGGAAGTCCCCGGGAAGGGGGCAAAGCCACTCCCAGTAAAGCAGCGGGATGCCCTTGGCCGGCCGATACATCTCTGCCCTCTCCGATCCCCCGTACATGCTGTGGCTGCTTCCCACCCTGCTCATCACACAGGGGCTTTAACCTGGGCACCGGCTGCCCTGGCTCCAGGGAAATTAATTTTTGGCTCGTCCCCTGGGAACAGAACCTGGGCAAGGTTACGTGCCAAGCGTCCTCATTTCCTCTGCTTAACTGCCTCCCTGCTTTATCACAAACTTTCTCGCTTCATCTTTTTTTTTTTCCACTCATAAAGGCTGCAGTCACTGGTGCCTCCAGCAGCACTGGCACAGGCTGCCCCTGGGCCACTGGGCCACCGGGCCACTGGACCACCAGGCCACTGGGCCACCAGACTCATGCCCATCTCCAAAAGCGCCAGCTTCTGCTCTCTGCGCGAAACACACGGATATTTCTGCAAACCCATTTCTCTCTGCCACTGAGCTGTGGTTTCTTTAACAGAGCGGAATAAAATAAAAAATCAAATCCTCAGCTTTTCATGGCTTAAGGTTTCCCTTTCCCACCTCCTGGTTCAGCCACACAGCACCAGGGCTGTCAGGAGGAGGATAACGGCACCACTGCTGCTCGCTGCTCGCCCCAGCCCTCAGCCCAGCCCCAGTTACAGCGGGACAGCTGGGCTCAGCCCCAGCGCCCAGGGCTAGGACATACCCTGAGATACTTACTGCAAATATTTGCCGAGGTGGGGCCGGGTGTTCGAACATGAAACAGGCTGAGTAACCACCAGGAAAAAAGAAAAAGTTTGGCTTTTACTCGTTAGCCCCATTGGCAAATGTTAACTCAAGCACTGTGGAGCAAGCGGGTTGCTGCTGTCCCCCTTCCGTATGACCCAAAAGGCAAAGAAAATTAGAAATTGGGTGGTACTTGAAGTTTGTACTCACCAAATTCTATGGCTCAGGGCTGTTAAACTCATCCCAAACCTTTTTATTTGGTGGTTGGAGCGGGGAAATAAATCAGCAGCAGGTTATATTTGGGAAAGTCAATCAAAATTGAAAAAATACACATTGCTGATTCCCCTTCTCCTTTTATCCCATAGTTTTAGGATTTTTTTTCTGTCCCATGGTTTTTGGATTACATTGAAGCACCTGAACCTGATTCACGAAGAGTATTTTTGGTTTTTTAATCCATGGTTTCAGACACTCGTTTCCCTCAAGCCTTCTGGGAACTGCCAGTGAGGCAACGTGGCATCCCCAGTCCCCACTGGCTGCACCAGCAGAGAGCTGGCCACGGGCGTGGGTCTCAGGGGGAGCAGCAGGTAAAGTCATGGCAGTGGGAACGTTGACAAGGAGGTGGAAAGCCTCAGGAGAGGACAGACGGTCCCCAAAACCACTTCCCTTCACGCCTGCCACAATGCAGTGTCCCAGCTTCCGAAGGAAAATTTGGTGGTCAAAGGATGATGTGAAACATGACATCTGTGCACGCTGGCTGCCTGAGAGGGAAAGGATGCTCTTCCCCTGCCAGCTCCTGCCCACAGCCTGGCCCTGGCCACTGCTGGGAACGACGCACTGGAGGGTTTTGTTTGTGATGGCTCTCCAGCCCGCCTGGAGTCAGGAAACATCCCACATCTGGCCAGTGCCATGACCTCATCTTTCCCCCTGACTCCCTCAAGTCTGCTGATTTGGTTAGGCGATCCTGCAACGCCTTTCAGTGTTTAAAGTTTACACGCTACTAGTTAAAAAAAAAAAAAAAAAAAGTCAAAAAGCAGAAAGTAGGGCCAGGAGGATGCACTGAACAGGGAGCTCAACCACCTGCTGGCAGGACAGCCGGCCAGGCCGCGGGACACACGCTCGGACGTGGCGCAGGACATCCCACTCCTACATGTCTCTGCACGTAGATAAAAATGGGGAAAAAGTGGTTAGAAGCCACTGTACTGATCTCTGAGGATTTTGAAAGGGCAGGTTGTCTGGAGCAGTGACTTTCACTTTGACTTGTGGTGTCAGCATGTTACTACAAGGCCTGACCCTTCATAATCTCTGGTAAACGTTGCTGCTGTAGCACACCAGGGTAATAAAAGGCTGACTGGTGGCAGACAGGCCATGTCAGGCTGAATGGTAATCACCCAGGGCTTCAATGCAAAGAGCACATCAGCGTCAGTCGGGCTGAGGTCTCAGACATTTATTACTGCTGCTGCAAAATAAAGATATCCCAAATATTTATCCCAACAGACTTGGTTTGGGAAATTGAATGCTTCGGAGGGGGAATGTCCCGTCATTCTGAAATAATGAGCTGTAGCCTAAACCATCTCTTGAGCTCATTAGACATAAAAAAATGTTGATGGAGTTCAAAGGGGCCAGTAAATAACTGCATAGTTCAGGGCAGCGCTTGGCAAGCAGCTGGTCTTCCCATGCCCTCAGCAGAAGTCTTTATTGAAGGGGAAGGACTGAGTCAGCGTGGGTCCCACGGCAGCCATGCGATGGGGCTCTCCCCTCCCCTCCAACACAAGTCTTGAGGTATTTGTGGATCCCCCTGTGATGCTCAGCAAGCCACTTTGTGAAGACGATCGTGAGAACAGGCTATATCCAGGTCTGCAGGTGTTTAGACAACAGTCCTGGACCAAACCCAACCTGTTGGGTCAACACCCTCCTTGCCCATGTGAGGATGCACCTGGGCACCTCTGAGCGGGGAGCCAAGCCGTGCCCAGCTACACACAGACTTTGCAGCAACTTTCCATCTGTTGTAATTTTGCTATATGGGCTTGAAATTGGGCTGAGAGGCTCAAAGGTATACGTATTGCACGAGGGACCCGTGCAGGGAACTGCATGACCAGCAGCTCAAAAGACCAGATAACACAGGCCTCTTTTTCCCAGGTGTTTTTGGTTTTTTTTTTTTTTTTTTTTAGTAACCAAAGTAAACACCTACACCATGTCCAAGAGTGGGGAACATGCTACACACACAGTCATGCTGAGGTTGCTGGGGAGAGACAGAGCAAAACAGCCACCCACCCAACCTCCCTTATTTTTCATCCCAGTATTGAACTTCAGTGCCTGAAGTCCTCCTAGGTAGGTTTGAGTTGACACATACCCACCCTTATTTGGCTGTCTCCCTCAGAACACAACCAAGGACCAGCTTACTGGAAATGTCATCTTTTTTCCCCAGCCCCTCACGCCTGCTCCATGACAGTCTGCAGCAGTTTACGACATGTAATGGTAACACACTGAGTCAGTGGGATGAGACATTTCAAGTTGCTTAGGAAAAAAAGAGTCTTAGTCAGATAAATATTAGTAAATTGAGCAAGCAGGGTTACGTGATATTGCTGATTAATGCATGGTTTGCGTACAGTACGAAAAAAATTCTCACAGATTGAGCAAAGATGCTTCCAATGCTACCCTTGTTTAAATTAACCCAAAAGCTCCAGACTTCCTGTGATTCATTTGCTGTAATCATTAAATAATTAACCTTAGTGACCTTTCCCTTTCTGGCTGAGACCTTTCTAAGTGAACTGTCCCTAAGAGAAGAGCTTCTTCACCCGAACTTGGTCATCTTGAAGTACGTGATCCCCCTCTGTGCTTATGGAAAGACCTGAAATCACCCAAAGTGAGATTGAGCCCCCTCACAGGGTGTCTCCATCTTGGGCAGCTGCCCCTGAGGGGCTCCACATCCCTTCAGGAGTTCTTCAGCGTTGGGACCGGCACCCAACACCTGACCAGTGGGATCTGGGGGGCCCAATGGCATCTGTTTGTGCCAGGACATTTCTGAAGGAGAAGAATAATAAGGAACTGTAATGAAAAACTTCCCAGAGATATTCTGGAATAATCTAGTTTTAAAACAAAACAAAACAAAACAAAGCACATACATGAAATGTATGAAAATGTGAAAAAATGGGGAAAAAAATGTGAAAAGCATGAAAAAAATGCTGGTGCTCACAATCTTTCCACAGTAGCAAGCCACACCCTTCGCTCATGACTATTTAAGGATTTTTTGAGTACAGGTTTCCTAGGCGATTCGGTGGTCACTATACTAAACTCTAGCTATACATGCCTGTGGATACAGCTATGCCCAAATATAAACTTGGAGGGCAACAATTTACAATGCAAGAGCATACATTTCTCTGTTACTAATCGACTTCAGCTGTCAGAATTACAATGGCAGTCCTGTAACACAGCTTTTTCCCTACAGAGGTGAAGTTTAAATCATTATAATAAAAGAAGTTATAAAGCCTTGGGTCTCCACCTTTCCTCTGCTGCTGAGAAGCCAGTGTAATGCCAGTGAAAGTTGGGGTCCTTCTCCAGGAACAGGCCCCTCAGAGAGGAGTTGTACATCTCTGGGATTACAGAGTGACAATGGGAATAAGAACACAATGGCAGCAGGAACGCTGGTACCTTGCAATGGCTGATGGCTGCAGCGTGAGCTTCTGCATCTCTTGGGAGGGAGCTGCACTGTTGGGGCCAGCCAGAGACCTTGGCAGGCTTAAATGCATTGCTAAATCCCACAGAAAAACTAGCAGATCCTGCTAATGGGCACATGGAGAGAGCTGCAGCGGAGGTAAATTGCCCAAACCCCGTTTTTTTTTTTTTTTTTTTTGCATTTTCCCTTGGTGTGAGCCCATCCTCAGCCTTGACCTCAGAGCATGGGCTCCTCCTGGCAGTGCCCGTGTGGCTGCTGTGCTGTGCTACCGCGACTCTGAAACGATGATCAGATCCCTTCTCCAGAGCAGGAGCCCACTTAAGGGACACGTGCCGTGGCAGAGCCAGCCACCCAGCCTGCCAGAGCCGGTGCCGCCAGCCCATCTGGCGAGGCTGAGTGTGGACACCCCCTCCCACACCCGCAAGAAAATCCCTATACACAACACACACACACACACACATGCACGGACAAGCATCCCTCCCCCCACAGCAACCCACTGCTATTCCCTTCGCCTGGGAGAGGGCTGAAGCCACACTTTCATGCCAAATGGCCATGTAGGCTTTTAAAAATGCCTTTACTAGAAGAGATCTTGCTCGAGGGGAAGCGGAGGGTAGTACCAGCATCCCTGGTGAGCGTGGGAAGAGGGAGACGGCCACGTGGGACCAGGCTCCAGTGAATGTCAGTGCATCTCCCATCAGCTCCCCCTGGTTAACACACCCCACTGTGATAGTCTTCCCTCTTTTCTAAGAAGAGCAACAAATCCCCAAATTTTAAAATTCCTGCAGATTTCTTGTACTGAGGGGGTAACAAAGGGCTGGTGCCTGATGACCTTTCTTAAGGGTAGCCAGGGTAGCTGTATTTGGGATCTCACACACTGCTGAGGCACAGGCATGGCGACACGGTGGGTTGCAAGAAAAAAATGTCTTCTCTTGCTCTTGCTGGTAACACAACTAAACCAAACTAAATTAAACCCAAACTAAAGGCAGCGACAGGTTTCTCCAAGCCACCAGCCCCAGCTTGGACAGAGAGAGCAGCAGTCACCCGAACTGCAATCACCCAGAGCTCCTATCTGCTAAAGCTGGGTCGTGGGCCTTAATTATCAAAGCCACCCACTACCTACACGTACTCAAGCCACACTGTGACAATCGTCCCATGCTTGTCCCAAGCTTTGGTGCCAGGGTACAGTGCAGGGCTGCATCGCCTCTCTTACCCCGTTCCCCAAGTGCACAGCAGATGAAATTAGCACTCTGCTGTCGGCTCCTCACCTAGGTTATTAACCCCTATTATTTAAAAAACAAGGCAATATACATGCTTTTTCTTTTTCCAAGCAAAGCCAGTGCTGTATACTTGTAACACCTACCACGGCATGCACTAGGATTAGGGCTGTGCTATTTACTTGTAAGGAATTACCACGTTTCCCAGGGAAGATTGCTCCGAGCTCCTTGAAGCTCCCTGTTCTTTCCCGAGATGCGCTCCTGTAGGAGTCTGGCCATGATTTGACTTTGCTGCCCACTTTGGCTTCAGTTAAGAGTCACCTTTGCTTTCCGTCTCAGTGAAGCTAAATAGGCTTTAAAACCTACTTTATGGAATTGTTGCATGGTCACAATGCCAGAGACCTAAAATTGTGGTATTTTAATAGACTGGACTTTCCTTTTATGTGGTTATCCACTTAACAAGCTCATGCTATGCAAAAAAATGGAGCCTTCCTACAGTGGACGTGTACTGGGAACTAGGGCCCCTGTTCTTCAAGAATCTACCTTTTCCTACACTGTGAGCAATTTTTTTCACTTCTTTTTCCTAATAAACCTTTATTTTTCTAGCAGTTTTCTAATTTGGCCAGTGCTAAGATGACTGCAGTGACAGCCGGAGGAGGCTTTGAATTTTTCAAAATGATAGATAAATGCATAAGAAAAATCACTCAGATGAAAGCAAAAGCGGAAAGACAGAGACCAAAGCGGGCTGCTGACCCCGCATCCACAGATGCGAGTTTCATTTAAAAGTGAATTCATTTTTTTTTTCAACCGGACCTTTTGAAGCAAGGTGTGCACAAACATGTCAAGTCCTGCAGCCTTTCCATACCGGGAGCCTTCCTCCAGATGTTCCTTGTATGCTCCTGACTTGCTGCCTCAATTTTTTTACTCTTTTTGAAGTGGTGTCCCATTTCCTGTGCACAAAGGCCATTCCCTGTTGTATTTTGGGGCCCAATTAAAAATATCATAATGATTTCTGCTTAAGATCCAGCTCTGCTCGTGGCTGGCTTCAGCTCCCTTATGGGGCCTTTTGGCCAGGAACTTATTTTACAGAGCAGACCAGCATTTGTCCAGAAAATGTGGATGTGCAGCCTAATTGTAAGCCAGCCTGGGCTGTTCCCCTCACTGAAACAAATCGCACGGTGATATAGTGTTGGCTTTCAGGGAAAAGCCTGCAGCTAGCTCTTCACGTGACGGGAGGCCGCTCCGTGCACGGTCTGTGGCTGCTCCCCCAGTGATGGCCAGCGTGGTCTTCCCAGAGCGGTGCCCAGCCCAGCCCACCCTGAGAAGCCCAGCTGGATCATTCCCAGCTCATTCACCCACCCCGAGAGCACGGCACAGACCCCACCTTTGTTCCGGCCCTCCCCGCAGATGTGCGCGCTGCTGTGAATTATCAAAGCGCGGCCGTGTACTCCGGCTGAAGAGGGATTTGCAGCGGAAATGGGTTTGGCCGTAGCTCTGATTTGTTCCTGGGAATGGGCTCCTGACCCTCCCGAAGTCCCCGGGAATGCCGCCAAGTTCTTCAAAGGGGCCAGGCCTCGCTTTGTAAGCTCACCTCTGGGGTTTGGCTTGCAAACACCTACAGAGGCGTCGGTCATTCAAGAAAGACGATGGAGGGGAAACAGGGCTCAAAGTCCAAAGGGTGATGCTGCACAAAGTATGTAGCTGAGCAAATACTGCTTTAGAAACAGTGGGAATAAGCTCATTAAGCACAGCCCTGCCCTCGGCTGCAGCATTGAGGCAACGGCTAGGAAGCTGGATCAGCCTTGTGTCAACTACCAAAATGAAGGGTGTACAGGAGGAACAGATTGCAGGCTTGCACGTGCTTCTTAAATATCACCTCCAACTGCCACAGCCTTTACTGATTTGCTCTGTGGTGCTGGGCACTGGCCAGACTATAACGAACCAGCGCCTTCCCTGAGAGGTGGGAGTGGGCTGGGGGGAAGAAAATGGGGTAAACCCAGTGATTGCAGGGGACAACAAAAAAGGTAAAGGGGAGCAGTGTTGATGCAAAACTGGAGAGGTGGGGTGCCCCGAGGAAAGGATGCAGGAAGGGCTGATGGTGAAGGTGCAGAGCCGGCTGGGTGCAGGGTGATGAAGCTGGAGGGCTTGGCCAGGTCCTGGCTGGGGGTGACGGGGGGGCTGGGGCTTGAACCAGATGCCCGTGGGAGCTGGAAGCTGCCCACCACAGGCGGGGCTCGGGCCCCTCTGCGCCGGGTGGAGGTGGTGCCAGGGCAGACCCAACGTGGCAGGGATGCCCGGGGTCCAGGACCACGGCTGGGGGAGCATCGCGTACCTCGGTGTGCAGCAGAGAAGCAGCAGAGAGGGCTCAGAGGGGCGAGGTGGGGGTGAGTCAGGTCATTGTGGCCCCATCCTCACGGGAGGGGCTATCCCTGCTGGGCCGAGGAAACGCATGTGGCGGGGTTGAGGGGCAGAATTGGGGCCCCGGGGCCTTCAGGAGGTGGCCGCTGTCCCCCTGCCCACGGCGGCAGCGAAGATGGGGTCCCTCGGGGAGGCACCCACCTCCCCGCTCCATCCCGCCCGCCGAGGCGGAGCAGCATCCAGCACCCTCCCCTTTGCTCCCGGGGGACCCCCCCCCCGGCCCCGCAGGCGGGGGGCGGGCGGGAGGCGGGGCGGCGCGGGGGCGGCGGGCCGGGCTCCCCGGGGGAGGCACCGGAAGGCGCCCGGCGCTGATTCATTGCAATAAATTGTTCCCGGCGCGGCGAGGCTCGGTCATCGCCGCCCGAGCAGGAGTCGGGGCCGCAGCCGGAGCCGGAGCCGGAGCCGCAGCGGGAGGGAGGATGAAGATGCAAGCCGAGGTGATCCGCGAGGGCGAGCTGGAGAAGCGGAGCGACAGCCTTTTCCAGCTGTGGAAAAAGAAGCTGGTGGTGCTGACCAAGGACAGCCTCAGCCTCTTCCCCGACGGGCACAAGCGGGCCAAGGGCAAGGAGCTGGGCTTCGGCTCCATCCTCAAGGTGGACTGCGTGGAGCGCACGGGCAAGTACATCTACTTCACCATCGTCACCAAGGACCGCAAGGAGATTGACTTTCGGTGCCCGGACCAGAGCTGCTGGAACGCCTCCATCACCATGGCCCTCATCGACTTCCAGAACAAGCGGGCTATCCAGGACTTCAAGAGCCGCCAGGAGCTGGAGCAGGCGGCGGGCGCCCAGGAGCGGCGGCTGGCCCGGGCGCCCTGAGCCGCCGCTGCCCCCCCGGACACAGGTGAGCACCCCCCCCCCGCTTCCCCCCCCCCCCCCCCGGGCCTTCCCGGTCCGTGTAAGGCAGTTTTGATTATTCCCCCCCCGACCCGCTTTGGCAAATCGGACGAGCGGTCCGGGCTCCCCCCGCACCGCTCACCGCCCTCCCCCCTTTTTCTATTTTTTTTTTTTTTTTTTTTTTTTTTTTCGGCCGGGAGGCCCCCCCCCCCCTTCCACCCCCTCCACCCCCCTCCGCGGCGCTTCTGTGGCCGGCGGAGGTGCCCGGCCGCCCCACCACACCGGGATGTGCTGCCCGGCTGCTTCAGCGCAGGAGTTTGGGGGCTCGCTCCCCTTTCCCGATGCGATTTCTTTCTGGTGGGAGCTGGGCTTAGGCAGGGCGCTAAGAAGTACAGCTGTGGCGGGGTGGAAATATAAAATGGCATTTGGCAGTGCTTTTCTCACTGAATTTTCTAAAAATATGCTATCTGTGAAAACAAATGCTTACTCTCCCTTGAAAGCCCACCGTCCCTCCCCCCCCCCCCCCCTTTTTTTTTTCTTTTTCTGCCCCTCTGTCCTGTTCGTTTCACTAACCTGCTTTCCCTTGCTGCCTGCAGAACATACCACTGGATGATAAACCAGATCAAGTGTCTTGGACTGAAATGGGACAGGGTACCAATGAAGGAAAGCAAAGAAGAGAGCTGGAAGCAGCTTGGTTTTCTCCAAGCCCGGTGAGGCTGCTGAGCAAAGAGCCCTGAGCTTTGCCTGAGATGCATTTAAAGAAAAACCAAAGACTTTTGTAAAGGACTTCTAGCAAAGCGTCCACGTGTTTTGAGTGGCACAGCTTTGCGAACGATTATCTTCTATTTATGAGACGCAAGGAAGATTCAACACTGACTGGTGGTGTTAAACACAATTTAAATTATTTGTAGTATCTATATTTGTATTTATTATGATGAATGTCTTTCAGCAGTTACTGGTCTTAATATTGCTTTTGCATTAATATGTCCATTCCAAATAAATTACTTGAAATGTTCACTTTTTATTACTATACTCTGGGCTGCAGTAGCTTTTGTTGAGGCATGTTTGTGGAGCGGGCAGTGGTGTAGTGGCTTAACAAGAGTGGGTAAGCTCAGCTTTCTGGTGCCCTGGACTGGGCAGCGGGAGGTGGAGAAAGCCCAGATAACCCATTTGTGTTTGGCCTCGTCTCCTGACCAGGGAGCGTGTTGAGGTCCAATTCTGGTCAGTGGTGGAAACAGAAAAGCCAACCACAGTTTGGATAAGCGCTCCTTTTGAAGCGCTTTCCCCTATAATCGAGTAATGGCAGCTGCAGAAAGCGCAAGAGCTCCCTGCAACAGTAAAATGCTGCTGTTTGCTAATGCCCTGCGTCCTCCCCTCAGCCCCCGTAGGTTAGAGCTGTGCTAAGGCAGAAAACTGGATTCTTGATTTCGGAATAACACAGCGCCGGCGCTCAATGGGATTCCTCAGCTTTGCAGCAAAGCAAGCTGAACTCGCTCTCTCCTCTTCCTCCACCTCTGCAGGCTCTAGAGCAAGTTAAATCTCTACGGGATAACTGGGAAGAACAGAAACAGTCTTTTTTTTTTTTTTTTTTTTTTTTTTTTTCCTGTAGTACCTGGACCAAGAAGCTTGGAGAGAAAAAAAGCAGCTAATTTTTTTGGATAAAAGTGCTAAAGCTTTATCTTGCGAGGCTCAATTATCACTAACCCAGGCTTTCTCGAGAGCAATGCTGCAACACAGGACTCTGCTCTGGCAGTCAGGACTATGAGCTTATCAGGCAAAGTCCTAGCTACTGATGCTGCAAACTTGGTAATTTTAATCAGGTAATTTTCCCCCTCCCAATATCGGTGCAATTCTCTCAGGAGACTTTGTACTAGAGGAAGCTGCAAAGTGTGTAATTACAAACAGCCTGTAGTAAGAGTGAGAGAAAATCCCCCCCATTTCTGGAAGCAGCGGGGAGTCTCTGGCACTGCAGCGTGCCATGCTGGGGCTTTGCATCCTCCTGGCACGCTGCTGGCAGCTCCGCTGCTGCCCGCCAGGCTTGTGCAGGGGCAGGGTTGCAGATGATTTGAGCTGTGCATGTAGCGAACCTTTGGCCGCAGCATTTGAAAGCCTTTGGCCTCGGTCCCCCTCTAGCACGAGAATGCCAGAGGTGCGGGTTTAATGCAGCAAACTGACACTCAGAAGCAGGTGTGTTTTACCCTGATTTTCCTTGGTGCCAGTGCAGAGGAGGTGAAATAACAGGCCAAACCAGAGCAGAGGCACTGGCTCCTAATCCCCTTAGTTTCGGTGAATCCAAGCAGGAATGCTGACTGACAACAGCTGAGGATCTGGGGCGATTGCCTGCAGTGACAGCCACGGCTGCGGCGGGGAACCCGATAGCTCCCGGGGTCCCGCGGCTGCCAGCTGCCCCAGCACGGCTCCAAGGCCTTTGCAAGCTGATCTGGCCTTTCCTCTAGATGCAAATGTTGATGAAATGCAAGGTATTGTTCAAACGGGTTTATTCCAGGTTTATGGAATCAAAGATGAAACTCAACACCATCTTTATTTCTGTGGAAAAAGTGAGGAGGTTGCTTTCTTGCAACTGAATTATTGGCTTTTCACCTCTCTCAGTGGGATTTTATTCTTTAAGAGGTAAACGAACAGAGCTATATTGACAGCTAGCTGTAAATAACCGAAGGAGGAGACTCCAAATTGTTTGTATAAAACTCCACCGATGGTTGGGCCCACGGTCCGGGTCAAGGGCTGCACCGAGGCGCAAATCCCGAGCATGGTACCTGGGAGAGACGGCAGAGACACACAGACAGCAGGGTGAGAGCGAGTCTTGGGATGAAAATGCAGAGAAGAGGGTGCAGGATCCCCTTCATCCCTGATGGTGTCCCCCCACAGTAGTAGCAAATCACTTCAAATAGCGTTAATTTAGAGAGAGCCAGTTAGGGTTTGTTAAGGCTCAGGACTCCTGGAGGCATTGGGATGAGTTTCCACCACGACCGTATCGTGGCCCGAAAGGCAAGTCGGTGCCCACCGCTGCCTTCGCCAGGGCCCAGGGATGCCTTTGGCCCCAGAAGCTGCTTCTCAACATCACAGCCAGCAAAGGGCTGGTAACTATTGCATGGGGTAAGGGGTGGCGAGGTAATTTCTCAGGTCGTGTTTGAGACTTCCAAGCAAATCACACAGATTCTTCCAATGTCATAATTGCCCAAGAGGCCCCTCTTCCACCCAAGCTGCTATTGCTGTTTATTCTCGTGTGGGACAGAGGAACAGCTCTCGAGGGCTTAGCAGTACCGAGAGGCTTAGGTCTAACTAGGTCTTTAAGAATAAATAAATAAAAACCACAGATAAAGACTGAACACCCTTGAGATACTCCCCCACCCCCCTTTGCAAAAAGAACGGATATTTCAATTTGGATGGAAATGTGAGCCCTTCACCCGGCTGGGCCGGTTGCCCCTGCAGCAGCTCTCCCATTTGCATCATTAACAGGAACCCCGCCGACGGGGAAGCACCTCCAGTTTGGCAAAGGCAGTTTTTTTCCACGTGCAGCCGGACAGCTGGGACGTCCCACGGGACGCAAAGCTGTCCCCCACGCACCCTGCGCGCTCTTTGCCCGGCGGTTATTGCGCAGGATGGCTATCACACTCGGGGGAGCAGAACATACCTGGCTGGCAAGAAAATCATTAGCCCCCAACACTGGGAGGAAGGGCAAGCCGGCAGCATGTGCAAGAAGCATGTGCCCTACTCTGAAATGATGCTTGCAATTTTTTTTTTTATTCTTTTTTTTTTTTTATTTTTATTTTTTTTTTTTTTTTTTTTATTATTCTTTTTTTTTTTTTTTTTAAAATATTAGTATGATTATTTGGGCTGTTGGCATCACTTTTCCACCAAGACATGCATTGAGGCATTGTCACCACACAATGGGCAGGATGAGGATGCTGCTGCCCTGCACGCAAGACGATGTGGAGCCGAGCGCGATATTGAACGTGGGTAGCCACGGGGAAATGATCCCCGGCTCCAGGAGAGGAGAGGCAGCCAGGTGTTCGCGTAACTCCGGCCAGCGACTGCTGGGCTTTTATCAGCATGCTTAAAATACTTGTGCAATGAGCCCGAGTCGAGGGCGTAGCCGTGCGGAGAGGGAAATCTCCCGGGAAGCGCTGCCGAGTGCTCCTCCCGCGCATGGGAACACAAAGGCCATGGGTGGGACCTCGCCTTGACCCTTTGCCAATGGGAACCATCCCACAACCACCAAACTTTCTGGGCAGGTTTTGCAATTATTTTTTCCCCTCCAGGTATTTGAATTAAACTAATTACTACATACAATTGCCAAACTGGCTCTTATGATTGAGGAGGAACTTTTTTCCCTTTCCTTTATTTTTTTTTTTTTCTGGAGCAGAAATCCATCCTCTTAAAAGGCCGGGCTCTCCCTCTGCGCTTCCCCAACATGTTGCTGAGAAAGATAATTTCTGTTTAATGGGCTTAAATTAGATCCCTCGTGTCAGACACCCTCGAGCTTTGGGACATTGTAAACCTCAGCTCTGCAGCATGTCCCTGGCTTTGCTGCAAAGCTGCGCATGTGCTGGATCTTATTTAAGGCAAGACTTTTAACTGGGACAAGTCACCATGTCAGCAGAAATATTCCTGCGTCACTTTGCACAGCTCTGCCAACGCACATGCTCACCTTCTGCATCACAGCTATCCCACTTTCTGCACCTTCCCTGCCCTTTTTTCTCCCTCCCCAGCTTTTTTTCCCCCTTTTCCCCCAGCTGGCATGACCCGTCCCGGCCAAGAGCCCATCCTCCCCTCCTGCCCCAGCCCTCCTCTCCTCCCGCAGGTTTCAGGGTTGGGTGCTGGCAGCTCCCCAAGCCGGGTGGCTCCATCCCTCCTCCCCGGCTCTCCCGCCTTTCCAGCTCACATCCTGTTGCTGTGCTCAGATGGTGCTGGCCCAGATCAGCCGCACACCCGCGGGGCCTGATTTAATGATTAGGTCATCTCGCCATTGGCTGCCTTCGAACCAGCAAAGCCTGAGCAAAGCTGGGGGGGTTCAACGCGCTGAGCCCCGCCTGGCTGCAAGCTCTCCTCCTAAGGTTTTGCGTCTGACACGCAAATAAAATCACAAAACGTGGGCCCGTTACGCAGGGAGGCTCTGCTGGGCTTCCTCTCTCCCTCCCCCGAGGGCCAGGGGGGGCTCTGTGCAGAAACAAGACCTCCATTCTCGGGGAGGGACCGGGGTTGACAAGGAGTGCTTGTGCGGATGCAAGCCCCCCCAAGACTTGGGGCTGCCCTCCCACTGGCTCACATGCCCAGCTGAGCAGCATGTGCATGTGGGGCAGAATTTTCCCTTCCTGCCTTTGAAGATGAGGAGAGGGGAAAAAAAAAAAAAAAAAAAAATCAAAGGCAAACGAATGAAATCATTTCCGCTATCTTCTCTTCAGTGCACAGCCCCAGCCATAAGCGAGGAGCAAGTGGCAAACTCATCAGCCTTGCTAAGAAGTGACCTTGGATCGCTCCTGAAAGCAGAATGATGGGTGCCAGGGATGGTGCTGTCCTGTGTCCCACTGTTCCCTTTCTGAGACACCTATTTAAAAGGCAAGGATGGGTGACTCAGTGTCTAGCAAGGGTGGACAGGTTATCCTCCTGCAACGCCCCATCCGTTCCAGCCCTGTGATGAGGCAGACACCTGAGCTCAGCCCAAACTCCAGCTCCTCGGAAAGCCTCTCCCTGGCCCAAAGAAAAACCTCCATGGGCTCTGCCAGCCCCAGGCTGGCAAAAGCATCATGAAAAGACAGCAGCAAGGCTCAAAAATTATGTTTCCAAAGGCAGATTCTCAATGTGTGATTTCCTTGCGTTAGCTAAAAGTTGTTGCAAGCTAGCGCTTAGGTTTTTGGCGCAGCGACAGTGAGGCTTTTTCATAAAGCCAGATTTCCACGCTCTTAGAAAAGCAGGGATTTCTAACGCGCCATCAAAGTGCTCGCTTTGCAGAGCTGGTCTCGGGCTCTCAGAGGAAGGAGCAGCCTTTTAGCTGCTGTACGGGTGGAGCAGCCGTTGCGGGGTGCCACCCACAGCCAGAGACGGATGGCAGGCATTTTAATAGCCGCATTTCTCTGCGAGACACCCACGCCGTCACTGCCGCAGCTGCTGCGGAGAGGCAGCTCACCGGCTCTGCTGTGTCAGGCATTCCTGCCTTTGCCCCGGCCCCTGCCCGGGTGCGTCCAAAACAAGCACAAAACCATCAGATGCCTCTTCCCTTGGAAACGTTGCAAGGAGAAAACACCGATTGAAAGGTGAGGGCCAGGGAGGAATGGTGGGTACAAGGTTTTCCCCCAGTGCTGCGACCCTCTGTGCCAGCAGCATTCCTCCTCGGCATGCTCAGTTTTGAGCCAGCTGTAACGCTGCAATTTGTAGTAGCACTTGGCACGGCATCAGCCCAGGATGGATGGGCAGGAGAAAGCCCCGGCTAGCCCACGGCCCCCCCGATGTCCCACCACCCCCTCCTGACCATCTGCACCCCCCCGCGAGCTGCCTCCGTCCTGCCCTGCCGTACGGAGACCAGCCGTCCCGCCGAGGCGCAGGCTGACCTAACAACACACGCAAGCGGGGAGCAGGGTGAGGCAACTAAATCCATTTTCCTCTCTGACCAAAGCTTGCCTCTGGGCGTTAAACGCCAAGCAATGCTCCGGTTTTCCTCACAAAGCCCCTTTGAGAAGAGCCTGGATGAATTCCAGCTTGGCTGTATGTCCCAAAGCCGCTTGGTGCCCTTCCCCCCCGCTCTCCCTCCTTGCACAAGCATCGCTTCAACTCATGAAACAGCAGATTTTCTTCCTGGCCAAGTAGACGGGCTGAGACATTCCCAATCCTCACCTCCCCAGGAACTAAGTGGTCCTCCCAGGTAGAAGTATCTCACTTGGAGATCGCATGCTCCCACCGTTTGTAAGAGATGTGATGGTCAGCTCTCCAAATAAACTGCTGAAGTGACGTTTAGAAAAGCTCTTCATCCAGAAACATCTCAAAAGTGTTTTATAAACTTCACTAATGGGCTGTGCAGACAATAATTCCCATTCTCAGTAGGATTTGTGCTGAGGTATCTGCTCAGATGGCTGCTAGGGAAGATGAAGGATGCAGGCTGGCATCCCAGAAAGGCTCAGCTAAAGCAGAGAGACTCCTGGGCACCTGGTGAATGCAGGTCAGGGACCAAACCCTGAAAGAGCTTGAGAAAAAGATGCCAAACTGGGTTAACCCAGCTCCATCCTGGGACAAAATCAGCAAGGCTCCCATGACAGCAACATAAGCATATTTCCTTCATTGACAGAAAAAAACAGGTATAAAGATTTGTGTGTCTACCACTGCATTTCAGCTGCCTTGTACAGAGAAATACAGTAACTCTTAGACTGAAACATGGCCAAAACATAGAGAGAGGTGCAATTGCTGCATCAGTCAAAGCATGTTTCCAAAGGGTGATCCAGAATACCCTCCTGAGATGCCCTAAGTTAAAAGGTGTGAATGAGCATCCCTCTCAGTCACTGTCGTGGTGGAAAAGCAGTTGTTTTTGTTTTGCTTTTTTTTCCCCACATGTCTTGACTTCCCATGGAAAGGAGTGTTTGGGAGAGCCTGCCCTTACTGCACCCACCACTGTGGGCGTCAGCAGGCGGCACAGGACGGGGAGCGCTGGGGGATGGGATGGTTGCTCAGTGTTGTTCAAGCTCATCCTGTTTTGGCACCACTGGTCCCCGTTCATCGGCTCTGCTGACACCCATCGCATGCAACTGCCGAGCCGGGTCTGCTGGGGAATTGGGCATTTCCCATGAATGTGCCCCAGCGTTTGATAGCAGTGGGGTGAGCTGGGAAGCACCTGATGGACTCAAAAACCAGAAAAGACCAGTCTGATCTTTTTTGATGGGTCTTACCAGTGTCGGAGGAGGGGACGGCCTTGGTGAGGATGCTGTCGGTGATGGTGCCCAGCATGCTGAAGGCGAACACCAGTGGCACTGCAATGATGCAGTAGTGCCACACAGTCCTCATCAGGGCCTAAGGGACAGGACACAACGGACCACGGATCATTAGAGAGCACAAGCAGTGACTTTGTGCAAAGAAACAACCTGAAAAAACATCACGAGTCAAACCCATGACTTGGGTAAATTGTGGGAGACACAGCTGACAGCCTTGGCCATTGTAGGGTCCTTCATAGCCCACCATTTGTCTGCAGTTAATTATTCCAAGCATGTGGAGCAAGTAGCAAATGATACCCGACAATCTGGCAGCACGTTTCTCCAGCACTGCTGTGGGTATTTTTAGTGTCTGGGAATTAGTGACGTCCCTGCACCCTTCCCCCCATCTTCTGTCTCTTGTCCAACTCCTGAGGAAACGTTGAACAGCAGATGCATGTGGTGTACTTCAGGAAGCCTCCATTACTTATACAAAACAGCCTAGAGAAGACATTTCAGTTCATTATCATAAATAATTAAAACTAAACTGAGCTTGTCAAAATAAATGAGCGCTGTGCATTATGTAATGCTGTACCTTTGGGATTTCTAATCCTGTTCTGCTGCTTCCTTGCTAATAAATTCACTGAATTCAGTAATCTGGAATAGGTCTTCTGGCCATAAGTGCACATTAGCGAGCATAATTAGGGAGAGTAATGATTTTGTTATTGCACATATTCTTAGCGGAGACATCCCTCCAGCTGTTTAATACTGGAACAATAGCAGTGGGGCTCTCTCAGCCGTGGGGCTAGAGCGGCTCTCGGCTCATTCACAAGCCCTGCTGGTCAAATGAATGGGTTTCTTTGGGGCATGGAAAGGAAATTCCCCCTTTCTTGCAAGTCTCCTGCCC
This sequence comes from Tyto alba, assembly GCF_018691265.1. Classification (NCBI taxonomy): domain Eukaryota; kingdom Metazoa; phylum Chordata; class Aves; order Strigiformes; family Tytonidae; genus Tyto; species Tyto alba. The sequence goes on along the minus strand of NW_024881329.1, from coordinate 4,358,059 downwards.
TCACCCATGTCTCAAGGTGTGTTCTTGTGGCTGGAAAACATTTCTGTTTCTGGTTTAGCCAGAAGTTTCATTCTCTGGAGTTCTCTCTCCTGAGATCTGGTCCCTGCCTCTTGGCTACAGAAGATGGAAAAGCCCAGAGACATTGCTCACTAATGACTTGGAAATATTGAGGTTTATTCCTAGTTCTCTTCTAGAGTCACATATAGCCAGGTTTCTCTCCTTGGAGGGGCTCTTTGCCTACGTTTTGGTTAAGATCTAGGCACTTCTGATTAAGGAACCAGAGAACAAAGACAGAGGAACAAGTATTTGCTACATAAACACTCAGACAGAGGTAGAATAATTCCTTGCTAGGGCAAGTGTCATTGCAGGACAACGTTGCAGAGCTCATAGGAAAAAACAGTTTCACCTCTCCGGCCTTGGCTTTGTACAATTTCCCTCATGGGCTGAAGCAAGTGGGCAGAAAAGAGCGGGGCCATGTCTGTGCCTCCTGTAAAACCAGGGGAAATGGCTCCTCACTCCCCCGGGACTCAGAAAGGACCCAGCCAGGCAGATCCTGGTCTCTGCTACTCCGCAGCCGCTGGGTAAGTAGCAGCCTTTTTGACCTGAGGAGATCTGAAGGCATTTTTCAGGTGAGGGAGGCAGGACCAAGAGTTTCAGCAGACAGGCTGAAAATGCAGACGCTTGGGAAAGGCAGGCAGCGAGGCAGGACGAGGCACAGCCGTGCCTTCAGACAAAGGGAAAAACTTCCCCGTTGCAACCGCCAAGCCCTCCTACACCCCTGCCCACGCGCTCCCGTCTTGCCTCTGCAGATCAGACACTGGTTCTCCCCTCCTCTCCTTTTCCAGGTGTTATTGCTGAGCCCCCGGTCCACCCCTTCCCTTCTCCAGCTGCCGATTGCTGGGAACATCCTGCAGCCTCTTCCCAGGATTGCTGCTTTGGGGAGGGGATCTGCTTCATTTGGAGGCCAGATGCAGCAAGGGCACAGCAGGCAGGATGCTCCTCCACCGGCGGCTGTGCAGGATTAAAAGCTTCACGCATTAATCTCTGCACTTGGGGCCTGCCACTGTGTCGGCACTCAACCCCACCGAGACAGAAAGCCACCCCAGAAACGGATGTTTTCTCGGCAGCCACTCGAAGAGTGCTTTTTAATAAGGCGTCCCCAGCAAAGAGGATCGCAGCTGCGTATGCCTATGAATAGTTCTCGTGGGAAGTCATTGCTGACCCTTGTCCCCAGGCCTGTGCTGTCAGGATGTCCACAGCCCTCCGGGCTTGGTGTAATTGCCAACTCTAAAACCATTTCCCTTCCCAGATCCCCTTCCCGCGCAGCCAGCGTGAGCCTCCCTGCTCTGGGGCATTAGCTGCTGCAAGCCGTGCCGCACCGTGTGTCCCTCTGCTTTCTCTCCTACCTCCAGCCGTCTCCAGCCTTCCCTCTCAGTGAGATGTCAGTGCACAGAAGCCATTTACTTCATGTTGCTCCTCTGCCTGATTGCCAGGGGATCAGGCTTCAGCACGGGGAGCCTGTGCCAGCAGCACCCTGCCCTGCACCTGGTTGGGAGTGCTCAGGCCTGCAGATGGGCCAGGTCCACCCTGGTCTCTCCTAATTGCTCCCACCCATGACCAAAAAACAACGGCGAGACCTTCAAAACCCTGCCTGGGCCGTGCTCAGGAGCACCAAGCCCTGTGCAGAAGTCCCACGCTAAGGGAGTACATTGATGCCAGCAAAACCACGTGTCACCAGCCGGGAGGGACCCTTCCCGAGCATCCTACCACCCAGCAGCATCTCTGTGAGCCCCAAAATCCCAAAGAGGGGGACCGTGCTCCAACTGCAGAGCCAACCCTTCATCTGCAGCCATCCTCCCTTCCCAGCCTCCTATCAGACACATGTTTTAGCCTCAGAATAGCTAAGGTGTGTAGGTGCCTCATCTCATCTGTGTAGCTAGAAACCACGAGCCTTAATACCCTCAGGATTTGGCCTTGACCTCCCCGTGGCTGTGGAACGGTTGTGGGAACAGCACCCATCCTACCCGTGCTGGTGGGAGCACTGGCATCCCAGCATCAAGGCTCGGGGCCAAATCCTGCAGGGAATGTCGAAAGGCTGAGGCAGCTCGACCACCCTTTGGGCCCATCTCACTGACAGGGAATGGTGTGCCCCCATCCTGTGTCCCCGTGGCCTGGGCAGAGCTATCGGTTTGCTGAAAGTGGCTTATCTGAGCAAACAGGATTACCGGCAGAGCTGCCTACGTCAACTTGGTTTTCCAATTACCGTTTGAGATTGGCATCAACTATCGCCCGTGCAGACACAACCAGCGATGGGTAACATCGCTTATCCCAAAATGGAGGAACAAACTTATTGCCTTGCTACCTCCTTCCCCAAATAGCTTCAGCTTGGGGAAATTAGGCAAAAATACAGGCCCAGAAGAAGAGCACACAACCTCCGCTGTCTCGTAGCAGGGTACAACCTACGATGATTTTCCTCCCCATAATCTTCATTTACTTTCTGGGTAGTTCAGGAAATGCAGTTGCTGACAAGACTGAGGGCAGGATTTCTATGCAAAACTAGTGACTCAGGAGGGACATAACAAGTTTCTGTACTAGATTAATTTTTTTTTTTTAATCCCTGTAGCTATTACTCACACGGCTTGCTCTTGTTCTTTGGTGCAGTGCTTACGCTGAGCACGGCTCTGTGCAGAGGCTGAGCAGAGCAGGCTTCCCCCCGAGGACCACCCGGCAAAGCTGGCGGTGGCATTTCAGGGGGCACAGCTTGCAGCCAGGTCTCATGGACCTTGTGCTGCTGCTTTATTAAAAGGCACCACGGATGATTTCTCGCCGAACCGTACCATGCCTAGGCCCACGCCAGCGAAGACGACAATGCTGAGCCTCAGCAGGGTCCTCTCTGTGCAGTGGTTAGTGAGTTTTCCAATGACCAGACCCTGGACAACCTGGGAAAAAAGCACAAAAATACCGTGAAGCCCAATATATAACAATTTAAACAAGCTCAAAAGATAATTGCTACAGTGCTTTAAGCAAGTAAAAGGCAGCAAATGGGTTATTCCCTTGCTTTTTTGGAGAAAAGGGGACCTCGCTATCACGGTAAATGGCTGGAAGACTCAATCCATTATTGCAAGCATTTTGCATCCTAGGGAGAGATCCATCCTATCACCTGAAAGTCTTTACTCAGGGTGCACACCTGAGTTTACCATCACTGCTTACTCACCAACGGTGACTGAAACTTTCCAAAGACGCTTGCAGGTACAAATGATTTTTTCTAATGAACTTGTGACGTTTTTGTGAAATACAGTTAATACTAAGGTCTTAATTCTTGGTGAGTCCTTCAAAAGAAAAAATGTACATTTGTGTGCCGAGAAGGAAAATGCCTCTTTTCCTGTACCTTCTCTAGCCATTATTTGAAACTATGAATATACAAATTGGGTGGTTCATCTTTTTTAGGCAGGAAACAAGTACGACAGAGATGCTAATACCCAACCCCAGCAGTATGCACAGACGTAAAGGATGAGGAACTGGTTTTACAGATTTTAAATAAAAACTGGGGGAGAGGGTGAGGGAAGGAGGAGCAAAAAAAATGAAATCCCAGAAACTATGTGGCTTTTCCATCACTTTGCAGAAAAAAGATTTCCCCTTTTATTTCTCTGTTCAGCATCTCCCATACTTCAGATGATGCTGACCCAAGTGGACATGAGAGAGCAGAGGCTAGAAGAGATCACTGTGAAAATGAAGCCTGAACGACTGCATTTCAGGGGAGGGACAGATAGGAATCTACCGAGCTTTCCCTGCCTTGAAAGGGTTTGTTTGATCCAAGCGAAAACCCCTCTGACTTGAAAGAAGAGCTCTAGTTTAAACTGCTTTGTTTGGCAGGACGGCTTCGTTTTAATGGCAGCTCAACCTGGAGAAAACCCCACTGCTCTGCCTGGACCTGGAATGACACTACGCCACGCTCAGCCTTGCTGTGTTAGTCCTAAGGGTGAAACCCAAACTCAGCTGAAAGGAAATGAGTGCAAAACAAACAAGAAAGTAAGTTAAAGGAAAGGAAATGTTATATCTATGACAAGCAGTGCAGAAAAAGCAATTTAATTACTCAAAATTTTAAAAAAGAAAAAAGTAAATAGTAACAGAGTGAAAATAAAGCTGTCATTAACAACAATAGCTACAAACTGAATATATTTCCAACAAGCTACAACTTAATGGAAAACATCAAAATTTGGCCCTTCACTTTGTTTCAGAGCACAAGTGATTTTTGTCACAAGGGCACATCGAGCCAAGCAGACATTCTGATTCCCAGTAAACGCTTCTCCTGCCTCCTTTTTGTCCCCATCCCCACCCTTGGGCAGGGCTTGAGAGCTCGGCGGACACGTGCCCGGCCACGCGTGATGGTGGCACCGGCCCCACGTGTCTCTCCTGGGTCGTGTCACCCGCCGAGCGGCCTTGGGGACACTGGTGGACGATGCATGGGGTGACCTGAGTCATCCTGACGGAAAGCCCTGCCGTGGACCCAGGAGGAGGCTGATATCGGCCCTGGCGGCTCCTACTCGGGGGGTGGGTGGAGAAGCCGCTGAGTAACACTTCAGTAAACCGAGTGCTCCTAAACTGAAGAATCATCATTAACGTTTTGCAACTTCCTAGTCCCTCCTGCCGGCTCGCCCTGGTCGGGGCTGTGCTGAGTCACACAGAACGGGGGCTGAGCCCCATCGCAGGGCACAGCTTGACTCAGTGGTGGCATCACCCGAAGTTCAGCTCTGCTGAGCCACTGGAGGAATGGAAATGTTTCCCAATTTGCCCAGACTTGAATGGCATATTTAATTGGGATACACCGTGCAGGTACAGCCCGGTCCCTGCCCTTCCTTGAGTCATTGGGGTATATCACCAGCAAGATCCCAGAGCAGCCAGGTCTGATGGCCGTGGGAGCGGCGTACCCAAAAACGTCTCTGTCACTACATCTGAGCACCTTAGTGCAGGCAACAAGCCAGGCTCTGGGCAGGCAGGACCTGGAGAGATGCAGACCGGGCTGGCCCTGGAGCAAGCGGGGCAGTGGGATGGTCCTTGTGCCGAGGCTGGCATTCCGCACGGGCTTCCCCGTCGCTCGGACTGCGGCAATACGAGCGCGAGGTAAAACACCGCTGCTGAACAAACCGACTCAGCGATGGGGCTTTTTCCAAGGGCAAGCGCCAGCCCAAGTCACCTGCTTTCCCTTTGGGGCTGAGCAGCCATCCTTGGGTTATACAGACCGCAGCCCACCCATGGGTTATGCAGGCTGCTGGGCTCCCTCCACACAACAGTCGTTTGTCAGTCCATCCCTGAGCCCCAGTCAGGCAAGGCCCCATCGTCTTGATTTTGGACACAGCACCTTGATTTATGCGCTGGGTAATGTTTCCAGCTGCCAGGAGCTCTGACCTCACTTCCAGTCTGAATTTAGACCAGTAAACCCCTCGCTTCCAGCCTGCAGTTTTCCCTGGGCGCACACTCTGTAGGTTTGCATGAGCAGCAGCCGCCCGCGCAGGCACATTTGGGAAGGAGGAAGCAAAAGGTGGTTCATGTGCACTCTCCCATGGAAGGGTTTGGATGTGTGCTGCCATGGCTAGGGTGTAGCAGGGCCATCGCAGATGACTCGGCCACTGCCACTCCCATGGCCAAGCCCAGGTGGCACCAACGATGCAGCAATGGGATTTATCCTTATTTTTATTCCTGCTGGAGCATTCTGGGCTTTTCCTTTGCACATAACCTCCCCTTGAGATCGACTGCAATGGGCCTTCCACTCCTGCATTTCCCTTCACCTGGATGGTGCTTGCCTTTGTAACCCGACCTCCTTTGAAGTCAGGGAAGAGCCAGTGTACCTGGCTGGAATGCCTTCTGTCATCAATAAACAAAAGAGAGAGGAAATTGTTTGCAAGTGAAATAACAGGCACTGCCCGTGGCTGTGTACACATGTCACAGGAAAAACCAACTCATCCCTTTTTTTCCTCCCCTCCTCCTTCTTTAAAGGCAAATAAGTCTCGCAATAAATGCATAAGAACAGCCAAATCTCTCCTTGTCGTTCTGCTGGATTTGCCAAACTGGGGATTTGTTACACTAGTTCAGCTAATCATGAAGAAAAATACTCTCTACCTCTGTTGCTGTATTTGATTTGTGGGAAGGCAGCAGCTCCCATTTGCTCAGAAGAGCCAATTACCCATTTTATTGTTAAGCTCATTTCAGGAGTCCCTTTCAGGATGGAAAAGTTTGTTGCTGTTTGAAGGTTTAAGGTGCTAGTTTTTGGAAGACTTTTGAACAGCAAAGCACTAGCTTTGCTGGATGGAGCTGCTGCTGAGCAGGACTGGCACCTGCAAGCAGCTAACCTCAGCGTGGAGGTGAGAGGAGTTATGCAGATGTTCGGTTGGTCCTCTGAGCTCAGGGCTGTTTCTACAGATTCTTCCATCAGCACTGATGGAAAGCTTGACAGAGCCCAGCAACAAAATAAATTCCCTTTCACCCGACAGCCTGGAAATGAAAAGATGTGAGAAGGTCGGAGAGGCAGGCGCAGCAGGTCAGATAAGCTGGTACAGCCTAGCAGAGAAGGTGCAGGGCCCCATCCCTAGCGCAGATAGCACGATTCACATCAGAAGCAGCCTCCCACACACCGGACTCCTATCTCGCCTTTGAGATTGTGCCCGGTTGGCAGTTCCCAGGGCGAGAACAGTGCTGGCTGGGTGGGAGGCATGGCGGGGGGCACCAGCCAGGGCAGACCACAGCAGGCAACAAAAATCATGATGCTTTTCTGCACAGGCTGAAGATGGTGCAAAAGCTTGGGCGGGGGAAAAGCAAGTTGTTTTCCTGACAGGGCGATGCCAGAAAGTGCTTGAGAAGTAGTTCAGGTCTTGGAGAGGAGCAGGAGGGCGGTGGGACTGGGAGGAGAGCTGATGGTGAGGACCAAAGTGCTGAAGGCAGCACTTTGCCAAACAGGGGGAAGAGGACCATGTGTTTTGCAAACTCCAGCCTAATCGCTTTCTTTCCCCTTCCAACCCGCCCCCCTTCACAGATTTAAATCCTTCAAAGCGAGGAAACTGGAGAACTTTCTGTTTGTTGTTGCAAGGTCCTTTCACCAGTGGGTTTTCCCCTTAGGCATACCTGGCTGTAATTAAATCCCTGGCTCTTTAATCATCTCTTTTGCTGTGCAGGGGAAAAAAAAAAAAAAAGCGAGAGGGACAGACTGGTGATAAGATGATACGTAATGTAAATCTCTCCTCCAGGAATCTCTCTCATCTTTTCAGGATCGCTCCGTACCAACTTGTCCCTCCAGAAGCTGCACAGCTAGAGGTGGAGTTTGTGTAACAATACAAATTTAAATGCAGTAAATAGAACAGATGTCTTATGATTTCTTGATCCTCAGGGTTATAAATATCTACCCCTTTGTCCCACCCAGCATTTTTGTTTGGTGCATTTTGCTTTGTTTTTTTGGAGAAAAAGTTCTTAAAAGAAAGCTCCCCCCAACCCCTCCTGTGGTTTGAAATCTGAGCATCAGATGTGACTTTAGATACCAACCAGGGACTCCAGGTATTTCACTTGCCTAATCCTCCAGCAGCACTTTCCAAGCCAGATACTACGCCTGGAAGTTCTCCATGCTATTGTGCTCGCAACTCCAAAAAAAGCCAGAGCCTAGGCCTGCTTCTGCTCATTATGCAAAGTTAAATTATTTTAAATTATTATGAAATTAATTATTCTCTGTAGGGAGACTGAAAAGCATCTCACACTCCCAGGCATTTGCTATGAGGGAAATTTCTTTCGCATGGCTTCTGAGATGAGAGGCCTCTGGAAGCCCAGCCCCGGAGGACAGAGGGATTGCATCCCTGACGGGGTCTCACACCTCTTGCCTGGAGACCCACCAATGATCAGATAAAGATGCTTCAAACATATGAGGAGCAAGGGAATCGCTGCAACGCAAGGCGCCCAGCGCAGAGGTACCCATCCCACTGTCTGCCTTCCCCTCCTCATTTCATTATCTCCCACCCAACTCCTCCTCCTCGACTTATGCTGGCACAGTCCCAGCTCATCAGACAGCCCCACGCTATCAGGGTGCTTCAAGCATCACTGCAGAGCCCTGGATTGCTCGCATTACCCCCCACTTGTTATTTGCACTTCCCCATCATCCCACTCCAGCCTTGGTCATATTCTGTTTTCTAAGCAACAACTTTGTTTCCTCATCAGACAGCTCTTTGTCCCAGTGCTATGACACTGCCTTTCCACACACCCTTCTCTGACCTCGTTTGGCTCTGTCCCGACCCAGAAATGAGACACCTTCCCACCCTCACTGCACTTGAGCCTGCCCCACACTTCCTAATATCCCCTGCTATTAGATGATGATCTTTGCCTAACCACAAACAATAAATTGGCACCAGCTCCTGGGCCAGTGCTTCATCCAGAGGGCCAGGAAGCCCCCATTCCCCGTGGACAGGTACTCTTACAGGAACTTTTACAACAACACATCAGCAGACATATTACTTTGGGCCACTCGGGTCTCCACGAGACAGACTGGGGGCTGCAGCAAGGGAGCCTCATCCCTCCATGCAGGGGTACAAGTGGCAGTGAGATGTGCCACCAGTGCTGGGGTGAAGGGTGAGGATGCTGTGGGCAGCCAACTCGGCAAAGGGAAGAGGGTGCCAAGGTTGCCCCATGCCATGAGCGGTGGTCATTGGTGCTACACGCATGGCATTGTGAGGACAAAACCCACCACCAGCACCAGCTGGACCACTTCACTGCTAGCAACCATTCCCATGTGGCCAGAGCTGATGCTCATCCAGGGAGCAACCAAGACGAGTGCTCTGGGGAGCAGCCAGCCAAAGCCTGTGAGGCTCCCAGGCTCCAAAAACCAGCCCCGAATTCACCTTCCAAACCCATAGGAATCCTCTCAGGCTGGACATGGGGCACCCCCTAAATATTGAGGTCCTGCAGGGTCATAAAGTGATAAGATGGGACCAAGCATGATGAGGTGAGGCTGAGGAGCTCTGGATGGGACCCCTCAGGAGGGCTGTCTGAATTAGCAGGGTGGCTAATTAACATCCTCCATCTGCAAATGAGGCAAATGCCTCACCTCCCATGGGGTCGGTGTTTCTGTGTAGATCTTCTCACGAAATTTGCAGTTTGAGATACCAATGACAAAGTACTTGGGTTGCCTACTTAAAATTAGGTGGACTGACCCAAAACCATTCCAAATCTCCTCTTTAGGTGCTCTGCAGCTGGCTTGAATGGGAGGGGAGGTGAGAAACAAAGATGTCTGCAGTGCATTGGCCACTTCTCACCACAGTAGGTTAAATGAGCCTGAGAAGACGAAAAATTAGGTTAAGCAATTGGAGCATGATATCCTTGGGGTGGGAGAGGAAAGCATGAAGAGACCATCACTATTCGAGTCATCCTGGGGTTGCTGATCAGGCCGGGAAAGGGGGCTGCGACATCACCTTCTGTGCAAGAGGAAGGTGTTTGTTTTGAGACGATTTCATTAAAAAAAAAAAAAAAAAACAAAAACAAACCATAAAACACAATAACACAAAGAAATAACATTACTAAAAATGGCCAGGAATTGGCAGACCAGGCAATGTTTTTGTCAGCGTGTGACCTTTGGGCCCTCGCTTGCTGTTCCCTGTGCATCCCCGAAGCGGCTCGGTGCATGCAACGTGTGCTGGGAGCGGGCGAGACCCTGGGACGCGGCGCTGGGCGCATCAGCTGTGCGACTGCCCGGGCACCGTGCTCAACGCCTACAGGGAGGGTTAAAGTAAACAGGACATGGTTCAATTCTTATTTTCTCCCTCATTTATGTGGTGTCCACTCCCATCTATAAAAGCCCTTACGTACAACCCATTTTCAGGCCCAGGGAGAGATGCAAATGGGGGACACACATTTCCTCTAACACAAGGGCTCGGAGCAAGTCCAGGAGAACGGAAAAACCCACACAGTGTTGTATGGAAAGGCAAACTAAGGAATGAGAAATCAAAGCTGAGGATTTGGTTGATGGAATTCATTGAAAAGGACATTATATTCCTTATGAATAAAACTATAATTTACTCAGTGAAGTGGGGAAGCCAGTCAGCAGATATTAATCACCATTCACCCATCCAGACTGGTGGAATTTGCTTGCACCTTAATCTGCATTTATATCTCCAGCAGTATCAATTCACTGTACAGCAGAAACAAATGCATCTGAAATGCCAGTTTAGGCAACACGGAGGCACACAAGCAGCTCTGGGGCTCGGCAGGACAGAGCTGGCACAGGCTGCATTCCCTGCGTGCCTCTTCCACTGGAGGAACCCCAGTAGAAAGCAGCTGTAAAATGTTAACCCAGTCACTGTCTGCGAGAGATATCTTTGGGTGGTTCTACACAGAGACCTGATCTGAAGGTAAAGGCACAAATTCTAATGTTTTACAATAATTTAAAAGCCACGTGGTGAGAGTATCATTTGGACCAGTTGAGGATCTGATCCTGCATACACCAGAGCAGAGCTTGGAACTGCCAGTGATAAAATAGAAAGAACAAGTGACAAAGCAGAAAGCAGTGTTTTGTGAGCTCTCAGGTGAGATGGCTTTGCTGCCACCAGGAATCAAGTATCCTGGGCTTTTTTAAAAAAATAAAGCAATTTTTGCCCCTTTCCTTTTTGGTGTTCTGACAGCAAACCCCAATGTGCCATCATGAAGCAGAGAATTTTGTACCCTATGATCCATTCACTCCTATATTTCTGATGTCCAGAGTCGTGCGCTGTAGAATATGTGTAGCGACACGGACAGAAACTGCACGGGTAGGTGAAAGAAAACTTCCTGGCTGACAAAATCTAGTTTCTGTGTCAAATGTCCCGAGGCAAAGTAGATGCTGCACCTGAGCCTGTAGGCCACTGCTGGGTTAGAGTGTGGTAATAGGTATGATTGGCCTCCGTGGGATGAAACCCTGTGACTATGGGAAGGGTCTGGTCCCTGGTTAGCGCTGACATCTGGTTATTTGTTAGGAAGCAGAGCGATTGCTATAATTCCTATCTCTTCCAGGGCTGTATCTATATGTAAGGTGCATTGGCACGACAGTGCAGGTAACCTTATCTACAGTAGTTTCAACCAAACTAACCTGGGAAACAGTAGCAGTGAAGGCAGACAGATATCACAGACATAACAGCAGTGTGCTGAAGACAGATATCCCGGACCTAACAGCAACGTCCAAGCTCCATCTGGCAACATGACTCCGCCTGCTGATGTACGGCCACGCTCGTCAGCCGCTCTGCCAAGGTGCCCAGATTTGGTGAGACCAGGGAAGAGCCCAAGCGACTGGCAACACCATGCCAAATCCAAATCACAAGAGAAGGAAGTAAAGCTGCCATTTCCCAGATGAGAAGCTCCTCCAGACCCTACAGGAACTCTGCGGCAATGCCCAGGAAGTGAAGGTGGATTTAATAAAAAAGACCACCCTCCTTCAGGATATTGCTTAATTTGCATTCCTACCTTGAGGCTTGCTTATAACCATCTGTTGCTCCTCCTGCAACATTATTAGCCTCTTCCTCCAAAAAGAACATTCTGCTATCACACAACACCTTATTTTTTTGGCCGGCTGCTGCCTAATTCAGCTGACTTTTCCCTTTTACCCATTTTAGTAGTCTCCTAACCAGGTTCCACTGCCCACCTTTTTGTTGTGTTGTTTTGTTTTGTTTTTTTCCAAAAGTACATGCTTGCTGTGCAAACAAGTCCTTCCTCCACACTGATGGGATATGTGAAAATGCCAGTAATATCACCTACTTACAGAAATTTACAGGGTGCTTCTAACTGAAGGTAAATTAGCTAACCTGTACCAGGATAAACCTTAGTCAAGCCACTTTAGCTTCAATGTAAGTTTTTTTACTCAAAACCAGGACAATATATCAGTCCAAGAAAATTTTAGCTCCACGGCTTAAAGAGGGACAAGGGGAAGAAAGCTTTCAGGACACTTCTTGCTGATTCCTTCTCATTTCAAGAAACAGAGTAAATTTGGAGTCACTTCTATTTTTTGAAGCCATGTGCTGCATGGCAGAGCTAGGATTTGCCTGTCAGTATTATACTTGGATTTGGAAGAACATGTGCCAAAAAGGTGGCAAGTTAAACAGCAGTGTGGCAAGAGGGGGACTTCCACTTCACTTACCATTTGAAGGACACCAAAATATGACATCAGGTATCCAGACTCCACTGCTTCCAAGCCAAAGAAATCCATAGAGATGATAGAAAACATAATCAGGAACAAACCTAGAGGGAGGGTTAACGAAAAACTTACATCAATATACTTGCACTGCATATAGTGGCTCAGACCCTGCTCCCAATCACCCCCAGTATGAGTCAATAGCTCTCCCTGGGGTTGTCAGGACTGGATATAAACATGAGCAAAATCATATTCAAAGTCAGTGTAGTAATTTAATCCTTAAATGTTAACTTTTTTATCCCCCTTACTTTCATCTTTAAGTAATGTGACTATGTAGGCTGTAGATTCAGCTGTTTATTATAAACTGGTAAATATTTGTATCACTGAAGCCAGACTAACCATTAAGACAGTGAGAAAACATTTGTTCAGACAAGACTGTAACCATAAAAATAATCTGATTGGATTCCTTACTCCTTTTGCCTGACTTCAGATTTCCACCATGGGGTACAACCCAGTGACATCAGCCTAAATACAGTGGTTTCACTGCACACCTTGGCAATGACGTCGGTGACACGTGAAATATCTCTTGCGTGGACTGATAGCTGTGTCGACACAAACAGTCAGGAAAGAACGGACAGAAACAGCACAGGCTGCTTTTCAATTAAGGCAATTTCTGTAAAGCATAAGGGAAAATGCCCACTCACTTAATCGGAGGTGAAAATACAGTAGCGTGAGTTTCCCCCACTACCACACATACACAAATACAGACATGCGTACACACGCTCCCATTGCAGTCAAAGAGCCATCAAATTAAAAATATTACGATAAAACATTGCTCTGAGAGAGTGGTGTGGTCTAGGATGCTGCTGCCTCCCCTAGTGTCTTGTGCATCTCAGACAGACCAAGACAGTAGGAAACTGGGGCTCTCTGCGTGTGAACAACTCCACAACATGCCTGTTGGAGAGCACTGATCTTGCCGGGGAGAGGAGAAGAGAGCAAATGACCTAAAGGTCACCCTAAAGCATCACCCTAAAGGGGTCCTGCCCTTCCTGGTAGGATCCTCTGAGGTACAAAGACTGGGTAAATAGGGAGCTGCGGTCCTCTTCTTCCTGAAGAAAACAGAGCCCAGGAGGCAACGTGTGAGGACTGAAAAGAGAGCTTGTGGCCTGGCAAAATGAGTCACTAACCCCACGGCATGGGAAAGATTTGCTGGCATTTCCTGGAAGCATGAGGAAAGCAATCCCAAACTGCTGACTAAAACACCATGGAGGCCTTGAACCTTTACAAACCAGCGCGACTCCGCTGCATCCAGCAGCCCAGCGGCACCGCTACCAGCAATGAGGACCTCCCTCCAAGCACCCCAAGCCTTTGCCTGGAGGGACCACCACCCTCCCACCCCGGGACCTGCCATAAAGCCTTCCTGAACCCCACTGGAGACACCTCTTCCTCCCCCCACCTCCCTGCAATGGGGAGCTGGCCCCATGGCACTGGGGGAGAGGGATGGGGGCAGGAAGGGCACCCTCCTCTGCTACTCTCCGGATATTTGGAGAAGGTGCCGAGGAGCTGGGGCTTATGAAGATTTATGGCTTCACCACACCCCTCCAAGGAGAGCACCCCATTGTTATCCAGTTACTTTGAAATTGCTCTTAGCTCAAGCCAGTTTAAGGTAACATGCAAATAACAGTATTTACGCACAACACCCAAACCAAGCAACAGAGTTGCACGTGTTTATAAAAGGCACGCGTGAAAAAATGAAAGAAAAACCACACTTTGTTTCACTTGCAGAAAGATTAGATTGAAGCGGGAGCTCACCCTTCATCCTGCTACCCTGTTGCAGGTACCACCTAGGAGGGGCTCGACCTTCCTACATACCTGACACTTCTTCCTGGTACCACACGCCAGCTTCTACAGCTCCTCTCCCCTTTGAAGTCCCTCATCGAGTTAAGGCAGATTTGGATTTTTCTCCTGCAAACTAGCTGATTTCTTTCAGAGCAGGGGGATAGGCTGTGTTCTTTAATTAGCATTACACACCGGACGCCTGACCTGGAGATGGTCTCTTCTTTAGTTGGGTGTCACCCCCTGTACCTGCATGGTCACCTAAAGCGACCGGGACAAGGGAGACCCCCTTGCCCCCCCTTCTTTCAACAATTAAGAGGGTCTCTCCCACTGGCAACACATTTCTTGGTGAAGCCCACAAGTCAAGCTCCAGATGCACACGGGAACAAGCACTTCTTACAAAGATCTCAGCAGGTCCTGTCTGGGTAGGCTGCAGGTCAGCAATGTACCCTCACTGGTGTGGTGTGTTCCCAGGCCTTACTGTGGACCAAAAGCCCACACAGGAGCTGCCCAGATAAACCTCAATCCACACTGCAAGGCTCGGGTTTTCAACAGGAAAAAAAATGGAAATTGGCAAAAATCATCCTCACAAACCTTACCTCTTCTTGAGGGGGTCTAAATAAGGGGTGAACTCCTTAGAAAACCTGGCACCAGTGGGATGAGTAGCTAGGGTTATGCAGCAGAAGGCAGGCAAATGGTTTGTGAAATGTGATAAAGATGAGGAAAAGCACCAAGGAGACACAGGAGGGCAAGCTGTATTTTCAAAAAATAAGACATGACATTTCTAAAAGCAGCCTGTGGCTTTGGAGGGCCAGCTCAGCGACCCTTACCGAGAGCCGGTGTGAGAAGGTGAGCACGGCCTCTGGGAGCCCATCTCAGCCCTCCTACGCTGGACTGCAAACGGGATGGGATGCAGAGCCCCAGGGCTCACTGCAAAATCCTGTTCTACACGTGAAAGAAAGTCCTTTTAAAAATGGGAAGCAGGTGCTAAAGCAATCGTATTAAAACTGGGCTTTCCAAAGGGATTAGACAGCCAAGGATTCATACAAGCAGCTATTTATCAGTATTTTCAAGGCCGTGGTGATTTCTGGTCAGTAAGAGGCATGGTTTGACATTTTTATCCCCGTGTTTTCTTTTCTGTTTCTTATCTACCACAATGCAATGAGTCTCTCTTTTCCCAAGTCGGTTGATTCAGCCGTGCTGGAGCAGTCTGCTGCCCGTCCATCCCCTGGTAGTTACCCTCCCACAAGAGGCACAGAGCCCGCGCTTTTATGCAACACAGGGAGGAGGATCCCAGCCCTACAGCCCTCCTGGGGAGGCTCTTTCGGTCTCAAACAAGCTAATTTTAGACAACAATGAGATCTATAAGGAACAGAAGGGTTTCTTCTGTGTATATCACAAACTTGTTTACAAGGTAAATAGAGAATGGTCTGTAATTTAGGCGATCTAATTAATTATACAGTTGCAGCCTGGAGATGAAAGGTAAATGAGCTCATGAGGAGCTCCGACTCCAGCGGTGAGCTGCAGAGGCGTAGGTAATGGCCAAAGCCCCTGTCAGCTGCCATCGTATGGTCAGTCACCTGAAGTGAAGAGAGGCCTGCAAAGAGAAGTCGCTAGGATTTTAATCACTTCTCACTGTAGTGCAAGCTCTGTGCTTGTAGCAGGAGCGCCTCACGTGAAGCCACTCCTACGCTTACAGAAACACCCCCAGCCATTTCAGTGACAGACTATTAGCCCATGTCCTGCCTTAAATCACAGTCTCCATCCTCTTTGCCTAGAAGTTCCCTTGCATTTTGGGGCAGGAGATGTTTATTTTCATTGAGTGTGCATTTTTGCTGTGCATGGGAAAAGGTGAACATCTTCGACAAGAGGGAGGAATCTGCATTTCAGCAGAGATGACTAAAACAAAGTGCATCTCGCCTGGCCTTTGGAAAAAGGAGAGTGCACAGGAAATTACCATGCAGATTGCATATGGATGCGGTCTCAGGCATTTTTAAACAGAGAAATGAATGCTACTTTAAGCTGAGAAATGAGCCAGAATCAGCAAAGAAAACCCTCTTAAAACATCACTTGACTGTCTCATTCTGTGAAATGCTGTCATTTTATAACCACTTTTTAAAATACAGTTTTAAAAGTTTGGTTTCATAAGAACCAAAAAAGTGCACTATTAGGGCAAGCCAGCAGTCCATCGAGACTGTATCTTGTCTCCAGTGGTGGGGGTAGGACCAACTGACATTGCTGATCTCAGCCAGTGCCAACTACACACAAAAAGAAAAAAGGAAAAAAAAAAAAAGCTCAGAAATCCTTTACTTTCCTGAATGTTACTCTCAGCTCCAGTCGGACTTGTTCTTCCAGAGCCTTAGCAAGGAATAACAGATGAATCTGGCCAAGCCCAGAAATGCCATCCTCTTCCGATTCAGCCACTCTCCACAGCCAAATCTATTTTCATTTGTAAACTGAATTTACAGTTTACAAATTACAATTTAATTTGTAAATTATGTTTCATGTTATTTAAACTTCAAGGGCTTCTCCAGATGCAGATGAATTGGAAAAAGATGCAAAGTATAAAAGTTAGGGTGCCTTGAGTCCTCTCTTAGGATCCCTGTTTGGAGGGGAAGTGCCTTGGTGTGTTCAGATGCATGATGTGCATGTGTTTTGATGTGCACAAAATTCAATCCTTGAAACCATCATCCAGAGAAACTGCATTTTTAGGTTTGACTGAGAAAAGAGCTCTGTGTGTGGAAGGGCAGAGAACGTCACTCTGTCCTTACACCACCACTAACAAGGCTGACATACTGGCTTGTCTCTAGAAGAGCGGGTGGGGAAATAAGCTAGAGGGTAGGCAAAATTAAATTATTAAATTGTGGCCAAGAAAATGTATAACCAGGCAAACTGGGAGACATGGACCATGCCAGGACAGCGACTGACTCAGAGGGAGCAGGGAAACAGGCAGGTTTGGGGTGGGTTTGAGGTAGCAGAGTGTTCCTACCACGACACAAAAAACTGAGCGGAATACATAAAGAAGAGAAGAACAAGTATCACCATCAATGTGCAAGGGAAGAAACATGCTGCGGCTCCGCTGCATGCAGCTGACAGAGCACCCACAGCAATAGCTTTTAGTTGTTGGGAAAAAGGCTAGGGTACACATACCCCGTAAAATCATTAAGTAAAATCAGGAAGGACCTCAGTGTTTCTGGCACAGTGTAAATGATTTCCCTCTGTTCTGAGGAGGTTACAGACTAAATGGAAATGACAGACTAGAGGAAAAAACATTTACAGCCAGGGGGATGAAGTAGAGAGATTAAGTGATTTGCCAAAAGTTGCAGAAGCAGCCTGTGACAAGTAGTCTGTTTTACATTAAGTCCCAGGGGTTTGACTCTATGTAGCTGAGAGCATTTGAAAGCATCCAGGATCAAGTTAGGAGCTGAATCCTCACTGCTCCGTGATCAAACACAACGTGCTTTCAGTAACTTGAGACAAGTCTGGTCTACAGTGTGTGTCATGTTATTTTAAATACATCAGCAATCAGGAGTAATGGGTGAGATTTACCTATGGGAAGTCCAGCAAAGACCTTGACTATGAAAACTTCCATTACTCCCGGAAACTTCATCAAGCGTAGGATTTCTCTGATGCTAAACACGCAGCCAGACTGTGATGGACCTACAGAAGATGACATATT
Source organism: Tyto alba (assembly GCF_018691265.1). NCBI lineage: Eukaryota > Metazoa > Chordata > Aves > Strigiformes > Tytonidae > Tyto > Tyto alba. Next base: position 4,340,420 of record NW_024881329.1, on the reverse strand, counting down.
GATTAATACTCTATTTATGCAGGTTAGAGGCAGGAAGCAAGACACTCCGAGACTGCCGGCTCAGGTTCCCCACCACCTTTCCAAAAAGGAGGGTCTCAGAGGACCAACAGTCTGCCGATGGCAGGAGGTCGGGCGCTGGTGCCAGATCCACAGGCAGAGGACCCCCGTGAGACAGCGGGATTGCCTCCCACGCTGGGCCAAACTAACCCCTGGCGAGGGCTCCACACTAACCTTTCCTGAGATGCACGGCAAGCACTAGGCTGGAAGCCTGCACGGCAGAGTGGTCAACAGGTTGGGAATAATACTATTTCACAACCACATCTTAGGCATTGCAGTGTCAGCATTTCTAGTTTGGCACCTTTTTGCCTTTAAATGCAAACCCAAGTCCTTTAGCAGTCATTACAGCATGTCAATCTACCATCCCTATTCACGTGCTATTTATCAGAAACAGTAAATACTTACTGTGCTCCATCACATGATGGTCTGACTTTGGTTTAGCTTGCAAAGGGATCCAAACCACTGCTATCACGGTATTTATGAGACTTCCCACCAGCCCGACATACGTAGGAACAAAAACGCTGCAAACAGAAAAAATAGAGGTAAGTGGGTAAATATAATAAACAATACATTAATACCTCCATCCTGCAAAGGCCTGGGCACTTGGATGAGGAACAATCCCCTTGAAGTCGCAGTACATAGGGTTATAAAACAGCTCACATCCTTTCATGGAGTCTTTGGATATGACCACGGTTTGAAATTTCACCGAAAGATGGCTATTGCCATCAAGATAGTTTATTGTTTGTGTTAATAATAGGGTATAATGCAATGCTTTTAAATCTGTAAGTATCAGGAGAAAAGAGCCCCTCTTGGTGTAATGAAGCTTAAAAATCTTCCCACAGAAAGCACAGCATCTGCTTGTTAAAATTAATTTAATCCCCCATCTAATCTCCAATTTCATTCATCTAAGCATCATCTCACTCCCTGAAATTTCTCAGCAAAATCAAATGGAGTTAAGGAAAGTGAAGAAATTACTCAAGATGATTAAGGATGGTAGAATACAGCCCAGCCTACAACCAGAACTGAAACCACCGGAGATACAATACCACTTGAAAAGGAGCTGCTAAATATAACAAACATGATTTACAAAACCTTCTGAGGAGGTGAGTAAACAGCACTTTGATTGATGCACCTACTTTTCTCCAAAGGTGCCCAAAACCAAATCAACACCCCTTTGACTGTCCATCAGAGCCCCAAACGTTGGATCTTTCGCAGAAGTGGGGGCACATGCTTAGACGTAGACACAGCGAACAGCAATTATTAACTGTAGTTGTACAATGATAAAAAGGAACTATTACAGCTTATCTAAAAAACCCACACACAAACCACGTAAAAGTCAATAGAGTCAATAATAAGTCCTCAATTATTGCTGTCCTCTTAAAAGAGAAGATTAGGAAATGATGACTCCTAGTCTTTAAGGGCATGTGGGAAGATTTCAGACTCTGAAGGGCTTTAACTCTGCCAAACACAGGTGGAGCAAAGTCCAGGGCTGGAAGACTGAAACTCAGGAGAGTCAAGCTGAAAACAAAGGGAGAAGCATGTTTTGTTTTTAACAGTGAGAGCAATTATCCACTCAACCAGCTCATTAAAAGTCTCCCCTGTCATGGGAACCCTGTTAGCCAAAGGGTTTCATAAAACATGTGCTTAAAACCTACTGCAGGACACAGGTTTGGGGTGGGAATGCCCAGCAGGAACACCAAAGGCTGGTGTCACGGAGGGCACAAGACTAAATGACCATCATGGTGTCTTGGGGGCACCAAAATTTAAGCACCTTGGACTTCAGCAAAGTAAAGCCTGGATTTCACCAGAGAGTGCTTTGGAGCCGTGCGGATCGATGCAGACCCAGAGGCGACCACATCATCCCTGTGCCCCCAGCAACCTGTGCTGCAAAAACAAGATACAAACGCGAGCTGCAAGCTGCCATCGATGCTCCCTGTGAGCCTGCTGATAAAGGACTGCTTATTGCCTGACTTCTCACTGCTGCTTGCCTTGTCAGACCGTGGTGTATGTTTTTCATGGATTAACCAGCAGCACTAATTGTAAAAGCCTCAGGTTTCCTCTGTGCTAGACAAAGGTGTGGTCTGAATAATTTCTGCAGTATTATTAAAGTCCCAGAGCAAGACAGTCAAGGCTTGAGATGCAAACAACCGAGAAAAGCATCAAAGAGCAAATACATACATATATATATATATACACACACACACATATTCCCACTAATAGCAACAGCAAAAATCCCAGCTGAATATTTTAATTCTCATTAATTATTATTAATAACAACAAAGTCAGATAATATCTTCCTGCAAATGGACTTAGTGCAGTAATTTAGACCTGCTGCCTTCCATCTGCCAAGCTGTTCCGCTAATTACCCCGGACCACAAAATTAGTCATTTACTGGATCGTTATTTTTTATTTTTAGCACAGCAGATTGCCACTTTCTGATTTAAAATTATCTGCCAAGCAGTTCCCAAACTACTGAAATCAACTTTGTGGACCCAGATTTTTATCCAAGAAGTCCAGACTTTCTACATCGTATTGCAACATAAAGTAAATTTGCTAACAAAATGGAAAGCATAAAATAATCAAAATAAATAGCTGCAGATAACAATGCTTTCTGGAGTTTTTATATTTCAAGCTGTCATTCTGATATGAAAAAACTGCATCATTTCAATTATCAACAATTTTTACTGGACCAAAAACTTCCTTTCCACTGTTATTTTTTTCCTGGGGTTTTCCAGAATCCCACAGGCCAATGTAAATATGTTTTACTCTTCAAATTCAAGACGAATTACAGCAAGCAATAAGGGAAGGATCCCCCTATACAGCTAGTAAGCAAACGATGCACTACTTCACTGCAAGCATACGACTGATAATTCATTGCTGTGAAAGGGAGAGGAGAACCTTGACATTTTACATATTTGGGAAAACCTGGGCTTGCTGTAATGGATTGGTGGCATTTTGTATGGCTGGACTCTGAAGTCAGAGAAATCCAGTAAAATATGGAGCTCAAAACTGTGTTTCCCAGCCAAGCCTGAAGTGTTCAAAATCATCTGAAAATCCCTTTGCTTAACTACGGCTTTCGGTAAGTGCTTAGTCTTTTTCCAAATATTAAGCATTATCATTCCTTGATGGAAAGGTGCTGAAGGTACACCCTCGGGTTAGCTGCTCCCCTATCTCATCCTTTGGCAGGGACGAACTCTGGAACTGGACGTAACACATCTGTGTCCACGAAACCACCCCTTGCACTTGTTTGTTTGCTCGTTTAAGAAAGCTGAAGTGAAACCAAGGGTCATAAAAATGCTATAGCAACACAGCAGGTCATTAATTTTTTTCTGATGTATTTTCATTTCTTCCTTTATGATGTTTCCATTGCAACCCATGAATTACACATGATGACACCTCGAGTGTCACCCCACCAGTATGGCATCAATGGGATGCATCCTCCCACTCCTGAAGGGAAAGGCAACTGTCTTACAAAGCAGCTGCGCAGAGCAGCTTTCCTGACACATCATCACCTCAGAACCCCCCATGAGGATTGCTCTGGGGCTTGGGTAGGCAAGGGGCTGCACACAATGTCTTTTCCTATTGTAGGAAGGCGCAAAAATATTTACACCATCATATAAAGGGACATAAATGCTAAAACCAGCGTACATGTGCTGAATCATTATTTCTGGCAGCAAGGAAGATAAATGCCAGTGGGTTGAGTTGACAATATTCTTGCAACGATGCTGACAGGAGACCAGAGGCCAATGTATTTGCTGGGGAAACTGGTGAACTTGCAGTGGTGCTGCTGGATCCTCCTCTAGAGCTGCTCCATGGGGAAAACTCTACCCACACCCTTCGATGCTGCTGGGAGGGACCCGCAGCCCTGTGGAGGTGGGTGGGAAGGAGGCAGCGGCAGTCTGGAGGAGTCCAGCAAGAAGCAGGAGGGCAAGGGAGGGCTTGCACCCCACAACAGCCCCCAGGAACAGCGCTTTAACTAGGGGTATGGCAGTGATCTTGCCCCCAGCAGAGAAAACAGCTGGGGGTTAACACTCTTGCTGGACTCTTTTCTGCATGCTAAGCAAGTGGAGGACCTGGGGCTAAGCTGTTGTTCTTATTTCTTACTGGTCTGATTATGAGCAAGTGGTACAAACCAGAACAGCTAAGCTAAAGGCGAGACACCCTGACCCCTCAGCAGATCTAGAGGCTGGGGTAGGAAGGATCGCTGGGTTGGCAGCTCCTGCTTGACTTGGCTCGTGGGCACTCATCTTTATTTTTTTTAAGATTCAAACATGAAATCTCTTCTCTGTCGATATCAGTGGGAGTCCTTCTGCATTCAATTTTGCCTGTTTGACTTAGGAGGAAGTTTCTCTAGGAAGGGATGTGGCGGCATTATTAAGACAAATGAGGCACATTAATCAGGTTGCTCCTGTGGGACCTTTTCCCATCTTCTTCCCTTCCTGCCCTTGCTCTCGTCCCTCCCGGCTGTCCACAAACCAGCCATGTGGAGCCAGAGCGAGCCGTGCCAAATCCAGCAGCAGATTTCCTGAGCAGGGCAGAAGAACAAAGGACGCGGGCAGGACTAATACAATTAAATTAAAGGGAGCAAAAGGGCGCAGCAGCTTCAGCAGCTGACATCATTGTGTGGCCTCTTCCAGCTTCTTGCTGATTAATAGAGGTTAAGAGCCTTTACTGTCCTGGGCTTTATGGTCAAAATAACTTGGGTAACTTTATCTGTGTAATTCAGCATGCTACTTATAACTCATTTGCTTCTCTTGCATCTGCAGAGAGAGTCCCTTGCTAACTTCTGCCAGCCATCTTCCTTTCTCTCCCCTGGGGTTTTCTGCTAGGCAAAGCTCCTCTCAGGGTGTCAGCTAAGATCACAGATGCCCAGTCTTTGTGTGTTTTCAGCCTTGCTGTGAGAGGGAGGAACTTAACTCATCGCCCTGTCCTGCACAGGACTGACGTGCCCCAAGGTCCTGCTGTCAGGAAGGTACAAAGCGATCGGCTGGAGGGAGCAAACACATGAACCCAGAGGAGGACTAGTTTTTGCTAGTTTTTGCCAACGGGAGCAGCCGCAGCTTGCCCCAGCTTAAAGCTTTCAGAGAAATAAGAAAGAATGAGCAGAAGAACCTGGAGGCCCGGAGCCCATAACATCAGCCAAACACTGCTTAACGACATAACGAAAGCCTCTCCTTTTCATTTTCCTAAGGCCATTAGTCAAGTGTGGTGGATGCATTAAAAGCATCCATTAAAAGAGTTTTAAAGGGTTTCAAAAAGTGGGATGGCCAGCCCAGGACACACTCACTGTGGGACCAATGATGTGACCAGGTACAAGGCTGACAGCTAGGATTGCCCATCTGGAAACTCCATCTTTAATGCTGGTGGGAAAGCAGAATTGATGATGAAACTGTTAATAGTAATGTCATGGTAAACAGATTAAACTCAAAGAATATATTAACATTCAAAGCCAGCTGGAGGAGGGTTGCATTTCTTCCCATCTAACGCTTAACCAGCCTCTGTATTTACCTGCAGGTAACTGTAAATCCCGACCTGCACCAGGCTTCCCGGGTGAGGCCAAGCGAGGACACGCTCTACTTTACTTCACAACCTGCTCCTATCAGGGTCAATTAGTATAAGGCAAACGAGTGCAATCAGGGTTCAGTTTCTGAACTAAGACGTGGCGCAGTAGCACAGGTGACAGCAAGGGCTCCCAGAGGCTCCCCAACTCCTAGAAGTGATTTTTTTTTGCAGCTCTGCCCTAAGTGTCACATGCCCCTGAAGTCAGAGGTGGCACATGTGAAGCATTAGAAAAATCTGGTGAAGTTTACAGCAAATGCAGCTCTTGGAAAGCAGGGCCTGGCCAAACAAGTATGTGTGGGTGTATACACATACATATAAATGTACAAACACATATGCACAGCATTTCCCAGTAGCTTCAAAGCAATGCTTTCAGCAAAACTTCCACAAAAAACACAATCCCACAAAGGCGTGAGCACCATGCAGAGATCAGGCAGTGGCACAGAGCAGGAGAGAGGCCACTGACCATGTGTTTGCAGGGCAGGCAATATTTTCAGCTCGCAGACAAGGGCATTTGAACAGTCCCTGCTGATACCTGCCAGCTACATCCCCCAGGCAGTGCCGGGGGCAGATGGGCGCCGGAGCCTCCCACTTCCACCAAGGAACACGGGATACAGTTCCGGGCTCCAGCCCAAATCCCAGTCCTTACTCTGACCTTGCTGGGCTGTGATTTCCATCTTTGGTTTCCTGCCTAAAAAGGCTGGGACAGACCCATGAAGGCACCCAGGGGTGGCTGCCAGGCAGGAGGCTGCATTCAGGCCGTGTGTGCCTTGAGATGGTATCAGTTGAGTTCTGATTAGCATTCCAGCCACAGAGCCCTGCTCTGCAAAGCCCAGGAGAAAAACGCACGTGTGTAATTGCACAATTAAATGTTGCGTCAATACAGCGATTCTTTCGAGGAGGAAGCAGTTCCCAATGATTCCCTGAGGATTAAAGGATCAATGTGTAGTTCAGCAGTGAATGGGATTGTGTTTGTTTTCTTTCTCTTTTTCTTAATAAAGTCAAAGTTGAACATGGAGAGAGCACAAATTGTTTTTTAGTGACTCACTCCTACATCAAAACAGCGCTGCATAAAGCCGGCATTCATAGCTAGCCCAGATTCCTTAAAGAGCTCTGAAAGGACTCTCAAAATATTTCTTTGATTGCAGTCCGGCCACACTATCCACTCATCCACTCACACCCTTAGAGGGGCAGCTATGGGTGAAAAACAGCCGGTGAGTTAAAAAGAAAAGAAAAGCAAAAAAATAAGGTGAAAAAGAAAGGTTCAGGTGAAACCATGACACCAAACATGCTCTCCAGCAAACAGCTTTGGGTCTGTAAGAAAGTGAGCAGTGGCCGCTGTGTTCCTGATAACTTAGGGATACACAAACTTAGGGCACAACTGATTGCAAATCAGTGATGGTTTTGTTCAAGGAACTTTGTTTTACTGCTTTGACAGTGCTTGCTGAATGTACTTCCTCTTTGACCCATCGTGGTCTGGTCTATGTTGTTCAGATTCCTCCTACAGACAAAAAAAAACAAGCACAAAATTTCACCAAAGCTTCTTAAAGAAACAAAACCACAAAAGCCTCAACCACAAATAGATTTATTGAGCCTGAAAAAATTTCACACATTTCCTAGGACATTCATGCAAATGTACAGAGATAGTCCAGCTTCCACCGCCCAGGGCAAGAAATGGCACAATAACACAAATAAGCCCAGACATCTCCATGCTCAGCAGGCTTCCCGCTGGTGAAGGGCAGCCAGTACCACCCATCACATCATCCATGCCCTTGAGAGGAAAACAAAAAAAAACCCAAACCTTCCTTTCCGCAGTTCTTACTCCCTGTCTTCATGGAAAAAATATCACACCAAGGCCTGAATAAGCATGGAATGAGTCTCTCCCCCTGGCTCTCCTGTCCAAGCAAATGCTCATGTGAAAACAGTGTATGAAGCAGGGAGTGCAGGTTAACGCCAGCTGAAGGAGTCTTAAAACCCAAGTGGGAACAAACGCAGCTTTTGAGGGACATGTGCCAGAGAAAGATTCCCTTTCTCACCTGCTTCCTCTTGGTCAGGTAGAAGGTACTTCACAGGAGGTAGGACAAATTGCCTGGGATAAATCACCTGTATTTCATTGTAGCCCCTCAGTGGGACTCCTTCAGTTGCAATTTTCCCATTATCTACCTGGGAGCCTGTAGAGATAGAGTGTAAAACCTGAGTGGGTAACCACTCCCACCCATACATCGACAGGAAAAGGAGAGAGTTCACTGCCCTGATGAAACTGGAAACCATGAGCGGGGTGTCCTTTTTGCCACATATGTTTTAGATGAGGAGCAGCAGAAGTTGGCTGCTGCTGCTTCAGGGGGAGCAGGGGGCTCTTTTTCACTCCAGTGAATTTGACATCATTGCAGGCTGTCCAAGGAGGTGGCGAGACTTTGTGTCCGCACCCTCTGCAGAGCCCCTCACAGGGCAAGAATGAGTCACACGCAGACAAGTGCTTATTCAACTTCTTATTTCTAGTGGCAGCCACATCTGGAAAATTCGGGTGGTGGGAAAGGAAAAAAAGAGGAAGGGGGGTATGGGCATCCTGCATCACCCGTTTCCATCAGAACTGGGCAAGGGAGGGATGCTAAAGATTGTCACTGGTGCATTGGCGGAGCAAAGAGCCAGGAGTGCAGTGGCAGAGGCACGTCAGAGCTGCTGTGTGCTGGGGACACCAGGCATGGGACAAGGCCAGGAGCTCACAGCCATCCCCAAAGTCATCGGCGCTAACTGTGGCTTAACTTCCTTAAGGGACATTCTCTCCTGTGTGTGTCACCGACCCAGCACAAGGAGGGCTGCTGCTGGGACTTGACACGGAACCTTGCAGAAAAAAACACTTTAGGTCAGTTCAGGGTGTTGAAAAAAACCACAGGCTTCTTCCACAGGGAAAATCCTCCTTTGGCAAAACTCCCTATGTAAGCGGTGCTCTGTGAGAGCAGATAAAGCTGGCTGTCCATCAGGGACTCCGCAGCAAGGAAGTTATCTGTCCCCCCCACAAAGCGCCTGCTGCAGAGACAATCCCAGCAACGGAAAGCAGCTCAAGCTATCCAGCTCCTGCTGCAGCCCCCGCTCGAGCACGGCAGATCCCGCTGCCGGGGTGTGAAGGGGATGCTTGTGGCAGGATGCTAATTCCCAGGCAGCTGGAGCAGCCTGCCCGTCCTGCTGCCTGATCCAGCGCAGCGCTCCTCCAAGGAACTCGTCTAATTGCCGGAAGAGGCATATCAGTTACGCTTCAATAAGACGTGGGCGGATTTGAATGCTTTGCCCATAATCCACCACTAATTTCGAGTACCATTTATTCTCATGTGCTCTTTTATGGTAGAACATCCTATTTCAAAATACTGCACTCTGCTAATTCAAAGCTTGCACTTATATGCATGATTATTGCTTTTCCCTATTGCTCTGTGTAGACAGTCCCACTGGCATCTCGGTGCACTGAACACCTGCACATTTACATGCATTTATAACAAATGGGGGAATAAGCTGCACTCCCCAAAAGACTTTAGCCAGCTGGCTGGCTAAGTCATTGCTTGCTCATGCTCCATGGTATCACCTCATACGTCTAGAGATGGAGGAGTCTAGACAAGGACCAGGTATGAGCTGCACTCCCTGAAAGGGGGCTTGCAACATCTGGCTCTGATCCCAACAGCGCTAATACTGGATGAGCTGGGGCAGGTCAAGATAGGCATCAGAAAGTAGGTGTAAGCGGTCAGTTCTCACAACAGAAGCATCCCACTGGTGAGCTGGGACATGTGCTGTTCGATCTATCTGTGAACAATCTGGAGCAGCAGTGAGGTAAGAAAGTTTGCTGAGGATATGCAGCTAAGAGAGTATTGGGGAAAAGAGCAGTCAGTGGGGAGTTGCATATGGCCCTTACAGGGCTGAGGGATTGGGCAATAACATGGCAGCTGAAAGTCAGTACAGATGAGATTTAGCGTGATGCATGCACAGAAAAGAAGTCTTAAATTCACATATGAAATTATGGTTTCTGAACTGCTTATTATTACTCAGGAGTGAGACCTTTGGACTACCATAGATGATTCCACAGAACTATCAGCTCAGCGCTCAGCTAATCAAACACCAGGGATTACCATGAAAGAAACAACAAGCGAACAAAGAGAACCTCATTAAGCCATTGTATAAACTCCTCGTTCACCAATATTTTGAACAGTGCATGCAACCCTGGTCCCCTCCTCTCAAAAAGGTATCTAAGAAATGGAACAGGCTCAGAGGATGGCAACAAGGACAATTTGTGGCAGCCGGTTTTATTCCTGAGGAGTCTGAGAGCCTTCACCCCAGGCAGGCAATGTCCAAGGGACATCTAATAAAGGTCCACAGGTTGGTTTGTGAGGGATTGACACAGTCATTTCCACCACAAGAACTGTGAAGCACCAAACGAGGCTGTCAGTGGTTCAAAACGAAAAGAAAGTCCTAATTCTTCCCACAGCACGATGAAGGTTGGTGGAGTTTGTTACTACTCACATTGCAGAAGCAAAAGGTTTAGATGGGTACAAGGAGAGACTGGACAAGCACTTGGAAGAATGATCCATCGAAGGTTACTAGAGAGTCATGAACTACATTCATTTATATCAGGAAATCCCCTGAGCTGTAAATAGTTGGAGGCTGGAAAAGTAATCAGTAAAGCGTTATGCAAGTTTGTCTCACTCTTTCTCTTCTCTAGGCTTCTTACTATGATTTTTTTGGAGAAAGGATACCAGATCATGATGAGACACAACTGCAATATCCTCCTCTACAGCAGAAATCAAAACCATGTTTCCCACCACCATCTCACAAACCAGACAGGCTCATTTTTGCTCATTCCCTGGAAAATGCTGCTTTTTTTCCCACTATGCTTAAACATTCCAGATAATAAATAAGAGTAACCACAACTCTCACTTTGCACTTAGGACACTCAGCTGGGCAAGGGTAATGCTACATTTCAGTCCAAGAAATGTTCATGTATCTTATGGAGTGACTGTTTAATATAACACAAAGATGCAATCCCCCGTCTCTCAAACATGGATATTTCCCAGTCTTTTTCTTGGATACTACAACCATACAAAGTAGTAATAGTTTTTGGGGTCGCCCACACCTTCTTCTTCTTCTTCATGGTGGAGGTTTGTTCCCCAATGGGTGGCAAAGCCTTTAAGCAATTCTTTTATTATTTTTTTAATTAAGCAACAAAAACTGTTCTTCCAAGCTCAGAATGTGGTAAATTATTAAAACGCGCAGTTTGGGTGTGTTGCTGGGTAAGGACTCCCACACACAGACTGGTTAGAAGGTGAGCAGCACTTGCTAGACTACCTGGTGACTCACCACCGAATGCATCGTTAATCATATGTTACAGCATGTCTGACTTCATAGAGTACTGTAGGTGGTGTGAAATAATTTTTGAATGAGTTCAAGCTTTTTCTAGCTTTTATGAGGTTACAATGCTTCAGACTCCAAAAGACTCAGCTGGGCAGGAAACTGTTGAGGATTTGCTATAGTAACCTGGGCTGCACTCCCGGCACGTCAGGTCTTGGCTCACGGCAGTGGCTTTGGAGGATCCGCAGCTTTGGCATCAGCCAGAGTTGTTACCTCTCAATGATTGCGATGCACTCGCTTACTCAGATCTGGCTCAAAGCAATGCGTGGGCAAAGCTGAATTCTGCTGCCCAAGGATGAGGGGTGGGGGCCGGGTAGTTCCTGTGAGGGGAAGGGGTAGGATTTGGCTGGGAAAGAAAGCACGAAGAGAGCTCTGGGGAGCCAGGACCACTGCCTTTGCTGGCACTAAGGAGACAGGCGGTGACTGCTACTTCCAAGAAGACCTCTCCCACCTTCCAAAAACAGACACAGACACCAGATGCTCTGGCTTTCCTCAATGAGCATGCCTTCTCGCCACTCTGGCACAGGCAAGTAGACGACAGGACTGTGGGCAGACAGTCTGATGCCGCAGGCAAGGACATATTTTGCCAGTGCTTGGAGGTGTCCCAGCATCAGCCCACCAAAGGACTCCTGTTTCTTCCTCTGCCAGTCCCCTCTGCAAGCAGGGCACTGGTAAGGCTACTGCGATGATCCAAGAGATCAATCCTGGTGTCACGCAAAAAGAAGGGCTTCCTCCATACCCCACACCCAAAGGCTAACAAGGGAAATAGAGAAGCCATTGACCAGCCAAGTCTGACACTTAAATTTCATCTCTTACCAGGACCTCATTCATGTGAATGACATTTTTAAGCTATGTAATCCCTGGCAAAACAAGTTACTTCTTTACCTTGAGGTAAGTAACTGTAAATGCAGCATCCTACCAGAGTTATGGCACAGACTGATCTTGCCTTGGAACAAGTAGTGGCAGCCAACACCTCCTACCTCGAGGTGTGAAAAATCTTGTCATGCTGCATCAAGGGCTCCAGCGCCTTTTGTCTAGTAAGACCTTTTAATGAAATAAGACACATTAGGGCTAATTTTGTATGGGAAGCAATGTTGGAACCCTAAAAAAAAAAAGTCACAAATAAGACACTTCACACGTCAGGTGGAAGACTTCCCAGCATCCCACTCCAACTTCTTAATTGCACAACAGCCCCCATGAAAACAACCCTTTCTCCAGCAAAGACAGAGCCTGAGGGCTGTGGCACAGCTGATTTGATTTCATGGAGAGTTTGACCCCAGAAGGAGGCATCTGCATGAGAAGAGTGAGTCACTCCATTTCAATAATGGGCAAAACAATTAATTAAAGGTGCACAGTCTGCTTGCTTGGGCAGGCTTCGTATGCTCAAACCAGGAGTGGTCTCACTGTTACTATATTTACTGAACTCCTCCAACTAAGTATTCTGTTTCCCTTATCCCACAATGACAATGGTTTCTGCACAGTAAAGATATTCAGAAAGGAGGTTGGTTCTGTGTTACATATTTGCAAATTGTCGTAGTTTTCTCCCCTACACAGGTTGTAAGACAAACACTAGCTAAGGAACGGCAAAGAAACTTTGCACTGAACGATGTATTTTCAACTACTTTGTTTAGCATAGTAGAAAATAACTTACCTGGGTTAAAAAGCACATTCAATATTAACTGAAGTTGCTTGCACTTTTCGGAGCAACAAATTGAAAACACATTTAAGGTACTTCATACCAGCCAAATATAATTGCAGGATCTTCTACGCATCTTGCATCTTTCAGTGGATCCCAGCATTGCCAAAGCCCTGCACGAGAACATCCTTTACCTGCAGACCTGGTGCAGCGGCTGCATTTCGAGCTCTGCCTAACACACCTTTGCTCTCAGTTGGAGGCGCTCCCCTTAGGGGGAAAAAGCGCTTTGTTCCTTCTTTGCACCATGTTTCATCTTGGCCCCACTACTGAGACCACCTACAGGGATGCCAGTTAGTATCAGCTGCGTTGTGCTGAACTGGTATTTACGGGAGCGCTCGGTGGGAACCACATCTTAGACAGCCTCACGGGCAGCCTCCCCACCCAGCCACACGCTTAGGGCAGAAGCCTGCTCCATTCACCACCAAATGACGGCAACTGCGAGCTACCTGCTGATGGACTTGTACAGAAAACTGTGAGCAGAGTGTTTACTGTATTTTTAGTTGCGCTTAATTGTAAATTAGCAGCTGGAAACAAGGAGGGGTGAGCGGTGTGTGAGCCGCCAGCTGCCTGCAGAGGAGGTTGGAAACCTCCGATTATACATTTCTGTAGCTCCAATGAGCAAAGCGCTGGCCCACTGCACGCTTGGGGTTTGCTGTACCTGGAAAATTTACATTTCAAGCCATCTGGTGTTGCAAGAGCCGGAGGCCACACACTTCTTTGGCAGGACATCTTAGGAAACACCTGTATTTTAGATGCTACAACCAGGTAACTCAAGGCAGCAATGGGCCATGTTCTTTAGTGGTCGGCAGCAATGATGATTTTAGACTGGCGCTTGTGATATCCTGGAGCCTCTCAGAAGCTGGCTGGTTTCAGTGAGCCAAAGATGTCCACACAGACAAACTGGTTGATGAGGAAATTATTTACCTTTTGACTAGCAGGTTGTTATTTTTTCTCTTTCCAGTGCACAACGAAAAAGAATCTTGTGTTTTCTTTTCACTTCAATTTTATTTTCAGCAGGGCAAAAACATTAAAACATGGACTTCAAAGTCCTGCTAAGCCTGTTGGACATAACTCTGTAAAGCACCAGGGAAATACTGGACTGTCCAAAGTTTCAGGATCTCCAGACCTGGGTCCACATCAGTCCTCATATAGTTTTCCTTTCTCACATAGACAGACCTAATGCAGTAGCAGCTGAAAAAACTCACACTTCAGATCTCACAGTTTATCTTCATAACATCTCTGTGGGTCACAGTGGTACAAACAACCCATATGTACTCACAGGGAAATGAGGCACAGAAAACCCAAGTGCCCTCACAATGTCCCATAAAGATCATGGTGGAAAAAAAAAAGCCTTAAAAATCAGGTCTCTCACATGGAAATTTAAGTGCTCAGACCAGTGGACCACACTTTTCCTCTCCTCTTTCTTTTTCCTGGATCCCCAAAAGCCTTTCTGATGCCCCAGTCACACCACTGATGCAACTTGCTGTGTCATGCAGCACCCTGACAACACAACACCAGCACTGCGTATTACAACACCATTGATGGGAGAAGCACACATATGTAGATTTTGGAAGTGTGTGACATCCCTATTACTCTTTCAAGAATTCCTCCTGAGGAGCCTTGCCATCACACACTGGTGTCAGCTAGCCCAGCCCCACAGGAACCAGCTGCCCTAGAAACAGGCTTCGCCCCAGGGATGCATCCTGAAGCCCTGACTCAATTAAAGCACAAATTTGAGTCAGTGGAAACTTCTCTGAGGAAGGACTGAGTAAAAACCACAGGGTCCAAGTAAAATGAGCCTGAGGAATTAGCGAGAAACACTGCAATCCCAGCTGCACTGGGGGCATCATGGAAAAAGGGTTTGTAAAAGGTCAGTCGGGGCCATCATGGAAAAGATGCGAAGTCAGGAAGAGCTGACAGTTTTTTACAGGATCAGGCCCAACATCAACGGTGTAGATGCGATGGCTGCCAATCCCTATCAAAATGGAAGAGCCCAGCACAAAGAGCTCAGCCATAAAGCAGAGATATGGATAAGATGCAGGAGAGGACTTGAGATTCATTCACTGCTCTTTAGTAAGTTATCAGATAGCAGCAGTTGAGGAATAAAGATGGTATGAGTTTAGTACCAACTATCTTTTCCTTTAATCCCTGCTTCAGATCAAGGCTAGTAGTTAAACTGGCCTCAGACAAAGGCAATGTTTTTACTACATGACATAAACTAAGCACAACTTATTGTATTTACAGATACAGCCAACAAACCCCTGTATTTTAACTACACTAATAAATGAGATATCCTAACAGCAAAACACCATGGGATTTGAAGGCTTTAGGGATGTTCTTTTTGTGTTGCTTTAAGTCTGGTTAATATTTGCCTTTAATTTCTTCCACAGACCTATTTCTCATAAAATCTAAACATGACTGAAAAAGAGAAGAGGGTACTGAAAGATCACTAAACATGTGGAAAAAATTATCCCAGAGGGAATATGAAAGCCATCTGCCCTAGACTCCCTCTGCGATCATCCTGCAGACACGAACAGCAAGAGACTGGTGCTCTGGTGGCAAACACAAATAGTGGTGAACTCTGGTTTTGACTGGCATCAAAAGAAACCGCTCATCCAGCCGTCCAGAGAGCTTGTTTAGCTAAGAGCATATTAGCCCCTAGGCTAGCCAAGACTTTATCGGTTGGAAAATCCCAATCATGAGTGCTAGCTGCAAGGGGAAAAAAAAAAAAAAAAAGAAAAAAGAAAAAGAAAAGAAACAGGGAAAGAGCAGGCAGGACAAGCCTGGACATGTTCAGTTTGTCCTTCCTATGTTACAATTATATCCTCATTCCTCAGAGCAAAAGGCAGTTCAAAGAGACAATAAACCCCTTTTTAGTCTTAGGCTTCACAGGAACGTCACAAACGGAACTGAAGTGGTTCCCAGAGATAAGGCGACAAAAGAAATTAAACTCTTCCCTACAACTACCCTTCAGTAAAATATCAGCAGAGAAATAGAGGCACTGCTTGCGACATAACTATGGCATTCATCTGAGGAAATAGGACTTACTTTAGTGGTTTCAAACAGATTAATTTAGTATAGTGCTCCTCAAACTCTGCAGCTGCTTCCTTCCTTTGCATAGCAGGAATATGAGCCTCTAAGGCTCATACATTAACTTCATTTTATGGGATGGACAGTATTTTATTGTCAGGAAATGCAATTCCCTTTTGGGTACAACTCAATAAATGCTTCAGTTAAGATCCCAAGAAATGAGGGTTGAAGCACTGTAGACCATAGGATGGCTTTGGAGCAAAGTGTGAGGGACCAGTTAAAGCAGCCACCAAACAGGGGGTTGCCACTGCTTTTCTTCAACCCTCTAATTTGGGCACAAAAAACATAGGCCAACAGTAGCACTACAAATAAAAAAAAATAGAGCTGAAAGGCAGGGCAGGGAGCACTGTGGGAATGGACCTGGGAGGTCTCCGAAGGTGCTCCCAGCCCATCCTGTCTCCCTCCCAAACCAAATGAAGCAAAACTGAAGGCACGGGGCGTAAGGATGCCACAGGGAGCAATTAAGTGTCAAGGGGAACTAAAAACATGAGACACTGAACAGCCCTAGACAGTGAAATATTTGACAGCTGCAATCCTAGACAGGGATGGGACGGGCAGAAATGAAAGGCTCCATCATCTATTACCAAACCACCCAAAAACCATCAAGAGCTTATGTTGAAAGGTTACTATAAAGTGAAACAACAGATTTTTTAAAAATTAACTTTTCATCTACTTCACCAAGACTTTTATAAAGTGCAGAAATTGCCCTGCTCATCACCCTAGCTCTGGGGTCTCATTGCCAGTGTACGTTTGTGTAACGGTAAGAAACTTCAACGCAGCGCAGGACAGACACCTTTTCTAACCATAGTCAGGCTGCATGAGAACTTAATTAACCCAACTGGAAAGCCACAAATGCTTCAGACTGACTCAGTTCGGATGCACTGGATTTATTCCTGCCTTTCACTGCGTCAGGGAATTTCTTTACACCCTACAGCCCTTAGGAAAGGGACACATGGCTGAAGGCGTCAGTGGTCATGAATAATCAGGGAGGGACTTTTCCAGAACAAGGCAGTAATGTTAAAAACTCTTTCTTCTGGGGAGACTTTTACATGACCGAGGGATGACATAATAAGTCCGCAAACAAAAAAGGCTTTATACCCCCATGGCGGCTTTCAAAACCTCTCCATTCTGGCTTTGTCCTTCCCTTCTGTGCAGAAGCATCACATTTGGGGGGCAGGGATTTCAGCCCCATCTACACCAGGTCAACTGCTGTCTCTGCAGCCATGGCTTCCTCTCATTCTTTCTGGCCAAGGCAATCTTATGACCCACATTAACGATGCTATTTTATGGGGCACAACGTTTCACTGTAGGACTGAAGGGATTTATTTCTGCTCTGGTATGAGGGTACAAGAGCCAAGAAAAGCCCAGGGTCAGAAACCTGTTTGCATAGGAGATCCATCAACGTACAGCTGGAGCCACCTCCGAGAGGCGATGGAGCAGAAAGAAAAGGTAGAAGCAGTATTACCAGAGAGTAAACAAGAAGCAGCATGCCAAGACACCACCACATCCTCCCCCCCTCCAAAAAAAAAAAAAAAAAAAAAAGTCCTTGTTAGATACTTGGGAGCTGCTGAACGAGCCAAATGGAAAAGGAGATGCTAAAGTGCAGCCAGAGGAGCTGTGTGCCAGGACACATCCTTGTGAAGGCAGCCCAAGCACTGCCGGTACCGCCGGGGCACCGAACCGGTGCTGGAAACCCAGCCAGGGTATAAAAACACAGTGCAGATGCTCAGACCGAGGCAGAACTAATGTTTCACTTCCAGCATGGGCCGTTTGCCAGATACAGCCTTCTGCTGAGAGTTAACCAAAATGCATTTGAAACTCTAGACAAAACCCTTTATTTTGCAGGGCATTTGTTTTTAAGGAGAGGACTGAGCGGTGATCTAAGGAGTCAGAATCGGGTAGTTTAGATCCCTGCAGAAAAGCGTCCAGGGACTTTCAGAGCGGTGAAGCAGGCGCTACAGGAATGATGGATGCTGGACCAAGCCCAGCCTCCCAAGCCTAAGGGGATTTGCTCACGCTGCCGGGAGCGGGGAAACCGTTTCTCACCAGTATAGGAAGTTAAGCGCTTGGCAACAAGGGAGGCAGCTCTCCCACAACTCCGGTTACGCAAACAGCTGCCTTCTGCTGGGTTTCAACATGCTTCGCTGCTCCAAAAATAATTTCCTGCTTGATTTGATACCATTAGCAGGAGCACACAGCGCAGCACGAACAGTCATGCCACTTCACGCTGGATCCAGCTAACCACAGGTTTCTAGCAAAAGCCCCGACTTTTTTTTTTTGGTAGAGAGGCATGATTACGCAAGGGGAAAAGGTAAGTGGGGTAAATGATAGCATAAGTTGTCTCCTCTTCCTCCATGAAGGGTTTTGACGCAAGCCTGGACAAAAGTACCTGCTGTCTTCATCCTTCTGGGCCTTTTTCCAGAGCTGAGATTTCCCAGCCCTTACAGCTCGTAACACTTATGGCATATAACCAACACTCAGCAGCCAAGCAGGAATCAACGCCAACATAAAGTTCAACGACAAAGTCACTGCTTGCTGGGTGATTAGGAGCTGTGCTGGTCCCAAAGAGAGTTGCTGGAGGTTCCCCCATGGCATGAGCACCCGAAAGCTAATATTGTGCCTTCTTTCATTCCCCACCGGATGACTTTGTGTCCCCTTTGGGGGCTTGTTGGAGTAATCCCGGTCCAGCCCAGTGCTTTGGGAACAGCAGCACTTTCTGTTCCTAGCTGGATTGGAATCTGGATAGCAAATTTTGCCCTAAGGTGCATCTGATTTCCTGTTCCCTATTCCCAGTCCAGGCATCTGCATGTCCCTTCCCAAGGGCCTGCCTTGGGGGAACTTCTCCAGGGGCCCTCACCAACAGTGCTTCAGAAACCTCAAGTAGTGCAGCAAGTTAAAGCTTCCAAGGCCCAGCACATCAGCATTGCACTCCACAGCCTGTAGACAACCAGCGGCACAGTACACCAGCCCTCCCAACTCACAGCCCTACACAGACGTTAGCTGGTATCTTCCAGGTGAAGTTCAAGTAATGTTCAGCAAAGAAACGAAGCAGCAAAGTAAAACTGTGTCACCCAGTAAAACAGCAGCTGCCAAGTGGGATTCAGAAGCTGATAGCATGTCCACAAAATCAGCGTATTTTAAGGCAGTACAGAGTGCACATTGCTGTGAAGAAGGACTCCCCAGAAGGGTCTGAACATCTGTTTTAACATCTAAGGAAGCTCTATGGGGTTTTCCAATACTATGTGACTCAGAAGTAGAAATCCTTGACAGCATCAGCCAAGTGATTTTGTGCTGCCTTTTTCCTCCTCTTATACCTTGAAATCGAGGTTGTGCAATGGCACTTGTTTATGCTTATACATTGTAAGCCCAAAAAGATCGTGAGGGACCATTTAATCTGATCCACACCACACAAGCCTTACCAAACTTTTCCTTCCACAATCATTCTTTGAGCTTATGCAAGAGGTCCCTTAGCCATGACTAGAAGAGTATAAGGGGTGATGAACTCACCACTGCTTTTGGGAAGCTTGGACAGAAACTAGCTTTGGAAGGTAAAGCCATGAAAAGAGAGAAAAGGTTCCATCAGCAGTCCTGCACAGGACAGAACTCCAGGATGACATCCCTAGCTTTCATACATGAGGCAAAATATGCATCTGAGCTGACTCAAATGCCAGGTGGGGCCCATCCTGTCACCATCACAATAAAAGTGAATAACCGTGCGAAGAAGGTGGCTCCTCAACTGCTGGAGGACCTGATCCAGGTGGGACGACAGGACTGGTGGGAAGAGTGTGCAAGCTAGTTTCCATGCTCAACTGACCTGTGTCTGCAGCTGCTGCTGCTCCCACAGCCCGGGGGAGTGCAGATAAGCAGCAGTTCAGCTTTTCCAGACATAGCACAACTCCTGTTTACAGCCTCTGGGCTAGACTTTTCAAAAGAAGGAGCTAGGTGTCTCTTCTTGCAGGAAACCAGGTGTGTAAACAGTTCAATTAATATACCCAGCAAGCCATGTTCTAGTGCAGCAAAGAGGGCTAGTGGAGACAAGCCAAGAGTATAGGAGCCGAGGAAGGAAAATACTTTTAAAGAATATGCCTAATTAGAGATGGGCCTGGGCCAAAAGTTTGTATTTGAACACCTGGAATAGCCCTGGGGAGCAGAATTGTAACCTGAACCCAGATCCACATTTTGTAACTCGCTCCTTTCCCAAATGAACTAAAACTCAGCCCCAGACCCAACCATCACACAGTCCGAGCTGCAGGTCTCCAAGAGCCAAAGCCTGGAGATGTGGCTTTCTACTTACTCTCAGCTAGGTTTTGGCCAAGCCACAGTGCTCGGCTGCTGGTGCCCGCTGTCCCTCTCGCTCCACCCCACCCAGTGCCCCGTGGTGGGCCCACTCTGCCCCACTGGAGACCTCGCTGTTGCCCCTTGGCAGCACGGCCCTGGGTCACTGACTCGAGGCAAAGATTCCCGCTGGGTGTCTGGCGGCCCGTCCCCGTTTGCTCCCATGGCCGTGGCATCCCCAGCGCTGTGACCAAGCCCTCCTTTTCACCGCACCGCCTCCTCCCTGCCCTCGCAGGCTGCAGCTGCAGCTCCTGGCCCAAGCAAGAAGCCTGGCCCAACAGAAAACCAAGTGGCTCCGCTCATGCCTGCAAGCCAAATACTGACAGCGACCCTCAGTTTCGTGACAAAGCTGCAAACTCAGGGCTTGTTTTGAAGGGCAAAATCTCCACAGTGGCGGAAGCCCCCCCATGCCTTTTATGAGTCCTTGCAGAAGTGGCAGACTGCCTTTTCTCCCTCTCTAGGACAGAAAACTGAACTTCACCCACACCTTACCACCTCTTTTGAATGTTTTCTTTATAGCAGAATCACATTTAGCAAAGAAAGGTCAGCCCCATCTCCATAAAACTGCCCTGTCACAGGCACGTCATGCATTTCAGACAGCTTGCAAGGCTGACTAAACATTTACTTTTGGATGGCTCATTTCCAAAGTGCAGAAATAGATCCTCACCCACAATAAAAGAGTGCCCGGGTGTGCCATCGGACGGCTTCATTGCCCCGTTACAGCATGCCATTTGCATTCCTGCGCTTTCCCCCTCACTCGGGGCCGCTGCTGCCCGGCGCCAAGCTCGCTGCCCCGTCCCCCTCTCAGGGCAGACCTGCAGATAGGCGAGGCCTTATCTCATAACTGGATTATTCCTGGTAGGTATTTGGCAGACATTTTTGCATCATCTGACCTTGGGGCCTGTTAGGCTGAAGTAGGTGACTAACGCATATGGCCCTTAATGGCCTTCCCTTTCCTGGTGGGCACCTGCCTCTCACTAGCACAGAACGGGATGAATTGGCACAGCTGGAGAAGGGCAAATGGGATCTTCTCACACTGGATGATTCTGTAATGATCAAGGCAGAGTTTGTGTTTTGGAAACCTTTTGAACAATTTAGCTCCACTGCTATTCAGAGCAGCCTGGCACCATGGATGTACTTTTCTAGCTTTTGCAAATTCTTCCCTGCCACAGATGAACCTTCATTCCCAAGAAATAAGTTAAAAAATAATAATCAGGCTTTATACAAAAGCACAGGAAAAACGATGAATCCTTCAAGGGCCAAGAGACTCCATCTGAAAAGTGCTTGCCACACAACACCCAGGCAAAATCAAAATGATGCAACTTTTGGTAGGGTGGACAGATTGCAATCAGGCAATTACACATCCCAGACCATGTAATTGCATGCAATGAGAACACACGTGGGTGTAGTGCGAGGCGTGAGCCTGGTGTCACCAGCCACAGGCTCTTCTGGTTACCCTAAAGGGGTTCTTCAACAAATGGTTTCAAAATTTATTTTCTAAACATCAATAGGTCCATCTAGAAGTAGGTCTCTCTCTGCCATGAAAAGTAATTGCTGGAAGACTGGGAAACATCCAGGACTACACTGGAAAACATCAGCCAGAAGAATTGCTTTATCATCTGTTTCATATCCAACTGTGTCTGGACAGTGGGAAAGGGGAGGGAAAGAAACCCATCACACACAATACAGATAATCTGTTACACAGCTTTATATCAGGAAAAAGCCCTTCTAAGCTTCTGTAGGAAATAAGCTTAAACATCAGACACATGAGCATCCTCAGCTTTAATAACCATTACTGTCTTTCAACCCCCTCCTTTTTTAAAGTCTGAGAACAGCACTTAAGACTCTGGCCTCCTGTAAGCATTGCTCAGATGCTCCCCAGATGGCTTTTCCAAGGGGATTTCTAATTATCTGGGTTTTTAAAAGAAATATCCTGCAGGAATCTTTTAGGTTTCTGGAGGTTTTCTTCCTTCCTATACAAATTTCTTTACCCAGATCTTGATTTAAAACCAAACTCAAAGGGAACACTTCCAATGACTTCAATATGTCTCAGATCACATACCCTGGGGTAAAAGAGAAACAAACCAAATCCCATAAAAATAAAGACGGTGCAGATTTCAAAAGGATTCACAGTGAAGTTTTGTAAAGAAGTAATTAGTCCAAAAGTCTCAGCCTAGAATATCACGGAATAAAGGAAAATTTAAGTGAGACTGAGAAAGGTAACACTGCATACAGACCGCAAAGGATTAGATGTATAATCCCCCTCTCCACAAAGAAAAATAAATTAAAATGCAAGCAACAATTGCTGTAATAACAAATAAACAAAAAAACCTCAGATGCTCAAAAATATTCAAAGTTTTCAGATCCTGAGTACTAAATTCCTATCCTCTGAAAATCCATGTTAGACATCCCCAAGTGTGAGACTGAAAGAAAATTACAGTAATTTCTGGAAAGCCTGATCGATGTGTTTCTGCTTTAGTGAGAAGCTGGAGAGCAGAGCAGACCCCCTTATGCCTTTATAAAGAAAAGCAAATTATTCTAATGAACGTATAAGGGTCTGTGTCTCTCCCAGGCCAACCAAGTCACCTCCCAGGCAATAGTTAATTACAATGAGACATTCTACTCCTCCAAAGCTGCTGCTCCCTATCTCTGAAAATGAAATACAACCCTATAGGACATGTTGCCCTGCCTCCTGCAAATGCCAGCTGGGCAAACTGGGAGTGCTTCTGCATGCGCCGTGGCACAGACCCACGGTTGGCTCAGCACACAGTGTTCTGTTCTGCCCTGTGCACTGATAGACCCTCACCGGGGTGTCTGGCCTCTCAGATCACACCACTAGCATTGCTCTCCTCTTGGATCAGCATCTCTGCTTGCCAGCGGTGCTTAAGGGCACTTGCGGCAGCCCTTGGCACAGCACGGGGCTCAGCCTGAGCCGTCAGGAGCTTGCAATCTGAACGTTACAGTGTGTTTCTGATGCTGGCAATACCTTCTCCCTTGGCTGTGATAACCCATGATTTGTCAGGTTAAAGAGACAAGCCCTAACAAACGCTGGGGTTAGCCTGGAGATGGCCATTCAGAAACTTCTTTGCCCTCTGGCTCCTTTCACTGCCTGGAATGCTTCACATACCTTTGGCTCTCCCTGGCTGGTGGAGTGGCTGTGAGCAGGGTTTCATAAAGAGACTGCAAGGAAACAATAACCCTGGGTGGGGCAGCGGATGCTGGTGTAGTTCATGCAAAGGTCACACCCTTTTTATTTCCCTATGAGCACCCCATCTGAGCGGCCTGGCCTTCACCCAGGGTCACGGTGAACTGGCACCCTGTGAAAATGGGGTGTACGTCTTGTCTTCCCATCCACCCAGCAGCCTCCTGCTCATCCCATCAATCTGGCAGCAATGGCCAAGAGAAGCACGGGTAAGGGTTTAATACCCAACCCCAAACTCATCCAAAAGTGATACTTTTCCACTCGTCCTTTACAGCAGTTGTATTTCAGGCAGGAGGAAAAAGGGAGAGCAGCAGCAGTGGGTGTGTCGTCCCCTTTCTTCTCCTGTGGCAAATGAAGGTCCATTTTGGAAATACGACTTCCCTCCAGCCCAAGCCCCTTGATGTCCCAATCTTACTGCCCCAGGTGACCCAATATTTCTAAAAGCACTAAGCCTTTCTCCTGCAGAGCCTCAGCTCTCCAAATCTTAACTCCTCCCAGTCCACCCTTCATGTGCCAAATCCACACATTTCAGTTCATCCCGACGTTCCCTCCCTCCCTCGTCTGATAGTCCTTCCCACACAAGCACCACATCCTTCCTGCCCCGACCTCACCACAAGGCTGGGTTCATTCACCGAAGCAGATCAGAATGAAACGTAACCATGACCCTTTGAATCTAAAAGATTAGGAGATGTAAAGGAGAGAGCTGTCCATACGAACATGTGCAGGCACAAACAGAGGCAGGTTGTGCCACCTCATGTTGCCCTCTGGGTCACTCTGCTGGCTCTTGCTAGACTCAGCTCTGCAGCCTTGCACTTCAGCCCTCAACCTCTGGGACTGTCCCACCACTGTGCACAATGGCAGTTGAGCTCAGGGGTTTTTTGCTGTTTTCCCTGAAACAGCAAAAAGCTAGCACTTGCTTTTGATAAGCAATTAAAAAAAAAAAAAACAAAAATAGACAAAATCCAAAAATGGGATGGTAACTGGGCTCACAAAGACTCTGCCTGCCCAGGACACAAGGGGATGAAGAAGATACATCCAGGAAAAACTGGATGTGTTTCCTTGAGGTAGTAGATATTTGCATGAGCACACCTCATGATAGAGTCTGCATCCCAAAGACTGCATAATCTAACTATCAATATTGTAAATGAATTGAGAGAGAGAAGGAAAAAACATCTAATTGCCTCATAATATACATGAGGGACAACAGTGCAGAGGGATGGGATGACTTACTCTCATTGCAGGAAAATCGTGACAGAGCCAAATCCCAGTTCAGGGACTTAACCACCGCCTATTCTGTGCTTGCTATTTTCTGTTAACAAAGAAACCAGTATTTCCCTGGATTTCAATCCCTGGTGATACTGCTGGATTTGCTGCCCAGTCGTGAAATAGTCCAGGAGTGGGAAGAGCAGATGAAGCTCCAGTGAGTCATGAGCAGACACTGCTTCATTGTGCAACCTGCACGCTGAAGGCCACGTTCAGCCATCCAACACTGCCTCTGCTAGTGAGGCCAGACCCAAAATATTTTGTGCCTTTCCCTAAAATTCCAGGTTTTCTTTGTTTGTTTGGGGGTTTTTCGGTGTTTGTTTGTTTGTTTTTGTTGTTGTTGGTTGGTTGGTTTTTTGTTTTTGTTTTTTTTTTGTTTGTTTTTTTGTTTTGCTTTGTTTGGTTGGTTTTTCTCCCCATTTTTTACACTTATTACTTGGGGCTGTTAAGCCAGGCTTGACAAGAAATATCAGCCACCACCTCAACACAATCTTGCAGAAACACAGCTAACAGCTGACCAGGCAGGGCACCACTCCGCACAGAGACCCAGCGCTTTCAAAGCATTGGCTGAGGGGAGCGGTGTTCAAACATCCATAATTGTTTAGCAAAGGTAGCTTCACAAACACACGCAGTTTTGATTGCGATCTAGCCACCACGTGCACAAAACAGGGTTTCGCTCACCCGCCGCCCCCTCACTTTCTGACTCCAGGCATGGGGCGGCGAGGCAGGGCAGCCTCCCTGGGTGCACGGGAACGATGAAAGCTGGAGTGGGGAAGTTTCCTTAGCTGCCCCATAGGTATTTTTCCCCTCTTTATTTCCTAACTGTCTGTCTGCTGGGGTAACCACTATCAACCCTTGGAGGGACACCATGCCAGGAGGCCCTCTTCCCATGGCTCTGGAGCAAGTCAATTCCCAGCAGCCCCCAAACCTCAGCTCTCCAAACAATACAAACCAGACACACAGGGGAGTTCTGGATACTTGCTCCCTTTGTTATTTTTTAATGCCTTTTCATCATGGCTTCTCTGGGAAGATAAAGCAGCTAACCCAGATGGGCAGAGATGCTTGGGAGGAAGGAGGGTGTTGTGGGGAGAAAGGGCAGAGGGACATCCCCTGTGAGCTGGTACAGCCACGGTCACAGACCTCCCACCAAATCTCTGGAGAAAGGTAAGTGGGAGTGAGAGTTTTGAAGGAAAATGGGGAGCTCCTGACAAGGCTGAGGAAGGGGCTGCCAACCAGCATCCCGATAGCTCAACTGAAGCCCAGCCTTCCTCAGTCATACCCTTGGGGGCAGCCACAAGGCATGGGCTCTCCCTCCCATGAGCTGCTGGCGAACCCCACTCTTCCTCCCTTGAGAAAGGGCCCCACCTATGGGCGAAGGACCAACGAGGAGCTCTCAGCCCCAACATCAAGTTTCCCTTCACTGAAGTTCAAGCCAGGGGTTGTAGGGAGAGCACAGAAGAGCCAGGTTTACTGAAGGCCTGCAAAAGGGGAACAAAGGCACCTTTGCAGCGTCAGTGGGACCTTCCAGTGGGCAAACAGGAGAAAGCCAGTGGACCCAAATCTAAAATTGGTGGCCTAGAAGTGAGAGGCGAGGTAGAGGTTTGGAGGAAGGAAGAGCTGGGGTTGAGCTTAGCGCAGACCTGTTTGTTGCATGAAGGCAGCACAGACAGGAGAAACTGCTCAGGACCTGGATCCTGGTGATTCTGGTACATTCACAATCCAGCATCAAACTCTAGGATTATGACCACAGGCACAACATGCTGATGGCCAGAGCTAGTGTCTTGGGACTCAGTTGTTAAGTAAGCAGAAAGCTTGCAAAACAGACTGTTCCCTGGGCTGTTTCAGGTCTGCTTCATGGAGAGGTAAGTGGTGCTGTAGAAGTGCCTGTGCCTCTCCATCAACCACACAGAACAACAGCAAATTTAGGTGCAGCTGTCTTCACTGTAGGTGTTTAAGATTAGGTGAACTCCACACAAAGTGCACTGAGGCATTTCTCAGGTTTAAGAATAGGTTAAACAAGTCATCACAACTAGAAAGCTCTTGTTCTGGCAATAAAGGAGAGGAGAAAAGTGTCCTAGATCTGAACTCTGAACCAACAAGGAGGGATGATGTGCATGATCCTCTACCCAGACCTAGTTAACATGGACCTTCCAGACAATCTTTGGGACCGCGGCTTCCAAAACTCAGTTTGTCATCATGCAGAGTAAATAAGAAAAAGAATCTCTGGATCCTGTTTTATTTTTCACTGAAGGCCACAACTGAGGTCCTCTGCACCTTCCCCAAACCAGCAAGCTCCTTGACAATGAGCCCATTCGCTATTCCCTCCCCATTTCTTCTAAGGCACCACAGAGCTCAACCGATGGTGACAGACCACGCTGCAGCTCGTGGATGACTTGCTGGCAGGCAGACACCAGCTCTCTCTCCCCAAAGCCCCTTGATACAAAGGACAAAGCAATGCCTGTACAAGTGTCACCGATCCATGCTTGCCCGATCGACATCACCCCAAGCAGAGAAATACCACAGTTTCTACTGGAAGGGAGCAGGAGTGGCTCCCAGCAGCAGAATGCCCTGCTTTGTCCTGGAACAGAGCACAACCCTCTCACCCTTTGCCATGTTCCCACCCTCTTTCCCAGCTCCCAACCTTCAGCCTTTTTAACACCCACAGTTTTTCCACTCTGCTGCGAAGTGATGAAAAATTCCCTGCCAGAGGACATTGTTCAAATGGGTTATTGAAAAGAAATGCAATTCCCTACTCCAGGCGAACAAGCTGCTTCTTTTCCCCTTGAGGAAGAGGATAATAGCACAGCCAGGGAAAAAAAAAAAAAACAAAACAACTATCCCCAAAGCCTACTGTAATAATATTAAATAAGAAACCAAAGGGGTTTGGCCAGGAAAATCCCAAGTTCAAAAGAATAATTGCTCCAAGAGATTTAAGCCTACAGCTGAGTCACTAAAATGAAGAAATGTCTCCTTGTCCATAGAAAGCAAACAGATCTTGGGTCATGCAGCAAAGCTTCTGTATGTCCTTGTTAGAAAGAAAGAAGCAGCCAAATGCAATTAATCACAGTCCCAGAAGAAACGATGAGATCTTTGTAATTAACTACGTAGGCTCATCTTTCCACTTTTGAAGACTAATCCAGCCTTCTTCTTTCACCCTTCGCCCACGGTGCTGCCACAAAAGTCTACTATAAATACCAAATCACTTCTCTCCAGAGGTACACACACACCTGCAGGCTGTGGTCCCCTAACAGCTTTGCAGTAAGTGTACAGGGAGGGGGGAACATTTGCAGAGAGTGAACAGAGCTCCTTTCCTTAGTTACCTTTTGTGGATGAGCTGTCACGGAGTTTGCAGACTCTCAAAAAACCTGGAGACCTCAGCTGAACTACAGGAGTTATTTCCAAGCTAGATATTTTTGTATCTACAATCCTGATTCAACTGGTCAATGACCAGAAAAACTTATTTAAAAAAAAAAAAAAAAGCATACAAACATGATAACGCTTTCCAAATAGTTAAGATTACAACTGCTTGTGTGAATAAATTGGCTTATATTCCATCCTCAAGTGGTATAAATTTGCCTGACCATCACCCTGCCCATAGAAAGCATGTTCTTGACAGCTGTATGCACTGTTTGTACAGAGGTGAGTAGACAGGGCTATATATTAAGAGCGAGGTCTCCAGCAATTACATTTGGTAAGGCAAAGCCAGCTGGCAAGCATCATCTTTAATTGCAAAAGGCAAAGCCACATTCCACAGATGAAACATGTCCAGGTCTAACTAAAAGTCACAATTCCTTTGCTACAGCTTCATTCAAAGTTGTGGAAAACATGGGGGAAAAGTATAATACTTTAGAGAGAGGAAGAGGAAGGTCTGGAGCTAGTGGTTACAGTTTAGGAGAGGAGTTCAGGATCTGACATCTAAAAAGTCCTATGCAAAAACAGAACAAGCCATTCAACTTCCTGGGGCTCTGTTAATAAATAAGGGTTGACAAATATTAATTCAACAATGAAAACAACAACTGACCAGGTCTTTAGGTCAAGTACATCAATGGTAAATACAATACAGTGGAATAATATCAAAATGACATCAGCTGAGGAACTGAGACTGATTTCTACCCCCTCTCTTGTATACAAACCACTGCTAACATATGAATAATGCTGTCAACAACAGACTGGGAACGCTGGCCAACTTTGTGGTGAGGGAGAGCAAAGAATGCAGAGTGGACAGAAATCTCCAGCTTTGCTCTTCCATGACACGGCAGAAATGCTTGTTTTCAAAGGAAGGAGATTGGGTCATTCTTCTATGAAAAAAATAGAAGTGGTTTTACAGCTCCAAGTATGGCTGGAGCCTTCCTGTACAAATGTGGGAAACAGGGGGGGATGATTAACGGTGAATCTGTGGGATACAGCAACAGGGCCAAGGAGCTTTGGGCACATCCGTACCGTGACATCCGCACCCTTTTCCCTCCAGGTCAGTGATACAGGCACAGCCAGATGTGCTGGGGATGCTCTGGGGGATGTTTTGTGACAGAGATGTCTTCATCTGCGCACAGGGCTAAATTCCTGCTCACTACCAATATCAGCCAAAACAGTGAAATTCTGTAGATTGCTCCTCTAATCTTTGTGCAGAAGTCTGGCAGAGGAGCTAAGCACGGTGTCAAAGTAAAGGTGGGATTTGTCCTCAGTGAAGGTTACTACCAAACCATCGGCATGCCAGAGTGGTCAGAAGGCTCCTGCCAGCACACTGGAGTTTGTCCCTTGCTAATGGGGATTCCTACCATCCTTCTAGGGGGATGCCCAGATCCTCATGGAGAACTGCAGATGCTTCCAGCAGACAGGCTGCTTGCCCCAGTCCTGCTGCGGGCGGAAGAGCCGCCCAGGCCCGCGGCGGTGGGATGCTCCCGGCGGTGGGATGCTCACGGCGGTGGGATGCTCCCGGCGGTGGGATGCTCACGGCGGTGGGATGCTCACGGCGGTGGGATGCTCCGGCAGGCCAGCACAGACCGCGAGCTGAAGCTGCCCTCCGCCGGCTGAGAGGGAAAGCCAAAAGCCAGGCGGTTTTTTAGGTGCAGGTCCCTTACTTTCCCATAATTTCAGGCAACTTTCACTTTTCTCAGCGTTGTCTTGCAGGCACAAAACGTAAGGGTCAGAAGCTTTCAAAGCAAGCAGCAACTTGGGCAGCCTGGAAGCATCCTGCTGTCTGACAGCACCAAGCCCCAGCAGCCAAAAGCCGGACAGCAATCAAGTGTCTCTAACCGAAACAGGGGATTCTCCCCCAGTGCTGATTTTTCTATAAACCAGCAACTGATGCACATGCTGGGAAATGAAACCTCATACATTTTTGCTAGATAACAATGCTACTCAAATGATGA
Source organism: Tyto alba (assembly GCF_018691265.1). Classification (NCBI taxonomy): domain Eukaryota; kingdom Metazoa; phylum Chordata; class Aves; order Strigiformes; family Tytonidae; genus Tyto; species Tyto alba. The sequence continues at coordinate 4,310,461 of NW_024881329.1, read as the reverse complement.
TGTTTAAATATGGGCATATAACCAAGGATTAAGCTGAGAACTGAGGTAACATTTGCTTCCAGACAGCTAACACGCAAGTGATACAATCACTGTATTTGATTAAAAATAATACTTATTAAAACCTCACTCAACCATCAATATCTATAAATACTCTAAAATCCTGAATTAGTTACTATTATGTACATCCCCAATTTTCATACAACTACAAAATGAATCCTCCTAGCCAGCCTTGTGTCAATCGGCCAGAGAACAGGCACCAGCCACAAAAGAACTGAGGAAAACTTTTCCACGCTTCAGAAGAGAGAGAAAGCTTCTGAGATTGTGTGCAGCAATTAATTTGGCCCAATGCTGCCAAGGTATAGCAGCAAAAGGAGTTTTCGGGGCTGCTCCCTAAAGCAGCAAGGTTAAAGTTTTCTACTCAGTTAACCTTTGCAAAGATTTGAGGCGCAAAGTAGCATCACTGAAGCACACGAACACATGTGGACGCACAAGAGGGTTCAGAGAGCAATGCATGGCACCCAACACAATAACCAAGGCTGCCCTGTGCAAAATGCCCGGGTGATACATCACCATATACGATCCAGTGCACTTATGATGCTAGGACAAAAATAATGAAAAAAAAAAAAAAAAAAAAAAAGCAAGAAAAACAGCAGCCACCAGCAGCACTGGCAGGCAGGCCGACCATGACACCTAGCAGGTACTGACACTTGCCAGCCACACTGAGCCCTTCCAGGAAAAACCCAATTCCTGAAAACCAGAGCTTCCCCTAATGATTTTTAACCTCTATCCTACACTGTAGAGCAGCTCTAATGCTCACAACGATTGAAACAAGTTATTTCCATGCTAAACTTAATGTGCAGAAGCAAGTGTCCGTAATAAAGGAAGAGCAGCAAAATAAACCCTCAAAAGTTTACAAGGGATTATTTCCCTCCCCCCCCCTCCCCCCTGGAGAAATGCTGGGGAATCTTCCAGGAAGATTACAGCCATGTGCACTTCCCTGCCTGCAAAGCTCTCTGACACACCACACCGTTTGAGCTTCTTTTATGTTCCTAATAATAGACTGGTAAATTCAGTAAAATCAGGCATTTCTTTCCTATTGCAGCACATAAGAGAAGGTGGCAGCCTGCTATGATGTGCCAGGCTGTGGAAAGCAAACATGGAAGCAGCAGGCATGTGCTTCATCTTGCTGTGACAGGGCTTGACCTCCTCACTGTTTCCCCTGCTGTCCCAAGCTTGCTTTTTCCTTTCCCGATGTCCCCCTCTATATTGAGCATCCCCCAACCACACCAATTTCCCCCCAAGTTTCACACTGCTCCCAGTTTCGATTTCTCAGTTGTACAACACTGTTTCTTAAAAGCAGCCTATGCAGCGCACACTGTTTTTCAGCACACTCAGCAGCAAAGAGAAGATAACCGGGAGACAGACAGGCCCCATTTCTCACTTCAATGTTTTCTTAAAACAATTTAAGTAGACTGAAGCTGAGATTTTTTGACAAGGTCTCTTTAAAAACTGTGGGAGTAGTTCTTTGTAGCAGTACAGAAAGCAAAATTTTGAGTTCTGGTACGATCCTCTACTGCCACCAGCAGTAAGATATCATCAAAAGCTGGGGGGAAAGCAAAATACCCCTTAGCAGCTCCCTCAATGGTTGCAACAAGGCCAACACTGAACAAGCAGGTCACTCACCCAAATTTGGTGGAGAGGACACCTCCCAGGGCAGAGCCAATGATGATGCCTATTCCAAAGCAAAGACCCAGCTTCCCCAAAGCATCAGCACGCTGGGAGGGAGTAGTCAGGTCTGTAATAACCTTCTGAGCACCTGCAGGGGAAAAAAAAAAAAACCAACCTTGAAATCAGCTTGCCACAGGGTCTGAGTAGCAGGTATACACATTTTTAGACCACAGAAACAGTGCCTGCCACAAAACGGTCCTTGCAACCCCAGGGCAAATGCTTGTGCACACCACTGAGTGGAATTGGTTCAGCCTGTCAGTCGTAGGAAACAAAAACACTCAAACCACTCAAATAAACCACTTCAAGTGGCAAAAAGAGGCTTAACATCCTATCAACTTGAGCCCTCTTGCATGAGTTACACAGACTTCTAGTAGCTAAAGGTTGCTTACAGGTTTTACTAGAAACATCTAGGAAAAGCCAACTAAAGCAGAACAGCTTGGTGGGTAATGGAAGGTATTTTTGTAAGCACATTTCATTTTGACCAATATGCTCATTTTACCAGGAGAAAGGGAAAAGTTCTCCTATACAATATCCTGGTTGCAAGAAGGCAAGAAGTTTGGGATTTTCTGCTGCCAGCAAGTGATTGCCATCCCTGTCTGGGTGGTAAAGTCCAAGTAATTTGCTCAAGGTTATACAGGAGGATGGACCCTGGGACTATGGGCTACTAGCCCTACTTTTTATAACCAATATATCTGTTGTTTCATATTCTCACCATTTCATCCCTGATGACCATTAAATGTTCTTCCTGCCTTGCTTCATGCTGTTGAGCCTGTTGACTTCCAGCCACTTGGGCAAGAAGAGAGGAATCAGGCAATAAAATGAACGTGGAAAGCCACTCAGCTCTGACCGACCTTACCTGGTAGCCCATGCATGAACACTGCTGGCAGCCTGGAGAGGAAGAGGAGGGGGATGCTGGTGGAGACGGACATGAGCAGGAAGAAGGCACTTCCAGAAGCGCAGGAGAGAATTAATGCTGTTCGGGTGCCAAATTGATCTGCAAACCTGGAACAGAAATCATACAAGGTTGTCAGAAGTGGGACCATGCAGGTCATTACAAGTGTAATGCATGAAGATGGATGGAATTGCACGGCCGTCTCGCTCTCGTTTATCTGTCATGGGAAGCGCTGATCAGATTTTCAGAAGCGCTCAGTTCCCAAAAGAAGACTAGATACTCAGAGGATCTTGGCTTACTGGCTCTGAGCATTGAACAACCTCTCTTAATTGCTGACTGCCAACAATATAAAACTTTGCCTTGCAAAAAAAAAAAAAAAAAACCAAACTAGCCCCCCTTAAACTGGAAGCCTTGCCTGGAGGAGGAGTGTGAGGACCAGTGCTGCAGCACCAGCTGCCCACCCAGGAACATGGGCACTGACACTTGGGTGTAACGGAGAAATGTGCCAGCAACTGTCACAGACCATTTCCAGACCCCTCATAAGCACAAGATAATATGTCCTTGCTTAACTCTCCTCCCCTGGCATTTCGATCAATAAATGTTGCTTATATCAGAGCTGCTGAAGATCAGCCACAGGCAGCAGCAGTTACAGCAGCTCAGCTCAGTAACTCATCCACAATACCATTGCTACAGAGTGCATGGCGCCCTCAAATTTTACTTTGTGAATCTTAGAGCTGGTTCAGACCAGGGAATCAGGCTAGCTAATTTTTTAGTTCAGGTTCAATGACAACTGAAGTTATTCCAATGTCTTTCACGAGGATGTTCAAAGCAACATTCCTCATTCAGCATCACTTAAAGAAGGTACTTTTCTATTTAGATTCAATAAAGACTTCACCCCAGTGACTCAAATTTGCTCCAGGCATCCAGATCAGGTTTTTATTCGACTCCAAGATACTTTAAAAAGCTAAATTAAACCACAGAAAGGGTTCTGAGCAACCGGGACTATGAAGACCATAAACCAGACCTTAGATAGCGCTTTTCACTTCAATTCCTCCTTCCTTCATTTTATTGAAGTTGCAGGTGAACATTACCTTGCATAGCAATTACTTGTGTTTACACTAAAAGCAATAACCTCCCCAAAATGCCAAGACTGGTCTACAAACAAAGCTAAGCATAAGTAATTAAAGGGCTTCATGTTGAAGAAGAGGCATGGGTCAAAACTTCATTGTTCACATGAAAGCCAGGGAAATGTATATTAGTTCTTTATAATCTGAAGACCACTATTCACTACATAGTCCAGGGATTTTCTGATTTTGTTGCTTAAATTCATTGCTTCATCTTCTCATGGCTGTTTAGGAGCATCAAGCAAGAAGAACAAGGAAAAAAACTGGCCTAAGCTACACATTTTTTTCCCTCTTATCCCCCTCCCTCCCATTTTCTCTTTATCTACTTTTACAGAGGTCAAAGCAGCCTCACATCTAGGAAAACCCTTTTTATCTCAAACCTGTGTTGCAAATTTTGGCTTCAGTCTGGCAATCTACACCTTCAGTCCCACCTACACCAGCAGGAGTCCAGACTCACATGGATTGTGGCTTGCCGTTCTCCTTCCCTTCAACATCCCTTCTGGACATTAGCAAGTGACATGGACAGAGGAAAACCAGATTTCAGATGACATCAGATCCAGAACAGAATTATTACTCTAGTTTCATATATTAATAGAGAAAGCATTCAGATTGGGCTCTTTGCACCATCGTTGTTCTTAGGAATGAATTTTCTTCTAAGCTGCAGTGGGGAGTTTAATGTTATTATTTTTAATTTTAAAGTGTGTATTATGGTAGTGTCCAAGGGCTTTTAGAGTTCAGATCCTTGAAGTGCTATACACCACGTACCAGAGGATCCTGTAGAACTCACAATCTACATCAACCAGAATGGTAAATCCCATGCAGGAAAACTGAGGCACGCACCAACTCTGTAACCATATATTACTTTGCTGATCAGTAGCAGGACTTAGAAGAAAAGCTAGATTTTCTTGGCCTCATTTTAGTTTCCTATCATTGGATTACACTGCTCTTTCAATTTTTTTCTGCTTTTTGAGAATGCATTCCCCCACCACTCAGATTTTTTTGGGCCATTTACATTTCATTAGAAACAGGAGTGTGTGTCCCATGGGGTAGAGGCACAAAACCTGTCTTTTCCACTTTTTTATTATTTTGATAGATGACCTTATAGATGTATCAGTCCTTAAAGATTCATACAAGTCTAGCTTTGTATTAAACACTGACGTAGATACAGTGAGATTCAGCTGTAGAATTAACACGACCCTCAGATATGTTCATTGACAGCTCTACTTAACTTCAATAAATACCCTCTTTTTTAGGTTTCCCAGTCACAAGACATTTCTAGGGTTACACATGGCTATAAAAATTTTGCAGGATTAAGCTGTTAGGACCTGGGCTCTGAGGACTCTGAGGGTTTAGGCCTGTTCCCAGTATATTTTTATGCTTAAATGTGTGTCATTAAAACATAGCTAAGTTAATATAAAGGCTGCTTCTATGTTGTGGTATTTCTAATTACAGTATTTATTTTCCCCTTGCCCATTTATGAAATCTTCAAACATTTCAACAGGACCACAAACCAAAATGAAATTAATTTTTATTAAAGTATAAAAATGTCTGGCCTTTTTCAGCTATGAAAAGGATCATGAGAATTGTTCTCACTTACCTTCCGAAAATGGGACCTCCCACGAGCTGGAGGACACCAAAGGTTGTCTGAAGGTAACCAAACCCCACTGAGTCCAAACCTAGGCTCTTTGCCAAGTACTAAAAAAAGAAAAAAAAAAAACCCAACAGGTCAGGGGAAATGAAGTACACTATATTCCTGAATAAAGAACTTAATGTCTCTGTGGAGAGGACTACAGCTCCAAACAAGCACTTCCTCCAGTTCCCCATACTTACAGATTAAATCTTCACTGAGTCAGACACAAGCTCCTTAATACAGCTCAAAAGTCTCCATCCCACACTGTCAGCTAACAAAGATCAGGGGGATGTGATCAAAACCATCAATTTTGCACCAGATGACAAATCTGAATCACCCTTTACCTTTGCAATCCAACACTGCTGAGCATAGTCAGCTACTGCTAAGGGGGATAAGGTACATTTTAAGTCACTCTCCTGCCTCCAGACCCTGTATCTGGGGCAGCCCAAGCACCACATGGGAGATGACTGCAGTAAGGTCTTGGAGCTCTTGTTTAATTGAGCAAGCTGGAATCAGTGCAAGCACAACATGGGCAAAATATTGCCTTTACTTATAATCTAGATGATACTCACACAACCTGAGTTTGCAAAAAAACCCACGGACACACACCTTGAAGACTCACAGTCCTTGGGAGTTTTTTATTTAAAAATTTTACGCTCAAGGGATAACTATTTCTGATTCATGTCTTTGTTTTGTGCCATCTGCTAAGAGTTGTTTAAAACCCTCAGCCACGTTTAGTTCTCAGAAGGTGTGGAGGTGCCCCAATCTCGTCTGCTTCCCTGGTACATGCTCTGCACCCAGGTCCCCGGACTCCCTGTAATTGATTGGTGACCCACTATACCAATCGCCCATAAGTAAACTCTCTCTCAGCCCACAGGCTTGGGGCACCATGGGCTGGTTTAGTCCCAGGAGGAAGGAGCAGTTTGCCCCTGGAGGCACAAAACCCATGGAGGGATCTCCCACAAGGAATGGGATCACCAGAGACAGGGGTGGACAGGCCTGTCATAGATCCAGGAGGTCATAAGAAGAGGAAAGCTGCCTGGTGGAAAAGGACCTGGGGATGCTGGTCAACAGCTGGCTGAATATGAGTCGGCAGTGTGCCCAGGTGGCCAAGGGGGCCAAGGGAGCCAAGAGCATCCTGGCTTGTGTCAGAAATAGTGTGGCCAGCAGGACCGGGGAAGGGATTGTCTCCCTGTGCTCAGCCCCGGTGAGGCTGCGCCTTGAATACTGTGTTCAGTTTTGGGCCCCTCACAACAAGAAAGACACTGAGGTGCTGGAGCATGTCCAAAGAACATGGGCAACAAAGCTGGTGAAGGGTCTGGAGCACAAGACTTATGAGAAGCAGTTGAGGGAACTGGGGTGTCTAGGCTGGAGAAAAGGAGGCTGAGGGGAGACCTTATCGCTCTCTACAACTACATGAAATGAAGTTGTAGTGAGGTGGGGGTCAGTTTCTTCTCCCAGGTAACAAGTGATAGGACAAGAGGAAGTGGCCTCAAGTTGTGCCAAGGGTGGTTTAAATTGGGTATTATGAAAAATTTCTTCACCAAAAGGGTTGTCAAGCACTGGAACAGGCTGCCCAGGGGAGTGGCTGAGTCACCATCCCTGGAGAGATTTACAAGGCATGTAGATGTGGCACTTAGGGACACGGTTTGGCGGTGGACTTGGTAGTGTTAGAATAATGGTTGGACTCAATGATCTTAAGGGTCTTTTCCAACCTAAATGATTGTAATCATTCTATGAAACCAGACAGAAGAGTCCAGTAAATGAGAAGCGATGATTCCCACTCACGGCTGGTTTATCACACCTTCAGAAAAACCAACCTCTGATCTGAAACCTCTGATTTCTGCTGCCTGCTTGTCGGGTCACTCTCCCACTACAAGAAGACACAAATTATATCAGCTTCACCCAGGATCATCAGGCCAGGAAAGGGCTCTAGGTGCTACTGCAGTACAAATAGTAAACCAGCTTTTACTGTCTGGGCATACCCTGAACACAGTCACAGCTGGTGGGCTAGGTAGGAATACACTTTCTGCTCTCTTGCAAGAAACTCTCTTCTGACTTTGCTGGAAAACTACACTGCCTGTCACTGAAGGCAAGACATGCTGTGAAGCAGGACAACCCATACTCACGGGCATGACTCCCATCTGCATGAAGAGGAAGGTCAGCTCTAGGGTTGCAATCAGGTAGGCAACAAGGATTGTTTGTCCCCTCTTGACCTCTCCCGAGTGGCCGCTCTCCCCCAGGATCTCACTCCTCATTCCTGAGGCTTCTTCCTCACCTCCAGAGCTGGCTTTTGCATTCACAGCACTCATGGAATGACTTACTGCAGGCTGACAGGCTGAAAAAATGACACAAAGGTGCTTTCTAGCTGGGAAGATGAAGCATAGGTAAGGTGCAGAAGCTGTGTGTACAGTTCAAAGCTTACAGTGTGAAAGGTGCTGAGTCAGTGTGCCAGGGATTTATTTTTTCTTTCTTTCCTTGTTTTTTTTTTCCTCCCCTTTGCTTACTTGCCAGGCAGGATCAAAGGTAACCATAGATTTCCTTCTTCAGCCTTGTCCCAGGTGGGCTCATTGCTTCAAGTACCATCACAACAAAGACCAGTGTGAGAGTCCCAGCGGGGTGAAAGTGGACATTGCCCCAGACAAGAGCACGTGACAAACTCTTTAACTGTTTCACTCCTTTCACTTTTGTTGCCTCTGGTGGCTCAGAAGAGGGGACTGTTTTAATGCTTCATGAAAAGTGCTTTGATTTTATTTTTGGAGGTTGCAAGTGAAGCTTAAAACAGAACAGTAGTCCTCGAGCTTCTTGCAGCAGATTTATACAGCTCCTGGAACAAGCGTAGGTTTTACATGCAGTTAGAGTTGCTCTCATCAGTACCTCCAACTGAGCTGTTTTCTCTTCTTCACCAGGTGCTGAAAAATTATAGAGAGACTGAGCTAGCAAATATTCACATGTGACTCCACACAGACTGAAAATTACCAGCCAATGCCAAAAAAATGACAAAAAAAAAGTATTAAGTCCTCACAAATCATGAGTCTGACTGTAAACTGAGGAATTAAATAAACAAGACTCATTTGTCCTTTGGGGGGTTGGTTTGCTTGCTTGCTTGTTTACTTAGGGTTTTATTTGTTTGTCTGTCTGCTTGGAGGGTTTGTTTGTTTGTTTTCTTACTTGTTGAAGTATGGTTGAGCATCATCTTTATTTTAGAGAGAAAAAGAAAGCAGAGATCTCAATGCCCTGATTTTGTAGAATCACAGGACTTTTGGTAGGAAGGGACCTCAGGATATCTCATCCACCTTGAAAACATCAGCTCAGCTGTGGCTTTTTCTAGACAAGCTTTGAAAATCTCTAAGAAAATAGATTTTCCCTCTCACTGAGTATCTAAGAAATAAGTTTTCCCTAATGTCCAATCAGAATTTTCCAAACTGCTGCTTTTGGCCATTGCCCCTCTTGGCATCAGCTGCCCCTACCAAGGAGAGTCTGGCTGTATCATCTCTGGAACTGCCCTTCCAGTAGTTGCAGGATGCCGTTAGATCACCTCAGCCTCCTCTTTTCCAGGATGAACAAGCCCAGTTCCCTCCACCTCTTTTAAAGATGATGTACTCTAGATCCCTGGCCTTCTTGGTAGCCCTCCCCTGGGTCCAATCAAGTTTGTCCACAACCCTCTTGAACTGGGAGGCCCAACACTGGGTCAGCCTCACCAGCACCACGCAGAGGGGAATAACAACTTTCCTGGATGTCCTGGCCATGCTCCTCCTCAAATGGCCCATTACATGGTGTGCCTTATTCCTGTTGATTGTGCACGATTGGCTTGCACAGCATCGCCATCACCCACGGTCCTCACACCAGGGTTACTACGTGTCCAGTCGGTCCCCAGCTGGTATTGATGCAGGTGGATGTTTTGCCACAGGCTTGGGGGAAACTGTCACCATTTTCAACTTGTTAAAAATCTTGAGGTTTTGGTTGATCCAGCTCTCACATTTCATGCAGATCTTCTTCCCAAGGCTCCGTCATTGACCATGTCAGCCAGTCCCTCCAATTTGGTAACACCTCTGTTCAGAAATAGAGTTTTGACTCGCCATGAAGGCTGACACAGACACATCAATATAGGGACACACACAGATGTTGGCTGGCTTGGAGCTGGAGTGGTTGTCAGGGCTCCCAGGTTCCCAGCCAAGCCCAGGGAGAGGGAACTGTAAGATCTCTGGGCACACCTTCTTATTCAACAAATGTTGCCGCAGAGCCCCGGGATTTGATGAGGGCTTCCAGGCTCTACCCTCTGGCAAAGGAGGTGGAAGACCAAAGGTTTAATATTTCGCCAGGGGTGGGTACTGTATCACTGGAGGCTGCACAGAAACAACATTTCGCAAACTCAGCCAGAGCATGAGTAAAAAAGCACCTTCAAAGACTGACTTTCCTACAGCGATACCAGCACTCAAACAGACCCAACTCACCACGCCCTAGAAGTCATATTGTTATTGAAGAAGGAAGATTACCCAGCATGTATCCCCATTTAGCGAAGGATCGCTGTTCAACATTTGGTTCATCTCAGTGGGAAACAATGGATTTGCCTGCACTTTGAATGTCCTACAGCACGGCACCACCATCGTCACTCCCTGGTTTGTGCTGTACAGGCACAATGTACAAATTACCAACATTGAATAGAAGAGTAAAATTAATGACAGAACTCTGTTTATGGAGGTTTCAAGACAACCAAAAAAGCAACTCATGCAAATGCAATGTAAAATACTGCTTACAGGAAGTGTTGCTGACTTGGACTTGAAAAGCGTCAATATTTTGACGGGTGAGTTTGTCTCAGCAACTGGAAACAGATCTCAGCAAGTCAACCAAGGGAAGCAATGACTTGCAGATGCAGCCACTCTCCACCAGATACGAACCTTGTCCTGCCCGGGGCATGCAGTGCAGACAGCTAACCAGCCACATGCTCTCACTCAGATTTAGTTTCTTTTTACTGTCATTGACAAGGGAAATGGAATAAAAACCCACGGAGTTTAATTTTCAGCCTCTGGGGCAAAAGACACAGTTCTGAGAAGCAGGGAGCTAAACTCCCACACTAGTGCCTGGTGTGGAGGTGACCTTGGAGAATGAGCTACAATCACCAGACTCGGTTCCTGTACGTCACTGGACGCCTGTTGATGGCTTAGTGCCCAAGCCTGCTGCTTAGCATCCCAGGTCAGGCTGCAAGTAAGAAAGTGCCCTGAGCCCAACTCAGCGATCCTCTTCTAGCAATAGTCTCCTCGGGCAGGATTTATCTCTCCATCCCTGCCCTTTGGCATGGCCAGGACAAAGGGAAGAGGGTGGCAGTTTTAAGCCACCTTTAGAAGCCATGAGCCAAGCCACATCCATGCTGCCCTGGCCCCAAGGATGGAGGGATGAGCTGTATTCAAACTTGGCCAAGATGTTGGCAGCCCCAGATCACCTCCGTGTCTTCCTGCAAGGTCTTCTGTGCAGGATCTTAGACTTTCCAGACTTTCAGCACCTGATTTTTAAAATCTCACCCCATGAATCAGTTGATCTAAGGGCTAAAATGGCAGCAGGAGCATCTATAGAAAAGCAGCCAGTGTGATCAACACAAGGCAGACCCTCCTTCTCCCCTGAGTGAGAAGCCTGTCTGAAAATGTCTGCAGGAGCCAAAGTGTGGTGGAGATTAACTCTGTTCCCAGCTATGCCCCACTGAACATCATGTTTGTAGCCATCCAGCTAGGGGCCAGTTCATCCATGCCTGTGGCAGTAATGCACCATTAATGACAGATGACATAGGCTGGTATTGCATTTTTATTTAAAGGCTTCTTCTGGCTCAGTTATAGACTACACCACGGGTAGCACTCGGTCACTGACAAGCCATCTTTAAAAAATAAATATTAATTTAAAAACTGGGGAGGAATAGGTTATGAATAGGAAATACATTTTCTTGGGTAGGATAAATAAACTTTAAATGGACAGATATTCCAGGGAGACTACACTGAAAGCAAGCAAGGAGATATATGTCTTGTGATGAAACTGCAGATTAGACCATTAGCTATGCATTAAGCCTTGACACTTATTTTCAACATTTTTAGAGTATTTATAGTTGTCTTCCCTGGTATATCTTTCCTGAGGCCTATTTATCGGGTGATCTCTGGAAAAACAGAGTGGGAAACCTGAGAACATATTTTTAAAAAAAATTATAAAGACTTACTGTTTATGTTACTTGGGCAGAAATCTTTTCTTAAATCACTGGAAATGGGAAGCTAGGCCAGCATATATATGGGGAGGGGAAATCCACCCACAGCAACACCAGCAGTTCAAAATGTTGGTTGAAAAAAGATAAATTGTTGGGAAATAAATGACAAATTCTTCTCTCAACTTGTATTTTTTCACAGAGGAGGCTTAACATGACCTGTAGCAACACAAGGTACCCTGGGTGGGATTCACATGTCTGCAGAGGGTCATAACAAGTTCTACAGCCTCAAAAGACCCTTGAAGAGGGATAGAGTGCACACGTGCTGACCAGAGATAAAAGGCATCTCTCAGGTATCAAATCCGGTATGAATGTGAGTTGACAGGTCTCTCTAACTACACACACACAAAAAAAAAAAAACAGTGGGATGAACCAAATCTTGCTCCAGCACAGCTCAGTCACAAATCCTTGCCCTTGTGGGTACGCACCCATACCCCTGGCAAGCATGAGGGCTGGCTGGGAATGCTGAGGAGAGAATTGCTGCCTCCTGGGTCCAGCAAAGCTTTCATTTCTCCTCGCAAAGTGAAACTGCATTTCCATGGGCTGTGTGCTGGGGGGTGCCAGGAGGGACGTGAGGTGCGAGATGAATAGTTATATCTTATCTCCCTGCCCAAGAAGCAGCAAGGCTAACCCTTCCCCTCCTTGCAAGGGCATTGTGAGGTCACTGCACCAAAACCACTGAGGTGTGCAGATATTTGGACGAGGAGAGACATACAAACCTGTTACAGGGTTTACATAGCCCTCAGGGAGCTACAGTCCTGGTGATCTTTCTTAAACTCTGTATTACGAGAGAGGAAATGGAAGAAATATCTCGAAGCGATTCCCCAATAGTGGGAATGCTGAATTGCCGTAATGAGGGAAACTGCTCAACACCAGCCGTGGTCGGCAGGAGCCGTCAAATCCACAGGATCTGGCCGGATCCCTCTCTTCCCCTGACCCCAACACTGAGGGAACCGGTCTCATTTGTAGTCTGGTGAAAGATTTATACAGTTAAGCAAATAAGACCATAGACGGCCTGGTATTGCCAAAATTATGTCCCATGTTTGTTGACTGATTTATTCCTTTGTCTAATTGTGTTCATGAAAAAAGCAGCTCACTAATGAATGGAAAAAGACTCCACATGGCCAGCAAAATAAAAAATAAAAAATGTTTAGTTTACAAAATAGCACAGTCTTCAGGGATTTTCATAAAAACTACGGAGACAGTCCAAATCGGCAATGAAATCAGATTCCCAGTGGCTGCTGAACTCTTTTGGCTCTTTCTATGTGTGCATTAAATTGCAAAAAGCAATTATTTGTAATTTGTTTTTATAAAAATGCTGGTGTGCTTATTCTGCCTGGCAAATTATTTTGTGAAATGGAAAAGCCTATTGTTCATTCTTTTGGTAAAGTCTTTGTTACTTAGCATATTGAACTGCAAATCACATTTTATCTGAAATATGGCTGGTTATTATTAACTTTTTAATGGTAAATCCCCAAAGCTCCAGCTAATACCGAAGCCCTGTTTGGTGCCCTGCAAATACAGAAAGAGCTTGAGACTCATACGAAGGAAAAGAATTAGATCCTCCTTGTCTTGCAGATGGGACCCTAACAGACAGAGGGGTTTAATGACTTCCCCGAAATCACAGAGGAGGTCTGTGGAAAAGGCTGGAGTCAGACTTGATCATCCTTTGGACGCCAGTCCTGTTGTTTAACCACAGGGCAGTTTCTCCTCTCTAATATTCTGGAAAAATTAAACCAAAAGAGAACATTTCTGAATGCTGGAATTTGACAACAAAATATGCAGATGGGGCAGAGACTGTGTCAATTGTAAAAGAGTTTTGGAAAAATCCCGTGGCCTGAATTCAGGAGAGTTACACCAAGAATAACATGACCAAAGAGGAAGAAAAAGCTCAGCTCTTTGTACCCATCCAGTCTCACCGGCTCCAGCAGGACCTTGTCAGGGCATGAGCCTCTCATGCCTGCTCGCACCGAGTGCTCAGGATTTCAGCTCAGCCAGAGGACTCACCTCTGGGGTCATCTCCCAGGTGCTGCCATGGCCGTGGCCCACCGCTACCCCAAAATCTCTCCTGAGCAAACAGAAACCCCTCAAGTTTCAGTGAGCTGCTGCCACACAGTGGAGAAGGGCTGCTGGGCTGTCTGGAGCACAGCCACCGGCCTTCTCCTTCAAGTGAAGACATCAAATGCCAGCCGCCTCTGGGTGGTCCGCTCTGCTAGGACATTGAAGAACCGGCAAGAAAAAAAGTGACTCTTACCCTAGTGAAAGCCCAGGTCTGCTGGGTGAGCTCTCTCCTGGGCAAGGGATGATCTCCCCCAGACTTGCCATTCTTCTTCCCAGTGCTGAAGCCACACTTGTTTTAAGCAAGTGTGACACGGCCATTTATGTAGGAAAGTGTGATTAAAGGAGTGATTATACTGCTGAGCAGGGTCCAGGCAGAACTGCACACACTGATAAGCAATGGTGATGGCCCAGCAGTGATGGATACTTTCTGGTGTCTCTGTGGTTGTGTCTTCAGCTTACTGGCATGTTGGCGTGACCAACCTTCAGACAACTCCCTGCTGGATAATGGATGAAGCCCTGGGCTCTAGGATACACACGGTGCATGGGAAGTCCAAGATTTACAGCCAAAGAATATACTAGATGTGACAAAAATGGACACAGACACACACACACAACTAAAGCCTCATATTTAGCCTGCGATATGCAATATTTCATTCAGCTGGTATTATACAGCCACCTTCTGGAATCACAGCAATGTCTGGAATGCAAAAGCTGTTTATCATTTAAATAACATTTAAGCCATTATAATTTATATGAGAATTGTAACTGATTGGGGCTGTATGGAGCTTCTTGTTGTGGTTTGCCATAGGAATGCTGCAGATTTCCTCTGCACACATTACATTCTGCACACAATGGGAGCCCCAGACATTTTCAGCTAGTCTCCAGCCTCCTGCATTTACCAAAACATTTTCCTGTGTCAGAATCAAACAACTGCCTGATTTATAACTCTTGAGCATTCAGGAGACCACCAGCAACACAATGTAACAAGCATCTCTCTGTCGGTTAGCCTTCCAAAGAAGCTATACGCAACACAAACAAAATACGGATGTGTATTCAGTGTTCCTACTAATGTATGTTGCTGCGTAAAGCAACTAGAGAAGGGCAAAGTGTGTGTCTGTGAAACCTAGCAGTCCCGGACATGGCTTACCACAGGAAAAGGTCTGTGTTCCATCCTCAGACAAATCCTTACCTGCTCAGAGCCCACGGAGACCCGTCCCCTCCCAGCCTTGCTCCATTTGGTTGGCGGGACGTGGAGGGAAGGGGACGGCTGCCCCCGTGCCCAGCTGGGTGGGGGGACAGCTGTACGTCGCAGATATTCGTTGCCTATGGATGGAAGAGGTGGGACAAAGGTACGCAGAGTCACTCCGGGCTGGATTTATCAGCAGCTCAGAAGTGGTGAAATGGCACAAACGTGGCTAGACACCTCTTGATGTATATGGGCTCTAAATGCCTTCCAAAGCCTCACCCTAGGTCCTTATTTTTCCCCCTCTAAGCAAACAACTAATTTCAGCTGGAGGTTTGAATGGTACTTGTAAAGTCAGGGCAAAACCCCGAGTTTCACTGTTGCAAGTTGGAGCAGAGCACTCACTCCTTCCTGCCTGTCATCCAACTAATCCAGGAAAACCAAAGTTTTTAAAGTTCTAGAAGACACCAGCCCTTGGAAGTATCCGCTCTTCCAGCCAGGTCTGCATCCCCTGCATCAATGATAAAGTAGCCAGGTCTACTTGGGGAGAATGATTACAATCTTGATTTTAGTTAGGAATACAAGATGGATGACAGTCCCAAGGTTGCTGGGTTTTTTGCTCAAACCACCAGAAGGCTTTGGAGAACCTTCACTGCTTCTTCCTGGCCTTCCCATCTGCCCTCTGCTTGAATTTGCCTGAGACAAAAAAAAAAAAAAATCAAACCTCCTTTGCTGGAGGTGGAAAATCCTTGCAGGCTCCTTAACACTGAAGTTGTAGGGGCGGACCCACTAATGGCTCTCAAGTGGGATATCAGAAATCTTCACAGAGCCTTGAGTAAAGTTTTCAAGGTAAGTCAGTTAAACCAATGTTGAACACTGAATACGACCCTAGCATAGACAGATAGATGAGAGGTGGAAAAGTTTAGAAGACATGTCCCTACAGTCTATCATACAAGTAAGTCCCGCTTCAAATACACGTGAAACTTCCCTGTTAAGAGGCCAGCACCTGCATGGTACCATCTGCTTCTCTTCTTTCCAGTTCAACCTCTACAGGCACGGCATTTCTTCAGAGCAAAGGATGAGGATACATTCCTAACATGTTGCAGGTACATCTGACACAAAAAAAAACCCAACCTGCTCAGTTGTGTCTTTAAAGCACTCTCTTGAAAGCTCATTGCTTACAATAATTCTTCATAATTATTTTGGAACAACACCGGGAGATATGAATGAAATTGGCCTCTCTGTAAAGAATCAGAGCAAACTTTGCACACTGTTAGGATCCAACCCTGGTGTCAGGAGCAATTTAAAGTGGGACATGAGTGGCACACAGAAGTTTTCCTAAGAGCAAATCCCTAAGAGATATATATTTTTTAAAAATAGTTTTAAATAATTTTTAAAGCTTGTCCCCAAGATAATCACAGGATCACACCCCCCCTGACTCTTTGTCACTGAACAAAGGTATTAGCACTTGCCATGAACTTACCACCAAAGGAGAGAGACCCAGACCCTTCTGCAAGGAATGGCAAAAGCGTTTATGTCCTGGAAAGAACAGAGAGGCATTTAGTGCTTCCAAACATACCAAAGGACAAGAGTTTGCCAGCCCCAACCAATACTGGCTGCTGCTCATGGGAGGGATGGGTGATGGCTGTGACCAGGATGCACTAAACATTTTCTGTTGCAATATTTGGTTTTGAGGCTTTTTTGCTTTGATATTGCTGCCTATTTGTAAGCCATTCTCAAGGCCAAATGCAAGGCTGGCATAAAACAGCAATGCCTGCATAGTTTTGGGCTGGACTTGCCACTGTCAGTACCATTTGGCATTCGTTAATCTTTTCACACTCTGGAGAGGGTGGAAATAACCCAAGAAGAACTCACTTGGAGTGCTGCTCTCCTGTTCATGTATTCCATTTCTGGAACACACAACTCCCTACATCAGTGTCTTCATGAACTAAAACCAGGATCCATCATCTGTCTTTTCCAAAAAATCAAGAAAGTCCTGCAAATTTTCCATCCAAACTGGCTGAGAACCAGTCCTGCCAAAGCAGTGATTGGACTTGAGCACTTTGCAAATAGTTAGGGTATTTGAAACAAAGAAAAAGTGCTGCTAGAAAATGGGGTCTGTCCCAGCTCATTTTCCTAACACTCTACCAGATAGCAATGGGATTATCTCTGTAAAACTGCCCTCGGGAGGGTGCTAGGAAGAAATTTCCCTGGCTTCCTATGCTGGCTGGGTCCTGAGACGCCTACTAAAACCCACACCAATCTACTCAGCAGCTCTGCCCAGGCTCTCTCCTCCTTCAAGACAAAACAATAAGGATTTATTCCTTTTATTTATTGGCCAGCACATCCAAGGGAGTGGTAGGTTATATTCCTCCTGAGCCTCAGCAATTAAATCATTTGCCAAATTCAGCCAGCTCTATGCAGGTGAAGCGACAACCACCTCGAATCTGCCCCCTCGGAAGCTGCGGGACTGCAGAGAGGACCTCATCAGGACTGCAGGGGAACGTCAACGGAAAATCTTACTCAGCGGTTATGGTGCATGAAGAGGAAAGGCTCTAGATTAAATTTGCAGGCTGGCAATTAAAAAAGAAAAAAAGCCATTCTCCCATCTGCAAAGCAAGTACATTTGATCTAGAAAGCAATGACACTCCATAAACATAGCACCTCCAGAGATATTTCTTTCCTTCCAGAGCAAACTCACTACCACTTGGCCATTGTCAGTTTAAATGATTTCACCTGGTTTACATTTTCCCTTTGAATACCACTGATGACCAGCTGACTTATTTTTACTTTGAGAAGAGCTGCAAAACCTGGATTACTTAGTTCTAGGCTGAAACCCTGACCCAAATTCACCGGGAATTTTGCCTCTGATTTCCATGCTGCCAGGATTTAATCTTCAGGTCTTTCATCCAGCTCCTCTTCTGCTTTTACTGTTAGGAAAACATTTGTTTCAGACTCGTTCGGCCACGACTATGTTTGAGAATGTGGCTCGTGGTTCACACTAGAAGAATTTGTACCATGTAATTTTGAAATGCCTTCGTTTGTGACTGCATGCCTGCTGAGGGACACTGAGATACCTGCTATCTTGCACAGCATCAGAATGTGTCTCTAATTGCACTTTCATGAAATTAAAGTTTAATCTAGAGTCAGGTACAAGTGCGCCTTTTTGTGCCTGGTCCTCCTGTCCTCAGTCCAAAACTCACCCTACTTGAAACCAAGGGCTGGGCACCTGTAGTTTGCTGCCCTACAAACTTGTTTTAGCAATAGCTCCTGCAAGAAGCAGTAGAGCGGCTGGTAAGGGTAACTTTTAAGGCTACGGAACGACTTGATGATTTTTCAGCCTGGTCACAGCACAGGAGAAAATGCCGATTTCTCCAGGCCTCCACCATTTACCAAAGGATGTCCCAATCACATGTAATTGAAGTACTTAGCAACATTTCTGACCACAGCCTAAGGTAGCAAGTCCTTTCAGCTTCTGTCCAAAACTGGAGAACTGCATCATTAAGAAATAGCTATGTCGGTGGATGTAATGCAAACCATTAAAAAACCTGTAAGCCAGTGTTACCCATGGTCTCCCACCTCCTCTGCTCCGTTGGGGGATATGGCACTTGGTTTTTCCCTGGATCTGCAGGATGCTAAACACTAGTGGGATCTGTGCTGGCCGCTGTTGCAGATGGCACATGCAAATGCTCAAATGCTGCCCCATATATAACACAGGCTGAGCTCCCAGCAGTGAGTCACAGCACTAATTGTTCTGCATGACATTAACGTGTTTATAGGGCGCTGCTGGATCCAGGTACAATTAACTTTCTGCTCTGTAGGAATACACACTGTACTGCCGGCAGGGCAGCTTTATTATCGTTAAACTGCTGCAAAACAAATGTGATGGACACCCCCAAAGGAGCTCATCAAACCACTCCCTTTGCAGGTTCACCACTGGCTGGGTTATGTTTGGTCCACATTCAAAGCTTGCAGCAAAATTAATGCTATGAATCTAGCAGGCAGATTATAAAGCGATTGTTTTTCGAGATTAAGAGCAAATAAAATTTTAGTGCTGTGTCTTCAGAAAGTTACTATGCTAAAAGCAAATTTAAAGCTGTAGGCGAGAAGATAAATTAATTAAAGAATACAAACAAGAAGCCAGGGGGTGGGGAGGGGGGAGAAATTATCTCATCATGCTGCGTCATCGCATGATATCTCAACACCTCATCGCGGGGAAAGGAGGAAGCAAGCCCCAAGGGAGAGGCAAATAAGAGGGAATCCAGCTTGGGGAGTGCAAGAAGGAACAGCCAGATTCCACAGCACCATATTGCTTTGCCACCCTCTCCTAGAGAAGGAACTAACAACAGAAAAATGTAGGGGAGACAAAATTGGAGAGACGTGGGTTTGAGGGATGGACCCCTCGGTGGATAAGGAAAGGGCTGGGTGGTTGTGGTCAACACCTCAGGGTCCAGGTGGAGACCAGTGAGGAGTGCTGTCCCTCAGGGGTCCCTGCTGGGACCAGTACTATTTAACATCTTTGTCAGGGACCTGGACAGTGGAACTGAGCACACCCTCAGCAAGTCTGGGGATGACACCAAGCTGCGTGGTGTGGTTGATACTCTAAAGGGCAGGGATGGCATCCAGAGGGACGGGCTGGAGAGGGGAGCCCGTGTGAGCCTCATGGAGTTCAACAAGGCCAAGGGCAAGGGCCTGCCCGTGGGTCGGGGCAATTCCAGCACAAACCCAGGCTGGGCCCTCGAGGAGTGGCTGGAGAGCAGCCCCAAGGAGAGGGACTGGGGGGGGTTGGTGGGGGGAAAACTGCCCGTGAGGCAGCCCCGTGCGCTGGCAGCCCAGAACCCACCCGTGCCCTGGGCTGCAGCCAGAGCAGGGGGGGCAGCAGGGCCAGGGAGGGGATTCTCCCCCTCTGCTCCCCTCTGGGAGTTTTTTAAACTGAAAGAGGGTAGATTTATTCCCTGTGCGGGCGGTGAGGCGCTGGCCCAGGGTGCCCAGAGCAGCTGTGGCTGCCCCCTCCCTGGAAGGGTTCAAGGCCAGGTTGGACGGGGCTGGGAGCCCCCTGGGCTGGGGGAAGGGGGCCCTGCCTGGGGCAGAGGGGGTTGGAACCAGATGATCTTATAGGTCCCTTCCATCCCAAACCATTCTATGACTCTATGATTGCCAAGCCACACCTTAACACTAATTTTCACAGAATAAAGTGAATATGTTACTCTATTCATAAACCTTGTCAAAGAATCATATGGACTCAGAGTAACTTGAAAACTCCAGAGGATGGTGAATATAGCTATGATCGGTTTTATTACTCTAGAAATACTGTGCGTGCCACAAAGATTTAAAGTCTGACCGTTTCAATAACCTGCTCATGCTTGAGCTGCAAGGGGCTGTCCGCAGGCTGGCGGGTGGAGAGCAGTGTGTCCCCCCCAACCGGCGACCCCCCCCCCCCCCCCCGCCCCAAGAGCTCTCCTGGGGAGCTGCGAGCAAGCGGGGAGCGCGTTGCCAGGTAGGGCCCAGCCCAGAGCCCCGGCGGGACATCATCCGAGGGCAGGCATGGGGGGGGGGGGCCACGGCAGGACACGCCGCGAGTGGGGGGGGGAGCATCCGAGATGCGGGGAGGCAACCGGCTGCAAACGCATAGCGGGGGTCATGGGGCGGGGGGGGGGGAAGAGGTGGTGCTGGAACCCCCACCCGTGCCGCGGGGCGGGCGGGGAGGGGGGGCCGGGGCCAGCGCCCGCCTCGCCCGGGCCCAGCCGACATTAGAGGGCACCATCGGCCCGCGGATGGGCCGGCCCGGCCCCCGGGCGGGCAGGGCCACCGCGGGGCGAGCGGGGCTCCCCACCCTTGTTTTGCGGGCAGGGAGGGCCCGGCCCACCCCCCCCACACCCCCCCACACCCCCCCACACCCCCCCACCGGCGGGCAGAACGGTGCGGGAGCGGGCAGGGGCGGGGGAGGCCGGGGGGCGAACGGCGATGCCGTGGGGGCCCGGGGGCAGGGAGGAGGACATGACGGTGGCAATTAAGACCTTGATTCATTTCCTCCCCAGTGAAACTGTTTTTAAGGGCTTTATCATCAGGATTCTTTAAATACCCCCCCCACACACACACACACACACTCCTTGCAAGTATGTTGCTTTCATCGTCAGATTTCAAGAATCTTCTAGTGGTTTGGTGGTTTTCATACACCTAGCTTTTTTTTTTTTTTTTTTTTTTTTTTGTGCTGGGATCCATCTGAAGATACTCCTGATGCACTTACTATGCTCTTGGGCTTGTTTTTGGACCAGGCACTTCCCCTGTGGAACAGGCCAGGCCACGAACAATCTCCTTCAGGACTTGTGCAAGACCATCAGCATTGAAAAACCTGTTTACTTAAGAAACACGAAACCAAAAATAAAAACCTGTGTAATGGCCCCTTCACCACCACTCCCGCTACAGAAAGTAGAAATAACCTATGAAAAGCTGCTCCAGAAATAATACTGCCATGGATGGATCAAGATGAAAGGCAAGAGAAATGTCAAAACAAGCAAAATGCAAACCTCTCGTTTAATACAAAGAGTGGCAACGAACAGTACCTATGAGTGTAGAGCAAGACTTTCACAGAAATTATATGAACAGAAAAGCAGGGAGTGTAAATAGAATATTTAAGCGCATTAACAGTCAGCAAAAAAGAGCCACCCTCCACGGGTACGTACTTGCGAGCAAAAAATGCTGTTTGGTACCCGCCGCTCCCAGCCTGCTTCCCAAGTTAACAGCACGTTGTCGGTTCAGGGAAAGCATCCCGCAAACAAGCCAGGCTTCCAATCAGTCACGAAGGGCCAGATGGCGAGTGGACTTCATCTGGTAAAACAACATGATGGAAAGAGCAAAAGAAAAGTGTGAAGCGAGAATGCAATGGCCCCTGGTGCACTGGCAGGTCCATCAATAGATTAGGCTAAATTCACTGCTACCTTTGTGCTACCCTAATGATGCGCAGCAGCTGGACAGCAAGGCTAGCTCTTCTCTTTAATGACCAAGAACAGAAAGAGTAATTAAAAAAAAAATAAAGGAAATTAAATTAAATAAAGCATTTTTCTGAGATGTTAGCTTTTGCATATTTTTGAGAACACAACAAAAAGCAATTGAAAATTAATTAAAACTACCATAATTTTTTCAGGGTTCTGTTCAGATTATCTTTTCCCATTTTAATGCCTAAACTATTGAGGTTTTGCCTAGCTATCACATTTAATAATTTGACTTTTTTATGACTGTGTCAAGAAATGGAAAATTCTGAATGCGCACCAGCTTGAATAATTCAAAGGGTCACTTTGCTGGTGAAAAAGCCTCGACAAGAAGTTTGGGCAGTCTGTGCGAACTTGAACTTCAATTGCAATTCAGTTTATTCAAGCAGGATTCCAAAGTACCA
This sequence comes from Tyto alba, assembly GCF_018691265.1. Lineage (NCBI taxonomy): Eukaryota > Metazoa > Chordata > Aves > Strigiformes > Tytonidae > Tyto > Tyto alba. The sequence continues at coordinate 4,288,209 of NW_024881329.1, read as the reverse complement.
AGCAAAATTGCCACCGGTATAAACGCCAAACTGCAAATTGCTTGTGATCATACACGTAGTAAAAGAGGAGTGCGTGGGAGATGAAGTACCAATGTTTATTGGTCAGTGTCTCTGCTAAAGCAATTATGGAATGTAACATGTTCTGCAATGAAGCAATCTGATGTGGATCACACAGCATTTGAAGAATCCCATGTTACACATTGTTGAGCGTGTATGATAACAGCGTATTAAAGGAAGTGAGAAGGGAGCAAAGCACAAACCTTCAAGCCGCAGCGGGTTTACTTGTCTGACAGCACGCTGAGGACAATTCCTGCATGAGATGTTCACCCCGAGACTCTCCAGAAGACAGAGGAGTGCTCCTTTGTGGCACCATCTCATGGGGACCCATTCTCCTCCACACACAAACGTCTCACCGGACCTTCTCTTCTGAAGAAGTTAACCCAGAGCTCTGCAACAGCCCCATCAGAACGACAGCACCAAGGCTCTCTCTTTTGTTACCTTCATAACTTCTTACTAAATTTCCTCGGTTGCTTCTTGCTCAGTTTACAGCATAAGGACCTCTCTTCCTCTATCTGCCAAGCCATCAGTCTCAGCCCTGGCTCTGACAGTCAACCTGGACTCTTTCCAAAGAGGAACAGTCAAAGGCAATAAACCTCCTGCAATCGCAATCCCTTCGCAATGATGCACAAGCCATAAAGGAGTTTGCTTTCCCTCCCCTCACCCTTTTGAAACAGAGCAGTCAGCAGGAATACATGCTAGTTAAAGTCATTGTTTTTTCTGACATAAGCAGATATGACTTGGATATTTTGAGCAAAAATGTTTCATTCTTATGGGGCATTGTTCTAACCATAGCGGTAATTACTCCGCTCAGTGTTCTGGAGCAGGAATTTCTAAAGAAGCTAATGGGCTTGGTGGTGGGAGCTCTTGGGTAAGATTTGTGGCTCATGTTAGGCAAACTGCTGGTTTAGAGGATCATAACATACCCCTCTGGCCTTACGAGTTCACGGATTCACTAAATTAAAAACATCTCTCTGTACAGACAGTATTTCCTCCTCAAATGGGCTGGATGCTCTCTATCTCCACACAGAAGAGAAGCACAGACACTGCTAGAACTGGCGACTGTGAGCGGAAAGTCCCCAGGACTATTACCACCAGCCGTAAGTGTATAATGGGATGGAAAAAAAAAAAAAAAAAAAAAAAAAAAAGCCAAAGAAACTGGGGGCATTGGCAGTGAGGAAGACGTAGTGGAAAAAAAAAGGAGCTGGTAACCTCAAACTCAAGCTGCTTTACCTCCCAGGTGAGCTGGAAGGTGAAGCGGCCTCAAACACGAGGCAACACTGAAAATACTTCCCCCTTCAAACCGTAGCTCCTCGCATCCCTCAAGCACTGCGTAAATATTGGCTAACCTCCGAAAACGGGTTGGAAGGACCACGATGTGGATTCTGCAGAGGGCACACCCACATCTTGCAAATAGCAGGGAAGTTTGCTCGCTCGGCTTCCGGCGCAGGAATGTATAAAACCGAGGAGGCAGAAAACAGGAAAGGCGGCCGCTGGCCTCTCCCGGCGCTGGGGGAGGACGGCAGCAGGTTCACGAGGGCTCCTCACAAAGAGCCCCTGTCTGCGGGGACCCGGCCACTGCCGTTTGGCTCGCGTCCTGAATAGAGGGCACTTTTTCAGCAGGTTTCTCGGGGAACCTGAGGCATTTTCGCTGCGTAGCACGTTTATTTCTAAAACCACCCCATCCTACATCCCGAGAGGTGCGTCTGATGGCTGCTGAGAGAAGTCCCAGCTGAGCGCTGTGCCGTGTTCCACATGTTCCCCAGCTTGCTAAGTGGTGCCCACCTCCTGCTTTTTAAGATGATGTGCCTTTAGTGATGAGGAACCAGGAGAGCCGCCTTGTGATCTGCTCCCTGGATGACACCCTTTGGGCCAGGAGACCTCTGCGTGGCAACCCCAAAGGGCCATTTTGGGAAGGGAAGGACAGCGTGGTAATGTTTACCTAAAATTGCTGCATGGGTAGGTTGTGGTCCAGCTCACACAGGAAACCAAGAATATCTGCTGAGAACACACCTAAACAGATATCTTTAAAAAAAAATGCCTTCACGTATCCTACAATACTTGTGCTACCGCTGTTTGTGAAATGAGAGTGGTCTGCCTGTACCATCGGTCGGCAGAGTCTTCTGCCAGGTGTGACTCTACGCCTGCCCAGGAAGCAAGAGGGAATCTGCACCCTGAAGACATTTGCTGCGTCGTCTTCTCTCGACCGCAAAGCTACGGACCTTTCCTGCCGAGCAGCCCACCTGCCCCCACGGACGTCAGAAAATGATTTCAGGAGACCAAACCTACCGCGGCATCTCGTCGTTCGTCAGCCTGAGCATGGAAGGACCCTTCCCGCGCAGCGAGCCAGGCTGCAACCTCCTCTCTGCCCCTCCGCACCCGCCATGGCCAACTGGTGGGCGCTGGAGGGCTGCCCCGTCACAGACATGGGAGGAAAATGACTTATTTTGGCCCAGCTGGGGGAAAGGAAGGGTTTTCCATGGGCACAAAGACTCTTGCCCCTCTTCTTGAAGCTGACACCTGCCTGCGGTCCCTGTTGCCCTAAGGGGCCTCAAGCTGTGACCTCTCCAGCCCTGATGGCACCTGGGCAGTGTCCGCGCAGCCAGCACCACCCTAGGAATTAAAATTAATTTTATTCCCTCTAGGGAGTAAAACCATCCAAGTTATCTTTGCTCAAGGGTTCCCGAAAGCCAGAACTGTAGGTACACGGAGAGCCAGGGTGTCCCTAAACACGCCGAGAGTGATAAAGGTCCATCTTTTCCCTTGTTGCTGGCAGATGAGAAGCTCACTGTGGTAACAAGCCGCCGACGCGCACATCAAAATTACGATGATGTTCTGAGTCCAGTTTTAGCACCGTGTCGATTATGCTCCCCCTCCCCTTCCTTTCATACTCCTCCATCCCAAAACAACAAAAGGCAGCGATTGCAGTGACCTGCAGAAAATGTAAAGCACAAGCCAGCTGATCCCTGGCAACACAATAGCGAGATTAGTTCATCTGCAGTGAACAAACACGTATTATGTGGGTTTTAAAGTTAGGAGAGGAAAATGCTGTGGTTTTCATGTATTTCTATTCAGCAAGGCTGCAACTTATTACTTCCATGCAGCTGAGAAGCCCTGTTTTTAAAAATAGCCTTCAGCTTGTTTTGAAATCTGCACCTCGCTTTGTTTTGCAGCAGCGTAATACAAAAATCCCCGAGCCAGAAACGATCCCGTTTTCCTCCACACGCACCGCCTCCCCCGCCCCAAACCCCCGCGCCCCACGGATGCTAAAAATCCTCCCGGCGACACCCGGCGGGAAAAATACTACTGCTACTAATAAAAATCATCATCATCATCATCATCATCATCGCCCAGACAGGCACCCCCCCGCACACACACGCCGAAAAGGCAAGACGGAGGGGGGAAAACCCGAGCCCGAAAGCCGCCGGGGAGGCAGCGGCCGCCAGCAGACAAAGGGAGCGGGGCCGGCGGCGGGCGGGGAGCGCCGCGGCCGCCCCCCGGGGCCGGGCCAACGCCGGGGCCGCCCCCCCGGGGCCGCCCCCCCCCCCCCCCCCGGGCCGCGGCGGGGCCGGGCCGGGCCAACGCGGCCGGCGGCGCAGCCAATGGAGGGCGCGGGCAGGAGGGCTGCCGCCGGGGGCCGGGGGGCGGCGGGGGGGTCCCCGCCAATCGCGGCGGGCCGGTGGCAGGGAAATACTATTATGCTAATGGTTGTTTTGCTCGCCCTCGCGGGGAGCGGGGTTTAAAAGCCAGGCGGCCGGGGGCAGGGGCTCAGAGGCGGGAGGCAGGGCCGGCCGGAGCGCTGACGGGACGGGACGGGAGGCGAGGAGCGGCGCGGCGCGGCGGTGGGAGTGGGGGGGGGGCACCCACCCCAGCCCACCGCACCCACCCCGCGGCGATGTCCAACGTGCACCTCTCCGGCTCCGCCGCCCTGGAGCGCCTCTCCGCCCGGCGAGCCCTGGGCGGGCACGGCCGCAGCCCCGTCTGCAGGAGCCTCTTCGGGCCGGTGGACCACGAGGAGCTGGGCCGGGAGCTGCGGAACCGCCTGCGGGAGATGGGGGAGGACGACCAGCGCCGCTGGGACTACAACTTCCACACCGACACGCCGCTGCCGGGGCCCGGCCGCCTGCGCTGGGAGGAGGTGGAGGGCGGCGCCGTGCCCGCGTTTTACCGGGAGACGCTGCAGGTGGGGCGGCACCGCGTCCCCCTCCGCCGGGCGCCCCCCGCCCCGCCGCCGCCCCCCGCCGCCGCCGCCGGCGGCAAGGGCCCCGGGGGGGCCCGCCTGAGCCAGGAGAACCGCGCCGCGCCCCGCAGCCGCGGCGTGCGGCCCCGCCGGAGGGGCCCGCCGGCCCGCATCACAGGTGCGTGGAGGGGGGGGGCGGGGGGCTGTGGGGTGTGGGGGGCGGTGGGCGTCCCGCCGCAGCGGCTGACGGACCCCCCCCATTCCCCTCCTCCCCTCCTTTCCGTCCCCCCCCCCCCCCCCCCATCCAGATTTCTTCGCGAGGAGGAAAAGGCCGGCGGAGCCCAAGGCGGCGGCGGAGCGTCCCGCCGGCTGCCCGCCGCCCCCCGCCGCCGCGCCGGCTGAGCAGACCCCCCGCAAGCGGCTCCGCTGAGCCAGGTGAGACGCGCCCCGGGGGCCGCCTTCTGCGTCGTTCTTTTATTTACAGCCCCCCCTCCCCTCCCTCCCTCCCTCCCTCCCTCCTCCACCACCTTTATTTTTCTGATTTTTTTTTTTTTTTTTTTTTGTCTCCTTTTTGTTCCTCCCCAGACTTTTGCACTACGGCACCCACGGGAGAGGCGCGTCGCCCCCGGAGGCACGGCGCCCCGGAGGCGCAGGGGGGCCGGGGCGGGCGGCGCGGCGAGCCGGGCCCCCCCCCTCGCCCGCCCGGACCGGGAGCGAGAGCCGGAGCGGAACCGGAGCGGAGCCGGAGCCGCAGCCGCAGCCCGCCGGCCGCGCCCGGAGCAGTGTTAACGTACAACTGTGCAATGTATTACGTTTTGTATAGAAATGTATTATGCCTAATGTGAGTACACTGGCCAGAAGTGTAAAGCTTTAAAAGTCATTTATATCAAATGTTTAATCTCTGCTGAGCTTTCAGTGCAAAAGGAGAAAAAAAAAAAAAAAAAGGAAAAAGGAAAAAATGAAAAAAGAATGTGTATATTTGTACAAAAGGTTTTTTTAAGAGTTATACTAACTTATATTTCCTATTTATGTCAGAAATGTGGATAACTTTGACATCCAATAGTCTTTTTTTTTTTTTTTTCTTTTGGTTAAGCCAAAGGGCACTATATTTGCTTTTGTTATTTACAAAATGTAAATTTATTTTTATAGTGGGAATTTTTTTTTTTTTGCATTCACAAGATCTAGCTCTGAATCAAAATCTTTTTTAGACTTTACTTGAAGACAAATCTGTTTCAATGGTTCCTGAGCCGGTCTGTACCACTGCCATTGCAAATAATGCCACAACTTCAATAATAAACAAATTTTAAAAAGCCAGGAAACCCCTGCAAGGCTGCTTGGTGTGTGCTGTACTTGTGCCCTCGGGGGTGGGGCGGGCTCGGGTGCTGTAGCCCAGCTTTGCTCGTTGTGGGGGGGAATAGACACAGGGGGGACCCCGGTGCAGGACCCTGCCGTGGGGGATGGCACTTCCACTTCTACGCCAAGCTTGTGTGTAAGTCAGTGGGGAAAGGAGTTGGTTTTCCCTTAAAAACAAGTGTTTCTGAGCACTGCTGGCATTAACTGAGTGTGAGGGGAGCACGCACCCTGAACTTGGCCTCTCAGCCTGTTTTATGATTATTTTGCTATTTTTAACTGTTTCCCTTCTATTTTTTTTTTTTTTTTTTCTTGCTAAAGCCCTATCTGCCTTCCTTGAGGACCTAGCTGTGCTGGGATGGGGGGTGTGACTGGTGGGAGTAGCCAGCCCCTCGGTGGGCTCTGTACTGGGGGTGTGGGGGGGTGCAAAGTCCTCCCACCCCTGCCGTGGGCCCTCAAACCCCCACCCGGAGCTCTGAGCCGTGGCTACTGCAGGGAAACAGTTCCTGGTACCTCTTTGCCCAAGGCCAGCAATGATTTACAGGGCAAAGGCAGCAATTCCAGCTCCCTGTAAAAGAGGGAGAAAAGAAAAACAACAGGCAAAAATAAACCCTCCCAGCAGTCAAAATACCCAGTGTTTTGGCATTAACGCTGTGGTGGCAGGGCTGTCACAACCCCCCACCTGAGGCAGTTTGCGGGGGACACCCTAAAAAGCCCTGGGATCGGCAGGCAGCCTGGCAGGGTCCCCAACCCCGCGCTGCCCAGGGAGGGGGGGCACAGACCGGGTCTGGTCCTGGCTGCAGGTGATGCAGGGATTGGGGTGCTGGGGAACAGGGATGTGGGAGGGGGGTAGGGGTCCTAGAGGTGCGGGGACAGGCTGGATTTGTCCCCTTCAGACCCCACCCTCTCACCTCTGTGGAGCACTACACCCCCACGCTGGACCCAGCAGGTGTGTGGGGGGGGACGAGGACATCACTCCCCAGCCCTATAAACTCTGCAATGATGCTCTTTCACAGAGCAGGGAGGGAGCTGAGAGAATAAGGCTCGGGGTGACTGAGGCTCAGAGTTTATCCTCCTCATCCTCCCCCGGCCCCCGCAGCGCTCCTCTCTGCCCCCCCGTCACAGCCGCCAAGCGCTCCTGGCTGTAAAAGTAACATTGATTACCTCCAGCTCCGTGATCGCTTAATCAGAACGGGATTATTTTACGCACCCGCATCAGTGGCTGCTGACTCAATACGATTTTCCCCCCCTTTGAAAAGAAAAATAGCTTTTCCCTTTCCTTATGAAAGCCAACAATACCCGGAGTGAGGCAGCTGGATCCTCCAGGATTTATGGGCTTTTCTCTCGCTTTCATGAAAGCAGGTGCCTTTGGGACCTCCATTGTCCCAGCCCCCAACTAATAATAGGACTTTCTGCAATGAAAGATCCCCGCTCCGAGCTCCCGAATACCTCGGCCGGAGGAGCCGCCGCCTGCCCCGAGGTGCACGCAGCCCGGCTCGGGAGGAAAGCTCTCACCCCGGGGAGAGTTTAGGCACGGGGCTCTTTATTAAAGCAAATAATTCCAGCTCTCAGGCACCGCCCGAGAGGAGCCGGAGGGTTTCCAGCATCCCGCAGGCCCCTGGCCGTGAGGGCCCGGGGGGGGGGAAGGTGTGCGGCTGCCCCCGCGCCCTGCCCCACCCAGCCCGGCCGGCCCTCCTCGCCCCGGCACAAAGCACACTGCCCCTATTCTTTCGGCCTTTGTAGCCATATGGCAAATCCATGTAGACACAGCCAACATCCATTTATTCAGGCACATAATGTCCCGCAACAGGGAACAATTGGAACTTTGTTTGCTTCTATTATTGATGCGAATGGGCGACAGAGAGAGAGAGAGAGAGAAAAAAATCATTTAACTATAAGAGATATCCAGCTAATTATGAACCATATGTGCCTATAGTTTCAAAGCAATCCAATGAAGTTCATTTTAAATCTAGACTACTTTATTAGTACGGAAGACAGATGTCTCAACAGTACATGCATCAGAGGAAACCATGTAAAGAAGTTCTTGAAATATTTAACTAGGACTCATTCATTGTCAGAGGGGCTTTAAAGTGCCCTTTATCATGAGAATGCATAGGCAGAAGCGGAGGGAAGCTGCCGGTTGTTACCGCCAACCCACTTACCCCTGTGCGGTAAATCCCAAATTCCACTTCGGATTTGAGGACGGGAATATTTTTGGAAAGGATTCAAAATTTCAGGCATCTCGAAGGACCGAGCTTGTCGCTCATTACAGCTACAAAAAGTCAGGTCGTTATTTGAGCCGCCTTAATCCCCGGCTGAAGCCAGCTACGCAATTAGAGGAATAATCTACCCCAAATCACCACTGCTCCCTCTCCCGAGGAGCAGAAACGTGTGTTTGGGGGAGGGCTACTGCTGTGCCTCCCCGGCCCCGAGAGACACCGGGATTGGAACGTTAATGTTGTTGGACCTCCAGAGATCTGTTTCGTATGAGCATCTCTCGGTGCGAATCCTGCGGTGGGTACCTAAAGGGAAAGGCCACTGCAGGAAGACTGGAAGGGAAGGGAAGCTTGGCAGGAGAAAGTCTTTCAGCTTTTTCTTTTTTTTTTTTTTTTTTTTTTAAATGCAATTATCAGCAAACAATCTTGGCAAAAAAGTTAGCGCTATCTTTATGAGCATGGCAACATCTACCAGTAATTAAGCCACTTCAGTTAGATGAATGCAGCATATGGTTGACACACTGGGAATCATTCTCCTTCCTAGCTGCAACTTTTCTTTCTGGGCCAAAACTTGTTCTATTATCACTTAAAATAAACAAAAAGCTGCTTTCCACTTCTTGAGCAAATATTTGTCACTAATGAGCAGGAGGTGTAGGTAACAGGATGGGGAAAACCCCATCATTTTTAAAGAATAATTTCCTACGTTTGGGTACAAAAATGAATTCACATAAATGCCCAATTCACTTGCAACGAGTTGCGATTGCTTGGTAGGATGGTTACACGGGGAGATCCATGTGAAGGATGGACGTGGGGAGGCAGAAATGGAGTTGCCCACGTTTAAGCAGAGAAAGAGATATGAAGAGAAAGAGTGCATGCATATACACAAACACACACACATACATAAATGAAATATCAGGGAGTATAAATTAATTAATCGGGGAGCTGGATTTTTTTTTTTTTTTTGGCTACCTTGTCACCTGTTGCTACAGAATAAACTCACAATGGTTTTCCAGTGCCTTCCCCTCCACTAGCCTGTACCCTCTCAGAAATGTTCTTCTTGACAAGCATTTTTGGAACACAGCAAGCCAAAACACAAACCAAAAGTCTTTTCGTAAAATGAAAGGATGGGATTATATCTGTTATACTGACTCACAGAGAAAAGAGAATCAAGTATGTCCTCTCCCATCACACAAAATCTAGTACTAAAGACCACACAATCTCTTTTGGTGTCAGTAGTGAAATTCACAATGAAAAGAAGTTAATGATTTGGGGGTTTTTTTGTTTTTTTTTTTTTTTAAACCAAGGGGGATTTTTAGCCATATACTTCCATCAAACTTTTGTTGGGACAGATTTGGGGGAAAAAAGGAGAAAGCAAGCTGCTAAACAGATGAGCTGTGTAGAATACAATAGCACTGAAGCAGGCCCTGCTATGAGATTAAAAAAGTAGCTCAAACTCTTTTAAACACAGAACAAACTCAGTTTTGGAGCCACTTTTCCCAATCCTCATGGCTGAGCCTCTGCTCCAGGAAAACCGGTGGCTAGCGGTGGTTGTGCAGCCTCACGTCCACAACCGTGGTGTCATGGGGTCCCAATCTATAGGGTGGGGACAGGGATGCGGGGAGAGGGAACAGGAGGCAAGAACGAGGGGCAGCACCAGAAAACACCTAGGATGGGAAGAACAGGGGGAGCAGAAGCGTGGCTGACCTAGGGTACGCTGGAAGGGGCTGGGCAGAGGGCACCAAACTCTGCCGGTGTGTGCAAGGGGAGGGAGAGAAGGGAACAGGCCACAGCATTGATATCCTGCATTATATATTAATTTCCATTTATATTCTTCACATTCCTTCAGAGGCTGCCTGGCCCCACCACGGTTCTGCTGCCATCAAACACCCATGGAACTCATCTGGTAACATCCCATCCCTCCCCTCAACTCATCTACAGAGGGGTGCTAACGATAATCTGCTATTTTTTTAAACCCGTGGCCCAGGTCAGTGTGGGATCTAAAATGCCCCAGCCCTGCTGAGGAGTCGCAAGGCTTCTCATCACCCCAGGATTACCCACTCTCCCCTGCCAGATTTGCTTTAGCATACCCAGTGCTCCCGCACATGCACTACACTTGCGATAAGAGCAGAGCGAGGAGTGGGAAGGAAACACTCAAGCCTCGGAAGTGCCTGAGCCGCCGGTACAATTGCCGCCCACACCCTTCTTCGCTCACGGTGCATTTTCACAGGCGTGCACACCATTTCCTCCCCCAGGACACAGGCAACCCACTTCATGCAGCGCTTCCCCATGCAGGGTGCTGCTGTGCAGCAAAGGGGAAATTGCTGGGTGAACTCATGCCAGAGAAGCTGAGATGGCAAAGCAAGGGCCTGCATGATGCTTTTGAGCTTAGTCCAATGCCAACAGCTGGATGCAACCTTTGTCAGGCATCTGATCGGAGACACTTGGGTCCGACTTGTGAAGGCACTGAGCATCCACAGCGGCAGCTGTGGTCGCTGAGCACGGGACTCTGCACGTGTTTTCAGCCAGACGAAGCCCAGGGCTTTGAAGGGGACAGCTATAGGGTACCTTGGACCAGCACTCCAAATTAATGATTAGCTCCCATCTTTTTACGTTGGCTCCCCATCATTGAACAGGGATAATAACACTCACCGTTTATATTTCACTCCATGAATGTCTGGAAAGAGCTCGGATACTACCATGAGCGGCACTGTATAAATCAGGCGGGGAAATTAATAAAGTCTTTGAGCAGGGTTTGAATAGTGCACAGTTAATAAGACATAGCACCGTCCATTGAACGGCAAGAAAAACAAAATTGAGCAACTGCTCATTAAGCGAGCACCGTTCACTCTGTGCACTCAATGCGATCATTTAATTAAAAGATTTTATCATCGTGCACAGACACAAGGGGGCAGAGCCAAGGCCCTGTCTTCCCTCATCCTCGCCTGCTCCGCACAAACACCGGAGTAGGTCTTGGATGTAACCTAGAACAGGAACCTGAAAAACATTCAGTAATTTTTTTCAAGCCCCTAAACTAACAGAAATCACTCCCTGAGCTTTGACAAGTCTGTTCACTTCACCACATCTCTTTCCCCCTGCCTGTCACCCGTCGGTCCCACCCTCACCCTGCTGACTCGCCAGGAGAGGGGAGACAAGACAACCCCCCAACTGCTGCAGGCACAGCCCCTTGACCCCAGACCGTGGTCTCCACCGCCCTCGCCATCACAGCAAGCCTAGGGAATCACCACTGTGCCTGGCTACAAGGCAGGGGAAGGAGAATTGCTTTTCAGAGCTGGCAGATGCTTCGATGAGGGCCATTTTTGAGTGATATTGGACTAGGGGACACGAGCACACAGCTCCGCTTGCACACTGCTCTCTGCAAGGGCTGCTGGCAATATATGTGCAAACCAGCCACCTTAAAAATAAATGAAATTAAAACCACCCTCCCCCGAGAATACACCCATCATCATCGCACCTGTTTTTACATGAAAAAACTGAGGAAAAGTCCCTGTTTGGGTCACATTAAGCGGCTTGAGATGTACCGGGACCTAAGGTCTATGGCAATCTACTCTGGAAAACAATGGGCACGAATTAGGTTGTTTTCATATATCCGAGGGCAATTGGTTTAGAAAAGCTTGCTTTTCCCAGGACCTTCATTCAAGACATTTTCAAACGTGGCTCTAGTTAACACAGCTTCAGTTTCGCTGGTGCTGTACATCGCATCCGCTGGCTGGTGGTCCCAAAAGCTTAGGTTTTTTTTTTTTTTTTTTTTAGGTTTTGCTCTCACCCACATGAGTAAGCAGGAGAATACCAGAATACCAACACCTGGTTCTCCATTTTCTTCTGCACATCATTAGGCCAAACCTGTTTCTTCCTCCCGCTAACCAAGGGAGTCTGGATACGTTATCCCTCCAAAGGAGGAAGCCCGCCGTTTGTGCCAAGCCCAAGCCTTTGTGGAGCTGCTACGACCAGGTTTTTCTGCTCAGAGAACGTGCGGTGGTACCCGACCCCCACCTCTGCACCGCCAGACCCCTGCTCTCTGCCAGGCAGGATGGTGCCTGGCGCCACGAGCGAGGAGCCCGGGGGGTTCCCGGGTGTCGCAGGGCTCCGGCAGCACGGGGGGAACACGCGTGTTTAATTCGCACTGGGGTGGCAAAAGGCACCTCCCCGACACTAAGTCCACCCCCCTGCCAAATTTCACAGTCCCCTTCCAGCGCCCAGGGGCACGAGCGGGGGGCACGGCCAGGGGAAGAGAGTGGGGACACCCCTTCTCCCCATCAGCAGAACTCCTGAGCCGGGGCGTCCCACGAGAAATGAAATAAAAGCAGCAGCTTGCGTTTGCTATCGGGTGTGTAGCACAGGGCAGCACAGCTCCAAGCAGCAGCAGCCACCTCCGCAGGGGGATACAGCAGGAGATTTGGGGATAATTTCCATAATAATCACTGTTACCAAACACCCATAAAACACAGTGCACAAAGACACCTTATCAGAGGGAATTAGCTGCAAATTAAAAGATGTGCTTGTTGGTTTTGGTATTGTGCCTGTCTGCAGGGTTTGGAAGACTCGGTGCAAAAATTCTCTTTACCCATATTAAATTAAAAAAAAAAAAAATCCTAATTTCATTTCAGAGCTATTAACAAGCAGAGAGAAAATACAGATTTTATATGTGAAGCTTGATCTGTGTTCACCGAACTATTCTGTCAGAGGAAGGACAACAAGGGGGAGAAAGAAAAAAAAAAAAAAAAAGAAGCTAATAAAACTTTTCCAATTATCATATCTTCCGAAATTTGGCTATACAGAACCAGGATAATTACAGGCTGAGGAGAAATATTGCAAAACATCAGCACGGAAGGGTTTTTTTCTTGACCCTGCGGACTATAATGGGAGATAAAGAGATTGACCATTTTGGGAGGAGGATGCCTTCATTTCTCGACGTGACTGTAGATTATTTCGGCTTCAGGAGACAAGAATGTCCCTTTAACATCTGACCTGGCCTTTATTTAAGAGCAGCACTTCACGGTTCAGGAAAGACAGACAATTTTCTAATTCCCAGCTCTGCTGGAGGCTGAGGCAGCAACTTCCAGACAGGACACCTGCTAACACTAGAGAAATGGCATTATTATGTCTACAAGTTTACAAATCTGAGGATCAAAAAGCCTTTGCTTCTGCTGCTACTCCACAGGCCAAGGACGACGACTTCTTCAAAACCGAGTTTCACAGAGGTTTTTCTTCCCCCCTCTAAGAAATGGCTTCTTTTCACTTTCAGCAGATCGGTTTCCACGTGAAAAAGTCAATAGTCAAAGAGTTTCCTAAGTTTCATTGGTGTGTAGCAGAAAGGGGATTAGACCTGGGGCCTTTTTACTGGCAAGCCTTTAAGCAAATAAATGTTCTTGAATTCTTAGAGAAACAAACCTAATTTAAACAAAAATCCAGAATATATGGGATTTGCCCCTCCACGACCCAATTTTTAAAAAGAGAGAGAGAAATAGCTACTAAGGATTTAAGAGATACTAGAGTTAAATCTTTGTCTACTGTAATTTTGCTTTTATTTTTGCTGGTTATCGCAAAGGGAATGGCTGTTTCTACATTAGACCATATTCACAATCAGTCATTAAGTCCTAATATCCGGTGTAATGCAACGGTTCATTTTTAACAGATCAATTCAATCCAGAGCTGCGATTCCCCAGCAGTAGGAGAGGCAAAAAGCAGACTGCATGCATGTGTTCCCCTCCTCAGTTCAGAGTTCTACCTGGTAGGCAAAGGCATCGCTTCATTCCTCCCCACCCACGAGTCCCAAAGCTGAAGTTTCACTCTTAGGGCACAATCAAATCACAATGGATGATGGTATTTTTTTTTTTTTTCAAGCTCCAAAAATCACATTAGCCAGACCCCTCAAAACCCAAAATGTGAAGCGTATGTGTCCATACATACATAAAAACATGCTTTGTACTACCTCAGAGCTAACCCTTGCTCCAGAGCAGCTCCCCAGCCTGCAGACACAGAGCCAGGTGTCTGTGCCAGCAATTTGCCAGCCTGCAAACACCTGGGTCAGCGTTTGCAGGCTGCCTTTAATTAAGGCAGAAACTAAGGTGAACTCAAGCAAAGCAGTTGTCTAATATGCTCCAAAGTCAGCAAGAAAACATCAGCATCTTGCTCTAACAAAACAAACCATACAGTGTAGATTTGTGACTGAACAGAAAATTACAAGCTGTCTGGTGTTTGTGTCTCTGCACCGTTAAATAGTTTTAAAGACTTTTCTGACTCTCATATATTTTTCCCACTTCTCCATCATGGGAACAGGCTTGTACCATTTTTTTAAGCAGCCTGTGTACCTTTGTGAGCCCAGATTGCAACTCTCCCCAGCCAAGCTACTACTGCTCAGTGTCACCTCCATTTTCACTACGCCCCATCCTACAGCTCTGCCGGTGCTCGCCCCCAGGGCTCCAGCCCTGGCCCAGCTCAAAAGGTTTTGGGGTGCCTAACTCATGTCCAGCCCCATCGGCAACTGGGGCAGATCCTTGGGCCTTTCCTGTCACTGGGGGAGTAGAGCACGCTTCCAAACCCACCACCACACAAAACGCAGAAATGCCTGAAAAATATGGCAGAGAGGAAAGGAATACGAGGGTTTTGCTTGCTGCGTTGGCAGCACAGCAGTTGGGATGCCTACCCAGGTGACCTGCCTGGAATAACCCTCCTTCTAGCTGCAAATCCAGGAGCCAAACCCACATCTCCCACCCCAGGGGCAAAATCATCCTGCCATTGGGTGAAGAAGGGGAGCACAGCGTCCTCTCCTCCCCCTCAAGTTACAAAGCCTGGAATGGGGTGCTTAAATACCCACAAGAAGGGGGAGCCTGAGCCCACAGCTCTGCCCTGAGTTACCCCCCTGCAGCTGAGCTGCAGCAGCCCGTTGCTAACATGCACTGAGACACGTTAACTTGCACACTGCTAAAAAGGAGGTGGGAAGGAGTCTGGGTTTCATCCTGTGCAATTACTGCAAGCAGTTTAGCTGTCTAAAAAAAAGGGGGAAACCCCCCACTTTTGCTCTTTTGACACTTTTTTCCTTGTTGAGAGGAAGCATTTCAATGCAACCACTTTTAATACATTTCAAAGGCCACAGACCCCATTTGGGGACAAGCTCATCCTCCTAAAACCGAGTGAGATGCTGCAGACCCTCGAGGAGGAGGGCACACCTCTCTCAGCATCTCTTCCAGACCAGTTTTGGTGGCTCTCCCCTCTGCACCGCACGTTTGGAGGTGGCAGGGTCCCCCCCGGGGGGGATTTTGCATGCTGCGGTGCCAGGCAGCTTCCATGGCTGCCCTTCTGTCCGTCCCCCCCATCCCCACCCTCAGATACCCAGACCTATGGCAGCACCTGCTCCCCTCTTCCCATCAACAGCAACACTTGCCTTATCAAAAGGAAGTTTTAAAAAGAGAGAAAACACTTATATTCACACCAAATCCAGCTTTATGACCCTACCGATGGCAGGATGCTATCTAAGGGAAGCTTATTTTCCCATTGCTCCAAGAAGATGAATTTCCCCTGGAATCCTGCCTGGATTCAGGCAAAATCCACCCTGCCTCCCACCCCAAATCACTTGCACCAGCTGAGGAAAAAGCAGGATTTGCCTTTTTCCTGGGAGGAAAGCTGTGGGCAAGGCAGGGAAGGAGGAGAGTTTTAAAGGGAGGGAGCGAGGAGGCCGAGCTCATGCACGGATTTTAATCTGATCACTTCCCTGTCAAACTAATCCCTGCCTGACTCAGATCGGACTTTTAGAAACGTGCCTGGAAACCAAAAAGCAAACCTCATTTGAATGAAGTACACACTCCGCAGCCCCCATCTGCAAAGGGCCGCAATTAAATGCAAAAAAAAAAAAAAAAAAAAAAAAAAAAAGAAAAAAAGGGGGGGAGAGAGAGAGAGAGAGAAAATTAGCATTTTCCGCGGCCATCTGGCATGAGGAGCAGGCGATGGGGAACAAAAGGAGATTTAGGCAAAGGGGAGAGGCGAGTGTGCCATGGCATTGACCTGCAAATGAGCCTTTGTGAGCGAATTAAAGCTTCCCGGACCCCCCGGGACACCCCAAAACAGGCACCATTACAAACCATCCGGACAAAAACCCACTCATCAAAATTGTCTGCGTTTGAAGCGGGGGGGGGGGGGGGGGGGGGGGGGGGGGGAGTCCATTTAAACCTGCACCTTCCCTGCCCCCACCCTCTGTAATAGGCGGTTAATAGGGGCTTGGTGGGGGGGGCGGCCCCGCAGCACCCCCGGCCCTACACCCCACTCCGACGCTACAATGGGGGGGGGGGGGCACCTTAGAAACGTGTCTCGTCCCTAAAACCCAAACGAAACGTTATTTATAGCCCTTGCGCTAAACAATAGGCAAGGAAAAAATAAAAGGGGGGGGGGAGCATTTGGTGATATATTAGCTTCCAGATGCCGTTTATTTAGTTCCAGGGGGGGCATAGGGTTGTTTGAAAGTATATTTCTAAAGCAAATATTAATTTTTTATTTTATTTCCCCCCCCCCAAGGGTAGTAGAGAGGAAAGGGATAATCAGGGATGCGATGGCCCAAAAAATAATGGAAAACTGCAAGGTTTAGAGCTTTTGTCTCCTCCCCCCCCACCTCCCCCCATGACTCTTGCCTTTAAACGGAGAAAGCTTGAGGATTTTGAAGTGAAAGCAAAGATTTTGGCCTGGGGTAGATACATGAAAAGGGGGGGGGGGGGGGAAGCCATCTCCCCCCATCCCTTCTCCAGAAAGGTAATAAGGACTAAAGTCGGGGGCCAGCTGGGGGAAACTTGTAAATGAAACGTGTTTCTTTTATGGTCCTCCCCCCCGGGGGACAGCCCCATTATAACCCACCAGCTATATAGACTCAGCTGCCGCCTCCCCAGCCCGCGGCAGGTACACGGGGGGGGGGGGGGCTGCAGCCGCCCCCCCCCCCCCCCCCCCCCCGCCTCGGCTGGCCTTTGCAAAGCCCCCTGTGCTCGGGGGGGGGGGATGGATGTACATGGTTGTGCGTGTGCGGCAGGTGAGCGCGCTCCCCCACGGGTGGGGGGCAAGCGGGGGGGGGGGTGTGGTGTCGCAGCCCCCCAGGTGTCGCTCCCCCGGGGTTTGTTTGCCGTCAATATTCATGTGTTTCTGTCACCGGGGCGGCTCTTTTCACAGTGATCAGCCGGGCAGAAGGCTGAATGACAGGAGACTCGTGGCTCGGCTGCTTTCGGGGAGGGGGGAGGGATGGATTCAAGCCGCCCAACCCGCTGCCGTTGCTTTTTTAATTTTTTTTTTTTTTTTGGGGGGGGGGGGGGATCAGCCCCTGGGGAGGGATGCTCCTGGACGCCGCATCTCCCCCTGCAAGCAAACAGCTGGAGCTTTGCGGGGGACTCCCCCCGCCCCAAATACACACACACACACACACGGCCTGGGGGGGGCCGGTCGGGCACCCCCCCACACCGTGTGGCGTGGGTGACCCACAGCTGCCCACGGATGGAGTCCTCCACGGTGGTCACTGTGGAGTGGCCGGAGGCTGGTGGGAGCCCGCAGCCCCCCCCCCCGGTGCAGAGGGGAGCCCCAGGGGGGCCGTGAGCCGGGCTGGCACCAGGGCTGGAGGGTGGGCTACCAAAACATTTTTGGTTTTCCTCCACACTGGGAGCCTAGCAGCAGCCTGTCCCTCGCACCCCTCTTGCCCAGGGCACCGTGGTGCCACGGAGGGAGGGTGCTTCTCTGGGGTGCACGCCTCTCCTCGCCCCAAAGATTCTTTCCAGGCAGCGAGGGGCAAGGGGAGAAGCTCGGGCATGGTGGGGGCTGCTGGCCCAGTGGCGTGCGTGAGCCCTGCGATGATGGAGGAGACACATTTTGTTCCTTCCCGCTTGCCCAGGCGCCTTCCCCTCGCCTTGCAGCGCAGCTCTGTGTGTGCATGTTTTGTTTGGCTTTTTTTTTTTTTTTCTTCTTTTTTTTTTTTTTAAAGTCCACAAACTTGGGATTTTTCTGTGCAACTTGCAGGGTGCGAATCAGTATGAGGGAGCGCCCTTCTCATTGAAACCGGAGGTGAATAAATTATGAACAGGCGAAAATTGGAACAATGTCTCCGAGCGAGTGTTTTCTAGAGAGTTACTATTCCAGGCTTTGAAATCAATTGATACATAATTAGATTCCTCAAGAGAGGACAAACAAGGGCTGCCATTCACCCCCTCCTTCTCCCACATGCATCCCAAAGAGAGACTGGAGGCTTTAGCAGAAACCAGACAGCCAGCATTCTCCAGCACTAAAAACATATTCTGGCTTTGGGTGTTCATTTAACAAACAGATCCTTGAACCTTGCTTCTGTTTTCAGTTTATTTCGACCATGTTTCTTTGTGTTCAGTTCATTAAAACATGTCTCTTTTGAGATCTATTTTTACATTTCAAGAATCCAGTATTGTACTTCTGCGGTGGCAGATGGCCCTAGACACCCAAGCATAAGCTCTTTCCTGCTTTTTTCCCCTCTTTCTTCGGTCTTTTCTGCACCGCACTTGAAGCTGTTAGCAGCAACCATCCCTCTTTGCAACATCTGGGGCTGACGCACAGTTCAGCACCGGGCTACAAACTTGTTACGGTCCCTGCTGTACCCTCAAGGTGTATTTTAAGCAGAGCAGATGCTACTTTCTGTAAAATAGGAGTGCTCCACAGCTGGATAGATCCTGGTCATGTGGGTGGCATGCTAACTTTGCATCTTTGCTTCGTGTTTACCTCCTGTTAATGTTCTGTAGTCTGGCAAAAGACTTTATGAGCTGTTAAAGTTGAGTTTCACTCTTGAGGGAGAGAAAAGCTAGGTACAATAGCAAGGGCACACAATAGGATGACTGAAAATAAAGATCTGGGTTCATGAATGAGCTCTGAAGGAATGGGAAAAAGCATACAGTGGTTAGAAAAGACATTGTAAGGGTTACTGAACAAAGCAGGAGCACCCCTGGCCAAGTGGGCCATCTAATTGAAGGCAATGGCTTAGCTCCTCTGGCTACCCTTGCGATTGATGCAACAACCACTCCAAAACCTTGTATCAAACATGGACGGGAATGCTGCAGCCATTAGCGTAATTCATGTCAAATATGAATAGGATTAAAAAACCCTGTACCAGCAACAAGAGAAAAAAAAAGCTGCCAGAGCTGCCAGAGACCCATAATTATCCATGCCAGTATTGTAGCCTGCAATAGGTTGGGTGTCTTGAAGACATTACAAACAGAACGACAAATTCCTACATCTTATTAAATAGTAAGATCTTTAGGAGGTGGTTGAGTAAATCTGACACAGGTTTGTTTGGAAACTTAGGTAGAGGGGAATCTGTGTCCTCTGTAGTAAAAAGAAAAAAAAAGGCTGAGAAGTTTTCCAACGAAGATGTTTGGTTGGATAATAACCAAAGCAGAAGTTCTCAAATATACACAAGAGGAGGCTATTTTGTTTATGTTTGGTGCATAGATGGAATGTATTTCTATCTGCACGTGTGTATGTGTGCACTTCCATATCTGATTTTGTGTGGTTCACTGTTCCACCTGGGTTAAGCAGCAGGCTACAAGCAGAGCCAGCTGGAAGGTCGTGGGCAGTGCAGGCAAGCCTGGGTTTTGCTGCTCCACGGCTGGTGGCCCAGCATGCTGACACAGTTTGCTCCTTGATGGGGAGCGGGCCAAGCTCAGAAGCCCGCAGTGCTACCTCGGCAAGGCAAGGCTCTTCCTTGATGCCCACTCCTGCATCCTAGCCCTGGCCACAGCAGCCACGGGGCTCTGGTGTAGGCAAGACAGACTGCAGGCCCGTTGCCGTCTTGAGCAGCCCTTTGCCTTGTCTACTGGCAAACTCTAAAGAAGAAGAATGGATTGGAGCTAGCCTTTAATGTTTTCACTTTTTTATTTCCCCCCCCCCTCCAGGTTTAGTACAGTCTAGAAATCCCAGCATACGTATTTTTCACCTTTCTGGTGCATGAGGACAGGAGATTAATACATACAGCTCAGTGGATCAAGTTTCCATTGCTGTTGCAATTCCTCTTGTGTTGCAGGCCCCAGTCCCAACGTGGAGCGCAGCTGGGACCACCAGCAGTTCCTGGCTGGGTGTACGAAATGCTTCAGCCACACCAGGAGAATATAGACCGGGATGGCACTGCAGCAGGACCCGTCCTGGCAATCGCAGCCTTGTGTGAGCCTCCAAAGCATCCCAGGTTCTGAGAGTGCACAGGAGGGGAAGCAGCAACACAAGCTCCATCCTTTCCCCTCTATGTGGCTTCCACCGTGGGATGGGACCACACTCAGAAGTGAGAAGCAGCAGAAGAAATCTGTGTTGGAAGCTATTTCCAGCTCACAAAACACCTTGGGCTTCTGCAGTTCAGAAACTGTTCTTTGTACTGCCTTTCCGATGCCTATTCCCTCCAAATTCAGAAAGTGCAGGTGGAGACTGTTTGGGACTGGAACAAATCCCACAGACCTACAGCCTGGATGGAGGGGGACCTGGGCAGCTGCAAGCAGCGTCTTAGAGGAGTCAGAGAAAGGTAGTAAGGACACAGAATAGTGAGCAGGGAGCATTTATGGGGCAGGGAGTGTTTTGGGCTTCTCAGGAGAGGAATGAAGAAGAAAAAGGCTCTGTAGATCCAGTCTTGACTACTCTTCTTAAACCTCCTCAAAAACACCCAGGTTCTTCCAACATTGCTTTTTTCCTTCCCCATCATCCTTGTTATTGCTTGTCTTGGTGATTTGCTTGAAAGTGTATTAGAGAACTCTAGATCTTTCGCTGGTAGAAGCCTCAAAATAGAGGGTAGGTAGTATATATCCCCTACTAACTCTCCCACAGCTAGCACAGTCCTCTAGAGAGCCCTGCCAGGTGACGGCTTTTGAGAGGAGCTTGGAGACATCTGAAGTAACCATTTTCCCTCATTGTACGTAGAAAATAAAGATTAGCCAGGGCACGAGGATGGTCTAAGAATACAATTAAGGGAAACGGAAAAACTGATACCACATCACTTATCTGTGCCGCTAACTTCAGGTCTGCTCCTGCAAAACAATTTGTGCAGGCTCCATTGAAGTCAGTGGATTTCTGTGCGGGTGGAGGAGTTCCCCAGCAAGCACTGGTGTGTGAGTCGGGGTCTCAGATCACCCGCTCTTTGGGGTGGATTTTGTCTATAAAGCAGCTGGTCCTTTCTGAGTGGTAGATGCAGCAATCAGTTTCTTCAATGCGCAAGTCTTTTAATGAGTTTTTTCTTTGTATGACCTGGTTTTCTTTTTAGAGTTTGATCATTTTAATGCAAAGGATTTATTCAAACCAGTCCTGCACCAAGGGCCACCAGGTTTTGGGCCCGAGGACAGCTGTGATAGCTCCAGCGCTTGTAGTCAGAGACGTTCACAGCAGCTGCAGAGGCGACGCTCACCACACTTCAAGCACCAGCGGCGTCCTGGAGATGGCACTCCCTGAAACAGCGGCTGCTTGCAAAGCAAAGTGGCTGGTCGTGGATTTTGCAGCGCGGTTAAAGAAGAGCTGCCGGGAAGGACAAAGCAGAGCCCTGCGCGGGTCGCCTTGCGGCCTGGAGGCGATGGGGGGAAAAAAAAAAAAAAAATCGCACCGGCACGGGCTGGGGAGCGGGTTCGGCAACCCCTTCGCTTTCCCCGAACACACCCGAGTCCCGCCGGGCGCGCGGCCGGGCGCGGGGCCGGGCGCAACAGCACCGCGGCGCGCGCGCTCCCTCTGCTGGCCCCGCCGCGCTAGCGCGCGCGCGCCCTTCCGCGCCCCTCCGCGCGCCCTTCCGCGCCCCTCCGCGCGCCCCTTCCGCGCCCCTCCCTCCCTCCCTCCCTCCCTCCCTCCCTCCCTCCCTCCGCGCCCCCCACCGCGCGCCTCTACGCCCCTCCTCCCCCCCGCGCCCCCCCGCGCGCCTCGCTGCGCGCCCTCCGCACCCTCCCTGCGCGCCCCCTGCGCGCCGCTCCGCGCCCCCGGGTGGGGGGAAGGTGACTGCCCCTCCCACGGGGCCCCGGCCGCAGCGCGGCTGAAGGCAGATGCCGCACGAGAGGAAAAAAAAACCAACAAGGTAAACCAAAGCAAAACCACCACCTTGCAGATTTCTTCAGGGGAAGGGTTAACACCCCCGGGGTGCTGCCGTGGGTGGGAGCGTGGCACCCAAAGGGGACCAAGCATGGGAGTCTCGGGGCACGGGCCCCCCTTATCTAGGCATTCTAGAGAAAAAGCAGTTTGAGCCATCTTCCAAAATCTACGTTGCAATCAGCTCACCCGAGCGCATCCCCCCCGGACCGCCGAGTGCCCACCTCGAAAAGGAGAGAGCAGAGGCAGCGCCGTGCGGAGCGCCGCTGCTAAGGCCGAGGGGAGCGAGGGGGGAAGACGAGCAGAGGCACCGCGGTCGGTACATTTTCCCACGTGCTGCCGCGTTTCGGGGCGAAGGGGTGCACGCAGAGCCCCGCTTCTGCTCCTGTCACAGAGGGTCTTAGCCTTGAGCAAGAAGTGAAGCTGCGAGTCCAGACCAGGTAAGCTGCGGAGACAACTGGGCCTGGGCCCAGTTACGGGGGAAGCAAAAGAGCAACAGGCAAAGAAGGGCACCAAGCAGGCCGGGTTGTCTGGGGACAGAGACCCTTGTCCAGAGCCGCGCACCAGACCCTGGTTCAACCCCGGTGAGCTGCAGCCCCAGCGCCGGTGCTGAGCTTAACACTGCACATTTTGGTAACAGCTAATGGTACTGGGGTTGGAAAATTTAAATGTGTGTACTGCTCCCATTCTCACAACGGTTGGACTTTTCAGTCAAGATGTTTGGCACTGGAACTGTTTGTATCTTTTACCGTTTTAACGTAGCACTTCAGAATTGCCCTGTCTTTGAGATGAAGGGAGCAAATTGCATCGACTTTAAAATTACCGGTTGAAATCCTCATGTGCATTTTCAAAACCTTGTCTGTCTTCTCAAACCAAGGAAGGCAATAACAAAAAAGTTCTGACTCATTTGATGTTTAAGATTCATGCGGTCAAGCTGGAAGTTTCTTAAAATACGTATTCCTATATTTCATGCAGGAATAAACAGAGAAATTTTTGCCCTTCTCACCATCCCACTCCCCACCTGCTCCACCCATCCCAAACCCCTCCAAACCCAGACTCCAATCTGACTGCTGCAATTAGGACAGAAATCACAGAGCAGTGAGTGTTTTAATTGGCCACAGAGTATGTGGCATGTTTAAATCTCTAGTGATAACACTGAGAACATAATGAGTAACCTTGATGATATTTTTTTTAAGATGAGTATGTACAGTTTTAATTTTATTGCACAAACACCTGAAGTGATTTTAAAATGAGGATAATGCTTTTTCACAATAGCCAGTTGAGTGATGTTAAAATTAAAGCATTTAAATGTTGATTTTTTTATAGATTTGAATACTGCAAGCATCATGTTAGATAATGTTTCATTAATAAAAACTGACATATGTGTAATTTGGCCAAAGAAAGGTGGCAGAGTTGCTCCAGGAGCAAAATCTACCATTATACAAAATCAAATGCAGTATTTTTAAGACGAGTATTTAGTAAAAGGAAGAGGTAACAAAAAATACAGAATCCTAGCCTAGAAAATGGGGAAAAAAGGGACGGGATAAAGCTCAAATCCTAACAAAATCTGTTTAAATAAACATATTAGAGATCTAAAAAATTATAGGACAACTAGTGAGGCCAACTCTAGGAGTGTAAAGGAAGAAGGGTTTAATCAAAGTAGTGAAGAACTAAAGGGCAGGATTGTGACTGTGTTTGGAAAATTTGGGCGCCTCGTTCAGGGGGCATCTCAACTGATCCCAATTTTCAGCTGGTTGGTGTTTTGTTCTTGCCAAAATCCATCTTCAAGAGGGTCCAGGCTAGGTTCGTTGAAACACGGGGACACTGCTGATTAGGTACGGAAAACTTGCCTTAACTTGTTTTTGTGCTGTTGCATATGGAAAGGGAGGGAAAATGAGCAAATGGAATTGTGGCGAATGGGGCCGTGGAAGAGGCAGCAGCCCCGGGTAAGCGGGGAGCCCTGAGCTGGAGGAGGAGCACACAGGTTATAAATGGATGGACTGGGCATCGAGTCACTGTGCTGTGAAGAAGGAGGCTCTAAAAAACGGGCCCAATCTGCTCTGCCTGGGCTCTATCCTAAAGGCCACGCATCCTCAGCTGAGCAACTGCTGAAGCTCTAACACCCAAAATGTTTCTCCATCGGTAGCAGCTGGCAGCATTTCTATACCTACCAAATGGCATATTGCATGATTCCCCTACACCATATACCTGGTTAAACCATAGCTGTGTGTCTGAGGATAACATTAGAGATGGTGGGGCTTTTTTAACAGCTCAGTGCATGTTTTCTGCTCTCGATCTTTGACCGATAAACAGCATGGCATAGGTTTCTTGGCTAGGGGCAAACCTACCTCACTAACAACTCCAAAATATACCACAAGGAAAATACCATCCTAAACTTTCCTTACTTGTGTTTAACAGACAAAGGGGCTGATGAGGTGTTTTGTAGACTCCATATAGGTAAATGCATAAAGATTAAAGCAATAACACCACACCCTTGCTAAGTGTCCCTCCGTCCTCCTTGGGAACAGCTCGGTGGTGCTACTCATCTAGGATACGATCTTTTCCAAGGCTCCCTGCAGAGGCAATTAGGTAAGCGGGGTCAGCAAAGGATCAGCAGGGAGATGGGAATCTTTATTCATGGGACTAGTCCTGCTTCTCAGATTGCTGGCTGTCCCACATCTGTGAGCATCCCGGATCCAGCAAAGGGCACAGCAGCAGTAGAGGCTGCAAGCTGAAGTCAGTTATGTGCCAGGTGCATACAAATCAGGTTTTGCTGGCTTTCAGGATGCTTTGCAATCTGATCACACTACCTAGCTTCCCTCCCCTGCCCCAAACAGCGCTAAGGAGATCCTTTTTTTGTAACAAAAACCCTAAGACTTTCATGTACTCCTATGGGTTCAGGAGCTGTGACTCTCAGAAAACAAATGTAATGGTAATGCTGCCGTTTTAAGCAGCTATGTCTTCCCTGTTCATAGCCTAAATGCCATTCATTTCAAGCCCTAGCGTGATATCTAGCGGTGAATTGGTGTGGCAGGCTGGTTTCCTGGGAGACATCGACCTTCATCCTATGACTTGTGTAACCAGAAGAACGCTAAGCCTGGCCCAGCTCCAGCTGCATCCCCTTACAGTATTTTCACTAACTCCAGCAGCAGGTACATCAGGCCTGGAGGAACAGTGCATTTATGCAATCTCAGCGAATCCTCATTGTGACAATAGTAGAAAATGCCTTTTTATTTTACCTGTGATCAGTGAATGTGTCAGTGAGGAGACACAAGGCTGCTGGAGGAGAAACGGTCCTTTTCGTTCTACAGACAGCAAGCATGCTGTCTAACAGGAGCTACCAACGTGTTTGTAGCTTTCTAGCCTAATCTTTAAGGCAGGATAAAGCTGGAAGTGCTGCCAATAGTCTCAAATAAGTCCAGAGGAAACTACCATCTGGATAGTCCTCGTATCTGGCATTTTCTCAGTATGCTTAGTAAAAGACAACACATTCTGCTGTAGGTAGGGCCCAGTGTTCAAGATAAGTGTGTGACAGAAATTAGTTTGGGTTTATAAAATATGTTAAGCAAAGACTCTTCAGGTAAAAAAAATGACAGAAGCTGCTGAGAGGAGCCATCGGCATCACCCTCGCCCTGTGTGGAGGACAGGAATGACTCATTAGCTAACCTGGTCACGTAACATTTTAAAGAAATACAAATTGTTCTCCTGATAAACCTGCACTTTCCCATGCACAACTGGCTTTGAAGGAATCCTGACCCTATCATTTGGTTACTCAGCAACTTCTCAAGAACCCAAAACAGTATTAGTCCATAAAACACTTTCTTGTGTTCTTTTTCTGATGACGAGAGCTTAGAAGAGGAGGGACTGAACGCTTCTATTTGAAGTTACAGTTTAGTAGGCAGATAATTCTCCTAAACATGTGAAAGGACATTAACCAACACCGAAATGAGACATTCTTATGGATAGCTTATTCTCCAGTTAGGTCTTAACTAAATTTCCTAAATATAAGCCATTGGCTACTGCAGAGATGACAAACAACAGTCTGACTCCTCCTGGCAATTTCTGTTTTGCTATAGAGAGGTTTTGCAGGCTGGAGCCTGAGCCATTCACCATCGACTGCTGGGTTTTACACTGTATTAAATGTTCTCTTTTGCAGAGCTGTTACTTAAACAAGCTTCACTGGCACAGTGAAACTGTTGCCCAGAAATTCAGACTAAAAACAGTTTCCAGGAATCATTTCTTCAAGTAATATTACTGCTAGAACGATCTTGTATAGCTCTCTTCCCTCATGCTCCCCTACAAAACAGGGAGCCAAACTCCTGTCAATGTAAGCCATCCCAATCCGTGCTGCATTTCAGATCTGTCTGGTGGGTTTATCTCACAGTACACGTGATGCGCATCTGCTCACTTCATAAAACTCCCTTCCATTCCTGGAACTGTGAAACAAACTCCATCCTTTCCTGGAATACCTGTATTGGTAGGCTTATCCAACGACTTTAAATAAATACCTTAATTTTGGTTACTAGGCAACTTACTCCTCCACAACAGAGCAAGTCCCATCCCTTTTTCAGTTGTTTTTCTTCTTTAGGTGTAGGGGTTACCTTGTTGTAACTTGTTGGTTATGAGGACTAGCCACAACCACAGCAAAACTGTCATTCTCATTTTCTGGATATATTAATTAAATCCAGGCTTTTGACCAGTATTTTAGACGAAACAAGCGCTTAGCAGCCTCCGCAGGCCAAGGGTGGGAGGATGCAGGGAGCGGGAGGAGGGCTGCTGCTCCTGCGGTCCAGGCCTGAGCTTCTCTGGCAGGTACAACCTCTCCCAAGCTCTCTCTGATGCTGCGCTGGTAAACATAGCTAGGCTAAATGCAAAACCGTAAGTTAAAACAACATGAAGGCTTCTACATTTTAGAACAGATTCTATTCTTAATGTATAATTTGGAGGTTTGTCTGCACGCTTGCTAAAGCAATTGAAGACACTTGTTCTGCGCATCTCACTTTCTGCTCGTTCGTCTGCTTGCCTGGACTGTACAGATCCAGAATGCTGTGACCCGTATTTCTACTTCTACCCTAAAGAGTTATTTTTAAGTGAATGCCCTGCTTTGGCTCCGTTTCCACACCATCCAGCGGCTGTTTCCGGACATGTTGTAATCCGGCCCCATTTATGCTGAGACAAATTGGTCTCAAACTCTGTACCAGGCTTCCTGGATTTCTTTTGGTCTGGCAGAAACAAAATTCTGCAAGAGGATTTCTGCAAGCTCTACGTGAAAAGAAAGACTGAAATTGTTTACAATCTCCGCCAGTGATTTTGATACAAAATTCAGCGATTTCCTCTGCCTACTCTCCTCCAGTGTCTGGAGAGCTGCACGGTTCTGCAGCATCAGCACTGGACGTGCAGCAGGAGGAGGTCCAGGCGATCGAGCAGGGACTGTTGGGGCATGCAGCATGCGGTGAAGCCCAGGGCTGGTGTCACGAGCATATGAGTTGGGTAAACCTGGTATTATGATCAGCCTCAGAATCGTTGATGTTGGTATTATCATGCCACATATGGTCACTTGGACTGGTATGATGTGGAGACCACTCACCACCTAATGAGGAAGAAACCAAACCCAAAGCACGCACCAGACTCTTTACAGATGACATGATTTGAGCTCCTGTTTTTTCCCTCTAGCTTCTGAGGCTGTGTTATACAGTGTCAACACCGACGATACCACAGTCCAACAGCAGAAGCACACAGAGTCATAAAGAGTTAGTTACTAGTTATCAAACATTTCCTTCAGCTGCCTACCCCTTTCCTCCCTCTGCTGCTCATTTTCTTATCCAGCCTGGCTTGTGTCTTGTGAATGGCATCCCATTTGGTGGGACACCCGCTGCGAGTGAATCCAGACACGTTCGCCCAGTCACGCAGATGTCAGACTTTACAAGAGCATCCATAGTGGTGCAGTAATATAATAATTAAACAGAATAACGATTCCAAGCCCAATCCAAACCTCCCTCGATTTGAGGGGAGCTATAGGAAGCCTAACAGCACTTACCAATGCCAGTAATCTGCATGAGACGCTGTGTACTTAAAGAGTAAGGGGGTGCTGGTTGCAGCTGTGGAGGTGACCAGGCTGATGCAGTTCAGGCTGTTGGTTTTCTTTCCACACACCTAGAAGCAGGACTTTGAAGAAACCGCCAAGTTTTGCAGCATTCTCTGATGGTTCTGCAGAAACGTCCTTCATTAACTGCCGCAAAAATGTCACCCACAGCTCCTCTCTGACAGTTTAGTGTTGCACACGGGTTCTGATAGCATCTGTGTGGGCTTTGAAGGACCTAAGCATGTCATTTGGCATGCTGCTAGTGTTGGCTAGAGAGCGATGAAAGGTGGTGGAAACTGGAGATCGGACCCCAGCCCAGAGTGCAGCTGGAAATGGTGCCAGTAGCATTTCTGTGCAATTTGACAGACTATAGATGCTTGTTTGCTGCAGACCTTGACTGCAGTAATGCACACACAAATTGTATATTACAAACGTTGCTGGATTTAAAAGTTTCCTGGAGAAGCAATGCAAGTTTGCAAATCCGGAAAGAATATTGTTGGGACTTGTTGAAGTGCTCAATATAAACTGTAACACGCAAGCCATTAAAATGAAGATATTTGGCATTCGCAGTCACACATATGGGCCTTTCAAAACCATTCTTCTGGTTTGGCAGCTCCTACGGTCCTTGAATGATGCACAACCTCCTTTTATATTTTCCTGTAAGATGCATCTGCAAAGTTGGTATTATTTTAAAAACCATGTGGAGAAGAAATCTGATTAAGAAACACAGATCTGGTCTGAGGGAAACTTTGGAAACCTACTTCATTTGCATGATTACTTTTGCAAATCCTAGCTGATAGCTGTGCTTTGTGTTCGGTTTTTCGTTTGGCTGCTTCTAGATGTGCAAATCTGGAAGCAGACTCATTCGAAGCAGCCCTGAGCCAGGCTTTGCAAACGAAGTGTCAGTGCTGTCCGAGGCCAGGGACAATTTCTGTGCTGATAAGCAACTCCTCTGAGTGGCCAAACTGATCCATCTCCCGTTCTGACAGTGCCATTGTCTAACCTGACTGTTGAGCGAGGCTTTAAGGCTAAGCAGAGGATAAAACCCTACAATTGACCATGTCCAATGACTGCCTCCATCATGTGACATTTCCTCCACGTACATAAAGGCATAATTGACACTTTGGACCTTGCAGATGTTTTGCAATTCATTTGGTTCCCACAAAGATACCAGAAAGTAAGTCTCGTGAACTGGCAATACTGTGTTTTCCTCTGAGCACGTTCTTATCTCTAAAATGCATTTAGATGCAAATTGCATCATGTCTCAGGGCCCCACTCGTTTTGTTTTGCTTTTTCCTCTAAACAGACTGTGCCATTATTTTATAAAAATATTCACATGTTCCTGAAAAAACTGAGTTCATTTGACTTCTTAGCAAGTGATCTGCTTCACACGTGAAAGGCAGCATATTCTTCTGCCCACTGCACATGGCACTCTGCTTTACGCTTCCTAATTTAATTTTCCTTTCTGACTCTCCACTGATCCCTTCCAAAGAGAAGCCTCTTTGCTAAGAAGCTATTTGCTGTCCTCTCAATGGAAGGAGATGTTATGAACAACTGGTTGTCTTCATCTGGGTCTCAGTGTCCTGGGCAAAGGCATAGCAGCATGGTCAGGTGCGGCCCTCGTACACGACGGAGATGTCTTACCCAGCAAAATGGTTGCCTCTTCATGTAACTGAGCAGAGCTTTATCCTCTGTGGCTTGTTCTTCCTCTCTGTAAAATGAGAAAGGGGGTAGTTCCCTCCTGATTCAGTTAAGATTGTCCCCATAAGCAGCCTTTCCTTTCACAGGTAGAGACCCCTTGTGCTCAGCTTTACGATCGCAACCCTTTTTGCCCTTATTTGCTCCTAATTAGCTGCCCTGAAGTGGCAGGGCAGTAAAGGCAAGGATATTGCTAGATGTAGTGTCTGCCTAGTTTGCCTTCCTCGCTCTGGATTTATCAGAGGCAAGAAAATGGCAGCTCCTTTTTTCCACAACAGAAATGAAAATATCTCCTCTTGTAGGCTGAGTCTGCAGGCAATAACTTCTTCTAGAAATGATGTGAGTTCTGTGATGGCTTTCCATACTACATGTATCACTTGTGTCTCTGCCTGTGTGGCTTCACAGTTCTCTAAATAATGATCAACAATTACATATATATAATCGTTCCTTCTCTGGCGACGGGTACTACATGCACACACATACATCCATATACACACACTCCCCTCACTTTCTCAGATGATGAAGTTTATGCCAGTCTGACTGACACTCGTTAAAACAGCTTGGCTCAGCACAGGACAAGGAACTCCCCATAATACTATACAGCACGGCCAGTCTTGCCCATTAGGCAGCACTATGATCTGGTCAGTAAAAAAAAAAAAAAAAAAAAAAAGTGGAAAGCACAGATCCCGTTTTATTTTTCTTTAAAAAGATGTAGGGAGACACATCCTCATTCAGGAGTCCAACTCTGTGTCTTATTGTCCTGCATATTTTCCTTTCCTAAGTATTTTAAAAATCATTTCAAATACACTCAGTGCTGTTGTAAGTACAGACTGACAGACATCGTAACTGGGGCCCTCTGGTCCCTGTCTGCAGAGAGCCTGGGCAGCTGGCATGTCTAGAGATACCACAGCATCTCCTTTTCTACCTGCCCCTCCCTTTCCTCTGCCCCCACAACGCACATGAAGAATGTTTAGGGATCCCAAAGCCTTACCACTGAGTTGTGCAAAATCCCACAGTCACCAAGGCAAACCTGGGTGATTCTGCTGCAACAAGGCACTGAGGCAATTTTACCGCTTTCAGACAAGCTTCTAAAATACCATGGTATAATGTCAGAAAGATGACCAAACATGGAAGGTAGAGCATAGAAGGAATGGCTAAAAACCTCAACTTTTCTGGGTCAGTTTGTATATTTACCCTAGTCTTTGCTCACAGACCAGCCTTATTGCAATCTTTGCTAAGGCAGGATCATTTCCTATGCTAGAAGGCCTTTCAGTTTGTCTGTGGAAAGTGTAATAAGAATCAAAGATGCTGGTGAACAAATTCAGACCAAAACAAGAAAAGCTGTCCATTTTAAAAGCAGGGGGATTAAGGCTGTGACAAACCTCAGGGAAAAAAATGGATCTTGGTGTCTTCATGTCAAGACTGAATGATTTTTTCTAAGACAACGCTTAAGTCAGACAAGTTGCTGGGCTCAGCAAGGAGTAACTGGGTGAGATCTATGGCCTGTGTCGTACGGAGACCAGATGGTCTAATGGGCTCTTCTGCCTTTAAAACCTACGGAATACCGGAGCAGCAGGGATGTCCCGACTGATGTGGACCAGCTCCCTGCCTTTGCAGGCCCTCACAGCCAATGATCTCTTTCACAAATTAATCAAGTGACATCTTAAAGCTGGAAGTTCTAGCACTCCGTATTCACACTGGGGTGTTGTTGCAGGAAGCCCCTTCTCTGATATTTAGAAACCTTCAGGAATGGATTTGTAGAAAATGTATGGTTTTGTTCTTGCAGTAACACTGTCCTCTGTGTGAAGCAGCACTTCTTCTTCCTGTATATATTTGTGGAGAGTAACCTTAGCCTTTTGCTTTGCTAGGTTTGACAGAGAAACTCCTAACACAGGCTCTCAATTCCTCCGACCGCCCTCGTTACCCTTCTTCTGCTCCACGCCACTTTCAGGGAAGACCCATCCAGCTCGAGTAACCAAACTACTACACAGCACTCCAGCTGAAGGCTCAGTATTGCACGCGGCTTCCAAAATTACTAAAGAAACACCTCACCTGGTACGATTCTGAGACCAAGAGTACCTTTTGCAGGAGGAGACAGCCTGCTCCAGTTCACTTTCAGTTGTTTTCATGCTCTGAAGCTGGAGAGATGCTGAGGGACCCCAGGGCCGTCTCTGAGGCTGGAAGAGGGGAGGTGGGGAGGGCTGCACGATTGAGACGCGGGTTCCAGTCTGTGTGATAGCCATGTATGGACCTTTCTTGCTCCCTCACGACCACCACCAGCCCTGGTGCTTTGCCTGTATGCTCCCGGCTGGCCCCTCTCTGTTGGCCAGGACGGAGGGCTTCGCACCTTACAAAGATAACGCAGAGGTTATGGTGGAGCAAATTGCTGATAACTTTCAATAGATATAAAAATAGGAACTCTGTCCAAAACTATAACAAGCAAGGATATTTCCAGCCCCTCCTCCTTGCTACTGAAAGTTGCCAAGCGAAACACAGCCAAGCAAGCCTTGCCCACGATCAGCTCTATCTCCTCTTGCATATGTGCTCTAGCGTGGTCTCTACTTCTACGAGCACATGTGTGATGTGCACACACGAGTGTGTGATGATGTAAATACACTTACTGCCATGGCACACCTAATGAACAGGTCAGGGGCAAAACATGCTGCAACTCAAAACTGAATTTCACTAGAATATTTAAAACCAGTCTTCTGGCTCAGGGTTACATCTTATTGTCATTTTCTACCACCAGCTCTGAGGTCTACAAAACAAAAGTTGTTTTATGCTGGGAAAACCCTATTTTGTTTTTTTCCTTTTTTCCTCATAGTAGATCTGAAACATCTCAGGCAAATCGTTTTACAAATTGCCTTTAGGTCATGCATCTATATTTTACAAGTGTTACTTCGAAAGGAAAACCTCCAGAAAGTTATAAATGAGTGAAAATAATGAATCAGACTTGACATTACAGCAAACTTACCACAGTATCAATAGACATATATGCTGTTATTATTACTTGATACATAGATACAGAACCTCTCTTAACTGTTATTACTGGTTCTCTAATACTCAATCTTAACCTGCGATAAGATGCAACATTTTAAAGTTATTCATAGCTTGACTGAGGCCTGCAGTTCAGCACATTTGTGCTTAGACGTCATTGGTATTTTGCTTAGTTGTGTGCTTTGACTACTTATTTAAACCTCATGCTTGGTTATTTAATTTTGTAAACAAGCATTTTCAACTCCACTGAATCAAAAGTCTACTCCATGCAGGTGTAAGAAGAATTTGGGGGATTTTGGCTGGCTGTAACAGTTGCAGTTATCTGAGGAAGGTAACACTGCTAATGTAATCGTTCTGCAACAGAGTAAAGGATTTGGTGGGACATGTCTTTTATTGGTGGAGAAAACATCAACTACTTCTGTTTGCTAATTAAACTTTCTGACTTAGGCTGCTAAAACTGAATTTCACACTACTATGCGTAGTCTCTGTGCTTGATCATGGTTATAGTACAGACCTTGGCTCTTTAAGTAAGTAGAGAATATCAGCGCTAAAAAAACAAAGTCACTTCAGAAGAAACCCCTTAGAAATCTGAAAGGGAGGTGAAAAACACACCCCCCTTTTTTTTTTTTTTTTTTTTTTCCAAATAGTTCCCAGCAAGGAAAAATCCAGAGACCTCCAGTCAATGAGCAGACCTACTTCTTCAAGGGCTGACTTACCTATGGAGGCTTTAAGCTTTTTTTTTGGTCTGGATTAAAAGATACGAGCACCTAAAAAAACTGAAGCAAATACATAAAGTCACCTTGGTGCTTCACGAATACCCTGGCTTTTGCAAAGGCTTGTCCAACCACAACCTAAATAATTCAAACCATCGTTGTCAGGCGGCAGCGCAGTCCTCCTCAATAGGCACTTGGCTTATCACTCTACAGCAGATGCTTCAGCCAACCATTGGATATTGAAAACATAAATAATGAAACAAAATTTGGAGACAATGGTTTCTGGGCCGGGGACAAAATACTGATGGATATTGTCAGTCTCGGAGTAACCAAGCAGCAAAAGCTCAAGTGACAACAATAGGGAGGAGAAGAATAGGGACAAGTGAGGAGCCCTGAATCTCAATAAGGCCTGGAGCTGCACATGCTGCTGTTACCCTAGAAACTAACCTCTCCCCTGAAGAGGTTTGCTGGGGCATTGTCCGGGGGACACAAGATGTGTCATACACCAGATGGTCGTGTGCTGTATAACTCAGTTATCTGAGCGGCGCAGTGGAGGAATGCACGCCACAGAGCGCTCCGGAGGGCCGCCCAGGGCACCATCTGTTCTTTCAGACCCAAGGCACTGCTTTGGCTTTGGCTTTTTTTTTTTTTTTTTTTCTCCTTCCAAGAAAGGAGGAGAAAACAAAATCATAATGATTCACCATTCAGCAGGAGAGGAAAAAAAAAAAAAAAAAAGCTTAATACAGTTGCCATATCTAGCTTTCATTTAGCTAATTTTATCCCTGGGTTTTATGTCAGGTGAATTGCTTTTTTACGCCTGGGAGAGCAGCAATTATTTCTCTCTCAGGAGTCTATCATTTATAAATAAAACCCCTTTGAGACCTCATCGGTCATTTACCATCTGAAAAACCCCAAATGCTTTTAGCCATATGTTCTCGAAAGTCTCCTCTCTCCTCCCTGAAGCTCCCTGTGAAGGTTTCGGCAAAGCAGAGGAAAGAGCATTTTGCTTTTCCAGGAATTGTTCTCCCCTTCAGCCACGAAGGGGGGAAGGAAGAAAACGAAAAGTCAGAGTCGAAGCGGCGGTCTGAAGGACTGGCGTAGGAAGGAAATGTTAATCACAGGCTGTGCAATGCCAAGGAGCAGTGACTAATGCGCCTGCGAGGTGCAGGCACCAGGAAACTTCCCGGGGGCCCGTCCCAAGTGCCATCGGAGCCAGCCTTCTGCCAGCTTTGGATCGAGCCCCAGATCAGCTCATGGGAGTGGGAGAACTGAATAGAAATTAAGATTCAGGACACTTCAGAGTATTTTCGAGGTGTATTGAGGCTTAGCACTTGGGTGCAAGAAGATCAAGACAGGGTAGTAAAAGCAGTGCTCAGGTTGCAGTAAACAGGGGCTGAAACGTGTTTGCCTGGGGCACTACGTTTTGCTCACTGACAGGACCTGCCTCCTGGTGTGCCTTTCTGCTCCCCTGCCCCTGGTTTCTGTCCCATGGCTGCTGAGGATCCCCCTGCCTCACAGCACAGGAGGGAAAATAAATGGAAAAAGCAAATACTTGCTTGATTGCAGGCTGAAATAACAGAGGAACATTTGCAACCATTTAGGCAAATGCGTTATTTAAAACCCGCCGTATAATGGCTGCAAGTGAGCACACGTCGTGCTGGCTGTGAGTCCACAGCTCCTGCAGCACGGGCAGAGGAGGGTTTCAGCGGGGGTAAGCACATCTTCTGTCATTCAGATTTTAAGAGACAAACCATGATTAAAAAGATGTTGCGGCTTGCAGAAAACTCCCTCGTGCAGTTGCAATCAGTCCTCATGTGGGTAATTTACCTGATGGTTCCCAAAAGTGATCTGAAGCACACGTATCCCTCTGCCCATCAAACCCGCATCCAGTGCTTCAATTAACACGTAGAAGGAAATCCTTAGGGAAATCCAGGAAAGGGGACAGAATTAAAACAGAAGATTTACGTGCAGAATAAGGGCCAAGGATGCAAAAAGAGTAAAATTTGAATGACATTTACATTTAGATCCCATTTATAGACAGCTCAGTTAATAACCCCATTAGGCAGGCGATTATTAGGACTAACGAATTATCAGGCAATGCTCACACAGTTGCAGATGATAGCATCTCACAAGCTGCTTGTAATTCTAATACTTCATACGTGCTTATTGTCCTTACAGAACTGGTAGTTCTTGTAACAACTCTATCTAACATATTAATCTTTACAAATTAACAATCAATATACTCCTAGGGATATAACAACAGCAGACCTGAAAATAGAATTGCTTTTCCTTCTTGGCTTCTTATTTTTTATTTCCCTACAAGACTGCCAGCACAGAAAGCAGCCGTGATGCATTTCAGCACAGCTGGCTTTAAAGGTTGTGCGAAACACACAGGCACCGGGGCTCGGAGCGTGACGCTCCCAGACTTGGGAAATTATGGCAAGAAAACCTCTAAAGATTCGTCTGCTCACCCCCGCCGGGGATTTGCCCCTCTCTGATCCCGGAGAGCTCGCTGAAGGCTGCCTAGCCCACTTTCTGCACCTGGCTGAATGATTGACCAGCAACTCGACGGGGTCGTGGAAGCTTTATTTCCTTTGTTCCACGGGTGTCTGCCATGGAGAGCCAAGCTTGGATTAACTGAGCCTAAATCCCTGGGCAGCTCGCCAGAGCAACGCTAGCTCTGAAGCAAACAGAGCTCCAAGATGGTTTCAAGACCGGCTTTATAGATCAGTTCTTCTTAGGCACAAATCCACGGGCAGAGAGCATAATGCCTCGCGTCAGGCCCCCGGGAAGCCTCTCCCCGCAGGCAGCAGTTGCCAGCCCGTGGGGGAGCGATGTGCACGGGGGACAATGCCGTTCCTTTCGGGCCAGCCCTCCCCCGGCAGCGCGCTCTCGCCAGCGGCGTAGACCTCTTTTCACCGGACACCACGCCGTGCTACAATAACACGCATGGACGCGTTTCACAATACGCCTATCCGGCACCTGCGTTTTCTTTGTTGTGGTGCCAACCAGTTTGTCGTATTTAAGCTTTTAGGTCACTGTCACTGGGAGCAATATAAGAAAAACACTATTTTCCAGCATCTTTCATTAGCTGATCCAAAGGCAAGGTGCACCAAGCTTTGCAGGAGCCACCGACTCCCAGGAACATGTCTTCGGCAAATCTCCTCCTCAGCCCAGGAGGTAGAGGTTGTCTTCTGCTCCAGTGTGAGGGGTTACCTTTCTTCCAGACCTTTGGGTCTGGGCAGGGAGAGAGGACTTCTAGCCTAGTTCCTGTGGAAACGAGGTTAATGCACTCATGCTGTGCTTGTTTTGCCTCCCCCCAGTAACTTCTGAACCCATCAGCCTTGTTCAACTTAACTTGACAGAAGGGTCAAGGTCTACAAAAAAATTAAGTTATTATAAGTTTTGTGAAAATAGGCACTGAGGTAGAATAGAGAGGGGCTCAGTATTAACGTCCTTGCCGAGGAAAGGCTGAGTGTGAACGCACATCTTGTTGGGTGACAGGGAAATGACACAGAAAACAAATCTGCTCTACATCGTAATTGCAGGAATAAAGCTTCAGCTGAAATGTGTGCTTCTTAGACACCAGAGCCAGCCCACAGGCAAGACAGAAAAAAGCCAGACTTCAGAGAATTACTTGCTATTTTCAGTGTGAACTCAACAACTTTTAGTTATTGTATGGGAGTGAATCCTTCGAGGGACGTAGCGAAGTGTCACCTCCACATCTCACTGGTGTAGCAACTCGCTGCCTTTCATGCACCTTCATCATAGCTGCTGCTGCTCAGGGAGCCCTGGATGCAAAACGGTACACGAGCTATTTTAAATTAAATGGGAGGGCATTTAAAAAGCCTTTGCTCTGCGTGCAGAAACATTGCATTGTGTGTGTTCGAGTGTGGTAGGTCAGGAAATTCATATTGCTGAAGTGGAAAGAAATACCTTTAGCTGTCATGGCTTGAAAATACAAGTGGCATGCAAGGGTATTATAAACCAGTAATTTGAAAGCAGAAATAGGAAACAGAAACTTGTGAATTCACGTGGCTCTGTGGCCGTGAGGAAAGCAATGCTGCACACACAACTGAGCCCAGCTTCCACTGAAAGACCACGGGAAGGTGTCTTTCCTACACACTTTGAACTTGCAAAGGATTAAATTGACCCACATGGACTGAGTAGTCCCACTGCAGGCAATAGCCCAACTCCTGTTCATAAACAAAGCACACGAGTGCATTTTCACAGGAGTAGGGTATAAATGGGAGTTAGATCAGGCCTCTAATCTTTTTCTTCTCAATGTCCCTCCTCTTCCCAAACCACCACCCCATCAGTAAAATGAGAACAGTAATACCCAGCTCAGCAGGGTACATGAGGATTAGCTGAAAACTGTTTTTACCTTTTTTCCCTTAAAATCCCAGGGAAAAAAAAAATCTTCCTGTATTTTACTTCTTTATATTTAAAAAAGCAATTTGTTTCTTGCCCAGACCTTTTCAGCTCAGTGCCCTGGAATATTTCCACCTTCCTCAGAACTGATGGGTGATAAATCAGCCCAGAGGTGTCTGCTAGCAACAACAGCCCTTAACTTGCTGCAGTAAAATGGCTGTTTAATCCACTGACATCCAAAGGTTTCTGCCTCAGCTAGTATTTGAGCGTAGCGCTGGCCCATTGCATTATTTGAAACGAACCTGCTTTAAAATACAAGAGTGAAAATGAGTGATGGCCAGACTTCTGGTCTTCTTTTGTAAGATGCTGTGTCAAAGGGGATCTCAGACCCAACATCCTCTAATTGTCAGTTTGGCAGCGGGTGCTTCCAACTCTGAAACTCCTCAGGCTCAGAATAATAAAGGCTTTGCGTATAGTCAGGGCTTCAGGGTGGCTTTTACCTCCTGAGTAATTCTCTATGGAAGAGTGGTACCTCAGGTCCCCAGAGTGTAGGTCCCTTTGAGCTAGGCACGGAGCAAACCCGTAGGAAGGGGCTGTCCCTGCCCTGGGGAATTTGTGGTCTAACTAGACAAGTGGCCTGAGGTCACACAGTAGATTAATGCTGATGCCAGGCACAGTGCTTCTGTCTCTTGAATCGCAGCACAGGCCCCCAAACCAGGAGCCCATGCTTTTGCTCATCTCCTAAACCTCCTCCCTCACACACATCCCGCCCCCTTCCTCTCATTAATCTTTCTTTTTGTAAACTTGCCCGGTCATCTGCCTCTGCTGTGGACTGAGACAGAGTGAGCTTTCATCACCACCTTCAGCCGGGCAGCCCCGTGTTTCTCCTCCTCTCCTATTCACTGGCTTCTTACCTTCCACATCTGGAGAGCACCCAGGCTGGGGAAGCTGAGCCAGCTCACATTCTTCTAGAGAACATTTTTTTAGCTGACCTTTATTCTTTTAGGCAGGGATGGGGGTCCAGGCCTAGCTTATACTAGTCTTGAAATGCAAACTGCTATTGAGCTGCTCTAAGAAAGGGCCTCCTTTCTGCAGCCTCAGGTGCCTTTATTTTAACACAGTTTACAAAATTGGGATAGAAAATTATAAAGTCAAGGCTGTGCGTACCTTACAGTTTCCTTTGTTCCCCTTCAAGCTGTTTACAAACATTTCCTACCCACTTAACAAAACCCGCTCTGGACAGGCTGGATGACCAGCAGACACCAGCAGATAAAGGGTTCAGCAGAAACACACAATCACTGCACGCTGGTTACTGCAGACCGGTCCAGCGTTGAACTGTTCAGCTCATCTTCCTGCTGCCGCTTTTCTACAATGCTCTGTGAAAGAAAGATGCTGAGGTACCTACTCCCAGGAGAAGTCGTTGATGTATGAGGCCCCAGCAGGCAAGATAAATCCAGTCCAGTTCCCCGAGCAGAGGGGCCAGACCTCTCTCTGGTGAGCACTTGGGGATGGCTAGCTCTGGGCAGCTGGGTGGCAAATTTGGATGGCTCATTTCATGACAACCCTCTTCAGCTGGGAAAATGGATCATATTTTTTTTTAGGGTGAGGTGGATTTGAAGTAGCAGGTCTCAGAGCTGGTGCCTTTTCTGAAAGGATCAGCTGGACCCAAGTGGGGAATCACTGATCTCAGGAGCACTTGCCATCAGCCTTGAGAATCTGAAAAACCTGATTATTCCCATCATTCTGGTAACAGTGATTTTCAGTTGGATATAGACCAACTGACACACCAAGAAAGGGAAATTATCTTTTTCATGAAATGTTTGCTATGCCAGACTGTTATCACTGGTATTAGCTGCCAAACAGAAAATGTGAGCGTAGTCTTGGGAACCAGCAGGTAGGAATGGATGCGTTTTTTTGGTTAGCACAACGCCCCTGGAAATGCAGAGACCTGGCTGCTTTCAGCAAGGGCTACAAGACACACCTTTCTCCCTAAAGCCACCCCAGCTTAATTCCCATTTTTCTTTTATTTCCCTAGTAAGGAATCAGCAGGTTTCCAGTCCTGCATTGCAAATAAGGCACCCGTACACTGTACAGTGGGCTAAGAGAAGAAAGAAAAGACAAGCCAACAGCCTTCCTGTGTGTATCAAGTGTCTGGATTTTAGAATAACCAAAAGACATGGCACTGTTGTCCTGTATTTTATTAGGAAATTAACAGGCTGATTGATAACCTGAAATTACACAGTGAATCTCATTTAAAAAATGTTCAAAATCATGACAATAATTTTGATTTCTATAAAACATAATGCCCAGATACAATTCCTGTTTATGTCTGTAAGTTAAATTTTTACACCCTTAACATTTGTCTAACTGTACAGCAGCAAGGCTGGATAATTGTAACATAATCTGTAAAGTTAAATAAAGTATACTTTTCTTTGCAGTCCGAGTGAAAGAGATGAAATGTTGAAAAGAAAGCCTGGAATATGAGCAGTGCTATGAGAAGGTTCCCTGTGATCTCAGTTCATTACACATCAGTATCTCAGACTGCTCAAAGATTTTAAAGAGTGATGACGTTAACTGCTGTGCAAAGTTACGAGGCTTTAGGGCATCAGTTTTCCAGGAGAGGGAGAGAGACCACCGTGAGGTACAGGCTCTGCAGCGAGGGGAGTAGGGTGCACTGGATGCATATGATGCTCGAAGTGCAAGAGTTGGTAAATCTGTCTACATCTCCCTCTGTTGCCAGCAGTATGGGCTACCACCACCACCACGTCGGACTAAATAGCTTTTCCTGACACTCTGTCAGCTTTAAAAATGTTCCACGTTCCGAGCAGGGCTGGCTGGTACAGGTGCTGACTATCCATAAGGGCGGAATTTCAACCTTAGTAATCAAAATCCTGCTCACGGTGAATGTGTGAAAAATCACACTGAGCCAAGCCCTGCTGGCTTTACTGCACCTACTGTGGGGGAACGTGGCTCGGCTCCGTGGGTTGTAGCTCAGGCCCTCGGTCCTCTAAATTAGAGCTGGCACTTTTCAATACCCAATGACTCTTGTAGGGAGTTGAATTTCTCAGGACATTATTCAGGAAACTAGTCAAATTGTCATATATGCTGTCTGGCTGAGAGATGCTCTCCTGAACCGGGGCCTCGATTCCTGCAAGGATTATGGATGCTCAGTGAGAGGCCAGCTCAAGCACTTGACCAGCAAGTTCAGTCACTTCAGCCTCTCGTACTCTTGTTGGTGACTGTAAGCTAAAAACCAGTAGATTTAAGAAGCAGTGGGCCTTCTTTTTAAAAAAGCTATTTCAGGACAAGTACATTCAGACCACGGTGTTTTCTATTTATATATAAATTCTTTGGCAACGATTTTCTAGAAAGCAGAATCATTTTTTCTATGTAATACTTTATTTTCTCCCCATGAAAAACTGATATCTTAAAAAATCTATAGCACTTTCCACTATAAATAGTATTGTTCCAGATTAAGGATTAGTTCCTCCCTGAAGAAAAACAGATTTGAAAAATCTGGTCATTATCTGATAACTACGTAGCAATGTTAAAATAAAACAGAAAAAGAAAATCATTCAGTATGTGGTTTGCCATTCTCTAGAATGTTAGTGTACGTTTATACAATAAAAACAACATAAGTTACCCTAGTTTGTTTTAAAAACCTTAGTAGTAGAAATATATCGCTATCTGTAGATGCATAAACAGAATGCACTTTTTCCATCTAAGTTCAAGTA
This sequence comes from Tyto alba, assembly GCF_018691265.1. Lineage (NCBI taxonomy): Eukaryota > Metazoa > Chordata > Aves > Strigiformes > Tytonidae > Tyto > Tyto alba. The sequence continues at coordinate 4,246,768 of NW_024881329.1, read as the reverse complement.
TTATTAGAATATTATTATTACTATTATTATTATTATTATTAAAGGAGCTCTATATCCTTGCCACTTTGCCTGTCTTTACATCGTTTTGGTCTTTCTGAGAAATAGTGAGTTGTGATCATTTCTTTCTGGACAAAATCAACGTGGAGCTTCAGTGAGTTTTGCCTGGGAGAAGAGAGCCTGGCAATCCCTCGGCTACGGCGGGCGGCTTTCTAAGAGCGTACTTGAGACTGGTGGTACAGGTATAGTAGTCGTGCGTTTTCTTGGATGGCCAATGAACTTAATTCCTTCCAGGTTCTCAACATTCAGTCCCATTTAAAGGAGAAAGGTGGGAAGAACCCAACCCAGCCTTATACCACATCAGGATATATCATCTTCGTTTATTTTCGGTACTGTCAGTTGCTCGTAGGTCGGCAGGGTGTTATTAGGGAGGAAAAGATCTGAACTGACATTGTTGCCTCTCTGAGATGATCTGTTGTTCCCTTGATCCCCCTGCTGACGGGAAACCAGATGATGCAGCATATCTGTAATGAGGTTCAGTTTCTGGTCCATTTGTGTAACCTACAAAGGCAAAGGGAAGGTTTGTTTAGCAGCAGCACGTGAGAAAATTGCAACAAACCATGCGATACAAATGCAATATTAAAATGACAGTTTTCTTAATTAGGTTCACAACCTCTATGAGGACACCACAGATTCACAGCTTATCAAACGTAGCATTAGAAATTAAATCCAATTTAATTTCAGTCAGAACTGGATGAGGACAGGCCTGTTAATACCTCTGGTGTGTGCTTTGACACTCATTTTATACCTGGATGAACACGTGACAAATGGGCTTTTAAAGAGATGTGCTGGGATAGAGAACTAAGTCCCACAATCAAGTTTCTGTGGGTTTTTGTTATTACTGGGTCCATGTTTTTCCTGAAAACACGATAAACTTGTAACATGCTTACATGCCTTAATAATATCAATATGCTCTAGTAAATATCTGCTCTGCTTGCAGTGATCTAATCAACTTTAAGATAGGACTGACTGATGCTTTTTGTTACATTTGGGTCCAATTACCAGCACAGGCCACAGAATGCCCATAGTTATTTTTGCTGCCGTGAGTGTATAGCAGCTGGCTCTGTGGCCAGGGCTGGGAGTGGGGCACGGTTGGGTTTTACACTTTCATCCCCGCAGTGACACAGCCTTCACTAGGATTGCCGTTTGAATTACACAATTCACAGCAAGCGAGAAACTCTTCTAAGTTGGTGAAAGCCAATTTTTCAACTGGGGGGCTGCAAGGGAAGGTTCAGCCTGAATCCATAATGCTCATTTTCTTCTGCCTTTAGACAGAAGCTCCTTAAATTATTTAGTGCCTTTTTTTTTTTTTTTTTTAAATTTTTTTCTTTCCTTTCCTTTTCTGCTCTTTCTTCTAATCTTCAGGAAAAAATATAATGAAAAATCAGGATACCTAATAGAGGCTAAGTTACGGGTTTGTCCAAAATTTAGACTCTGTTTGGTGTACATGTGTGGTACTCAGAGGAAAATCATGAATGAAATGTTTCTAGGAGCACCACAGGTTTAGTCTCTGGTTTCTTGCATTTTCCAGTCAAGAGAGAACCTGTATCACCCCTTTTGTCTGGCATGGGAAGCCTCCTCTCTGCGCTGGCTCCAGTGTACTGAGCGAGATGTCCCGAGGGGAAGATGGGCACTTCCAGCTTCAAAGTCCTGCCCACTCTCTGCCCCTTGGCACGGCAAAGCATTGAAATTGGGCAGTTTGAGTCTCACTTCTGGCCTCCTACTCCCTTCTACAAGCCTAACGAGAAAGCCTCGATTTTGCCATTGTAGTCTTTGACCCATCGATCCACGGGGATCCTAAAACACTAAGTAAATTCTAGGCAAAAAGATGTAATACATTTTAAAAAGGGAAAAGAAAGTAGGCAGAAAAAAACGTGATAGGAATAAATTGCTGACTAAAATATCTGCTAGAAGCAGTGAAAGGCACATAAAACCGCCAGAGAGAGCATGAGTGGGAGCAATTTATATGTGCCTGGCTATCATCCAAGTATCACACAGGATAGTAAAAGACAGTAAGGCTGAGCAGAACATCAACAAACCTGGAGGATTTCAGCAGAGACTAAAATGTTTTTCCACCATAGAGAAAATGCGTTTTTTTTTTTTTTTTTTTTCCCCAAACACTTTGTACAACTGGTAAGGAAGCAGATACAGTGATTTAAAAATATGAGGTGCTGGAGATTTATACTTTGCAGCTGGTTTTGAAAACATTAGGCAAAGCACCCTAGATGGTACATGAAACACTAGTAATTCTGGATGGAAATGGCTGTTGAAAGATGAGTTTCTTCGAATGAGGAAGCTGAAGAAAATATAAGTTCAAGATTTCTAGAAGAAAATACAGATGGAAAATTGAGCAGATCATTAGGTTGTCATTTCATCACTATTTGTTCACTCCCTTAAAAAAAATGCATGCTTTGCCCAAATGGTGCCAATCGCAGATGGCAAACTCATGATGCTCCAAGTGTGACAGTACAAATCAGTGCTAGTGAAGCCTGCAAAAATATCTCATTCTTCCATCTCCCATTGCCCAGCTATCACTTGCTTTCTGAGACAGCTGCACTGGAAGGTCTGTAGTGGAAGACTGGAGACAAAGAGCTACGTTCAGAGTCCAAAGGACAACTTTTCCGCTAACAAGAACTGTCTTTTTGCTAATTATTCTAAACTAACTAGAGGATTTATATATATATATTTCTTAATTTGTGATTCCAGGCAGGGATTACCAGAGGAAACACAGACTGAAGATATATCTGGAAAATGTGCATTTATGAAACTCTTGCAGTGATGAGCTATTGAACATGACAGTAGATTGGACTGAGATCTGGATAGTCCTTCAACAGCTGTGCATCTTGGTGATGAAGTACTGGAGAGAAGTGACATGTGAATAATCTTGCTGGGAAATAAATTCCCAGAGATAATTGTCTAATTTTTCCTAGGGAACAAGGTTTGGCTGCTGCAGCTGCGGAGTGCAGGAGGCCCACAGAAGCAGAGGCAGAAGCTAATTGCTATTGAGCTGAGCCATCTGAGATAAAAAGACCTTCGTCTTCTGTGTTCCTGCTTATAGGGGTAGGGCTCTAAAGCCACCAGGCTTTTGCAGAGGGAGGTCCGGATGGCTGGTTGTGTTTAATTGTTGTTTAATCAGTTTTGCTTTCCAATAAAGCAAGCCATTTCCCAGGGACTTCTGCACCCGTGAAGGGCTTGCCCCAATATACGCTGAAGTCAGTGGTACTTTTTGGCAATCACAGACTTCCAGTGACTTCAGTGGGCTTTGGATCAATTTTGGACTGAATCGTCAATCCCAAACAGTAACATATTCTTTGGATATTACCGGAGAAGGAGCAACCTGGATTTCTGTACACTGCTCTGCTCATACTTCGTGGGGCTGGATCAGAAAAGATGACATTTGCAAATGAGATGACAATGGGACGATGGGCCCCCACCCTTGGTTCTGCCAAAGGGGTGTCTGCTTAAAGCATGAGACATTTTACAGAGAAGTAAAAACCACCAGAAGGCAACTTCTACTGTCATTACAGGCCTCTGATGCGCAAGAATAAGAGGCTTGCTGGTGAATGGCCTTGCTTATTAGCATGCCCAATCTGCCCATCCCCATCCAAACACACATCCTGAAATACACTGTCCACTTGTTTGCTGCAGAGATAACTATACCACTAGAAAAACGTCATCATGTGCAACACCCTTTTTCTTAAGCTAGCTTTATGCACTTAGCATGGAGAAGTGTATCATCTCCCCTCAATCATACTTTCAAACACGTTTACTTGATTAGAAATTAGCTATGATGCCAGAATGAATAAAAGTAAAGCAAACAGAAAAACTGCTGATGTTGCTATAATCTTAACTGCTTTGGACAAGTCTGATCCCTCTACTTAAAACAGCAAACAGTGTTAATTACATAGAAAAATAACTCAGACTGATTTGTTTCTTTTAGGAAAAACTAAGTAAGCTCTTTCTAGCTGATTTATGTTTCATTAGAAGCATGATGTTTGGATGATCAAATTCTTTATATGCAAATAATTTCCTTTGTATTTTATAGTTGTTGGGGAGAGGAAGCAGTGTTTGAAACTCTTCAGAAATTACACACCGCAGTTATTTATAAGTTTTACTGAAATATTGTATGAAAACAAGATTTTTCCATCCTCCAAGATAAGTTTTTTTTTTTTTTAAAAAAAGATCCAAGGATCGTAGATTGAGCACAGATGGAGAGAAACAGATTTAAACAAGTTTTGAACCTAGCTCTTAAAAATGAATAAAACAATCCCATCCATGCAGTGCACTGAGGAAAAAAAAAAAAAAAAAAAAAGAAACCCCAACCTAAATAGTTCTTCACAAAGGCTGAAAAATTAGAGCACAAATCTTAAACGGAACATCATGAAAAAATGTAGCTATGTTACAGAACAGATTTTTGCTCTCCCTAAAAAGTGACAGAGGCACATGACTACTCCGACCCCCCCCCCACAATAGACCAGTGGTGGTGACGTTGTTCCTATGAACTACAAAGTCCTCTGAGGTCACGTTGTCAGGAGCAGCAGTCCTCTACAACTGGTTATAAAGTGACATATCAAATTTTATAAAGGTATTAAAGGCATTCCAGGAGGTGCTAGTGAACAAGACAGAGACTGTTCTTGTGATGAGAGAACAAAATAATGAGCAATTTATCTATTAAAATTCCACAGATCTTCATATTATATTAATTTTAAGTGCCCTGTAATTTTAAGCATTCATAATAAATTAATGGTACGATTCAGAACATAAAATGTAACAATGAATTTCTTTCCTTGAGTTTTTTTAATAAAAAAAAACAAAGAAGCCTGAGTGGCTCCAGGGACATCTGGAGCAGAATCTCCTTTACCCGCCCCTGTAATGGAGAACTAGAGAGCAGCACTCCCAAAACTAATTATAGGGATTTACCGGGAAGGGGCAAGGACAGATGGAATTATGGAGCTGAGGGGAATGGTATTTTCAGCCATGGATATTCAGGACGGGGGGGAAGCTGAAGGGCAAAATTTGGAGTTTGGCATAATTTAGGCCACAAAGACCACAAATTACTAATCAATTATGCCAAGTGCTGCTCCATGATCTGGAGGGATCAAGGTTGATTAATGCTGTCAATTAAAACTGTCTCATCTGCCCTCCATTCTCATTCTCAGAGATTTCAAAAGTAAATATCACTGAGGGTAAAAATCATAGTCCCTTTGGACAGAATGGTGGTTTGTAACTACCTATGTTCTTAACACAGTTGACTGATTAAACAAATAATTTGTGCTTAATCCAGAGATTTTTTTATCAGCACGGTGCTCACTCAGTGGGTTCAGGAGGACTGTGCTTGTTCTTAATACAGAAAGCCAAGCGTGAAGCTGCTAAAGGAGAAAAGGAAAACCAGAACCCAAGCAACACTCAGCTGAATGAAAATGTGATAAAGGAAGACTGAAGCTACTTTTCCAAAATCGGACTCCCAAGTCTGCTACCCTGACTTGAGTAGCATGCGTTCCTGAGGGTGCAGGATTTTAGCTCACAGTGAACCAACTCTTTAAGGCAGTTTTTCAAAATAATTGAAGATGATTGTGGAGATCTCCATGTATTTATCACTCCTGGTGGCCTGTTAATAAGGAGGACCCTATTGCTCCGCAGTGTGGCAAACTTCTAGGGAAAGAAAATGATGCTTTCTTCATCTGTGCATCCTTGTAAGTGGTGGTGTATACAGTCTCTACTGTATTCATTATTCAATACTATACTCAGTAGTAAGATAGCTTTATATTTCAAAAAGACACACAAAATGTCTGAGGGAAGGTATCAGTATCAAGCGACACTTAAGAAAATGAGTGTATTCTGCAAGTGAAGGTGTGGTTATAAAGCACTTTTTTTCTTTGGTGGGACTCATCCTATTTAAGTTCTGGAGAATATTGGAGGAGGCTTCAGAGAGCTGGCTCCTCTTCTTGCTAAGTCCCTATACATTTTGGTAGCTCAGTATTTCTGAAAGTTCTTACTGCTTTAGTTTTGAGGGCCCTGTGGATAGGAACAAATACAATGTTAGGAGTGGACTTCAAGAGAAGCTCAGGGATAGGTATGGGAATCTTCATAGAGGATTTATTTTAAATCTTTCTCTGTACTAGTAGCAGGAGAGACCAACAATTTCAGTATTATTAAAGAAAGGTTCTTTCTTCAGGCACATGACTCTTCAGAAATCATGGTAATAGACATGGAAATCATTTACAGTACCCAAGATCCCAGATTCTTGCGAATTCCCTTATCAGAGCTTCTGGCTTCGATTTGTTTATTTTGTTGCCAGAGATTAGGCAGCAGTCTTGCTGGAGGTTATATACCCATCGCTAGGTGTTTATAGGAGAATGTAATCTGCATGAAGGAAGATTTGTTCGCCAGACTGTCCGTACTTTCTCTTGAGAGATGGCCAAAGAAGGGAATACGTGTGCGGTGTCTGGGGGGAGGATAGAGGAAGTGGAGTCAGTGAGAAAACACTTTCCTCTACTACAAGATTACTCATTCCTAGAAAAATATAAAGGCTAAGCTTCTGAGGAACAAAATTAATAGGTTTTGAGGGTTGCACGTGACAAGTCACTTCCTAGTCAATGAAAATATTATATGAACACTGTAACCACTGTCTTAACTGACAAATAAAAAGGATAACTTTGAGACAAAAAGCATCTTTGGAAAGGCACTTGCTACACACGGTGTCCTAAAAACAGCTCTCTTGCATAAAGCTATCAGTGCCAATTGCTTCTTTGCTTTGAGATACTAAAAATTGTTCTGCTTTTTCAGTAAACTGAGACTGTTGCTGGTCTCATCTTACTCTGTATTTTTATAGTAAACTATTTCTCCTACACTTCTAAAAAGTATAAAAAAAATACCCTTATTTTTTTGTAGTAGTGACGCTTAAATGGCTGCTGATAATTCACCATTAATCAGGGTGTGCCGTTTGTGCTTTCAACAGAGGGTGATGACCTGGGACTGGGAAGAAACTTGTGAGTCGTGCGGTCAGGGTCAGAGCTCAGAAACAACCAGGTTTTATAAGCCAGTTGCAGGCTCTGATTCTCCAGAAGTTACCTTGATAACAGTGAACTGCTATTGAAAAGGGCTTGACTCAGCATAGTAAATTCCGTATAGAAACTCAGTTTTGTCACACGTTTTTCTCAATTATGTTGGGAAGTAAAACAAACTGATAACATCAGCATGTGGCCATTTGATTACTGACTGTAACACTTGTGGCATTTTAAAGTATTTTTTGTTTGTTTGAAGAATTTTGTCCTGATTGTGCAGCACAAGCTCTAGGGTGCCAGATGCTCAAGCTATAGGACATGGGAGAAATGACTGGGTTGATTTATGCATTCTTTCTTTCCATTAGAAGTGGGAAAGCAATTTTGATAAGCAAGTAACTATACTGCAGCAAATTAATTTTCCTTTCCAAATGCCCTTTTCCCCAACGAAAAACATCTTTTTCTAAAAGCTTCCTCAAAGTTTCTGGAAATACGACATCTCTGGTTGAATATTCACTCAGCTCCATTTCTTTCATGTGGATTTTCATGGTTCTTAGAAGACTGTAGATTACAACCATAATGTCACTTTTCACATTAGACATCTCCCTTGAATTCTATTTGAAGCCAACAGTAGCAAGAAACATGCTCTGACAGGTCAAAAACTGAGAAACTGCTATGAAAAAAGCCACTTCTATAATATGTGATTAAATAAATTATCATATAATATAAAAATACAGCATATATGTTACCAAACACAGAATATTGGCAGCATGTTTTTACAACTGCATCTTTTATGATACTGCCATTTTCCCCCAAATGAAAATGAAGATACAGCCTTCAGGAACAGCAGTAGCTGAAGAAGATATTATGCAGTGAAGAAGAAACCTTCACAGCTATCCCTGACTATTTCTAGCCACTTGCACACAACTTATGTACATAATCCTTATGTGAATAAATGCTGCAGATCAGCATCAGGCAAAACTTCAGGTACAAGAGGAAGTATTAAGTGAGACCTACAAAGAAACAAGCAGTGACAACAGATGCTGTGCTTACGTAAGCAAGCAATTCCTTTAAGATCTTAAAAATGATGAGAAATAAAAAGAAATCAAAAGTTACAAACACAAAAGTTGATTTGGTTTTTACACGTCACTTTCAGAAAATTATTGGGCTATAACTTGCTGCTTGGCTAAAGGAAGCAAGGTAAGATGAAGACCTCGCCTTCTAACAAGGAGGTTGGTAGAACACTGGCAAACAGAAGAATTAAGTGACGGGAGAATGAAATGCACTTGGTCATGGACTGTTCTAGAGTACAAGGCCTCAAAAGGCGGAAAGCTTTTGGGGCAGTGCTTGTTTCAGAAGTGGAGAGGATTCAGAAAGACCTGAGGGTAAAAAAAGTTGGAAAGGGATGACCGAAAATGCTGCTAGCCAAGGCAGAAACGAGGACCATGATGGATGTGGCTGGAGGAGATGGTAAGAAGCAGAGACTAGACACGGCTGCTCCTTGAGAAGAGAGAGCTGAGAACAGTGGCCCTGGTTCAGCGCTTTTGTTGCTGCTATTAACAACTGCTTGCAAAAATATTTGGTTTATTTAAAATACCCAAACTGTTGGAAATCAGCTCTTCCCGAGAATCTTTCTTTAGCCATAGGTGTAGATTTGGGCCGTGAAGGCCCTCTGCTTGCTCCTGGCTCCCCACGCTCCCAGGCCAGGCCTGCTGGCCTCGCCGTACTGGGTGTGTGCCCAGATGTGTGCAATGCTCGCAGATCTATCTGGCATCCAGAGGGCTACAGCCAGGCAATTAAAATTTGTGGTTGACTCTTGTTGTAGGTAAATGAGACAAGCCTTAAAACACATGGAAATTTTCAAGTTAGGACAGTGTCCAAAATCTACAGTCTTTGGCCCAGCACCGCCTCAGGATACAGCATTTTTTTTCTCTAAAATATTACAAAGGTCAGATATTTATTTTTTTAACCCTTTCCTCTAAACTAACAGAGTATCAGTAGATGAACAAGGGAGCTTGGAATGTTTTTCTCTCCTTGCATGAAGCCTGGAAGGTGAAGTGTAGGGTCTTGTCTCTAAATATAACTTTTATCAGTAGCTACTCAAGAGGAGATAATCCTTCTATCCTATCAACTGAATATTCTGGATTTTTCAAGAATTTGCTTATCTTCATTTATTATTGCCCCACCTTCAGGAAATAATACCTCATTGACTAGATACAACTGTCTTCCATTTCCGTTTAAAAGTAAGACACAAACTAGCAAGAAGAGAGGATTCTTTCCTTACAAGTGAATCATTGATACCAAAAATATGAGACGTTCACGTATCCACAAATATCACTGGACATCCATCTAGCACCATCATCATAAGCAGTTTCCCAAATTATGCTTAAATTGAAATCCAGCCTTATGGAGGATGTCAAACAGGCTTGAGATAAGAAGAAATATAAGGGAACTATTGACCAAAGAAGCCAGGAAGTCCCTTATCTTTATGCAATAATTTGGATATAGTTATAGAATAAATGGAGGTCATTAGTGCATCTTATGTCCAAAGCACTATGTGAAACCTTGTGTACCTATACAGTAGGACACTGCAGTAGATATGTGCTGTTATTGCTAGCACAATGAGGAAAACTGAGGCAGTAAAGTTGATGGCACACCTTCAGATATGCTAAACATCTTTAAATTCAACTTGGAAGGAGAAGCTCTAACAAAACCTTAAAAATCTTTCCCCTGTCCTGGGCAGATCTTCAGATCTCAAAGACAACTTCAAAGCACTTTTCTGATTTTTAATGAGACAGAAGGTTGGTAAGCTGATGGCTTTCTCATTCTCAATCACTTTCTTTTTCAGCAAAACATTCTTACGTTGGGTCCTTCTGGTTGAGCACCCCAGTACCTATCTGCAGAGGAGAGAAAGACTCTTTGTTTAGCTAACAGGCACTTATATTTCAGATGCTTCAGTTCCACAGATGTGAAGAAAACTCCCCGTGGTACTTGCCTCTGGAGGACTCTTTCTGCTGGTTTAATCACGGCAGTACAGCCTCTGAATATAACTCCATATTTTTGTTGTCAGAAGTTTGGCTATCAGACAACAGCTTTCTCCTAGCTGTAGATTCTCATTTCCAATGTGGAACAGTGGCATATTTACAACACTTTAGGGTTAAAAAAAAAAAAAAAAAGTAAAAAACCCAACTAGCATAAAAATATGTCCCAAAGTCTTCTCCACAACAAAACAAACCCCAAACCAAGCCCCCCTACCACCGTCACCAATTAAAGAAAACAAAAGTGACTAATCTTGACCTCTCTCCAAAGGGGAATGTTTTGCTTCTTGAATCCTTGGCTCTGGCTCTCGTATGATACTGGGACTATGACTAATAACCTCTTGCTGGAATATTGCTGATAATTTCACTGTTGAGTAGCTGTTCTTGTTCTGGATCATCATAGTATGCACTTAAGTTGCCAAGATTTTATTTAAAAAAAAACCCCAAAGAATAAGATATACACTCATAATCCCCAGTGTTAGAAATACATTTTTCAGCTTTAGCTGTTAGGTTTTGCCTGACAATTTTTCCTCCTTCCTCCAAACTGTTATTTTTCAGATGCCTGCTATGAAACGGTTCCCTTTTTCCTTTCTTTCTCTCAAACGCTTTTCCTAATTCAAAACAGATTTGAGACCGCTGCTCTTTTTAAAGCAAATATGCCATGTATCACATCGAGTTAGGTCAGCATCGCTTATGTTATGTTTCACACTTCACCCAAATGAGGCATCCATACTGCTTTTCAAAGGGAATAAAGCCAGACCAGGTGCACCGGGTTTTCTGGTTTGAATAGAAAGTAAGACATATCCACAGGTTATGGAACTGATCTTATGGCATGGCATGAGTAGGAAAGGGCAGCACTATCTGCTTTTTACTTGAAATGTTAAAAAACAATATGACTTCAACTGTTTTTTCAAACAAAAGGTTTTGGGTCGGTTACTTTTTTAGCATCCATAATCTATTCATTATTTATGATTTGATAGTTACTTTACAGGCGAAAAAGGACATAAACTCCTTTGTATCTAAAATGAGCTTAAAAAATTAATAACCATACGATGACTTCTGCAGCAATCAAAAATGGAAGAGGAAAAGGAGGGGGCAGAGAAAGGGAGAGAAGCAATTATAACAACAGTGAGTTTTGAGATTCCCTGAGGGCTGCTGGTAATTAAACCAATGGCAACATGAATCTCTGTTTGATGTGGTCATGAATTTGTTTTCAAAAGAAAAATCTTTAAAAAGATTCTTTCAAGAGAAATTTTTAGAGAACAAGCTCAGCATGAATAATTAGACCAGAAATACATTGATAAATATTATTATGGAGAAGTCATTTATGGGCCATGACATTTGAAGGTTAGAAATCCTGGTGATAAATAAGGTGGCAAGTTTGCACCCATTCTGAACACACAAAACCAGGGCTATGTTCTTGTATGCTTGAGCCTGCTCCTCAGAAAGGAGGCGGCCTCTTGTTTTGCCATTGCATTAAGCTTTACAAAGACACAGATTCGAGACAGAAAATTTCAGTGGGAAGGCTCAGTGGAACGAAAGAAAACCACACACAATTCCAAAGGCACTTTTCATTCCCAGGGGCTGCACAGAGATCAGAGGTGAAATTTATTGGTGATAAAAAGTCTGCGAGCCCACTCTACTCCCCCAGCTTTTCCAACCGCCATTTGATTCTGCTGAAATCATATCCTTGGAAGTATCTCCTTCAGAATACTCTGAAAATAAAAATGCTTTCATTTAGTAGAAATATAAGTACCCAGCAAAACCACTGAAATCCAGAGAAGATGCATGTGCTCTGCACCCTCTAAAATCAAGTTGCTTTGGACACCCCAAAACAGCATTTCATTCATTTACTGACTGCTTCAAAAAGTGGAGGCAGATACAATCACTCACAAGCCAGCAAATAAGCAATGAGTGAACTAGAATGCAATATATTTGCCAGTGGAAACCCATGTTTAAAAGGAAAAGAAACTGCTTGTTGGCTGTCATGGTATTATTCATAAACGCAAACTAGTAGATCTTACTGATACCAGGAGCAAAACTACAACAAAGGCAACCAACTGCTAATGAAGAAGGGTTTTCAGTCAAATTTCATGGGTCATGCAAAGTCATTACCATGCCTGCAGGAGTTCTGCCAGTTGAATTTTGGGGAAATGAAGTGATTATTTTGTTACGCATTTTGTAGTTTTAGACATTTTTCTTTGAATTCCAAGTTCTGAAGGCAACCAGCTATGTGCAAATACTAGCTTCAATTTCCAGAGTTAGCTTCTAACCAACATTATGAAGAGGAAACCTTGAAAACAGGGCTTCTGTGTACACCAAGATCTCAGAAACTGTATTTTTAAGACTCTGATATCTGTTCCTTTTTTTTTTTTATTTTTTATTTTTTTTATTTTTATTTTTCTTAAACACAACCTTATGGCTTTAAGCCAATTTCCTAACACTTTGGGGGCTTGAAAACTAAGAGACAGATCATTTGGCTGCTGCCGGTAACAAGTTCTGCATGGGTTAACTTTCCAAAATGGTTCCATTGCAGGTTTCCTTCTGGTTTTGAGTCAGTTAAAATATCAGGGCTCTTCTTCATAACATTTTAAGCTATAATGACTTCAAAAGTAAACAAATGTTTCTGATAAAATAATGTGTTTGAAAAATTTAATGGATGACAAAAGATAACAAAAAATCCTTAGTGCTTTTCTTTGTCAATAACTTCTTCTAGGAATATAGTCAGGCTGGGAATTTATTTGGACTGGTAAACCGTGACTCAAAAAGTGGATCTATTGGCAGTGTAAGCAACTGCTCAGTGGTGGAACCAAAAGGCTCACAGTCTTTGCTAGCTGATTAATCATCATGACAGGCTTGAAGGCTAAATAATCTGCTCAGCTCAAGATATTAGATGTGCATCCATCTTTTGCTATTCTTCTGGTTATTAGGCAGTAGCCTGGATTGTTCATTCTTAAGATAAAGATGATCATGACTGTTCAAAATGAAAAGGATTTGGGCTTTGTAATTTTATTCAATGATGTAAGAGGCTTCTACACAAGATAACAATAATATATATAGTCTAGTCATGATTAAATACTGGAAGATCCTTCAGGCAGAGGTGGTGACAGTCTTGCACAGAAATCTTTGTGACGCTTCCCTTCTCCACTCCCACCTCCTACCAGAACTGTTATCAATCGCACGAAGGAGGAGCATGAACATGTAGCTGGGTCTCTCGCCTCAAGCCCCTGCCATTAAGGGCTGCACTAGCCCCTGTTAAATCCATAACAAAATGCAGCTTCTCTGCGATGGGAGGCAGCATCTGTTTCACAGCACACAGTAACACTCCACAGCACTTACAGATAGGAAAAAAGAGCAGTGATACGACGAAAACATAGGAGAACATCGTGCTGGCAGAAAGAAGCTACCCAACGCTGTCTAAGACAGACAAAGAGTGCTACAGGTTCTTAAATGGTTGCAGGTGGTGAGAGACATCACTCTGTCATGAGAAGGACCAAGTTTGTCTTGGGCATCACTCAGGAAGGGCTTCATTGACAGTGGCACTCTGGGAAGGGAGCACCGCAGGATCAGCACCCTGCTTTCTGAAGCAAGGAGCAGCCTGCTCCTCCGGGAGACTGATAATTTGTGCTCACAGAAGCCAGACTGTGCTTTACTTGGAAGATCTGAGCATCACCGCACAAATTGGCTTGTCTGCAAGCACTCCTTATTTTCCCTTTGCATATTTTCCCTGAAAGAGTGAAAGGGGTTACTATGGTGTTATTTATTTGCTAAGTAGTGTCTTTCCCCCCATCCAACAGAGAGAGTAATCAGCCGCGCTGGATGAACTCATTCACACCTAATCATGCAACCTTTGAAAAAAAGGTTGCCAGATAGCACCTATCAAGGACCTTATAGATTAAAATGCTAACGCCATTCTGAATTAAGTAAGGCATTTTCATCCACTTTCATGGATGGCTTTATGTGATTCAGATAACAATTTTAGCTGTGACATATCTGTTCTGAAATGTGAAAGGAGTTTAATTCAGACTCAAGCATCACAGTTCCTTTCAGGTATAAGTTGCTCCTTTTTACTTTATAGTACCTGCATGGTCAATTTATATATTCAAGCAACAGTCTTTTCAAATCAATAAATAATCTCTGAACTTATAGCTAAGTTTTAAGATAAATGCTGAACAACAGTGGGAATAATAAAAATGATAAAAATACCAAGGGCTTCTGTTTTCATTTTTGACCTCCAAGCCTCAAAATGCTTTATGATACCCAGTACTCACAGCTGAGGAAATGGAAACAACAGAATGTGAAATGACTCGCCTCAAGTCCTGCAGAAAATGATGAGTGATCCAGGAACAGCACCCAAACCGCCCGAAAACCCCACGGTAACCACACTGATGCATCTTTCTAGATGGGACATGGACTGGCGTGACAACACAAGTGTCTGGCTGCCTTTTAAAAGCTGATGTACAGAGAAGGCAGAGGAGGTCTGGTTGCACTTACTCCTCTGTGGCTCACACAGTACTCACAGTGTATATGTGCAAGGGAGAAGACCACGTGTGACCAGCTTTGACATGCATTATTTATAGAACAGTTCTACTGACTGAAAAACTAATAAATCCATAGCCTGCAGATGATGTGCAGACATACAGACACATCATCACAAGTATCACTTTATCTTAATTGTCTTTTTTTTTTTTTTTTTTTTTTTTCCCCTGCTTGCAGCACAACAGAGCATCTAGTACAACAGCAAAATAAGCCTCTGACTAAAGCAGCAGCTTGTTTAAACCACAGTGTTTCTCCACATACAACTGACACATAGGAATGAGGGTAATTTTCCCGGGAAACATTTCTGTGTGAATATTTCACACGTGTCAAAGTCTGTCAAACCTGTTTGCAATGCAGTGCTGCAAGTGGCTCAGCACTTCCCCTACTCTCTGAGTGCCCTTGACTCCCAGTGAGCTTTTCAGTGAGGAAGATCCACGTATTTGGGAAGAAATATATGTGAAACACAGTCTCTAACTTTCCGTAACAGTGATTGCACAATACAAGAGGTCAAAACAAGGTTTCTTTCCTTATGTATTGTAACTATGGTCTATTTATAATTCTGCAGTTAATTCAGGGCTTGTATATCTGTGATGGACAAAGAAGGTTGCCATGTATAGAAAACAACATGACCTCAATCTCTGCAGACAGTCCCAGAGCCTAAAAATGCCTTTGTTAGTACAGTGAACACCTGTACTAATTACGCCCTTCACTCACTCGGGGGTCATTGCTCATGGCAAAGGTTTTAAATCAGCCACCCCAGGAGACAGACATCATTATATTTCTAGAGCAGTCATTCTGATGCTGCAAAACTAGGCATCTCTGGAATATACTCACACTCTGAAGTCTCTGAAGGTGAAAAAACTAATACCCCATTGCTGGGCAAAAGAAGACGCTCCGGAACATTTGAATGAATAGAGAAAATTAAGAGAGTAATCAGATACTGTTGTTGAAACCTGAAGTTTAGCACTATTTTTAGATTTAAGCATATGTTCTGACTTTCATGTAAACAACATTTTTTTCCATCTCTCATTGTATACCAATACCTGACCCAGCAAAACTTGTAAGCATGTAAGAAAAGTCAAATAATTAATTTTATTTGCTTTATGATTCACAGATGCCATTTATGTACCTAAAATTATGCTGCAACTCAAACACCAAGCTCAGCATTCATTTTTGTCAGTGATGTAGCTCCCCATTTGAAGACATCTGCAGCTCTCCCCAGACGGGCCCTGCTCATGCTGATGCTGGTTCCTCCCTTAGCTCGGTATGCAAAACTTGAAGAGCCCATGGTATATAATCTGAAAACCAGCATCTAACTGGTCAGAGAGAGCAGAGATACCAGCATTTCACATTCCTCTTCTCCTAATCTGTCAGACTGCACGTAAAACCTACCAGCAGATTTCTCACAACTGCCTCCTATGTGAATGCTGAAAAGGTTTTCAAGGATGCAAATGAACAAACACACAAATTCTTCGTAAGGTCCCTAAGAACTCTAACGTTCAAGCTAAATTAGGCAATGAATCGATTAATTTTCTATCAGATTATCTCTGAGGTCTTTAATCTGTACTTCATCTTGTAGTTTACAAGCACACAGGATAAATTTTCATGGACATGTAGATGCAAATTTTTTCTACCATTTGTGTGACCCTTTTCAGTCAGATTCATTGGGCAACATTAGAAAAAAAATAATCCCTTGAGCTCTGCGTAGCCTGTGAACCCCTCTTTCTCCCCCCACTGTGACTCAGGAATGGGTCATGTTTTGCAACAATGTCTCCTAAATATACAATAGTACCAATTTGCTTCTCTTTCACCCCAGAGTAAATGAGGAGTAAATTTATTGATGTCAGTGGGATTAAGGTAATATAAAAGGCCTGAAATCACGGATCACTGTTAGCACTCAGAAAAATACGCTCAAAGGCTTGTCCACTTGCACACACATATCCCCTATAGTAACAGTATATAGTAAATAACACATATCACTTCAAAGAACTCATGTGACTAAATGAGACATTTTTTAAAGCAAATCTTTCTTCAGTGCACAGAGACAGCGTTTTTTTTTACTTTTTAAAAAGCCAACCCTGTCATGTCAATTCTAACCATGTCTTCATTCTTCTGTTATTTACATTTCCTAAGACTTCACAACTTCATAGAAAACATAGTATAAAAGAAAACAAACAAACAGAAAACACCAAGCCTGGCAGGGTATATTCAGAGAAACTATAGTTTTGGAAAAGAAATTGCAAGGTTTTTAGCATACGCTGTAAAAGTAATGATAACCAAAAGGTTATCTGAAGTGTAATTTAGAGAAATGTGTTTGCATTGTTTTCAGATAAAACAACCCCGAGGCCATGTGTAAAAGTCCTGAACTGCAGGACAGTAATGAGTTTGTGAATTAGGACTGTAAATTCCCTGTGCTGTGAATGTGGGAGCCATCAGGAGCACACACGATTGAGTCAGCAGTTACCAAGACACATACATAGAGTACAGGCCACTCAAGTCTCCAAACTGCCATTTATCATTTCCTGAGAGAACAGTTTCTTGGCAAGCCTCCTTTAAAAACATTTTTTTTCCAAAACAACCAACCATTCCAGCAGGCTATGAATACCACTATAATTTGGTCTATTTTTCATATCAAGTAGACTATGGACTCTGGTTTTCTGTTAATTAAAGAAACCTTCTTTTCAGATTTCCAAACGTTGTTTGCAGCAGGGTAGATCCCACAACGAGCCAGCTCTAAAACAGTGCCAGTTGCAGACCAAACCGTATCGACATGGAGAAAAAAACAACCCCGAAAAATAGAAACCAAACAAACCCATGGTTTGAAGTTGCAAAGCCCAGCTTAAATCATGCCAAATTCAGTTGCCCTGCCAAACTGTTAACTTTTCTCTCTGATGAAAATAGCTGTCTTGAGCTCGACTGTATTTCACACTCCTGAATGTGTAATGGCTTAGAGCTATCTATCAGAATTTGAACGCCATCTGTTCTTCTTCTTCTTATTGTTATTATTGCTATTATTATTACTACTACACACTAATAGCACTTAGGGGCCTCGTCTGAGAGCAGAGCCCTGATGGGCTACGAGTTGTCTGCACACACAGAGAGAAACAGCCCTTGCCTTGAAAAATGCATGATCTAAACAGATGAGATAAAAAAAGGGGTGGGACAAAGATTGTATTTTCATTCCTGTTTTATACATATGGAACTGAGATACGGAGGGATTAAATGTCTTGCCTGTGCTCACACAAAAAATATCTGGGGCAAAAGCTAGGAATTGAACCAAAGTTTTCAAGTTCAAATCAACTTCATCTTCCTTCTTTAACCCTATGCTTACTAGATACAAGCCCGTACTCAAATCTGTATTTTTAAGCTGAGACATCAGAGCCACGTTCAGCCTTTGGGCATACAGGGCCTAAGCACAGGAGGGGAACAACATGCCTTTAACCTCTTGCAAGAATATGTATGCTCACAAAGCAATAGTTACTGTGGCTTTTGTTCTCAAAGCTTTAAAAAAATCAAACTTGGGAAAGAAGGTCCCATATTTTGATTTCCTATTTGGTGAAGGAAGTCTGGATTCTGCTATTTCTCTGCAGAGTCCTCTGAACAAGCAGCCACAGAAACAACAAACTGTGCCATGCTTCAGGAAAAAAGTAAATAATCACTTAATGGGTTTCTCTAAACATCTGACCTGCAGTTCACACATTTTACTAAAAAAAAAAAAAAAAAAAAAGGAAATAAAGAGTAGTTATATATGTTTTAGTAAAGAACTATTATGTTACTTTGTCTTCAGATGACTTTCATCTTCTGAAAAAAAAAAAAACAAGTTGTTTTCTACTTCAGAAGGAGTTTCCTTCTGAAAATCAAGCAGTTTTACTTATTTTTTAAATTGTTATCTAGAATCATAGAATCATAGATTACCTCAGGTTGGAAGGGACCCATAAGGATCATCGAGTCCAGCTCCCTGCTCCTCGCAGGACTAGCTAAAACTGAACCCTATGACTAAGAGCGTTGTCCGGACGCTCCTTGAACTCGGACGGGCTCGGTGCCGTGACCCCTGAGGGGCCTGTGCCAGTGACCGACCACCCTCCCCACGAAAAGCCTTTTCCTAATGTCCAGCCTGAACTTCCCCTGACGCAGCTTCATTCCATTTCCCCGTGTCCTAGTGGTGGTCACCAGAGAGAGGAGATCAGCACCTTCCCCTCCACTGCCCCCCTCTACCCTAAGAATGTGTGATTTTAGAGGCTCTTACTTTCACCAAATAGGAAGTCAAGGTTTTGTTTTGTGGTTGGTTGCTTTGTCTGGGGTTTTAAAATAAACGTACCTGAAATTAGGACAACTTCCAGACAAATTTCAAGTCTTCATTCCAAAGTATGGATGTAAGAGAGCATCTCAAAACACTCACAAGCCTTAAAAATAATCACAGTAATATGGGTAAAATTGTGTGTCTATTCCTAACTTCTTGAAATGGCTGAAGCTTTGCAGCTGAAACATTCCCAAAAATTTTAGTCTGAAATGCCCAGAGTGGAAAGCTTCAGGTCAGAAGGTTAAAGTTGCACACAACTACAAACAAAGTCTTATAGTGGGAAATGTCTTATAAAGTTTTGGTAAGGCTCCAAAGCACTCCCAATGCCCAAGAACAAGCAGGTGAGTACACATAATAAATCCCCAAATAAATTTACATGCAAGACAAACTGTGCTTCATTACTTGGCTTCAATACCACGCTTTTGGTTAATTTACAGAAGAGAGGACTGTCATTACTTGCCTTGGTCAGTAAATAGTTTTTGTTGTACGGAAAATTATGGCATATCACAATTCTTTTGACTTCTCAAAATATTGAGATATTTCAAGGAGTGGCAATTGCAAACTATTTTACTTTGGAATCACACAAATGGCTCTACCTTCATAATGAATGTTGACAGTACTGAAACATTTAATTAAAAAAGTAAAAACCCTATCACTATCCCAAAGAGCCTAAAAGGAATAAAAAGACAACAGAATAGACAAAGTGCAGCATTTCAATGTCCTTGGATTAAAATGGTGATCACAATGAAAAAGTCTAAATCAATGATTCCAAGAAGGTTTGACTGAAAATGCTATCCAAGTAGCCTTGTTCACATGTGACAACACAGGGGTTTCTAGTGGGACTTCTGTTTTTCTCCAAAAGGCTAATTTTTGCCAGCTCTATCTAAAATAAGGCAGTTAGGACTTCCTACTTATTAAATAACATCCCCTCGCTCTGACAAAACCCGACCATTTCTCAGTCCTTACTTGCCGTTAGCTGGCCCTCCTGAGATGTCGACACAAGCGCCTGCTCGTTGGGGAGGCTCCTTGGAGCCGGCCTCTGAAGAACTGCCTGTCATGAGGGCTATCAGTTTAAAAATCATTTACAAAACTGCAGAATTTCCTGTTTCTGTACATGGCTCTAACTAGCTTTTTCCAGCAGAAATCCCCAGAGAGGCAAATTGTTTTTCCCTGTACAGAACTGAAACTACTAATGCTGTGAAGTAGCAGGACTGCCAAAAGCCTATGTACGGTCCTTGGACGGCTGAAGGGCACCTTTCCATCTCCAGCTTTGCCTGAGGTGAGCAGGTAGCAAGTCCTGTCCAGGAGCCTTCCAAAGCAGACTGTGTTTTGGGATTACTGTGTGAAAATACGATAGGATGGGTGTCCTCTAAAGCCAGTGAGACCTTTGCCATTGACTTTAAAAGGAGCAGAAGCACAGTCAAGAATAATTACTTTTTATCAACAACATATTTACTTTAGGATTAGCCCCAGGAGCATTCGGGTCAGAGCTGGCCCTGGAGGTGCGTCAATCTGAACCGTCAATTAGTGTCAGTGCTAGTCTACTTTTCCAAGTTTTGACAAAAAAGTCTCTCCTAGACTTTTTGTTGCGGAAATGGATGGAAAATATAAATCCATCCAATAATTAGAGGTGAAAATTTTCCATTAAATTCTGATGTTGCTTAGTTTCAGTGATACGAGAAACCATCTTGATCCTATAGCCCAATTTGTTAAGCCAGTCTTGTACACATTGATCTGATTACCAGGGAAAATACAGAGGGGAAAGAAAACAGCAAGAGCTGATCATGTGTTTTTCTGAGGCATGGGTCAAAAATCTTAGCCCCGACTGAGTCTTGAGGACTGCATCAAACTCGGGTTTACCAAGAGTATCCCTGCTCAAGAAGAAACGCAGCGACATCTGTAAACTGCATGGGATAACCCTGAGCTCCACGACGCAATCGGCAATACCAATGGACACTCACAACCGCACTGGCCAGCACTATCGCACCACCAGGAACCCTGTGTAGAGGGAATTTAACACTGAAAAGGAAGATGTTGAGGATTGCTGCGTGGAAAATCCAGTTGCACAGGGCAATACTGGAAAACATGGGGGATGTCGTGCTTTGAAGAACCTTGCTTGGGTACTCCAGAATGTTCTGTCCACTTCCCAGGAATGCTTGCACCTTGATTTGTATTCAAGGAGTTAATAAGGATAACACTTATTCCCTGGAAATCAGGGTGTGCCTGCTGCCTGTCTGAAATGCTTTTTTAGTGAAACCTTTACCTCTGCTTCCGACAGGACCCTTGTACCAGGCGGCCGACTCAACTGCTGGAGACCCTCCTCTGCCATCCGTAGGGATTTCTCTCTTTGGCTATAGAGGTTTCTATATAATTTTTTAAAATCCTGTTTTCTAGACAGGCTCTCCACTCTGTGTAATTATGACATTGTTTCTGATGTGAATGGTTCTCCTTGCCACCAACCTCCTCCCTGCCTTTCCCCCAAAATAAAAAATCCTGGTTGAAAACCAAAACAAATAGTAGATTTTTATCACATAGAATTTGTTAATAATACTTTCCCTGAAATAGTTCCCAGGCCTTTTTTAATGCACAAATAAAGGCCCAAACATTTACAGCCAGCACTCTAAGCCAACTAATAATTTATTTGAGCCATACTGAAAAGCTCAAGAGGGATTTTGAATGAAAAATCTAGTGAATAAACTGATAGCCAAATACTGCCTTGGAGTCCTGCCACTGTAATACACAGGATGCATGGAGCTCTGTCGGTGACCAAGGCATACACTGAAAAACAAACAGTCAATCATATGATAGTAAAGTCTTGTCAATCTAAAGCAGAAAAGATAATGTCTTTGAGTAAACCATGAGCCTTAATATTTCCTGACTTCAGTGGCACACAGATGACTGGGTGTTAAACTCCTACTGCTTTAAATTTATTATTTAAAAAAAGAAAAAAAGATATTTAATAATTTGACAATAAGATAAGAAAGGTAAAACTCTGTTTTCAGAACTTCATGGGAAACTTGTTACACGAAGAATTCCCAAAGACTTTACTGAGTGTTACAGAATATGCGTGTACAGACCAGGATTAAATCTTGTAGTATTAGATCAGAAAGACAGATCTTTTTAAAGTCACTTCAGAATTTTAAAATTACTTTGAGGTAGCTAAAACAAGATGATTTTCAGGGCTCAGGCTGCCATCTTGCTAAATGTAAAATAAATTATATGTCAAGAAGTAAAGAATTTTGGGCATGTAAGGAAACAATCTTCTCAACTTAGTAGTTTGTTTAAAATTCCTCTAAATTCACTATTTTGCAGCACCGTGAATTTAAGACCATGAAAAAGGTCATTCTCTAACTGAAAAGATTTTTTATTCCTCCTTTTGTTTCGTCTCAGATTTTTCAGCCTATTTTGTAGCTGAAAGAAAATTAATTCATCTAAGAGCAGCAACATGAAAAAAATAGTCTTTACAATTTACTGCACGGTAGTTTGTTTCCAATATTGCAATAGATTGGAGTTTTGAGCACCCTGTGGCTTTGGCTGGACCGAGAGGACTGCTTTAGCCTTGATTTGAACCTGCTGTTTACAACACACTGTAAGTCCTTCCCACACGGCAGACTTTTAGTGAGGGCTGTGTGAAAAACCCCTCACTGTTAACCAAAACCAGGAAAAAAGTAAACCATTTTGCATGTGTATATTTCTTTTTACAATTACTTTTGAGTGCAAAATGAAAGAATTTATCTTCTGAGAAAATGTATGCTTCACTCTGACAAAATAACCGTGCTGTTCTTTTGCTTGCTTTTTGGCTTGCATGTGACATGCAAAAGCTGTGAGAAATTTCAGTTGTAGCCTGTGAAGAGGCTGGATGCCCAAACTGTTGCAGTCTTTGCAGCTTTAATGAACTGGGCTCCTGGTGCCTTTTAAACATTCTGCCCCATTAACCACATCGGGGATATTCTGTGCATGTGTATACGCACATGAGTGTATTTAATTGATTGTTTCACCTTCTGAATTACTCGGAGATTTGGAAATGACTTTCAGTGAGCAAACAAACCGTTGGAATCATCTCTGGAACTTATCCCAACCCCCTGAGACTCCAATGTTGAGCTAAATACACCAGGAAGCCTGGATTTGTATTTCAGCACTTCTGTTTCTAACTATAACCCAGAATCAGAGATGAAAATTAACAGGAAAACAATTTATAGCTAGAAACAATTCAAAGATAATTTAGCAAGGCTCAATTGTATAGTGTTTCATGTGTCCCAACTGTCTCTTTACGGTGTATGCTTAAGCCCTAACCAAGACTTATGGACGTGAACAACTATGTGCAGAGACTATTCCTCACCTACTTTGCAGGGCACAGAGAGATAAGCGCAAAGGTACATCTTGGTGATGCCTGGGCTCTAGAGCACACTCCATCTGAGAGCTGACAAACAGCCTGATGAAGAAAGATGCTGTCGGAATTAAAAGTATATAGCGTGGGCTCATGAGATTTGGGTTAGTAGGATCTTGAGTGGATTGTTTTAGAGGGATCTCTCTGAAGCATGTAAAGAATTTAACTACTCGTCCCATGGTTTCGCTTCAATTTTTCATCCTCAACTGTGCACGCTTTTCCTTGCTGCCACAGTTCCCAAAGTGTAACGTACTTCTTTGACTTGTAACGACACTGTGGTGGACATCAATGTGTCTGGTCGGCTGAGTGTTCACAGGAGGCCAACAGACACCTACCAGCTCCAGAGGTGGGAGGAGAACAGATCTGCCATCGCAAAGGTGGAGCCGAACCTCCCAAATAGAAATGAACTGGAAGCAAACTTATGAACTTTGGGAAAGTTTAAATCTGTCTTTTCTCAACTCACAGCACTCTGACTGAGTACTCATCTAGATGGCTCACCGCAGTTTGGGGAGACAGGGAATAATATTTTTATTATTCCCATTCTACAGATGGTCCAACTGAAGCACTGCAAGGTTTATTGACTTACTCAGAGTTGCGCAGCATGCTTGAATGGAAGCAGAACCCCAGCTGGCCTGATTCCCACTTCTGGGCTTTTAGCTGTTACACTGTATTTGCTCCTTTTAACATCTGATTATTTTACTGCTCTAATCAGCTCCCCATTTTATACTCAAATTACTTCTTTAAGTTACATTAAACCCCTTTGTCACTATACTCAGACAAAACTATAGACATTTTTTTCCAGCAATGCATGGGCAGAAATTTAGTTTCTTCTGTTTAAATGCAAACATGCACAGGGGCAGTGAGAGAACCCAGCCACTGAGAAATGAATTCTCTCCTCGTTTTCATGTTCACAACATGAATTAAATTAAGAGCAGAAATTAGTCGTTAGTGTCTTCCATGTATTTACTGCAAAACTAATAAAACATCACATTTTAAATGCTTGTTACTGCATACTTTTATTAGCATATCACCTCTCCCAGTACCAATGACTAAACAACTAACATAGAACAGTAATGTTTTCCCTGTATGACTCTCTTGCTTAAGGAAATATGAAATAGCTGGATCTTGGCTGAGGCTGTTATATAACAGCAGGAACACTGGTGAAGCATCTTCCAAAAGTGAGTTATTTATCCGGCCAGGGAGTTTGCTGTTTTTTTTTTTTTTTTTTTTCCCCTTTCTCTCCTTCTCTCTGTGTGCGCTCATGAACCTGACCCAACATGTTTCCAGAAGAGACTCTGTGGTTGTTGTTGCCAGACAATGCCTGCAATCGTTTTTCTCCAGCCATACATCCAAACTGGGGGGAGGGCGAGGGGGAAGGAAGAGAGAAAAGCTCTTTTGTTTGGCAGTGTGAAGAGCTCTGTCGAAACATGTCTCTTCAGGGTAGTTTTAAGTTGCAGAACTGATAAGAAAAAAAAACAACATAATGATTTCCTTCTGCTTGCTGTGCCTACCCTCTGAGCACTCTCCTCTGCTCCTGGTGCCCATTAGGAATGAGATAACTCTTGAAGAAAAGACCCTCCCATACCTCAGCGGAGATGAATACATTCACTACACACATTTTTTTTCAGATTTTCTAACATTTGACAAAAAAGTCTTGTCCCTGTAATTCTTCCCCCACACCATCACCAGTTACTTTTCTCTCCACACTGAACTGATGGAGTGTCCAAATGTATGTGACAACCTCTGCTGATCAGGCTCTTATGTTCAAAATGGGTGGAATGTGGGGCTTCCAGTGGGGAGGCCAGTGCTTACCTGGAGGCTCTCTTCCATCCAGAGTCCAAAACTTATGAGCTGAGGGAACTGCTGCTGGCCAGAAACCAGTTCAGAGAAGTTTTAATTGAAAAAAAAAAAAAATAAAAAAAAAAAATCTCTTAATGGCTTAGCAAGAAAACCATGGGATCTGCTGGAGCATCTGAGAACCAGAGAGAGTTAGGTTGCTGCTGATTCCAGTTGGTTCACAAAACTGAAGGAAAAACATCGTGTATAAGTGAAAAGGGAGTAGGTTTCAAAAATGGTATGTACGAAGTGATGGAGCATCCAATGGGCAAAAGCTCTTGATTGTAAGGACAAGCCAAGCAGTTCTTTCCACACTAATTAATTAAATAAATAATATTCCTGCTAAAAAGTTGCCAACCAGCTTCATAATGAAGAATAACATGTTCACACTGGATCAGCCTAGGAACATAGCAGTGCCTGTCCATTCCTGTTTACAAATGTATTTTTTTTTTTTAACTGAATTAAAAAAGCGCTTTTGCGTTGGAAAGAATTTTCTAGTGTGTGACTACTGTAATACATAATAAATCAGTCTGCTTAATCTTTTTATGAAAGATGAACAAAATAGATTGGTCTTTGTTCAAGTTTGTTCTAGAAAAGAGCCGGACCTAATCCTTTTATAACAAGCCCTGAATTTGTTCATACAGTACTTCAGCCATTTTTCAGAGAAAACAATACATACCTATCCATGCTGCTAATCTGGATTCTGCTATGCTAGGCTAATCTGTTAGACCAGGTTTCTTTTCTCTTTAAGAACATACCAGAGGAAACAAATGGGAATGAGCAATCAGAGGATAAACTACAGTTAGCTTGGGAAAAGGATATTTTCTAGACTAAATGGCTGTGCAGCCAATAATAAGCATAAACTGTATGCAATGAGCATCATCATTTCACTGAGGCTTTGCCAGGTTGTGCTGTCTCAATGTTTAAAATGAAAATGTGCTGTATGTGTGTTACTCTGTCGCTCTGGTCCAGGTGAATAATGCCCTTCAGAAAGGCAGGATGGCTTGTTTCCTAAAGTAAATTTTCCCCTCTAGAGTGCTTGTCTGAACCCAAGGCTGGGCAGTATTGACCCAAGCATTCTTCCCAGACAAGCTTTAACACATACAGGAGTTTGGAGTCTCAGTGCAGTTTTCCCTGGCTCAGGTGTCAGCAGCAGTTTACGTTCAGTTGAACCTTGGACCTGTAATTCTGGATTGATGAAAACTGCTAAAATACACAGGAGAGGCTTGAATTGTCTGGAGTTTATGTCCAGCACAGTCAAACTTGCCTGTACTAACTGGAAAGAAAAGGAAAATCTTTAGACTTTCCCTCTTGTCTACCTCAAGGACAGAGTTTTGACTTTCTACATGGTTAAAACCAGGTATGAGGTAGTCTTCATCTTTCCTCCTGTGGTAGGGAGGAAAATATGCCTAGAGGATACTTCTCTCACCAATCCCAATCAAATTAATCAGTTACTTGTATGGATTAGTAACTTAAGGGAAAACAGGCAGGCTGAGTTAGGGTGTCATGTAGATGAAAGTATCTACCACATCATGAAGAAACTTGATACATTCTTCCTTTACAAAGTATATCTCAATAGTCGGGGGACATCTGGAAACTCATACGTCCCTTTTGAAAGGTTTTACTTTAATTTTCTTCAAAATTACTAACAATTTTGATGTACTACCTTTTTTTTTTTTTTTTTTTTTTTTTTGTCCAACTCAAAGAAAACCCACCTAAAACCCAGAAGAATTTCCATGGCCTTAAGGAATAGCCACAGACAACTATTTCAGGGGCTTTTTCTGGACATCTGATGCACACAGACCTTCCTCCACAAACACAGACGGTGACGATAACATGAACCTTTGGCACTGATGGAGCCTAAGTTTGTACTGCTGCTGAAACCAGCTTCCTCCTCGCAACTTCTGTGAAGGACATGGGAGAGGAATAATGTCCCCATCCCTTTACACAGATCCAATGAGCAGGTTAGATAGGATGCAGCTGACAAACACTTCTTGAGGGCAGGGAACACTGCTTTTGCTTCCACACGCAGCCCAGGGTCCTGGCTTCAGACCAGACCTCCCTCCTGGACATCTTTTGGGCCAGTCGACTTCTCTCTTACCTAGACACGATTCAGAGGTCAGCAGAACTCAACTACAGATCAATATTTTTTCATACTTAAGTTTTCTGGGGCAAATTGTATAACAGCTTTGTATATCGAGCTCTGCAGATATGTCAGCACACTGCTGTTTTCACGCAACATGCAATGATAAATCAGTGATCCCAAACTAGCTTCTGTCCTTCACAGAAGTTTCCTGTTCTGAAAACCCTCCTGTGCCTGATAGGTTCAACAGCTGCTGGAGAGATTGTGAATAAGCTGGTCTTTATTTATGACGTGTTGTTCACTTCTGTGGAGATGTGTTCTGCTTAGTTTTACAGCTGTAGAAAACCTTCAGTAAACAGATTCTTGTTTAATCATGGCATTGGACAAGAGCATCAGAAAACACTGTTACTCCAGGAGCAGAGAGGTGACTGATACAGGGGCTGAGTCCTGAGGCTTATATACTGCATACTACCCCAAACAACACTCATGTATTTCACACCAAATGCTACCTTCGACATACTTACATGTCATGAACAAGCAGCTTTGTAAACTAGCGCTTAGAGAGTGTAGATTTTTGCATTAACTAATTACAACAGTGGGAAATAACACTGTAAGTTCCCTGCTCACATAGCTAACGGCTAGACTTCATGAAGGGAGTTATTCAGATAAGTAATAGCCTCCAGCTAATCTTTTCCTCAAATCATACAGGAGGCAATAACCTCCTACAAGCCTGAGCCAGCTGTCCCTTCCACTTACATCTTCAACTTGCCTGACGGTAAATTTATTTTTCCTTTTATCAAAGAACCCTTAACAGACCTTTTGATATGGTCTGATCCAGCTTCCAATGAAGTCAGTGGCAATTGAATTGTGTCCTTAATGTACTTAGAGCAGAAAATGAAAATGATCTGAAACCACTATGTGGGCAGAAAACAGTGCAGTGAGTACGTACATTAAGCAAGGTAATAGGCACATACAACACTGTATATAATTTCTAAAGGACACAAAGGCAAGTTCAAAAATTGTTCTGGTTCTACTTGATAGCTCAAACCAAAGCTAGATTTACTTTCATCTTAGTTAAAAGACACAGAGGAAAATCCCTTCTCAATCATAAGTGAGTAATTACAAGATGCTTGCAGTGACAAACATTTTAATTTCAAATCCTTTCTTAAAAGTTAATTTCACAAGTATGAAGTCTATGTGTCAATGTCTAACCTAGCCATCTTTTGAACTTAGTTTCCTATGAATGCAATGACCCCCAGTCTTCCTTGGAAGCTAGCAGGCCTGTTCCCAACAAGAGTAAACCTGGAGAAGCTTAAGAAGCCACAGAAAAAATGCTGTGCAGAACTGTGGTGTGAATGTCCACTGGAGGAGTCCTTTACAAACTTATATCAACCTGCATGAACAATAACAACCATTATGATCGTTTGTATTACATATTTATCATCATAGTTCCAGAAAAGACTAATCTGATCAGGACTTCAGGTGTGCTAGACTCCATATTAAAAAAAGAAAGAGAACAAGAGGAATGACAGTTCCTGCTTCCTATGTCTTCTAGTCCAAGTGTCACAGAGTGACAACAAATAGATGGGGGACAACAAGGACATCACAGGCAGCATTACAGGCTGTTTATACTGGCATGAGTTTTGCAGAAGGATCTGAAAAAGTAGAATACCTTTAAGGTATTTATGGAGAACGATTCTGAGCAGACAGATTGAGAGATATGAGATGAAGTATAAAGGGTTTTCTCTAATGATCCAGGAAGTAAGTGATGCAAGCTGGTGTGAGCAAGGACCCAAAGGCAAGGTGACAGACAGCAAGGAGATCATGAAAGGTCTTGAAAATGAATATAAGTGCCATATGCTCAGTATGATGTTGAAGGAGTTAGAAGGATGCAAAGAGAAGGATGAAACATCAAAGCCATGGACTTGGAAACAGCAACAGATACTTCCATGAATTAAGACAGGGTGAAATTGTTTCTTTTAACATCAGATAAAATAATGTTGCAATAACTGAAATTTCAATGGCAACAGCCTAATCCAAGTCTTAAGATTAATTAACAAGAATAATTAATGTGATGCGACCCAACTGAAAAGAAAATGCTAGAGATTTTAGGCTGGATTTTCATCTGGGATAAATCACTATTTCCACCGAGTAAATGGTGTTACAGCAACTTATAGCAGGTAAATACCTATGTCTTCACAATTTGACAAAATCAAAACATTTAAAAAAATGTATCAAGTTTTTGAAGAAGTTACTCTGTCTTGCTTGGAAAGGGATAGGCTGAGTATGCTTTTAACATCATTGAAGAAAAGTCACATGAGTTTCTATGTTGTTACTCAGTTTTGCAGTATTAAGTTCTGTACTATAAAAACATACTCCTTAAAGATTACAAATTCTGGCATCCCATGTCCATAACTGATGTTACAAATGTTTACAATTCCAGCTATATTTACTTTTCTTACGTTTTAATTTTTGGCTTTTTTTTTTTTTTTTTTCTTTCTTACAGTGAAGCTGATTTATGTTAGCACTGACAATAGGAAGTAGGAAGAAAAATGAAATTTTCATTATCTTTAGTTTATCCAGTTTGTGACGGCTATTACAAAGACAGATGAAAGCATGAAAGAATCATCCATGGTTTCTTCAAAGTGAATTGGATTTTAATAGGAAATGGCATAGGTACTCTCTGGCAACTTGGAAACTCAGTTGAGAAAGGTTTGGGGCTCTGAATCAGATGTCACCATCTTCATGGTTTGTGCTTTGTGTCAAGTTAAGTATAGACTTTGGAATTATCTGTACTTGTGTCTCAGTACAGCATATTCCATAAGAAAGACTGGATTTAATGCATGACAGTGAGTTAGTGTTAGCCTTTAAAGGCATGTTTTAACAAATATTTGTGTCAGCACACAAGTATATGTTTTAAGAAATTTCTATTTTACATTCAAAATTGAGAAAATGTGTAATTTTCATATTAAGAAAACCCCACTAATCAAAATTCATTACTTGAGACAACTGCATAGATGAAATCCCAGACATGATGCTTCTGAAATGCAGAATAAACTTCACCCATCCGAACTTTACAAACTAGCAAATAGGTTAGGGAGACTCACACATCCCATAATGCCTTCCTTTTCATTTCTAAGAAACACTTGTTCAACATACTCAAAAGCTTAACAAAACCTTTCACAGAGATCTTGCGTATCTTCATTTTATATATAATAATAAGTAATACATATGTTAAGCATATATTAACAAGTCTACACTTCCAAGTGTTGCATAATCCATGGTTTTGGGAAATTATTTTGTCTTCACACTGCTGAGGACACTGAAAGATTCATCCATCAAATAAAAATGTGGTGGCTTCTACTTGATACAGTATGAATTTGTTCTGGATATAACACAGTTCAGCACCTCTGGTGCAATGCTTATATGAGTGGTCTAGATTACTGGCAAAGGTGTATAAAGAAAAGCGAATGATTGCCACAATAAATTGGAGAACAAGCTATTTCTCAATTATTCAACTTTCACATGCGTAAAGCTGTGTCATCAATAAACCCAAATTAAACTAAAAAATAAAAAGTGAGTAACACTTATAATAAAAGCTATGCAACTTCTTGCTGGGTGGAACCTGTTTCGAAATGGAGATTACCTTGAAGTAACCTCTGTTCCTTTTACAAGATCACATTTCCAGCCACATCAGCTACTATTGCTCACATGAAAAATTAGCACTAGAACAGCTGATGAGGCTTTGAAACTCTGAGTGACTACTTACATGGTAACACCACCAGTGGGAAACACGCCATAGTTTGAATAGGCTATACTCATTTTACATGCCTTATGTGACAGTAGTTGGCCATTCATATGGACAATTTGCGTGATTATATATCATGTTAACTGAGAAATCCAACTTACTGACAATTTGTGTTTCTATCCCTTTTTCACCTGAAAGAAACCGATTGCGATGCATTCTTCAAATTCCTACTGTAAAATTAGGATTTAGCACTGTAAAATCTCACAGATTTTTACACCAGAAACTCTAAAGCAAACTCTGGAGCTGAGCAACACAGAAATTTCTTGAAGTTAGGGCTCTAGAGTAAAACTTTACTCATAGCTCTTAACTATATCATATCTCAACTGTTTCCCAAAGTCTGATAGAGTTCAAACCCAAGTATTGGCTTATCACCAATTCATACTTTTAAAATAGCATTTACTAAGATCATTGAAGATCTCTCCTTTGACTTCAATGAATTTTGAGTCAGACCCATAATCCATCAATCTCTGGTCTTCCCCCTAATCACAAAATTACCTGCAGGAACACATTTTTGCACTGCAGACCTCTGCTTAGTAGAACACTGGCATGGCTCCACAAAGTTCACTTCAGAGACGATACAAGTTCTTACCTCTTTCCATCCTCTTACGTTAGAAGAGAAACACTTGCTGAGTTCATAGCCCTCAGATTAAGAGCTATGACATGCACAAACCAACAATATTTTTGGTTTTGTTATTGTAGACACCTTGATTGTTAGACTATGAAAGAGACTGGGGGTGAGAGAGGGAAAGGGATACAAACACCTCCAATGGCCTGAGATACATGAAGAAGTACAATTTTCAGAGTGGGCTCTGAAAGTTAGTTTCTACTGATTGTGGAAAAGTCTTAAGGTTATGTATTTACAGAGATTTTTCAAAAATGGGTTCCCTTTTCATGATTCATCTTACTTTTGGAATCTGCAGAAGGCTGTATTTGGCAATTGATCAATCAGTCCAAGCTAATTGAGTTTCTGATGTCAAATAGCCCGTGTCAGTACTGAATCATCTTTATGTAACAGAACCACTACCAAACCCATCATGTTAGATGTCACAAACCAAAAGCCAAAGCAAACCCTTGGACAAAAATTACTTTCCTTCAGTCATGTTTTGTGCTAAACTTCTCCTCCTTGCTTGAAAGTTCAGTTAAGCATTATAAACATACCAGGGCAGAAATAGTTGCAATTAATTACTGGAAAATGGGCATCTACATCATTAATTCTTTTATTGGCAAAAACATACCAAATGCTTTCCTACACCTCATATGAATATGTAACAACAGTCAATTACACCACAACAGACAGGCACTATAACTTATTTTGGAGAATGTCTTTCTGGTTTAGCTGTCTCTCAAGATTCCTGCTTTGGGGCTGGAAAAACAGTGCTCTGTTAACTTTACATTACTTAATAAGTTCCTTTTCATTTCACCTGTTTCTTCCTGGAATACAGCTAGAGGCTCACAAAATTGCCTGAGCCTGGACAGATAAAAATCAAAATAAAACCCAAAATAAACCACCCTCCCATCTTTGCCTCATCTTGAAATATCTCAGTTTGATAATAATACAAATAAAGGGAGATACATCTCTCCCATGAATACATTTTCTTCTACCCTTTTGCCTGCAAATCTTTGCAGTAGTGGCAGGTTTTATTAAACTGCATCTTGCAAGATTCAGTAGCTAAAGTGATTTGGACATCATTGGAGCTCAAGGTTTCTAGGTCTTTTGTCAAACTGTTAATAAGTGTGCTTTCCTCTAGGCAAGAAGGAACAGATGCAAACCCCTCTTCATTCTGCTTTTGAAGAAATGACAGATCTGAGCTAGGAAATGAGCTCACTTCTCCACCGGCATGCTCCACTTCACTTCAGACACTAGCCCCCTTTGTGATTGCAACACCTGAAGTCAAAAAGTTTCATTTCAACCACAGTAGTCATTCCAGTTGTCATAAAATTCAGGGCACTGACTCATTCAAGCAACCGATGGCAGTTCCATGTGGCAACATTTGGCTCTTACTTTTGGAAAGGAAATTTTTACATTATAACCCTCACGAGGGAAATCAGTCTGGCAGTCGAGAGTACCATTTCCTATCATTATGGGGTTAAGGACGTACTAAGTGGGTCTCATGATCTATAGAAATCTCATTAAGTGGACGTAGACATAAACATAATAGTAATGAAATACTTTTGGTGGAAATGTGACAGCTCCAAACTACCCTGTGTTTCTGCACTGATTATGATCTTGGAAAGAAACACCTGCTTGTCAAGGAAGTCTCTTCCAGAAAAAGTAGAATAAAAACATAGAAATAATTTAGTAATTCAATGGCTTGATTAACACAACAAGCATCATCACCAGTCATTGCCTCATTCAGTATGTCAGACAGAAGCTCAAACGTGGTAGTTTTATTACTAAATGTAAACTCCCTGTGATCTATTTGTTTTAGTCCTTTGGATGACATGATTTCCAACAAATAACAGGGAATTACTAAAAAGAAGCCAAGAACAATTTGACTGAAAGCAGGGTATATTTTAAAATTTCCGTGCAAAGAATTAATCAAATTCATAAGACTTAAGAATGTTTCATCCTGACAGAGTTAAATCCTGGAGCAGCGCTGCATACTTGCTTGCTGCTTGCATTCCCTGCCCAGCCAGAGGATTCCCTTTCTCCAGGAGAGTCCTGGGTGGTGGAAAAAGTTGGCATGGCTGGTTATATCACTACAGGCAAGTGCTGTGTGGAGGAAGCATGATCAAAAGCTAATGATTATTTGTGGAGCAAAAAGCTCCTCAGCTGATGCTGCAACTGAGGTTAGATGAGTACTGCCTGAAGGCTGCTCGGTGCGATGCCCAAGCTCCAGCGCATCAACCACCTGTTTAAAGCTGCCTTTCCACACTTCTAGGCAGATCAGATGAAGTACTGTCACGGTTTCGGCTGGGATAGAGCTAATCCTTCTTCCACGACAAGTGCCAGCTGCAAAGGAGCAGTGACAATGGTGGTCAAACATCACAAAGCACATTACAAAGGTTATTTAAAAGCACCAGTGTACCCACTTACTAGAGGACGCACTGAGACAATAGGAAATAAAGTTGCTTTCACAAGGAGCTGGGCAGAAAATGGCTTCCCTACCTGTTAAAACCTAAAATATTTTTTATTTTTCCCTTTCCACTGCGGACAGGCTCAAAATCTTGCAGCTCTGTGAGCATAAAGCCACAAAGACAATCTGAACTCCTTTCTCCCTGGGACAGCAGAGTCCAGTGGCAAGGAAGTTATGGGGGAGCAGGGAAAGCCAGGCCCGCATCCGTGCCCTGGGCACTTCAAACCACGGACCAGCCTTTCGCGCCCCAGGCGATGGCTCCTGCCACCGTGACACTACCAAGTCCCACAACCTCCTCTGTGTGCAAAACTTTCTCTGGAGCAGAGGTTTCAACCACAGCCTCCTCCAGTTCATGTGAACGCTAATGGCTCCTCGAGAAGAGGTGAGAGGAGGAGGTCACTTGCTTTCTGGTTTTCCAGCAATTCCA
This sequence comes from Tyto alba, assembly GCF_018691265.1. NCBI lineage: Eukaryota > Metazoa > Chordata > Aves > Strigiformes > Tytonidae > Tyto > Tyto alba. The sequence goes on along the minus strand of NW_024881329.1, from coordinate 4,212,215 downwards.
ACCTGGGCCCCTGAATCATCTTCCCATTAAAGCTTTGTTGAAATTGGCATGCTCTTGATTTTTTTTTTTTTTTTTTATTCCTTATTTTCAGTTTTTACTAATTTGACACTCTCTAAGGAAGAAAAAACAACAGCATGTTGCTGGAAAATTTTTAAACAGCTCTTGTTACAAAGCACGGCGGTGCCAAACCCAGGAGCAGAACCTAGGGAGTCTAGCGAACAGTCACAGCTCTAATCACTCAGCTGCGTGCTTGCATACTACTAATTTGTCATAGAAAAACAGATGGTGATGGTGGTGAGCGGGGCCAGATTCTTACACCTCTTTAACATTTACGACTTGTATTGCAACAGCATCTTTGGGACTTCAGGAAGCCTGGGGCCCTGTTGTGTTAGGCACTGTACAAACAGAGAATAAGATACAGTCTTTGCTCTTAAGAGCTTCCTGAGAGACTAAGTAGACAAGACAGATAAAGGAGGGAGGAAAAGCAGAGAAGTGATTTGCCCAAGGTCACATAGGAAGAGCTTGCAGATCTAGGAGTAGGTCTCAGATGGCAGGTCAGTATATTTCCACTTGTCCAAACCCCCTCTGCAAACAAACAGCTGTGACCACTAAATCACTTGCTGAGCCTCCAAGAACTTTAATGCAACTCACCACTCCATAACTACCCTGTGTATTTTTTTCCTACAAAGATACCAGGAGAAGTTCAACAGCACAGCAAAGATGGGCGTCATCATTGCTGTACTCCCCAGGGACACAACTGATCCCAGAACACGGGGTGTGCAGTAGCAAGTGCTGTGCAAAGAGGGATTTTCACACCAAAGCAGCCTTATGCAGAAAGTTACATTAAAATACACTGACACCAAGGACTAGAGAAAAGGCCTGCTTCCAGTACACCCCAAATTCCGTATAAACTCAGCTGGCCAAGGGCTGAGGCACCCTTTGCTCTCCAGTGTTCTGCTCTTATACTGGGTTTACCAGAGAGGCCAAGTGCACTTTAAGCCCTTTAGTATTATACATTCATAAAAACACACAGCAGATGCAGGAGCACATGTGTAAAGTTTCCATCTTTTAAAGGCTAAAAGAATTGTCTTCAATGGAGGCATTACTTTTCATGTGGAATGACTGAAATGCAATCTGATGGGAGGCCACAACTACCTAACTGTAATGATGCCCACTGTATTCCACAATACGTGATCGACTCAGGCTGACAAAAATCATAGTTTTTCACAAGAGTTTTAGTAGAGGCCAGTTAAAAACTGCTTTCCCGGAACCTCGTGAAAAATTACATATATTCTAGTAAGCTCAAATGTAGTTCAAATGTTTCACTGTATGCTTGCTCTGTTCTACACTGTTCACCGCAGGACAGTCGACTAGATGGATTTCCCTTCTGAGCAACACATCCCCTCTCATGTCTCATGACAAATAGGGACCTGAGGCACGACGGCACCAAGGCCTGCACTCATCCTACCCAGACGCGCTCTATGTCAGAAGTGGAATTGGTTTAGATTCCTGGTGTGGCCAAGGCGACACACTCTGGAGGTCCCTGTTTCTAGAGGACTTTAGGTGTATGGAATGAGTTCAGGCTGTATAGCTTTGCCTAAAATAATGCAGGAAAATATATAAGATTAGAAACTGAATTTAAGCCAGCTGAGTCCAAGGGGTTCTAACCACAGAGTTATCTTTATTAGCTAAGAGTAATAACTAAATGAAGCGTAATCACAACAGAAGGTGTACCCTCTCCATCTTACTGTTCGGGCTGGGCATTCCCATTTGGTGCAGGAGAAAGGGCGAGGGGAGGGAATTTGCTGAGCCCGGGAAGCTGCGTGGGTGCTGCGGGAGAGCCCGGCAGCAGAGCTGGCGTGGCAGAGCTGGCGTGGCAGAAGTGGCGTGGCAGAGCTGGCGTGGCAGAGCTGGTGTGGCAGAGCTGGCGTGGCAGAGCTGGCGTGGCAGAGCTGGCGTGGCAGAGCTGGCGTGGCAGAGGTGGCGTGGCAGAGGTGGCGTGGCAGAGGTGCCGGCACCGCCGCACGCCTCTGCAGGTGCGTCTGCTCCCGCCAGCCCGGCTCCCGGCCCGCGGAGGGAACAGCCCGGCACTGGCAGCGCGCTCAGGGTGCTCCCGGAGCGTATCTGCAGTTTGAGCTCATTCACAACTCGCTCATGTTCTGAGACCGCTCTCAACAGAAACAAAACCGTAATAAACGGGGATTGTCACATGATTGCTGCAAAAGTGCATTCCGGCCCTGAGCTGAAGCACCGAGGCAACCAGGGAGACCTATTCTGCAGTATTACCACTGATTTTTTAAAGCCAAACAGTATCAAGTAATATAGCGTCCAAACTGACATTAGCTTTTGTTAAAAACAAAAAGCAAACAAAATTCAAATTTGTAATATCCTTAGGAGTGTTTTCATCACTCATTTAATTGACTTTTCCCCCAGAGCTTTTGCAATCCTACTGCACAAAACTGTGACGCAGGAGAAAGGATCTTCACCATAATAAAGTCTGACAAGTAAAATTCTCCCAAACTGAGCAAGCAGAGGAGAGTTACAACTGTATTAACCCAGGATATGATGATCAGGAAAAAAAAAAAAAAAAAAAAAAAGAGAAAAAAGAAAGCAAGTAAAAATAATCTTTGTAACCATCCTTAAAAATGATTGGAGTAAACAGTGATGGGTACTGGTAGCAGCTCTCGTTGGGAAGTTTATGTCTCCGTGTCACCACACACTTGACTGCCCATTCTAACGTCCCACTGAGCGTGGCGAAAGCAACAGCAAGAGTTTACAGAAGAATCTTTGGCTCTCTCACTTAACAGCATTTTTTTTCTTCCAATCTTTGCCAGCCAGTGTTGCAATCCTTGCAGCATATTAGGCTATCACTAGACATTCCTGCAGCAGAAGGATCAAAAAGAACTGTTTTTGGCACTTGGCTAGGCATCAGCAAGACCCTTCTCTTTGTGTGAGGACACTGCCACACATGTAGTGCAACTGCTGCCCTTTCGGGCTGGGTGTTTGCTCTTGGGATGCACTTTTAAAGCACCTGGATACTTCTAGTAATGCAGAAAATGACTGGTTGTGCATTGCACAGTGTTTTATGGACCGAAATGTTAGAAGATATAGATTTTTATCTATAAATCACTATAAAACTAAGAGAAAAAGGGGAGGATCTACCATATTCCATAATTGCCTGCAGCCCTAAAGGCAGCTGGGATCTGAGTCCTAGCAAGAAATGTTGAGCAGATTGCGGGTGCTGGCTCTGGGGAGCGGTTTCTTTCTGGCATGGGAGCTGGGTGTTGATTCAGTGCTGGCAGAAGCTTTCCTCTGCACCCACAGAAGTTAAATCCTCTGTCACCTCTCAACAAGTACATAACGATGGCAGGCGGCTTTCTTTCCTAGCTGATGACAAGGAAGCCTGTGAGGCTTTTCGAGGATCAGAGGAAAAAACGCATGATCTGATAACGCTTTCTGTTTCTCCGAGGTGATCCTCCGCTTCACATAATCTTGTTCGGGGAGTGAACGAGATACCATGGTGAGCTGGCAGGGAGCTGTGCAGAGCTCCTCCGAGTGGGAGCAGGGAGAGGATGGGTGGGCAGGATGTCAGATGGGAGGCACCGCTCACAGCCCATGTCCGAGTGACTCTACTTCCATCCTCTGCCACTGAAACAAGGAAGCTGCCAGTATGGATTTTATATTTTCAGAATTTATGACTTGCATTTTAAATTTAAGGAGGCAACAAAGAAATAAAGAACATCCATCCTTCGTGTTAAAGCACGGCAAGTCTCTCCAACAGCAGCCACCTTGTGTTGCCTTAGAGAACACCTGGGGGACTAGCGGACACTTCCATTACAGCACGTAAGAAGTGACTGCAGGGTTGTATTTGTTTCGTGCACACATACCACTCTGGGAGCTGTGCTTCAGTGTTCATGGCTGTTGGGACCCAGGGAAACTACTTTCTGCAGCGTGTGGTTATACTCAATAGATGGAGAGACAGACCTTGCAGAGGCAGAGCTGCACCCAAGAGAAAGATCAGGTGGCAAAATGCTGCCTAAAGGAACAAATTAGCCAACAGAAGATGAGCTTAGCTTTAGTTTCTTCTACTACAGCATAACTTTTTCACCATATGTCTTTGGATGAGGTAAGAGGCACTGACTGTATCTCAGGTGCAAAATTTCATTATAATTTTCTGACAGAAAATTTATTAATCAGATTTTCATGTTTAAAAATTTGAGGCTTAAAGGGAAAACCATTAGTCATCTGTCAAATTCAGCACAGTGGAACACAGTCTTTGTGTAAATCTTTTGCTTTGGTTGGGTTTGTGGGCTGAGGGTTAGGTGTCCCTTGGTTTCAGTTCGAGGTTTTGACCCACAAACCACGTGGGAGCTGGATTTTCCTCATGTTGCCATGTGAAACCAGAAATCAGCTCCAGTCCGAGTGCAAGAGGGCCCAGTTTTGCTGAGCAGTCTGCAGAACAGTCGCAAAATTTTCCACACACCTGGACTGAGCTTTGAGTCTGTAACAAAGCTGAAAGCTGGCCAAGTTTCTCCTGGCTTTGTTACCAGGCATTCTGCACAGATCTATTATTCACGGCATTTTTTTTTTTTTTTTTTCTTTTAAAACTGAAGCATTGAGGGGAAAAAGGTTGGGGGTTGAGGGGGAGGAGAGAATGTAAAAGAAACAAAAGTGCGTGTTTGCCTGCAGCAGGGAGATGCAACGCTGCAGCCATCGGTACCGCTGCACGCACCAGCAGCTACAAACAGGCTGATAGCCTCAAATGTAGGACAGCTCAGGGGAAGGGGAAAAAAAAAAAAAAAAAGAAAAAAGATAGAAGACAGCATGTGTGCTGTTTGTCTTGGCTGGTTAGCACATAATCCCCACCTGCATTTGATTCTGCTCAGTCTCGGGACTCCTCCCTCAGTTTGGAGCCATGGCAATACAGGAAGGCAGGAGGGGAAGGGAGACAGAACACTTTGTACTAGCAGCCAGACCACTGTTTAACTTCTTCAGCCAAAAAACAAATATGAATATGGAAAGATTTTATGGAGAGATACATCAACAGACTGAAGCGGTTCTGAAAAGTCTTCTAAAGTTGCTCATTCAAGGTTTTCAACCTGCAGACTTTTCTTATGATTAATCCCAGTGTTTGTTTTGTAGTAGTAGTACTAAGTATTTACCAAGTGCTGTGAACCATCAGTTCTGCCATACAGAGATCTGTCTGCTGAGAGCATTTTCTGGTCTTCATAATTTGCACTCATATCCAGACTTCGTTGCTTTTTCAATTTCACTGTGCTCTGAAAATGAAACCCAGAAAATAATCTCTGTGCTTACCAGCAACGAAGCCTGGGTGCAGTGCACTAGAAATACAGCAGCCTCGAGCTTTTGAAAATGCAAAGAGCAAGCAAAAGTTCTGTTGCAAACTATGCTTTCATATGCATGGTAAAAATTAATTCACTCCTTTGTTTATTTTAAAAAATTCTTTTATGTCATCCTGCTTTTTGCAGATATTCTCCCTGTAAATGCAGATCAAATTTTAGCAGCACAACTGCTGTGCAGAGGCCTTAAGTATGCTGAATCTGGCAATATCCTCCCAAGTAATGCCATGAAGAGCAGACAGAACAACAGGCATCCTCCCTCATGCCATAAGAGATCTCTGATCTAAATGTTTGTTTTTGTAATGGAGATGCCCCACATAAAGAGTCATAAGAGAAATTAGAGGGAGAACTTGCAGGGCACCTGATGGTGCTGTGACAAGCACTTCTCATGAAACAAAGTCTCAGAAACTGGGGACAGCTAGATAACAGCAAAGTGTCTCTTTGCATCCACAGGTATCAGTCACTGAAATACCCTGATCTTTTCTAAAGCCTTGGGGATGGTAAACTAGCATCAACTTTTTATCTCACAAACAGGAAAAATAAAGTTTCTAAGAAGTTGAGCAAAACAGAATTAGAAATGTGACCAACACTATTTTCATGAGCCCTGAGATTTTGTTACAAAAGCACATCACTGTAAAACCATGGTACCTAAGAGCAATTGCTTAAAAACTGTTGAAAGTGAATATCCAAATAGATATTCTAGTACAACTTTACAGCTGTCCTACACATTACATATAACTAGTGATTTTTCTCATTAATCTATTTTGAATTGAGGGAGGGAATAGCACTCTTTAGTGAAAGCTGCAATGTTAAATGACGAACATTTGAAAATGGGGAAACACAAAATGAAGATGTCTTAAATGAAAACAAACAGCTAGAAACAAAGGAAGAAGCATAAAGACCAATTCAACACGCCTTCCTCCTTCCCATCTCCTCCCCCCGACAGGCACAGGGGAGCGAGAGTGCAAATGGAGGGGTTAGGAACCACAAGCAAACAATCCTGATCCCTGAGTCACTCCTGAGTCTCACACAGACGAACGCTGCTGAATATTGCTACACATACTGTACTGCTGTCCATAATGTAACAACACTGGTAGGGTGACTTTCCTCATAAACACCACGGTGGGACTTTTTTCCATGTCATTTCAGCCCTCCCCAGCAAACGGTCTTTCTGCAGGTAGCACATAGATGCGTGTTTTGGAGCTAGCCATACTGATGCTTTTTATAGTCAGCGGACAGAAATGGGCAGCTAGGTTGTAGTCCATGCAATTTATTTTAGATGTCTATTTTAGGATGAGATGCATCATGCTCTAGATATGCCTTTTCCCCTCCCCTGACCATCGCGTCTAGACTTATAGATCAGAGGTCAGCACTTAGAGTAAAACACCCAAAGAATCAGGATGAATCACCCTCCCTCTGGGTTGAAACCTTTGCCCCGCTGCAGTGAAGAAAGTTCTGCCATTGACTCTGATGAAAGCAGAATCTCACTTATCGTTGCTCTGTCTCCGTTTCAGCCGCACTGCCACACCATGTCATATCCCAGTCCACAGGCCAAGAGTCAACAGCCTTTTGAGGCTGTGGGCACAGCCTTTTCCAGTTCAGAAGTGTGTTGTCCAAAGCCTGATGCGAACAGGGATAAGCTGCTAGGAATAACAACTTACCTCTGCAAAGGCAATGGTTCCTACAGAGCTGGAGCTCAGAGCCAGGCAAGAATAGGGAGTCAGTGCCCAGGTTAAAACATCACGGCTCTCAACAGCAGTAATCCAAACATTTACACTTCAGCTGGAACCGCGCACCCAGGAAGCTTGCAGTGCTCATCCTTTTCCTTCCCCATTACAGGAACATTCACCAACACAACTTTCTAATATCTACAAGAATTTGGCTTTTAGTAGTTCTTTAACTGGAGCATCTTAAACCCAGCAGTGCAAGAAAAAATTGTGGACTTTCAAAGCAGAGCCATTTTTGTGACAGCCTTCCAAAAAACTGTGAAGATATACTCATTTTTCTAAAATCCAAACCACCATTTATTATTCTCCCCAGATCTCATTATCAAAGCTTACGTGGATAGAGTTGAACCTAAGAAAATTTTGAAGACTGGTGTCTGAGGAAAAAAACCTAAAGAGAGTCAGAAGATGAAAAAATAGTTTTCTAGTGAAAAAGTTTGATGCACTATTCAGGAGAAGCTATGGGTTGACAATAAATAGATCATTTTCAAACAAAATTTCCTTGCCTTTCACTCTGTTAATTATGCTTCAAATTGCCCTGGATGGTGCCAGAAGCAGTCTTAGAAGTAGAATAAATGATGATAATAACACCAGTTTGGTTTTGTGGAGCCTCCATAACTGGGTGGCACCTAAATAAAAGCATCTAAAGTGCCAGAAGCCAATTTGCGGTTTGGTTTTGGATTCATTTACAACTTGGTTTGGCTTTCAAACAGATCTACGCATGACTGGGGTAGGGTACGAGAACACAGAGCCCTCTTATTTCTGTGTGGTGGGCAAGGTTTATATTTCACCATCACTGATTCGTGGTTTGCCTCTTCTTTTGGCTATTAAATTTAATCAAGATTATGGAACTGTTGGTTGCTCAGAGCACTGCTAGAGTTAATGATGCTCTGCATATGTATACATCTAGGCTTGTGCAGCTGCGACTACAGAATCAGGCCCGGAATTTGGACAGCCTTTAAGTACATACAGAACAGAATCTGGTGACATTTACTAAAATACAAGACTGGTAGCTTAAGTAAGTGCTGACTGCCTTAACAAGGTGACCCAGAAGTCATCCAAAATACCATTTTAAGTCTTCCACAACATAGCAGTTTCAGTGCACAGCTTTCTATCAAGAATTTGCAGGTAATGAAACCAGGGGAAAGTACTGACAGCTATATGAGCATTTAAGCCGTATGCATTTATAAGAGGCTTAAATAAGGAAAATTAAAACTAGAATGGCATAACAGAGAGAGTTTAGTGTTTTTGACAATGTTTAAAATATTAGTAAGATCCTTATGATTTATGAAATCCCTTAAGATGACTGGAGCATGAAAAGTGACATGGTAACAACATGTCTGGTTCTAGGGTTTCTTTGTGCTGGAAGTCATACATGTAGGGGCACATACCAGCTTTCTAAAAATGTAACTAGGTCAGGTTACACAATTCTCAGAAGAGAAGAGGAGGTGGTTATTGTTTACTGTATTTAGATCTGCTTTGATTGTCTTTGTGCTGCGTCTTCCATCTTGTTAAACTGAAAAAATGGGGACTACAAGACATCTGTCCAGCTCAAGCACAGGGGTAAGAGCTTGGTAAGACCCTGAACCTTGATACTTTAATTTTAAAATACATGTGTGGATATATATGGGAGTGCATAATTTATATGCTTTAACATATGCACACATAAAACCTACTGAACATTCATGGTCTTAAGTTTCCCAGATGCCCTTTTTCTAAATATCTTAAGGATGATCACATTTTAGAAGAAGCCTTGTTTCAAAGAAGGATCACGGAGACTATTGAGGGAGAGAGAACACATCCTCTGATAGGAAAATAGGAGAAGTTGGCTTGTTCAGCCTCGTAAAGCAATGGCAGAGCAAAAATATCATGGCCCTACATAACTATGCCCATAGAGCATAAGATCAAATTGCAATAAGCTGGTCATGAATAAATATAGTTAAAGCTAGAAGGTTTTTAGCTGTCCGAATAGTGAAATTCTGTAAGCTGCTTCCACATGAGTCTTGTGGTGACAGGATGCCTAAATGGCTTTCAGATGGATTTTGAGGGGATTAGGGAAGGGACTGTTTAATTTATAGAGAAAAATTCCCAGAAAATATGTTTCTGATGCACATCTGCAGGTATCCAGTGTATTGGCACATACAAGGGAGTTTGAAAGGGAAATGTATCTTTGTTTGTAGTGTATTTATACCAAATTAACTTCAAGCTTTCATACCCTGTGGTGGCTAGGAAGAATTACTCACTCTCCTGCCCTTGTTTCTGGTATTTCCCTCCCTCCGATGAACAACTGGAGACTGGCAGTAAGAGATGTAGACACGATCATGCTTCATACCATTACATTCCCTTCAGTGTCTAGTTGGCACGTTCCACTGGCGCTCACGAAACAGCACAGATTTTTCCTTCAGGTCATACTGGCAGGTACCCTACTGGGTTTCCCTCTTTCCTCAGAAGCAAAGGTTATTAGTCAGCTTTTTTGTCACCTGGGAGTTGTATTTTGCATGCAATCTCATTTCGCAATGCCCTTGATCTCTCCTGTTGTGTTCCTATGGCACATTATAGCATGGCTTTTGACCTTCCACTATAAATCCATATTTTTAGAGGCTAATAAGAAGTATTTTGTGTGCTATGATTACAGAAATGGAAGGTCTTTGCACTCCTGAACTGGGCATCTCTCTCATGGTTGCAACTGTGGGAGATTAGCCTCGAAGGCAGAAGGTGGTTCTTTCCAGCTCAATGTTCCTGAATACTGTTACAAACTCTTACAAAAGACCTGCATATCCATGAACACAGGGATTGCAAAAAAGTCCAGAGACAAGTCTTTTCGGCATTCAATAATTGCATTTGAGAAGACAGCTGAAAACAGGTTTAGCACGGATTCATCTGAATTGAGTAGGATATCTAGTTCCTTCCTCGCTTTGGCCCCTCTGAGGGCAGTTTTCATCCCAGCCATTTCAAGGCCTCAGCTTTGAAATGCACATAAAGACAGATAAAACAGACAGCTCCCTGGCAGACAAGTAGCACAAGAAATGGAACAGTGATAGGAAGTAGAAAAGGGGAAGAAAAGTCTGGCTTGGGAAGAGAAGACAATGTGTTTGGAACTGCAGTACCCCAAGGAATGGAAAGGCCAGGAAGACCCTGGCATTCTGTGATGTGCCTCTGCTACAGAAGTACACCTTCTGAATCTTCAAGGAACCAGAGAAGCTGCAGCTAGTTTATATTCAGAGATATGCTTTGGAACACGTACGTTTCATTTTAGTGCTAGTAGAAAGCAACAGAGATATTTTCCTACCAAGACATGAAAAATCACCCAAAGTGAAGATCAGAACTCCAGACCTTTTTCTCTATGTCCCATATTTACTCCTCTAGAGGACACTGTTGTATAAGAGCAGATGCACAGTAAATGCTAAAAAACACCTTTTCTTTTTTTTTCTTTTAAGAGACAAGACCCATGAATGTCTGGTATTCCAGGGAAGTATCACTCCTGAATGCTTTCTGCAGCGCATGTATATGTTTCTTGGGCATGAGAACTTGCTGAAGCTCTAGGGAGGCGATGCGAGGGTTTGCCTCTCTCTAACAGCACGCTGCCATTGCCACCGCTGAACCACCCATGGAGCCGCCATATACAACGGTGCCTTCTCCTCCAAAGCACCGGCTGGTGCTCAACATCCTGGGCTTTAGTTGAGGGGGATTGGGTTGGGTGCAGTGGTTAGTCCTTCCTCTGTAGCTTAAAAACCAGCACAGTGACCACATAATTGCGCCACAGAAAGAGACGTTTAGAATTTATTAATGGGGGAAGCAAAAGGAAAGAAAAAGCTTGTAGCTTCCTCAGGTATTAAGGTGGAAATGGGGTAGATGCTAACTTGGGTACAGCTTTTTAATGGCTGAATAAATAGTAGTAACGAGGCGGTTCCAGAGTTTATCAGATGACTGTTCATTTGTTCTAAATATCATATTTAGTGATTTGTGCTGATTCTTCAGTTTGTGGGATTAGTTACAGTTCATTGTAAGTTCTAACTGTATTTCCATGTATTGTGTTAAGACCTGATTCAGGAGTAGTTTTATTTGATAAAAACCAGATGTTCTTAAAAGAGACTCTCTCCTTCACAGTACAAAACATTATTCTTAGCAATTGTATGTACCTTACAAAATTAATAAGCACAGCATCTCCCTGCGTGACATATGACATTATTATATTTTTCCCTGTTGAGGGACTTTTAAGCCGTTGGGGTCATGACCTCTGTGCCTTATGAGAAATGGAGAAGCACATGGTTCTAATTTTATCTTCAACCCTGCCCTCCTGCTGACATGTATGTTTACAATACGGTTCATCTGTTGACCCTTCACTCACATTTAAAATATTAGCTAACATTTTTTGGTCCCAATCA